>NC_090444.1:166155913-167498332 GCF_031143425.1 Pleurodeles waltl
GGAGTCACATACAGTGGAGTGAGGTAAGGTACCATACAGTAGAGGGTCAAAGATTGAAGTTGCATACAATGTAATAGCGTGGAATGCGATGGCATACAGTGGAATAATGCAAAGTGGAGTACAGTGGAGTGGTGCAGGGTAGAATAGTATAGAGGGGAATAGCATAGAATATAATAGCATAGAGTGAAGTGATGCACAGTAGAGTGGCGTAGAGTGGAATGGTGTTTAGTAGAGTGGCATAGAATGAAATAGCATATCATGAAGCAGTGTACAACGTAGTGACAGAGTGAAGAGGTATAGACTGGAGTGGCTTACCAAGGAATGGGGTACAGTGCAATAGTATACAGTGGAGTGGCATACAGTGTACAGTGACATCCAATAGAGTAGAGCAGAATGGAGTGGGCTAGAGCGGGGTGGCATACACTGGAATGGCATAGAGTGGAGTATCTTACAGTGGAGTGACCGCCAGTGGAATAGCACAGAGTTGAGTAGCATACAGTAGAATGGCACTGAGTGGAATTGCATATACTGGAGTAGAATATAGCAGAGTGGTGTACAGTAGATTGGCATGAACTGAAGAGGCGTACAGTGCAGTTGCACTCAATGTAATAGTGTAGAGTGGACTGGCATTGAGTGGAGTTCTGTACAGTGTAGTAGCATAGAGTGGAGTGGCACAGAATAGAGTGTGGAGCGGAGTACAGTGGAGTGGCGTAGAGTATAATAGTATACAGTGAATGGTGTACATTGGAGTGAGGTCCAATTGAATAGCAAAGAAAGAAGTAGTGTAGTGTGGAGTGCCATACACTGGAGTGGCATAGATTGAAGTAGCCTACAGTGGAGTGCCATACGGTAGAACAGAGCAGAGTGGAGTGGTGTACAGTAGTATGGTGTAGAATGGGATAGAGTATAGTGCAGTAGTACCCATTGGAGTGGTGTCCAGTGGAGTGACATAGACTGGAGTGGCGTACATTAGTATTGCATACAGTGTAATAGCGTAGAGTGGAGTGGCATAGAGTAGAGGCTTATACAGTGAAGAGGCATAGAGTTGAGTGGCATAGAGTGGACTAGGGCATAGTACAGTGGCTAAAGTGGTGTGGCATATGGATGCAGGAGAAATTTAGCCGCAATGTAGATTACGGTGTGCAGATTAGCGCGAAACCATGAATTGTGCTGCCTTGCATACCTCCAGATTTACCAATCAACGCATGGTCGTGCATGATCGCCTTGCATTCCTTTGTAAACCTGACTAAAATATTGCATTGCCATGAGACACCATCAGTGATGTAATGGTACCTCAATCCAATAATACAGCTAGGTCTTAGTTATATTTTGGGGCATAGTATACCGTGGTAACTTTACAACGTACTGTGGTAACTGGTGATGACAAGTCAGTATGTAATTGGGTAATGGCTGTTTTTTGAGAATGAAAATACAACCATATTGTTTTTACTACATTTTGACTGTGTTCAGTGTTAGGGCCTTAGATATAGGTAAGTAGTAGGTCCCTACCTATTTGCACTTTATTGAAGTGGTAATAGTTAGATACATTTATTTATTAATTTTTAAATAGGTATACAGCCATGTACTACAGTAGTTTCACAAAATTTAGTAAAATTCTGTGAAAGTGCAGCAGTGACAATTATTACTAAGTTTAAATGTTTTATATTTACCCTCCTAACTTCATTACCCCAAAAGCATCATCTCTGCACAAGCAGATATAATCCTGCCAAATTTCTTGAAAATCCATTCAGCCTTTTTCACACTACATTAAATACAATAGTCCAAGGAAAATCGATTAATAGAAAAACACATTTTGGGACCCTGTTTTGTCTTTGCACCCCCTCAACAATTCACCACAAAAATTCACATCAGCTTCAAGGTAGAAAATGCTATAGGTCTGGAAAGGTTTGTGGTGATTCGTCAAGTGGATGGAAAGTGATTATGTAAGTAATATTCAAGGAATTCCTAACTTTGGGAACACTAACTATAACTACAGAGTGGAAAACAGATTTATTGTGATTTCTTTCTGTCTATTGTGTTTGTTAAGTATTTGTTTATTGGTTTACATAATCATGTGACCATAAATGCGTCTTTTAGTTGTTCATGTAGTAATATGAAGAATTTACATATGCAGTCTAGTTTATTCTTTTTGTTGGTTGTGTAGCTCACTGCTAGGTCACATTTGCTTTTTGCTTCACAGGAGTACATAAGAAAGATGTTTTTTGTTTGGTTTGTTGGGAACAGTTTCAGTTTGTGAGCCAGAGAACATGCAAAGAAAACTTATGTAGATTAAGATATATTCTATTCGTTCTGCATTTCTTTATACTTTTCCATTGGCATGTGACCATAAATGGGTCTTTCAGTTGTTTGTGCAGTAATTTTCAAATGTTATAAATGTTCTAGTTTATTCTCTGGGCTTCCTTGCTTCTTTTAGTAGGATTGTGCTGCATATGAAGGCCAAAGTGAATGAAAGACAATCATTGTTATTGTTATACAAATTAAGATTTTTTTTTTTTCCTAGTGGCTAACTATCATGTCCTTCAAATAGTTTGTCTGGCTCACTGATAGGGCATTTTTTCACTTTGTTGCATAGAGTGGTATAAGAAAGATGTTTTTTGTTTGGCTTGTTGGGCAAGTTTTATCTTGTGAGCCAGAGAGCATGCAAAGAAAACGCATATAGATTAAGATTTATTCTCTTTGTTATGTGGTTGTTTAAAGTTTCCATTATCTTAAGACCAGAAATGGGTCTTCCAGTTGCTCATTTAGTAAATCTGAAACTTTACATATGCAGTCTAAATTATTTTTGGGGCCTCTTTGCTACGTTTAGTAGTATTGTTCTACAAGATATCACTAAGTTAAAAAAACTTCTAACTTAATATTTACATCGGCTTACCTGAAGTGCCTCACAGAAACTGCCACATTTCATAAGAATTCAGCTGATGGTTTTTGCTCTATGCAAAATACAAAAGTCTATGGAAAATGCATTGGATTTGAAGCCTGTTTTAGGACCCGCTGTTTTCTTTGCACCCTTTGACTAAATGTTGTAAATCTTTCAGTCCTACCAACATGAAATGGGGCAGTAGGTCTGCAAAGTTGAATGCAAATGCTTCAAATGGGTTCAAAGTTGTTATAAAGGGACAAAAAATCTGAAAAAAACCCTATCTCTGATCAATCTAAATATATTCCTACTAAAAAAACAAAGGTTACATGGATGTTATAGTTCACATTTTAAATGTACAAAACCATAGAAATTCACCTGTTATAGTTAGAGTTATCTCAAGTACCTATAACTCGTGCCCTAGGGTGACTCTACCCAGACCCCTTGTTTTTTTACATGGCTGCCAACACTTTCTGGTTGAAAGTGTTGGCATCCAATCAAAGCTGTGCACTTCCCTGCATGGGCTCAGCTTTGTTCATGAAGTTGCCTCAGTTAGAGATTCACAAATGTATTTTCCCTTCAATATCTATAAAACTATTGAACAGATTTAGGCTAAATAAGTAATATGCATACCAAAAACTAGCTTTCTTCCAAATGTTGTATAATTCCGTCCAGTGGTTTGGGCTGTAGTCGTGTCCGAAAGTCCTATGGGAATTAACATGGGAAATGCAACTTTTTTGACCTAGTTTCTATTGAAAATGCATGTATTTACTTGCCTATGGCGCTGGTTGATGAATCTTCATGAACATTTCCCCCAAAATTTGGAGCTCACTTCAGCTGCTGTCAGGAAAGTTTAGGGGTGACCTGTCAACCCAGGGCCAAGAAAAAGGTGCAGTCCCAAAACATGTTTTCCCAATTTTAATTCCTATAGGGTTTCTGAACAGTAGTACAGCCCAAACCACTAGACAGAATTACACCAAATTTGGCAGAAAGGTAGCTCTTGGGCCAGAAAGTGCCCTTTTTGTTATTTGGTGTGAATTTGCTCAGTAGTTTTTGTGATACTAAAGAAAATTCAAATTTCTATATATAGGGATGCAAAGGCTCCACAAACCCTCCTAAATTCATGCTGAGATATGATTGGCTGCCAACACTTTAACAAGGAAGTGTTCACAGCCATCTTGGGACTTGGTTTCAGCTGAGCTCCAGATAAAAAGGGAAATATAATGAAAAGGGACCAGGTTAGGGGCACCCTCACCTCTTAGGTCTAGTGCTAGGGTCTGCCCCCCAGGGCAAAAAAGCATTTTTTTTTAAAAAATGTTTTCAGCGAATTTGTGATGGAGTCATGAGTCAGAGGCAAACTAAGAAAAAAAATACCAAGTGCAGTCTCCCACAATTGTTTTAAGAAAGTGCCCAGGTGGGTCAGTTCCTGTGGGCATGTTGAAAATAAATTGGGGCATATGGGGAGCCCTCCTGGGCTTGTTGAAGCACCAGGGACCGCCACTTCCCTGAGCCTTTAAACTAAAATTAATGTGGGGCACGTGGCCCCCTGCAGTCCACAGGGCAGCCACATCCTCAGGGCTTTAAACATAATTAATTGAGGTGCGCACAGCCTCCCACCCTACAGCACCAGGGACTGCCACCTCCCGGGCTGAATTTAAAATAGAAAGTGGGACAGCTCCCTGATTGTGGGAGTAATGCAGTCTCCCCCAAGACGTGGGGTATCGGCTAGGATCGTGTGGGCCTTGGGGCTCCCCCTGCAGTCCTGTCACTCTCTCTCTCTCTTTCTTTTATCTTATAGTTGGATGGAAAAGAGAGGGAGAGAGATTGTTATTGCAATGGTCTCTCATACAATGACATCAAAGAGTCAGACTAGCAGGATGTTTGATATGAATGTTATAGTTATGTTTGGATGCACAGCAGAACAGAGTCACTTCTGGCCTAATGTCAAAGTCATGTGCTGTCACCTCCTCCATGTCCTCTGCTCATGCACCCATCTTGCACCAGAATGAAAAGCCCTACTAAAAATCAAATTTAATGATAAAGGTATACAGACACAGAGACAAGCAGTAATGGTGTGCTTTGCACCTGGGGACCTGCAGTTGAATTGTGCTTTGGTGAAGTTTCTAATGCAGGTGTCACAAAAGCAAGATTTAATTAATCAACACTACTGCCGCTGTGATCCACAGGAGGTTAGCTCACAGCTCAATGCCTGACAATGGACAATAATGGCAACAAGCGATGCTCAACTCACACTGGAGCAAACATAACCTTAAGTAGCAACACTGTTTTAAGCTTTAGAATGAATTCCTAGGGAGCTCAAATTGAAATGACTGTACAATGTATATAATCCCTCAATGGATACTTAGTAACATCAGACATGTATTTTTCTTTTTTAAATAGTGTATCTCCTTTTTTTTCACTTTTGTTATGGTTTTAGGTAACTAAACAATAAACCTTTTTACTTACTTTACTTACTTACAGTAGGCTGAATGTTCAAATCCTAGTATCGCTTGCCGTGTGTTTGCTTATTTACTAGTATTTTGACTCTTGAACCTTCATAGTGATGGAACATTCACATGTCTTTACAATCTCATGCATGGGTTGAGTGTCATAGGTAGGTCTGTAATCATCACAGTAAGGAGTCACCTATTGCCTGAAGGACAAGGTCACAGACCCTCACACTGAAAGTTGAGGGTTCTACTCCAGGTGTGTCTATTGTCATTTTCCTTCTTTAATTTCTTTTAAACTTCAAATGTTTAAGGTTCATACTGAAAGGTAATCCTTTTAATTGACAAATATATTTTTCTTTTCAATTTGTCCAGAAATATCTCATTCTACGTATATCATTCTTTAAATCCTAAAACAACTCTATCTCTTTCCCTTTAACTCTTTCTCTCTCTATCAATTTTTCTCTTTCAATATCTTTTTCCAACTCACACCCTTATGCACCCACTCACAGACCCACTCAAATACTGACGTACCCACTCACAGACACATTCAAACTCTGACACACCCACTCACAGACCCACTCAGTCAATGATGCAGCCAATCACAGGCACACTCAGACACTGATACTTCCACTTACAGACCCACTCAGACACTCATGCACCCCCTCACATACCCACGTAGACTCTCACATACCCACTCACAGACCCACTCAGACCCTCATGCACCTATTCACAGACTCACTCAGATACTCATGCACCCACTCACAGACCCACTCAGATCTTCATGCACTCACTCACAGACTCACTGTGACATTGATGCGAACACTCACAGACCCAATCAGAAACTGATGCACCCACTCACAGACCACTCAGACCATCACACATCCACTCACAGAACCACTCAGACCCTCAAACACCCACTCTCACACCCAGACAAACACTGTCACACCCAGAAACGGGAACGTTACATGGGCGTTACCATACAGTCACTCACCCACCCTTTTTGACACAAAACCCTATCTACCAAAAATGTGAGACAGGGTCTTGCCTAAAAAATTAACGCCTTTTCAAACCAGGCATCAAAAGGTGAAATGTTGTCATTTCTCTTTTCTTTTCTTACTTTGCAAGTGTGCTGCACTGTGCAGCACATGTACAAAGTGGGAAAAGATTTAGAAGTTGTCTAGGCCTAGAGTCTTGTACTGGAAGGATACCCTTTTGGTACAAAACCTATGCTAGACTCTAGCACACACCCTTTCACTGAGGTACAAAGGTATGTTCGTGACGCAAGGCAACTAAAATCAGCGCCAGCACTAGGGAAAGGGGAGGAGAGAGCTACATCTCTGCAGATATGGCGTTTTACTGCTCCCTCCTTCTCGCACAATGCAGCCCAGATTTTTTGGTTGCTGCACTGTGTTGCCAGGAATGATCCTAGATCTGTCCTAACATGTTTTATAAAAATACCACACAGACCGAAGGAGGGCAGAGGGGACATTCCAGCCAGCCATCTTACGCTCTGTGGTACTGTGCAGACCCCTTCATTTCTCCTGGTATTGGACCAGGTTGCTCCTTTCATTGACTAGTTTGGGTAGAAGGGCTAATACTGCTATGACCCCATCTTAAATGCTAGAAGTATATGTGGGAATTCCTAGACTTATGGTTATGTCAGGATGCTGCTACTGTTTACATGTTTTACTCTAATGGTCATAATCATAGCTGGATTGTGTTTCATCATCTTAATAATTGCAGCTCCTGCCTTTTTGCATAGAATGCAGTTAATTCAATAAAATACATTGAAACTTATCCTGCATTTCTCTGTCTGTCTTTGCACATATGTGACTTATTCAAATGAGAGAAAAGGGTAAGATATATTCCACCACATCTTCCCTGAGGAGTCAGAGTGTCATGAGTCAGGCTGCCACAATCAAACACAGATTTAAGAGGGCCTAGCACCACCTTCCACCTCATTAGCATAATTATTTCTACACTAATGTGGCCTAATTAGGCCAACATCACTACACCAGATTTACAAAGTGGTGCAACGCATGCATTGAGCCACTTTGTAACCTCTTGTGCCACATTATGCCTGCACCAGGCATAATGTATTCAAGGTGGGTGCTCGCCCGTTAAGGAGGCTGAAAAAATGGTGCAAAGAAATCTAAAAGATTTATTTTCACCATTTATTTAGTAATTTTTAATGCCTGCTCAGAGCAAGTGTTAAAAGGAGGGATATCATTGGTTACAAAGGACCCCTATGTACTGTTCAGGGTTACACCAAACTTTTGGCCCTAACCCTGAACAGTACATCAATAGCGTCAACAATTTCGATGCTATTGCCCCCTAACCTACGCCATGATTTGCCATATTTTAAATACGGTGCTCACATGGTGGTAGTAGGGGCACAAGGAAAGTGGTGAAGCACTGGGTGCAGTGCCACTTTTCTTATTAAATCTGCCCCTTACTTTATCAGTTTGGATGAGGTGCTGCTAGCTAGCCAAGAAGGTCAGGCCGACAACTTCCAGTCAGTGTGGGACTGACTCAGTCACCTATACATGGTGGTACTGCCACCCCAAAACCAAGCAGTCTTACTCTCATGGTAAGAGTCCTATGACAACAAACAGTAGCCCCTTGATTGGCTGGCCACAACATGAACAACTTGTTGTGGCAGACATTACTACACCCTGGAACATGGTCCCCATTGAAATGCTTGTAGTGAAAGTCTCGTTTAGGAATGTGCCAAAAACCGTCACATGTAAAGGGTGATAACAGATTTTAGTTACATTAACATCATTTGTTGGTGGTTCCATACTAATTTTTTGGAATTTTGGTGTGTTCTAAGATGAATTTACCCAGTTAAAAATGCAGATCTTGTGCTGTAGTTTGATGAACCATGCTTAGGGGGAAACTCTTTTCTCCTATGATTTTGTCATAGAGATCACAGAAGGTGCTGCAGTAGCTGCCTTGAGAGCACATTTTCTATAAGTTCACTTTACTGTGTTAGTTTGTGGGGTTCTGCATTTCTTTGACACTGTATACGTTTTGAAGCTGTGGGCTGGAAGAGTCTCTCACCTAAGCCTGTTTTCCCTCATGCTCATGGACGTCTAGCTGCTTCTTCTCTCCTCAAGTCCAGAATGTCACTCACATGCCTGAGGGTTTTCAGATGCCTGTTAAGAAGTCTCCACAGCTAGTCCATTCAGTTTTTCATTCTTTCTTTTCTTTTTCATTTCCATCATGGCTTTCTTCCCGACTTTCTAAACCATTATGTTTCTTACTATGAGGTGTTTGATGTAAATTCCTTTTCCCTTTCTTTTACTATTTAAAGATCTCAGTCTGTTTGAGTGCTTTGCAATAAAGCTGTGTTTCTGGAATGTTCCCTCGCTTCCTCTACTTGCTTATCCTGACTGAGACTTTCCAGCCTGAATTCCCAACTCCTGGTTTTCTCCGAACTTGTGAATATTTCAACAGCAAGGATGTTTTTATGCCCTTGATTTTTTACTTGTGAGAATGTGGCGCTTCTCAAGGGCAGTTCTCTACTACATATTCCAGTGTGATGACACTATAGCTTCTGGAAGAAGTCACCCTTACCTCGGACAGCAGAAGACCTGGATCTGGATCACGGGAAACCATCCAGTCCTGAACACTGTATGGTCCTCAGCCATGTGAGAATAAAATCTGATATTCTGAGTAGAACATGTACTTCCAACAGCAGCACCAATCTGTTATTTGATTCCCTAGTATTCTACTACAGATTCCCACAGCATCCTAATTCACAAGTAGGGAACTATCATTCTGTACTCATGACAAAACTGTGGCACACCTAAAGCCATCATGATAGAATCAAAGCTGTAAACTTGAGACCAATAACTTTAGAACTGAACCAATAAGCTAGAATGAGGACACATTTTCTATGAGTGCCCATTATTTCCCTCATCCATTTTAGTAAAACATTCCGACATAGTGACTGGAACACGTACTTTAAACTCCAGCAGCATGTCATCAATTAACTCCATAGTGATGAACTACAGCTTTAACCACAGAATTCTCATGAGCAACTTGGGCACTAAGGAGTTTTATTCAATAGAAAAGTGAGGCACTCCTGAGCACCATCTTACTGAAATATCAATCAATCAATCAATCAATCATTGAATTTATGAAGCGCGCTACGTACCGGTGAGGATTTCTAGGTGCTGGTGGCTGGGGGAGGGGAGAGCTGGTGTTACTGGTCGAAGAGCCAGGTCTTGAGGAGTCTTCTGAAGGTGAGTAGGTCTTGAGTCTGTCACAGGTTGGTGGGGAGGGTGTTCCAGGTTTTGGCGGCGAGGTATGAGAAGGATCTGCCGCCGGAGGTCTTTCTTCGGATGCGGGGGACGACGGCGAGGGCGAGGTTAGTGGAGCGGAGCTGACGGGTGGGGGTGTAGAAGCTGAGTCTGTTGTTTAAGTAGGCTGGTCCGGTGTCGTGGAGTGCTTTGTGAGCGTGGGTAAGAAGCTTGAAAGTGATCCTTTTGTCCACGGGGAGCCAGTGAAGGTTTCTCAGGTGGTTCGAGATGTGGCTGTGGCGGGGTATGTTGAGGATCAGCCGGGCGGAGGCGTTTTGGATACGTTGGAGGCGTAGTAGGTCTTTTGCTGGGATGCCTGTATAGAGTGCGTTGCCGTAGTCCAGCCTGCTGCTGACGAGGACCTGTGTCACTGTTCTTCTTGTTTCTGTTGGGATCCACTTGTAGATTCTGCGAGAATTCTGTAGAATATGAGCTGTTAAATTTAAAGCCTTTCCTGAAGAGTAGGCTGAAGTAAAACATTGAGATGATAATGCAGGTATGAAATCAGAGGCTAAGGTTCTAAAAATAGAGAGATGTGTGCATAAGTACAGCATCCCTTTTCCACTCAGCTTACCCATCTCTCAGTCACTAAATACGTATGGAATGAGAAAAAAAAACAAAGATGTTTATGTTACAGTTCGGTGTTGAAATAAGGAAAATTGATGCTTACAAATCAAAACACCTCTGAAATTAATCAGTTATAATTTACTGAGTAGCTCTACCATGCACTGTTCATGACCTCATGTATCATATCACTCATGACATGGTAAATTATATGATTTATAACATCACTGATGACATTTCAAATGTCATCATTGATGACATCACTGAAACATCAGTAATAAAACCACATATTCACATACAGCATAGCGTTCCTGAGAGTACATATGTGGGTTGATAGCATGGAATTAGCTTAGACTGTGGAGAGAAGAATAATTGTGCATTTTAAAAGCTATATGAAAACAAATCACTAAACTTGGGGTGGAAGAAGAACTCAATGTTAAACAAGCTAAAGTCTGATTTCACCAGATGTTGGTTGCAGGGGTATGTTTGAAAGTAGCTTGTGACTTCAAATTCAAAGCCTGTTCTTACAAATCTATGAGAAACACCAAAGCTACTACTCTCAATATATTAACCACAAGGATACATATAAGGATATGACCATGTTAAATAAGTATAATGCATTTGCATGGACAAATGCATTGAGCTCAGTATGTTTATTCTTAGAACTTCACTGAATATTTTGGGGCATTGCAGATTACTGAATAATGTAGAATATAGGTGTGTCACACAAAGGGGTGTCACACTCAGAGTTGGGAGTTAGTTTATCTCATACTGATGCACGAGAGTACTTTGTAAACTTGAGTCATGTTTCATACTTGATTTTGACACTCCTTCACCATTGTCAGTACTTCTAGGTTATTCCATATTATTTACAGAATGGTATGGATTGTGTGCTTCTTTTGACTTCAGGAGTGTTCTAGTTTTTAACCTGTTTCAAATTACTTTTATTGTTTTTTTCAGTTATGTCACTCACTTAACTGGTATTTAACGTAGTCAGCATTCACAGGGATTATATAAAGAAAGACTCTCCTTGAATTTAATCACCAGCTGCCCACATGGGTGTGATTCGTGATTGAGTGATTTTGAGAAATCAAATAAGACGATTTCCATAAACTTAACTTCTCCACTTGGGCATGATTTCTACAAGCACTTTGGGTGCACTTTTCACACACAAGCACGTTCATTGTTTATATATCACACACTTCAAGTATCAATCCTAGTTTCAGGCATATTGTGTTCCTCGTGCAGTGTGTTCTAAGACTATTGTACCAATTACATATACAAACCATATGCAATTATGTATGTGGCATGCCTTTATAGATGGCATTGTTATTCATAATGCTTTAATCATGTATACAGCATCGATGAACACTAGGAGATCCTTGACTAGGATATGTACTGCACATGATTGCACTTATGTGCGTACATAGCGAGTTTCATCTTTGTTGTAAGTTTTTGACTTTGCTTGTATTGTGTGGACCATGGAGCAGGTATCATACCAATATGTTTTTTTCTACACTGTTACTTAGTCAGAGATATTTCACAACGAGCTGAAAGCTCCCACCAAGCAAAATCAAACATTACTCTAACTTCTGCAAGAGGGAGCTGTCAAAAAGCTCCTGTTTGCAGTAAGCAGAGATTTTATCTGTTTCCCTGCATGCAAATACGCATGCAGAGAAACAGATGAAAAATTGCTCCCACAAGCAGGGAGCTGCTATTTCAAGTAACTCCCTACTTGTGGGAGATGCCGGATCCGGCAGGATGTGGAGAGCTAGCTAGGACCGCGGGGCCTTGAGACTCTCCCCACGGTCCCGTCACACACTCTCTCTCTCTCTCTCACTCGCTTTCTCTCTCTCTCTCTCTCTCTCTCTTGCTCTCTGTCCTTCTCCCATTTGTCAGAGTCACCAGATCCTCAGGGCTTGCGCACGTTCCCAACACGTCCACCACTGAACAGCTCCAAGACTCTGATAGATAAATCACAGAGGCTAAGAGAGTTCAAGAGGGGAAGAGGGGATTAGGAAGGGAACAGCTGGGAAGGAGACTTGTAGTAAGAAAAAAGGTTAAAACACACAATATCAAAATTACATCTCATGAAAACAATACTAGACTATGGTCCTAAACTTTGTCATTCTGAAAACACAAACAACCTAAGAATTAGGCTTAAAATGACTAAGTTTCAAGATGGTTGGATACCTGTAAGGGAATCAAGATGGATTAAATGAAACTTTCAAATTCGAGAACTTTTCTTTACATGAGAATCAGGAAAACATTCTGAATAAGTTCTAAACCAGTCATATGAATTCTTCTTTGAAAATGCATATTAGGACCATACAATATTGTATCTAGAAATTCTGGCCTTTTGTGTTCTCTTGAAATGTTTCAACACGAATTGCTCACATTACAGATTTATATATATATATATATATATATATATATATATATATATATATATATATATATATATATATAGTAAACATCATGGAAAGATTGTGCACCTTGAATAACACAGTATGGATTCAAGTAATAACTCACACAACTTGTCAAATCGAATAAGTCCAAATAAATGTCTTAAAATGTTGGCATACAATGAATAATCATGAATTAAGCTCGAGGAGGGAATCGTGCGTTTTTTCCAATTCGTAAGCCACCATGTAAGTGTCAAGAAATGGTAGCTTGCAATAATTAGCAGGATTAAAACCACATGAAACGAATCGCGCGTCTTGCCGATTCGCAAACCACAATGTAAATGTCAAGAAATGGTAGCGTGCAATAATTAGCAAAGTTAAAACCACATGAAACGAGTCACACATCTTGCTGATTTGTAAACCACAATGTAAATGTCCAGAAATGGTAGCGTGCAATAATTAGTAAAGTTAAAACCACATGAAACGAATCGCGCGTCTTGCCGATTCGTAAACCACAATGTAAATGTCAAGAAATGGTAGTGTGCAATAATTATCAGAGTTAAAACCACATGAAATGAATTTGCCGTCTTGCCGATTCGTAAACCACAATGTAAATATCAAGAAATGGTAGCGTGCAATCATTAGCAAAGTTAAAACCACATGAAACGAATTGCGCGTCTTGCCGATTCGAAACCACAATGTAAATGTCACAAAACACTCAAAAGCACATTTCCCATGCCCAAAGTAATCTGTTAATCATAAGGCTTAGGCCCAAGAATGTGAGAATTTCTCGATAACGGCTTCGGGATAGCCCAACCACCGTCTTACCGCCTGGAATAAAGATCACCAATGAAGGATGAAGGGCAGAGGTCTGGAAGATCAAATAGGCCACCGGGACAGGAGCTCGGGAAGTAGCTGCTGCTCTGCACCGGGATATCTGAATAGTGAGCACTGGGATTTGGGCTGGCTCTCTTTTATAGCGTCTTGGCCCATCCCACAACCGCACCCAGGCATGCTGCAGGGAAAGTCTCTAGAAAGGCCCTGGAAAGGGGCCACACCCTAACACACTCTGAAAACCTGCAGCAATACATTGCAAAGGAACAGTATTTGTACGCATATTAAAAATAAGTCTTCAGGATTGCAAAAGGTTAAACCACAACATATCAGTACAATGCATAAATTACGTTGTTTTGAGAGTGCTGGGTTTTTGCATTCTAGTCACCAATAGAGTGCGTACTGCCCTGGTGTTGACACCATTCCATAGTGGGATAGAAGAGAGAGATAGAAATTGTTATTGCAATGGTCTCTCCATACAATGACTTCAAAGAGTCAGACTATCAAGATTTTTGGTACAAATGTTATAGTTATGTTTGAATGCAGAGCAGAACAGAGTCACTTCTGGCCTATTTGTAATGGTCTTGGGCTGTCACTCAGTAGGCTAAAGGTTAAATCCTAGTATCGCTTAGCAGTGTGTTTGTTTATTTACCAGTGTTTTGACTGTTAAACCTTCCAAGTGATGGAACATTCCTGTTTCTTTCCAATCACATGCGTGGGTTGACTATAATAGGTATGTCTGGAAGCACCACAGTAATAAGTCACCTATGGCCTATAGGTTATGGTCACAGACCTTAATTAAAAGTTGAGGGTTCTACTCCAGGTGTAACTGTGGTCATTTTCCTTCTTTAATTTCTTTTAAACTTCAAAAGTTTAAGGTTCACACTGAAAAGTGATCTCACTCTTTTTAATTCACAAATATATTTTTCTTTTCATTTTGTCTAGAAATATCATTCATCAAAGCCTAAAAAACTCTTTTCTATCTCCCTCTTACTCTTTTTCTCTTTCTCTCTATCTCAATTTCTCTCTTTCAATCTCTTTTTCCCACTCAGACACCTATGCACCTACTTACAGACCAAATCAAACACTGACGCACCTATGCACAGACCCAATGGGACTCTGATGCATCCACTCACAGACCCACTGGTACTCTGATGCACCCACCCACGCACCAACTTAGACACTCACACACCCACTTTAACACTGATGCATCAACTCACAGAACAATTTAGATCATCACACATCCACTCACAGACCCACTCAGACCCTCACTCACAGACCCACTCATACACTCATGCCCCCACTCACAGACCCACTCATGCACTGACACCCCCACTCACTGGCCCAATCAGACTCTGACGCACCCACTCACATACCCAGTCAGACCCTCAAATATCCACTCACAGGCCCACTCAGTCGCTCATGCATCCACTCACAGATCCACTCAGACCCTCACACATCCACTCTCACACCCAGACAGACACTCTGACACCAAGAGTCACTCTGGCACACCTATTCTCAAACCCTGAGAGACAGACCCATTTCACTTGCGTAGCTCTAATTTGGATGGTTAAAGGGAGTTGGTCGCTGGAACGTGGGGTGCAGTGGATGGATTAATGTAGAGTAATTTATATTACTTTACATTAAAAATACAATTAAAAGAAACAGAAATTCACAAAAAAAAAACCAAAGGTTACAGGGACATTATAGTTAGTCTCACATTTTAAATGTACAAAACTCACCTGTGATAGTCATGAGTGCGACAATGTCTGGGGTAATTAACAGTGCATGTTAAGGGTTGCGAAGAACCCGCTTGTCACAGTCACTACATAAGATATTGTGCTCGAAAGAGGCATGGATGCGAACACCTCCATCAAGGGTGACAGATAACTTTTCAAGGTGGAGATACAGAGAAAATGCACTTGCCTGGGCCATGCATGCAAACTTAGGATGATTAGTACTTTACAGAAGTGTAGCTTTAATGTGGACACTGGATTTGTTTATATCTCTAAGTGCTTCCAGTTGAGTTTTAATTTCTGTAAAATTAGCATCATGTAACAATGAATCCTGACACTCATTTATCCAAGAAGAGGCCACAGTTTTTGGCAAAATGTATACCCAACTGGAATACTTTCTACTTGCTAATTGGGATTTAATATAAGAATTTTTCAGTTATCATGGTTTACTTCACAGTGTGAAGGAACATTTATTCTGATGAATGCACTGCATATTCAGTGAAGCACAATAAACTGAATAATTTTGGACTTCTGCGTTGGAAGGACTGTTGAATTGTTTAATTGTTTATAAGCAAGTTTTATTGGTCTGAGCCTTGTGGCCCCAATGAGTACCTGCTGAGACTAGCAAATATTCACTGTCTCCAGCTTATTTTCACACTTTTTGTGGGATATGGGCAGGATTCCATACAGCACAGCATCTTTAACATTCAGTATTGTTCAAACAAGAAGACATGTGTGCATGATATCCATGTTTTCTTTCATGTGTCTGTAACTTTGCCAATGTGATTGTTCCTCGAGCATCTTTATAATTTTTATTTTTTATTTTGGGAGATAGGAGGGGGATCCTCCATGCCCCCAGGGTCCCAGCCGGCTCCCGATTCCAGCGGCAGCAAGCATTGTTCACCAAAGCAGAGAGCTGCTTTATATAGTAGCTCCCTGCTCGTGGGAGCAATGTCTTCATCTGTTTCCCTGCACGCACATTTGAATGCAGAGAAACAGATGAAAACTCCACTTTCTGCAAGTGGGAGTTGTTTGACAGCTCACGGTTGCAAAAAGAAGAGTTATGTTTGCTTCTGCTTGGCAGGAGCTGTCGGCTCCCACCAAGCAAAAGCAAACAGCTACTTCCTGAAGGTGGGCACCTTGGGAGGTAGCAGAAGCAGCCATGAGGGGTGGTGGTCTCCAGCCCCATCTATGGCTCCATGTGGGGGGCCATGCGCCCCCCTCCATCATTTAATTTAGCCAAGGGGATGTGGTGATCCCCAGGGCTATGGGAAACTGTGCGGCCCTCTCACTGTTATGACAATTGTTGCCCTGGGGAGGTGGTTGTCCCTGGGGCCTGGCAGGTCCCCTCATTAATTAACTGTTCCTTATCCCAGGTATGTGGTGGTCCCTAGGGTCTGCGGGGGGCCTTGTGCCCACCTCGCACACTTCATGTTTACAGCCACAGAGAAGTGGCATTCCCCGGGGCATCCATATGACCCCACCTGATATTTCTTCGCAACTTTGCCACATGGGCCCAGGACCCCCCTCCTTAAAATAATATGCCCCTGGGACCTGGACCACCCAGAGGCAAAATGAAAAGCAAGCATGAGAGACCGCGCTTGCTTTTTAAAAAAAAATTGCAGTGAAATTCAGCAATACTCATTATTTTCACCGCAATTCTTTTGATTTGTAAGTTTGGGTAAATGAACCATGCCCCCTTTTCTTTTTTTTTAAACATTTATTCTTCAGCCAAGTCTCAAAATGGGTGCCAACACTTCCTGTTTGAAATGTTGGCAGCCAATCAGATCGTTGCATGAGACTGGCTGTATTTGCAAAGTAGTTGTGACCCTAGATATACACATCTGGATTTTAATTTCTCTTACTCTACTGAATCGATTTTCACCACATTAAAAAAGGCTTTTCTGCGGACCAAAAGCTACCTTTCTGCCAGATTTGGTGTGATTCTGTCTAGTGGTTAGGGCTGCAGGCGTGTCTAAAGAGTCTATTGGAATTATCATTGGAATAACACCTTTCTTGACCATCTGTTTTCTCAGCCTCTGCTTGACGGATCTATCTGAAACTTTCCATGCACAACAAGATTCTAGGGATCCCTTTTATTTGGAAAATTTTGTGAAGATTCCTCAAATGATGCCAAGTGCCAAGTTGCCAAGTTAAAAAATGTTTTTCAATGGGAACTAGGTCTTAACTATAGCTACCTACTAGGACTGCCAGTGTTGGCATGCACTAAAACACTGTTGGTACCTCCATGACCATAAAGGCCATGCACTCTTCACATTCCAAATCTCTCCATTCGCTACATGAAGATGGAGGCACTCACAACCAAGTTGTGCAAAGATTTTAGATTATTGAGGCAGCACGCATCACAGTGTTTCGGTCCCTCTTGGAACTTGATCACGATACCGGGTGCATTGTAACATGAAACATTTTAACATGGCTATCAGTGACAAAAACAAAGGACCTAATTACCAAATTGATACAAACCCCAAGTGTCCACCATCTTCGAATGCCTTTCTTACACTACAATAATGTTTAGAAAAACCTTTCATGTTGAGTACATCATACTTTCCAAAAGTCATAGAAACAGTTTGCTTGTTGTTGACCATTAATTATTAATGGACAAACAAATCAACCATATTTGCAGTGATCATCTTACATATTAGTCCATCGATACATGAAATAGTTAAACATAAAAAAAGTCTGACACTTTTGCCATGTTGAAACATAAATACTAAATTACAAATGTGACAGCATATAATACCCTGCGCCCTAAAAATATTTTTATGTGAATTCAGGGCTCTTAGCTGCAGACTATCATGAAGGATGCTCCATTCACAAAATGTAAGCATGATAATTAGAATTTGCAGTAATTTCAATGCTTACATATCTATGTTCTACAAAATGAGAGTATTAACAAATATTACCTGTTCCATAGAGAGTGTCCATCAAAAAACCTAAAAGTTATTTTGGGCCAGCTTATACTGTTACCGGCGCTATAAAATCAAGCATCATATGCATCAGTGTGTTCATCATACATGAATTACAAAACAATATCTCCTGTAGGAAAGTCCTCCTCTTTGCCCTGGTCATCCCCAAACTTTTTGGACAGATACTGGTGGTTACTGACTCTTGGATGTGCCCTGGGTACTGCTAACCAGTCCCAGGGCCAGTTCTGTATGACAAATAAAATATGCAAATTAGGATAATTATAATTGGCTGTATTAACCTACCTATAAGTCCCTATTATATGGTAGGGCATATAGTTCTAGGGACCCCAGCATAGGTAGTGCACCCATAGGTTCACTGCTGTGGTACCCAGTGTCATTTTATAGACAGGCCTGCCTTGCTGGCTGCTTTTAAATTAAAATTAACCCTAAATTCGACTTTGGAATTAAAAGTTCTTCCAAAGTCTTAAAATACCTTATTTTTACATATGTCACCTCTAAGGTGTGCCCGAGGTGCCCCCAGGATTTGGTGCAGTGTAACCATAAGCAGAGGCCTTATAAAAATGTTTCAAGAGCCCTGGTGAGGGAAAAATAGGCACATTTATTTCCCCTTATTGTAATGAATGGGCACCGTAGGCTAACCTGGGGAGACTATGGCCCTCATTACCACATTGGTGGTAAATCCCACTTACCGCCGTGCAGAAGACCGCCAACACACCGCTGCGGAATTCCACCACAGCCATTACGACCCACAGCTCGGAATCCACCCAAGTCTGCCACAGCAAAGGTCAGTGATAAATTGGCGATAAAAAAACCTCCACCGTCACGCAAACAGGAATACGGCCCACGAATCCACGCAGCGGTCTTTCAACCGCGGTATTCCATTGGCAGTACACACCGCCGTGCTCAAAATACACAGACATTTACAAAACACAACCATATTGGACGATTCGAAATACACACACCTGATACACATACACACACCACTCCCACACACCCAATACAATATAAAACTATAAAACACACACCCACATTACCCACAAACCCTCACAAAAAAAATGTGGAAGAACCAGAGAGACAGAAAAGCAAAGACCACACCAGCATACAGAGGCACACAACACCATTACTCATACACCTCCACGCACAAAACACCGCACACCCCTAAACATCACCCCACACATCACAACACACACAACCTCACACATCACCCACACCACCCCATGGCACCGCAAAGGCACCCCAGGTTTTCTGAGGAGGAGCTCAGGGTCATGGTGGAGGAAATCATCCGGGTAGAGCCACAGCTATTCGGATCACAGGTGCAGCACACCTCCATAGCTAGGAAGATGGAGCTAAGGCGCAGAATCTTGGACAGGGTCAACGCAGTGGGACAGCACCCAAGAACACAGGATGGCATCAGGAAGAGGTGGAACGACCTACGGGGGAAGGTGCATTCCATGGTCTCAAGACACCACATTGCAGTTCAGCGGACCCCTACTTCCTCCCCCACAACTAACAACATGGGAGGAGCAGGTCTTGGCTATACTGCATCCTGAGGGCCTCGCAGGAGTAGCTGGAGGAATGGACTCTGGTAAGTCAAATCTTTAACTACCATATCCCCCACCCTACCTGCATGCTATCACCCCCCCCACCCTCACCCCCATCACTCCAACTCCTCACATATGTCCCACTATCACAAACCACCCATCCTAACACCAAGCCCTGCATGCAACAACAGAGCATGGACCCCATCACCAATGCATGTCCACTACACATACCCACACAGATCCCCAAACCAAATATCACACAATGTCCTACACAAGAATGTAAGCACTGGGGTACAGGGTCACCCACCCATTGCACATCATGGCACACACAGATGCAATAATCATGCCTTTACACCCCTGCAGGACCCCGACCCAACGTCACCGAACAGGAGGTTCCAGACATGGCCACTCCCCCCACAGAAGAGGCCCACAGTGATGACAGCAGCTCTGTCCAACTGGATCTAGATGACCAGCCAGGCCCATCTGGGACCTCGGGACAGTCAGTTCCCATGACACAGTCACAGGCCACCACAGAGCCTCCCCCCTCAGGAAACACCAGCACAGCACCCACCCAGCGGGCCCATACCTCTGTCCCCAGGACACGTCAAGCAGCAGTGAGTCCACCACTACAGGGAACCCAGACAAACCCACCACCCCAAGAACAGCAGGGACCTAGGGGCAGTGGCAGTGGGCACACGGTTCAGGGGACAGAGGCCCAGGAAAACCGGGGAACTGGGAGGTCTGCTGTGCGACAGGGGGAGGACAGGCCCAGGGAATCCACTCTCCATGAGGCCCTCTCCAACATCATGGGAGACGATGGCAACGGTACTGGCCAAATTTCAGGAGACCCAGCTGCTGTAGGAGGAACAGTATTTGGGGTTCAGGGAGGAACTCAAACCCATCAATACCACCCTGGGCACCATTGTAGGGGTGCTGAAGGACCTTGTGAACACCAGGAGTGACACTGTGGCACAACAAGGGGCCCCTGACACTAGCCTGGACGATGAACTGCCCACCACCTCCGCCGGCGCTAGTGTACAGGAGGCACCGCCACAGGACCACAACACCAGCACCCCACCCCCTGCAGATGGAGAACCACCCAGCAAGCAGTCCCTGCGATCCAGGACAAAGACAGAGAACAATGCCAAGACCCCCGCCAAGAAATGAGACCACCCTGATTGTCATCCTTCTGTCCCACTTTGTCACCCTGTCCATACTTAAATTGCCCCATCTCCACTTCCTATGCCCCTTTGGACAATGCACCTGTGAGACAAATGGACTGGACTCTGCCATGGACATTCCTCCACCATCACCCCTGACCACTTTAATACCACCTCCACCATTTTGCACTTAAATAAACACCCTTGAATCACAAAACAATCTGGAGTCAGTCTGTGCTTTCACAAATGTGTATTTGCAATAACTGAGGAAAATACCAATGTCCATTCAATTTGTCAACATACCTATGTCACACAGCTCTAGTCCATGAGGTAACATACCAGAGGTCACACAGTGGGACCCACATCTGTGAAATGGAAAGGCAAAGTGACAAGTCAGGGCCCATATACTGGGTGAAAGTGACAGACAGATGATAGGTCTTACAATTTTATCAGATGTAGGAGGTGGTGATGTCTTCTTACTTTTGTCTTACTGGAAGTATTGCTGGATCATGGTGTTTCTGTTGTCTATGTCCTCCTCTTCTGCCTCCTCTTCTTCACTGTCCACAGGCTCCACAGCTGCCACAAGACCCCCTTCTGGACAATCCTCCTGCAGAAAAGGCACCTGTCGTCGCAAAGCCAAGTTGTGCAGCATACAGCAGGCCACGATGATCTGGCACACCTTCTTTGGTGAGTAGTAGAGGGTACCACCTGTAAAATGGAGGCACTGGAACCTGGCCTTCAGGAGGCCGAAGGTCCTCTCTATGACTCTCCTAGTTCGCCCATGTGCCTCATTGTAGCGGTCCTCTGCCCTTGTCCTGGGATTTCTCACTGGGGTCAGTAGCCATGACAGGTTGTGGGACCCAGAGTCACCTGCAAATGTCGAGGGACAACTGTTAGACACACACTAACCCTCAGGGACAACCCCAGACCCAGACAACTATTCACACGGTATGGGGTCCTTGTTCTCACCTATTAGCCACACACAGTGCCTCTGGCGTTGCCCCATCACATAAGGGATGCTGCTATTCCTCAGAATGTAAGCGTCATGCACTGAGCCTGGAAACTTGGCGTTCACATGGGAGATGTACTAGTCGGCCAAACACACCATCTGCACATTCATCGAATGATAGCTGTTCCGGTTTCTGTACACATGTTCACTCCTTCGGGGGGCACCAAGGCCACATGTGTCCCATCAATGGCACCTATGATGTTGGGGATATGTCCCAGGGCATAGAAGTCACCTTTCACTATAGGCAAATCCTCCACCTGAGGGAAAACGATGTAGCTGCGCATGTGTTTAAGCAGGGCAGACAACACTCTGGACAACACGTTTGAGAACATTGGCTGAGACATCCCTGATGCTATGGCCACTGTAGTTTGAAAAGACCCACTTGCCAGGAAATGGAGTACTGACAGGACCTGCACTAGAGGGGGGATTCCTGTGGGATGGCGGATTGCTGACATCAGGTCTGGCTCCAACTGGGCACACAGTTCCTGTATTGTGGCACGATCTAGTCTGTAGGTGACTATTACATGTCGCTCTTCCATTGTCGAAAGGTCCGCCAGCGGTCTGTACACCGGAGGATGCTGCCATCTCCTCACCTGCCCCAGCAGGCGTGCCCTATGGATGAGAACAGCGAGCACAGAGTCAGCCAACACTGAGGTAGGAAAAAAACAATAGTATTGCACACATTTTTTCAATACGTTATGTGCCTGTCTCTGTGTATATGCAAGGCCTATATATGTGTGACGCATTAAAAGATAATGCCATGTGGCCACCTGAAATGGCAGCTGCCTGACCTGTAATGTGGGACAAGGGGATATGAGGTAACTGCGCTGGCGTTGTACACCGTCACGGTAGGCGGGTGAAGACCGCAGCACAATCCTGCATTGGTTAACATTGGGCCTTATGGGTCCCAGGAGCCAATGATGATGTACGCCGGCGGTGACGGTACGCACCGCCGTGGACATGACCACCATTTTCTCTCTGTTCACTCACTTGTTACCTGATCTTCGACAGGAGAGGACCTAAACTGCAAGTGCTGCTGTGACCTCAGTCTGGAAGCGACGATGGCTCATGTGTATGGGGAAAGGGCCCCTGCCTTCACATCGGAGGAGTTGGACAAACTCGTAGATGGGGTCTCCCCCAGTACACGCTACTCTACGGTCCTCCAGACAAACAGGTGAGTACACTGTGAGCATGCTGTATGGGCAATGCCTGTTTGGAGTGGTGTGGATGGAAGATACGGGGGGGAGATGAGGCCTGCATGATCGGATGGTGAGTGTATGTGCATCAGGGCAAGGGTGGGAACTGGTGGGCAATGAATATGATGGTCCGGACGGTAAAAGTGTTAAAGTTTCCCCTGTACAATTCCTCTAGGTCAGCACCAACCAGAAGAAGGATATTTGCCGTGCCATCGCCAAGGACGTCCGGAGCACCCACTGCCGTAAAAGATGGGAGGACCTTCGCCACTGGAGCAAGAAGACGACGGAGGCCCAGCTGGGGATGGCCTCCCAACGTCGCACCATGACCCCCCTGATTTTCCGGATCCTGGTGGGGGCATATCCGGAGTTGGATGGGCGCTTGAGGGCATCACAGCAGCCACAAGGGGGTGAGTACACTGACATTCAGCTGACTCTGCACGCATTGGAGGTGTCTGGGTGGGGGAGGTGGGCAGTGGGTTCCCATAGGCTAGGGAGAGCTTTGTAGGCACGGACCCTTTGTGAGGCAGGCTAAGTGGTACCCCATCCCCACCAGTGGTAAGAGCCATCTACACTTTGTCAGGCTCCTGTGACTTCCATGTGTGCAGCAATCGGGCATAGGTCATGTACCCCATTTCCCTGTGATTAATTAGGGAACTCCAAGTGCATGGCGTAGTGCAGAGGGCTGCTGTGTCTGTAGTGTCCGCCAACGGTAGCGGTGTTGTATGCACTGAACATGTCTTTCTTCTTTCTTCCCCCCCTTTTTGTGGTTTCCCTGTTCTTGTGTGCCATAGCATAATCAGGCGGAGGGAGCTGCATCCCACATGGCCCTGGAGGGCCAGACAACGGAGTCTGAATCCTCCAGTGGGACAGAGGGTGAGGGGAGCTCCACAGCGGGGACAGGAGCTGAAACCAGCGACACAGACTCTTTATCTGATGGGAGCTCCCTTGCGGTGGTGGGCCCCTCTGTGCCCACCAAATCTACAGATATTGCCGCCACCCCCCCACCAGCACCGCCCTCCCAGCAGCCCCTCAGCATGTGTCCCATGGCCACTCACCCAGGAGGGTGGGCATCTCCTTCACCCCAGGCACCTCAGGCCCTGCCCCAGCCAGCCCTGCTGCCCTCAGTGAGGAGGCTATTGACTTCCTGAGATCCCTCACTGTTGGGCAGTCTACCACTCTGAATGCCATCCAGGGTGTAGAGAGGCAGTTTCTACAGACAAATGCATACCTGGAGGGCATTCATTCTGTCCAGCCAGCCCAACAGAGAGCCTTTCAGGCTCTGGCCTCTGCACTGATGGCAGCCATTGTCCCTGTGTCCAGCCTCCCCCCTCCAACTTCCTCCACCCAGACCCAATCCCCAGTACCTCAGCCTATCCCAAGCACACCATCAGACCAGCATGCACACACCTCAACACACCAGGGTGGCTCTGGCAAACATAAGCACCACACATCCCACATGCACTCACACAAGCATCATACCCATGCACATATACCAACATCCACTGCCTCCACTGTGTCCCCCTCCTCCACGTCTCCCTCCACCCTCCCTGTCATGTCTCCACTCACACCTGCATGCACTACATCTTCAGCCACTACCTCCATCACCAGCACACACCGCTCACGTGTACTCACCACCCCATTACCATTCACACATCCCCTGTATCCTCTACCAGTGTGTCTGTGAGCCCTCTTCCCAAACTACACAAACGCAGTCACACACCCACCCAACAGCCATCCACCTCACCACAGCGTCCAGCCCATGCATCTACACCCAAAGTCAGCAAACGAACACCTCCTACAACCACTACCTCTTCCTCCACTCCCAAACCCCCTCCATCTACCCGTCCCAGTGTGACTAAAAAACTTTTCCTCTTAAATGTTGACCTCTTCCCTACACCCCCCCCGTCCGACCCCTAGGGCCCGCCTTTCCAGGTCCCAACCCAGCACCTCAGCCACCACATCACCGGGCACAGTGATGCCAGCAATACTGTTTTTTGGGAGTGCGCCAAGCAACAGGGCTGCCAGTATCCCAGGAGCGAGGCCAAGGACATTCCCCCACCTCCAAAACAGAAGAAGTTGCCCACATCCCAGAGGGAGAAGGCCAAAACACCTGCCACCAAGGGCTCAGCCAAGACAAGTGTGGGGAGTGGCAAGACAGCTGCGCCAGCATATAAGGTGGGGAAGGGCCTGAAGCAGAAAGGCAAGTCAACGTCGCCACCAACCTGCACGGTGGACAAGACTGCCACATGCACCGCCGCCAAGGACACCGCCGCCAGCAGCCCAGATACAGAGTCCTTCAGCAGCACCGTGGTCAGTGAGCCAGCCACCAGCACCGCCATTACAGACACCGCTGCCAGTACTGCAGTCAGTGAGCCAGCCACCATCATCACCATTACAGACACCGCCGCCAGCACCGCGGTCAGTGAGCCAGCCACCAGCACAGCAGTCAGTGAGCCAGCCACCAGCACGGCAGTCAGTGAGCCAGCCACCTGCACCGCCGCCACAATGACCACTGCAAGCACCACTGCCACAATGACCGCCGCAAGCACCGCCGCTAATGACACTGCCGCCAGCCCCGCCAGCGGCCCCACGACAACCTGAGCCAGTGGCACCACTGCAGACATGGCTGCCATCCCCAGTAGTCATCCGTACGCTGCTGGTGGTCAGTTCCAGGGGTCTGGGCAGCTTCCCTGTTGCCCCACCATCAGTGGAGTATCACATCCACTACCTCAGTCCTTGGCAGGATGAAGCACTCTGGGCACAAAGCCCCCTCCAGAACCAGTGGAGAGATACATCCACTACCTCAGTCCTTGGCAGGATGAAGCACTCTGGGCGCTAAGCCCCCTCCAGAACCAGTGGAGAAAGGCATCCACTACCTTTGTCCTTGGCAGGATGAAGCACTCTGGACACAAAGCCCCCCCCGGAACCAGTGGAGAGATACATCCACTACCTCTGTCCTTGGCAGGATGAAGCACTCTGGGCACAAGCCCCCTCCAGAACCAGTGGAGAAAGGCATCCACTACCTCTGTCCTTGGCAGGATGAAGCACTCTGGGCACAAAGCCCCCTACAGAACCAGTGGAGAGTTACATCCACTACCTCTGTCCTTGGCAGGATGAAGCACTCTGGGCACCAAGCCCCCTCCAGAACCAGTGGAGACTGTCATCCACTTGAGAGACTGTAGCTTTGCACTCCCCAGGATAGAGCAGTGAGCAACCCACCCACTGGAGAGACTTGAGAGACTGTGGCTTTGCACTCCCCAGGATAAAGCAGTGGGCAAACCACCCACTGGAGAGACTTGAGAGACTGTGGCTTTGTACTCCCCAGGATAAAGCAGTGGGCAAGCCACCCACTGGAGAGACTTGAGAGACTGTGCCTTTGCACTCCCCAGGACACATCAATGGGCATGGAGCCCCCTTGTGGAGCTGGTGTCGTGCACTCATCAGGCTGAGGTGCCCCCCCTTCCCTTCCCCCTGAGGTGCCTGTTTTATTTCGATCTGATGCCCCTGCAGTGTTCTCTCCGTTTCGATCGGGTATCTTGTGTGGGCCTTGCCCATGCATTTTGGGCCCAGTGGTCCACGGACTATGTAGGTGCAGTACCTGGACTTGAATTTTTGGTGTACATATTTGTTTATAGTGTATGTTCATTTTGGACTAATGGATGTTTATTGATTACAATGGTTACAATCATTTCTTTTTGTCCTTGCGTTCTTCCAGGGGGGGTGTAAATGTAATGTTTCAGCATGTATTGGTGTGTGTGTTGTTGTAGGTGAGAGTGGGGGTGTTGCGTGTGTGTGTCACTCTCTTTTCCCTCCCCCCTCCCCTGTGTCATAGGTGCAGTACTCACCGTGGTCGTCGCCGCCATTGGTTGTGCTCCTGGTAGAGGAGCAGCAAGACAATCACAGGGAGTATTTGGAGTTCAGGCTCCATGGCGTCCTGGTTCCTCGTGGAATGTGTAAAGGTGAGTGTTTTCCCTTCCAAGTCCTGTTTCCGCCGTGTTTTTGTTCGCGTAGAATCCGCCCCGGAAAAGGTGGCGGATTGGCCTGTCATAATAGTGTGGGCGGTACATTGTATTCTGCCTGTCTGTGGGCAGTGACCGCCATGCTGTTTGTTTGTACCACCGTGGCAGTCGGAGTGTTAAAGTGGCTGTCTATGTTGGCGGTTTCCGCCATGGTCATAATTCCATTTTTTTTACTGCCAGCCTGTTGGCGGTTTTACCGCCGCTTTACCACCGACTGCCAGGGTTGTAATGAGGGCTTATATTTTTAAATAATAAAGTCTTAGAAGGAGCTAAATATTTCAAGTTTGATATCAAACCTATTGCCATAATAATCCAACAACTTGCTATTGTTGAATTTAATATAACTAACTCAGGGAGGTTTAGAACTCTACTTTAAAGTTACCAGTTTCAGCTCTGTAGTGCCCTTGTATGATTGGCCAGCCTCTGGCAGCCTGGTCAGGCTGCCTTGATAAGGTGTGAAGTGGCCTCGGCTGAACACAAAGGAAGTGCCTGGGGGAGGAGAACTGCCTCAGCAGATGGTGAAACAGGATGGGGGAGAGCAGCCAAACTGGACATCAAAGGAGGGAAGGATATTTGGTCCAGTAAGTCGCCCTTCCCCATTTTCGGCAAAACCAGACAGCCAGGTGCCCCCTATTAGATTAGGGGAGGGCTGGAAAGGGATGTGTTAAATGGAAATTTAGCCACACCAGTGGGTGGGCTCAGCCAGACCCAACCTCTGACATTGAATCTCTGCCATTTTGGATTTTTAAGGAATGCTGCTCCCTGGGATTTATTTTTGCCACACTTTCCAGGAAGTGGTCTTCCAAGAGGGTGGTGGTCTGCCTGTGATTGGTCAGTTGCCCCTCCCCTGCCTTGCACCCCAGGAACAAGGATTAATATGGCCTAGGTTCACCCACACCTCAGATCTCTACAATGAACAAAGACAATAAGAAGAAGGACTTCCCTGCTGGACCCCTGACCTGCACCTAGACACTGCAGTCTGAAGGACTACACCAGCTGCACACTTTGGCTTCACCACAAGAAGGACTTTGCCTGGCTTTAACTGGTTCAAGAAGGGACTCCCTGTTTGCTACAGGTAGAAAAAAGCTGACCAGAGTCCCCTGCATCAAGCCTTGAATACACTGACGAGCTGACCACTGTCCAGTGGTCATTTTTGGATTTGAGCCAGGTGCATTCTGGGAGTTGGAGTCCTAACCCTCAAGGGCAAATTCAGAGCTTCTGGGGCCTTACAGTGAGTTGTGGACTCCTAAAGAACCTTCAAAGACCTTCTGGAAGAAGATCTAGAAGTATAAAGAAGATTAGAGAACATTTGGAAAAAAGCCCTGTTAGACCTGACAGCCTTAGGGTAGTCACCCCTGACTTTTTGCCTGCCTCCCTCCCTTTTTGGACACTGTTTTTGCTGGCTTTTAGACTCTGCGCACTTTACCACTGCTAACCAGTGCTAAAGTGCATATGCTCTCTCTCTTAAAACATGGTAACCTTGAATCATACCTGATTGGATTATTAATTTACTTATATGTCCCAAGTAATGTGCACTCTATGTGCATAGGGCCGGTAGATTAAATGCTACTAGTGGGCCTGCAGCACTAGTTGTGCCACCCACTTAAGTAGCCCCTTTTTCCTTGTCTCAGGCCTGCCATTGCAAGGCCTGTGTGTGCAGTTTCACTGACACCTCGACTTGGCATTTAAAAGTACTTGCCAAGCCTAAAACTCCCCTTTCTCTACATATAAGTCACCTCTAATGTGTGCCCTAGGTAACCCCTAGAGCAGGGTGCTGTGTGGGTGAAAGGCAAGACATGTACCTGTGTAGTTTACATGTCCTGGTAGTGTAAAACTCCTAAAATCGTTTTTGCACTACTGTGAGGCCTGCTCCCTTCATAGGTTAACATTGGGGCTGCCCTCATACAGTATTGAAGTGGTAGCTGCTGATCTGAAAGGAGTAGGAAGGTCATATTTAGTATGGCCAGAATGGTAATATAAAATCCTGCTGACTGGTGAAGTTGGATTTAATATTGCTATTCTAGAAATGCCACTTTTAGAAAGTGAGCATTTCTTTGCACTTAAATCTTTCTGTGCTTTACAATCCACGTCTGCCTGGGCTTGGTTGACACCTCCTTGTGCATTCACTCAGACACACCCCAAACACAGGGTACTCAGCCTCACTTGCATACCTCTGCATTTTGAATGGGTCTTCCTGGGCTGGGAGGGTGGAGGGCCTGCTCTCACACAAAGGACTGCCACACCCCCTACTGGGACCCTGGCAGACAGGATTGAACTGAAAGGGGACCTGGTGCACTTCTTAGCCACTCTTTGAAGTCTCCCCCACTTCAAAGGCACATTTGGGTATAAAACAGGGCCTCTGCCCTACCTCATCAGACACTTGCTGGAGAAGAAACCTGAACCAGAAACTACATCCTGCCAAGAAGAACTGCCTGGCTGCTCAAAGGACTCACCTGTCTGCTTTCTACAAAGGACTGCTGCCTTGCTGTTGGCCTGCTGCCTTGCTGAACTCTTGTCTGGCTGTGAAAGACACCAGCCGTATTACGAGTTCCATAGGATATAATGGACTCGTAATACGGCTGGTGGTAAATCCGTCACTTTTCCGTCACTTTTGGGACGGATTAACACTCCTCCAAAGTTGGAATAACCCCCTTTATATCACTTTTCAGTGACATCTCTACAATTTCACATTACAACTGTATTCTTTTTGACCTACAATTATCCTGATAAATATTATATATTTTTCTAAACACTGTGTGGTGTATTTTTGTGGTGTTATATGGTGGTATTGTATGATTTATTGCACAAATACTTTACACATTGCCTTCTAAGTTAAGCCTGACTGCTAGTGCCAAGCTACCAGAAGGTGAGCACAGGATAATCTTGGATTGTGTGTGATTTACCCTGACTAGAGTGAGGGCTTTTGCTTGGACAGGCGGTAACCTGACTGCCAACCAAAAACCCCATTTCTAACAAGCCCCATAAGTGGACCGACCCAACATCGTGAGTCAAGCCAGCCTGCATCGAACGCGACTTGGCTTGACTTGCAGGTTCGTTCTGCTGAAAAGCTCTGGAGCCCCAGACTTCCAGGATTTCACCGGGGGCTCCTGGAAAGACAATCCAACAACGTCAATCAGCTTGCTGTGGAGGGTCAATGATGTCGGACAGAAAAAGCCCAAAAAAGTGACAAAGCACAAACGTAAAAGGTTGACTGAGGCTTTCCTCACAGCATATTCAAAAAAGGCTCCATGGAGGTCAGATCCAATTTCAAGTTTGACCCAGATGATGATTCCCGTCATGAAAATTCATCTAAGTCCAAAGGTAGAATTCTTCACCAAGGCCTCCTATGACGCATTACAGAAGAGGGCTCCAGGGAGGTCTAATCCGACTTGCCACTTCATCCCAGTGAAGAAACTCGAACAGAAAAAAAGACCGAGTCAGAAGGTAAAACTTTGACCGAGGCCTCCTGCTCACTGCAGCCGAGCAGGGCTCCATTGTGGCTGGGCTTATACTTTGACTTTTCACTGATCGAGTGTGACCAGATGTCCAGATTGGTGCTTTTAGTGTTATGCGCTAAAAAACATTTAGGGCCTCGTTACAAGTTTGGCAGGCCCATGACTACCATGTTGGTGGTGGCGGTTGCACTGCCAAAAGGCTGGCGGAGAGGACCGCCATATTATGACCATGGCGGTATTCCCAACAGAACACAGCCAAAGTACCGCTGGCACCACCAGTGTGTTCTAGCTGCCACAGATGATGGTAAACTCCTGCAGGCTGGCAGAGACCATGATTCTGCCGGACAGATTATGAGTTTGCACACGTTGAAGGTTTCTGCCGCCGTCGCACCACCACAGAAACCCAGACGCAAACCAACCATATAAAAGGAGACACTCACCTTCAGGAAACCAGACTCGTCCAGAGCCACCATGGAATTAGAACTACACGTCTTCCTGCTGCTCCTGCTCGCCCAGAAATACTGGAATCAACACATAAGATGACGACAGCAACCGTGAGTACATACACTTACCTGTCACTGTTGTAAATTGTCAAAGTATGTACACCCACACAACACACCAATCGGGAACGGGTAGTGAGGGCGGCACACACACGTAACCTGACACTGACACGCACACTCCAGACAGCCACATACACACCCGCACATACATTATCACCATCACACACACATGTCAAAAACACAAACACAGCACTGGCACAGCCACACACAACAACACATAACACCACCAAACGACACTACAACACCAAAACCACAAAACCATCAAAGCATTGGCAAGCACCCACAATACACACTACCCACTGACAAATCACATATACAACACAATGTACCACCATCAGGGAATGAACACACACTATCACACAACCATACAACACTTCATTCAACATACCCAGCAAGCACACTTCACAGTGTATCTGAGATACAATTCACCACATGTGCACACACACACAGTCAAACCACACAAAGTCACAACACTGCAACAAACACATGTCACCACAAACACCACTCAATGCCATGACCACAACATATCCCCAGTACACACGCCCATCACACAACACACACCCATCAATGGGGGACGAATGCACTGCACACAATCTCACATGCTGCCCAGACAAAATAAGTAGCACAAGCACCAAGTACACAGAAATACTCACACACAAAAAATGTGAGCTATTTTCTAAAATGCCCCAAGAAAAGAAATCCAGGACAAATATGTAACATGGAAACCAACAACTGGTTAGTCAATTATGTAATATAAATAAGAATAAATATCAAAAAGTTCAGGCCATAGGCCAGTCCAAATATGAATCTTGCAACATGTACTTTCTGCACATCTTGGTGCCCAGAACTTCACTCCTGACTGAGATGTAACCTCCTGGGAAGGGGCATCGAGTGGACAGGCAGGAACCTTAGAGATTAAGGAGGGAGCTGGGGGAGGGTTTAGGCTTAGGCGTGGGAAGGGAAGGGGTATTTTGGGATTGTGCTTGGAAGGGGGGTTTAGGACTAGGTTTAGGGAAGAGTTGGGTTCTCTTGGGAGGGGTAGACGTCTTGGTGAGGGTGGGGCATGGGTACTTGCAGGGGTACAGCGGAGGCCTTGGGGGTGGGAGGGACAGGCCTGGTAGAGAAAGAGAGCATTTAGGGGCCTCATGGGGGGGAGAGGATTAAAGAAAAGGTCAACACATGAAAAGAACACTTTCATAGACACACAGGACGGTTACAAGAAGCGGGTTTGGGAGTGGAGGGTAAGGAAGGGGTTGTCTGACATGTCAGTGTATTCGTCATGGGTGTGTGTGTTTGGGAGGAATGGTTGTGGGTGGTGGCTGTCTGTTGGGTTGGTGAGTGAGGGCGTTTATGTGTGCAGGACTAAGGGGGATTGGAGGGGCTGGGGAATGCCGTGGCGGGTGGGTGACTTTCTGTTGGGGTGGTGACTGCAGGTATTGTGGATGTGCTGCATGGTGGAGTGTCAGTGGTTGTGATGTCTGTGGGTCTGCTGTGGTTCTGTCTGTGGGTAAGATAGGTGTAGTGGCTGGATCTGTGAATGTTGGTATGGTGTCTGCAGGTGTGTCAGGTGTTGTGTATGTGATGCTGGGGGTCATGGGCATGTCAGGGCAGGTAGTGACTGCTGATGTGTGTGCAGGTGTATGTTGTTTGTGTACATGCCAGTGGTGTGTCTTGTGGTGCTTTCTTTGACTGAGCTACCAATGGATGTTGATGTGGATGCATGGTTGTCTGTCTGTGTGCTTTGGCTGGGTCAAGGAAGAGGGGTTTGGGATTGGGAAGAGGAAGTGGTAGACTGAAAACAAAGGGTGACTGGCTGCCATCAGGCCAGTGCTTGAAATGATCTCTGTAGGCCAGCCAGTGCACCATGAATGCCCTCAAGAAATGCATTTCTCTGTTGGACTTGAGTTGCCAGTTGCTGGAAGGTATTTCCGATGGTCAACTGACCCACAGAGATGGACCTCAGGAGGTCAATAGCCTCCTCTCTGAGAGCAGCAGGGATGACAGGGGTAGGGACAGAGGTGCCTGTGGCAAAGAAGATACCCACCCTCTTGGGTGAGTGGACAGCACCACCTGGCTGAGGAGCTACAGGGAGGGCAGTGGTAGTAAGGGGGGTGGCAGAAAGAGATGGTGCTGGGGTGGTCCCAGATGGGTCCACCAAACCAGGGAGTGTCCACTGAAGGAGGATTCCGATGAAGAAGACGTGGATCCTGTCTCCCCCATGGCAGTTCCCTCACCCTCTGGGCCACTGGGTCCCTTGGTGTTGGTAGTCTCAGCACTCCGAGTCCCATGGCTGGCAGCTTCCCCACTCAGCTGTGCCCCGTCTCCTTCACCTGCCCATGCTGAGTCACAGAAAGAGAGAGCAAGAGAGACAGAGAGAAAGAGCGAGAGAGGGTCATCACGGTGTTCACGCATACTTACATTATAACATGCACAACTGTTACAAAACACCTCTTGCTAATAAAACCCCACTCAGGAACCATTCAGAGTCTACATCATGTTGCAACAAGATACTTCCAACTTCCCCATATGACAACAATCTCACCTACAACATAAGCTAACCATCCGACCACTACTTCACCATACATCAAAAATCTATCCCCACATACTGTCCATCATCAAATCAGCCTAAGGAAATGTAGTTCACTGATAACACAATAGCATGCCTACTCATACTCATCACAGTGCCCAGTTCATCAACAAATCTTTATGTTCCATGAAAGTAAACTCATCTCACTTCACATACGACACAGCATGTTGCTTTCCAGTCACATCTGGTCATTCTGTACACAACTTACACAATGGCAAAAACCTCATATGAATACAGTACAGCTGGCATTCCCACACAGTGTACATCACAAAATGACATAGCATGTCATTGAAACAACTAACTAAATACTAGGAAAAGATTCATTAGGAGTTTCTGCAGCCACTAATGTGGTACATTGTCACATAGACAACAGGGGCCGACCTAGCACACAGAATACATCCACAGACAACCACTGGAAGCATAGCTACACCAAAAAAACAATGGACACCAAACAATGTCCATGAAGGACTCATACCGTTCCACCACACATGCTGAATAGAAACCTCTACATGGCAACATATGAATACCTACATCACTAACAACTGTCCAGACATATGATTCCCAATACCTAATTCCAGAACAAACCCATACACAACTCATTACTAATGTACCCATTAATGACACACACACCTAGAATCAACCTAATGAAAAATTAAATGACAGCATATCCCACAACACCAACAGGTGTATATGAAACAGGACGCCTGCTACACCACTACGTCACGCAGAAATGAGCAGATCCATAACCAAAACTGTCCAAACAGCCTCAGATTTGCAAAGGTATGGCAGGGAAAAAAGGGACTACATTATCTAAACAGTCATGAAGTATCAATTGAGACATGAGCTAGGCAGCAAATTGCATATGTTGCACTGGTATAGGTATGGTATTGGCCCATGTAGCATGGACAATAAGCATGAGGTAAGGGTTCAGCAGCCTAACCACTTACCTTCTCTAAGCCAAACAAAATAGCATAAAGGGTATTTGTACACATGCCAATGTAATACCATGAAATGTCAATGTCTTACTGTCACCATTCGTTCCTCATTGTAGGATGTCTACCCTTATCAAACTTCACATTTCCCAATATATGACTCTGACATGACAATGGGGATGCCTCCTGAGACCTCATAGGGAGTGTAGTAAGTTGCCTATGCCAAAAGCCTGATTTGGCATGAAGTGTCCAACTATTTCAGGACACAGGATTACTTGGCCCTGTTACTCATCTGTCAGACCCAATGTTGCACATGCAGCAGATCCAGGAGAATAGGGGTGGTCAGAGACCAATGAGCCATACAACTCACCATTTGGGTAAATGGACTTGGGAACACTAGGTGGGAAGGATGACAGAGCAGGTTACAAATATGTATGACTGAGTAGAGTCACACATATGACTCAGTCATATGTGCATCTCCACATACAGTCATACTATTTGGTAGACAAAGCTGATTAACATGTTCTCTTGCACAATACAATGGCCACATCTGTGTTTGTATATTGATAATTGTAGTACCATGTCTTCCTAGTAGTCATCATACCTGTAGCATGTACCACATCGTCACAGCTGCAATACTCAGACATCATACACTAAACTGTCAGAGGCAAGTACATAAGCTCCTTCGATACTTACCCCCTTGTGGCTGCTGTGCTGCCCTCAAACGCCCATCCACCTCAGAGTAGGCCACTGCCAAAATGCTGGCAATTTGGGGGGTCAAAGTCCGACGGGCACCCCTCCCTCATTGGAAGGACAACCCCAGCTGGGCCTCTGCGGCCTCCTGGGCCCAGCATCTCAGGTCCTCCCACTGCTTTTTACAGTGGGTTCTCTGCCGACTCTGGACTCCCAGGGTCCATACTTCCTTGACAATGGCACCCAAATTCCTTTCTTCTGATTGGCGTTGGCCTGCATGGATGACCGAAACATAAGGAAAAAGTCATGTTCACATGCACCATACCAATAGTAGTGGACAGTACACATCAGTGACAGCAAGTAGGCAAACATTCCCATCCACTCGGCTCACACTCATTTACAGCTTATCAACTGTATATATCAACACTTTCACTACGTAAAAATTCAGTTACACCATCATTCACCATACCTATCACACATTGGTATTGCATTGGACTTGCCTGCTCCTCTGATGCACCATATAGCTGTCCATACAGGGATATGACCTCCTAGGCAGTCGCTTCTGCCACATTCAGGACTGTCACCGCCGGCTGACATCGCCATTGGCTCAAATTCGCCAAAAGCAGCACTGTCCTCCATTGGCAACTTCCACCGCAGTTGTGACCGCCTACCGCCATGATGACTTCTGCAGGAGGACTTAGGTCACTTACATGTGTCCAGTACAGCAGGTCAGACGGCTGCCATTTTAAGCACATAACATGTATAGAATAGTTGTATTAACTGCATCATTCACTATACCTCATACTGTGCAGTACCACTGTAAGTACTGCCCTTATGTTTAGTTGTCAATATGTGCATCTGTGCAGTAAATGCTGTGTTACAGGAGGACATGTGGTGTTAGCAATGTACACCTACTCAGATGTTCACATGGTTTCTAGAAAACAGAGATAATGTGCAACAATATGTGTAAGACATGTCATATGGAGTGACAACCATGTACAGTAACTGATTGATATGTATGTGTAGTTCAATAGTTAAGTTGGGGTATGTGCCCTAATGAGAGTTTCATTGGGTTAATACCTATATGCTGTAATGTAGATATCTGAGTTTGTAAACAAACTCAACAGCAGATATGTGTTAGTTGTTTTACTGACTTTACAAGATGTCTGCATGCTGCAGGTCACATACTGTATTTGAATTTCTTTACATAGTTTTCTTGCCATGAGGAGAGGACAGCAACCAGCAGTGTACCGTCCACTAGTAGATCTGCACACCATGGAGGAGAGACATTGTATCCAGACCTATCGACTGAATCGTCTTACTATCATGGATCTTTGTGATCAACTGGAGCCAGACCTCATGTTTGCCATTCAGAATCCCTATAGCATAGCTCCCATCATTCAAGTCTCATCAGTGCTACACATCCTGGCCCCAAGGTCCTTTCAGAATACGGTGGTCCTAACTGCAGGAATGTCTCAGTCCATGTTCAGTCTGGTTTTAAGTGATGTACTGTGTGCATTGTTGAAACACCTGGACAGCTACATCAGGTTTTCCCAACGTGTGGGTTTGGCCTATGTGAAGACAGAGTTCTATGCTATGGGACACATTCCACATGTGGTTGGAGCCATAGATGGCACCCATGTAGCCTTGGATCCCCCAATGCCAATGAACAGGTGTACAGGAACAGGAAAAACTACCACTCAATCAACGTTCAGGTGGTGTGTCTGGCAGACCAGTACATTTCACAAGTCAGTGTCAAGTATCCTGATGTGGCCCATGATTCCTTCATCATGAAGAACCTCAATGTCTCACTACTGATGACATGACTCCACACAGAGAGGGCCTGGCTGGTTGGTAAGTAACAGCTAAAATGTGTGTTTGCAATGTATGTCTCCTGCCATTACAATTTTTTATGTGCCACATATATGTATGTGTTGTTTTACCAATTTGTTCACAGGTGACTCTGGGTATCCAAACAGTCCTTGGTTGTTGACACCAGTGAGGTACCCCACCACTCCAGGGGAAGCCCGCTATAATGAGGCCCATGAAATAACAAGGCGTGTCGTTGAGTGGACCTTTGGGCTCTTTCTTGCCAGATTTAGGTGCTTGGGCAGATCAGGAGGAGCCCTCCTGTTCCCACCCAACAAAGTATGTCAAATTATAGTTGCCTGCTGCATGCTCCACAATCTAGCCCTGAGATGACAGATACCATTTATACCAGATGAGGGGGAGCCACCAGTGCCTGTGGATGGTAATACAGAATTGGCAAGTGATGAAGAGCCAGAGAAAGATGAAGCAGGAGATTCTAGAGCAGATTTTATCAATCAGTAGTTGAACTGACTAAAAGGTATGTGAAGTAGACATAATGTTGTGTGTCAAAGTTGCAAGCTGAAGTACATGGGTAGCGTGTCTCCTTCATTTTATCATCTGTGGGGTTGTAGCTCCAATGCCTAGGGATAAGTTGTGCTTGCAAGCTGTAAGTTGTATTGGATACAGAACAGAGTGGTCTTCACTATCATGTATTGTTATAGCAGATGCTAAGTCACACTTCTGAACATGACTTCCCTGAACTGAGGAATGTATACTGCTATGTCCCATCCCTCTTCTCTTACAAACACAGATTTGCCGAAACCCTGTTTGGCTGATCAACCTTGGCAAATGACAGGCAGTGTCAGAAGCACATAGGAATTGCAGACAGACATGAGAAGCAGACATGACTGATACCAGGTACTATGGCCCATATTTATACTTTTTAGCACCGCATTTGCACCACTTTTTTGGTGCAAAAGCAGCGCAAACTTATAAAATACATTTGTATTTTGTAAGTTTGCGCTGCTTTTGCCTAAAAAATTGGCGCAAATGTGACGTTAAAAAGGTATAAATATGGGCCTATGAGTCTTGATTATGTTGAGTGTGACTGACATTGTTAGACTGTCAGGACACTGGGGTGGGAAAGTGTTTTCCCGTCCAGGTCACCTGTAGAGTAGATTAGGTTCTCTAATGCTGTCATTTGTGTCTGCATGTGTGTCTGGCTCATGTGTAAATGTGGGACTATAGCCTCTCCCTGCACAATGGTAACGGTTTTATTTATTCTACCTTGAATCTAGCTGTCAGTGTGCTCCTACTTTGCTGACCAGTGTGCATGTCACTGTGGACTGACATAGGTGAGTGACAAGCATATAGGTATGTGGCCAATGTAAGGCTTTGCTAGGTGATACAATGTAGGAATCTGTGTGCCTCTTGCCTTGCTGGTAGAGTGACATGCCCCTAACTTCTGTATCATGTAGTTTATCATTGTGTTACACCTTAGCAGACATCCTGATGCTACTCTCGGTCATGCTGTTTGTGCTCTTAGCATATCTTTCACTGAATGTGTAGTTGTAGTTTACAACATTTTGGTATCAGTCCAGTTACAGTTATATTGTAATGCGTCTCCTGCTGATGGACTCCACGTATGGGGTCCATAACAATGGGTGTACAATACAGAGGGATAGGATCAAACTAGAGTTGGCATGCACGAATAGTGAACATGCTCGATAAATGAGACATACACAGGACCTTCGTTTAAGTGTGATTTAATGTGGAGAAACAAAACACATATGTGACTATGAACGTTAAACTAACACATAAGATAGGGGATAGGTTTAGTCATGATTGATGACATCATCAGGGCAACTGCACTATTTGGGAACACAGCTCCAGTGTCTTTGCACCATAGGAAAATGGAGATTGGTTACAGAACAGTCAACATGATGTATCTGCGGTACACAAGGGGAACAGTTCAAGAGAGGTTTACTTCGTGGCAGTGGGTTTAGTCTTGGCATCTGCTCCTGCAGGATGTTTGGGTGGACGTCCATGTTTTCCCGGGGGTTCTTCAGCTACGGGGGTGTCTGAGGCATGTCCTTCCGCTGGCAGGGCCTCCATTCCACTAGCAGCCGCAAATGTACAAGGGCCTGGTGTATCATTGCTAGTGGAAGGAGCCAGATGTTGGATATAAGACCTACTCAGTGTGATATTCAAGTCTCTCAGCACTCCTGCAATGGAAGCCAAGAGGGCAATTTGGTCCTGCCACTTCTGCATGAATTCCTTGTGGTTGTCCCTCTGCGGCTTTTGAATTTCCCCAACATGGTGATAACTTGGCCCATCATGCCTTCAGAACTCCCAAGACTTAGTAGATGGTATCCTGGTCAGTAGTGACCCTTTGAGACCCCAGCCTCTGGCCCACAACATTCCTCTTACACACCCTGCCCCAAAGTGCCGGTGACCCTGGCACAGTGTGCCCTCTCCCAGTGGTAGCAGGTCTGTCATTGTCAGGGGCGGCAAGGTGAGACTCAGGTACCTGTACTGTGAGGCACACAATGGATGACACAGTCCTTGGGACACAGGTTAGGGGGCAAATGGTTGCCTGTGATGGTTGCCTGTAATGTAGATGTAACAGGGCTGGGAGGAGTTACTGTTGGCAGGTTGAGGCTGACAGATGTTGAATGACCAGGTGCCCCAGATGGGCGAGGTTCTTCATCAGTGTCCAGACATCCAGGTGTGTTGTGCTCACTGCGGCCTTCATCCAGAGGGGTAGTGGCAGTTTCTAGATTCAGATCTTTGATCTGTGGCCATTTTATATGGACAGTCAGGTATAGCTGTGTTTTGCTTGGGATGTTAGTGTGAGTCAGCCACTGCATCACTGCCATTGCCATGTACTGTTCTACATAAGTACAATCAAGGTGGGTTAGATCGGATATTGCTTTGACATGCATGACAAGTAATATTTGGTGCAGTGTACTGGTGTATTGGGTGGAATGTAATTTGGGGTGGGTATAGATGGAGATGGAATATGCAGGACAAGATAATTGTGTCACCGGAATATTGTAGGTACTTACCCAACTCCATTCCCCCAGGTATTCCTGGGCCCTCAGGATGAGGTACGTCCAAGACTGTCTCCTCCCAAGACGTTAAAGTAGGGGGAGGAGGTGGGAGCCCACTGCCAGTCTTCTGTACTGCGAGCTGGTGCCTGAGTGCCATGGAATGGATCTTCCCCCTGAGGTCATTCCATTTCTTCCTGATGCCCTCCCTTGTGCGTGGATAACTGCCTACAGAATTGACCCTGTCAACTATCCTTTGCCACAACTCATTTTCCCTGGCATTAGTTGTTTGTTGGACCTATGCTCCGAACAGGTGCGGCTCAACCCTTACAATTTCATTCACCATGACCATCAACTCCTCATCTGTGAAACATGGGTGTTTTTGTGGGGATATGGTAGCGGTTGTGTAGATGGTGTGGTTATGTTCAAAGTGAGAGGGTGCAGAGTTAGGTAACTGGTGAGGTGTAGGTGTTGTGACGTGAGTGGGTGACGGGTGTTGTAGATTGTGAGTGGTACTGTTAGAAATGGGGTCTTTGGTTGACAGTCAGGTTACCCCCTGTTCAAGCAAGGACCCTCACTCTAGTCAGGGTAAAAGAGAATCACCCTCAGCTAACCCCTGCTTACCCCCTTGGTAGCTTGGCAGAGCAGTAGGCTTAACCTCAGAGTGCTAGGTGTAAAGTATTTGTACCAACACACACAGTAACTTAATGAAAACACTACAAAATGACACAACACCGGTTTAGAAAAATAGGAAATATGTATCTAAACAAAATAAGACCAAAACGACAAAAATCCGACATACACAAGTCAAGTTATGAATTTTTAAAGATTAAACTCAAAAATAGCGCTTAGAAACAAAAATGCTTCGATGAGATGTTAACACGGCGTCGTGACGGAGTCATTCCCAACAAGCCGACACCAGCGGCGCCGGACACGGAGTCGTTTAGACCCCCAAGTACAGTACCTTTGGTGAAGAGTGAAAACAAGCCGATGCACGAAGTCGGGGATCGCGGTGTCTGTGCGAAACGTTGAATCCACGCGCTTCGAGCGGCGTCGGTCACAACGGGGTGCGGTGACTTCCACGGAGGCGCGGACTTCAGCGGGGCTGCAGCGGGGTCGGGGCTGCGAAGAGCGTCGCGTTCCAGCGAAGGTCACGGCATCAGGTGCAGGCGGCGTTACCGGATTCAGCAGCGGCGTCGGTCCAGAGTCGTCCGAAGTCGATTTTCTTGGATTTCCACCAGCTTTCCTTTCAAGGGCCCAGGGACTGCATAGGGCACCACTTGTCAGAGCGGGAGTCTCTCCAGAGACTCCAGGTGCTGGCAGAGAGAAGTCTTTGCTGTCCCTGAGACTTCAAACAACAGGAGGCAAGCTCTAACTCAAGCCCTTGGAGATTTCTTCACAAGATGGAAGGCACACAAAGTCCAGTCTTTGCCCTCTTACTCTGGCAGAAGCAGCACTGCGGGAAAGCTCCACAAAGCACAGTCACAGGCAGGGCAGCACTTCTTCCTCAGCTATCAGCTCTTCTCCAGGCAGAGGTTCCTCTTGGTTCCAGAAGTGTTTCTAAAGTCTGTAGATTTGGGTGCCCTTCTTATACCCATTTTAGTCTTTGAAGTCACCTTTCTTCAAAGGGGACTCACACCTACTTGTGAAATCCTGCCTTGCCCAGGCAAGGCCTCAGACATACACCAGGGGGTTGGACTCTGCATTGTCAGAGGCAGGCAAGGTCCTTTCAGATGAGAGTGACCACTCCACCCCTCCCTTCTAGCAGAGATGGCTAATCAGGAAATGCAGGTTACACCCCAGCTCCCTTTGTGTCACTGTCTAGTGCGAGGTGAAAAACAACCCAACTGTCAAACCAACCCAGACAGGGAATCCACAAACAAGGCATAGTCACAGAATGGTTTAAGCAAGAAAATGCTCACTTTCTAAAAATGGCATTTTCAAACGCACAATCTCAAAATCAACTTTACTAAAAGATGTATTTTTAAATTGTGAGTTCAGGGACCCCAAACTCCATATGTCCATCTACTCTCTAGGGGAATCTACACATTAATCATATTTAAAGGTAGCCCCCATGTTATCCTATGAGAGAGACAGGCCTTGCAACAGTGAAAAACGAAGTTGGCAGTATTTCACTGTCAGGACATATAAACCACATTACTATATGTCCTACCTTATCCATACACTGCACCCTGCCCCTAGGGCTACCTAGGGCCTACCTTAGGGGTGCCTTACATGTAAGAAAAGGGAAGGTTTAGCCCTGGCAAGTGGGTACACTTGCCAAGTCGAATTTATAGTGTAAAAATATGCACACAGACACTGCAGTGGCAGGTCTGAGACATGATTACAGGGTTACTTATGTTGGTGGCACAATCAGTGCTGCAGGCCCAGTAGTAACATTTAATTTACAGGCCCTGGGCACCTCTAGTGCACTTTACTAGGGACTTAACAGTAAAACAAATATGCCAATCATGGAGAACCAATCACGTACACATTTTAAACAGGAGCACTTGCACTTTAGCACTGGTTAGCAGTGGTAAATTGCCCAAAGTAACAAAAACAGTAAAATCAGAGTCCAGCACACATCAACAACCTGGGGAACAGAGGCACAAAGTTAAGGGAGACCACGCCAAAGATGAAAAGTCTAACAGGTACTAATATTTGTTTTTTGTATGTTGTGCAGTTGTGTGATGTGTGCATCTTGAAGTGTGAATGGGTGCCTATCCTTGCTAATTTTAACTCTTTGGAATGTTGGTTGTCTGTGGCTGGCATTTTGCTTGCAAAGGATTCTGAGGTGTGTAGGGGTGTGTTATATAATGCAGTGAGTAGGTTTGTCGGGTATGTGGATGTGTATCAGGTGTAGGGTATTCAAGCTCTCCAATGTGGTGTGGTGTTCTGACAGAAGTGAGTTGAGACCACTGTGGTTCCAATTGCCAATGGTTTTCTGCCATGGAAGAACCACTGCTGTGATTTGTGGATTGTAATATGACGGGTAGATTTTTGTTGAGTTGGTGGTGGAACCGATCTTTTCTGTCCTTCACTGTCCTGGCGGTTTCAGGAAATCGGCTGTGTTTTGGTGGACTTCACAGTGTGACTCTTAATACAGTAGTTGTATTACCTCCAACATGGCGGTCTTTTGGCGGCTGCCACTGCAGCGGTCTTGCCAAAAGACTGCCAAAGTCAAAATGAGGCCCTTAATCTTTAAAAATTCATATCTCCAGTTTCCCTTATATGATTTTATTTGTTGTGGTATCAAATTAAAGATACAAATATAATCTATTTTTATAAACTGGTTTTGGATTTTTAAACTTTTTAATCAAAAAAATGTTAATTTAAAAAAATACACAAAAATAAAAAAGTAGGGATGGTGAGTGAGCCCTTGAGGTCTCCCTCACGGTCCCATATAGTCCATAAAGGACCAAAAAAATAAAATTCCCATAGCTCAGAGTGAAGTTTGCAGACCACAAAGGGCTTTTTAACTAAAACAAATGTTTAAAAAAACCTAAATAAATAAATGAAAAAGTACGGACCGTGGGGGAGCCTTCGAGGGCTTCCTCGTGGTCCCACATAGTCCATAAAGGGCTTTTCAATTTAAAAAATGAATACATTTAAAATCTGGGCATATTTATAACTTCCCTTTAAACTTTGTTTTACTCACTGAATTTCAATGTTCTCTTAATGTATAGTAATTTTCATTACTATACGTTTATCCAACCCCCACCATGCATGGCCTTTGGCCATGCACAGCAGGGGTTTGCCATAGGGCCTTTGGCTAGGCCCTGCCGTAACCCCAGCTAGCGTCACACACGGCCTTTAGTTATGTGGACTGGGGGTTGGCCACGTGGCCTGGCCTGGGGCCAGGACCTGCAGTCAACCACCATGACCACCTAACTCCACACCATGCACAGCTGAACAGTCTGTCTCTGTTCGTATGAGAATAGATGTGAGAGGGTGTCTCTGACACTGACACGGATGCACCCACCCACAGACCCACTCAGACACTGACACACCTACTCACAGACCCACTCAGACCCTCATGCACCCAGTCACAGTCCCACTCAGACCCTCATGCACCCAGTCACAGACCCATTCAGACACTCATACACCCACTCACACACCCACTCAGACCCTCATGCACCCACTCACAGACCCACTCAGACCCTCATGCACCTCTCACAGAACCACTCAGACACTGAGGCACCCACTCTCAGACCCACTTAGATACTCAAGCACACACTCGCAAACCAATTAGACCCTCACATACCCACTTTTACAAGTAGACAGACACTTTCACACCCAGAGACACCTTCTAAAACCTATTCTCAGAGGAAGAGAGACAGAGTTTTCTGTCATGTGCAGCACAGGGTTGGCAGCCAGGCCCTGCAGCCATCCTCTGTCACACATGGCCAAATGTCGTGAACGGTGGTGGTTGGATTTACGTATAGTAGTGAAAAATACTTTACTTTAAAAAATACATAGAAATTCACTGAAAGTGTTAGAAAAGAGAGAGAGAGATTGTTATTGCAATGGTCTCTCCATACAATGACTTCAAAGAGACAGCCTAGCAAGATGTTTGAAAATAATACTATAGTTATGTTTGGATGCAGCACAAAGCAGAGTCATTTCTGGCCTAATGGGTAACGTCTTGTTCTGTCACTCAGTAGGCTTAAGGTTCAAATACTAGTATAGCTTGCCAGTGTGTCTATTTATTTTCTAGTGTTTTCACTGTTAAACATTCCTAGTGATGGAACATTAAAGTCTTTACCTGCTCAAAATCTGTGGGTTGAATGTCATATCTGAGTCTGGACTCTGCATAGTCATGATTCGCCTCTGGTCTAGTTGTTATGGTCTCAGACATGCACAGTAAAGGTGAAGGGTTCTAATCTAGGGGAACCTGTGGTTGTTTTCTGCTTAAGGTTCTTTTCAACTATAAATATTTAAGTTACATACTAAAAATTGTCTCACTCTTTTTGATTGACAAAAACATTTGTATTTTCAATTAGCCTGGAAACATCTCATTCAAGTATATCATTCATCAAAGCTTAAAAAGCTCTCTCAATCTCTCACTTGCTCTCTCTTTCTCTGGGTTGGGTGGGTAGGGCAGTTGGGCGCATGGAATGGCGGCAATATCTGTATGTAATATCTGGGGTAATTAGCAGTGCATGTCGAGGGGTCGAGGGTGCGAGTTATAAATCGCAGTTCATGTTCGTGGGGAGTTGGACGCAGGGCCTGGCCAGGTATTGTGCTACCCTCACCCAAGCTTGCTGTACCTGCTCCCCCTCCTTCTTGCCATCCCTTGTCCAAGTCCATTTCCCTGTTCCGTCATTACAGCCCTGTGTGGCTGTTGTTCTGCCACTGCCCTCCCCACCTTCCATGAACTGTTAGCTTGCTGCCCCAGCCACCTCCTCCCTACCCTCTGTTATCCATCAGTCCCTTCCCTCCTGCATGGTCCAATGTGCTGCCCCTGCCCTTCATTTAACTTGATGTCCCTGCCCACTCCTCTTGCTCTCTATAGTGCATATGTTTGCTCCATCATTGGCATTATGCTTAGCCTCCGTGCTTAGCTTGCTTTCCCTACCCTCCTTCCCCCTACCCTCTGATGTCTATGTGCTTGCCCCTTATCCCTCCTTTTTGCTCACAATGTTCCATGGACCTGCTACTGCCCCCCTATCTATTCTGAGTGTTCCGTTGAGCTGCCACTGCCCCTCCCACCTGCCTAGAATGGTCAGATGACTACTGCCTGTCCATGCCACTTCCACCCTGCCTGTCCGAGTTCCATGCCCCTATCCCATGGTTCATTTTGCTGCCCCTCCCTTCTGCCCTCCATGCTCTGCTGAGCTGTCACTGCTCCTCCTGCCTACCCCACATGGTCTGTTGTGAAGCTCCTTCCCTGTCCTCTATTGCCTATGTCCAGACACTACAAATCACTTCTGTGGTCCATGGTCCTTTGTGCGTGCCCCTGCCCGCTCTGTCTTAATCACCATGGCTGTTGTGCTTCCACTAGCCCTCCGCTTGCCGTGCATGGCCTTCTTTGCTGTCACAGCCCCTCCCACATGCCCTGTGTAGTCAGATTGCTGCCCCTGACCCCCTACCACCTTCATTCTGTTGTCTGTGTGTATTCCATTATAGTTTCACTGTTGCCCTCCATTTTGTATAGTGCTTCCATTGCCCATCCCATCTGTCCTCCATGGTCTGCTTAGTGCTCAGGCCCTGCCCCTTTACCCCTGCCCTCTGTACAGGCCCCTATCCCCTCCCTCCTGCCTTGTCTGGTCTGTTGTCATGCCCCTGTCCGCTCCCTCCTGTCCTTCATCATCTGTTATGCTGCAACTGTCCCCCCTGTCTGTCCGGTATGGTCAGCTGCAACCCGTGCCTCTTTCTCCTCTACTCTCTGTTGTCCAATGTCATGGCCCTGTCCTCTCCCTATTGCTTTTCATGGTCCATTATGCCGCACTGCCATCCCACTTGCCCTGTGTGGTGTATTGTGCTTCTGGAACACCTGACGCCTGCCCTGTAAGGTCAGTTTGGTGCCCTTGCCCATCTCTTTCCTGCCCTCTTTTATCTGAGTCCATGTCCCTACCCCATTCCTACTGCCCTCAGTGATCCAGTGTACCAACATTGTGAACTTAGTGAGAAGTAGATTTAAAAAAAAAACCTGGGGAATTGATTGGCCCCATTTTTTGACCTGCATGGTTGGTTTGTTGTCCCTGCACCCCTTTCCTCTGCCTTCCATGGTTGTTTGTTCTGCCACTGCCCACCCCACCTGCCGAGCTTGGTCAGCTTGTTGCCTCTGCACCCTCCTCCCTGCGCTCAAATATCTGAGTCTGTGCCCATGACATCTGCCTCCCACAGTATTGTAATGAACAACTTACATTCTATATTTATTACAAAATTGTGGCACGCCTAATATCATCTTGATGTAATCAAAACTGCAATACCTAAAGCATTTCCTTTAGAAATCATAAAAATGCGAGGGTCTTATTCCCATAGAAATTATGGTTAGTGCTCTAAAAAACTAAAATGAGGACATATTTTCTGAGTTCTCAAATAACAACAAAGTACTTTTAAATGATTTGCTAGCTTGATGTTTTTTTATCCGGTTGATCACTTGATCATATGTTGCACTTAGGGTAGAGACTGTGGTTTTACGGCCAGTGCTGCAGACTTTGCAACTGGGGAACCAGGTTTGAGTTTCAGCATCAGCTCGACATCTTGTGATTCTGGGCAAATCACGTAATTTCCCCATGCCTAAAGCCCAAAAGGAATGTGTTCTTGTGTAATGTAACTGATACCCTTGTAAAGCACCCCAGTACCTTTGGGTCAAGTCTTGCAATATAAGACTGCAAAAAAAGTATTTTGCACACTTCTGACATTGGGCTTTACTTGGGCTACATTTGAGTGATATTTGGGCTACATTTGGGCTCTTTTTTCTCTAGTAGTCATCTGGGGAGACAAATTTGTTATGAAGCTTCCTAATCTCCTCATTTACTGCAATATCCTTACTATAAAATATTTTCAGTTTTCCGCTTCAATTCCATCAATATCGTCATCAGATGTGCCACACTTTTGGCATAAATTTAGACTGTACATGTTTCAGTCTACATGCTAGAATGTTTTAATGAAGAAGAGGAAGATATTTGAGAACTCACTTAAAATGTTTACCAGTTTCCTTCATTCAAGATGACTTTAGGGTTGCCACACTTTTGTCATAAGTAAGACTGTTAGTGCTTTAGTTCTTCTTTAGAACACCCTGAAAGGCTGCAGTAGAACACAAGGGGATCAACTGACAGGCTGCTTCTGTTGAAGTACAACTGAAAAATATTTGAGAACTCACTTAAAACGTGCCCTAATTGTTCTTTCTACTCCACTCATCATACGTTCTATGAAAAAATTAACCCCCTAATGTTGTCCCTTTCTAAATTAAATGTTTTAAGTTTTGCTAGTTTGATTCAGTCACAATGGCTACAGGTGTACCAAACTTTTGTCATAAGTAAGACTGTTAATAATCTTGTTCTTTAGAGCTCTCTGGGAGACTGCAGTAGAACACAAAGGAATCAACTGACAGGCTGCTCATGTCAGACTTTATCCTCATATGGCTGAGAAAGATAGTGTGAATTTACAGAAAATATGCTCTCATTGTAGCTTCTGGAGCACCTTCCATAACTTCAATGGGACGATAATGAGAAAACAGTTTTCTCCCAAACACGATTCATGAAATTCCAGCAGAAGGCTTTTTCACAGGAAAAAATCACCTTAACAACAAATTATTTATATTGGAACTGAAATCTGTTATCATCCTTGATATGTTCTCCTTTTCGTGAGCCTCAAAACCTGCTGTTAACTACAATGCATTTCAATTTGATGCTATCATGTATATTGGTCCCAGGACGACTGGCATCACTTTCTGGTTGAAGTGCTGATAGCCAATACAATCTCACCACTAGATCTGTGCTTAGGCCCCACCCAGATATATACATTTAGATTTCCTTTAATAGCTTGAAAACTACTGAACACATTTGCACCAAGTAGCAAAAAGAGTGTTTTCTGGACTAAAGGCTACCTGAAAATGCTTTCAGTTTTTCTCTTCGATTCCATCAAGACTGAGTTCAGACGTGCCACACTTTTGGCTTAAATTCAGAATGTTAGCACTCTAATTGCACATTGGAAAACTGAATAGAAGCTGCTGATCATTAGGGAGTTAACTGGCAGACGGATGCTGGTTTTGAAAGTGTGTGTTTCAGTCTGCATGTCAAAATGTTTTAATGAAATAGAAGAGGAAGTTATTTGAGCACTCACTGAAAATGTGTCCTAATTTTTCTTTCTACAGCACTAACCATAACTTTTATGATAAAATAAACACTTTCATTTTGTTCCTTTCTAAATGAAGTGTGTGTGTGTGGTGTGTAGATATTCACTGAAAAAAACAAAGGTTACAGGGAAGTTATAGTTAAGCTCTCATTTTAAATGTACAAAATTATAGAAATTCACTTGTTATAGTAGCAGTCTTGTAGTTATCTCAAATAACTATAAGTCGTGTCTTAAGATAATTATAACTTACGCCCCTGCCATGCACAGATGTTTCGCAATTTTTTGACTGCAAATATTTCAAATATTTCATTGATATTATATTACTGTTATGAGTGCTGTAATGAGTGGGGTAATTAGCAGTGCATGGCGAGGGTGCCAGTTAGGGCATGACTTTTAGTTACTTGAGATAACTTAAACTATAACAGGTGAAATTCTTTTATTTTTAAATTACTGATTCGTACTGGGTCATAAAGCAACCTATCTTATGACTATTAATGACTACACTCTCTATGACTGCTTTTAATTAAAGCAACTGTTTTTCTAATGTAACGTGATGTGTTTCAAATAAAAACATAAATAAACGTTTAACTTTCATTTTTTAAGAATTTAAATTTTAAAAATTAAATGTTTAGCTTTAACTTTTTAAGAGTAGGCAGTGGGCAGGGGTCAAAGTTTGAGGGATCCTGTTTTCGAATGGCCTACCACTGCCTTTGAGGAGAAGGTAAAGTATTACTGTTTTGTAGCTGGAATTCAGTTGCAAAACATGGAATTGCTATTTGGAAAGGACGACCCTTTCAGATAACTGTTCCGTATACTTTCCAAACTCATTTAACATGGTAAGTGGGTTTAGTACATTTGTATAAGCCATTTAGCAGTCGCAATTCGTGTAATTTAGCAAGCTGCAGGCTTTGCCCACGCTAAATAGTTTAGGACATTTGGCCCATGGTTCGTTAGATTAGCACAAACTAGTGACGTGTCAGATGCAACAATATAAAAAGCGTTGGATCACTAAGGTCACAGTTCAGCAGCACAATATTTACAATTCACATTGCTGGTAAGAAATAAATGTTTCACAATAGTTGTTCTTCAGCAGAATACTCCACCCATCAGTTTGATAGAATATTCTATGAATGTCTGCTGCAAAAAATCACTAATAATAGTTGTCACGAGTTGTGTATAACTACACGTAGAAAAATGTGTTATATGATGAACACATCTTTTCTTAATATTTCCCTTCCTATCATCTTGCGTAAATCAGCGCTATGGTCGCCAGGAGGATTGTGGTAATACAGAGCACTAAATACATGATTTATGCAGGATGCGCAATAATTTGGAGTCAAATGTGCTTACCTCCTGGGAAGGCAAATACGTCAAGGCTCCGAAGAAACAAGGGGAATGTCACAGTTCACAACTCATTTCCAGCACCTGTAATGCACGTGTACATATGACTATAAATTTAGTTTTAGCACCACCATAACTGTTTTCAACTGTGACCTGGGTAATTACTCTAGGGTTCTAGGAGACCTTTTCAGAAAGTGCAACGAGAACACTCTAGCCTATGTTTTCTTCAAATATTATACCGTAAACATTGTTTGCAAAATAGCACTGCTGTTATTATATCTGTACTCCTCTTCAACTGGGGCATGATACTTTTTAATACTTAGTTCTGTGATTTTTGATGTGCCAGTGTTTTTTTTACTTTCAAGATTGTAGCATCCCACCCAGGGGTGTTACGCATACACTTGCAGTCACAGCAGTTTTGGGAAACCATATTTCTACAGCACTTTAGAACCGCAGTGGCATTAAAACTGAGTACCAGTTCTGCTTCTTTTGATGAGCTATTGTGACATCTTCAATGAATTGTTCCTTTAAAATAGAAGGGTCTGACCAGTCTGCTTGAATCTTCGAAATCTGAAGGCTCCAAACCCTAAAGCAGAAATACACTAGTCATTAAGTGTAGACTCTAATAGAGAGAGCAGACAAAAACTACATACTCATTAAAAGTTTTTGAATTTCATTATTAACACACCCTTATCTAGGGGTGTACCACATGTAAATGCATTCCTTACTGTGTAAGAGGTGCACTCAAGGGGTCCCAGCCAGCAGTGCCTTTCCAGGACACCAAACTGAGGCAGGTTAAAACTAATTGTCATTAAAATTAAGTGCCCTATACCAGCGATTCTTAAAATGTGGTCTAAGAATCCCTGGTGGTCCACAATGCCTTACCCTGGGGTCCGCGACTGCTTAGAAAATTAAACAATGCTAACATATGAATAAAGTTTATTTAAATGACGCAAAATATAAAATTGAAAATTAAAAAAAGTTCTTTAGATGTGAAGGAATTTGAAACTGGAGGTTAAAAATTAAGTTGCTAACCTCAGATTGAATTGTGGGAGCAGTACAGGTGCATCAAACAGAATATAATATGGAAGATTAAAGCCTCAATTGAATTGTGGAAAACTTCTACCTTCCCACTAGAATTATAATACATATTTTTTTATATTCAAATGTGAACTAAATAAAATATTTCATCCATTCCATTTAATTGATGAAAGCTGTCTGTATTTTTGCATTTTGTAAGCTTTATTTTTCATCTTCTGAGGAAAAAAACTGAACAAAAAACAACAAATTCAAGTTCTGGATACATGTATCACAAAGGGTTAATTACAAGGCACTACACATTATGGATCAATATAAAATACATGGATCTGCTACAACAGCTCCCGGGTTTCAGCACTAAAAAGTCCTATCTGCTCCTTTCTAGGCATTCCATGTCCAAAAGCTATAAGCATAACTCCAGTGTCAGTTGCAGGCTCCGCCCCAACTTTTAACTAGTTTGCCCTCCAGTGCATGCTCAACAACCACCTGATCACGCAGTCTGTCCCAGAGGGGCCACCCAATCATCTCGAGCACTAGAAATGCTGGCACACTGTACTTGGATTCCTGTCCCTCCACAGGCTCTACCACCACATCTGGTGCCAGGCACATTAGGTAAGCTCAATACGGCCCCCAGATGTCGCGAGGCCTGCTCCGAAGCAGCATTAAATCACTACAGACATCCAACATGGTATTATAGAATGTCATGCCAACGTGCCACTCCTTCACTGTGGGGAGGACTTGCCCAGTGCCGAGCAATTCTTTTACATGCCAGGAAAAGGCCAAGCACCACCAGCTTCCTATGAGCCATCAAAATCGCTCTATCATATTCCAATAGTGCCAGTTAGGGTGTAGGCTCAATATGCTCCCCCGTTATCTCATGCAGGGACGGAGTTACAGTACCCCATAACTGTTGAATTCCTGGGCAGTACCATGCCACATGTGTGAACTCTGCCTCAGGAGCAGTGCACCTATGGCAGCCAGGGCTGTCTTGCAGACCATAGCCGAAGGTGAGGACAAGGATGTAATACACCTTGTTAATATATTTCAAGTGGATCAGCCTATGACTGCTGTGAGTGACATCGTCTTGATATCAGAGCAACAATAAGCCCACAGTTTGTTCAAGTATTTCCTCCCCAAATTCACTTTGCCAGTCCTGTTTTCCCTTCATAATCAGTCCCAACTGAATGTGCGCTCTATGAAAACATGTACAGCCGTATCACCAATGGTTGCGGGGTTTCATTTTGCAAAAAATATGTGAAAGCAGGCAACACAGGAGAGTCTGCAAGGTCGGTCCCCAGCCGTTCACGTATGCTTTGTCAAGCATGAGAGTACTGAAACGTCTCCAAGGTGGTATGGTGGCCCTCCACGGGCTGCACCTATTCCCAGCTCCCCAACTCCCCATCTTGAAAAAAATCCCCCATACACCACAGATGCAACAGGACCACAACACCCTTCTTCTGTCCCATAGGAAACCACAAACTGTAGGTGATCAGCAGCCGAGGGGAGAAAAGAAGGGGGTGAACCTGCAGCTCTGCTAGCAGCCTCCAGGAATACACCGTGGTCTTAAACAGATCAAGAACAATATTACCTTACTGGCTTGTCCAGGAGGTTCTCAAGATGACATTGCAGAAGCGCATCATCATGCTCCAACCACAGGTATGGGAGATCGGACAGGCCATGCAGTTAATAGTGGATGAACATACACTGCGCAGACCTATAATAGCTCTCCAGGTCAGGGTCCTCTAGTCCGCCCTTATGATAGAGGAGTGTCAAAATATTCCATCTTCCCACAGCTGCTTACCAGCCCAGGCAAGGTGCATCAACTGTTTCTGCAGATTGGTGAAAAAGGCACCGGAAAGTCGCGTAGGAATATTTATGAAGAGGAACAAGAACTGAGGTAGCACCACTATTTTCATGAGCTCAACCCAACCACAAAGCAACAATGGGAGCCCAATCCAGCAATCTATTGTCTCAGCCGATCTAGTAGCCGCCCAACTATAATTTTCAGAAATCACTACAGCTGGGTCCGTCTGAACCTGGATACCAAGGAAAATTAGGGACTTATCCCAGTTAATGCTCAGACCTGAATGCCCCCCTCCCGAACGAGACAGCCTCATGCAGTGCTGTACTGAGTTTACACTCCGGATTTCGAACATAGAGCAGTAGTCGTCCACATAAGTAGAGATGATTAGTTTATAGTGTGGGAATCAGATCCCCGGGTGAGAAAGGTATTCACGAAAAGAGCACTCCAAGGGGTCCACAACCAAGGACTACAGAGGGGTGCGACTGGCAGCCCTGGCAAGCCCCTCTAGTGAGCAGTATGGTGTCAGAAATCCTGCCATCGACTTTGATCCTTGCTGTGGGCCTGGTGTATAACGCCTGAATGAGCCGTAGGAAGACATCACCCACTCCCACTCACATCAGCGCTGCCAACATAACCTCCCATTTGTACTTCTGTATATTGTTTTGTGGTTCAAATCATCGAAATCGCTTCTAGAAATGACTCCGAGGGGGTCTCCGGTTTCCAGTAATGGTTAAGTAGTGGACAACAGAAGTGAAAAGGTGCAAAACCACTGCCCTAGACACTCGCGGCTGGCCAGAATTACACAGGCTTAATGTCAAATAACCGGATACTAGCAGCTGACATACATAGATGGGCATTAAGAGCAAATGCTCAGACACTGTAACTCCAGGTGCAAAGTTTTTGCATTCGTACCTGATGCATATGTAATAAGGGCCATGGAGACGGGCTATACACCTGAAGTGGTATTTTAGGGTACTGAGATACTTTTCATTAATGTAGTATAAATGCCACTATTACTTTAAAACAGTTTTAAATCAAATATGAGTCTTGGGCGATAGCTTCATTTTAATCGGTTGCTTGCTATCCCTGCTGTTTTTTCACCACAGCATTGCATTGCCTAGAAAGTGCATCACGAATAATTGATGTTTGTGGTAGATAATACTCACTGTAATCAGACAGCTGTGCAAAATTGAAATTAGGCCTCAGTGAAATTCAAATTATGCTGACGCACTTTACATAATTTCGCATTTGACTTGTTACACGAAATTCATGAAGTTACACCACTTTGCATAATAATGCACCTTTCGCGATAAACATTTACAGTGACTGCAGCTGCAAATCTATGAAAACAACAGAATGTGTAAAGTGCATCTTTTTAAATGCATCCTCGTAATTTTGCACACTTTTGAGGTAATTCCACGTAATTACACGAAAGCACATTACGTGACTTTCTCACATTCCTACTTGAAATACTGCAATCTCATTGGTTGACTGCTGGGTGATATTTACCATTCAGATTTATAGTGAAAGTAAAGAGCCTCATCACAGGAATAATCTGCACATCGCTGCATGCAGGTTAACTAACTCCCTCTCGGAATAGAAGAGTACTGAAGAGAGCTATTAAAGCACTCCTATGGCAGTAATATTTGTTCCTGAAAATGGCGGATGACTTCTCTCATATGGACCCTGAGGAAATCATACAAATTCTAGATAGTGTGATATGTTTTGAGATTTTTGAAGCTACATTTATAAGTTAATGAGTAAATAACTTAATTCCAGCTGACTCAGGCAGAGACGAGGGGGTTGGTAAAATAATTTAACTTTATCTGAATAGATACACCCTACTGTGGCAATCACTGAAAATGTCACCCTGCACTGTCACGGGGACACTGATCACTGCACTCACATGAACAGTCTTTCACCTCAGTGTTCTGCAGATAGAAGCCACAACCATGTGCTGCCTGGATGAATGTTGCATGGATGTTGCCTGCATGTGATGGAACATTGCCACAAGAAGACTACATGAGAAGATGAATGAAGCATGTGAGGGCTCGCAGAGCCAAGGGTGAAAGCTGAAATACTAAGGCCAAGTGGCATCATGTGTCTTGTGCACCATGTAATGTGTCTTAAACAAAATCTCTTTACTGACTCGTAACCTGTTGATGAAGTCCAACTCGAATTTAACAGGAGTGAGATGTTGCAAATTTAGTAACAAACACGACAGCTTTATTTTGCACAGTCTGAAGGCGATAGTTATGATAATTAATTAAGCCAAGCGTAATCCAAATGGGATGAGATAGCTATAAGATCACCAACCACCTCTTCAACTTGAGCTCTTTAGAAGAGTGGAACATATACCAGCAGTCTTACCCACATGCTGACAGAAGGTAAGGTCAGCACTGAAAGTAACGCCGACGTTTTTGGTCATAGTAGTAAAGGCAGAGGCTAGTAACAACCAAACAGAGATTCAGGTTTAAGTATAATTCCCTAGAGCCAACACCTGTTTAATCTGTTTTATCAGTATTTAATGTCCTAAGGTATTGACCATCCACATGAGAATGACTGAGGAAAAATCTGAGTTCTACCAATTTGTTTTAGCAGAAATTGATTATCAACAATGTAGCCACAAAAGTAAAACCGAATGAACTAAAGGGTTAAAAACATTAAAGAACCCTATAAGTTGCACATTAACTCTTAATAAATCAGTGTCTAGTATTTTACAACTGAAAAAGCCATTACGTTGACCTACAACTAAATACTAAACATAAAACCGGAAATCTACCCAATAAAAATAAGAAATTTCTAGCACCTCCTGAACTTAAGATCTGTGTCAGAAGGTCTAGGTGCTAAAACAATGTGTAGCCCTGTCCTTTGGTGTTTGCTACAGGGCGTTCTTCCTTTTATAATTGACACAAGGATCTCTCATTCCTCTTACATTTACCGGAAAATCACAACATAAACCTCCTTCCTATAGCATGTGTTTGCAATCGAAAACCAGACTCTCAGGGTAGTGAGGCAGAACAGGATGAGCCTGGGAGGTGCTTTGGGCTAGAAACTAAGAAAAGAAGACCAAACAAAAATAATAGCCAGAAATTCAGAAGCGGCTCACGGTGCGAAATAGGGGTGGGGCGGTGCGCGCATGGGGTGGGGACAGGGGGGTTAATTTTTTTTTTCAATGTACATGTATCGTCGCCGCTGCCGTCACTACCGTGCCGCTGCTCCTCTGCTTCAGGCAGGGTGCAGGCACATGCTCTCAGCCTGCCCTGCAGCCAATCCTGACACTGCTTAGTTCAGCGTTAGGATTGGCTGGGAGCACCCAACCAGGGTTTAAGGGAGCAGCACCAGGAGTTCCCTCCTGTGCAGCTTAACAGGCTCCCTTCCTGGCTGACACTGCAGCTATGCTGGTGTGGGAACTAGCAGCTGCTCTGTCCCACCTGCAAGAACTCGAGGGGGGTGGAGATGCTGTGATGTTCACCCTTTTTTGCCCAGACAAGGCCACACACACTATGAAGGGAGCACAGGGGTGCTCAGCTGCTGTCCTGGGAGGATGGGTCCCCTTGTGACAATTGTCTTTTATGGGCCCTGTTTATGAATTCTACAAGGGCATAAAGTGACTCTGGGGAAGGGAACTTACACATGTTTGTTCCTCACTAGAAATGCATAATGAAGGTTTCACTGAGGCCCTTGGCTTTGCCTTCCCAGGTGGGTGGCTTTTAAGAGATCCTGGCAAAGTGCTACTTGCTCTGTTCTCTGCCAGCCCCCATAGGAGACCAGGCTTTGTCTGGCCATTTTTCAGGTCTGCAGGACATACTGGGATGTTCTTGGGTTTGTATTTCTCGTGGTGGTCGACCTCACCACCATAATCAATCTGTTCAGGCATCCTAGCATCCAAGAATGCATTGCGTTGAAGGCTGGGCTTTCTGGATCCCAGTTAAAGTCTTACACTCCTCGTGCTCTCTCCTACATGAAGGTCATCTTCCACAGCCCCTTAATAGTCAACCAGCAAAATACTCTCCCTTCTGCAGTCCCCAGGTCCTAAAGCCACCCAGCTACTTGCAGGGTATCTGAGTGTCAGCAGCAGAGTCAAGGCCCAGCACACAGAAGTTCCAGCTGAACTCACCAGGATCGCTCAGTAGGTCCATTTCCTCAACAGCACCACTCACTCTGGAGAAGCTTTCTCTAGTCCTGAGGGTCAGCTAGAGTCAAAGTTCCAAAGTCCATCCTTCCATGGGCACCAGGTGCTTTCTCCTTCCAGCTGGGCATTCTTTCACCATTGACACTCCCAGGTATGCTGTCTTCTCATCTCTCTCCCTTGTGAATGAGTTTTGAAGTAGGGGTAGAAAGCTATAGCAGCCAGGGCAATACATGAGTGCCACGCCATCACTCTACACCTGTTCAAACCTCTTGCACAGCATTCTAAGACATTCCAATTTAGCAACTTCAAGTTGCCTCTGGAAAGAGATTCCCTGAGAGCCTCAGTTGTGCTCCTGGCTGATACAACTACCTGATCCCTGATCCGGTAGTTGTATCCCGAGTTTGGCTCCAAAGGTCTGGCCCTCCTCCTTTGTTTCTGTGGGCCTGGACTATCCCAGCCCAGGGGTAGTATGACAAGCTAATTAATAAATGCAGATTTAAGCCCATCCTTTCCATTTCAAGGAACTGGGCAAGGCACTCTCAATAGATTTATTGTGTGGGGTGGTCCTTGAAACTCCTGATGGCAATCTGGGTAATTAACTTGGCCCTGTAGGGGATGGCAAATGCCCAGAATCTGGTTATGAACTGAGTCAAGGAAATATGACATTTCTAAGAGTGGTAAGGAGTGCAGATATGATGTTATGGTCTGAAACACCTATACTCCTGGTGCATGTTTACTTAGAGATTTGTACCTTGCTAGCCCTTATTGGCCATAGTGGAACAAAACTATACTTTAGTGCATACTTCCCCTATAGTGTGTAAGACAATGAAAGCACTACAGAACTTCAGATGTACACAATAAATCCCCGCTCACATTATAAGGCCTACTTGTGTGCAGATGCAGGGCCGCACTGCACGGTAGTCTTGCACATATGTATGCTTTTCATGCTCACATGCAAGCCAAGACCCTTTACCCCAGCTGTGCAGCAGCAGCGAAATAGCTGTAACTGAAACTGTGATATCACTGCAGGGACACAACATTCTCACAAGATATGCAGAAAAGGCCTTGAAAAGAGGTACAAATAATATAAACTTCCAAATACTGAGCTAGTGACTTGAGAATCTTCCGTTAGTGCTGCCAAGTATGAGAAAAGGCTACATACATCAGAACAGGTGAAGTCTGTGCACCATAGTTAATTTGGCTTACTTGATGGCTCGGTAGCTTTTGATTCTATAACAATTACAAGCAGCTTATTACTAGTACGAGGAACATCGTCTCTGATTTTGACATTATTTCAAGTGGAGTCCCATTATAAAATTACCTGGATTTGTCCTGATTTATCATGATAACCGACAACAAGCTGCTTTAACTGACATCATTTTGTTTGCCCATGTTAACTATGGTGCACAGACCTCACCTGTTCTGATGTATGTAGCCTTTTTCTCATACTTGGCAGCACTAACGGAAGATTCTCAAGTCACTAGCTCAGTATTTGGAAGTTTATATTATTTGTACCTCTTTTCAAGGCCTTTTCTGCATATCTTGTGAGAATGTTGTGTCCCTGCAGTGATATCACAGTTTGTGTGCGTGTGTGCGCTGACCAGCAGCAAGTCACTACACACATACAGACACTGCTAGCCAGTTGCCACTACATACACCAGTAGACAGCAGCCAATTCACATACACCTCATCCAAGTGCCAGTTCACACACATCACCACACGCACTGCCAGCAAGAAGCATATCCAAACATACTGCCAGCCACACCACCAGCCAGACACATTGTCAGCCAGATGCCCAATCCACACACATCACCAGACAGATGCCAGTTCACACACACCTGCCAGACATCAATCCACACACACCACCAGCCAGACAGCAGTCTCACCCATCGCCAGATAGATGCCAATTCACACACATCACCACACACACTGCCAGCAAGAAGCATATCCAAACATACTACCAGCCACACCACCAGCCACACACATTGTCAGCCAGATGCCCAATCCACACACATCACCAGACAGATGCCAGTTCACACACACCTGCCAGACATCAATCCACACACACCACCAGCCAGACACCAGTCCCCACCCATCGCCAGATAGATGCCAATCTACACACACCACCAGCCAAATGCCAGTCACACACACTGCAAGCAAGATGTGAGTCCACACAGACCCCCAGCCAGATGCCCAATCCACACACATCACCAGACAGATGCCAGTTCACACACACCTGCCAGACATCAATCCACACACACCACCAGCCAGACACCAGTCCCCACCCATCGTCAGATAGATGCCAATCTACACACACCACCAGCCAAATGCCAGTCACACACACTGCAAGCAAGATGTGAGTCCACACAGACCCCCAGCCAGATGCCAGTCCGTACATACCAAAACTCTTCTCAAGTGGCAACAAATCTATTAGAGTAGCATCCCTCTGACTGTGACTGCTTGCGACCACCTGCATTGGAAAATGGTGCTAGGGGACGCCAAATATCGCTTTTTGGAGCCTCCCAGGAAAACATTCCGCCACACAGCGATTGGAGAAATTTGACCAGAACTCTGTGTTACCATAGTAATGCGTAGTCACCAAATTCAGACAATTTCACAGGGGAAATAAACATTTTACCAACCCCTAGTCCACACAGACCTCCACCCAAACACCACTTCACACAGACCACCAGCCAAACACCAGTTCACACACACTGCCAGCCACACCCCGGTCCACACACATATCACCAGACAAATGCCAGTCCACACACAGCACCAGCCAAACACCAGTTCACACACACCGCCAGACAAGCGGCTTCTCCCCCAACATAAATAGATAAAAAAGTCATGGTGTCTAGTGGTTTTCCACCCTGCTGGGGGCATGCCTGCTCAAAAAATGACTGATCCACCCCCGGGAAAGTGTTAAAAAGGGCATGGCCATTTCAAAATGGGTAGTGACCTTTGACCAAGGGGCTGCTCCTCTCAACATATATAAAGAAATATTCCATGGGGTTCTGTCATTTTTGGCCCAACAATTCAGGGCCTCCTCAGGGCAAGGCAAAGGAGTATACCTTCACTCAAATTGATCTGTCTCGGTTCTCTCAGAATCAATAGTAATTGGCAGAATTCTTACTAGACCTAACCGGATGGTCACCATTCCGGGGTGTCTCCCATTACACTAACTGATATATCAGGCTAAAAGTGGCTGAAGTAGGCTGCACTGGTGTGGGGGTCAGTAGGATGTCAGTAGAGAAAACAACTTACTGCACAATTTGAGCATCTTAATCTTTCTTGCAGTGCCAAATCTGTAGAGCGAGCCATGCACCACCTGAACGACCGCTGGTTTTGTTCCAACAGTGAGCAGCTCGCTCTGAGAGAAAGGAGACAGGCCAATTTGAGTGAAGGTACAGTCCCTTGCCTTGTCCTAAGAAAGCACTGAATATTGGATGAAAATGTGTCAACCACACTACAAGGAATCTGCCAGAAATGAATTGAAAATGTTCATTCAACTGCAAGCTGGGCTTCAAATAACTAGAAATATGGAATGTTTATGTTCTACAGCAGTTTTAATGGTTCATAACTCAAATAGTTAGATTGACCAGCACTATTTGATTTTGGCAAGGATTGTGCGATATTCAGGATATATGATGATTTGTGTAAAAGATGTGATCATTGTATGAGCTACTTATTTTCAATGTTTGAAATATGATGAAAAGACATTTTTTTCCATCAATACATGTAGATGTATATATGGTAAAGTATGAGCAGAAAAACATATACCAATGTTAGAAATTGAGAAAATGGAACAAAGAAGATAATAACAATCTGATCAATAACAATGTAAGTGTTTTGTAGTTGATTAATGTCTAGTTGATTTGTCTTGCTAGAGCTATTTTTGAACTGTACACATTTCAAAATGGAACTGAGCCTCACCCAAGGGTGTGCTCTTCTAATATATATATATAAATAAATGGTATTAGGTTGTTTTTCACCCCCAAATATGGGGAGCGACCCCAAATAAAGCGATTCACCCTCACAGCAAAAAGTCGCCAGTGTCTTGTGGGTGCATTCCTGCTGCACGAACGCAGTCGCACCTCTGATCCTGCAGTAGGAATGATTTTTAGAGAGACACTGGAGGAAAGCACTGGAGGAAAGGCAAAACTCTTTCCTTTCCCCTGGTGTCTCTCTGCCTTCCTGATCCTTCAAGGGAGTGAGGAGTGCCCACTTCCTGGATGTCAGAACGCTGTGTTCACTCTGATGTAATCAGATCTCTTTGGGAGGGGTCGGTGGTGGTAGAGGAATTTCTTCTGTTAAGACCCCCGGAGGGGAAATGTAGCACTATCCCCATGAGTGGCTGCTAGGACCTGCTGAAGCCATCCTCAGCAACTGAGCCCTGGTACTGAGGATGTCTCCAGAAGGTCCTGTGCACCCAAGTGGTTAATGCAACTGAGAGTGACATTTTTATTCTTATAACTAACGGCAGCCTGAAAGGTAGCATAGTGATGATTTGGGGGTGTCAAACAGGTAGGGTAATGACTCTCACACAGGAAGTAATCTTAATCGGCTTAGAAATATAATGCTATGTTAGTAGGATGATGACTCATTAAAGAAGAAGGGTTATGTAAATGTTATTTGAGTTTTCAGAGTTGTTTTTGTAATTATTTGTATTTATTACTGTTATGCCAAACAATCATCAGAATTCCAGTCTCCAAACAGAAAAACCAATGGAACACATAAACTAATAAATAAAACCTTAAAGCATACGGCTTAAAAACATAAAGCCACTAAAACCAAATTGCATTACACAGTATCAGGATACAAATTGGGACCCAAACAAAGGAGCTCATTTACAAGGATTTTGCGCCACCTTCGTGTCATTCTTTTTACACTAAAGTGGTGAAAAACAGTCCCCCACCCCATGCCATATTTACAAACTGGTGCATTGTCACCTCCTTATGAGACCTTCTCTTCTGTTTCCATTTGTAAAGGCACCTCTCTGACTATCAATTTATTACTCATCCCTGATCAAACAAACATTTGTCCAAATTGAAGCCTATTGATTCTTCAAATGATGTTACTTCCTCATGATTCCTTAAGCAGGATGAAGCTTTGTCAACTCAGACATGTCTGATCCTAACCTCCTGGAAGGAATATCTGGTAGTACCATTATTGGATAAATAAAACATATAAGCCAGAATTCTCAGAGCTTACTAGTGTGTAGTACTTGCTAAATTAATAGAGAAAGCTGCCTCTGACAAACTGTAAAATTCCTTTGACACACATCACGGGCTCTCACCACTGAAGTAGCGCTCCAATCATAGACATGACATGAACCTCTGTGGCCTTTGACACAGTGAAACATAAAATTGTTCTTTTGAGATTATTTTCAGTTTGCCAATCTAGTCATGATAAAATGATCAAGATCCATTCTTTCTGACACATCTTAGACCTTTCATTAGTCACACTATAACTTCATTTTTGCTGTCACACAGGGATCCCCATTCTCTCTTGCACTATTCAACATCTATCTATCCTCTTTTAGATTGGTCAGAACACATTAAGTTTGTGCCTGGTATCAAACAGTACTGCCTCCACCACTGATGACATACAGAAGATATGAAAGTCAGCGGTAAAAATGGAAAGAGAAACTTACTCTGAAAGTTCTACTCTCCACCCTTTAAAAATGAATATATTCTTAGTGATATCTTTGATAAACAATTCTGTGTTTTAGTGTGGAATTTGTAATTGCCTAAACTAAGCATACCCAAAATGACTATATTAAATATTTATTCACCAACCTTTTTTCTCTATGATTGGTCACTGACTTCAATCTTCAATAATATATGTTCAACAAAAATTATCTCCAAGAGTAAAGTATAGACCCCAAGCTTTGTCACTATGCACTTTCTGTGAAAAATTAGCAATAGTTCCTACTTACCTGTAGTGTCACTGCTAGGTAATTAGCAAACATTAATTTAGCAATTCCTATCACATGATAAAACTCTAATGCCTTGCAGTAGACATACATACATACTGTGGGAATATCGTTCTTCTTCTCCCATCACAGGGCAAATCTCAATTGTACTTCAATGATCATACAGTTTTCATGAGAGTTCATATTAAATGTTCAAATAGTTTAAAGTTTGTTTACACCATAAAACAAAACTTTCAGAAAACATTCTGTATTGTAAATGTACTTCAAAGAATTCAAAAGAAGCCACTGTTCTCTGCAAAAGAATTTCTAGATCTGCATAGGAAGGTTTTGTGGGCCATAAGGGAAGGTATACCCAGATACCCAAGATGGCCGCTGTGTCACCAAACTACATGAAAGTTCATGGTCTGCTGAGAAATGCAGTTTGTTGTCTGTGCTTCTCCAACAAATGCAAACTTTCAGTGCTGACATCGCCAATACTTTGTAGGGACCACCAGGCTTGCCTTCACCTGCAAGTGGGTTTGGAGTATCACTTCCCAGGACTCACTAGTTCTTAAGCTTTAAGCAAGAAGGTGAGAATTGGGGTTGTTCGATGACTGTGCGGTGAACCCTGGTCAAGCAGCAGCCCAATCACTTGTGGGGTGAACCACAAAAAGTCACTAAATTAGCCTGTGCTTAACCTTGGATAGCTACGTGTAAGAAGCAGTCCGTCTTAACTTAGAGGCAATGTGTAAAGTATTTATGCAGCACAATACCGAAATGAAAAATCCCAGAACAAGTTACAAAAATAGAGTACATTTTAATAAATTATTTTACACCAAAATGACAAAAATCCAATCATCAGAACCAGAGATATGAATTGTTAAAGTTTTGAGTAAAAGCTAGCACCTAAAAGATCAAAGTGCCAACCCCTAGTCGCACGAGACCAGGACAAAGTGCAAAAGTATGGCCGACCTAGATGAAGCACGGGTCGGATACAAAAAATGGATTGGCCCAGTCAGCACTTACCTTCAGATTTAAAAAAAAAATTGAGAAAATTGTTCTGAGAAGGTGAAGTTCAGCAGAGAAAGGCTGCATGCTGTGTCCGAGGAGGGAGTGTTGTAGTTGGGGAGCACTGGGTTGAAGCCAAGGGGAAGATTTCTACGATCAGACTTAGTCTCGTTTTTGGGAGTCAAACATCTCCAGCAGGACAAGGCAGAAGGATATTTTATGAAAGTCAAAAATCTCCAGTAGGAGAAGACAGGAGGATGTAGTTGAAGAAAGCTTCAGGGGCTTAGACACCCCTTTGATGAAAGAACACTGAACGGGATTTGCTACTGTGGAGAAGAACTTAGCTAGAGTAGCTGTGCTGCCAGGCCAACTGGTGATGCACACTAGGCAGATAGACAAGCACGTTGGTTCTGGCTTTCTCTCGGTTCTCAGATGTTTTTAGCCAACAGTCCTCAGTTTTGGATTTTGCCTATCTGGGTACTTTTAGCAACACAACAAAGGGTCCATGACTGGTAAAGCATCACTTGGGGGTTCAGGACTCACTCAAGCTGGGTTCAGGCGCAGGTTCAAGATGGTGAGAGGTTCTTATGTCCCTGTGGCTCTGATTAGGAGACCATCAGACAACCTCTTGGAGCCACTCTTGTAGTCCTGGATTCAGGTGAAGATACAGTGCTCAAACAGCATGGCTGGCCTTGGAGAGATCAAGGCAAGCTCCAGGCAGCAAAACAGTCCCTCTAAGTACATCAAAGCAGCCGTGGAGAGTGCACAGCAATTCACAGCAGTCAGCCCTCTGAGAGTCCTACCACAGCTGAAGAATCGGAACTGAAATTAGGTCTGAGAGCCATATTTTTATACCAAATGCCTGCTTTGAACTTAGGAAGCTGTTTCTAGAGGTTTCGTCTTTGAAGTGCATGTAATTACATGACCCCCCTGGCCTGGCTCCAAGCTGGCTGCAATGACTATGTGAAGCTGATAAGTCCTTTGTGTGAAGGCAGAGCACAGCCTGTTCCGTTGCAGGTAGGGATGTGCTTAGCTCTGCCCCCATGGCTCATTCAGGCATGCCTAATCCCTCTATTGTGTGACTGTCTGGGAGGAATTCAGAAAGTCTAACTCTCAGTTACACCGAGTCATGTGAACGTAGACAGGCTACAGGCAACAAAAGGCTCTGGCAAGAAAATGCCCACATTTGAAAAGTGGCATTTTCAAAATTGTAATGTAAAATCCAACTCTTGCATAAAGCCAATTTTTCACTACAATTTCATAGAAACCAAACTTGAGCTGCTTACCTGGTCCTAATCAAAAGTTACCACTTATTAAATGTAATAAGGAAACCCTAGGTTATACTATGGGGCAGATAGGCCTCGCAGTAGTGAAAAACACATTTAGGAGTTTTTCGCTACCAGTGCATGTCAAAATTGAAGTACATGTCTAACCTTTTACTTCCAATGCAACCTGCACTATGGGATACCAATCTTCCCCATGTGATAGGACAGTGCTTGCAAGCAGTTCCAAAAGTGAAGAAATAAGGTTTCAAGGCATAAAGCTGCAAACTATTGTTTGCAGCTTTACACCTTGAATTTATTTTATTATGTCTTACATTCCTTTATAGGGCCTTTGTGGTAAGAGCAGCTGTTAATTTCCATCTTGACACTTCCAGTGCCTTATAGTGAAGCCCTTCTAATATACAGCTATGTAGGCCGCAGATAGTTAGGACACCAAATGATGACTGTGTAGAAACACTGTACTGATTTTTATTGGCCTTCAGAAAATGTGAGGCCTGGAAGAGTCTGTGATTAGTCCAAAGCTAGACTTTTACACTTTCATGGATACTACACAGCATGATCAGTAGCTAATGCAGACTGAATGATGATGCCTATGCCACACATCTAATTGCCAGGAACTTGCTCTTGAATTTGTAAGTTTGAAAAGCTTTATTGAAAATGTACACATGTTCATCACATATATATTATGTGCACAGTTAACAGTCAAAATATTATTGCAAATAATGAGGGTAATGTATGTAAAATAGATTATTCAAAGGCTTCTTCCAATATCATCATATAACCTCAGTAGATAATGTATTTAAAAGTAAAAACTAAAGGTTTAAATGAAGAGAGGGAAAAATGGTAGTTACCCTCTACGGACAATAAATAAACAGTACATTTATTTTCATAAAACACAATAAACTAGTGCAATTTTTGTGTAGGCCACCTAAACAGGATAACCAAAACAGAATAAATGTATTTATTCTAAAGAGAGAAAGAGATAGAAAATATGTCATTGTTGGTTTATTAATTAATAACAGATAAAAACAGGCAAGAATAAAAGATAACATTTCTTCAAAAAAAAAGGGATCTATAAAACTTTTCTCTAATTCAACCAATAGTGGTCACAAAAGGTCCGTTACAAATGTTTGCCAATGAGATGTTGTCTTAAACAGAAGGCAGTGTGATGTCACAAATTAAGAAAATTAACTTCCCCACCCTGTTTACTTATTTTTAATTTTGAGCGAGCCATTCGAGATGCCCATTTGTTCCACAAAAATGTTAATAAAATTGAAACGATCTTCATAAAGTATGTAACAAGATAGTACAAAGGAATCATTAATAAAACATAGAGGAGACTTTCCCACCAAGATAAAAACAGTGGATTCCATCTAAAAGTCAGTTTCTCCCAAATTTCTTCAGAATGTATTCAAAATATATTTTTATGTTACCTTTAATGGAACTAGTAAACCACAGTCCCAAATATTATTTCTAGATGCATTGTATAAAAAAGTCACAAGATGTAAATTAATGTTTTGTGTAAATTGTTTTTGAGGTAATATTTTTGATTTATCTGAGCTGACTTTACAACCTAATCCAGTTGAGAAATCATCCACTTCTTTTAAGAACTCAGATAGAGAAGTATTGGAATTCGAGATATAGAGAAGAATATCATCTGCATAAGAGAAAGTCTTCAATGATTATCATCATATTTCTATCCTGAGAAAATGAAAACAAGAGTAGATAAAGGGCATCCCTCTCTATCTCCTCTCTGCCACGGGATATACTCAGTTAAAATACTATTTGCAAATATCTCAGCTCAGAAGTGTAGAAAAGTGAAATAAAGTCAAACATCTTTGAACCAAAACCAAACTACCTCAATATGTGAAAAATGAACTGTCAATTCACTTTATTTATTGCTTTCTCAGCATCTAATCTAATTGCAACTATGGGGTATGTCAATTTTGAAGCTTTAGTTAAATATTGAAGAAGGTTCTGGTATTGTCAGAAGACAGACAACCCTTCACAAATCCAGATTAGTGATGCTCTAATAGAGATGGTAAAATAGGATAAATTCGCAGTGCCAACATTTTTGCAAAAACTTTGTAGACCACGTTAACCAAAGATATTGGCCAATATTTTTCACAAATTACTAAATTATGATTTTCGTTAGAGATAAGGCAAGACATAGCCTCTTGAAATTTTCCAGGTGGAGATTTGGAAAGAGCGAAAAATGAATTAGCTACAGGAGTCTTGGGAAAATGTATTTGAGAATGGGGAGTGAAACTCCACTATAAAGCCATCTGGTTCTGGAGTTTTTCCTTTTTCCTAAAGGTTGACTAGCTTACTGAAAATATGTAAGTGAAATTTCTCTTCCTAAGGAAGTCTAATCTATTTCAATTATCTGGGGTTTGTTAATAGGTTGCAGTTAGGAATCTCAGTGTCAACGTTACATGTTCTGGAGTATATACATTTTTATATAGTGTTCAACTTAATCAAAATTTGTCCAAAGATAATCCTTCTTGATTCACTAAAGACTCAATTTTTGTTTTACTTTTTTAACTTTCATGCACTTCCCTAAGAGCATGTCATGGTGGCACGACCACAAGCCCAAAATCTTTCTCTCTGCAAGAGGGGGGTGACTTGCTCTGCGGCCAAGCAGCTACATTTAAGGCATATAGGCATACTGCAGCATGGGACACACTTATCTGAGAGGCTGTCACAGAGCCAGGACCACAAGCCCCAGAATACTTCTCCCTGCAGGAGGTGGGGAACTTGCTCTGCCTCTGAGTGGCTACATTTAAGTTACCTGCACATACCGCAGCATGGGACGCACTTACCTGAGAGGCTGTCATGGGGGCAGTACCATAGGCCCCAGAACCCTTCTCTCTGGCAGGAGGCAGGGGAACTTTCTCTGCCACCAAGCAGATACATTTAAGACCCCTGGCCTTAGCGCACCTCAGGCCATGCTTACCTGAGAGGCTGTCACGTGGGCACGTCCATAAATCCCAGTATCTTCTCCTTGCATGGGGCAGGGGAACTTGTTCTGCCATCAAATGGATACATTTAAGAAACCTGGGCATACCGCAGTGCGGGACGTGCTCACCTAAGAAGCTGCCATGAGGGCAGGACCACAAGCCCCAGAATCCTTCTCTCTGCAGGAGGTAGGGGAACTTGTTCTGCCACTAAGGGCACACTGCAGCACAGGATGTGCCTGGGCACATGCCCAAGCGATGACCGGGCTAGTAGTGGGCCCATCTTTGCCCATCATTGGCCAGAAGAGTCTGGGCTGGGACACCCCTCTTTCATTGTGGGTAGGGTTGTGGTTGTATTTCTTACATTTGGCTTGCTTTCTGACCCTATTGTGACTTTTTGGTCCCATCTTGCTCAGCCTTCTTCAAATGGGGAAGCGCAACAAGGCTGAGGTTCCTACTAAACCAGCATATCCTCCCAGAACTCCCATTGCAATAGTGGATGTATTCTTACATAGAGCAGTAAGTGTTGTCAACATGGAAATTGAGCTAGCCAAGTACCGCTTATCACTCTCTTCTCCACCTTCTTTTATGTCATGTGACTCAGGGGCCTCTATGGATGTCGCTACCCCAGGCCTAAGTTCAGATATGGGTCAACGATCTGATGAGGCAGGGCCAATAGCTAGTTCCTCTAGGACCCGGTTTCAAGCCCTGTCAAATGTAATACTGGAGCGATCATTACATAACCAGCACCGGGAAGCTAAAACCAGGACCAAAGTAGGCACAAGTAAGAGAACCTATGGTGGGGTCTATCTAAGGAGGCCATGTGTGTCCTCACCCATCATTACTTGTAAGAAAGGGCCAAGTTTAAGGACATAGCTGATGCCAATTGTATTAGTACTTGAGTTCCTCACCAGTAGGCTTGACTCCATCTTAGATCATTTGGGTAAGATAGAAAACAAATTATCCAAGTTGAGATCAGCTTGTCTGAACCGTTGCAGAAGAGTGCGCCATTGGGGGCATCTCTGACAGGACCTGCATTGTCCAGCTCCTCGCTCTGTCCGTTTTGGACATTGCCGTCCCCCCAGTTCTTCAGTTCTAACTAGTAGTAAGTGTCACATTGCCCAAAAAGTAAAGGTGCCAAGTTCACAGGAAAATATGGGGGGGTAGGGGTCCTGAGAGGGTAGGAGGGCAAGCGAGTAATCCCCCTGCCCACATGGCCACTCCTTTTCCCAGCTTCCACCGGAGACCATTTGGCACTAAAAAATAAAGTAACCCATTGGCTTGGGAAAAGCCCGGGGAGGCTGCATGATTTCTTAAGGGTGGCTGTAATGGTCAGGAGGTCCCCTTGGGTTGGTCCAAGAGCAAAGGAACTGAATGGGAACTGCTGCATACTTAAGGTGTCCCCACTCTGCCAGCTCCACATTGAGGTTCTTTAATGAGCAGTTTCAATCACCATGCCCAATTCTGGTGCCACCCTTAGGTTACATTTATAGGCCAGATGTCCTTCCTGTGAGGTATGGTAAAGTTAATGGACATCACCAGTGGGCTGTGAATTCAATCTTCAATGCAGCGGTGAGGAATTAATTTGCAGCACCTCTCTGGAAGAGCTGGACTGACATCCAACCTATGAGTGTTTGGAGGTTTAGAGCAGTGTGGGCAGTCACACGGGGGGCTTGGGCCTAAAGATCTTTTGGTTCAAATGGAGCAAGGGGTACCCAAAGAGGGGCATTTATATGTTCCCCACTTGTTTGGGAACCTGTTTGAAGAAAGAGAGGGGAAACATCCTTTTTTACGACTTTCTTTTTACGAAAGTCGTGGTTAACGAAAGCGCAACAACGCTTTTTTTAACCACGACTCAGTTATTTTGTGCCTTAACTACGTATGTTCTGAACAACGAACATGCGTGGTTAAGGTACAAAGAAGGGAGTTGGCGAAGGAGGACGACGCAGGTGAGAAGGGGTCGACTAAGGTAAGTGGTGGGTTTAGGTTTTGGGGAGGGGGTGGGGGGTTTTAGGTTTTGGGTTTTGGGTTGGGGTTGTGGGGGTCCCGCGTTTTTGGTTTTGGGGAGGGGGTGGGGGGTTAGGGGGTTTTAGGTTTTGGGGTGGGGTTGGGGGGTGGGGCATTTTTGGTTTTGGGGAGGGGGTGGGGGGTTAGGGGGTTTTAGGTTTTGGGCTGGGGTTGGGGGGTGGGGCGTTTTTGGTTTTGGGGAGGGGGTGGGGGATTAGGGGGTTTTAGGTTTTGGGGTAGGGTTGGGAGGGTGGGGCGTTTTTGGTTTTGGGGAGGGGGTGGGGGGGTTAGGGGGTTTTAGGTGTTGGGGGTGGGGTTGTGGGGGTCCGGCGTTTTTGGTTTTGGGGAGGGGGTGGGGGTCAGGGGGTTTTAGGTTTTGGGGTGGGGTTGCGGGGGTGGGGCATTTTTGGTTTTGGGGAGGGGGTGGGGGGTCAGGGGGGTTTAGGTTTTGGGGTGGTGTTGGGGGGTGGGGCGTTTTTGGTTTTGGGGAGGGGGTGGAGGGTCAGGGGGTTTTAGGTTTTTGGGTGGGGTTGGGGGGTGGGGCGTTTTTGGTTTTGGGGAGGGGGTGGGGGGTTAGGGGGTTTTAGGTTTTGGGGTGGGGTTGGGGGGGTGGGGTGGGGCGTTTTTGGTTTTGGGGAGGGGTGGGGGATTAGGGGGTTTCAGGTTTTGGGGTGGGGTTGGGGGGGTGGGGCGTTTTTGGTTTTGGGGAGGGGTGGGGGGTTAGGGGGTTTTAGGTTTTTGGGGTGGGGTTGGGAGGGTGGGGCGTTTTTGGTTTTGGGGAGGGGGTGGGGGGGTCAGGGGGTTTTAGGTGTTGGGGGTGGGGTTGGGGGGTGGGGCGTTTTTGGTTTTGGGGAGGGGGTGAGGGGTCAGGGGGTTTTAGGTTTTGGGGTGGGGTTGGGGGGGTGGGGCGTTTTTGGTTTTGGGGAGGGGGGTCAGGGGGTTTAGGTTTTGGGGTGGGGTTGGGGGGGTGGGGCATTTTTGGTTTTGGGGAGGGGGTGGGGGGTCAGGGGGTTTTAGGTTTTGGGGTGGTGTTGGGGGGTGGGGCGTTTTTGATTTTGGGGAGGGGGTGGAGGGTCAGGGGGTTTTAGGTTTTGGGGTGGGGTTGGGGGGTGGGGCGTTTTTGGTTTTGGGGAGGGGGTGGGGGGTTGGGGGGTTTTAGGTTTTGGGGTGGGGTTGGGGGGGTGGGGCGTTTTTGGTTTTGGGGAGGGGAGGGGTGGGGGATTAGGGGGTTTTAGGTTTTGGGGTGGGGTTGGGGGGTGGGGCGTTTTGGTTTTGGGGAGGGGGTGGGGGGTTAGGGGGTTTTAGGTTTTGGGGTGGTGTTGGGGGGTGGGGCGTTTTTGGTTTTGGGGAGGGGTGGAGGGTCAGGGGGTTTTAGGTTTTGGGGTGGGGTTGGTGGGTGGGGCGTTTTTGGTTTTGGGGAGGGGGTGGGGGGTTAGGGGGTTTTAGGTTTTGGGGTGGGGCGTTTTTGGTTTTGGGGAGGGGTGGGGGATTAGGGGGTTTTAGGTTTTGGGGTGGGGTTGGGGGGGTGGGGCGTTTTTGGTTTTGGGGAGGGGGTGGGGGGTTAGGGGGTTTTAGGTTTTGGGGTGGGGTTGGGAGGGTGGGGCGTTTTTGGTTTTGGGGAGGGGGTGGGGGGCTGAGGGGGTTTTAGGTGTTGGTGGTGGGGTTGGGGGGTGGGGCGTTTTTGGTTTTGGGGAGGGGGTGAGGGGTCAGGGGGTTTTAGGTTTTGGGGTGGGGTTGGGGGGGTGGGGCGTTTTTGGTTTTGGGGAGGGGGTGGGGGGATCAGGGGGTTTTAGGTGTTGGGGGTGGGGTTGTGGGGGTCCGGTGTTTTTGGTTTTGGGGAGGGGGTGGGGGGTCAGGGGGTTTTAGGTTTTGGGGTGGGGTTGGGGGAGTGGGGCATTTTTGGTTTTGGGGAGGGGGTGGGGGGTTTTAGGTTTTGGGGTGGTGTTGGGGGGTGGGGCGTTTTTGGTTTTGGGGAGGGGGTGGAGGGTCAGGGGGTTTTAGGTTTTGGGGTGGGGTTGGGTTGGGGGGTGGGGCGTTTTTGGTTTTGGGGAGGGGGTGGGGGGTTAGGGGGTTTTAGGTTTTGGGGTGGGGTTGGGGGGGTGGGGTGGGGCGTTTTTGGTTTTGGGGAGGGGTGGGGGATTAGGGGGTTTTATGTTTTGGGGTGGGGTTGGGGGGGTGGGGCGTTTTTGGTTTTGGGGAAGGGGTGGGAGTTAGGGGGTTTTAGGTTTTGGGGTGGGGTTGGGAGGGTGGGGCGTTTTTGGTTTTGGGGAGGGGTTGGGGGGGTCAGGGGATTTTAGGTGTTGGGGGTGGGGTTGGGGGGTGGGGCGTTTTTGGTTTTGGGGAGGGGGTGAGGGGTCAGGGGGTTTTAGGTTTTGGTGTGGGGTTGGGGGTGGGGCGTTTTTGGTTTTGGGGAGGGGGTGGGGGGTCAGGGGGTTTTAGGTTTTGGGGTGGGGTTGGGGGGGTGGGGCATTTTTGGTTTTGGGAAGGGGGTGGGAGGTCAGGGGGTTTTAGGTTTTGGGGTGGTGTTGGGGGTGGGGCGTTTTTGGTTTTGGGGAGGGGGTGGAGGGTCAGGGGGTTTTAGGTTTTGGGGTGGGGTTGGGGGGTGGGGCGTTTTTGGTTTTGGGGAGGGGGTGGGGGGTTAAGGGGTTTTAGGTTTTGGGGTGGGGTTGGGGGGGTGGGGTGGGGCGTTTTAGGTTTTGGGGAGGGGTGGGGGATTAGGGGGTTTTAGGTTTTGGGGTGGGGTTGGGGGGGTGGGGCGTTTTTGGTTTTGGGGAGGGGGTGGGGGGTTAGGGGGTTTTAGGTTTTGGGGTGGGGTTGGGAGGGTGGGGCATTTTTGGTTTTGGGGAGGGGGTGGGGGGGCCAGGGGGTTTTAGGTGTTGGGGGTGGGGTTGGGGGGTGGGGCGTTTTTGGTTTTGGGGAGGGGGTGAGGGGTCAGGGGGTTTTAGGTTTTGGGGTGGGGTTGGGGGGGTGGGGCGTTTTTGGTTTTGGGGAGGGGGTGTGGGGTTAGGGGGTTTTAGGTTTTGGGGTGGGGTTGGGGGGGTGGGGTGAGGTGAGGGATGTAGGGTGAATGGTGCCTATTACTAATGCTTTTATCAGGAATGCCTTTACAACGAAATATCATTGTTAAGGCATTCGTGGTAAAATCATTAGTAGTAAGAACGAGGTCGGTGTTCCGACCTCGTTGTTAAGGCAGTAGTTGTTTTTAAAGTCGTTGTTCCGTCGTACAATCGAAAGAGAGGCCAAGGCGGAAAGGGTTGAGAATTATTTTGTGGAACATTGCTGTATCCATTCCAAGCTCCTAAATCCAGATTGCCACTCTACTATAAATAATGCGGACATTGTCTTACTGCAGAAAACGTGGGTGAAGGAGGATTTTGCTATGAATGTTTTTTAAACAGTATGTAGCCCTGCTATTTCTTCCCATGCAGGTGGAGCTATGGAGGGGTTAGCACTTTTGTGTTTTGTCAATTTAACAGGTATTTTGCCTAGAACAATCTTTATTTAGTCCAACTATCACATGTTTTTTTTGCAGTCTCCATATCATTTTGACATGGTTTTGGTCAACCTGTATATCAATGTTTTTGACTTTTGTAACTGATCTAGTTGACAATTTAGAGAGCGACCTTGTGTCCTTCCTCCATAGTCATAACATAGAGTCACTGGTTGTCTGAGGGGAGTGGGTTTTAATTATTAATTAATGTTTTTTGCATTAGTGCTGATCCTTCCTCTTGTGGTTTGGGGACATCAAAGTGGGAGGAGTATTTGCATTTCCAGCATAAACCCTTTGGGGAGGCACTGAATGGACTGCTGCCATCAAAATTCCAGTTTTTTGTCAAAGAATGTAATGCCCCAGTGCCCCCTGCCTCATTACTTTCAAATGGTTAGTGAGATTGATTACATTCTAGTGTACCAGGATTTAGCCAAGGTAACACTAGAGTGTTGTGTTTCGATTTCATGTATTAGTGACTACAACCCACTTACTCTAGCGTTGGACCTTATATTGATGAGAAAAACAGGACAGCAGGAGAACATGAGCCCCTCTTACTCACGCAGTGGTGGTGCCCAGATAAAATAGGAGAGGGTGGATAGGGATGCCTTTCTGGGTAACCCTGTGCATGATAATAGTGAGCCATTTTCAGTATTGACCTAGGTGGAGGGGACCTAAGAATGTATTTCTAATGCCATTTGAAGTCTATGATCTATGGTGGACATGGGGCTGAGGCAGTCTAAAATCTCGAAAACCCCTGCCCCTTACAGGTTGGTTCAATCACGCCTGTTCAGTGGCCCACAGGAAACTGAAATTGGCACTTTCTACAAGACGGTGCTCAAACAGAAACATAGTGAATGCCAGAAAAAGTTACAAATCCATTCTGGAGGCTAGAAGATCTGTCCTGGGTGACGAAGCTTGGTAGGATCTGTCAAGAGCCTCCTGTCTGAAGGACTCCATGCTGTTCTGGAAGGATATCAACCAGCTTTTCTTCCCAGAGTTTGCGAAACCCTCCATAGACACTATCATCCAAGTAGAGGCATGGGTTGCCCACTATAATGGTATTTTTAATCCTGATAATAGTGCACCTAATCAAGAGGGTGAAGGGATGCTATATGTAAATCTGGAGCTATATTCAAATATTTCCTACTCTATTGAAGTCAAGGATATAATTGCCGCCTTCAGGGCAGCTGGGAAAGTGCCCAGTGTCGATAGTGCCCCCCCAGGATCTTTCCAAAGATAATATTGTGGTGTGGGCCCTGATCTCAACAAATGTGTTTAAATCTTCCATCAGGGGTGATCTCATACACATGTGGAAGGAATTGGAAGTGGTCCGCTATTCAAGAAAGGGGAGCATCATAATCCCTGCTGCTACCAACCTATGTTCCTGCTCGATTGCTCCTTCAAGACCCTTCGTGGAATTTTAGCAAGTAAACTGGAAGATTGGCTAGAGGAAACTGCCTCCCTATTTAGAGTCCAACATGGGTTTTGTCCTGGGCTCGGGACAGTCGAGCAATGCTTGAATCTCCAGATGGTCATTGGCAAGTATGTCAAGGCAAGGAGAGGTTCCATTCATTTATGGACCTCTCCTCGGTCTTTGACACAGTCAATAAATCTAAGCTCTGCGGGATTATGGCTAGGATTGGAATTGACTGAGCCAGAAATGGCTTGTTGCAGAGGATGCATTGGGATTGTCTGATTAGGGTTAGGTTTGGTACTGGGGGTGAACTTTCTCTAGCAATGAAATCCTCTATGGGGGTCACACAGAGGTGTGCGATGGCCTCTTTTTTTCCCTCATCTACATTAACGACCTTGAGGTGACTTTAAGTAAAGCAGGGAAAAGACCTCTCTAAAGTGAAGCCAAGCGCCCTGCCCATTTCATTATACACTGTTAATGTGGTTCCTATGTCAAAAACAGCAAATGATTTACAATGTCTTTTAGACTCATTTTATAGTTTTAATGGGGGGGTTGACATAAGAACTAATCTCAGTAAATCATTTGCCATGAGCATTGATCCAAAAAATAGTAAGACCTGAACTTTTATTTGGGTGGTACACAAATCCATTAGGTAAAGGTTTTTAGTTATCTAGGTATCCCTCTGGACAACAATTTTACTTGGCATCCAGTAGGGTTATCCAATTCCAAAGAGTTGTTGAGGCGGGATTCACCTTTGCTCGTCAGCTAGGGTACATGCCAGGGCATGAGATGATCAACATTTACAAAAGTAAGGGGCAGATTTAAGAGCCCCTCGTGCCATGATATAGCTACATTAGCATCAGTGTATTCCTGTAGCTTCATATGGACACAATGGGTATAAAGGTGCTGGTCAATTTGGGAAGGTCTAGAATAAGGGGCAGATTTAGGATAAGTGTCACTGCACCCAATGCAGCGCCACTTTCCTTGCGCCCCTTAGCAACCCACTACTGCTACCATGTGCACGCCATATTCAAAATATGGTGCACCATGGCGCAGGGTAGGGGGCAATAGCATCAGAATTTTTGACACTACAGATGTACTGTTCAGGGTTAGCTCCAACATTTTGGCGCTAACCCTGAACAGAACATAGGGGCCCATTGTAAGCAATGGTGTGTCCCCTTTTAACGTTTGGTCTGAGCAGGTGTTAAAAATGCTGAAAAAAATGACGCAAAGAAATCTTTAAAATTTCTTTGCTCCATTTTTTTAGTCCCCCCTAATAGGGGAATGCCCCCCTTGCATGCATTATGCCTGGCACAAGCATAATGTGGTGCAAAGGGTTACAAAGTGCTGCAATCCATGCATTGCACCACTTTGTAAATCAAGTGCAGCATCTTTGCCATAATATCGTCACATTAGTGAAAAAAATGACATAATGTGGCGATATTATGGTGGAAGGGACTCTTAAATCTGCCCCTAAGTTCTTAAGAAGACTTCTTGCAGTTCTCCAAGCTACACTTTCCTTTATGTGCCACTCTGAAGTTATCCCTGAAGGATAGGATTAAGATGGATACTTTGTTGATCTGGGTCAGAATTTGGGAAACAAAGGGGGCTTCACTTTCCAAAGACAAATTGGAAGATTTCCTTTCCACATTATGTTTTAGCAATCACCCGGGTCAATTTTGTTAAAAGGAGGGCCTCATGGATCTGGGTTTGCAGACTTATTTCAACCGGAGAGATATAAAAGACAAATGCTGGATCCGTGTTGAAGGAGACATTTAGGGAAAGGAAGTTTCGCCTCCACCTGGCACATGACATTGACAAATTAGGTAGCAGTGCAACTATAACTCCATTAAAACATTGCTGGGTTGCGAATATTATTTGACTTCTATTTTTAATGCAAAAAATAATTTTTCTCTTACTAGGCTTCCTTTTAATTCTCCTCATCTACTAGTGGCTTTCCCCATGGATGCTGATTGGAGTACAACGTGCCAAATTGCCCATGTGTTGATTCTTCAAAGCAAAGCACTATGCACTTTGCTGTTTTTTGCCAGTTATTTTCCCAACCCTAGAAGTTGTTTTTTTAGACCATTTCTCTATTCGTCCAAGATCAGATCCCACAGAGAAGCTATTCTTTTTTCAAAAAGATCTATGTGTAGTTGTGTTAAAGTTTGTTCACTGTGCACTAAGGGTTACAAATCTGTATGGGGCTATGTGATGAATTTGTGCTACATGAACATGAAATCTTGCAAATTCTTTATGCAATGACATTGACTTGTTTTTAATTATGCTTTATTCTAATGTGTCATTTAGTTTTATGATAGTATTGTTTTATTCTGTGCTTTCATGTCTTGAGATCAGCTGAATAAAGAACAATTGACTGAATGACTAACTTCCAAATAATTTGCCAGTAGCTTCCCTGATTTGTTTTGTAGTCCTTAATATCTCAAATTAATTTTCGATAAACTGGAAGAGGCATTCCAAATAGAACTTGTACTGTAGTGTAAACTGGAATAATATGATGTATTTATTGATACTTTAGATTTTGAATTATAATATGAATATTCATGTTTCTTAATATTGTCCAAAAGCTCGTGGGATTGTTTTTCTACTTCTCATTTTTACTTTAATATATATTTGATTACATAATCCCATGTTGCTGCTTGAAAAGCATCCCAAATAATGGAAATGGCACAACCTTGGATCGAATTAAACATTATGGAAAACTCATGAATACATTTTTGAATTTGATTTTAAAGAAAGGGCCAAGTAACAATGAATTATTAAACCTTAAATGGACGAGGGTAAAAGGGAAATAAATCTAAATCAGCAATAACTGGCGTATGGTCTGAAATAAACGTAGTTCATATTTCTATATTGAACAGTGGCTGAGATAAACCTTAACTCATAAAACTATTATCAATCCAGGACTGTAAGAGAGGATAAAGGGGTATTTTCTCAATCAGGGACTATTCTGCCTCTTGATTTTACTTTGGCACATGTTTGATCACAAATCCATGTGCTGCAGCTTTAAAAGCATCACAAACAATGGAAATGAAGGAATCATAGGTACCATTAGATATAAAAATCTCATCAATAATTTTTGGAAATTGGATATTAAAGGAAGGGTTGAGTAACATTGAATTATTAAATCTCAAGTTCTTTGGATGGGGTGAAAGAGAATTAAATTAACATTTACAATAGTAGCTGCATGTTCTGAAATAAAAGTAGGTCCTATCTCTCCATTGAAAGGTGTCTAAGATAAACATTTTCTCATAAAACTATAATCAATCCAGGAATGCGAGAGGGGGAGAAGAAAGTAAGGGCCAGATGTAGCAAAACTCCAAATTGCGACTTGCAATTTGCGAGTCCCTGCGACTCGCAAATTGCAAGTCACAATTTGGTATACAGAAAGGTGTCTCAGACACCTTCTGCAACTCGCAATGGGGTCGCAAAGACCCACTTCATTAATATTAATGAGGTGGATCGCAGTTTGCGACCCCGTTGCGAGTATGGGCACTCACGGGGATGGTGGCCTGCTGGAGACAGCAGACCACCATGCCCGTGACTGCTTTTCAATAAAGCAGTTTTTTTTTTTCTAAGTGCAGCCCGTTTTCCTTAAAGGAAAACGAGCTGCACTTTGAAAAAAAAAACGAAACCTTTAGTTTCGAATTTTGGACCACTGCCTGCTCTGAAAAAATATTTATTTTGCCAGTCACAAAGGGGAAGGAGTCCCATGGGGACCCCTTCCCGTTTGCGACTGGGTTACCATCCACTTCAAGTGGATGGTAACTGCAATTCCATTTGCGACCGCTTTTGCGGTCGCAAATGGAATTGAATTGCATTGCGAGTCGCAAATAGGAAGGGAACACCCCTTCCTATTTGCGAGTCGGAAATGCATTTTGCGAGTCGGATCCGACTCGCAAAATGCATTTCTGCATTCCGGTGAGGCTTTTGCGCCTCGCAAACTGCGTTTTTCGACGTTTGCGACTCGCAAACGCTTTGCTACATCTGGCCCTAAATTCTCTCAAACTTGTATTATATTGTCTCCAAGAACACAGTAAACAATGTTGAGTGATAGTGAAGCAAAATGTATTGTGCATTTTGTTCTGAATAAATGTAGCTTTAGCTTTTGAGTTCCTATTCAAAATAGGATCCAGTATCTGATTACAGTATCCATTAAACATAAGATAATCTTAATTAAATTCCAGCAATTCTTGGAAATATTATTCAAGAAAAAGGTATTTTCTGTTGTATGAACATATGCATTGAAAATTGTAATGGGTATTTTGTTAACAGATTATTTACAAATAACACATCTAGATATGTCTCCTGTAGGGCTAGTGATACAACCACATTTTAACCCAAAATTCCTTAAGTTCTAAAGCTTCCACTTCATAAAGATGTGTTTTCTTTAACACAGCTATATCAGTATTGATTCTTGTAAGTTGTAAAATGACTCAATGTTTTTGAAAGGATTGTTTAAACCTTTAACATTCCACAAAATAACTCTGAATTAAACCATTAGCACATGTAAGTAAATTAAATAGGCCTTCAAATATTGTAGTAAAGAAAAATATGACATACAGAAAAAGAGTTGAAATAACAAATACCAATGAATTATGTGAATAAGGGTTATAAACATATCATTAGGAAATGGGAAAGTAGCAAGGGAGAAAAGAGAAAGATGTTTGAAAGAGAGAACAGTCTATTCAAGAAAATGATGACTGAAAGACATATCGAGTTGTAGGCGAGGTGTGGGGAGACCGCGAAGGGAGAACATGGTTCATCCTTGACTCAGATGACCAAGATACTCAAATATATGGATACGTGAAGAATGGAGTTAACAACATGAAAACCAAGATGTGTGAAGAACGAAAAGAAAGGAGAGCAGTTTGTTATAAATAGTTCAATAAAGGTTAGGGTACAGCAAGGACATAGTGTACAACATATGAAGAAGGACAATAAACAGCATTTAAAATACTTTGTTTTAGAGGTTTCTTCTCTTTCTTCTCTACAGTTATGTAAGAGTGTTCTGAGTACAAGTGGACCTTTGTAAATTGTTCCTTTTTCATTATAGGTATTTTAAAAAAATGCAAGGATGGATTAGGCCCTATCTTGCATTGATAGATCATAGTGCTGGCTCAATTCTAAAACTTTCTCCCTTCTTACTGTAGTTCCTTTAGGGACATCTTGAAAATAGCAAAGTTCAGGCCCTGATCAGGATGTTTGCTTTTTAAGTTTTAGATTCTTGAGAACTTTAAGGAGACCAGTGTTTTCCAAGAACAAAAGTATGACACCTCTGGGTTTTATGGCTTGCTCTCGGCTTAATCTATGACCTTTTTGAGTATTTAGTAGGGTAGACGAAGTAGCTCAAACATTTTGGGTGTAAGGATGTTGAAGAAAGTAAACTTCAACTTTGCTCAACTTCCATAACATGTCTACCCATAAGAGCCCATTTTTCATCTAAACCTTGCAACTGTTTATTAGTTATCTCCATTTAACGCTTAAAGGGCTTGCATTTCTCCTAATAAAAACTCCATATAGATTGAAGCTGTGCCTTGATGGGTGATGGAGGGTCTTGTCTTGGTCTCCTATTTGTTGGTTTATTGATGGAAGGAATCTTAGGAATGACTACAGGTGGGTGATCAGGTTTCTGAGATACAGCATCTTGCATATTGCTTGAAAATATGTTATCTGGTGGAGAGTACAAAGATTTTGATGTAGCACTAACTGGCAGTTTCAAATGTTCTGTTTTTCCCATCGAAAAATAAGAATACATAAAGTCTATTAACTATTCTAGATGTTTTGTGATGATTACATTTTTAGTGAAGAGATGCTAAGATCAGCAGGACATGTACCTAACACATTTTTTACTATAGTGAGCCAAAGGTGTAACTCATGGTATAAGTGGAAAAGAATACATGTGAATAATTGACCATCAGTTCAGAATGAATATCACCAAATAATAAAGAAAATAGTGGTTTTGGCACAGGAAAAATTAAATCCGGTGAAAGTGTTTCTTGGAAAATTAAGTGTATTAATAACCACAGGAGTGACCCGTGACCCAAAAAGGCACTGCGGTATTATACATAAATGAGGCACCTTGTTTGTAGAATGTGGGGCTCGCACCCACCAGTCCCACATTGATTAAATGGTTAACTAGGATCCTTAGCTCCTTACAGACTTGTGACTTCAGACCAGAATGTTTCTTCGATTCACCTCAGGCTTCTTGTCTGAGATTCCAGTCCATTATTTTCTACAGGTTGACCGCATACATTTTCCAGAGATTGGTTCATATCCAGAGGCATGCTGTGGGCCACTAAATAAAACAAGCCTTATGCAGACATACCTGCCCCATTCATTTGGTTTCTCCTGGTGATATATTGGTTCATATCCAGAGGTACGGTGTGGGCCACTGGATAAAACAAGTACTCTGCAGGTATAATAGCGACATCATTTCATTTCTCCTAACAACCCTCTTTGCCACACTGGCATAGCACCAGCACAGGCCATCCCATTGCTTTCTGCGCTCCTCATTTCACCAGGGACGTGAAATAACTTAAATTTGTGTCCAGATCTGTCCTTTTATTAGGCCTGCTTCTTCACTATGGAATATTCAACATAGAATCAACTCAGTGACTGTTTCACCTTACTTCCTGATGATGAGCCCGCAAATCATTTAGGGCTGAAAACATTGTTTCTGGAGTAAAAAACGTTTCTCTTTAAAATTAAAACAGCTGCCTTGGAGCTTCAGAGCTTGATTCCTGTATAAACTCTCCAAAGGATGCCACAAGTAAAAACGTATAAGAACTTTTGCCATTTTCTCTACCGCCAACTGAATTTGATCACATTATAAGGGATCTTGTCTTTTCTGTTTTTGCAACGTATGACCACAACTCACTTAGGAGTAAGTTTTATCATAAATTTCAAGAACAGGTACATTATGTGGTATGTCTTACTGCATGATAGGTTTATTATACAAATGGTCTCCCTGAATTAGTTTATGAACAACTATTCTTGTGCAAAAATCCATTGATTGCTTGAGATAGAATCTACAACTATCTGACAAATTGCAAATCACTGCGCTAGTGGTACCTCTTGAAGAGGTAGGTAATATTTTAAATTAACTTCTGAGCAAGTCAATTCAGCGGATAACAGAACATTATGTGCATTTTGTCTCCATGCATGGTTTATATTGAAGCACATTACCTTAGTTTAAAGACTCTTTGCTTATGTAAGACCTATGCTCTGTTTATTATTCAATTTATCACGAGGCTTCACTAAGAATGTCAGTAGGCAATATTTATGTCAAAGGTCTGCATCTAACATAGAGAGATGGACCAAACGCCTCAGATGCAGTGTACCTCAAAATAGTCCATAATTGCCCTAGGTTCTACAATGATAAAGTATAAAACCAAGTATTTATCTCCAAATAGGTCATTCTCTTATCACAATAAAGCAGTGCCTTTAAGCACATCTCAGAGGAGTGCAACCGTGATAGTTAGGAATTAATAAGGATCCATCTGATCTTCGAGTGAAGCACAGAGTGAAGCGTTACCGCAGACAGGTTTGTTGATCATAATACAGAAAATGTGCTCACCATAAACTATCCCCACAAAGCCTGGAATAAATGCTCCTTTTGAAGCACCATGTTTCATGGAGAAATTAAAGAAATTGTCCCAGACATCGCGGAGAACACTCAGTGGGGTAACAAAACTTGAGGGGCCCCCCTTGCAAAATACATAAAGGGGGCCCTCCCACGCAGGGCCAGCTTTAGGGCTGGTGGGTCAGTCTTTTTTGGTGACCACCGCTTCCCCCACCGTGACCTCCTTCCCCATCAATTCCCTCTCTACACCCTCTAACAGTGCCCCTAACCTCTGCATAGCCCCTGTCTGACACACCGTTCTTTTTCTTTCTTGAAGCGCTTCTCATAGTTCACTCACAGTTTTGTGAGCTGCATTGTAGACATTCTTTGCAGCAGGCATATTATTCCTCTATGCTAGTTTATGAGGAGTACAACAGCCACTAGACAAAATTCGGATCTCTAACCAGCAGTAACATTAATCACCAGAGTTCTATTGACATTTTTATTACTGTCTAAAAACTGCTGGATACACAAGCAAGTTTGCCTGCTTCTAAATTCATAGGTTATTTTTAAACACAGTGCCCACACAAAAGTCAGTGCACTGGTCGTACTGCCTAGAGCGGCCCCTCTCCCCACGTTTTGTACCCAGTCAGGAGCACTCAGGCCAAGGTCCAATGCACAGTGCCTGGGGGGGCGCCCCTGGAGCTCAGCACCTCCCTTTCCCCTGCAAGCCATGGGCTGTGAGGACTGTTGTTAACCTGCTGAGCACACACAGAACTCACTCTCTCATACTGAGCCCAAGTCACACCCTAGTTGATTTACAAATGTTCTTGTGCACGTAGGTATTCCAAATTTTGTATCCTTATTCACATTATCAGGATTAATATTTTTAGGATTGTAAACTGTGAATATATTAAGGGAATATCTGCGTGTGGCTTTTTTTCCAGTATAGATTTTAAGGTAAACGCTAAAATGGGGGAGTTGCAATGGTAGGCGAGTTAGTACGAAATGCTTGGACGGCATGGAATGGTCATTAGCTCATGAATGTATGCATTAAGGACATTTTGCTTTTCCATCATATCTACGAGTAGCTGACCACCTCACTACAGGTTCTTGTGGACATTGTCTCGAGTCCTGAAATTTTCGGTTACAAAGCATAATTTTCAGGTGTTTGTCTAATTTGTACAAAAATCAAGGAATGGAAACTGTAGGGCTTATTTCTGAGAGGCTTGTGTCACATTTGCACCATGTAATGTGGCATGTGTGTGACAGAAACCTCAAAGTCAGATTTCTGAAGCCATACAAAGCAACTTTGCGTGGCTTTTAGTGGCTTCAAAAATCTGGAGTAAGGCAATGCAACAAAAGTCATTGAGTTGCCTCAGTCTGCCCTGGGTAGACGTTCCATGGCCATTGTAGTGGGTGTTCCCATGCAAATCCCATGAATTGTGACACATTCTCAGATTTATAGGGACTTGTAAACCTGGAAATGTGGCAAATTCGTATGCCTTCCCAGGAGAGGCATAACAAGGAGAAATAACTTTATTACTCCTTGTTCTTTACGCTGATGTGTGCTATGTTCTGCAACACACATAGAAAGAGGAAAGGGCCTCTGAGGATTATTTTTGTGCAGCAAGGTGCCCCTCCATGCACAAAAACAATCCTGCAGGCAAAGCAGGCACCCTTGCACCATGGTGCACCTGCATTGGAGCTAGGCAGCACATTGTGCACCAGGTCAGGGGGAAACGTCAGGAATGCATCTCACACCTTAAATACGGCACATTCCTGCCCTTTCCCAGTGATGCAATGCAGTTAGCAAGGTGACTTGCTTCACTGCACTGCAGCGCTTTCTAATAAACATGCCCCTGTGTTCTTAATGACATGGATGGTCACCCCATTTTAGTGGATTATCCACCTTCCAGACACTAGGCAAGAAGCACTTTAAGAACTCTGTGGAGACTGATGGCTTCTCTAAGTAGTAACTGGGACTTTGTAAAACCATGGAAATTCAGAAATCTGCTCCGAAGGGAAGAGACCCATAAGGGAGGCCTGGGTCTTTTTTAAGACCTGCTTTGTGAATTAGGCCCTTGGACATTATGAAGGGTCTGCTTGTCCACTCAGCAATGCAGGAATGCAGCAGTTGTTTCCCACTTTCCCAAGAGGCTATCAAGTGAGGATATTGATATACATCAAGGATATTCGTCAAAACGTGGCAACATAAAAAAACAATAGCCTGATCGTTTTGAGTTCATGACCCATGGCACTGTATCAATTCACAAACTGGCTTTTTTTTTAAAAAAAAAAAAGGAAATTGAAGCACTATGTTTCATGGAGAAATTAAACCTACAAAAACTACCTTTTGAATGTCAATTTTTCATACATATTCTGCTTTACAGCGTACCTAAAAGAAGATGTATTTTAAAGACTCCATATTGTGTAAATGTAAAAAAAACAGCCCTCCCAGCCCAAATCTGCATAACTAACCATCGATAGTAGGCATTCCAGAAAGTACATGTGTTTGATGATGTCTGCCTTTGATTTGAGACCTATTGTGACATCATTCACTTGATGGTCTCTTTAAAATGCCTTAATTTTTAGGCCACTTTATAATATGTTTTTTTTCATTTTGCAATCTAGTTTAAATATGAAAGTGATTTCGGATATAGAAATACACCAAGGACGACGTTCAAGGTATTTTTATTCAACGTTCCTTTTAATCCCCAAACCAGTTGATTTGCTGATTATCTGGTGTCGAAACCGCTGTTCATTGCACGGCCTATTAATTTAAAGTGAATTCATATTCAGCTTTAAAGAGCTGAGAGGACCCAGAGCCTGTCGGTTGACTTCTGCAGAAACACTTGCGCACGTGGGCTCCTGTGATGTGGTTACTTTGCGTTTGGTTGCTTGGGACGTTTCACAAAAAAACAGGCTGCTTGGGCACAAACCTTTAACATAAAAATGATGAGAGGTTAAATAAAAACGAGTGGGAGCACACGGACTCCTTAGAACTCCAGCAGTTCTTTACAGAAAAACAACAAAGGGCGGTAAAAGGAAACAAAGTATTAATTTCATGTTCTGCCATTAGCTGGCCACCTGCTAGCCCTCATCATTACCGGGAGTGGAGGGGAAAGGCTAATCTGCAGCACATTTATATCAACAACCCCGAACAAAAACCTGCCTAATTATCCCATTGAACCTCTGTCAGTTCTATATCGAGCTCCACTTCCCATCTTGGCGCTGGGCCAGGCGAGGCAAGCTGGTGTCCATAAGCACATGCTAATGGCAACACTCTCCCGTTCCAGGAGCGGGACAATTGCCAAAAGCGGTTTGCGGACTCATTCTTCTTATGGTCATGTTTCAGATGGATATGTCAGAGGTCGCGGCTAGGGTCTGCCGGTGGTTGGTTTAATGTCGTTTGTTTGGTGACAAACGTCTATGGGACAGAACTGCCTTGCACGCTGAATGCCAAAGCTTCTTTGCAAATGCATATCAAACACATCAATATATATTTTTAAAAATAAATACATGAAATAACTAACAATTTAACAGCTGGGCCTGGCTCAGTAATGAAGTGCAAATGCCCTAGTTCTGGATGAAGTGAAAATGCTTTAGTTTGAGATGAAGTTCAAATGCATTAGTTTGCGAAGAAGTGCAAATGCCCTAGTTCGCGTTGAAGTGCAAATGCCTTAGTTTGAGATGAAGTTCAAATGCCCTAGTTTGGGATGAAGTGCAAATGCCCTAGTTTGCGATGAAGAGCAAATGCACTAGTGTGCTTGCTGCATGCACCCAGAGCACAAGAGGATGGCGCACGCTTGAAGCACCGTCTTACCCGTGTATAGCATCCTTAACATAGCATGGGCACAACTTTTACTTATTGGCATGGGGTCACGTTACAAGCAAATGATTTATTCAACTCTGCTTTACGCCATCACATATTTTACATTTGTGAAAAAAGTCTAGCTAGCTGGTGAAACACTGAACACAAGAAGGTAAATAATACATAAGTAATGAATTAGTACCACATGAAATAAGAGATCTGAGATTACACCTGCACTTTAGTTCAGGTAGTTATAAATCCATTGATTTTCTGGGTGTGCTTAAACATTGTAACTGAATATAAAGTTATATATTGACCCTCATTAACAATTTCAAATAAAGGTGCATATTTAAACTTGACTTGCGCCGTTTTAGCGTAAAAAATTTGGACGCTAAAACGGCCCATAGCTAACTCCATATTTATATTTTGATGCTAGACCAGTCTAGTGTCAAAATATAGGGGTTAACGTCCTATTGGGGATGCAGCAAACTACTTGCGCTAATGAGATGCAAGGTAGGCATTCCCGTCCAAAATATCACGCTAACCCGCTACCGCCTTATTTATACTCCAGCGCAAAAACGATGCACACGAAGTAGGCGGACCACAATAATGGCGTGAAGCCTGCTTAGTGCCATTATTTAACACCTGGGTCTGACCAGGCATCAGGGGACCTGTGGACCCATTTCCATGGCTAAACAATATGGAATGGGCCCAAAGATTCCCACCCCAAGCCCCAGAAACACCCCCACCCACACCAGAGGGACGCATCCCATCCTGGGTAGGAAACGGTAATTTATTTATTTTTATTTTTTCTGTGCCATTGGGGGCCCCTTACATGGAGCCCCCCTGCCTGGCACTGGTCCCCTGGGCTGTCAGAGGATGATGCTAGGCTGGTTAACAGCATATTTATTGCTGCTAACCAGCATAGCGTCATTTCTGGCCTACTAGAGCCTTTTCCCCTCCCTCCATCGCCCCTCCCGGCTAGCGTATTTTCTTTAGATGTTAGCCTGTCTTTGCCACCACTGTGTGTCTTTCCATAAATATGGCACCTGGCTGGTGCCATGGAATGGCCCTAGCAGACTCTATGGATTTTAAAAATCCATAAATATGGGCCTAAATGTGATCGCACCAGTGATTGTAGGCTTAAAATATAGACTGTTTCAGATTTAAGTTCAGCAAAATGAAAAACAAATATGCAGAGAGCACACAATGGTCGTTGCTACACAGATATTTCTTGAAAGGGATTAACAAAAATAAGTATTTATGAATGAAGTTGCATGTCCTAATTTCACTGTTAGAAATATCATTTGATATAAATTTAGAGTCCAAAATATAATTTACCAAATTATCGTCCCATTGGGTGTGGATGTTCTGTTATTAAGTCCAATGGGGCGATATTTTTGAAAACAGTGCTAAAGACATGTTATTTATGTCAGATGATATTCTGACAATGACATTCCGGTACTATATTATTTATGAACTATCCAAGTCCCAAAAATGGCAAAGGCTAATTTCCAGATAGCTAGGCAAATTTCATGTGTGTGCTACTTATGAGGTCTGGTCTCTCAGCTTACACTGTTCAACATGTTTTGACCATTTAATTATTCAGCTGGTAAGCGGGAAAACATTGAGATAGCTTGATAATTAGACAGGGAACTTCAGATTAACCAATTACCCCTTTTTGACAGCCTTAGGTCTGGTTCATGAGCATTTATAGGAAACGGAACCAACATTTGCAAGGAATACATTTTGAATGTTGAAATAGAGGAACTCGTTAGAGGAATGTAGGGTACCAGAATATCGCTGTTGGAATATCATCTGATATAAGTATTGTGTCCTAAATGCAATGTTCAAAAGAATTTCCCGATTGGAGGATAGTAGAATATCTAAACTCAGTGTTATGATTTTTTTGTAAACCATATTTAGGACACAATAATCATGTTAGACAATATTTTAGTATAGGATATTTTGGTCTATGTCCTTAAAGGAGATCTCGCTATAAATCTTAGTAGGTCATTTAGAGATTGTGGAGTTGGAGCTATCCCCATGTCAAGCTAACAGTTCCCCTGCTCTGTTTATTACTGGTGAAAATGCTATGTTTCGGACAGCAAGCCATCTCGGGCCTCTTCAATCCATTTAAAGCCACTCCCTGCCCCTTCAGCTCACTCTTGCAGCTTTCTGCTTTCTCCCATTCTGACGCTTTTTCGTTTTTCTCTTCCTCCTTCTTTCCTGTATGTCTTTTGCTCGCACTAAATGCTTGAGGCAGAATATAAGCCCCAGCCCTCAAAAATAAGTGCCGTTGTTCCGCACCGGAAAAAACAAGCACAAATTAAGCACTGATTTTTTCCACATTGAAGTTATATATACCCGTATTTAGTTTGTCTTCTGTAGAAAAATTGCGTTGCAGGAGTATAGATCCATATGTTTTACCCTATAAATGCGAATCTCTTTTTAGTACCGTTAGCAGCCATATAAATGAGCCATACACCTGTATGAAAATACTAGCATTCTCTCTCAAACAAGCACGTTCCAGTTATTTAAGGTAGTATTTCGTCTAAATCTTATGTTGTCAGTTTGCAGCGATATCGGGCTGCTTGTCATGATTGATGGCAAGTAATTAAAAACATAACTACAGCAAAGCACATTGCTTGCATCTGAATGTATGAGCAAAACGCTGTAAAATGGGAAACAAGGACCCCCCAATTTTATTGTATATCAATATTAAACTTTTTCATTTTATCAAATTAAAAAAAGTGAAATCGAAGGATGACTCAAGATTCGGATCATTGCAGCACTGTAAGGCTGTAATTAACTGTAAGCAGCTCGATAGGTCTTAGGATGAACTTTGAAATGAAAATTTGTGGTTACAAGCACTTGGAAAACATGCGTGCAATTAAACAGGGTCATGATTTTATGCTTTTGAAACCTGAGCAGGACAAGAGTGCAAGGTCTGAGGAGATGAGCAGAAAGGATGCAAAGTGAAAATAAGAGTCAAAGGTATGGTAAGGAGAACAGAAGGGCCAATGACTGATGGGTTTTGAACATTACATAGTTCGCAGGGAGAAAATGTGTCTTTTTACTTTCCATTCTTTGAGCGCAGTTAGGAAGAAAAAGGGCCCAGGCATGGCTCTAGAGAGTGTGCACCCCTCTATAAAGCTCGCCAAGGCCAGTAAATAAACACAATGTGACTTTGAACTTGGTCCAAGCTAAATGACACAAAAATACTATGCAGGACACCAGCATCATCCCTGCTGAAGAGTCCTTCCATGCAAAGCAATTGAATGTCAACTCTACACTATCTCTGCCTTCGATCATAGTTTTTAGTATTGGAGGCAAAATATATTTTAAACCTTTACAATTCTTAAAAAAGGTACATTCGTCCTAAGACAATCTGTGCCTTATTTAGACTTTGGCTGTTATCCTGTCTGCCATATTGCAAGTGCCATAGACTATAATTCACTTATAATATAGGGATAAAGCCCCTCCTGCTGTATGCTATAAGGATATTGCAAGTAACCGAGGAGGTAAATAACCATATAGATGAATGAGGTGGTTTTACTAGAGTTAAATTTTAATGAGTTGTGTTGTAACCAAGATGATGCAGCAAACATACACCTGTGAAAAGGTTTGAGGGGGCATCATCCTGGTCCAAGGCAATAATCAATAGAGTATTGTTGTACAATTCTTGCAGCTGAAGCCTAAAGAATTTACCAGTTGTACCAAATGATGAATGTAGATATTAAAGTGCATCAGGCTGAGGGCTGACCCCTGCAGCGTGCCTTGAGTCTGAGGTTTAAACTCTGACATAAAAGGAGGTAAGTAGGCAGTCTGGGATTTATCCTACAAGTGGGACTTAAACCACTAGAGGTCCTTCCTGGTGATCCAAATAACGCACAGTGAATGTCTACCTCAAAGAAATTGCAGATGCTCACATATCAATTGTAATGAATACACAGTCATCCACTTGTCAGTATTAAAAGTATGTCCTATGGTTCTCAAAATATATATCTATTAATACATTTCAGATTCTCATTTCATATCTGTCTATGTATACAAATTCCTATTCATATAAATGAAATCCATCAAAAGAACAAATCCGTGAGCCCATACCTACTCCAGAAGACATACACTTCTCACTAAAAAAATCTTCAATCATGCTCTCATAATCATACGAACACTCATACATTAATAAAACCTACAAAATGAAGATAATCTTGTCCACAGTATCTCCTAAATCCCATGAATTATCTGCATGACAGAGTGCAATTTTTCATGCTTAACCTGAATTACAATCTTTATATAGCACACAAATTATTTACACATCAGTTAAACTTTCATAAATCAACTCCGAAAGACTTTTGATCAATATCTTGTGGTCAGTATCTTGCATTGAATCCAATGTCTAATACTAAATATCTTGCTTTGGCCAACGCATGTTTTCAGTGAAAAATGACCAACACACTGCCCACCTTCCTCTGGGCAAATGTACAGATATTCCCAATGCTGACAGATGGGACAAATACAGGTGTGTATGGACCAACTTTATTTAATTCCTGGAGTAGAACTAAAGCAAAAGTGCCAATTTGGTCTTTATCATAAGTGACTAGATCTGATTAAAGGGACACCTAGTACCTTCATCCAAGCAAACATCCTTTCAAAAATCCAGGGCAAAATACTGGGTCATTCTAAGTCCTCAATAAAGTGAATTTGTCTCAGCCAAGTTCACCATAGGTCACAGAAATGCCTTCATAATACATGTGAAGCCTTAATAATCTGTGCCAACCAACCACGCTCCCATATTCATCTAACCAGAGGGATCCTTCCCATTGATGCCCATCTCTCTCGTTCTGGATAGTAGAATTGTGCGAGAGACTGTATCAGATTCTACAAAGAGGTCCAGCAGCACAAGGGTTGCTGGCTTTACTCTGTCCACCAGCAACTGTAGATCATTGATTAATGACAAGAAAGCACTCTCTATGCTGTACAGTGGTTGGAATCCAGATAGCACAAGGTCAGGGATTTGGTTCTGATCCAAAAATACTGACAAAAGTTGATTAAGAGGTTTCCCAAGGATCTAAATTGCAAAATGCAGCAGGTTTATGAGTTGACAATTTGAAAGTTAGCCAAGATGGATGAGTCAGTATAAGCTTTCTAATAAAATAACTATCAAAGCTTGTTTTTCAATCAAGTGGCATGCTCATGCTGTTTAATTAACTATTGCGTATCTGCAATAGTGTGCAATGTCCCCCATGGCTGCTTTCCAAAGATCTGGAGGTATAAGATCCAGATGGGAACTGGACAACATAAAACTAGCAATAGAGATTAATTGCACCTGTGAGAGTAATACCAGATTATTCAAACGAAAAATGATGGCCAGTATTTTAGGGTGAGTTACCTCTTGTACACAGATATACTAACATTTTCCTTAGTGGTTGCACCACTTTTTTGGCCATGAGGCAAAATTCTAGTCCAAATTTATAAAGTCAGCCAAGTGACAATTTCGCCATCCTGCATTGCTTTGTAGCTTTGACAAAAGCTTTGCAATGGCTTGCATTACACTGCTTTGGTAGGTGTTACATGGGTGGAGCATGGGCGTTCCCATGCATCCACCCATGTATTTTTATGCAAACCCAGATTTACTAATGGTAGTAAACCTGGGTTTGTGCAAAATGGGGGTCTACCCAAGACTGGCTTAACAAGGAGAACTATCTTCATATCTTCTCCTTAATTCTTAGAGAAATATGCCTTTTTGTATGGGAAGTCGTCCATTTTTGCATAAAACAAACAAGCCCACGATGCAGCACCCTTGCACCATGAGCAAGGTTGCCTGGCTGCCTGAAGTGTACCAGCGCTAGCAGAAGCGAACCATGTTCTAGTAGATATGCTGCATTTCTGCTCTCTCACTTTCACACAAATGTAGCACAGCATGTTTTGTTGCTTTGCTGCATTGCATGAAAGGTTAGTAAATCTGGGCCTTGATGATCAGGCTCCCTGTACATGTAATCTCAGAAGGCACAGCAGACTGGGCTACTGCATAGTGCTCAAGCAAAGGCATGTTCTCGGTGGAGGGCAAAGAATTGCAGATGGAAGAAATTGTATCCTCAAAGAATGTGGATAGTCTGTCTGTCAGATCCTGTGTGTTCTCAATAAAAGCTAGAGCACACCTTGGATATGCGAAAGGACGCAAAATCTGAAAAATCTCTTTTGAGTTAACTGCTCCCTGAAAATTTTAGTGGGGTGTATTCCGGCCTTTACTGAAACAACAAGCTTTCTGTATTCTTTCAAGTCTTTCCTTAGTATCAGAGTAGCAGGGATAGAGTAGGGATGGTGCTGGATACTTTCCATCTTTTTGCAGCCTGCTCTTGCTTCCCTAAGGCAGGGGGTGTGACCCACTTGGTGTTAAATTACACCCCATCTAATTCTGATTTATCCAACTGAGTATATTTCTTATAACCTTCTGCTGCTGAAACCGGGTTACCAAATATATTAGTTGCCCTCAGTCTACAGAGAAGATCTGTAATATAAAGTTTAGGTCAAAGGTATTTTGAGTGTGAAATCACTGTAGTGCAACTGCCCAATGGCAAAGATCAAAAGGGCACTTAAAAGAAAAAAGAACTAGGAACTGGTCATACCAAACCACAGCATGATTTCAATACAGTGTGTCAAATCTAATGTGCCCAAAATTACGTTCAACAGATGTCCTTTCGTATGGGTTGGATGCTCAGCTTCAATATGGGTATTGTTTGTTATAATGTATCTAGTACAGGAATGCACGTCAAAACTCCCACTGCATTATGTTTTGGTAACATTGTGATGGCATGAGTTATGGTGTGTATTGCACACCATAAATGGTGAATCTCAGGTTTCTTCCTGGTTACTGAACAATTACTCACATTTAACTGTGTTTTTTCAGTGAATTTCTATGGTTCTTTTTAGAATGCATTTTATGCAACTGGTATGTACTTATTCAGCACTGTATCCATCCCTCTGCCTTTCAGAGTGGGGGTTGGTCAGAGGGCTGACCTTCAGCCAGGTCTGGCTCCCTACCCTTTGTGGATCACTAAGCACCTGTCGTACATGATGAGACCGCCAGAATTTGCCAGTGCAACCTACCAGAATCTTTGCTCAACCATAGTTTTTTTTTAAATCACAATTTGGATGAGAACCATTTTTTTAAAGAAAAAAATTGTCCTCTTTTTGAGTACAAAAAGCCAGCCACATGATCCCGATTTGAGGGAAGATGATGATTTTACTGTACCAGAGAATTTTTTTCATATTTTGTCCCCCATCATGCACATCACTCAGTGCTCCCAGCACTCTAAAGGGGTCAGGTACCTCTCATAGTCCCTCCCCTTAGTTGAGGAAAATTGTGATTTTGTACAAGAAACCAATTTATAAGAGGCAGAAAAAAGTTCAAATGTGATTGTGGGAAACTGCAATTGCAAACATTATTTTACAAAGCCTGGGAAAAAAATGGATGAACCTTCCAAGTTCATCCAGAATATTTTGTTTTTCATGCAGTAATATCTTAAAAACTACTGAACCTTTTTGACTCTAAGTATTAAATGTTTTCCTCTGCACGAACTTCACAAAAATTGACCTGAGACCTTGGTTGTATTCGCTAAGTGAATGCCAAATTTTCTCTAGATCTGTCAAAGTGCGACTAAACAATATCTGTAGATTGTTTTCTATTGATTTATGTATCAAAGGGTTTTCTGTATACCATTGGGATCCACTTCTAAAATGATGATGTTGAGAAATTATATATTTGAACCGGATGTCCTTATTTACCTTTTCCTTAAGGAGAATTTGAAGTATGAACCACATAAAGACTATTAGTATGCATTACCCTCAAATACATTGGGGCCCATTCACATAAAAAGTAGAATATTTATGTTCAGAATGAATTTCCTTGTGCAAATGCACATATGTATGTTTTCCCCCCTCCCCACTGCAAAATACATTTTCGTATGAAGAAATCACTGCCCCTACACCCTCACAAAAATTCCCTGGGACAGGGTATTTATGCCAGCACTTGACTAAAGTAAAACTATGACCCCTTCATTGATGGTAAGAGGAATGATATCAGTTTGTACTTGTTTGTTGGTGCTCACAGACTTCCAAGGCTAACTGCCTTCAAATGCCCAGGAACAGCCTCAAACAACCCCCTTGAGTGGGGTTTCCTGGTGCAGAGATCTTCACACTCTGAATTCCTGTCTGGCATTAATGCGGCAATTTGGTCATAATCCTATGCTTAATGGAAAATGTACCTTTTGTTAGTAGTTCCCATAATCTTATCAATCTTGCCTAATGTGGTAAAAAGTGCTTAATATATTCTCCAAACACATTGCTCAATCTGTATGTTCTCTCTTTTACAGCTTGTATTCCCATCCTGAATGACTCAAAGAATATGTGTACTGAAACTCATGTTAACATGCCAGAGATTATACCCATGCAACTCTACCTAAAACACATTGGGCAATATCAGACAAAGTGACTATTGCAAGTTGTAAGTGAAGACATGGACTTTCTACAGTTGTTGGCCCACTAGTGCTATAAGCAGTTGAAGTGCTGGAGTATCACTATTTTACCACCTTAGACAGTGGTAAATGGTTGCTTAGCACAGGAACATTCGAGGCATGTGCTGCTGTGAGAACACATAAAGCTTGTTTTCAATGTTTCACCGGATATCTCCTTTTACGTTGACAAAGACAGCAGGGGAATCAACAATAGTAAACAATTTAGATTTCTGTGAGACCCTTTTGGCCACACAATAAGGACCAGGAATCACTAAGTGATGTTAATGTGATTTATTCTTAACCAATAATCAACTGAATGGATATGTATGGCATGAAAATATTAAAGAGATACGGAATTACAGCTGGCAAGCTGAAATATCGCAATTGGTTCAGTCTCAATAGATTTAGATACAGAGAAATTACAATCACAGCTGTACAGAAGCTGGGCATTAGAAATAGGAGTTCCATAAAGAAACTCCTCTTCTTTACATGAAAGAATTCTAAGGTCATATATTCAGAGTTCTAAGTAGAGAATGAGGCTGGTTCAAAAATAAATCTTAGGAATGGTGGGGATAAAGGCTCACTTATGAGTGGAGAGTTGCTTAAGGCAACTTGAGAAGGTGAGAAGGTGTCAACATATTGAAGACTTCATTAGAAGTCTTCCAAATAGGAATAAGTATTTACCATTTGGTTTCACACTTGCAACAATAAAGGAAGCAGAGAGGTCTGTACCCTTTAATGCCTAGGGGAAATCAGTGGAATTTTCCCCTCCCTTCCAGGGACCAATATGATATTCATTTGCCTCATAAATTGTAACATCACCCAGGTTTCTTATCCCATGGAACTTGAACAGTTCCCGCATCCTTGAACATCCCACCTTCCTGGTACACGATGAATAGGAGTCTTCAGCTGCTCATTAAATCTTCACATCTCCTGTCAAGATTTTGTCTTCTCAGGCCTTACTTTCAATGAAACTAATACACAAGCAATACTGCTTTCCTCTAGCTACTGAAGTCTTGTAACTCACCTGCAAATAAAGAACATGCTTATCAAACAAAGAATGCGTTTTAGAATCAAGGCCTTTTATCAGGATAACTTAAACTAAACATTTAATATGCATTTAAAATACATGATTATTGTTAGAAATTGGGATCTCTAGAGCCAAAGGTATGCACCCAGTCCAAGCAGGGACCACAATCCTAGTCAGGGTTAGTCACAACATTTTCAAAATTATCCTCTGCTCACCTTCTGGTAGCTCGGCACAGATCAGTCAGGCTTAACTTAAGAGGCAATGCGTAAAGTACTTGATCAAACAGAAAAACAGTTAAAACACAACAACACCATGGCTGGTTAGCAAAATAGATCATAATATGATGAACAAAACAAGACCAAAATGACAAAAAAAGTAGAAGTCGAGAAATTAATTTTTAAAGAATAAATGAAACTGTGGGGCTTAGAAGCAGAAAGCGCCAACCAGGGATATCTGGTCATGCTAGACTTTTCCAAAGTCAAAAATTCAGGCCAACTGTTATGATGCACGGGACAGCTACAAGACCAACGCAGGGCCCACTGAGCAAAAGTACGTTGGTCCTTGAGATGCATTGGTTCTGGGTCAGCACTAAAAGAAAGTAGTGAGGCGATGCATTGGCGTCGATCCAAAAGATCCTTGAGATGCATCGGGTCTGGGTCCACACTGAAAAAAGTAATGATGTGATGCGTTGGTGTTGATCCAAAGGACGAAGGTGATGTATTAATTCTGGGCCACACAGAGGGAATGATGCATCGTGCAGTAAGTGATGTGGTGCTCCAATTCTCACAGCAGTAGCGCACTGTAGTCAACAACGATGTAGTATTCTTGATCCTCACAGCAGTGACGCAATGAGGTCGATATGTGGTTCTTCGCAGGAGCAGCCAGGGAAACCCACTTACAGGGCCCAGTTGGGTGGCACCACTTGGAAGGACAGGACTCACAGTTGGCAGAGTCCACAGGCTGTAGCAGGATTATGGAAGTCATTTGAGTCCCTGAGACGTCAGAAAACAGGAAGCAAGTCAGCAAGCCCTTGGAGTCAATTTGGGCTCAAATTATTCAGGTCTAGTACTTCTTACCCAGGTACGGGAGAAGCAGGCAGCAGGGCAGCTCAGCAAGACAAGAGTCCAGCAAGGCAGAGATCCCACAGAGTACAAGTTCTTTAAGCAGCACAGCAGCCCTTCTTCCTGGAGGAGTCTAACCAGGTCCAGAGGTGTACTGATTTGGAGGGGCCAGAGACCCCCATACTTAAAACCAGTAGTGCCTTTGAAGAAGGGGTGACTTCAAAGAAGGGTCTTTCAAGTGCACAGAGGTCCATTCTTCCCTTCCTTGTCTCCAAACTAATAGTAGGGGGTAATCACCCTTTGTGTGGGGACAGGCACTGCCTATTCAGGTGTAAGTGTCAGCCCTCTGCTCCCTTCCTGCCCAGGAACAGCTGTCAGAATGCAGATGAATGCTCAGTCACACCTCACCTTTCTGTGTTTGTGGCTACCTAGAGGGGAGTGTAGCTGCCACCCTCCCCAGACGTGCACTAGAAACAGGCTGCAGGCACACAGAGCTGTAAGAGCAGAGAAATGTCCACTTTCTAAAAGTGGCACTTTTAAAATAGTAATGTTAAATCCAACTTTACCAGTAAAGAGGACTGCCTGATGGTACTTACACCTTGTGACAGGTCCAGTTATTCCTTATTAGTAGATTAGTAGTGTACTAGCAGCTTAGGCTGATAGAGGTAGCTATAGCAGAGCAGCTTAGGCTGAACTAGGAGACAAGCAAAGCTCCTACTATACCACATATATCATATAGATACTATATCATAAGAAAGACAATACTCAGAGTTACTAAAAATAAAGGTACTTTATTTTAGTGACAATGTGCCAACAATATCTCAGAGGATATACTCCCTTAGGAGGTAAGTGAAATACACAAAATATACACACAAACCAAAATCAGGTAAGTAAAACAGTCAGAAAGTAGTGTAAACACTGTAGAATAAAATAGGATAAAATAGGCCTTGGGGCAACACAAACCATATACTAAGAAAGTGGAATGCGAACCACAAATGGACCCCTAGGCTAGTGTAGTGTGTAGAGGGTCACTGGGAGTGCAAGAAAACTCTAAGGGTGTCCAAGATACCCCACCCCAATACCCTGGAAAGTAGGAGTAAAGTACTACTATTTCCCCAGAAACACACAAAACTCGTGACAGAGGATTTTACAAACACCACAACAGACTGCAAAGCACTGAAGACGGATTCCTGGACCTGAGGATGTGCAAAGGAAGGGGACTAAGTCCAAGAGTCGTGACAGTGTCCAGAGGGGGCAGGAGCCCACTAAACCCCGGATGAAGGTGCAAAATGGCTGCCTCTGGATGGAAGAAGCTGAAGATTCTGCAACAACAAAAGGTACTAGGAACTTCTCCTTCGTGCAGAAGATGTCCCACGGAGTGCTGGAGGATGCAGAGTTGTTTCTTTGGCAAAAGACTGCAAACAAGCCTTGCTAGTTGCAAGAGTTACGGTTGAAGAAAAAGGGTGCTGCCTGAGCCCAGGAAGGACCAGGATGTCGCCACTTGAGAGAGGAGACAGGGGAGGCCCTCAGCAACGTAGAGAGCCCATGCACAAGAAGGTAGCATGCACAGAAGCACTTGAACATGGGTTCAAGAAGTCTGGACATGGTGGTCATCTCAACACTGCAAAAGAGGGCCCCACGAAACTGGAGATCAACTCAGAGAGCTGAGCATTGCAGGACAGAGTGCTGGGGACCTGGGCTTGGCGGTGCACAAAGGATTTGGGGGAAATGTGCACAGAAGCCCTAGTAGCTGCAGTTCACGCGGTGTACAGGAGTACTGTCTGAAGAGGGGAGGCAAGGACTTACCTCCTCCAAATTTGGACAGTTGGACCACTTGACAGTCTGGGTCACTTGGGTCCACCACCTGTGTTTTAGTGGCCATGCTCGCCAGGATGAGAGGGGTCCCAGAGTACAGGTGACGCTGAAATTTGGTGCCTGCTGGAGCAGGGCGAAGATTCCGTCAACCCAAGGGAGACTTCTTCATGGCTTCCAGTGCAGGATGAAGGCAGGCAGCCCCCAAACCATGCACCACCAGGAAACAGGTGAGAAAGACAGCAGGATTAGGCGCTACAATGTCGCTTGTAGTCTTCTTGCTACTTTGTTGCAGTTTTGCAGGTGTCCTGGAGTAGTCAGCGGTCGATCGTTGGCAGAAGTCAAAGAGAGAGGTGCAGAGGAACTCTGGTGAATTCTTGCAAGTCGTTATCTGAGGAAAATTCCACTGGAGAGACCCTAAATAGCCCTCAGGGTAGGATTGGCCACCTAGTCAGGTAAGCACCTATCAGGAGGGGTCTCTGACGTCACCTGCTGGCACTGGCCACTCAGAAGCCTCCAGAGTGCCCTCACACCTGGATCCAAGATGGCAGAGGTCTGGGACACACTGGAATAGCTCTGGGCACCACCCATGGGGTGGTGATGGACAGGCGAGTGGTCACTCCCCTTTCCTTTGTCCAGTTTCACACCAGAGCAGGGACTGGGGGTTCCCTAAACCGGTGTAGACTGGCTTATGCAAGGAGAGCACCATCTGTGCCCTTCAAAGCATTTCCAGAGGCTGGGAGAGGCTACCCCTCCCCAGCCTTTGACACCGATTTCCAAAGGGAGAGGTTGTAACATCCTCTCTCAGAGGAAATTCTTTGTTCTGCCTTCCTGGGACTGGGCTGCCCAGACCCCAGGAGGGCAGAACCCTGTCTGTGGGGTGGCAGCAGCGGTAGCTGCAGAGAAAACCCCAGAGAGCTGGTTCGGCAGTACCCGGGGTCCATAGTGGAGCCCCGGGGATGCATGGGATTGGCACCCCAATAACAGATTTGGCAGGGGGGACAATTCCATGATCCTAGACATGTTACATGGCCATATTCGGAGTTACCATTGTGAAGCCACATATAGGTATTGACCTATTTGTAGTGCACGTGTGTAATGGTGTCCCCACACTCACAAAGTCTGGGGAAATGGCCCTGAACTATATGGGGGCACCTTTGCTAGTGTAAGGGTGACCTCACACTTAGTAACTTTGCACCTAAGCTTCAGCAAGTGAAGGTTAGACATATAGGTGACTTGTAAGTTACTTAAGTTCAGTGAAAATGGCTGTGAAATAACGTGTACGTTATTTCACTCATGCTGCAGTGGCATTCCTGTGTAAGATTTGTCTGAGCTCCCTATGGGTGGCAAAAGAAATGCTGCAGCCCATAGGGATCTCCTGGAACCCCAATACCCTGGGTACCTAGGTACCATATACAAGGGAATTATAAGGCTGTTCCGGTGTGCCAATTAGAATTGGTAAAAATGGTCACTAGCCTATAGTGACAATTTTAAAGGCAGAGAGAGCATAAGTACTGAGGTTCTGATTAGCAGAGCCACAGTGACACAGTTAGTCACTACACAGGTATACACATTCAGGCCACAAACTATGAGCACTGGGGTTCTGGCTAGCAGGATCCCAGTGTGACAGGCAAAAACAAACTTACATACATGTAAAAATGGGGGTAACATGCCAGGCAAGATGGTACTTTCCTACAGCTATCTAGAGGGAATGCACAAATTGTAGCTGCCACCCTCCCCGGACGTGCACTAGAAACAGGCTGCAGGCACACAGAGCTGTAAGAGCAGAGAAATGTCCACTTTCTAAAAGTGGCACTTTTAAAATAGTAATATTAAATCCAACTTTACCAGTAAAGAGGATTTATCATTACCATTTCAATGATATAAAACATGATATAGCCACTCCTTCTCAGTCAGGAATCACAGCTTAAAGGTGTAATAAGGAATTCCTAATGTTAACTTATGGGAGGACTATGCCTGACAGTAGTGAAAAATGAACTTGGGAGGGTTTTCACTACCAGAACAAGCAAAACATAAACATACATGCCCTATCTTTATACGTACACAGCACCCTGCTCTATGGGCTAGAGCCTACCTTAGGTGTGACCTATTTGTAGTAAAAGGGGAGTTTAAGGTTTGGCAAAGGGTTTTAAATGCCAAGTCAAGGTAGCAGTAAAACTGCACACAAAGGCTTTGCAATGGCAGCCTGAGCCATGGTTAGGGGGCTATTGTAGCAGGTGGCACAATGAGTGCTGTAGGCCCACTAGTAACATTACATTTTAAGGCTCCAGGCACAAGTAGTGCACTTTAATAGGGACTTCTAAGTAAATTAAATATGCCAGTTGAGGTTATGTCAGTGTTACCATGATTTAGGGGAGAGAGCACAAGCACTTTAGCACTGGTTAGCAGTCCTAAAATCAGCAAAAACTAGGACAGAAAATGGAGGGAGGCAGGCAAAAGGTTATGGGGAAGACCACAATAAGGCTGTCAGGTCTAACAGTTATACATATGCAATTTCAACTCTTCATGATAAGTGCTAACATGAAAATACATTACTTTAACATATGCAACCTGTAACATAATGTAGAACATAAATAATGAATGCTTGCAGGCATTTTAAATGAACATTAGCGTGCAAGTTTTTAAAGCTTCAGTGTTTCAGTGATTGCATTCCATTATTGAGTTTTAACACTCATCTACATTAATAATATTAAGGCACACAATAAAGATAATGTCAAATGTAAATGTGTAACTTGCACAATGATGATGTGTAAAGGATGGAGTCTAAAATTGTGCTACTCCACTGCTGTTTGCTGGAAGTTTAGCAGCATGTGTAGGTAGCTATGGAATAAGCAAAAGAACGTAACACAAAAACCTACACAAATTAACTTAACCTCACAATGAAAACATAATGGCACATTATAACAAAACAGTCAAAACAGAACACAACACATTAACAGCAGCGAAACTGAACAAAACCACATTGCAACAATCAAGCAAAAAACATAGCTGTACAAAAAACATCACAACACACCACCACCACAACAAAGTGCCACACAACAAATGTGCTCACATTTACCATGCAGTCCCACCCCCAGCATCCTTCTTTAATGATACAATGGTAAAAGTTGTTTGTTTAGACCACTGCCTTAGCTTACCACCATGGACATGACATAATGTCAGTCAAAAATGTACAGCGACCCTGCCCATGAACTATGCCACTGTTTTGGACTGACTGGTTTCCTAACTAAAAGTGCTGGAGCAGTGCGATTTTCCCACCTCACATTGCTGTAAAAAGTGGCCTGTAATAGGAACTTTTAACCCACATTCTAATTTTCCCTGGAAATATGGCAATTTATTTTAACATGTCTTAACAACAGAAGCGAAAGCCTTCTCATTGCTGCTTTCTTGCACAGAAGAATCTCTAGCTGTCACATGAGTTTCTCACTCATCCTCCTCATTAACACAGTGATAAATGTGATGCTGTGCGGCCGGAATAGGAGCTGTTGGAAATAAAACCTTTCCTATAGAATAGGCTGAAGTAAATCATCATTGTTGGGTTAACGAAGATTTGAAATGTGAGAGGGAGTAAGTGTGTTTAATAATTCCTGGCATTTTTTTTTAAAGGGCAAAAATAGTTTTTGACAGAGCCCACCAGCATGGTTCAGCATCCCCTTTCCAAATCTATTTCTTCATAATATCCATTCTGTCAATTGGTTAATGCTGCCTTAAATTTAGAACAGTAAAGCAGATAGTAGTTTTTTATTCAATTTAAATGCATAGAAGTATAGTTTTTTATAGTTATCTGCAGGCAGAGTTCACATTGCACACGTAAATAGCAAACATTAGGAGCTTCTAGAGTAGGATCAGCTCACCGAGGCTTTAATACTCTTATAAGAAGGTGGTTGGAATGTGAATACGAGAAACAGCTAGGGGCCATTTTTGTTTCTGTATCTGTCGCCATTTAATCCTGTTCCCTTACTTCCCTTTAATCCTTTCCATTCCTTTAATCCTTTTCTACTTTTAAGTGCGCAGCTATTTAGCGTTCCCTTCTGATCACTGGGTACAGTATGAAAGTGTTAGGGCCTGCTTTAGACTTTGGTGGATGGGGTTACTTGTCACAAACATGACGGACATCCCGTCCGCTGTATTACGATTCCATTATATCCTATGGAAATCGTAACACAGCAGACTTGATTTCAGAGATTAATTTGAGCCAGTGGTTGCAGGTGGGGGGCACCGGCACTTATTTTTCTGCCTCCAGCATTTACTGCGAACAAGAGACATATGTGAAAGATGGAGAAAGAGAAATATGGAAAAGCGTCAGAAAGGGAGAGTGCAGAAAGCTGCAAGAGTGAGCTGAAGGAGCAGGGAGAGGCTATAAATGGATTAAGTAGGCCTGAGAAGGCTTTAGGATTATGCAGTCTCAGTATTCTGAGCTTGCACATTTAGTTGCAGCAGCTGGGAGTTTCAAACAAAAGCTCTGAGTTCTGGCAAATTTTTATTTATAAATTAGCCACTGCTTGATATCCGACACATATGTGACGGAGTAACCTGTCCGTAAAACTCTAAATCAGGCCCTTAGTTGCACTGTTGCAATCTCGGTCTAGTGTCCTCTGATGTTCTTCACTACTGTAAATATAGGTTCAAATGAACTTCATAAATTTGCCCTGGTTCATTATTTTTTGCTTTCCTTTGGTAAATAAACTACTCTTCTCTCAACACTTGCTGATTTTTTTCTATTCATTTTATTGCACCATATTTCTTTCAAACATTGCCTGTTAGTCATTCATGTTTATCCTCCGCTGTGTGGACCACCTGCTTCATGTGCAAATCAAATCTGTTTTAACTTTTTTTCATCAATTACTCATTACTTTTTTCAGTGGTTTGCATATTATTCCAGCTTCATCAAACCATAGCTACAGTACAAAGCATATTTACTGAGAAGTTTTATGAGGTTGTAGCATTCTCATATCAGTGCCTAGGCTCCAAAACACAAAATACAATACTAATAGTAAGGAGAATACCTTGGGCTCCTAAACATGTTTTACTTCTGACTTAAATTGTATCTAAACATGAAGCTCAGCTCCTTATCAGTTTACACACAAATTTCGCACCTTAGGTGCCAGCTTAGTTCAACCCTTGTTTACTTTGAGATGAAGGCTTCCATTTCATATATTATTAAGATCTACAATAAATGCCAGTAGCAGGTTACATTATTATTCAGCACAATTTGATTTCAATAACAAATGAGAAGGAAAATGAAGGTAAGGTTGAGGGAGAAAGATTAAGGTAGGAGTGAGGTGAGAGCAGCACAAGAAGGAGGATGAGAAGTTTGGCAGAAAAACAAATTTGAAGGTGACATGAAGAAAACTGAGATCAATAGAGCCAAGAGTGAAAGGATTCCTGAGACCAAAGTGGGAAACTTAAAAAACAAATACTATCAGATGCAGCTCGCTGAGTGAATGAGAAGTTGAGATCGGGGGAAACTGGGATATTTACATGACAGTGATACTAGCAAGAAATGACATATGTCTTATGGGCAATAGTCAAGCCTTGGTGAAAGGGTATGTGCTTGGCATATTGTGAACATTCTTGGCATAATGGCCTACCATATGGTAGCACTCACTGGGATATTCTGAACATTTTAGGTTTTATGATGGCTGTAGGAAATTAGGTTACTGGTTGAGGGGGTAAAACCCTACTCAAGCAGCAACCACAATCCCTGTCAGGTGAAACACACGCAGACACCAAATTAACCTCTGCTTAACTCTCTGGTAGCTTTGCACACAAGCTCACAACAGACAGGGTTTATGTGCTGGATTCAAGGTGGTTGGAGCCCTTTCTGTCCTTGAAGCTTTGATTAGGAGGCCAGCCAACTAGCCCTTGAAACCATGTCGGTGGCCCTGGTTTCAAGAGGTAGGCCCTGTCCTTTCACTCAAGCAGCAGGGCAACAGGGCAACAGAGTAGCAGTCCTTCTTGCAGAGCAGCACAGCAGTCCTTCTCATTCTGAGTCTTCCACAGGTCCAGAGGCACTGGATCTGCCAGTCCAATATTTATAAATCATGCCCATGTAGGGAAAGGTTCCCACGGACCACTGCCTACTCTCAAAAAATGAAAAGAAAACTTTTCATTTTTTAAACGCATCCCGGTTTTCCTTTAAGGAAAACGGGCTGCATTAAAAACAAATAATAAGATTGCTTTATTTAAAAGGCCCATCAGGCCACCATCCCTGTGATTGTAACCATTCTCAATGGGTCACAAATTGCGACATACCTCATGAATATTAATGATGTAGGTCCATTTGCGAGCCCTCGCGAATCGTTATATGAAACTCCTGGAGTGTCATATATTCCAATAACGATTAGTCAATTGTGATTCGCAAAAAAAAGCGCAATTTGGTAATCACTATTGGAAATAATTATACATTTGGCCATAGTGGAGAGCAGATTACTTTTGCGACTCAGAGGGGTACAGACGTCTCTACCCTTATTCTCTTTGTGTGCCTTTATGCTATGCAACACCTTTCTTAGAGAACTTCTACAGAAGTCTCTAATATGATGGAATCTTCCTATTGTCCTAGAACTAACTAGGGTTTTCTGACTTTAGTTTACTTTAGGCTTAAAGTTAGATTATTTTAGATTTATCCATGCTTAGACAGGAGGATCGAAGCTTGTACACTGATCATCAGATTCTATTTCGTATAATTTGTATTGCCGCACCCGAAATTCTCGTATGCCTTATGCCATTATGATTTAACCTTATTCCACGCTTTGGTTCACCTTTGGTGACCTTGTGCTTATATAACATGTTTTTAAGATTCATTTACATTAGTTTGGCCTTTAATTTGTAACAAAACTCATTTAACTTGACTTATCGTCTCTTGGTCCTTAATGTGCGAATGGGTTACACTATTAAATGTACAGTGAAATTTAACTAACTCTCCTTTACCACTCAGGAATCCTAAAAAGATCTATCCAAGAAGTAATGGTAAGAATAAGGTCCCACTGCTCCATCACAAGTATTGTAGCCATTTAAATAACCATAGCCACTTTAATAGTCAAGACTTCAGATACTACAATTTCCAGCTAACGGCCACTCTAACATGCTGTATGTCAGTGGTGTTAAGGTAATTCCTTTATCAACTGTGAAGGAAAGTAACTACTTCCTCTTCTGAGTTACACCGAGGTCGATGCAGTGAATGCATTAACCTACATAACCATCATAACTATTTGTATTTAAGTGGAGGATAAGGCGTTCCATGGATTCCTAGTGGCAGTTCTAAAATTGTTAAAGAGACTGCATAAATAATAACGTAGAGTAAGCAATTATTTTAAATTGTGTGTTTACTTGAATATAATAAGAAGTTAATCCGTTCACACGTCCTAGTCCTTTCCCTCCTTTCGAAGTAAACCACTTACAACCACAAAGACAATGGGCTGTTATCACATTTAGTTGTAGGCAATACCAACAGTAAAGTGGCTGATGTAGTTGGGTAGCATCCTCTACGAAGGGGAAGTAGAATGGATGAGAGAGAGGCGAAGATGGCGAAGTAAATTTGAGTAAAAAGTGAAATGCATAGAGAAATAGAAGAAAGAAGGGGTAATAAGGAGCAGAATGAAGAAGGAATGAGGAGGGAGTTGGGAACATTGTGGCTAGAGATGGAAAAATGGACTGGGAGAAAAGTAGATGGGAAAAGGTTAATATGTATTAGGGGATCAATCTTTTCCAAACTCTTTAGGAAGTTGTACCCACCTACTCCTCAAAATATGGGGGCTGATATGGCAACAGTTACAAAGGCTGCTTTTGGTTCCGTGTCTGGCCCTGATGCTATGTTTTTTTTTAGATCATTTAAACTTTGTAAAATGTGCTGTAAAATTCACATTCTAATTATTGTAATGTAGCGTTTAGGCAACATTGGCTTCACCCACATTGTTCGCTACATACCATTTGGGACATGTTGCATATAGCATGAAAAATGTGCTGGGACCTTTTAATAGAAGGGAAGCTGAAGCTTCAAACACAGTGGGTGCAGGAATACCGTATTGCACTCAGAAATAGCAATACAGCTGGTATTGGTACTTCCAAGCTGCAGGAATCTTGGCCTAGAATGATGTAGAGAAAAGGGAATACTTTGCAGGACGAGGGACCTGATTCAAAAAGGTAACTTATACTTTTGATTGAGTTTATACTTCAGAAAAATTTCGGTGTACCATTTTGATGACAAATACATGAATATGCCAAATTTTTCTGCGCAGTGGAAAGTATATATTTCATAGAAAAATCTGCAAGTCATAGGATTCCTTTTTTAGACACATGGATGTCGATTACAGGTAGCAACTGCTAACCCTGGCTTGCCTTTAGGAACTCCTGGTACAGCCCTTGCTACCCCTGATGTCAGGCAGCAAAGACTATAACAAGAACAGAAAGGAAACAGTACTACAAGAGATTTGTTTACTTTCTGTACTTTCTACTCCTTGCCAGTCAAATGCCCCCCAGTAGCAAATAAGTGGCTATCAGTGGTATAAGAGTCAGCAAGGATGAAAGAGTGTGACTTCTGCAATCAAAAGCATTATATTGAATCACATCCATGATGTTGGGACAGGAATTTCACCTGCATGATGTACTGTACACATCCTCTGTCCTGTGTGATCTTTATTTTTTTTTATTTTTGGTCATGCCACACACTAATTCTATGTTCTTTTATTGAACTAGGCCTAACCTGACAACAATGATAAGTTCTAAACCTAGTCCTGAGCGGGGAGGGTTGCACCACATGTGACAGTGACTACAGTCCCCATAGAGGGTCCATGTGTGAAAAGCAGTGATGGAAGTACACAGAGGTAATGAATTATAGTAGCAGGCTTTTTTACTTGCTCAGAATAAACCAAGAACCTGGAATGTGACATTCTATGTGGTGTACATGTGTGCTACAGTTAGTAGTGTGCCGTGCATGAATGATACAGGTTTGCAGGGTCCATCTTCGAAGCTGTTAGAATTTTCATCCTTGGCGTGCTCTCCCTTAACTTTTTGCCTCTGTTCCCCAGGTTGTTGATGTGTGCTGGACCCTGATTTTGCTGTTTTGTTACTCTGGGCACTTTACCACTGCTAACCAGTGCTAAAGTGCAAGTGCCCCTTTACAAAATGTGTATGTAATTGGCTTATCCATGATTGGCATATTTGATTTTCTAGTAAGTCCCTAGTAAAGTGCACTAGAGGTGCCAGAGCCTGTAAATCAAATGCTACTAGAGGGCCTGCAGCACTGGTTGTGCCACCCACATGAGTAGCTCTGTAATCATGTCTCAGACCTGCCACTGTAGTGTCTGTGTGTGCAGTTTCAACTGTAAATTCGACTTGGCAAGTGTCCCCAATTGCCAGGCCTAAACCTTCCCTTTTCTTACATGTAAGGCACCCCTAAGGTAGGCCCTAGGTAGCCCCACGGGCAGGGTGCAGTGTATGGTTAAGGTAGGACATATAGTAATGTGTTTTATATGTCCTGACAGTGAAATATTGCTAAATTAGTTTTTCACTGTTGCAAGGCCTGTCCCTCTCATAGGTTAACATGGGGGCTACCTTTGAATATGATTAAAGTGTAGATTCCCTTTGGGAGCGGATGGACATGTGGAGTTTGGGGTCTCTGAGCTCACAATTTAAAAATACATCTTTTTAGTAAAGTTGATTTTAAAATTGTGTGTTTGAAAATGCCACTTTTAGAAAGTGAGCATTTTTCTTGCTTATACTATTTCTGTGACTCTGACTGTTTGTGGATTCCCTGTCTGGGTTAGTTTGACAGTTGAGCTGGTTGCACCTCACCCTAGACAGTGAGACAAAGGGAGCTGGGGGGTAGTCTGCATTTCCTGATGAGCCATCTGTGCTAGGAGGGAGGGGATGACTGGTCACTTACACCTGAAAGGGCTGTGCCTCTCCTCGCACAATGCAGCCTCCGACCCCCTGGTGAGTGTCTGGGGCCTGGCCTGGGCAAGGCAGGATTTCACATTCCAAAGAGACTTTACTTTGAAGTAGGCCTACTTCAAAGGAGAAATTGGGTATAAGAAGGGCACCCAAAACCACAGACTTTAGATCACTTCTGGACATCAAGAGGAACCTCTGCCTGGAGAAGAGCTGAAGAACTGAGGAGAAGTGCTGCCCTGCCTGTGACTGTGCTTTGTGGAGCTATCGTGCAGTTGCTGCTTGCTTCTGAGTAAGAGGGCAAAGACTGGACTTTGTGTGCTTTCCATCTTCTGAAGAAATCTCCAAGGGGTTGATTTAGAGCTTGCCTCCTGTTGTTTGAAGTCTCTGGGACAGCAAAGACTTCTCTCTGCCAGCACCTGGAGTCTCTGGGAAGACTCCTGCTCTGACAAGTGGTGCCCTATCCAGTCCCAGGGCCCTTGAAAGGAAAGCTGGTGGAAATCGAAGGAAATCGACTTTAGACTACTTTGGACCGACGCCGCTGCTGAATCCGGTGACGCCGCCTGCAACCGACTCAGTGATCTTCGCTGGAATGCGACGACCTTCACAGGTCCGACGCCGCTGCAGCCCGCTAAAGTCTGCGACTCCGTGGAAGTTGCTGCACCACGTCGTGACCGACGCCGCTCATAGTACGCGAATTCAACATTTCGCACAGACGCTGCGATCCCCGACTTCACACATCGACTTGTTTTCACTCTTCACCAAAGGTACTGTACTTGGGGGTCTATGCGACACCGTGTCCAGCGCCGCTGGTGTCGGCTTGTTGGGAACGACTCCGTCACGACGCTGTGTTAACACCTCATTGAAGCATTTTGTGTTTCTAAGCGCTATTTTTGAGTTTAATCTTTATAAATTCATAACTTGACTTGTGTATGTCGGATTTTTGTCATTTTGGTCTTGTTTTGTTTAGATAAATATTTCCTATTTTTCTAAACTGGTGTTGTGTAATTTTGTAGTGTTTTCATTAAGTTACTAGGTACAAATACTTTACACCTAGTACTCTGAAGTTAAGCCTACTGCTCTGCCAAGCTACCAAGGGGGTAAGCAGGGGTTAGCTGAGGGTGATTCTCTTTTACCCTGACTAGAGTGAGGGTCCTTGCTTGAACAGGGGGTAACCTGACTGTAAACCAAAGACATCATTTCTAACAGAAGCCCACAACCCGGTCCAGAGTACAAGATGGAGGAAAAATTGCTTTCTCCAAACAGCATTTGTGAAATGCTGGCCTCTCCTAGATGAGGGAGGGGAGCTCCTGAACCACGGAGATGATAGCAAGCTTTCCTTAGTAGTGCCAGCACCCTTGTTGAGATATGGGGGTTTAAATTACTCTGACTGCAGCTGCCATTAGGTAGATGGCAGTTAGTACAGGGTGAGGAATGTAGTGTATGTAGTTCGGAAAAGTAGTCCTTTGAGAGAGCACAGATTTGTGTCTCTCCCTGATCTCTGTGAGGAGCTGGGTGCAGCCTGCGCTGACCTTCTTGGTGAGCTGGGAATTTCCAGCTGGAGGCTGTTCTGCTGGGCAGAACATCCATGTATGCGGATACCAGGTCTAGATGCTGGCCAGGAAGCATAAAAGGGAAACAAACTCAAATTGGTTCCAAGGAGGCAGACCTGGAATACACACACTCTGCAAAACTGATATAAGGATAGGAGGTCATGATCCATCATTGTTCGTTGTTGTGGTCTCTTCTAGCGAGAAGCTGGTACTTTGCAGAGTACTCAGGGACTACTACGCACAAAGACTTGCCTTTCCGCTGGCATTTTCATGGCAGGGACATCGCTATGAAAAGGCCAACGGAAAGACAGAGATGGGACCACAGGGGGACTCCTGCACTGCCCACGCCAATGTCATGGGCAGTGCAGAGGCCCCCCTGTCAGCAGAGTTGGAATGTGCACTGCCTGAAATGGCAACAGTGCACATTCTGACTCTGCTGGAGGCGCAGACATTGTGGCAGCATTGGCCTCAGCTCTCCCTTAGAGCCGAAGCCAATGCTGCTGCACTTCCTCCGCAGTCTGGCCCCGCGGAACATCATAATACGGCAATGGGGAGGTCGCCGGCTTAGCAGTGTCCTCCCCCACCACTGCATTGGTGCTACTGCGGTCAGACTGCCAACCTCATAATCAGGCGCTAAGTGAATCAAGGGGTGCCTCATGAAGAAGATAGGTTGTCGTCTGAGGCCCTGCATACCAAAGATAGGGCCAGGTATCTTCCACTATGAAGAAGCATGATTTACCGGTGCATGGTCAGCGTGTCTAAGAAGAAAGAGGAAGATCATCTAGATGGGGAACCCTAGAAAGCTTACTAACAGACTGTAAAGGGCACAAAATGATGCAGCCAAGCTATGGCTGCACTTTTGAAACTGCATTCACACCAAACCAGCCATATCATTTCTCAATTCGTTCTATTGAATTCAAGGATAAGTTTCGAGATACCCTGTGCTATCCACGTCTCCAAAACTTCTGTTCTCACTATACTATACTGGCATGGATTTATGATCAGCCAGCTTATACCCCATGCAGTTCTGCATCACCAAACGACTGAAACAGAGGACAGATGCAGGCAGCCCATGGTCAGAAACATTGGAACTCCTTGAATCCCATCCTGTGAGCAGACCCCAATCACTCCCATTTCAGAAAACCTTCAAAAAGTCTTCAAGGCAGTGTTTCATTAAGATAAGGTTTAATAAGTGTGGTGAACATTGGTTTTGGTGGAAGCAAGGATACATTTTAAGATACTCTGTGACTTCCGCAATTCTTACTGGAACAAAGGCCAGTTTTTCTCTACAATTTGGGTCCTCACTATATTCCTATCTGGAATCTTTGATCAGCCAATTTACACCTTATGCAACTCAAAAGCTTCAAATGACACAGAAACACAGAGGCAGATCAATGGAAGCCCAGGTCCAGAAACCTTCAAACTCATTGAGTTCCACCGTGAGAATAGAACCCAGTCACTTCTATTTCAGAAAACCTTCAAAAACGCTTCACCCCAGTGCTAAGACTTGCCTTAATAGGTGCAGGGCTAATGTCTATACCTCAGAATTGGGGATGCAAGTGTGTAATATTCGATAGCGGTTAATGTACACTAAGGTGAAATATATTGACATATAGAACTTTATTTAGATTAAATATATGACTAAATACATAGTAACGTCTGGTATTTATAGTGTTTGGATGACACGTGGTATAAAGTGCTAAATGCAAATCATGAAATTGTTATTATTGTAGGGGTGGATTATATGATACGCATGTGTAACACGCAAGGTATGAGTTTGGTTGCAAGACATTCCAGTTTTAACCACATTTAAATCCAGTCATGGATTTTGGGTTTACAAATATGTTTTTTTTAACATTAATAATTTCAAGAACGAGGAGGTTCAAAGATCACAGAACAGCCACTTCAAGTGTTGCCTATAGTGCTTTGGCTGGTCCGCATTTTGCATTTATTTTACTTCTTCTAAAGTCATTTATTCTTGTTCGTCATCGGCTCAGAACGACTTATTGCCTTTATTTTTGCTTTCAAGTGTATGTCTGTCACCATAAAGCATTAAACCATCCAGTATGACCGTAAACGTATACATTGTTTACCCCTACCAGAGTTAAAAAGGCAGCTGGCATGTTGATTCCAATGGAAGCATTACGAAAACAAAGTGTGCCCTTCCTGTTTGTCCCTAAGTCGCCGAATCCTGTGCTTTTCCTTCGTCTAATTCTCCCCTCATTAACAGGTTAATTTGATTCCTTCCTGGGGAGTTAAGCGGGGCTTGCCTCTAAACTTAAGGCAAATAAAGTCCATGGGGTCTACCGGATGGTGTTAGCTAAATACCCGGGCCCCGGGGACACTGATATACTCTTAATTAGTGTGTTAAGGGGAAACCACAAGTGCCGCGTGATGGCAGCAGAAAGAGAGGCGAGACATTCGAGAAGCTCATCTTTCCTGGTTCAAGACGAAGTGATGCACGTTTTATCAGTGGCAACCAAGTCAATAGTGGCTTTAGAGCAGAACCAGTGAGCAAAATTAGCAGAACATTTTGCAGGAATTCGTGGCCAGATAGGTATAGCGATAAAAAAAACAGAACAGAAAATAAACTAGGAAATGTGTTTGTGAAATGTAAATATTCTAAGAAGGTGGGCTCTTGTCATAGATTAAACTGTTTGAATAGTGTTGTATAATTCTTTTTGAGTAAATATCTCTGCACCTCGATTTGTCTCTTCAAAAGGTGTAGGCCTCTCTACTTTTTAGTAAAGCTACCTTAGTACTATATGTTGTCGACTCAAAAAGTCTGATTCGACCTGGTCGCTAAGAAATAAAAATAGGACTGTACACTTTTTAAAACCTTTGAGGGACTTCCTAAACCTTTGAGGCAAAACCGACAAGTTTTGACTTTACTATGTACAATTTCTGCACGTTGATGCTGGAGAGTATGATATTATGAACATACTTTGTAAAGTTAGTCAAATATTCAAAAGCAGTATTAAGTTAAAATAGTAAGTTATATGTGCAGGGGTTCATTGAGAAGTGGTTGTAGAATGAAATGAAAACCGTCCTATCATCTGTGAGATATAATAATCCCTCACTACCCATTATAGTGTATTACAATGCTAGGGCAGTAACAGGCAGAGGGATTACAGGAAGATTTTTCTAAAATCTCAATATATATAGGTGTATTAGAATTCAGAATTCCACATCAATCTGGTGGTGTGCTGTGGGAGCCACACCTTGGATTTTCCCATTTTGAAAGTAGTGTGGTGCAATAGGGCAATAGGGGATCATGTCCGTTGAGGAAGGAGTGGGGGTTTAAACATTTTTTAAGTGCTGAGGGGAAGGAAATGCAAACCCCGGAAGAGCAGTATCCATTTTCACTTTTTAAACCCCACGGTAAAAAGGAGGCTCCAGTATTGCATCCAGGAAACTTTCAGTGTATTATGCTCTGAAGCACCTTGTACGCTGTCACAAGTTGAGAAGATTTCTTTGTAATCCTTTCTAACCAAGTCTATAAAGATGGTACAAATAATAGTTTCTCTATAATGTCTCTAGCATACTTGTTGAAAGCTTCTCTCAATCTCCATACCAGAGGTATATTGGAAAAACTAAAGACATCATTTAGGGTTTGGAAAGTTGTAAAGTGGTGACACCCCATCCCCCCCAGCCAAACATATTGATTCCCCACCCAGTTTAGAGGTGGGAAAACTACAAGGTTTTTGTTGGTGGAGACTGAGCTAGTATTACCTCGCACCCAAGTGGTCTGTCTGTCACAGGATCACCAGATCAGAATGGCAATCGATCTGCCCTCTTTAAAGTAAAAGGAAGCCTTCTTTCTAAGTCTTTTCCACCAAACAATCAATCAATTAACCAGACTTGTATAGTGTAGCTAATCACTTGTGAGGGTACCCAGGCACTGAGGATCTTGCTGCAGAGGGTCAGTTGAAGAGCCAGGTCTTGAGTTATTTCCTTAATTCTACCAACAAGGGTGAGGTCTGACGGTATAGAGGGAGGTCATTCAAGGCCCTGGCCATGAGGTAGGAGAAGGAGTGACCTCCTCTGTGGCTTCGGCGTATGAAAGGGTTTGTGAGGGAGGAGAAAGAAGGTAGAGCACAGGTGTCATGAGGGTTAGTGGAAGTTTAGGCAGTGGTTGATGTATGCTGGTCCTTGGTTGTGCAGGGAATTGTAAGAATGAATCAGCATCTTGAAGTGGAATTTCTTCAGAGTGGGCAACCAGTGGAGCTTCCTGAGGTAGGGGCTGATGTGGGTCCACTTGGGGAGGTCAAGGATGAGTCTGGGTGCAGAGTGCCATATGGTCTGTAGTCTCTTCAGGAGAGGCGAGGTGATTCCTGCAGAGGAGACTACGTTTTCCCTATATTTTAATGGGGAATGTATATCAATGTAGGCATGGTGGAAATAAAAAACAGTACTCAAAGACTTTTTAACTGGGTTAAGAGACATTGCAACAGACAATGCTGGATTTCAAGTGATTATGGCAGGGGACTTTAATTTAAATCTGATGCATTCACCTGCGGGTTCGGTGCTTGAATTTTTAGCTGCCATGCTGCAAATTCCAATAGTTATGCCAGTTTATCTGAAACTGGATCACTAGGGACCGATGCACTACCACACTTTCATGCTTTAAGTCTCAGAAATTTGAGGTTGCTGTGGCAAACAGTTTATGCAATTTTATGCATGTCCAGACTTCAGTGGATACCCCTTGCAATTCTTCTCACATTTCAAGGTAAAGGCTTGTGACAGTATATTTCTGACTCCCTAGTTATTCTCACAAAATCGGGTAGAAATCCAAGAACAAGGATGGAAAGTGATCTTTGACTTCCTTCATGACTGTCAAGTATATCAACTGCATCTGAAGAAAATAAAAAGGTTACGCCAAAAGTACTTTTGTGTTACAAAAAAAGAATACATAGAGAGACAATAAAAATAAATGTATTCTACATTTAGCAAGGAAATCTACAGCAATTCTGTCTCGTTACAAACAGATTATATAATGTTAATATGAGCAGAGGTGCCAACAATGATAAATGGGGAGTCCATATTAAATCACTGTATTTAATGCCACTCTGTTTAAATTGGAAGATAAATGTAAGGCTACTGCATCTTGCTCATCTATGGATTCTTTCACTACTGAGGTTGGCCATAGTGCTTCCTCATACTTTGTGGCAAAAATAACTTTAGCTGCTTTGGGAGGCTGGAGATAAAATGGTCACCATTCTTAATAGTCATCCAATGATGTTTTTTAAGGAAGACACAGAGCGTTAGTGGGAACAGCTATGTTGACTGTTTAATGCAACATTTGAAGTGGCAATAATTCCAAGTTCTTGTAAGAGATTAGTCTTTACTCTCTATATGTAGGAAAGGCAATCTGGAAGACCCAAGAAAATGTGGGTTGGGCTCTCTACTAGATGTTGAGGCAAAAGTGTCAGCAACATTTTTGATGGAGAAGCTAAAAGAATGGGTAGCTGCCAGAGATTTACTCCCTTTTTTCAAATGGACTTTCATGCAACATGTAGTACGTTAAATAATCACTGGTGGTTTTTGCTTATGTATATCATTATATCCAAACATTTGAGATAATATGTATGTTTCTTGCACTAACTACATCACAGGTTTTGTTGGTGCGGACGGTGAATTGTCATAGGATAAACTATAGAAATGTGCAATTGATAGCAGACTCTTGAAAGCCATTCAGGCCATTTATAGTCAAACCTGGGTGCAAATAAAATGTGATACAGGCCAAATTATGTTGGACAGCATTTACCACTACAGGGGTTTAAAAGACTGGTGCATTTTAGCTCCCCTTGCTTTTAAGCCCCTGTTTGGCAGACTTTGGCCCAGGTTTGGCAACCATTAAGGCTTTTTTTATGGGGCAGCATTTACATATCCTGTGCTGAGCAGCTAATACTGCAAAATTAGACTGTATGAGGATTGGCTTCTAAAGGACTTTAAATGCACTGAATATTTACAATCAGGCTTAAATAATTAAGTTGAATATTAGAAGTAGTCTTTTAAAAAATGAAGAAAGTGGGTAAGCTGGAAGATCAGAAGCAAAGTAATTCATCCCTCATTTACAGCTGCTTAGGGCTTTGGTTGTCAGATCTTAAGTCCACGAGAAACTATCAAGCTAAATTAAGGGCAAGTCGTTTCACCATATATCTGCTCATAGCAGGTTATATGCGAGTCTCCGTAATCCTTCACGGACTTCCAATTATTAAAGTAATTGTAGTCAAATTACTCATATAATTTATTTGTGGCCTATGGCTGGATGAAGCCCATTGTAACAACTGTATAAACTTAGTTACATTTCTTACTTTACAAGCCAATGTCAAATTAGACTTGATTTTGGTCATTTCAAGGCACAACTCAAACGTGACTTCTCATGTAAACCTTTGCTTGTGCTGGAAGAAGGCTCACTCATGGACATCATTTAGGGGTCACCAGGGACCAGAGCCCTCACTTGTGCTTTGTGACCCCTGCCACTGCCTTTGCGACCCCTGGCTTCAGAGGTGGCGAATTCAGTGCCAGAAACTCAGTAGCAGCTCGTCCGTTCGTTGACGTGAGTTGAGACTCCACTCCCTTTGTTTTCTGTCAAATTTTATTATACTAATAGCGAATAATAAAATATTATTCACTATTAGTGTAATAAAAATGGGGTACAATTAGCTTGAATATGCCCTTCCATGGCAGCTTAAGTAAGGAAAAATGCTTTTAAATATATGGTGTGTGCGTGCTTGCGGGTGAGAGTGTGTTTATGTGAGTGTGTGTTTAAGTGTGAACCTGAATGTAAGTGTAAGTATGTCTGTGTGAGTGAAAGTGGAGGTTAAAGGGTGCATAATGTCACTTCCGCCACCCCTGCGATTTTGATGAATTTATGTCCATTGGCCCACTAAGAAATTTAGTTTAGCAGTACATAAATAAGAATAACACACCCAATCCTTGGGCTACATATTTGAAATCAGCACTAATGCAACTAGACATTTCAGAAGTCTGGAATAAACAGAACAGCAGGTTAATATGACTAGGCTAATAGACTATGCATCCTTAGGGCTCACTTTGCCTATTTGCGCATGGTGCACCTTAAGACAGGGAAAGTGCACCCTATTATGCTGAATACACTGCCCTCAGGGCAGCCGTGAACTTGTGCTGCCCTGTGGGCAATAAGTTCAAGTGAAGTACGGTCCTTGTCACATGGTCTTTCTCCTCTCCAGAGGGCTGCCTTTAGGAGCCGCATTGAAGGTGGGACACCTTTTTTGTGGTGCACTTTCAATACACCTCCTAAAGGCATCTTTGTCTCTGTGCCCATTTCAATAATAGGGCATGGGCACAGAGGCAAATTGATTCCCTCATTTGCATGGGGCCACACCCCTATGCACATGAGGGAACACCCTCATGACAGAGATGGTGCTACATGTGTGACAACGCTATCAGTATTATAGATGGGGGCGCACAAGCATCTGGGCCCCTTCTGTAATATCAAAGTGCCCTGGGGGTGCACAAAGCAGGTGCATATGCCCGTTGTGCCTCCAAGGGCACTTTCTGTAACACAGAACTAGAATGCAACAAGGATGTCTAAAGGAGACTGTAGGAAGATTATTGGGACATAAGATCATTTGATTTGGTTTTACTCAGATTGTGACAAGAAGAAAAATCAAATGAAGTGTAAATTTGGCTATAGTGGTGCAGAATCCATTTTGCACATTATGCATACCTGTGGATATATTGTTGTGAAGAGACAGCTTTGACTTGACATTCAACCCTTCTAAGGTGGCAGAGGCTCACTCTGTAGAGAATAAGGGTCATACCTGTCCAAGATGGGGGACAGTTCCTCCTCCGGGTCACGCTATGCAAAACAGTATATAAGTGTTGCATTTTCAGATGGACTTCGCTTCGCAACTGTGGTTCTTGGTAGGCTTCCTCACATCTAGTTCTAGTTTGCAACAGGTCTCCCTTCCATCTGTGCCTTTGTTGTGTTGTTGCGTTTTTGCAGGTAGTTCTCTATATGCAGAAATTGTTGATGCTGTGGTTACGCTGTTCCTCAGTGAGCTACTTTCTTCCTGGAATCCCTAGATTCATCCTGCTGCCAAAGCTGCCCCATAGACTTCAAGTGGTGAGTTGAATTATGAATGCTGTATGTTTAAAATTACAGTTTAGCTAGATTAGTCATACCTATAACATGTATTTTGAGTCTGATTGTGCAATAACGTTTAATTCCAGTTGCTGTACCTATAAGATTTGTAGCGGTTTTAATCAATTTTGCAAAAAGTAATGTCTACTTAATAGTTTAATTTTCCGTGCCCATCTGGGCTATGTGAATGAAGCATGGAAGTCACAGAAAAGGAAAATGTAAGACGGGTCTCATACAACAACAAAATGTTCTGTGTGTCGGAGCAGTTTTTTTATGTTTACAGAAAACAAACTCCTACTTTGGGATTTTGTTTTCTCTAAGGAGATAAGGTAGCTGAAAACGGTGTTCGCCGCTTTAGACATGACGCACGCTCAGCAAAACCTGCAGTGCTCTTAAGGGACCTGCCACAGTGACAGGCGGAGATTTATAAATAGGGTGGATTGCCCTCCCTTTGGGGGACTGGCAGACTGTCTTCCTCTGTCTAAATGCCCACCTACGTGTGCAGCAGAGAGGGAAAGCACAGAGTCAGAACTCTGGCTTGTCCACTCCTAATGTATTTAAAAAAGCCATCTTAATTAATTTAGAACTGGGCTACCTGGAGCTGCCCTGCTTTTATCATCCTTTCTGTGATAAACACAAGATGAAGCCTAGTCAGTCAGTATTATCACACACTAGCTTCTAGTTTCAGGGATACCATGTTATATTTAGAGGTCCATCTGTGACTAATACCTAAATCACATTTCCAAAGATTCTATTTCTAGTGGTGGAATTTTTTTTAAGAACTCTACCCGTGTCTCACCTCAGGTGGTGTGATGCCAGCTCACTGACATGTTTCACTGGAAAATACAGTGAGATAGTATGGTGCAGTATTAGGATTCGCATAGCACATACACGTTAATGGACATTGTGGCTGTGCAGTAGAGAAGACTAATGAAGATTACGGACGTAGGAAAGCCAGGTCTTACACTTACAGCCTTCTTGCATCAAAAGCTGCATTATATTGGCAACAAGAGCAACACACTAGGGCCAGATGTAGCAAAGGGTTTTTCCCATTCTGTGTCAATGGGAAAATGTGTTCGTACATATGGCCCTAGATGAGCAACTGAGGATGCAACGTGGTGCAAAAGGGACAATTCGCCCCACTGTAGTCTTTAAAATTGAATTGTGCTACCTCTTACCTCTGCCCCTTTTCACAGTCTAGCCTTTTTTGTTTCCAGCTTCTCAGTCACATTATTTCACCAAAAGCAGGCTAGAAATGACTCACTTTGTTTTGCCAAAGTTAAAATCATATTTCATAAACCATTTCATTAAATCCATTGTTTACTTTAGTTTTGATTGCTTTGCATGTCGTGTCTCACACACAGCTTAAGCGCGACGATATCTTGTAGACTGCAGACCCTTCACACACAAAAGCTAAATTGGGATATTCCAAGAACCACTATCAGTAGTCTATTTTGCCTGAGCACTGTTTTTTAGGGTCGAGCCTGCGTTGCATGCGCTCGCGCATGCGTATCGCAGCGAGACGCTTTAGTATTTAGAAAAGGGCTCGGAGCCCTGTCAACTTCACGTCAGTGTTTTTTATTGGTTCGTGGGCTTGCCTAATAAAATCTGCTTGCTTTCATTAGTCGAAGGCATGCACACGTCATGCCTTTTCCGGTGGCTAGCCCTCCTCGAGCGCAGCGACCAAGTACAGAAAACATGCGAGGCTCGCTGTTTTCCATCGGGCTCGTGGACTTCTTTTTCTCTAATTTACGAGCCCGATCTCGCTTGGCAGAAGTCGAGCGCTTTACATAGTTAATTTCCCTTTTTCGGGTTACGTACATAAATGCACTTTTGCCCGATAGGTGAAAAGTCGGGTTAGGAGTTTACAACGCGATCAGCTCTAACATGAGCAAACGCGAGACCCGTTGCATTGTAAATGCTTGTCTATTTTGTAATGAAACAACTCGCCGCTGCCTCTCTTAATATTCAGGAAGAGCTGCCGTGACCCAGTAACACAGGCTCGAAATGTTCCATATACAGTGTTTATAGGCCATATCTTCTTAACTGCAAATTACACTTCACAACTAGGTACATGTTTCCTGCTGTGATTTACAGGAAGATTTATTTAGCCAGCTACATAGTTCGGTTCTTTCGGACCGACTTCTATATTAATAAAAACGTGAGTACCATTATTTAATACAATATCCGCCAATGTAGAATTAATTGTGCTTCTGAAATCTTGTGATGTTTTCTTTACTACTGCCAACATGGCATACTGTAAGACCTACTTTTGTAAGACCTGCAACAAGTTACAGTGTGAAAATGTAAACAAATGGTAGGCAAACAATTTCTCCTGCTGCTTTGCATCATTTTTGCCACTTGCAGGCCTATAGTGTGTTCATGTCTCTGCGTCTATTTTGGGCTGCATGCAATGCAATTCAAATTGTTGACTTTCTCTAGATCTGTTTAGATCTTCTTGCGAGAACTCATGTGTTACGAAAAAAAGAGAATCCAGATGAGGGTTTTAATCATACATTTGCACTGTTTTACATTTGTGTCCTGATTAGTGATCACGAAGCATCCCTGACACAAATGCTGCCCGGTGTTGTCTACATTTGCGACCATCCACAACCACAAATGCTGCCCTTGTGCCCTCCTCAATGTTGGAACCCATTCACAGCAGGGACTACACCATCAACTACAGCCATAGCAGTTTGTGTTTACTCCTGAAAAAGGACGGATTGAAATCCTTCAGGTGTAATCTGACAAATGAGTCAACCATAACTTCTCAAATAGGGTCTCTTTTTGTCCCCCTTTCTCTTACTCTCGCTCCATCTCTCTCTCCTCGAGGCACTATATCCTAGCTCTGCCTACTCTAGTTTCCTTTGTAGAGGTATATAATACAACTTAAATAATTTAATCCTAAATGCCCTGAATAACGGACAGCCAATTGAGAAAAATGAAGCGCACTTCCTCTTTTCTGGGAGCACTGTGGCCCTCCATCCACATTGTGGCAATAGTCATGTAGTATGGACAAATCAGAGTCAGGAAAGTCATAGGTGGTCCCAATGACAGAAGACAGACTCTAATGATTCTGAAGTGTAGCCTCACAGGTGAGATGACTGTGGGACTTTATCACCGTCTGAGTAGCCACTAAATGATTTGTGTGTGTGTGGTGTGTGTGTGTGGGCACTCACTTCTCTTTTGCTCTCTACTTCTTCTAATCCTTTTAAGCTGTTAGTGAGGACCCCAATGCCTGGTCTGTATTTTGGTCATATAAGAGAATATTCATTTACAAGACAATAGAAACACATATGAAACGTCTAACATGCTGTTATTTTTATTCCGTAATGTTTGATTTTTTATGTAGAGGCCTGTACCTATTTTAAATTCTTTAGGGTCTAGTTTGCACTATATAAAATTGCAGAATATATAAATCAATCAGTATTTGTATAGGGTGCCCCATAACCCTTAGGGGTACTTGAGCACTGTGGGTGCGATGTCCACGTTGAGTTTCTTCCTGAAATCTCCCAGGGAGGGTGCTGGAGCGACCTCCGCTGCAGCTGCAGTGGATGTTGGGGGTGTGCGGACAGGCTAGTGAGGAGGAGCGCAGGTGTCTTGCAGATAGGTGGAAGTTCAGTCGATGGTTGATCATGGCCGGTCCCTGATCATGAAGAGCTTTGTAGGCGAGCATGAGGATCTTGAACTGACATCTCTTTTGGATGGGGAGCTAGTGGAGGTTTCTGAGGTGGGGGGTGATGTGAGTCTATTTAGTGAGGTTGAGGATGAGTTTGGCTGTAGCATTCTGTGTGGTTTGGAATCTTTGAGGAGCTGGGTAGAGATTCCTGCATAGAGAGCGTTGCTGTAGTCAGGTGGCTGGTGATAAGGGCCTGAGTGACGGTGTATCTGGGATTCATCTGACGTTTCTGTGGTGCGTGCGAAGGGTGTGGAAGCGGGAGGAAGTGACTGTGTTGATTTGTCATTTCATGGTCAGTTTACTGTTGAGGATGATGCCTAGGTTGCGTTCATGGTCTGTGGGTGTGGGTGCCTGTCCGAGTTCTGCCGGCCACTGGCTGTGGTCCCATATAGAGGTGTTCTTCCGAAAGATCAGTACTTCTTTCTTGTCAGAGTTTAGTTTAAGTCTCTCATCCAGTTGGCTACATTGGTCATTGTGTCACAGAAGTTGATTCTGATCGTGGAGGGGTCTTCAGGGAGTGATACAATGAGCTGAGTGTCATCTGCATAGGAAATTATGTTGAGGTTGTGGGATCTAACGATGTCTCTGAGGGGAGTCATGTAGGTGTTAAACAAGGTGGGGCTGTGGGAATACAATAAACTTATTGTATTGATCTTGAGGGCATTTGCATGCAAGTAGCTGAGGAATCCAGCAGAACACAAAGTGACCTACCGTATAATATTAAATGGGACTTTATCGAATGTACATAACGTACATATAATTGTTAGCGGGGAGAAGCGAGATACACAAAAGAATCAGGAAATAGCAGGCAGGAGGCCATGGGAAAAGTTGTACAATAGAGTACAACACACTCAAGTTGAACCACTCAAGTTATTTTTAGGTACGAAAAAAGTCCTTATGGAGAACAATGCCTTAGCAAATGCTGTTTTTAGAAAGGGTAATTCTACGCTAGTTGTGAATCATAACTATTGTTTCTTTCTAGTCCTCACAAACAAATAGCTTCTGATTGCAAGCAGGGCTCCCTAAGGTAACGCGTGCCCTCTTCCGCGACCTTTTATAGATAACAGAGGTAATTAAACAATGTGATTTTCTTTCTGACCAGTCACTGCAGCAGTTGCCTGATTTTGCAAAGTTCACTGTAATTTTGCCAATACATCCAGACACAGAAAATTCAGCAGAAAAGTGGTGAGAAAGAGGCATAACACGTGCAGTAACAAACTGTGGGATGTGAAAGACAAACTGAAGAACATATTGTCCCCCAAGGCACACTGACAAAACGGTAAATGTATTCATCAAATATCAGCAATGCACCCTAAAATTGCATCACTGTCCGTGTCTTTCATATATACCATCTCCCAGGGAGAAAAACAAAAGACAAAATGTCGTTCAGCTGTTCGTAAGTAAACTCGCGTGAATGAAAAATGAAACTCCCATGTTTTTTTTAATTAATCCATCGTGTGTTGCGATCTCAAAGGCAGAGACGACTCCAGGCAACCAGGCATGTCTGCTAGCATGCCCATCTATGTTGGTGTGGGGAGACACACGGTTTATCAGCACAATTTTCTGTGAGGCTCCATTGTGAGACTCCACAGCGTGGGTGCGACCATGGCTTTCAATGACACAGATTGGCATTACTGATTCAATATAATACCTCCAGCGGGACTCCACCAAACTCCCAAGGCTGCTGTTTGACACAGCACCCAAATATGACTTCTCCTACAGGTAAACCACACTATTATGGGTACCTCCGAGGGAGCGCAGAGTGAGGCCTTGAGATGGAAACTCTGAGCGGAGGCCATGTGGAGTGAGCCTTTCAGGGAGTTCAAAGTTTCTAGGAGAGAAGCATCCAACACAGCAGAGAACAAAGACTAACATCCCATCGTGAAGCAAAAAGGGAAAAGTAAAGTAAGAAAAACGTGTTGTGGGAAGCGGTCACTCAGCGTAAACAGCAAGAGCTCAGATAATTGTCAAGAACTATGGCAGTAGCAATGTTGCCTGGTTCTTTTATCATTCATCTGTGTCTCTGTGGTGTGTTTTTTTTTGAGTAACCACAGTAACACTTAATAATGAGAGCTTTCACAGGCTCCCCATTCACAAGGTGGAATATCTGTTACGCCAATAGCAAGTGGGTCCTTGGAGATTAGTGGTCACAACTAGGCACACTAGCAGGCACCGAAATGGGCAAAAACAGCAGCAAGAAGGGATCTAGTTGAGGGTGCTGAGCCCATTTTTTCCCAAGTAGTCCAACGAGGCACTTGGGGCCAGATGTATGAAAAAGTTTTGCACTCGCAAACGGTGCGAATCGGTAAATTCGGCCGTTTGCGAGTGCAAAACAGTGGTCTGCAATGCATGAACGGCATTCGCAGACCACAAATAAGAAATCGCGAAAATAGCAATTTCTTGCGTTGCGACCTGGAAATTGCGAGTCGCGATTCGCAAATTCCAGGTCACAAGGCAATGCTGCAAAAAATCGCAAATTGCGATTTTTCGCAGAATGGCATTTTGCACATGCAAAATACCATGGACTGCAACTAGGTGGTAACCTGGTGCAATATTTAAAAATGCATTTAAAATGCATTTTTAAATTGAACATGTAAAGCACACATTCCCTTTTGGCATGTGTGTACCTTACATGTCCCCCAAAACATTTTTGGGGTGCAGCAGAGGGGGCCATAGGCCCCCAGCACCCTGGGGATTTGCTATTCCAAAATTGCGATTTCTGGTTCAGAAATCGCAATTTTGGAAATGCAAAAAATTTGCAGCTATGGCCCAACAGGCCCATAGATGTTAATGGGGCCGATATCGCAATTTGCGATTCGATAATAGCATTTGTGATTTTTAAGAAATCGCTATTACCGAATCGCAAATGTGATACATGGCACTTTGCGAGTCGGTAATAGCGATTTCTTAAAAAACGCTATTACCGAATCGCAAAGGGCCGTGATGATACATCTGGCCCTTAGTCCAGCAACATCCTCTTCTCTCCTGAGGGCAATACCTGGAATAAGCCAAAGACATTGGGCATCAGCATCCTTAGCATCGTCAGCACTCCCAATAGAAGGTCATTTGTTACAAGCATGACTTTCTTTGATGCACCTGCCCATTCCATTACAAATATCAATTCACCTCAGTCAGTCAAATTAATGCGTTTTTTTTTCTGGGTCCAATATCATAGCAAACTAGTGAAATGAAAGCCCTTATTATACCACCTACTGTAGCCAAGGCCTTTCTCAACCCAAATCTTAACTGAAAAGAGTACTTCAGGACTGTGGTCTGGGTTTGATTGTGTTCTCATTACGAGGATACCTCAGTTGAGGCTGGACTCCTTATTGGAGCAAGACCAATTCTGATTAGCACATGACTTGTATCTGTCTGAATAGGCAAAAAAATATGGACTGAAATCCACTCTTCACAATTATCAGTGGCTGAGGTTAATTCAGGCATTACCACCATCGCTAATTTGGGGTTTTGTTCACATTGCAGGACTCCCACACTCTTTCAATGGGGAGCAGCAGAAGGCCTACGGACTGAAAGAAACCAGACACAGAAACAAAGTAGAAAGTTATAGTAGAGTAAAATCCCGAATGTAAGGATGCAAAGAAAACTATGCACCGGCAGTCAACTGAGGGAGCAGGGAAGCAGTGAGAGGAAAACTGTAAAGCACTTCTGTTCCCTTACTTCGTTCAAACGTTTGTTTTTTAATGAGCGAAAAATGCATCTGGGGTGGAGGGGCAACTCATAAAAGCAGGCAAGAACCATCTAAATTGAGGGTTGAATTAGATCATAAGCATTACCTTCCCATTTTCCTTATGCAATGCAGAACTCCTTCACGGGCCTTTACCAACCCCAACAGAAAATCATGTGAGCCCCTCCTATTGTCTCGCTGAAGGGGCTGGTCCAAATCAAGTTTATCAATTGGTCAAGTAAAGAAGCAACTAAACGTCTAAACCACAAGAGTCCACCAACTTTGCCCAGCTATTAAGATGGCATACCTATCCATAATATGGTATTCTATACCCTTGGGATTTACCCAGCTGAAGTCCAAAACTCCCTGAGTAGCACCACCATCAGTCCCTGAGCTAATGCTCCACTCTGCGCCCTACTTAAATGCTCATTCAAATGCTTATAATGGAACAATCACTGTCCAAGAGTTCAGAAGAGTTGCTAATCCATTACTTTACCACAGATCCCACCCCAAATGCCTCTTGCATCCATCATGCTGTTAAACGTAAATGCTTTCATGTTTGGTGCTGTACTACACTGTAATAAAACTGGCTAAAGTCAGTCTCTGATGAAAGATTAACAGAGCATCAATGATGTCAATAACAAACATCGCTGAAGCAACAAAGGGAGTCACTGGAAATCCCTTACTATATCACTTAAGAAGGGTTGCCAGATAAGAGCTTGGCAATTGATTGTATTGTTATTGGCCAAGTAAGAACAAATCCTCTATAGTCTCTGAAACTCTAATTATCAAACAAGCACTGGTAAAGCAAATAGCCCTGATGTTGTCTGCCAGATTTTTGGCAATTCTTATGATTTTTGTCATGGTTTTTGCTAAGTTTAGTATTGGGAAACCTGCCGGGCCCATATCATTATAAAAGAAGGCATTGGATAAAGGCAAAAGTTATTTTTTTGTCTCAAAAAAGCACATATTGCCATAGTATTCCTTGGCACTGAACAGAACAACTTTGTTTGTGGATGTGCTCCTCGTGAAACAGCAGAAAGCCATACCTTATAGTGTTGTCAGCCAATGGCTGAAGTGCGCTGCCAAATTGCCTCTTAATGCACGCTGGGGAGGGTAGAAGAAAAATACTAATAACAACCACAGACTAATAGATGAAGTCTGGCTCAAAACCCCTCAGTAACTATGTTATACACATAGGCGGTCATTCTGACCGCGGCGGTCGGCGCCCGCCAAGCGGTTCCCGCCGAAAAACCGCTCCGCGGTCAAAGGACCGTGGCGGCCATTCCGGATTTCCCGCTGGGCCGGCGGCCGACCGCCAGAAGACCGCCGGCCGGCCCAGCGGGAAAGCCCCTTAAACAATGAAGCCGGCTCGGAATGGAGCCGGCAGAGTTGCAGGGGTGCGACGGGTGCAGTGGCACCCGTCGCGATTTTCACTGTCTGCAAAGCAGACAGTGAAAATCTTTGTGGGGCCCCCAGGGGCCCCACGGTGCCCGTTCCCGCCATCCTGGTTCTGGCGGTGGACACCGCCAGAAACAGGCTGGCGGGAAGGCAGTCGGAATCCCCATGGCGGTGCTGCAAGCAGCGCGGCCATGGCGGATTCCCTGGGCCAGCGGGAAACCGGCGGGAAACCGCCGGCTCCCCTTTTCTGACCGCGGCTTTACCGCCGCGGTCAGAATCGCCCAGGAAGCACCGCCAGCCTGTTGAATGACCCCCATAATCATTGCACACACAAAAGGTCTTGGCTAACACATACCTAAAAAAGCCAGTCAGTCTGCATTAGACCTGACAGCCTTAGGGTGGTCACCCCTAACTTTTTGCCTGCCCCCATCCACTTTTTGGACACTGTTTTTGCTGGCTTTTAGACTCTGCACACTTTACCACTGCTAACCAGTGCTAAAGTGCATATGCTCTCTCCCTTAAAACGTGGTAACCTTGAACCATACATGATTGTACTATTTAATTTACTTATAAGTCCCTAGTAATGTGCACTCTATGTGCCTAGGGCCTGTAGATTAAATGCCACTAGTGGGCCTGCAGCACTGGTTGTGCCAACCACTTAAGTAGCCCCTTTTCCTTGTCTCAGGCCTGCCACTGCAAGGTCTGTGTGTGCACTTTCACTGTCACCTCGACTTGGCATTTAAAAGTACTTGCCAAGCCTAAACCTCCCCTTTCTCCACATATAAGATACCTCTAATGTGTGCCCTAGGTAACCCCTAGAGCAGGGTGCTGTGTGGGTGAAAGGCAGGACATGTACCTGTGTAGTTTACATGTCCTGGTAGTGTAAAACTCCTAAATTCGTTTTTGCACTACTGTGAGGCCTGCTCCCTTCATAGGCTAACATTGGGGCTGCCCTCATACAGTATTGAAGTGGTAGCTGCTGATCTGAAAGGAGTAGGAAGGTCATATTTAGTATGGCCAGAATGGTAATATAAAATCCTGCTGACTGGTGAAGTTGGATTTAATATTACTATTCTAGAAATGCCACTTTTAGAAAGTGAGCATTTCTTTGCACTTAAATCATTCTGTGCCTTACAATCCATGTCTGGCTGGGCTTAGTTGACAGCTCCTTGTGCCTTCACTCAGACACACCCCAAACACAGGATACTCAGCCTCACTTGCATACATCTGCATTTTGAATGGGTCTTCCTGGGCTGGGAGGGTGGAGGGCCTGCTCTCACACAAAGGACTGCCACACCCCCTACTGGGACCCTGGCAGACAGGATTGAACTGAAAGGGGACCTGGTGCACTTCTTAGCCACTCTTTGAAGTCTCCCCCACTTCAAAGGCACATTTGGGTATAAAACAGGGCCTCTGCCCTATCTCATCAGACACTTGCTGGAGAAGAAAACTGAACCAGAACCTGCATCCTGCCAAGAAGAACTGCCTGGCTGCCTAAAGGACTCACCTGACTGCTTTCTACGAAGGACTGCTGCCTTTCTGTTGCCCTGCTGCCTTGCTGAACTCTTGTCTGGCTGTAAAAGTGCTCTCCAAGGGCTTGGATAGAGCTTGCCTCCTGTTCCCTGAAGTCTCAGGACCAAAAAGACTTCTCTTTTTCACTTGGACGCTTCGTGCGGTGACATTTTCGACGCACAGCTTGTTACGCAGCGAGAAAAACGCCGCACACCGACGCTGATTGACGCGACGCCTTCGGAACGACCGGAACTTTGACGCACGGCCTCGCAAGGACAACGCCACCCGATCTCCAGAGGAGAAAAATAACGACGCAAGTCCGTGTGTGTTGGGGAGAAATCGACGCACACACCCTTTTTCCACGTATCTCTTCTTCTGTGGCCCTCTGAGGAGATTTTCCACTCAAAAGCAGGTACTTTGTGCTTGAAAGAGACTTTGTTTGCTTTTTAAAGACTTAAGACACTGTATATCACTTTTCAGTGATATCTCTACAAATTCACATTGCAACTTAATTCGTTTTGACCTACAATTATCCTGATAAATATTATATATTTTTCTAAACACTGTGTGGTGTATTTTTGTGGTGCTATATGGTGGTATTGTATGATTTATTGCACAAATACTTTACACATTGCCTTCTAAGTTAAGCCTGACTGCTCGTGCCAAGCTACCAGAGGGTGGGCACAGGATAATCTTGGATTGTGTGTGACTTACCCTGACTAGAGTGAGGGCTTTTGCTTGGACAGGGGGTAACCTGACTGCCAACCAAAAACCCCATTTCTAACATTGGTGATCAGCGGTGAGGATAGGACTTGTATTTGGGCAGTGACATACAGTAGCTAAGTATTTTACTACCTACCCACAGTTGAAGGTCAACTTGATTTTTATCTCTTTTTGCAAATTCGTTTTCTCCTGACAATTTAAAAAAACTAAATCCTCACTCAACATGTCTCTGACTGGGTCTCAGATAGGAGACTTTGACCTAGTCCTGTTGGATACATATACGGTCAAACAATTAAAAGGATTCTGCAGGGCAATGAGAGTACCCACCCAAGGGGCCTCCAAAAAGGAGGACTTTCAAGTGGCGCTGAGGGCCTGGGAAGAAGCCCATTTAGAAGAGGATGATGAGGAAGAGGAGCCAGAAAATGGCCCCTCAGAGGATTTGTTACTATCTGTGGATGGTGTTACCACTGCAATTGTGCCCCCTTCCAGACCAGGGAGCAGTGTCTCTGTGCAAAGCCTGACCGCAGAGGAAAGGAGAGAGGAAAGGGAGTTCCAATTGCAAATGGCAAAACTGAAAATTGAGGCTCAACAGGAGGAAAGAAGGGCAGAGAGCGAAGCTAAGCAAGCTGAGGCTGAAAGAGCAGCCAAACAGATTGAAGCTGAAAGAGCTGAAGCTGCAGCTGAGAGAGCCTTGGCTGAAAAGAAACTGTTATTGGCTCATGAACTGAGTCTCAAGGAGCTGGATCTCAAGGCAAAGCAGTCTGAATCCAGCAATAATGGTGGCAGCACACTGACAGGACCTGCTGGAGAAAAGAAGGTTCGTATACCCAAAAAGTGTGCTGCCCAGTTTTGTGGTGGGAGATGACATAGATAAATGGTTAGCTGCTTATGAAGTTGCACTAAGGGCTCATGAGGTTCCTGAAGGGCAATGGTGGGTAGCTATGTGGGGTTATGTGCTGCCATTGGGGAGGGACACACTTCTCACATTGGATCAACCTGATCAAAACACAAACCCACTTCAGAAAGCCACTTTACTTGCCAAGTTTGGGCTGACCCCTGAGGGATACCGTCAGAGGTTCAGGGACAGCACCAAACAAACCACACAAACATGGGTAGATTTCTTTGACTTTTCCAGTAAGGCACTGAATGGATGGGTGCGGGGCAACAAAGTAGATGATTATAAAGGGTTATGTGACTTGATTCTGAGAGAGCATATGCTTAATACTACTTTTACAGAGTTGCGCCAGCACTTAGTGGATAGTAAGCTGACTGATCCCAGGAAGCTTGCTGAAGAGGCAGACCTCTGCGTTAGCACCAGAGTGTCCAAGAAGGTACCTGGGGGGGGGACACCCACAAAGGTGGTCAGGGTTCCCAACAGAAGAAAGAGGGGGGAAATAAACTTACGGATAAGGAACTCTCCAAAGGCCCCCAAAAGAATTCCCAGGGAGGGGGTGGCAACCATTCCTTTTCCAGATTTGGGAAAAAGCCAGGGACATATGATAGGTCAGGGAAATCCAACCCCAAATGCATGGAGTGTTACCAGTATGGCCACTATAAAGGCGACCCCCAGTGCTCCAAGAGAGCACCGTCCACTACCGGACAGACACCTGGGTTGACTAGTGTAGCGCTCGGGGGGAGACGGACCCAGATAGCTTTGGGGAACAGGTAGAGATTTCCCTAGTGTCCCTGGGAGAAGGAGAAATGGTGCCCAAAGGCCACATGCCCCAAAATACTTCCAAGTACAGGCAGTGGGTCACCATTGATGGGCAGAAGTTGGAGGCACTGCGTGACATAGGAGCCAGCATGACTTCTATCAAGAGTCAGCTGGTGTCAACATAACAGATAGTCCCTAATACATTCCAAAGGTCATTGTCTGTTAGGCAATGATCTTGAGCATACTGCTTGGAAAGAAGTGGAGCTCAGATCTCACCTGGAGATGTTAGGGTTACCTGAGTGGGTCTGCATGACCACACGGTCCATGGCTGACCGAGGGGGAAGTCAAGGGCGTCTGGAGCCTGGAACAATGGCCCAGAGAGCTGCCAAGAGGAGGGGCAAGGGGCGTGGGAAACCGGTCCCAGAAGTTCCCACAGTGGTTGACGGGGCTCCTGAGGAGGAGGCTCCCGAGCCAACTGAGGAAGACATTGCCACCCTAGGTGACCTACCTGAGCTTGCTGGCTGGCAAGTTGAGGGTGGACCCACCAGGGAGGAATTCTGCAAGGCGCAGAAAGAATGTCCCACTCTAAAGGGTCTGAGGAAGCAAGCCTCAGACCAGGCGGCAGGTGAAGCCTCTGGCGATCACCACATATATTGGGAGAATGATCTCCTGTACAGTGAGCCTAAGGTTCCGGCCTTTGGGGCAGCTCGTGCGCTGGTGGTCCCCCAGTGTTACCGAACCTTCCTACTGGGTCTGGCTCACGACATTCCCCTGGCAGGACATTTGGGGCAAGGCAAGACCTTTGACAGGCTTGTCACCCACTTTTATTGGCCCAGAATGAGGACAAACTCAGATCAGTTCTGTAGATCTTGTCCTACCTGCCAGGCCAGTGTTAAAGCAGGGAAAAGGGTTAAACCCCCCCTGATTCCACTTCCTGTCATTGGCAACCCCTTTGAAAGGGTGGGCATCGACATTGTTGGTCCATTGGACCCCAAAACTGCCCTAGGCAACAGGTTCATCCTGGTTTTGGTGGACCATGCCACCCGTTATCCAGAGGCAATCTCTCTGAGGGCCGTAACTGCACAGGTGGTGACCAGAACTCTGATGGGGATATTTACCCATGTGGGATTCCCAAAGGAGATAGTGTCTGACAGAGGCACTAACTTCATGTCTGCATACATGAAGTCTCTGTGGGATGCGTGTGGTGTAACCTACAAGTTCACCACCCCCTATCACCACCAATCTAATGGTCTTGTGGAGAGATTCAACAAGACCTTGAAAGGCATGATTGGTGGCCTCTCTGAGGCCCTGAGGCGTAAGTGGGACGTCCTCTTACCATGCCTTCTCTTTGCTTACCGAGAGGTCCCCCAGAGGGGGTGGGTTTCAGTCCCTTTGAGCTTCTCTATGGGTACCCTGTCAGGGGACCCTTAAGCATTGTCAAGGAGGGGTTGGAGAGAGCTCCAAAGGTGCCCCCTCAGGACGTGGTAAGCTACATGTTGGGCCCTCCGCAACCAGATGACCCGCTTCTGGAAAGAAGCCCAAAGTAACCTTGAGGCCAGTCAAGAGGTAATGAAACGCTGGTATGACCAGAAGGCCCCCCTGGTAGAGTTTTAACCTGGAGACAAAGTGTGGGTAATGGAGCCAGTAGAGCCTAGAGCTCTTCAGGACCACTGGTCTGGCCCATTTGAAGTAAAGGAGCGGAAAGGGGAGGCCACTTACCTAGTGGACCTCCAAACCCCTAGGAACCCCCTAAGGGTGCTCCATGTCAACCGACTAAAGGCTAATTTTGAGAGGTCTGAGGTCAACATGCTTCTGGTCACAGATGAAGGAATGGAAGAGGAGAGTGAACCTCTCCCCGACCTCCTCTCTGCCCAAGAAGGTGATGGGTCAGTGAAAGGGGTCATCCTCTCTGACTCCCTGACTCTAAACCAGAAAGGAGACTGCTATGAGCTGTTGGAACAGTTCTCCCCCCTGTTCTCCCTTACTCCTGGACTGACCCACCTCTGTGTTCATGACATTGACACCAGTGACAGTCTCCCTGTGAAGAACAAAATTTACAGGTTATCGGATAAGGTGAAAGCCAGCATCAAGGAGGAGGTCTCCAAGATGTTAGCTTTAAGGGTTATCGAGAAATCCAGTAGTCCCTGGGCCAGCCCAGTGGTGTTGGTCCCTAAGACTACTGCCCCAGGTGCAAAGCCAGAACTCTGGTTCTGTGTGGACTACTGGGGTCTCAACTCAGTCACCCGGACTGATGATCACCCCATCCCCTGAGCTGATGAGCTCGTTGACAGGCTGGGCGCTGCCTAGTTCCTGAGTACGTTTGATCTTACTTCAGGGTACTGGCAGATCGCCCTGACTGAGGGGGCTAAAGAGAGATCTGCATTTTCAACCCCTGATGGCAAATACGAGTTCCGGGTGATGCCATTTGGATTGAAAAATGCCCCCGCTACCTTCCAACGGTTGGTTAACGGGGTCCTAGCTGGCAAGGATGCCTTCTGTGCAGCCTACCTGGATGACATAGCTGTCTACAGTTCCAGCTGGGAGGAACACCTGCTCCACCTCAAGGAGGTGCTTCAGGCCCTGCAACAGGCAGGCCTGACCATCAAGGCTAGTAAGTGCCAGATTGGGCAGGGTTCCGTGGTGTACTTGGGACACCTAGTGGGTGGTGGCAAGGTGCAGCCACTCCAGGCCAAGATTGAAACTATCAAGGCCTGGCAACCACCTAGAACTCAGACTGAGGTGAGAGCCTTTTTAGGCCTCACAGGATACTACCGCAGATTTGTCAAGGGCTATGGTACCATTGTGTCACCCTTGACAGAATTCACTTCCAAGAAACAACCTAGGTTGGTGAATTGGACAGAGGCTTGTCAGAAAGCCTTTGACTCCCTGAAGGAAGCCATGTGCACGGCCCCGTGCTCAAGGCCCCTGACTACTCCCAGGAAGTTATCGTACAGACAGACGCTTCAGAGCATGGCATAGGGGCGGTCCCAGCACAGCTAAATGAGGAGGGCCTAGACCAACCAGTAGTCTTTATTAGCAGAAGGCTATTACCACGGGAACAGAGGTGGAGTGCTATTGAAAGAGAAGCTTTTACTGTGGTCTGGGCACTGAAGAAGCTAAGACCCTACCTGTTTGGGACTCACTTCCGGGTTCAGACAGACCACAGGCCCCTCAGATGGCTCATGCAGATGAGGGGTGAGAATCCAAAACTCTTGAGGTGGTCAATTTCCCTACAAGGGATGGACTTTACGGTGGAACATCGCCCCGGGGTTGACCACGCCAATGCTGATGGTCTCTCCAGATACTTCCACCTTAGCGATGAGAGCTCCCAGGAGGTCAGGTAGCTCTCCCCACTTTCAGCTGGGGGGGACACATGTTAGACCTGACAGACTTAGGGTGGTCACCCCTAAGTTTTTGCCTGCCTCCCTCCAATTTTTGGACACTGTTTTTGCTGGCTTTTAGACTCTGCGCACTTTACCACTGCTAACCAGTGCTAAAGTGCATATGCTCTCTCCCTTAAAACATGGTAACCTTGAATCATACCTGATTGGACTATTTAATTTACTTATAAGTCCCTAGTAATGTGCACTCTATGTGCCTAGGGCCTGTAGATTAAATGCTACTAGTGGGCCTGCAGCACTGGTTGTGACAACCACTTAAGTAGCCCCTTTTCCTTGTCTCAGGCCTGCCACTGCAAGGCCTGTGTGTGCAGTTTCACTGTCACCTCGACTTGGCATTTAAAAGTACTTGCCAAGCCTAAACCTCCCCTTTTCTCCACATATAAGACACCTCTAATGTGTGCCCTAGGTAACCCCTAGAGCAGGGTGCTGTGTGGGTGAAAGGCAGGACATGTACCTGTGTAGTTTACATGTCCTGGTAGTGTGAAACTCCTAAATTCGTTTTTGCACTACTGTGAGGCCTGCTCCCTTCATAGGCTAACATAGGGGATCCCCTCATACAGTATTGAAGTGGTAGCTGCTGATCTGAAAGGAGTAGGAAGGTCATATTTAGTATGGCCAGAATGGTAATATAAAATACTGCTGACTGGTGAAGTTGGATTTAATATTACTATTCTAGAAATGCCACTTTTAGAAAGTCAGCATTTCTTTGCACTTAAATCTTTCTGTGCCTTACAATCCACGTCTGGCTGGGCTTAGTTGACAGCTCCTTGTGCATTCACTTAGACACACCCCAAACACAGGGTACTCAGCCTCACATGCATACATCTGCATTTTGAATGGGTCTTCCTGGGCTGGGAGGGTGGAGGGCCTGCTCTCACACAAAGGACTGCCACACCCCCTACTGGGACCCTGGCAGACAGGATTGAACTGTAAGGGGACCTGGTGCACTTCTTAGCCACTCTTTGAAGTCTCCCCCACTTCAATGGCACATTTGGGTATAAAACAGGGCCTCTGCCCTACCTCATCAGACACTTGCTGGAGAAGAAACCTGAACCAAAACCTGCATCTTGCCAAGAAGAACTGCCTGGCTGCCTAAAGGACTCACCTGACTGCTTTCTACAAAGGACTGCTGCCTTGTTGTTGCCCTGCTGCCTTGCCGAACTCTTGTCTGGCTATAAAAGTGCTCTCCAAGGGCTTGGATAGAGCTTGCCTCCTGTTCCCTGAAGTCTCAGGACCAAAAAGACTTCTCTTTTTCACTTGGACGCTTCGTGCGCCAAAATTTTCGACGCACAGCTTGTTCCGCAGCGAGAAAAATGCCGCACACCGATGCTGATCGACGCGATGCCTTCGGGACGACCGAAACTTCGACGCACGGCCTCGCAAGGACAACGCCGCCTGACCTCCAGAGGAGAAATCGACACGACGCCTGCCGTGAGAGCGAAACTTCCACGCACAGCCCCGCAGGGCGACGTGCAGCCGGTAAACAAGCAGGAGAATCCACGCACAGACCAGGGACATCTGGTAATCCCCGCGACCCACAGAAAGAGACTGTCTGCGTGCCGGAAAACGACACATGACTTCCCCGTGTGAAAAATAACGACGCAAGTCCGTGTGTGCTGGGGAGAAATCAACGCACACACCCTTTTTCCACGCATCTCTTCTTCTGTGGCCCTCTGAGGAGATTTTCCACTCCAAAGCAGGTACTTTGTGCTTGAAAGAGACTTTGTTTGCTTTTTAAAGACTTAAGACAGTAAATATCACTTTTCAGTGATATCTCTACAAATTCACATTGCAACTTTATTCGTTTTGACCTACAATTATCCTGATAAATATTATATATTTTTTTAAACACTGTGTGGTGTATTTTTGTGGTGCTATATGGTGGTTTTGTATGATTTATTGCACAAATACTTTACACATTGCCTTCTAAGTTAAGCCTGACTGCTCGTGCCAAGCTACCAGAGGGTGGGCACAGGATAATCTTGGATTGTGTGTGACTTACCCTGACTAGAGTGAGGGCTTTTGCTTGGACAGGGGGTAACCTGACTGCCAACCAAAAACCCAATTTCTAACAGTCTGGCATTGGCTGACTGCTTCTTGCCTTTGAGAAGGAAGGAAGGAAGTTAAAAGAAAGGTGGACGGCAAGGAAGAAAGAAAGATGGAGAGAGACAAGAAAGAAAGATGAAGAAAAGAAAGAAAATAGAAAGCTAGAGAAAAGAAAAAGGAAAGAAAGAAAAGAAAGAAAGAAAAATGAAAGAAACAAAGAAGCAAATAAGAAAACAAAGAAGGAATAAAGGACAGAATTAGGAACAACAAGGAAAGAATGAAGAAAGAATGGTCAGAATAAAAGACAGAAAGAAACAAGGAGAAAAAGAACAAGGGAAAGAAAAAAGAGGAATGAAAGATGCAATGTACGAAAAAAGAAAGGAAGGAGAGAAGGGAGGGCAAGGGAAGAAAGAAGGAAAATAGGAATAGGAAAGAAAGAGGAGATGACAAATTAGTGTAAAGATAGAACACCCTGATGAGCTTAAATTCAGACTTCATGTGACTTGTTAGTGTGGTGTGTGAAATAGCAGCAGTCAGATAAACAAAGGACACTTTGGCTGGAGACAGGAACTGATGAAGCTGAACTCTCCTCTGTACTCACATCTGGGAGAAAGTGTCTTGTTATCACATCAGGTGCTAAAAAAGGCAGCTTAAATAATAGTAAAGTAAATAAAAAAACATTGGCACTGAAGGGAACCTTCAGTGTACCTTGTGTGCAGATGTGCTCCTTGTGAAAAAGCTAAATGTAGTCTCTCAAGTGAAGTTAGCCAGTGACTGAAGTAGGCTGGCTCACTGCCGATGCTGTAAACTGTAGCGGGTGGAAAGAATATGTGAATGACGCAGCAACTAACCATTTGATGAAGAGAGACTGGTGTCAGTATATTATACATATAATTTTAATAAAATCAAAGGTCATGACTAATGCCAGTCCTAAAAAGGCAACATGCAAAACCAGACTCTATCCACAAGCTATCATCATCTGCTTCTGTCCTACACTCACCTCTAACAACAGAACATTGATGTAAAGAATTCAATAAAAACATATTTTGCATTTGCCTTTTATTGCCCTTTACTAGTTACACCGTCATTAGCATCTATACTCCTCACTTACCATCTTGACTCTGAACTGATAATGTATGAAACAGCGTGGTTCCATAATTTACTGCCTAGATGTATCTTTACACGTTTGCTTGTATGTCTCAATGCATTTTAACTCTTATGCTGTTTGTCCCACACAAATACACTGAATTGTGTTATAATTTTGAAAACATTTAAATTAAAAAAGTGAGAACAAAACACAAAGGGGGTTATTCCAACTTTGGAGGAGGTGTTAATCCGTCCCAAAAGTGACGGTAAAGTGACGGATATACCACCAGCCGTATTACGAGTTCCATAGGATATAATGGACTCGTAATACGGCTGGTGGTAAATCCGTCACTTTTCTGTCACTTTTGGGACGGATTAACACCTCCTCCAAAGTTGGAATAACCCCCAAAGTCTACAGGAAGGAAAGGACATCAGTGGACCCAGGCAGTAATGAATATCACTGCTCTAAGCAGTCATTACCATTAGTGTCTCTAAGCAGAAAAGAGTACTAATGGCCCAAGCATTGAAGATCATCGATGGCTGCAGGCAGCAATGTGTATTCATTTCCAAAGGCAATAATGAACATTAATGATCCTAAGCAGTACAAAACATCAATGTCCATGGGCAGTATTGTACTTCAATTGGCCAAGATCATAATGAACATTGTGGACTGGGAATATCAGAGACAGAAAATCAATGGCTTCCAATATTGTGACCAGAACATTGAGGGACAAAATATCAAAAGGTAATTTCCTATACATTTTTTATACCTAACTCAATATAAACACACCTTGGTGATATATATATATATATATATATATATATATATATATATATATATATATATATATATATATGTACATATATTTTGTCAATGTACGTAGATGTGGATTTAAAAATATTAAATCTAAACATCATTCTATGCACTTACCTATTTGTTGTTTTGACTGGAGGTGCCACATTTATGGTTGGCACTAACTAGTGAGTGGGGATGATTCCTGGGCATGCCCTAACGAAGGGAGTAAAAGTTCCTGGGGCCAACCCTATTTACTTTTTGAATTTTCAGGATGGCAAAAATCTTTGGCCAAACTAAGCCTGTGTTTTAAGGACTGAGGTGTATGCAGGGGGTGAACTATTGTAATCTCCTCCCACATCTAACACTAAGCTCCAGTTTGAAGTGCCCACTGTACCCACAATAAGCCAAGACATTAAAGTCTGGCAGGACAGCAACCAGACAGTGGATCCACAACAATTGTTTGGCATCCTGTTCCCTCTCCTGTAAAGTGTGCTCCAAGTGTTAAATGTGAAGCCAGAAGACCTGTCAAGCATGATTTGACACTCAAGCAGGAGTTGACACTGTAGTGTCAGCAGGATGCCCGCAGCCCCAACCTACATATTCAAATGAGTGACCTCTGTTCATTCAGGTCAGCCTAATGCTTACACCTGAGAGGCATTTCACGCCTATTCAAAGCTAATTACTGGCTGGGAGAAGCCAGAGAGCCAATGCAAATTAGTCTCTAGGAACGCGAGGGAGGGACAGTTACTTTTCCTTAATATTTATTAAAAATCTGACTTCTCTATTTATTTTGATGTTTTAATAACTATTGAGAGTAGTTTTTTTTTTTTTTTTCCAGTTGGTCCCATTAACAAGATATAATATTAGTACTTTAATCCGTACTCTGGTCTTCTTCATAGGACAGCTAGGCTACTTTTGAATATTATGCACCCTGCCTTGTTGGCTACAAGGACTACATAGAGGTGACTTTTTAATATTTAAAAGGAAGGTTTTTAACCTGTGCAAATGTTTTTTGACTGGGGAAGTTCCAGTTTGTACATACCTACAGTCAGGCTACAATGGTATGCCATGATACTCGTTGTACTAGATGGCACAATAAGCGCTGCAGTCCACTACTGCCATTTAACTTCCAGCCCCGGATGTTGTACCATATCATAGGACCTTATAGGCCACTTAAATATAGCAATTCGGAGTATGTCAATTTGGCCATATTAAAAGAGGCAGCACCGGCACTTTCCTACTGGTTAGCAGGGGTGGGTGACATGCACAGCCTAAATCCAGCAAAATATAGGATTCAGCAAAAACACCTCAGTGATTATGCAGAAAGGGGAGATTTCCTACAAGATGTATGAGCCAAATAGAGGAGTGTGTGATAATAAAGTATATTTTTTACATGGAAAATAGTCCCTCATGTATTATAATCAATCATATCCCATGAGGCAGAATGATGTATCTAATAGTCAATAGCATGATGAAGAGCCAAAACTATTCCTCCTGGTTGATCCAAGATATAATTGACAATGTCTCAATTCACTGAATGAAGGGGATCTAACAAAGAACCAAGCCAATGGCTTAAGGGCCCTGACCCTATGACCACGCTCTGTATTTTGGAAACAAGTGGTCTTGCTGACAGCTGCACTGGTCACACCAGACATACTCACCCATTCATCAAACCATGGACTGACTCACCCATCATTGAAGTTTTGTGCTTTTTGGGTAATTTCTACCTAAAATTTTTAAAAATCATGTCTCCAGTTTGTTGTCATTTTGGTGTCATTTTCTTCAGTAAATGTTACTCAATTTTTCTAATTCAGTTTGAATTTTTTATTGTTTTGCATTTTTATGTTATTACTGTTCTGGCAATGCATAAACCCTTCACACATTGCCCTATGTTAAGCCAGCCTGCTCTGTGCCATAGCTACCAGGGGGATGAGCTCAGTTTCCTTTATTGACTTTGATGGTTCACCTCAAAAAAGGTTGTGATTGATCCTCGAGATGTGTAGCAACCCACCCCAAACAATAATCTAGTATCTAGTTTCTTACACAATATATGCATTTATTATATACACAAGAAATACTTTTTCGATTTTGTTAAGTGCTAAAGCTTATTTTTAAAAGCTTTTTTGAGAATACAAGAGCAAGCCTGAAGTCAAGGTGGCTGCAAAACAGGTTTTTTTGTTTACATATTGGAATGGCCATACCAAATCGCAACAGCATTGTAAATTGTCAGTCCCATCCTGGCCCCATGATCCCTGTTCCAGCTCTAGCCTGCTTATTGCTGGAGCTAATAATGTTCCCTGCTACCGATCTGCCCTGCTCTTCATGTGAATGCTTCACCCTGGCTCAAAAATCGTGACTCCTTCTCTACTCCACCTATGTCAACCAGCTTCAATGAAATGCTTGCGGTACAACACATTTCTTTTCAATGCTGAGAGCTCTGCAGCCTCTATGATTCAATCGCTATACCTGCCATTTGGAATGCAGAGCACCTGGCAGCTACCCTGCATTTCAATGTTCATCTAAAGATGATATAGTGACAATGCATAGCTTTTTCCTACTACTACACCAACACACTACCATTTCTACTACACTATTACTACCACCTCTGCGTCCATCACCATTAGTAGGTCATTAATGATTCTAAAGAGCTCTTTATCTGGATTTGTAGCCGCAGGGATGTGTTATGCATAGTGGGATCCCTTAGCCTTCTTGATTGGTGTTTGGTAGATTCTGTATTGCCTGCAGAGCCCCTTTTCCTCAATGAGTTTGGAAGTTTTCTTCACAAGACTTTTAAAGATCTGGTTTCAGTTTTTCATAGTTTTGCACCTGAATTGAAGTAGATGATCTCTTTCTGTTAGATCACAGATGTATAGTTTTAAAAGGAACCATTTATTGGGGCGAATATAGCTTCAAGTGTGTGCTCAACCAAATGGATGGGACTCAAAAAGAGTTGGTGGAAGCCAAGTACTTCAATGCTACTGAGAAGGGACGTGGTTTGGCGTACCTCTTGTCTGTCAAATATATTGCATCTGATGTTGTGAGCAGGATCTTTCACATGGTTTTTCAAGATGTTCCAATAGGCGCATTAGTCATTTCTCAGAGTTTGGAGTGAAGGGAGAGCAATATGCACCCGGAGTGCCATACGGGATTGTGTAGAGGGGTGATTAGGAGAAACTCTCATGTAGAAGGTAGATAGAAACCCACACAGATGTGTTTACTAAATTGCCTATTAGTGGCCACATAAATTCCGTAATGGGCAATAAGTAATACACCAAAGCATCACCCAGTATTGAGTTTATGTGGCAAATGTACCATAAAATGCACTATTTGCCCCTGTTTTTCCCAAGTGTTATCATGAATTCAAAGCAAATATTTATTACCATATTCCAGCTACTAGTTGTTGGTGCTGCATTCTGTGCCTACATGACCTTGATATATGTTCCACTCTCTTCCACTGTGTTTCCTTTCTATTACCTGTGAAAGTTTATTCCTTTTTATGTTGTAAGTGGGGGTTCTATCCCAGTGTCTAGTTGTATGGCCCAAGTATAAGTGAGTTGTCTCCCAAGTAGGCTTAAATTCCAATTACTTGGTCACTTATTGCCATTTTCCCTGCTCCAGTCTAAGAGTTACTTAGTACTACTGCTAGTTCCGTCCCTTTTTCAGAGGCATTGTACGCAATCTCTGAGTAGTAGGACTTGATTCGTTGTCCCACTGCTGGCGTCATTTTCCTGTTTCTGTGTTTTTAGTTCTAGTGAAGCAATCTCTAGACCATGAAGTTCAACGAACAAAGAGTGGCCTTCGGGTGATCATTAGCTCTAGATGGAGAATTTCTCAATCACATTGAAGCTCAGCCCAGGGAATTATTTTAGTCTCACTATAATGCCCTTGGCTGTTTTAGAGCTGCCCGTTTCCCTACATTGCTTCCAATGGAAAACTTGAGAGAATATTCCTCCTCACAAGAGGACATTCAATCATTGCATTTTTACTATATTCAAGCATTTTTGCCACACATACAATTCTTATATCAAACATTTTTTATGTAGCTGCCACTTTAAAAAAACTTTTGTAAGTGCCAGAGTGCCTGACTGTACATTGTCCATCCCAGTGGCATCTCCTATTTTAGATTGGTACTAATACATATGAAGGGGTCCCTATTACCTCCAGACTCCAAAACAGCAAATTTATAAGGAATTGAATAGGGTTGGTGTAGGATTAAAATCACTTAAACCGGTTCAGTCCACATTGTTCTGTTAAACTAAGTTCAATGTAAAATTTTGATTATAAAGACCATATTATTGAGATTAAAACACCCAATGAGTTCCTACAATATTACATATGATATCACTAGTAGGTGCATTGAGTAGACTTTTCTAGTTCTTTTGGTTGTCCTTTGTAACAAGTTAAAGTTTGTTCTTTTGAATAACAGTTTAAGTTTGCCAAATTTGTTGATGATGAAAATAATGATACTCAGTTAATATAAGTTTCACCCAATGTGTTGTGCAAGTTCAGGGCTTTTTTAAGGCTGTAAATGTTAAGTTGTTTCTTAAAAGAATATAAGATAAAATCAGTAAAAACATGTACATAAACAAATGCCACATTCATTTGGTGGGAATCTGTACTGGTTGATGTGGAAAAAGCATTTTGTGTTTCACTGCAAAGGTGAGATGTATAAAAAGGAAAGAACATGTGATTTATTATCCCAGTGTAGTGACGGAAAATTTGCATTTGTGAGAACATTAATTCTGTTGTTATGAGTCATGGAATAAAACTCATGTAGAATTAAAGGATCAAAATGTGTCACAACTAAGTAAATTAGGGCCTGATGTATATCTTGGTGGAGAGGCAACTCCATCGTAATGGCAACGGCTTTCCCTCCCCACCAAGACTATCGTCCGCCCACCCGATTTAAATTTGAGCAGACTATAGTTTGGTGACAACTATCTCTGTCTGTTGTGGTCAAGCTCCTCTGATGGCATGATGGAGTGGTGGCATTGGAGGTTTGCCTATACATCCTCTCACCTAGTTTAGATGTAGAACATACAGCCATTTTTAAATACCCTTCATCCCCAGGAAAAACATGGACGTAAGGGGCACAGAAAAGTGCTCAATGCCCCATTCGCCATGTGAGGAAACTCCTATGATGAGTGGCAGTATTACTTTTTTATTTTCAAAAATAAAATTCCACTTTAGGAATTTCTTATTTTAATTAAAAAAATAAATTAAACTTTGACATACAGGTCCATCATGTTTGACAGGGCAGTTCATCAAAATTACAACACATTGGCAGAAACCGCTGTGATTGGTGGGTCCTGTCAATGCTTGAAATGGTTGCTGGGACAGTGTACATTTCATAATTAGGGAGGTGACACCTCCATTGGGACGACAGAGTCATTTACTCAGTCGCCCTGGTGAAGAACGGACTGTCCACCAAATGAAAAATCAGGCCCTAAATTCTTAAGTCCAAAAGTTGACTGTGAGACATGGGGAGTCAGTAAAATAAAACATTTAAGAGCCAGGATGAACATAGTTGATAAAAAAAGAGTCTAAAAGAGTAAGAAATTTGAATGTAAGTGAGGTTTACCACATGAATTTGTTTTAGATATGAAATAGTTTAGTGGAGTTGGCAGTGGCGCCCGGTAGTTTTAGGAGGGCGGGGGAGAAGCACACTCACACTTATTCATTCACGCACGCACATCCATTCACAACACTCCTCAACATTCAAACATACACACATGCACCAAACATTCATTTATAAAACACACACACACTTATCTTCAGCTTGGAGGTCCCAGGAGGACTGGGACTGCTGCCTTCTCTCTCTGGCTGACCTTAGGTCAGCCAGTGAGGGAAGGCAGCAGTCTCAACTTCATCACAGGGTGGGATGGGGTCAGTGAGACTTCTGACCCCTCCCCACTCTGTGACGAGGTGTCACTGATTGACACACGCCCTCGGCGCTTCAGGGCTTAAATCTGAAGCAGCCAGGTCGGTGTCAATGGGTGATACTTCCCCTCATCACCAAGGGGGAAGGTCTCAGTGCACCTTTGCTGAGCTGCAGAGGTCACACCCATAGGAGCTGTGACCTCTTCAGCCCAGCAAAGTTCAGCTCAGGCTGCCAGGAGTTTGCACAAATCGCTCATGTCTCACTCCTGGCTGTCTGATCTGAACATGAAGAGTGTCTGTCAGGCTGTCCTTTGCTCAGCCTGGCAGACACTCTTCATGAGAGGCAAAAGGTGGGGGGGGTGGCCCCTCCACTCTAAAGGACAGGCTGCGGCTGATCGTTGGTCACATTTGGTTAAAGTGGATGCATGCTGTGGTAAGGAGAGATCGATAATGTTTATGAGTACTGTTAGGCTGTCCATTAGGTATTCCATGCTGGAATAATCTGGAGAAATTGTGGGGTAGTGGGTGGGAGTAGTCGAAATGTCAAAATGATGGGCTTACTGTAAAGGGCTTGAGAAATCTGGCTCAATTCGATCCGCTACTCTGGGTGAAGACAGTGACCCAAGCCAAGGACTGTGGGCCACTTGTGCAGTCTGTGGATATTAGCTGTCACAGTCATCTTTAAGTCAGGCATTTTAAACAAGTTGATACATGTGTGTTGACATGTGTGGAAGTGATCGGGAGAATGTACATTGTTTCTCGCAAGCCATTCTAGCGGTATATCTGGTGAAAATTGGAGAAATACCATTCAAGTGTGTGCTCAGTGACTAGGTTTAGACGAAATTTAAATTACGCTGTCATACTTTGCTTAATTTCAGGAATTTTGCATTATGTTTGTTGTCTAAAATTCCCAAAATTGCACTATTTCACCACTTTACATAATTATGTACCATTCGTCTTAAACATGTATCACAAAATACACCATTCACTGTAAATACTTACTGCAAATGAATTCAAACAACAGAACATGAGTGGCTATTTTTCGCAGTACTTTGTTTAGATGCATCCTCATGCCAAAAACAGAAGAACCCATTTGCATTAAACGAAAGCAAAAATTTACAAATTCACATTTTGCATAATTATTTGTAATTTTGAGTAGTTTTACCAACATTTCAAGTAATACTGCAAAAGCACATTACAGAAATTTCACACACCCCTAGTAGAGACTGGGAGGCATCAGTAGGATGCAGCATTATATCTGCATTGTAATGTCAACTGTTGCCATATTGTGTGTTGTTAGAAAATCCCTTTTTTTGTTCGGTCACCCCCATTGTTTTGCTGGCTTATATTGGTGGTTTTTAAACTCTGCACATTGGTACAATATGGTCTTGTCCCCAACAAGCATGTTATTACCCCCAAAAACATGATGGCATTGGCTAATTCCCAATTTTCGTATTTAACTTACTAGAAAGGCCATAGAAGATCGTGTAGGAAATGCACTAAAAACATAGAGGTAAATGTCACCTGTAGAATAATGTACATAATGTGCCATGCCATAGGCCGACAAAGAAAAGAAGACTCTGGCCCTCATTCCAACCTCAGCGGTAAAAGGCGCTTACCGCCGTTCAGAAGACCGCCATAACACCGCCGCGGCCGCGGTAAACCGCCACGGTCATTCTGACCCACAACAGTCAAACCGCCAAAATACCGACATCCACAAAAGTCCGCCACACCAAAGGGCAGCGAGAAACTGGTGATGACCAAACCTCCACCATCACGCCAACAGAAATACGCCAACACTATCACGACACACGAATCCACGCGGCGGTCTTTCAACCGCGGTATTCCATTGGCGGTACACACCGCCGCGCTCAAAATACACACACACCTACAAAATACAACCACATTGGACAATTCAAAATACACACACCTGATACACATACACACACCACTCCCACACACCCATTACAACATAAAATACACACCCACATCACCCACAAACCTCCACTCCTAGAGATTCGTGAACACGCACCGAGAAAAGACATCCGAGCACCCAGACGCCCAATTCACTGTCACCCAGCAATATTTGCACGCACTTCACACAACACAACAATACACATCACCACACTTAGCACCACACAATCCACCCTACACATCACCCACACCACCTAATGGCACCGCAAAGACACCCCAGGTTCTCTGATGATGAACTCAGGGTCATGGTGGAGGAAATTGTACGAGTAGAGCCACACCTGTTCGGGGCACAGGTGCAGCACACCACCATTGCCAGGAAGATGGAGCTATGGAGCAGAATAGTCGACAGGGTCAACGCTGTGGGACAGCACCCAAGAAATCTGGACGACATCAGGAAGAGGTGGAACGACCTACGGGGGAAGGTGCGTTCCATGGTATCCAGGCACAACATTGCGGTGCAGAAGACTGGCGGCGGACCCCCACCTCCTCCCCCAGAATTTACAACATGGGAGGAGCAAGTCTTGAACATCCTGCATCCTGAGGGCCTCGCAGGAGTAGGCGGAGGAATTGACTCTGGTAAGTCAAATCTTAACTACTTCTTCCCCCCACCCCACCTGCATGCCAACTCATACCCCCACCCTCACCCCCACCCCCATCACACCTACTCCTTGCAAATGTCTCACCATCACAACCCACCCATCCCAACACCTAGCACTGCATGCGTCCACAAAGCATGGGCACCCATCACCTAAGCATGCCCACTGCACATACACATACAACTCCCCCAACCACCGTCACAACAGCCCCCACAAAGGAATGCCAGCACTGGGGTACACGGGCACCCACCCATTGCACGCTATGGCACACACAGAATCAATAACCATACTTTTATACCCCTGCAGGACCCGAACGCCACGTCACCGCGCAGGAGGGTCCACATATGTCCACTCCACCCCCAGAAGAGGCCCACAGTGAAGACAGCAGCTCTGTCTCCCTGGATCTAGATGACCAGCCCGGTCCATCGGGGACCTCGGGACAGTCGGTTCCCCTCACACAGCCACAGGCCACAGCAGACCTTCCCACTCTGGGAACACCAGCACAGCACCCACCCAGCGGGCCCATACCTCTGTCCCCAGGACACGTCAATCAGCAGTGTGTCCACCACTACAGGGAACCCAGGCTAACCCAACACCCCAACAACAACAGGGACCTGGGGGCAGTGGTAGTGGAAACAAGGGTCCAGGGGACAGAGGCCCAGGGAAACAGGGGAACTGGGAGGGCTGCTGTGCGACAGGGGGGGACAGGCCCAGGGAACCCACTCTCCACGAGGCCCTCTCCTCCATCATGGGAGCATACCACCTCTCCCAGGAGACGATGGCGACGGTCCTGGCCAGGTTTCAGGAGATCCAGCTTCTGCAGGAGCAACAGTATATGGGGTTCAGGGAGGAACTAAGAAACATAAGTTCCGCCATGGGTACCATCGTAGTGGCCCTGAATCAGGTAGTCACCACATTGCGAGACACTGTGGCACCTGAAAGGGCCCCTGACACTAGCATGCACCAAGAACTGCCTACCACCTCCGCCGGCGCTAGTGGACAGGAGGCCCCGACACAAGACCAACAGGCCACCAGAACCCCACCCCCTGCAGAAGGAGAACCACCCCGCAAGCGGGCCCTGAGATCCAGGAAGAAGACAGAGTAAGATGTCAAGACCCCCGCCAGCAAAGGATACCGCCCTGATTGTCATCCCACTGTCCCACATTGTCACCCTGTCCAACCTTAAACTGCCCCTGCTCCACTTCCCACAGGCATTTGGACAATGCACCTGTGAAACTGATAGTCTGGACTCTGCCATGGACAATCCTCCACCATCACCCCTCACCGATTTGCAACCACCCATCCAATTTAGAGCACTTGAATAAAAAAACTTATTGCACAAAACAATCTGGAGTCTGGCTGTGATTTAGAACAAATGTATTATACATGACCGTGCCAAAATGTACATTCACATTGTGATGCCAACAAACCGCTGTCACACAGCTGTAGTCAATGGGGAAACAAAGCAGATGTCACGCAGTGGGGCCCACATATCTGAAAACAGAAGGGAAAGTCACAACACAGTTACCATACACTGGGAGAAAAAGTCAGACAGTAGAGAGGTAGGAGTCTTTAAGTAAATGTAATATGCCGGTGTGTACTCTTACCTGTGTGTCACTGAAAATACTGCTGTATTACTGTGTTCCTGTTCTCTATGTCGTCCTCTTCGGCTTCCTCCTCTTCACTCTCCACAGGCTCCACAGCTGCTACAACACCACCATCTGGACCATCCTCCTGCAGAAAAGGCACTTGGCGTCGCAAAGCCAGGTTTTGAAGCATACAGCAGGCCACGATGATCTGGCACACCTTCTTTGGTGAGTACATTAGGGATCCACCTGTCATATGGAGGCACCTGAACCGGGCCTTCAGGAGGCCAAAGGTTCGCTCGATCACCCTCCTAGTCCGCCCATGGGCCTCATTGTACCGTTCCTCTGCCCTTGTCCTGGGATTCCTCACTGGGGTCAGTAGCCATGACAGGTTGGGGTAACCAGAGTCCCCTAATAGCCACACCTGGTGCCTCTGGAGTTGACCTATAACGTAAGGGATGCTACTATTCCGCATGATGTACGCATCATGCACTGACCCAGGGAATTTGGCATTCACATGGGAGATGTACTGGTCAGCCAAACACACCATCTGTACATTCATGGAATGATAACTCTTCCGGTTCCTGTACACCTGTTCACTCCTGCTGGAGGGGACCAAAGCAACATGTGTCCCATCAATGGCACCTATGATGTTGGGGATATGTCCAAGGGCATAGAAATCAGCCTTCACTGTAGGCAAATCCCCCACCTCAGGGAAAACGATGTAGCCCCGCATGTGTTTGAGCAGGGCAGACAACACTCTGGACAACACCTTGGAAAACATAGGCTGGGACATCCCTGATGATATGGCAACTGTTGTTTGAAATGACCCACTTGCTAAGAAATGGAGTACTGACAGCACCTGCACTAGAGGGGGGATCCCTGTGGGTTGGCGGATGGGTGACATCAGGTCTGGCTCCAGCTGGGCACACAGTTCCTGTATAGTGGCTCGGTCAAGCCTGTATGTCAATATGACATGTCGTTCCTCCATTGTCGACAGGTCCACCAGCGGTCTGTACACGGGAAGATTCCTCCATCTCCTCGCATGTCCCAGCGGAGGGTGCCTATGAAGGACAACAGCGAGCACAGTCAATCAACCCACAGGTACGTAACCACAGCTTGCACATGACACGATTCCCAATGTATTGAATGGCTTGTATGAGTGTTGGTGCAAGGCCTAGGTATGTGTGATGCAGTTGGTAATTAGACCATGTGGGCCCTTGAAATGGCGGCTGCCTGACCTGTGAAGTGCGACAGTGGGATGTGAGGTCAATGCGCTGGCGTGGCACACCGCGGTGGTAGGCGGTCGAAGACCGCGGCACAAGCCGCATTGGTTAACATTGAACCCTATGGGTTTCAGGAGCCAATGACGATGTGCGCCGGCGGTCGCGGTACGCACCGCTGCGGGCGTGACTGTCATTTTCTATCTGCCTAATCACTCGATACCTGATCTTCGACAGGAGAGGACCTACACTGCAAGTGCTGCTGTGATCTCGGTCTGGAAGAGACAATGGCTCATGTGACTGGGGAAAGGGCCCCTGCCTTCACTGCGGAGGAGTTGGAGAAACTTGTGGATGGGGTCCTCCCCCAGTATGCGCTACTCTACGGTCCTCCAGACCAACAGGTAAGTACACTGGGACCATGCTTAGTGGGCAATGCCTGGGTTGAGTGGGGTGGAGGAAAGATGGTGAGGAGGGGAGCGATTGAGGCATGCATCAAATGACAGATGAGAGCATGTGCCACATGGCAAGGGTGGGGATGGGGGGCCACTCACTTCGAGCATGCAGAAGGTGATGACAATTTTTCTCTCCCTGTACATGTCACATAGGTCAGCGCCCACCAGAAAGTCACGATTTGGCGTGCCATCGCCAAGGACGTCCGGACCCTAGGGGTCCACAACAGACGGGGCACCCACTGCCGGAAGAGGTGGGAGGACATCCGACGCTGGAGCAGGAAGACGGCGGAGGTTCAGCTGGGGATGGCCTCCCAACATAGGAGGGGTGCCAATCGTCATTTGACCCCCCTGATGTCCCGGATCCTGGCGGTGGCCTACCCCGATTTGGATGGGCGCGTGAGGACATCACAGCAGACACAAGGGGGTGAGTACAAATACATTCTGCTGACTTTGCGCGCAGTGGAGGTGTCTGGGTGGGGGAGGAGGGCTGTGGGTATCCCTAGGCCAGGGCGATTTCTATAGGCTAGGCCCCTCTGTAAGACATGGCCCTGTGCCCCCGCCCACCACCTCTGTAGGGTGCCAAGTACAGGTATCCATGGCCCTGTGTCATCTATGTGTGCAGTTGTCGTCCATAGGCTTGTAGGCTATGTCCCACAGATTGCGTAGTGGACCCCAAGTGCGCGGCGTAGTGCAGGGGGCTTCTGTGTCTGTCTTGTCCGCCAACGGTAGCGGTAATCCATGCACTCAACATGTCTTTATTTCTCCCCCCCCCTTTTTTGTGGTCTTCCTGTTCATGTGTGCATTAGCATCATCAGGCGGAGGAGAAGTGGCATCGGAGCACGAAGGAGCTGCATCCCACATGGCCCTGGGGGACCATGCAACGGAGTCCGAATACACCAGTGGGACAGAGGGCGAGGGGAGCTCCACAGCGGGGACTCGTGCTGATGTCAGTGACAGCGACTCGTCCTCTAAAGGGAGCTCCCATGTGGTGGTGGCAACATCCGTGCCCCCGCAACAACAGGTACAACCGCCACCCAGCGCACCAGCACCGCCCTCCCAGCATCCCCTCAGCGTTTGCCCCATGCCCGCTCACCCAGGAAGGTGGGCATCTCCTTCGCCCCAGGCACCTCAGGCCCTGCCCCTGTCTCCCCTGCTGCCCTCAGTGAGGAGGTCATTGACCTCCTGAGGACCATCATTGTTGGGCAGTCTACCCTTTTGAATGCCATCCAGGGTTTACAAAGGGAGGTGCACCAGAGTAATGCATACCTGGAGGGCATTCATTCGGGTCAGGCTGCCCATCAGCGATCGTTCAACGCTCTGGCCTCAGCACTGACGGCAGCAATTGTCCCTGTCTCTAGCCTCCCCCTCCAACTTCCTCCACCCAGACCCAATCCCCTGTACCTCTGCCTATCCCAGACACACCATCAGACCAGCCTGCACACACCTCAACACCCAAGGGAAGCTCATCCAGACATAAGCACCACACATCACACAAGCATTCACACAAGCAACATCCACATGCAGACATACCAACACCCACTGCCTCCACTGTGTCCCCCTCCTCCTCGTCTCCCTCCTCCCTCCCTGTCATGTCTCCACTCACACTTGCATGCACAACATCTTCAGCCACTACGTCCATCACCAGCACACCCACCAGAACACTCCGCACACGTGCAGTCACCACCCCCACTACCATTTACACGTCCCCTGTGTCCTCTCCCAGTGTGTCTGTCACCCCCTCTTCCAAACTACACAAACGCAGGCAGCCACCCACCCAACAGCCATCCACCTCACGACAGCCTCCAGCCCAAGCACCTGCACCTAAAGACACCAGACTTCACACTCCTACAACCACATCCTCTTCCTCCACTCCCATACCCACTACACCTACCAGTCACTCTTTTTCCGAATTGCTTTTCCTTGCCAACCTTAACCTCTTTCCAACAACTCCCCCACCCCGTCCATCTCATAAGACTCCAATCAGCACCTCAGCCACCACAAAATCGGGACCTGTAAAGACTGTTGTCCATGGACTGTGGAGTCCCCCACCCTCAAGGGCATCCAGTTCAGCTCGGAGCCAAGGCACGGCCAGCCCACCCCCGGAAAAGCATCTGAAGATTGCCAGTGCCCGGCGCGAGAGACCAAAGACCCAAGGGACCAAAATCCCTACATTGGCTCCGGCAGGAAGTCGGGTGCCACCTGGCACACCACCAAAGGTGGGAAAGGGCCACAAGCGTACAGGGAAGGGTGGGAAGGGCAGTACGCCCGACAAGTCCGGCAGCAGGCCAGTTGGCCAGGAGGGCCCCACCAGCCCCATCCCAGGTGTGCAGGAGGACACCCACAGGCCCGGTACTGCAGCCCAGGAGGGCCCCGCAAGCCACGTCCCAGGTGGGCAGGAGGACACCCACAGGCCGGGTACTGCAGCCCAGGAGGGCCCCGCAAGCCACCAGACAGATGGGCAGGAAGGCCCCGCCAGCCACATGTCAGGTGGCGAGTGACATTCATGCCTGTGCCGGATCCGCTGACCAGGACACTCATCTCAAGCACCGCTGAACAGGGCACCGCCGTCTCAAGCACCGCTGAACAGGGCACCGCCGTCTCAAGCACCGCTGAACTGTGCCCTTCATCTCAAGCACCGCTGAACTGGGCCCTTCATCTCAAGCACCGCTGAACAGGGCACCGCCGTCTCAAGCAACGCTGAACTGGGCCCTTCATCTCAAGCACCGCTGAACAGGGCACCGCCGTCTCAAGCACCACTGAACAGGGCACTGCTGTCTCAAGCACCGCTGAACAGGGCACCGTCGTCTCAAGCACCGCTGAAGAGGGCACCGCCGTCTCAAGCACCGCTGAACTGGGCCCTTCATCTCAAGCACCGCTGAACTGGGCCCTTCATCTCAAGCACTGCTGAACAGGGAACCGCCGTCTCAAGCACCACTGAACTGGGCATCGCCGTCTCAAGCACCGCTGAACAGGGCACTGCGGTCTCAAGCACCGCTGAACTGGGCCCTTCATCTCAAGCACCGCTGAACTGGGCCCTTCATCTCAAGCACCGCTGAACAGGGCACCGCCGTCTCAAGCACCGCTGAACTGGGCCCTTCATCTCAAGCACCGCTGACCTGGGCCCTTCATCTCAAGCACTGCTGAACTGGGCACCACCGTCTCAAGCACCGCTGAACTGGGCACCGCCGTCTCAAGCACCGCTGAACAGGGCACCGCCGTCTCAAGCACCGCTGAACTGGGCCCTTCATCTCAAGCACCGCTGAACTGGGCCCTTCATCTCAAGCACTGCTGAACAGGGCACCACCGTCTCAAGCACCGCTGAACAGGGCACCGCCGTCTCAAGCACCGCTGAACCGGGCACCGCCGTCTCAAGCACCGCTGAACTGGGCCCTTCATCTCAAGCACCGCTGAACTGGGCCCTTCATCTCAAGCACCGCTGAACAGGGCACCGCCGTCTCAAGCACCGCTGAACTGGGCACCGCCGTCTCAAGCACCGCTGAACAGGGCACCGCCGTCTCAAGCACCGCTGAACTGGGCCCTTCATCTCAAGCACCGCTGAACTGGGCCCTTCATCTCAAGCACTGCTGAACTGGGCACCGCCGTCTCAAGCACCGCTGAACAGGGCACTGCCGTCTCAAGCACCGCTGAACTGGGCCCTTCATCTCAAGCACCGCTGAACTGGGCCCTTCATCTCAAGCACCGCTGAACAGGGCACCGCCGTCTCAAGCACCGCTGAACTGGGCCCTTCATCTCAAGCACCACTGGCCCATTGGCGGAAGGGGCAGGCCCGCATCTGTGTCGGGCAGGGCTGCACGAAGCACTCTGGGCACTAGTCCGCTGATATTGACTTGAGAGACTGTGGCTTTGCACTCCCCAGGATGGCACAGTGGGCAACCCACCCACTGTAGAGACTTGAGAGACTGTGGCTTTGCACTCCCCAGGATGGCACAGTGGGCAACTCACCCACTGTAGAGACTTGAGAGACTGTGGCTTTGCACTCCCCAGGATGGCACAGTGGGCAACCCACCCACTGTAGAGACTTGTGAGACTGTGGCTTTGAAAACCCCAGGATGGCACAGTGGGCATGGAGGCCCCTCGTGGATCTGGCGTCGTGGACTCATCTGGCTGAGGTGCCCCCCCTTCCCTTCCCCCTGAGGTGCCTGTAGCTTTCCTATCTGATGCCCCTGCAGTGTTCTCTCCATTGGAGGCAGGTATCCTGTGTGAGCTTTGCCCATGTGTTTTTGCCCAGTGGCCCACGAACAATGGCTGATAGACATATCGGACTGGACAATTTATGTATATAAAGTTATAGATGTGTGATATATTTTATACTCAGTCTTACAATATAATTCTATATTTATAATCATTTCCTTTTGCCTTTGCATTCTTTCGGGGGGGATGGGGGGGTAACTGTGATGTATTTCTATGCATTTATGTGTGTGTTGTAGTGGTTGAGGGTGGGGGTGGGTGTGTCGCGTATGTGTGTCCCCGTAATATTTTCTCCTCCCCCCTCCCCTGTGTCGTAGGTGCAGTACTCACCGTTGTCTTCTGCGTCGGCATTCGTGCTCTTGGTAGAGGAGCAGGAAGACAATGGCTGGTAGGATGTGGAGTTCGGGTTCCATGCTGTCCAGATTCCTCGTGGGGTGTATGGAGGTGAGTGTTTTCCGTTTGAAATTTCTGTTTCCGCCGTGTTTTTATCGGCGGGGCTACCGCCCCGGAAAAGGTGGCGGATTGGTGCGTTGTGATAGGGTGGGCGATACATTGTCTCCCGCCTGTCTGTTGGCGGTGACCGCCGCACTGTTTGTTTGTCCCGCCGTGGCAGTCGGAGTGTTATAGTGGCGGTCTCTGTTGGCGGTTTCCGCCAGGGTCGGAATTGCATTTTTTTTACCACCAGCCTGTTGGCGGTTTGGCCGCTGCTTTAACACCGACCGCCAGAGTTGGAATGACCCCCTCTGTGTCTGCATTTGTAGCCTGATTGCTGCAGCTTTTCCTGCAGATGGACCTGTCAAAATAACAGTTTTTCACAAACAGGAACTCTACTTTTTACTATTAAGTAAAATGGCCCCTGTGTAGGCCTCGTAATCCACAAGTAGGGTTACTAGTATTTAAAAGTGGAACATTTAAGAATTTAAGTTGGCATGTTCCTACAGTGACTAGCCTCCAACAGCTATTTACACTGTGTTTGATTCTAGCAATTTCAATAAGAAGCACTAAAGCATGGTTAAAAAATAATTTTTTGCTATCTTTTGTTTGGAATATGCAGCCACTGTTTTTAATATTTAATAAAAATGAATCCTCTTCAATGAGAAATATACAGTAAAAGCACATTTAAAAAATATACACTTTTCCTGGCTGAAACATCAGTGCATTAATTAGCATCAGCCTTCCTGCAGCTGGCCTCCCTTGTCAATGCTTTCTTCTTGATATGGTGTGAAGTCAGCTCCCAGAGCAGGGACAATGGATTAGGCCTATTGCCAGGAAGTCCTGAGTTTGAGCTATGTAACCCATTCTCTCTCATGAAGGGCAGTTGTAGAGGGCTTAGAAACCGGACCTAAGTAAAGCCTGCCCATTCATATTACACTATAAATGGAGATTTGGGGAAGACGGGCTGTTTGATACCAGGGACATTTGAAGTCATCCCGGCTTCATTCTGGTCGGAAAGTGAACTGGTCTCAGAGTCAGTTTGGTGTTGTTGAGTTGGAAGGGACTGCTCATTTCCCCGACATACCTCTGGGTAGGTCACCTGTTTGCTCGAAGGGAAGATTAGTTCTGCCATGTTGGATTCCACTAAGAACAGTACATTGTGAGATAGTTTTCAGTAAGGCAAACAGGATGTGCTGAAAAAGAGAATCGTTTTCTCTTTAAAACGTTTTATACACATTGGTCAGAGAGTGTCACGGAGTCTTCCTCAACCTGTTGGCTAGTGATTTCTACAAAATTGGCACTGCACCTCAGCTAATCACATTACATCAGGACCTGTGACTGAGCAGAAGAGGAATGGACCTGCTGTTTGGGACCTGTAAGGAGATCTGAATGGCTGGACTTGATCCCAAGTGTACCAAGGACTGAAAGGTGTACTACAAGGGTTAGTTGGCTGATGCAGGTGTGGTTAAAGGAACAACAAAACCTGCAGGAGGCTTTTTTCATGAACTGACCAGCTGAAGATTCAAATCTGGACCTGGGCTGGGGTGAGAACTGGCCCCTAAGTGCTATTCCTGAGGTCCTTGGATGATTAGATTTGACAAAGAGAACACAGTTCACATGTCTCTGGCCTCCAGTTCCCTGCTGGTTCCAGCCTGTTCCAGTTGCCACTGGTGCACTAAGTGACACTGCTGCTGCCTGTGTTTTCCTATCTTGGTTTTACCACTCACTGCTCTTCCTGCCAGTAGAAGTCTCCCGAACCCCAGGACCTCATTAATGCAGACTGCAGTGAGAATGTGCAGCAGATGCATGCAGTGGGTGCTCCACTTGCACACCAAAATAAAGCCTGTCTGTGTTTGTCCACACCTGGACCACACCCAGCATCAGAAATCCTGGCCCCAGGACCATCCAAGACAACACTACAGCCACAGCTGCCACTGGAGCCAACAAATGCCACCACCATTCCTCTGCCATCGTCTGTGACTCAACAACACACACATGCTGTTACTGTGCAGGACCTTTCTACTGCACCCGTGGCAATTTCCTCGGAGTTCTCCAACCCCACAGCTGCCAACAACATCATCCCACCCCAGGCTCTCTGCAATAACCTCTCAACCTTCTTCAAACGTAAGATTGCCAAGATCTACAAAACATTCGACCCACAGCATACCAATATGTATGCCCAGCAGGACACCTTCCTCATCGTCAAACAGCAGGTAAGCAACCGAAAGCCCCTCTCGAATGAAGACACCCCTCCCTTAATGAATACCATCTGCTCAGGAGACCTCTCAGACCCCTACCCCCACTTCAAATACAACCTTGGAAGAAGCATCATCTCCCCCACACCCATCCCTATCATTAACACGTCTATCGCCATTGCAACCTTGCAGTCTTCCTAGAAAAATGCTGAAGTCAACGCCCTGTTAAAGAAACCACCAGCAGGCCCCAGCACCCTCATTAGCTACAGACCCATCTACAACTCCAGCAACTCCTAGACAGCTTTCAGTCTGGCTTTCTCACCAACCACAACACAAAAATCATTTGTGTGGCCATCAATTACATCAGAATCATCCTCAACAGAGGAGAAACGGCTGTATTTATTCTCCTCAACCTCCTCGCAGCTTTTAATACAGTTGCCCACAACTCACTCATGAGAAAGCTTCAGAACTTGGGTGGATACCCTCCTTCTTAAGGACTGAGCTTAAAGAGTCAATCTTTCCCCTAAATCTAAGACCCTAAGGGGGTGATTCTGACCTCGGCGGTAAAATGCCCTTACCGCCGGTCAGAAGACCGCCATAACACCGCCGCGGCCGCGGTCAACCGCCACGGTCATTCTGACCCACAACGGCCAAACCTCCAAAAATCCGTCCTCCACTGCAGGCCGCCACATCGGCGGGCAGCGATAAACTGGAGATGACCAAACCTCCACCGTCACGCCAACAGAAATACGCCCATGCCATTACGACCCACGAATCCACACGGCGGTCATTCAAACGCGGTATTCCATTGGCGCTACACACCGCCGCGGTCAGAATACACACACATCACCAAAACACAGCCACATTGGACAATTTGAAAAACACACACCTGATACACATACACACACCACTCCCACACAATCAACCAACTATAAAACACACACCCACATCACCCACAAACCCCTGCGACCCCAATTACTGAGAGAAGGAGAGAGAGACACAGCAGACAATCCAAAGCAAGACACACTGAGGCACACTACACCATCACACACACCACATAGTAGCACAAAGCACCACTCACCAACACACTCCTCATCACATACACCACCCCACACCTCACCCACACCACCCCATGGCACCCCAAAGGCATCCACGATTTTCGGACCAAGAACTCCGGGTCATGGTGGAGGAAATCCTAAGAGTGGAACCCCAGCTCTTCGGCTCGCAGGTGCAGCACACCAGTATAGCCAGGAAGGCGGAGCTATGGCAGCGGATCGTGGACAGGGTCAACGCGGTGGGACAGCATCCCAGGAATAGGGAGGACATCCGCAAAAGATGGAACGACCTACGGGGGAAGGTCCGGTCGATGGTCTCCAGGCACAACATCGCGGTCCAGAAGACTGCCGGCGGACCCCCACCCACCCCTCCCGAATTTACATCGTGGGAGCAAGAGGTCTTGACCATCCTGCATCCTCAGGGCCTCGCAGGAGTAGCCGGAGGAATGGACTCTGGTAAGTCCCATCTCAACTACTATATCCCCCCCACCCCACCAGCATGCCAACCCACACCCCCACCCTCACCCCCAACCCCCCAGCACACATCCTTCCTGACAATGTCTCACCAGCACAACCCACCCATCCCAACACCAACTCCTGCATGCCAACACAAACCATGGGCACCCATCACCTAAGCATGACCACTGCACTAACCCCTCCCCCCCACTAAATACCCTCACAACACCTCCCTCCAGGGAATGCCTGCACTGGGGGACAAGGGCACCCACAACACGCATGCTATTGCACACACAGAAACAATAACCAAACTCTCTTACCCCATGCAGGACCCGAACGACAACACACCAGCCAGGAGGGTCCAGAAGTGTCCATCCCACCACCGGAACAGGCCCACACTGAGGATAGCAGCTCTGTCGACAGTGAACCTGATGACCAGCCCGGACCATCGGGGACCTCTGGGCAGTCGGTTCCCCTCACCCAGACACAGGCCACACCAGACCCGACCCCCTCTGCCGACACCAGCACAGCTCCCACCCAGCGGGCCCATGCCTCTGTCTCTAGGACAGCTCAATCAGCGGTGTGTCTGCCACTACAGGGCACCCAGGCTAACCCGACACCCCAACAACAACAGGGACCTGGGGGCAGTGGGAGCGGGCACACCGGCCAGGGGACAGAGGCCGGGGGAAACCGGGCAGCTCGGAGGGCTGCTGTGCGACAGGGGGGGGAGGAGAGGCCCAGGGAACCCACTCTCCAAGAGGCCCTCACCACCCTCATGGGGGCCTACCACCACTCCCAAGAAACGATGGCGACGGTACTGGCCAGGTTCACTGAGATCCAGGCACAGCAGGAGGAACGCTACATGGGGTTCAGGGAGGAGCTGAGAATCATCGGGACCGCAATGGGGACCATCGTCCTGGCCCTCCACAGGATAGAGGACGCGTTGCGGGACCATGGTGCACCACACAGGGCCCCTGTCACTAGGCCGGACCAGGAACAGCCTACCACCTCCGCCGGTGCTAGTGGACAGGAGGTCCCAACACCTCGACAGCCCCCCAGAACCCCACCTCCTGCTGAAGAACAACCACCCCGTAAGAGGAGCCTGAGACCAAAGAAAAAGACAGAGTAGGATGTCAAGACCCCCGCCAGCAGGACATACCCTCTCAAGTCTTCCCACTGTCCCACATTGCCACCCTGTCCAACCATGAACTGCCTATGCTCCATCCTTCCACAGGCAAAAGAACAATGCACCTGTGAGACTGAGAACTGGACTCTGCCATGGATATTCCTCCACCCCCACCCATCACCCTTAGAATCACATGTACCGGTATCTAGCACTGTAAATAAATCACATTTTGCACACAAACCTGTTTTGAGTCATGCTGTATTATTAACAAAGGGATAACATATTACTGTTCAATTTCTGTTCTGTCAATTAGTCATGACAACATACCAATGTCAATACGCTGTATTTCATGGGCGAACCAAGCAGAAGTCAGGTACTGAGTCAGACAGCACTGAGAAGGGAAGGGAAAGGCATAAATTAATAAAAAACATCTGTGGGGAACTACAGAAAGTATAGATGCAGGAGGCTAGAAGCAATTGTGAAATGGCGTGGGTGATTCTTACCTGGGTGTTACTGGAAATACTGTTGTATCACTCTGTCCCTATTGTCTGTGTCGTCCTCAGAGTCTTCCTCCTCGTCACTCTCCACAGGCTCCACGGCTTCTACAACACCACCATCTGGACCATCCTCCTGCAGGAAAGGCACCTGGCGTCACAAAGCCAGGTTGTGAAGCATACAGCACGCCACGATGATATGGCACACCTTCTTTGGTGAGTACATTAGGGATCCACCAGTCATATGCAGGCACCTAAACCTGGCCTTCAGGAGGCCAAAGGTTCGCTCAATCACCCTCCTTGTACGCCCATGGGCCTCATTGTAGCGTTCCTCTGCCCTTGTCCGGGGATTCCTTACTGGGGTCAGTAGCCACGGCAGGTTGGGGTAACCAGAGTCACCTATTAGCCACACACGTTGTCTCTGTAGCTGCTCCATCACATAGGGGATGCTGCTATTTCGCATCACATACGCGTCATGCACTGACCCTGGGAACTTGGCATTTACATGGGAGATGTACTGGTCAGCCAAACAGACCACCTGGACATTCATCGAATGATAATTCTTTCTGTTTCGGTACACCTGCTCATCGTCTTTTGGGGGTACCAAAGCCACATGGGTCCCATCAATGGCACCAATGATGTTGGGGATATGTCCAAGGGCATAGAAATCACCCTTCACTGTGGGCAAGTCACCCTCCTCGGGGAAAATGATGTAGCTCCGCATGAGTTTCATCAGGGCAGACAACACTCTGCTCAAAATCTTAGAAAACATAGGCTGAGACATTCCAGATGACATGGCCACTGTGGTCTGGAATGACCCACTGGCCAAAAAATGGAGGACTGACAAAACCTGCACCAGAGGGGGAATCCCTGTGGGTTGGCGGATGGGGGACATCAGGGCTGGCTCCAGCTGGGCACACAGTTCATGGATAGTGGCACGGTCAAGTCGGTATCGAAGGATTATATGGCGTTCTTCCATTGTCGACAGGTCCACCAGCGGTCGGTACACGCGAGGATTCCTCCTTCTCATCCCAAGTCCCAGCGGACGGTGCCTAGGAAGGACAACATGGAGCACAGAGTCAGCCAAACCACAGGTACGTACAGACAGCTTGCACAGTTAAAGAATGGCAATGGGTTGAAAGGCGTGTATGTGTGGCAATGCAAGGCCTAGGCCTGTGTGTCGCAGTCAAAATTAAGCCATGTGGGCCCTTGAAATGGCGGCTGCCTGACCTGTGAAGTGGGACAATGGGATGTGAGGTCACTGCGCTGGCGGGGCACACCGTGGCGGTAGGCGGTCGAAGACCGCGGCGCAAAGCCGCATTGGTTAACATTGAAGCCTATGGGTTTCAGGAGCCAATAACGAAGTGCGCCGGCGGTCGCGGTACGCACCGCCGCGGTACGCACCGCCGCGGACGTGACCGCCATTTTCTATCTGCTTAATCACTCGAGACCTGATCATCCACAGGAGAGGACCTATACTGCAAGTGCTGCTGTGACCTCGGTCTGGAAGATACAATGGCTGCTGCGACTGGGGAAAGGGCCCCTGCCTTCACGTCTGAAGAATTGGACAAGCTCGTGGATGGGGTCCTCCCCCAGTATGCGCTACTCTACGGTCCTCCAGACCAACAAGTGAGTACACCGGGTGCTAATGGAATGGGCTATGCCTGTGTGGATTGGGGTGGATGTAAGTTGGTGGGGTGGGGGGCGAATTAGGAGTGCAACGCCCGACAGATGAGAGCATGTGCCATATGGCAAAGTGGGTGGGGGGGGGCCAATTACATCTAACATGCAGGCCATTGATGATCTCCTCCTTTCCACCCTGTACATGTCTAATAGGTCAGCGCCCATCAGAAGATCGACATTTGGCGTGCCATCGCTAAGGAAGTCCGGACCTTGGGGGTCCACAACAGACGGGGCACCCACTGCCGCAAGAGGTGGGAGGACATCCGCCGCGGAACAAGGAAGACCGCAGAAACACTGCTGGGGATGGCCTCCCAACCTAGGAGGGGTGCCAGTCGCACCATGACCCCCCTGATGTCCCGGATCCTGGCGGTGGCCTACCCTGAATTGGATGGGCGCTTTAAGACATCACAGCAGACACAAGGGGGTGAGTATCAGCACATTCTCCTATCTTTCTGCGCAGTGGAGGCGTCTGGGTGGGGGAGGAGGGCTGTGGGTGACATTAGGCCAGGGCGCTTTCTGTAGTGTAGTCCTCTCCCTTAGGCATGGCCCTGTGCCCCCGGCCCCCACCTCTGTAGGGTGACAAGTACAGCCATTGAAGGTCCAGCATCTCCCATGTGCGCGTTTGACGTCTCTTGGCCTGTTGTCTTAGTCAGTAGTACTGAGTAGTGTACCCCGAATGCGCGGCTTAGTGCATTAGGCACCTGTGTCTGTCCTCTCCGCCAACGGTGTTGACATTGCATGCACTCAACCTGGTCTTCTTTTTTCTCCCCCCACCCTTTCTCTTCATCTTCTTGTGCATGTGTGCATTAGCATCATCAGGCGGAGGAGATATGGCATCGGAGCACGAGGGAGCTGCAGGACACAAGGCCCCGGTGGGCCCAGGAACAGACACCGAGGGCACCAGTGATCCGGAGGGCGAGGGGAGCACCACGACGGGGACCGCTGGTGAGAGCAGCGAAAGCGACACGTCCTCGGATGGGAGCTCCCTAGGGGTGGCGGCAACATCCGTGCCCCCCGCCTCTACAGGTACAGCCGCCACCCAGCGCACCAGCCCCGCCCTCCCAGCAGCCCCTCAGTCTTCGCTCCGTGCCGGTTCGCCCAGGAAGGCGCGCGTCTCCTTCGCCCCAGGCACCTCAGCCCCTGCCCCTGTTGCCCCTGCTGCCCTCAGTGCGGAGCTCATTGACCTGGTAAGGACGCTCATTGTTGGGCAGACGACCCTTCTGAATGCCATCCAGGGTGTGCAAAGGGAGGTGCAACAGAGCAATGCGTACCTGGAGGGCATTCATTCGGGTCAGGCTGCCCATCAACGAGCGTTCACTGCTCTGGCCTCAGCACTGACGGCAGCCATTGTCCCTGTTTCCAGCCTCCCTCTTCTGACTGCCTCCAGCCTGTCTCTGTCTCCTGTTCCTCAGCCTATCCCATCCACACCATCAGACCAGCCTGCACACACCTCAACACCCAAGAGCAGCTCATCCAAACACAAGCACCACAGATCCCGCAAACACTCACCCGAGCAACACCCAGATGCAGACATGCCAACAGCCACTGCCACCCCTGTGTCCCCCTCCTCCTCGTCTCCCTCCTCCCTCCCTGTGACGTCTACACTCACACCTGCATGCACCCCAACATCAGCCAGTGCTTCCATCACCACCTCACCCTCCAGTACAGTCCACACTCGTGCAGTCACCACCCCCACTGCCATGTACACGTCCCCTGTGTCCTCTCCCACTGTGTCTGTCACCCCCTCTTCCAAGACACACAAACGCAGGCAGCCACCCACCCAACAGCCATCCACCTCACGACAGCCTACAGCACCAGCACCTTCACCCAATGACAGCACACCTGACTCTCCTACAACCACCTCCTCTACCTCCACTTCCATCTCCACTTCTCCTACCCTTTACCTTGGCCCTAAAAAACTTTTCCTGGCTAACCTTAACCTCTTTCCCCCCGATGACCTCCCCCATCCATCTTCAAAGAGTCCCAAGAGCACCGCAGCCACCACCAGCCCAGCTTCGGGTGTCACTGTTGTGCCTGGGTTCTGGAGCCCACCCTTTGCCAGCAGTGACACATCGATCAGCAACAAGGACACGTCCAGCCCCCCCCCCCCCGGCAAGAGGACCCGCAAAACCAAGGACCGCCGTGCGAGGACCGACAGGGCTGCCCCCAAGGAGCAATGTGCGGCCACTTCACCACCCACACCATCTGGGGGAGGCAAGGGCCCGAGAGCCCCATCAAAGGAGCGGAAGGGCAGCAGGAGCGCGGAGAAGGTGGACCCCACATGCCACATCCCAGCTGGGAAGGAGGACACTAAGGAGGCCAGGAGTCCGTCCCCGAAGGGTCCAGAAACGTCACGGTCCGAGGGCGACTGAACAGGGAGTCCAGGCCAGGTCTGGCTCCCTTGACCTGCTGGATGAGCACCGCTGAACAGGGCCCGCGGTGCAGAAGAGTACCGCTGAACAGGGCCCCGCCGTGGAGATAGGCACCGCTGAACAGGGCCCGCGGTGCAGAAGAGTACCGCTGAACAGGGCCCCGCCGTGGAGATAGGCACCGCTGAACAGGGCCCGCGGTGCAGAAGAGTACCGCTGAACAGGGCCCCGCCGTGGAGATAGGCACCGCTGAACAGGGCCCCGCCGTCTCAAGCACCGCTCCGCTGGGCCCTTCCTGTCAAGCACCGCTCCGCTGGGCCCTTCCTCTCAAGCACCGCTCCGCTGGGCCCTTCCTCTCAAGCACCGCTCCGCTGGGCCCTTCCTCTCAAGCACCGCTCCGCTGGGCCCCGCCGTCTCAAGCACCGCTCCGCTGGGCCCTTCCTGTCAAGCACCGCTCCGCTGGGCCCTTCCTCTCAAGCACCGCTCCGCTGGGCCCTTCCTCTCAAGCACCGCTCCGCTGGGCCCTTCCTCTCAAGCACCGCTCTGCTGGACCCCGCCGTCTCAAGCACCGCTCCGCTGGGCCCTTCCTGTCAAGCACCGCTCCGCTGGGCCCCGCCGTCTCAAGCACCGCTCCGCTGGGCCCTTCCTCTCACGCACCGCACCGCTGGGCCCTTCTTCTCAAGCACCGCTCCGCTGGGCCCTTCTTCTCAAGCACCGCTCCGCTGGGCCCTTCCTCTCAAGCACCGCTCCGCTGGGCCCCGCCGTCTCAAGCACCGCTCCGCTGGGCCCTTCCTGTCAAGGACCGCTGGGCCCCGCCGTCTCAAGCACCACTCCGCTGGGCCCTTCCTGTCAAGCACCGCTCCGCTGGGCCCCGCCGTCTCAAGCACCGCTCCGCTGGGCCCTTCCTCTCACGCACCACTCCGCTGGGCCCTTCATCTCAAGCACCGCTCCGCTGGGCCCTTCCTCTCAAGCACCGCTCCGCTGGGCCCCGCCGTCTCAAGCACCGCTCCGCTGGGCCCTTCCTGTCAAGCACCGTTGGGCCCCGCCGTCTCAAGCACCGCTCCGCTGGGCCCTTCCTGTCAAGCACCGCTCCGCTGGGCCCTTCCTCTCAAGCACCGCTCCGCTGGGCCCTTCCTGTCAAGCACCGCTCCGCTGGGCCCCGCCGTCTCAAGCACCGCTCCGCTGGGCCCTTCCTCTCACGCACCGCTCCGCTGGGCCCTTCTTCTCAAGCACCGCTCCGCTGGGCCCTTCCTCTCAAGCACCGCTCCGCTGGGCCCCGCCGTCTCAAGCACCGCTCCGCTGGGCCCCGCCGTCTCAAGCACCGCTGAACAGGGCACCGCCGTCTCAAGCACCGTTGATGGTTCACTGTGCCCACCATGCCTCCTCCTTGACCAGTGGAGACTGTCATCCACCTGATGGACGGTGGCTTTGCACTCCCCAGGATGGTCCAGTGGGCAGCCCACCCACTGTAGAGACATTGAGAGACTGTGGCTTTGCACTCCCCAGGATGGTCCAGTGGGCAATCCACCCACTGCAGAGACTTGAGAGACTGTAGCTTTGCACTCCCCAGGATGGCCCAGTGGGCAGCCCACCCACTGTAGAGACATTGAGAGACTGTGGCTTTGCACTCCCCAGGATGGTCCAGTGGGCAGCCCACCCACTGTAGAGACATTGAGAGACTGTGGCTTTGCACTCCCCAGGATGGTCCAGTGGGCAATCCACCCACTGCAGAGACTTGAGAGACTGTGGCTTTGCACTCCCCAGGATGGCCCAGTGGGCAGCCCACCCACTGTAGAGACATTGAGAGACTGTGGCTTTGCACTCCCCAGGATGGTCCAGTGGGCAGCCCACCCACTGTAGAGACATTGAGAGACTGTGGCTTTGCACTCCCCAGGATGGTCCCGTGGGCATGGTGGCTCCTCGTGGATCTGGCGTCGTGGACTCATGTGGCTGTGGTGCCCCCCCTTCCCTTCCCCCTGAGGTGCCTGTAGTTTTTACATCTGATGCCCCTGCAGTGTTCTCTCCAAAGGACTCAGGTCTCCTGTGTGGGCTTTGCCCTTGTTTCTCAAGACTTTGGCCCACGGACATGCTGAATTCGTAGGATGTGCAGGACTTGGTACTTCAGTTATACACTGATGTGTATGTCATTTGTTTTGTTGTGGATATCTTTCATGGTTGTACGCTAATTTTCTGGAGCTTTTTGGTACATAAATATTTATTCCAAATATGATTATGTCCTAGCATTTTTCAGGGGTGTTTGGGTGGTGTCACTGTGACTTGGTGCTCTGCATTGGTGAGTACATGATTGGGGGGGGGGGTCGCATATGTGTGTGCCCGTAACCTTTCGTCCTCCCCCTCCCGTGTGTCGTAGGTGCAGTACTCACCGTTGTCGTCTGCGCCGGACTTTGTACTCGTGGTAGATGAGAAGGTAGACGAGAGCAGGTAGGATGTTTAATTCGGGTTCCATGCTGTCCTCCATACTCGTGGAGTGTGTTTTGGTGAGCGTTTTCCCGTTCGTAGTCTGTTTCCGCCGTGTTTTTATCGGCGGTGCTCCCGCCCCGGAAAAGGTGGCGGATTGGTGAGTTATGATAGTGTGGGCGGTACATTGTCTGCCGCCTGCCTGTTGGCGGTGACCGCCGCGCTGTTTGTCTGTACCGCCGCGGCGGTCGGAGTGTTAAGTTGGCGGGCTGTGTTGGCGGTTCCCGCCAGGGTCAGAATTCCATTTTTTGGACCGCCAGCCTGTTGGCGGGTTGGCCGCCGCTTTAACACCGACCGCCAGGGTTAGAATCAGGCCCTAAGTGTTGGACCTGGCTTTTTGACAGGGACATCCCCAAACTTTTTGCCTCCTTCCTCCTATTTTTTCTGACCTGTGGTTGTTGGCTTTTGACCTCTGAGCACTTTACCACTGCTAACCAGTGCTAAAGTGCATATGCTCTCTGTTTAAATTGTACTATGGATTGGTTTATCCATGATTGACTATTTAATTTACTTGTAAGTCCCTGGTAGAGTGCACTACATGTGCCTAGGGCATGTAGATTAAATGCTACTAGTGGGCCGCAGCACTGGTTGTGCCACCCACCTCAGTAGCCCCTTAACCTTGTCTCAGGCCTGCCATTGCAAGGCCTGTGTGTGCAGTTTCACTGCCACTTCGACTTGGCATTTAAAAGTACTTGCCAAGCCTAGAACTCCCCTTTTTCTACATATAAGTCATCCCTAATGTGTGCCCTAGGTAACCCCTAGAGCAGGGTGCTGTGTAGGTAAAAGGCAGGACATGTACCTGTGTAGTTATATGTCCTGGTAGTGTAAAACTCCTAAATTTGTTTTTACACTACTGTGAGGCCTGCTCCCTTCATAGGCTAACATTGGGGCTGCCCTCATACACTGTGGAAGTGGCAGCTGCTGATCTGAAAGGAACAGGAAGGTCATATTTAGTATGGCCAGAATGGTAATATAAAATCCTGCTGACTGGTGAAGTCGGATTTAATATTACTATTCTAGAAATGCCACTTTTAGAAAGTGAGCATTTCTTTGCACTAAAATCTTGTTGTGCCCTTCAATCCACGTCTGGCTAGGTTTAGTTGACAGCTCCTTGTGCATTCACTCAGACACACCCCAAACACAGGGTACTCAGCCTCACTTGCATACATCTGCATTTTGAATGGGTCTTCCTGGGCTGGGAGGGTGGAGGGCCTGCCCTCACACAAAGGACTGCCACACCCCCTACTGGGACTCTGGCAGACAGGATTGAACTGAAAGGGGGCTTGGTGCATTTCTTAGACACTCTTTGAAGTCACCCCCACTTCAAAGGCACAACTTAGTATAAAACAGGGCCTCTGCCCTACCTCATCAGACACTTGCTGGAGAAGAAACCTGAACCAGAAACTACACCCTGCCAAGAAGAACTGCCTGGCTGCTCAAAGGACTCACCTGTCTGCTTTCTACAAAGAACTGCTGTCTTGCTGTTGCCCTGCTGCCTTGCTGAACTCTTGTCTGGCTGTGAAAGTGCTCTCCAAGGGCTTGGATAGAGCTTGCCTTGCCTTGAAGTCTCAGGACCAAAAAGACTTCTTCCTTTCACTTGGACGCTCCGTTGCCGAAAATTTTGACGCACAGCTTGTTTCGCGGCGAGAAAAACGCCGCACACCGACGCTGATCGACGCGACGCCCTCGGGACGATCGAGACTTCGACGCACAACCTCGCAAGGACAAAGCCGCCTGACTTTCCAGGAGAAATCGACGCGACGCCTACCGTGAGCGCGAAACTTTGACGCACGGCCTCGCAAGGACGACGCCGCCCGACTTCCGAGGAGAAATCGACGCGACGCCTGCCGTGAGACCAAAATTTCGACGCACGGCCTCGCAAGGACAACGCCGCCCGACTTCCAAGGAGAAATCGACGCGACGCCTACCGTGAGATCGAAACTTCGACGCGCAGCCCCGCAGAACGACGCGCAGCCGGAAAACAAGCAGGAGAATCCACGCACAGACCCGGGACATCTGGTAATCCCCGCGATCCACGAAAAGAGACTGTCTGCGTGCCGGAAAACGACGCCCGACTTCCCCGCGTGGAAAAGAACGACGCAAGTCTTTGTGTGCTGAGGAGAAATCGACGCACACACCCTTTTTCCACACATCTCTTCTCCTGTGGCCCTCTGAGGAGATTTTCCACCAGAAACCAGGTACTTTGTGCTTGAAAGACACTTTATTGCTTTTTAAAGACTTAAAGACACTTAATATCACTCTTCAGTGATATCTTTACAAATTCGTATTGCAACCTTGATCGTTTTGACCTACAATCACCCAGATAAATATTCTATATTTTTCTAAACACTGTGTGGTGTATTTTTGTGGTGTTATACTATGGTGTTGTATGATTTATTGCACAAATGCTTTACACATTGCCTTCTAAGTTAAGCCTGACTGCTCGTGCCAAGCTACCGGAGGGTGAGCACAGGCTGATTTTGGATTGTGTGTGACTTACCCTGACTAGAGTGAGGGTTCTTGCTTGGACAGAGGGCAACCTGACTGCCAACCAAAAACCCCATTTCTAACATTGGTGATCAGCGGTGAGGATAGGACTTGTGTTTGTGCAGTGACATACAGTAGCTAAGTATTTCACTACCTACCCACAGTTGAAGGTCAACTTGATTTTTCATCTTTTTTGGCTCTTGGTTCTCTGATGTCCTCCTGGATATACTATTGATATTTTGGACTTTAAATTTTGGTTTTTGCTGATAAGATCTTATCAAAATGGGATTGTGTACCTACTCATTCTTTGTTCGTACGGACCACCTCACTAAGGCTGACCTAAGGAAGCTTTGCAGAAAATGGGGCCTTCCTGTAGCAAGGAGATCTACTAAGGCGGAGATGCTCCATCACTACATAGTCTGGGGGGAGGAAAGATGGGCAGAGAGAGAGGCAGCAAGAAACCAAATGACTAAGTACCCCTCAGATGAGGAGGAGGACTACTCACATGAGGAGGAAGACTGCTCACATGAGGAGGAAGACTACTCAGATGAGGAAAGAGAACCAGTGGGAGATGAATGGCTCCTAGCTCTAGAGCGGTGTCTAGAAGAGCTAGATGAGCAGCTTGAAAGGGCTGAGGCAGCAAGTCTCTTAGCCCTGGAAGAAGAAAAGATTGCAGCTCAAGAGCTGAGCTGTAAAGAGCTGAAACTGGAGGCCGGAAGGGCTGAGTCCAGTTCAGATGGTGGCAGCAAAAATATTGCACCCAGTACTGCTGAAGAAGGGCACAAGCCCAGAGATGTGGTGCCCAACTTGAAGAAGGGAGTTGACACACCCCAGGCGGTTCAAGGGTATGAGGTAGTTCCCGTTATGCACAGGGTCCCTGAGAAGGATTGGGGAACTGGCACAGGGAGTCATATTCCTACTGGGGGGAGGGACACTTTACTGACTCTAGCAGAGAGTGACAGAGAAAAGGGTTCCCCCCTGGTGGACGTCCTGGATATAGAGTGTAGAGACATCCCAGAAGAGTATGGGTTGAGTGTCAGGGACAGGCAGATACTGTCTCACCAGTCTCAGGAGGGTGATGTAGAGTGCTTTTCCAAGGCTGAGTTACTGGGTGGTTGGGTGAAGGGTACTGTGGTTAATACATGTGAAGGGCAGAGTGATGTAATTGCTGGAGAGCATATGTCTGGTCCTTATTTTCCAGAGCTACGCCAACACCAGGTGGAGTGTGAGTTCTCTGACCCCAGGGAACTTACAGTGGAGGCAGACTTTTGGGTGAGTACCAGAGAGTCTGAAGAGGCATTTGGGGGTGCTCCTGAAGGGAGTGGTCTAGGTGGTTCCCGACCAAGTGAGGTGGGAGAGGATTGTAGTGTCCCAGGTAGGTCTCAGAGCCTAACCTGTACCGTAGGGCCACCTTTTGAGGGAAGCCCCGCAGTGTCAGAAGAACTTGGGGGGATGACTGTAGACAGCATCCCAACAGTTCTGGTGTCTGGCAGTACCACTCCTAGTGAGGGGGTGCAGAAGTCCAGACATAGGGTTGAGAGGGGGTGGCAGACCCCAGTGGAGGATCTTGAAAGTCAGGGGTCAGCTCTGAGAGCAGAGCCCCCCAGGAATGACCCAGGTGAGACCGTTTCTGGTTTGGGGGAAACCCAGACTCTGCCGGATGGGCAGAGGTCGGGAGACCTGCGCCAACCAGACTCTTGTGTGGCCCTTGGGGACGGCGTGTCCCTTGTGGGGGGTGAGAGTGCCCCCCAGGAAGTCCTGGTATGCCAGGCAAAGATTCAACCTCAGGGTGGTGACTCTGGGTTGGATAACCGGGTTCAGAGGTTAAACTTTGACCTGGTGGGAGGTAGATGTTCCCCCCAGAAAGTCCTGGAATGCCAGGCAAGGGTTCAACCTCAGGGTGGTGACTCTGGGTTGGCTAACCAGGTGAAGAGGTCAAACACTGACCTGGTGGGGGGTAGGTGTGCCCCCCAGGAAGTCCTGGTATGCCAGGCAATGGTTCAACCTCAGAGTGGTGACTCTGGGTTGGATACCCCGGTTCAGAGGTCAAACTCTGACCGGGTGGGAGGTAGGTGTGCCTCCCAAGAAGTCCTGCTGTGCCAGGCAATTGTCCAACCTCAGGGTGTTGACTCTGGGTTGGATGGCCAGGTTCAGAGGTTAAACTCTGACCTGGTGGGGGGTAGGTGTGCCCCCCAGAAAGTCCTGGCGTGCCAGGCAGTTGTCCAACCTCAGGGTGTTGACTCTGGGTTGGATGGCCAGGTTCAGAGGTTAAACTCTGACCTGGTGGGAGGTAGGTGTGCCTCCCAGAAAGTCCTGGGGTGCCAGGCAATTGCCCAACCTCAGGGTGGTGACCCTGGGTTGGCTAATCAGGTGCAGAGGTTAAACTCTGACCTGGTGAGGGGTAGGTGTGCCTCCCAGGAAGTCCTGGCATGCCAGGCAAAGATTCAACCTCAGGGTGGTGACTCTGGGTTGGATATCCAGGTTCAGAGGTTAACCTCTGACCTGGTGGGGGGTAGGTGTGCCCCCCAGAAAGCCCTGGTGTACCAAGCAGTTGTCCAACATCAGGGTGGTGACCCTGGGTTGGGGAACCAGGCTCAGAGGTTAAACTCTGACCTGATAGGAGGTAGGTGTGCCTCCCTGGAAGTACTGGCCTGCCAGGCAGTGGTCCAACCTCAGAGTGCTGACTCTGGGTTGGATAACCGGGTTCAGAGGTTAAACTCTGACCTGGTGGGGGGTAGATGTGCCCCCCAGAAAGTCCTGGCGTGCCAGGCAATTGTTCAACCTCAGGGTGGTGACTCTGGGTTGGATACCCAGGTTCAGAGGTTAACCTCTGACCTGGTGGGGGGTAGGTGTGCCCCCCAGAAAGTCCTGGCGTGCCAGGCAATTGCCCAACCTCAGGGTGGTGACCCTGGGTTGGGGAACCAGGCTCAGAGGTTAAACTCTGACCTGGTGGGAGGTAGGTGTGCCTCCCAGAAAGTCCTGGTGCGCCAGGCAATTGTTCAACTTCAGGGTGGTGACTCTCAGATGAATGGCCCAGTTCAGAGGTTAAACTCTGACCTGGTGGAGGGTCAGTGTGCCCTCCAGGAAGTCCTGGCGTGCCAGGCAGTTGTTCAACTTCAGGGTGGTGACTCTGAGTTGAACGGTCAGGTGCAGAGGTTAAACTCTGACCTGGTGGGGGGTAGGTGTGCCTCCCAGGAAGTCCTGGTTTGCCAGGCAGTGATCCAGTCTGAGGGTACAGACCCTGGGCTGGAAGACCAGGTTCAGGGTGTCCCCCCGGACCTGGAGGGAGGGGCTACTGATAACAGTGCCCCTACCATGTTGTCTTCTGAGGAGGCCACTCCTAGTTGGAGGGTGCTGGACCCCAGAAGGGAGGGCAGGGGGAGGGAAGCCTCACCCCGGGCCCTAGTCCAACCTGAAGGTACAGGCCCCAGGTTGGAGGGCCAGTTGCAGGTTAACAGCCCTGCACTGGTGGAGGAATGGTACAGGGCGACTTCTGTAAGCACCCTGACCATGTTGGACTCTGGGGGTACCGCTCCAGGAGGGAGGGTACAGAGCCCCAGAGGGGAGGACCAGGTTCAGGCTGTCATCCCTGACCTGGTGAAGGGGAGAGTGGTTAAAGGGTGCCCAGCACCTGGGGCTACCGCCCCCCACTCTCCACAGCCACAGTGGTTGGAGAGCTTTGAGAGGCCTGGGGCCTGGCTCTCATCCCTGGCAACTGTCAGTAACCACTGTGGCTTGCTGTCCGGGTGGACAGAGTTATCCCTGGGGAGGGGACAAGTGTCACACCCCGGGGGTAGAGTGGGCAACACCACTGTGTTGGTCATGGTGGTACTATCCTGCTCCTGGGATACATCTGTGAGCAAAGTAAGGTTAGGTGCTGCACGGATGGGATCCGCAGGTAAGGAGAAAGGTTCCCCATGGGTTGGCTTAGTGGGCCCTGAGAGTATGGACAGAGGGACCCAATTGGAGTCAGGAAGGCGAAGAACTGGAGCATGCCCCTGCTGTTGTGGGCCTGGGTCCTTGTTCTGTCGCCTCAAACAGTGAAGTACATCAGGAAAGCGATTGTTCTCCCCTGGCTTTAGGCTGGTAGGGGGTCATGTTGGACCTGGCTTTTTGACAGGGACATCCCCAAACTTTTTGCCTCCTTCCTCCTATTTTTTCTGACCTGTGGTTGTTGGCTTTTGACCTCTGAGCACTTTACCACTGCTAACCAGTGCTAAAGTGCATATGCTCTCTGTTTAAATTGTACTATGGATTGGTTTATCCATGATTGACTATTTAATTTACTTGTAAGTCCCTGGTAGAGTGCACTACATGTGCCTAGGGCATGTAGATTAAATGCTACTAGTGGGCCGCAGCACTGGTTGTGCCACCCACCTCAGTAGCCCCTTAACCTTGTCTCAGGCCTGCCATTGCAAGGCCTGTGTGTGCAGTTTCACTGCCACTTCGACTTGGCATTTAAAAGTACTTGCCAAGCCTAGAACTCCCCTTTTTCTACATATAAGTCATCCCTAATGTGTGCCCTAGGTAACCCCTAGAGCAGGGTGCTGTGTAGGTAAAAGGCAGGACATGTACCTGTGTAGTTATATGTCCTGGTAGTGTAAAACTCCTAAATTCGTTTTTACACTACTGTGAGGCCTGCTCCCTTCATAGGCTAACATTGGGGCTGCCCTCATACACTGTGGAAGTGGCAGCTGCTGATCTGAAAGGAGCAGGAAGGTCATATTTAGTATGGCCAGAATGGTAATATAAAATCCTGCTGACTGGTGAAGTCGGATTTAATATTATTATTCTAGAAATGCCACTTTTAGAAAGTGAGCATTTCTTTGCACTAAAATCTTGTTGTGCCCTTCAATCCACGTCTGGCTAGGTTTAGTTGACAGCTCCTTGTGCATTCACTCAGACACACCCCAAACACAGGGTACTCAGCCTCACTTGCATACATCTGCATTTTGAATGGATCTTCCTGGGCTGGGAGGGTGGAGGGCCTGCCCTCACACAAAGGACTGCCACACCCCCTACTGGGACTCTGGCAGACAGGATTGAACTGAAAGGGGGCTTGGTGCATTTCTTAGACACTCTTTGAAGTCACCCCCACTTCAAAGGCACAACTTAGTATAAAACAGGGCCTCTGCCCTACCTCATCAGACACTTGCTGGAGAAGAAACCTGAACCAGAAACTACACCCTGCCAAGAAGAACTGCCTGGCTGCTCAAAGGACTCACCTGTCTGCTTTCTACAAAGGACTGCTGTCTTGCTGTTGCCCTGCTGCCTTGCTGAACTCTTGTCTGGCTGTGAAAGTGCTCTCCAAGGGCTTGGATAGAGCTTGCCTCCTGTTCCTTGAAGTCTCAGGACCAAAAAGACTTCTTCCTTTCACTTGGACGCTCCGTGCGCTGAAAATTTCGACGCACAGCTTGTTTCGCGGCGAGAAAAACGCCGCACACCGACGCTGATCGACGCGACGCCCTCGGGACGATCGAGACTTCGACGCACAACCTCGCAAGGACAAAGCCGCCCGACTTTCCAGGAGAAATCGACGCGACGCCTACCGTGAGCGCGAAACTTTGACGCACGGCCTCGCAAGGACGAAGCCGCCCGACTTCCGAGGAGAAATCGACGCGACGCCTGCCGTGAGACCAAAATTTCGACGCACGGCCTAGCAAGGACAACGCCGCCCGACTTCCAAGAAGAAATCGACGCGACGCCTACCGTGAGATTGAAACTTCGACGCGCAGCCCCGCAGAACGACGCGCAGCCAGAAAACAAGCAGGAGAATCCACGCACAGACCCGGGACATCTGGTAATCCCCGCGATCCACGAAAAGAGACTGTCTGCGCGCCGGAAAACGACGCCCGACTTCCCCGCGTGGAAAAGAACGACGCAAGTCTTTGTGTGCTGAGGAGAAATCGACGCACACACCCTTTTTCCATGCATCTCTTCTCCTGTGGCCCTCTGAGGAGATTTTCCACCAGAAACCAGGTACTTTGTGCTTGAAAGACACTTTATTGCTTTTTAAAGACTTAAAGACACTTAATATCACTTTTCAGTGATATCTTTACAAATTCGTATTGCAACCTTGATCGTTTTGACCTACAATCACCCAGATAAATATTCAACACTCTTCAATGTCTACACGATATCCCTCGCAGACATCATCAGAGCTCATGGCACCAACATAGTGTCCTACACTGATAACGCACAGCTGATCCTTTCCCTTACCAACTCCTCCAGCACTGCCAAAGCAAACTTCACCAACTGCATGAGTAATATTGCTGCTTGGATGAAAAAGAACTGCCTCCAGCTCCACACAGACAAAACTGAAGTATTTAACTTCACCAACAACCACTCCCCATGGGACGCCTCTTGGTGGTCCTCTGAACTTGACCCTCCACCCACCTCTGCGGACCATGCCAAGAACCTCAGGATCATCCTAGACACCAACCTCTCAATGAGCAGACATATAAATGCCATTGCCTCATCATGCTTCCACATCCTGCAAATGCTACAGAAGAATTTCAAGTGGACCTCATTTAACACAGATGAATAGTCACCCAGGCTCCTATCACAAGTAGACTTGACTATGGAAATGCCCTCTACTTCGGAATCTGAACGCATGTTCTACGCCCTCTCTGAACCACCCAGTACACCGTTGCCAGATTCACCCTGAACATCCCACAAAATAGCCACATCTGCCCACACCTCAACAATCTCCAGTGGCTCCCAGTCCAGGAAAGATGTAAGTTCAAGCTGCTCACCCACGCCTACACAGGAAGACCAGAAGTGGAGATTGCTCCTTCTCATACATCGCAGCCAAGACCTGGAACAACCTCCTGCAACACCTCAGAACCTCCACCTCCCTTGTAGACTTCCGAAGGAATCTCAAGACATTGATCTTCCAGAACATACAGGCATGTTCTCCGCCTCCCCTCTCTAGCCTGCCCTGCTCAGCACTTGGATACCCCCACGGGTGATTATCCATGCTCTACAAATCCACATAACATAACATATCAGAAAGTTGGAAAAGTGGAACTTAGAAAACCTCTTGATTTCCAGACCTCAAGAGTATTCAGCTGGACATCCTGACACAGGTATCCAAATTCAGTGTGACCTCCCCAGATACAGTATGTAGACATCAGCGGCTTGATAATTTTGAGCTCCAAAAAATAGTAAGAGCCTTATTTAGAGTTGGGCAGACAGTATGCCCTATCATAACATATTGGATATACCATCTACCATATTACAGTAACTTAGGTTATAAAGCACTTGTACTAGGTATCAGAGTCACCAGATCCTCAGGGTCTGCGCACGTTCCCAACACGTCCACCACTGAACAGCTCCAAGACTCGGATAGATAAATGACAGAGGCTAAGAGAGTTCAAGAGGGGAAGAGGGGATTAGGAAAGGAACAGCTGGGAAGGAGACCTGTAGTAAGAAAAAAGGTTAAAACACACAATATCAAAATTACATCTCATGAAATCAATACTAGACTATGACTCTAAGCCTTGTCATTCTGAAAACATGAACAACCTAAGAATTAGGCTTAAAATGACTAAGTTTCAAGATGGCAGGATACCTGTAAGGGAATCAAGATGGATTAAATGAAACTTTCAAATTCAAGTACTTTCCTTTACTTGAGAATCAGGAAAACATTCTGAATAAGTTCTAAATCAGTCATATGAATCCTTTTTTGAGAATGCATACTAGGACCATGCAATATTGCATCCAGAAACTCTGGCCTTTTGTGTTCTCTTGAAATGTTTCAACAGGAATTGCCCACATTGCAGATGTTCATATATATAGTAAACACCATAAAAGGATTGTGCACCATGAATAACACAATATGGATTCAGGAAACAAATCACACAACTTGTCAACTCGACTACTACCAAATAAATGTCTTAGAATAGTGGCATAGAATGAACAACATGAATTAAGCTTGAGGAGAGAATCGTGCGTCTTGCCAATTCGAGTGCCACCACGTAAAATGTCAAGAAATTGTAGCATGCAATGAATATCAAGGTTAAATCACCATTAAATGAATCATGCGTCTTGCCGATTCGTAAGCCACAATGTAAATGCCAAGAAATAACAGCGCGGAATGAATAACAAGGTTAAAGCACCAGGAAACGAATCGTGCATCTTTTGCCGATTCTTAAGCCACCATGTAAATGTCAAGAAATGGTAGCGTGCAATGAATAACAAAGTTAAATCATCATGAAACGAATCCCGCGTCTTGCCGATTCGTAAGCCACCATGTAAATGTCAAGAAATGGTAGCGCGCAATGAATAACAAGGTTAAAGCACCATGAAACGAATTGCACGTCTTGCAGATTCTTAAGCCGCCATGTAAATGTCAAGAAATGATAGCGCGCAATGAATAACAAAGTTAAATCCTCATGAAACGAATCGCGCGTCTTGCCGATTCGTAAGCTACCATATAAATGTCAAGAAATGGTAGCGTGCAATGAATAACAAGATTAAATCAACATGAAACTAATCGCGCGTCTTGCCGATTCGTAAGCCACCATGTAAATGCCACAAACACTCAAGCGCACATTCCACACGCACAAAGTGATCTGTCAATCATTAAAGAATTAGGCCCACGAATATGAGAGTTTTCGATAACGGCGTCGGGAGGCCAGCCCAACCACAATCTTACCGCCCAGAACAAGGATCACCAATGAAGAATGAAGGGCAGAGGCCTGGAAGATCAAATAGGCCACAGGGACAGGAGCTCAGGAAGTAGCTGCTGCTCTGCACCGGGAACTCTGAATAGTGAGCACTTGGAGCTGGGCTGGCTCAGAGTCTTGGCCCAGCCCACAACCACACCCAGGCATGCTGCAGGGAAAGTCTCTGGAAGGCCCTGGAAAGGGACCACACCCTAACACACTCTGAAAGCCTGCAGCAATACATTACAAATGAACAGTATTTGTAAACACATTGAAAATAAGTCTTCAGGATTAAACTCTGCAATGCAAAAGGTTCAACAACAACATATCAGCATAATGCATAAATTAAGTTGTTTTGAGAGTGCTGGGGTTTTGCATTCTAGTCGCCAATAGAGCGCACATTGCCCTGGTGTTGACACTAGGGCAGACAAGATATCTGCCATGTTTGTGGTGGAGATTCTGGTCTGTCAAATACTAAGTACATCTGAAAGTCCAAATGTAGAAATCTTGACTTGGCGAAGGCAAAAAGTATCTCGTTGGTGAGAGGACTTGGATGGGAATGAAGATAGAATGTTCTCTCTCTGAGCTTTTCCCACCAAAACCAATGGCTTTAGCAAAAGTTTATCCAATGGTTATCCTATTTCAAGAGGACTTCTGCAGATACAGCCTTCAACCTTGCTCTGCTGGAGGATTTCAACTTCCATGAAAACAGACTAAGGCCCTGATTTAGCTCTTGACGGTAATACCGCTGTCCCACCGTGGTGGTGGTCCCAAGTACTCAGCAAGCTGATAGAGTTTCAGATGCCATATTTAGATCTATGGTGTCTCAAGAGCCGTCCATTGCAATGTAGTGTACTCCATCACCATACCTGTATCCCACAGCCAATGAAGCAGACTCCAATGCTGACAAATATTGCTCTGTTACCATTGAGATGCCGAAATTGCCCTGACAATATTTAGATAACATATCTGTGCTGGCAGTATACCAGTGGCGGTCCCATGATGGCTGGAGTCTCTTGTGAGGCCCGTTCAGCATTCTAATATGGCTGTGGCTATTTGATGGATGCTAGCAGGCCATACCAGATGTATATTGGGCAATTGTGAACACACTTTAAAACACAATCCATTTCAGGCCATAATCATTTGCCATCTCTCTGCAAGTGAGCATTTTGATTCCCAGTTTGCCACATAGAAGTCAGGTTTTGTTCATTTTTTTTTCTCCCTGTTTGTTTTAATTTTCTCACTTTTTTTTTATTTTCTATCAACTTTTGGGGCACTAGTTAATTTTTTAGACATTCACTATGGCAGATGGAAGTCCACGTTTTACAAAGGGAGAATTGTCAGTCATATTGGATGAAATTATTCAAGTATAGCCAATTGTTTGGAGCACAAGTACAAAATACAACCATATCTCAGAAAAGGGAAATGTGGACCAGAATAGTGGACAGATTTAATACTGTATCTAACAATTTGTGCACACAGGAGGAAATTAGGAAGAAGTGTAACAACCTGTGGGGGAAAGTGTGCTCATTAGCCTCCAAGCATTACTTGGAGGCCCAGAGGACTGGTGGAGGTTCTCCCAGCCCCTCATTACAACTCTTACCCTGGAGTAGAAGTTCTTCGCAGATCCTACATTCTGAAGGCTTGACAGGAATCCCTGGTGGATTGGAGACTGGTAAGTGGAACTTTGTAATGCCTCGCTAATCACAAATGAAGATTTTGCCCTTAAGTTAACTGTACTGAATGTTTCAAGACCCTTATCAAAACATATGTCTCTCAACTTGAGTCTCCAAAATATCTTGTTTCATCCAAATTTCTAGCAACATGGTTGTATCTCTCCTGAGCAATATGTTTTGTTAGATTGTATGTTGCTCTCCATGGATCATCCCCTGCATTTGCCTAGTCCCTCGCTTTATTTCACTGTAGGTTGTTGTACTCCAAACAACAGGTTCCAAACTCTATCTATTTGCACATGAAGGTATAGTGCTTCTAAGTGTCATTTTCACCTATTCACATTATACACATATGTATGTACATATTGTAAATGTTTTCACTGAAGTTCTTTAACTGGATCTGTGACGGGGACGTAATGGTTAGGTCCCGCGGCACAGTGCTCCTATGCCAAGGACATAACCATTATGTCCCGGCACCGAAGCTCAGAGGGAGCGCTTGCGCTCCTTCCGTGGGCTTCCCTCCCACCCCTCTAACCCCCCCCCAAGGCAGGGCTGGAAGGGGAATTGCTTCCCCTTCCACCTCTGACCCCCCATGATATCTGATGACATCAGCGACCTCATCTGATGCCCCCGCCCATCACGCTGAAAGCTCGGAAGAGAAATGTATTTGCATTTCTCTTCAGATCATGTGATGGGGGCCTGAGAGGCTTTTAAAAGGAAGGAAAGGAATTTCCTTCCCCTTGAAGTCTCTGAGAGCATTTCAGCAGCCAGGTTGTGGAGCAATCTGGCTGCTGAAATGCCCATTAGACACCAGGGATAATGTTTGTTGGTGAAATTGGCATAAGGGGAGCGACCCCTTGGGCAAGGGAAGCGACCCCTTGGGCGAGGGTCGCTCCCCTGGGGGGCAAATTATATTTAGGCCACTTTTGCCCCCCTTGGGGGTAGATCAGCCTATTTTTATTACGCCAATCTGCCAGCAAGAGGGGCAGAAACCACTAGACACCAGGGATTTTTTTAAAGGTAAATTTCACGTGAGGGGAGCGCCCCTTACGCAAGGGTCACTCCCCTGGGGCGGCAAATTTGTTGAAGGCCATTTCTGCCTATTGTAATTAGGCCGATCTGCCCCAGGATGGCAGAAACCCCTAGACACCAGGGATTTTTTTTTGTCAGATTCACGTGAGGGGAGCCACCCCTTAGGCAAGGGTCACTCCCCTGGGAGGTCAAATTTGTTGTAAGCCATTTGGGGCAGATTGGCCTATTGTAATTAGGGGGGCAGAAACCCCTAGACACCTAGGATTTTTCTTGGGTTAATTTTATTTTTTAATATTTTTGGAATGACCCCTTAGGCAAGGATCGCATCCCTGGGGGGGTAAATTGTCTTTAGGCCACTTCTACCTCTCTTAGGGGAAGATCGGCCTATTTTTATTATGCCAATCTGCCCCAAAGGGGGGCAGAAACCACTAGACACCAGGGATTTTTATTTTTTTGTGTCAATTTCACCCAAGGGGAGCGACCCCTTACGCAAGGGTCGTACCCCTGGGGGCAAATTTATATGGGGGGGGGGCAAATTGTCTTAAGGACATTTCTGCCTCCCTTGGGGGAAGATCGGCCTATTTTTATTATGCCATTCTGACCCAAAGGGGGGCAGAAACCACTAGACACCAGGGATTTTTATTTTTTTGTGTCAATTTCACGCAAGGGGAGCGACCCCTTACGCAAGGGTCGTACCCCTGGGGGCAAATTTATTTTAGGCCATTTCTGCCCACCTTGGGGGCAGATTGGCCTACTTTATTAAGTTGATCTGCCCCCAAGGGGTCTGAAACCACTAGGCCTTGGGGATTATTAGTTTTTGCACCAATTTCACGCAAGGGGAGCGACCCCTTAGGCAAGGGTCGCTCCCCTGGGGGGGCAAATTTATTTTAAGCCATTTCGTCTCCCCCGGGGGTAGATCAGCCTATTTCTATTAGGCCAATCTGCCCTTAGGAGGCAGAAACCACTTAGGCACCAGGGATTGGTGTATGTGTTTGTTTTGTTTGGGGGGCAGCCCCTTGGGCAAGGGTCGCTCCCCATGGGGGCACATTACTGTTGACCATAACTGCCCCCATTGGGGGCAGATCAGCCTATTTTTGGAAGGTCCATGTGCCCCCAAGGGGAGCAGAAAGCCCACCAGAGACCAGGGAAGAGTTTTTTCAAAAGAAGGGGGAGGGGGTATGGCCATACCCCCAACCCAAATAAATGGGGCCAAATTTGTTCTGCCCACCATTAGGCATATGGGGCAATAACCCCCAATCCACACCCGGGGTGGGGGGGCAGAAAGTTGACTAGATGCCAGAGAATAAAAAAAAATATATATTGGGGTGGTGGCTACCAACCAGTATGGGCCTGATTATGCCCCCACCCCAACTGAAGGGGTAACAGTCTTTCAGCTGCCCCCCCCACACACTAAAACATTTTATCCCACAGCAAGCAAGAGGACTTTTGATTATTTTGGTTTTACATTTGGGCCATGAGAGCTTGGCTAAATCTCAAAATCATCCCACTTGGAATGGTGAGGGCTGCACTTTTTGGACTTTGGGACACTGGCATGTAGAAAAATCCACAAACCTGGGTGTCTAGTTTTCAGAAACGTTTGGGTTTCCCTATATGGCTGCTGAGCCCATGACCAAAAACTCAAGTCCCCACCCCCGCAAAAACAGGTAGTTTACTATTTGATAAATTTGATGTGTCCACCTAGTGTTTTGGGGCATATCCTTTCGCGGGCACTAAGCCTATCCACACAAGTGAGATACCATTTTTATCAGGAGACTTGGGGGAACGATGGGTGGAAAGAAATTTGTGGCTCCTCTCAGATTCCAGAACTTTCTGTCACCAAAATATGAGGAAAAGGTGTTTATTGTTTTTTATTGCCAAATTTTGAGGTTTGCTAAGGATTCTGGGTAACAGAACCTGGTGAGAGCCCCACAAGTCACCCCATCATGGATCCCCCTCAGTGCCTAATTTTCAAAAATGTGCAGGGTTGGTAGGTTTCCCTAGGTGCCTGCTGAGCTATAGGTCAAAATCCACAGCTAGGCACTTTGCAAAAAATAGGTCTGTTTTCTTTGGGAGAATGTGATGTGTCCATGTTGTGTTTTGGGGCATGTCCTGTCGCAGGAGCTAAGCCTATCCACACAAGTGAGGTACCATTTTTATCGAGAGACTCGGGGGAACGCTGGGTGGAAGGAAATTTGTGGCTCCTCTCAGATTCTAGAACTTTCTGTCACCGAAATGTGAGGAAAAAGTGTTTTTGGGCCAAATTGTAAGGTTTGCCAAGGATTCTGGGTAACAGAACCTAGTGAGAGCCCCACAAGTCACCCCATCTTAGATTCCCGTAGGTGTCTAGTTTTAAAAAATGCACAGGTTTTGGTAGGTTTCCCTAGGTGCTGGCTGAGCTAGAGGCCAAAATCCACAGCTAGGCACTTTCCCAAAAATACGTCAGTTTTCTTTGGGAAAATGTGATGTGTCCATGTTGCGTTTCCTGTTGCAGGCATTAGGCCTACCCACGCAAGTGAGGTACCATTTTTATCAGGAGACTTGGGGGAACACAGAATAGCAAAAGAAGTGTTATTGCCCCTTGTTTTTCTCGAATTTTTTTCCTTCCTAATGTATGACAGTGTGTAAAAAATACGACTATTTCAGAAATGCCCTGTAATTCATATGCTAGTATGGGCACCCCGGAATTCAGAGATGTGCGAATAACCACTGCTTCTCAACACCTTGTCTTGTGCCCATTTTGGAAATACAAAGGCTTTCTTGATACCTATTTTTCACTCTTTATATTTCAGCAAATGAATTGCTGTATACCCGATATAGAATGAAAAACGAATGCAGGTTGCAGCTCCTTTATTGGCTCTGGGTACCTAGAATTCTTGATGAACCTATGAGCCCTATGTATCACCACAACCAGAGGTGTCCAGCAGACGTAACAGTATATTGCTTTCAAAAGTCTGACATCGCAGGAAAAGTTACAGAGTAAAACATGGAGAAAAATGGCTGTTATTTTCACCTCAATTTTAATATTTCTTTTATTTCAGTTGTTATTTTCTCTAAGAACACCTTGTAGGATCTACACAAATTACCCCTTGCTGAATTCAGACTTTTGTTTATTTTTAAAAAATATTTAGCTTACTGGGATCTAGCATTGGGTTCATACCCATTTCTGTCACTAACTGAAAGGAGGCTGAAAGCACAAAAAATAGTAAAAATGGGTGTATGTCCCAGTAAAATGCCAAACTTATGGTGAAAAATGTGGTTTTCTGATTCAAGTCTGCCTGCTCCTGAAAGCTGGGAAGATGGTGAGTTTAGCACCACAAACCCTTTGTTGATTCCATTCTCAAGGAAAAAACCACAAGCCTTCTTCTGCAGCTCCTTTTTCCCATTTAAAAAAAAAAGAAATGACATTTTGGATGTGTTCTGGCTAATTTCTTGATCACCTCCAGGGAAACCCACAAACTCTGGGTACCTTTGGAATTACTAGGATGTTGGAAAAACAGGACGCAAATTTGGCGTGGATAGCTTATGTGGACAAAAAGTTATGAGGGCCTAGGCGCAAACTGCCCCAAATAGCAAAAAAAAGCCTCGGCACACACAGGGAAAAGGTCTGGCAGTTAAGGGGTTAAATAGGTATGTTTAACTCACTTTTTAAACAGTATTGGCAATGGTGTTAACAAATGACTACAACTACCATAATGCCCTATTTTTGTCTCCACAAAGCAATGTTGCTATGCAAGGTTGCTCAACCTCCCTTTTCTTTTATATATGCAAAAATGACAAAGTTTTATGTTTTCTTCATTCACCATTTCAAAATTTCATCTCTGTGTTAATCCAGTATGTTGTGAACTTCTTGTTACTCCATTGAATTGATCTATTCACTTGCATAAATCATAATTTGTTTATTCAAATGTTTCCAATCATGTTCTCTGGCATGCTGAATATAAGCAGTATTGATACACAATTTACTTTGCAGTGTTCATATGATGACCATTGCCATTAATTCAAATAAGTTGTACCATAATTTGTTTTTGAGGCTGATAGGCCTTGAAATGGCTCAGCTCTCAAATCTCCTCTCTACTGTGTTGAGCAGCATGTCTGGCACATGTAATGTATACTTTCTAAATAACATTTTACATTTCAGGACATCTTTCAATCATTGTTACTGCACATGTAAGAAGTTAAAAATCACTCCATTACTAATCATTCCATTAATCTTAATGTGTTTTGTTTAGGTTGTTGTATTTGTAGCTGAAGACACATTTGAGGTACAATACACACCTTTATTTTCCTTCTGTTTGCAATTCATCTTAGGACCAGCACTCAGGGCCAGTGGACCACTATCTGCAACAGAAGACACCTCCACTCCAGACCAGGATCAAGCCTTCAGTGAGGACACCACTTCTGCAAGTCCGGAGGATGGGGTCATGCTTGGTCCAACTGGTCTGTCTGGGCAGAGAGCTTCAGTGAGTCCCACTCGTCCCACACCTACACTTCCCACCTGTTAGAAATGGGGTCTTTGGTTGGCAGTCAGGTTACCCCCTGTCCAAGCAAGGACCCTCACTCTAGCCAGGGTAAGTCACACACAAGCCAAATTATCCTATGCCCATCCTCTGGTACCTTGGCACTGAGCAGTCAGGCTTAACTTAGAAGGCAATGTGTAAAGTATTTGTGCAATAAATCATACAATCAAACAATATAGCACTAAAAAAATACACTGCACAGTGTTTGGAAAAATATATAATATTTATCTGGACATTTGCAGGTCAAAACGATCAAAGATGCAATAAGTAAATGTAGAGATACCACTGAAAAGTGATATAAAGGGGGTTATTCTAACATTGGAGGAGTGTTAATCCGTCCCAAAAGTGACGGTAAAGTGACGGATATACCACCAGCCGTATTACGAGTTCCATAGGATACAATGGACTCGTAATACGGCTGGTGGTAAATCCGTCACTTTTCCGTCACTTTTGGGACGGATTAACACCTCCTCCAAAGTTAGAATAACCCCCAAAGTGTCTTAAGTCTTTTTAAAGCAAACAAAAGCCCTCATTACAACCCTGGCGGTCAGTGTTAAAGCGGCGGTAATACCGCCAACAGGCCGTAAAGAAAAGGGAATCACGACCATGCCGGAAAATGCCAACAGATACAGCCACTTCAACGACCACCACGGCGGTAGAAACAAACACCACGGCGGTAACCGGCAACGGACAGGCGGAAGACAATTTACCGCCCACTGTATTACAAGGCACCAATCTGCCAGCTTTTCCGGGGCGGTACCAACGCCATCAAAAGTGCGGCGGAAACAGTACACAGAAGGGAAACCACTTACCTCTCGACACCCAACGAGGAACCAGGACGCCATGGAGCCCGAGTTACAGGTGCTACCAATGTTGGTTTACCTCCTCTTCTACCAGGAACATCAAAGACGGCAGCGACGACCATGGTGAGTACTGCACCTAGCACACAGGGGAGGGGGGAGGAAAAAGAGAGTGACACACACACGCAACACCCCCACCTTCACCCCCAACACCATACGCACAAATACATGCAGCAACATTACATATACACCCCGTAACCCTCTGGAATAACGCAAGGACAAAATTAAATGAGTTTAACAAGTGTAATCATTGAAAATCCAGATAGGGAAACAGGTCTGTAACAGATCATTATGTACAAATATGTACAGCAACTACACAAGTCTGGATAGTGTTTCATTCATTGTCCCTGGACCAGTGGTCCCAAGATGCATGGGCGAAGCCCACACATGATACCTGCCTCAAAACGGAGAGAACACTGCAGGGGCATCAGGTAAAAAAAAACAGGCACCCCAGGGGGAAGGGGAGGGGGGGGCACCTCAGCCGGATGATGGGCAGACGCCACTGCTCCACGAGGGGGCTCCATGCCCACTGTTTGCTCCTGGGAGTGCAAAGCCACAGTCTCACAAGTCTCTCAGGTGTGTGTGTTGCCCACTGTTTGGTCCTGGGGAGTGCAAAGTCACAATCTCACAAATCTCTGAAGTGGGTGGTTGCCCACTGATAGGTCCTGGGGAGTGCAAAGCCACAGTCTCTCAAGTGGGTGGTTTGCCCACTGCTTGGTCCTGGGGAGTGCAAGGCCACAGTCTCTCCAGTGGATGTATCTCTCCACTGGTTCTGGAGGGGGCTTTGTGCCCAGAGTGCTTCATCCTGCCAAGGACTGGGGTAGTGGATGCTGTTCTACACTGGTTCTGGATGGGGCTTAGTGCCCAGAGTGCTTCATCCTGCCAAGGACTGGGGTAATGGATGCTGTTCTCCACTGGTTCTGGAGGGGGCTTTGTGCCCAGAGTGCTTCATCCTGCCAAGTACTGGGGTAGTGGATGCTGTTCTCCACTGGTTCTGGAGGGGGCTTAGTGCCCAGAGTGCTTCATCCTGCCAAGGACTGGGTGAGTGGATGTATCTCTCCACTGGTTCTGGAGGGGGCCTGGTGCCCAGAGTGCTGCACATGGTGTGTGGCAGTTCCCATTCCCGCACCTGGGTGTCAGAGCCACGAGATATCCTGGGAACAGGTAGCATGATACTCCATGGAGGCAGAGACACACTCTGCCCTGCGGCGACATAGCCTGTCAACTGCTGGTACTAACAGTGCTGGTTGTGGTGCCTCATGTACTCTGTGCAGGGTCTAGGACGTTTCCTGCAGCCAAGGACGACTGCACACTGGGGATGATGTTCATGTCGGCTGTGGTGGCTCTGTCTGAGCATGTCGCAGGGCAGGTGGCGGTGGATGCGGCGGTGTCAGCGGCGGAGATGCTGGTGGTGGTGCATGTGTCAGCACCTGTGGAGGGAGACACCAGGACGTCTTCTGCAGCCTCAGATGGCTGCCCACTGGGGATGATGCTGGGGACTGTAGCAGAGGCAGCAGACGTGCAGGTGGGCATGCAGGTGGCGGTGCAGGTGGGCGTGCAGGTGGCAGTGCAGGTGGCGGTGGTTGCGGCGGTGGCCACCGCCGTACAGGTTGCTGTTCTGTCTTGCAGAAGGGGTGTCACCAGTCCCTCACCCGGAGGCTCCGTGCCCTGAGCTGACTTCCATTTAGCCTTGTGTCCCTTCCCCACCTTGGAAGTCGCTGCTGGGACCTTGGCACTGTCACCTTTTGTCTTGGAGGAGACCTTGCTGGGTGGTTGGTGTGGCTTTTCCCTACGGCATGTTGTCCCCTTCTTCACCTTTGCAGGTGGTGGAATAGGATGATCCTTGGCCTCACTAGGTGGCACACTGGCAGCCCTGATGGGTGCGGCCCACAATGTTATTGGACTTGCAGGGACCACAGTGCTCGAGGATTTCGTGGCTGAGGTGCTGGGCTGGGATCTGGACATCCTGGCCCTAGGGGAAGGACGGAGGGGAGGTGTAGGGAAGAGGTCAATGTTAGCCAGGAAAAGTTTTTTAGACACACTGGGACGGGAAGATGGAGGGGGTTTGGGAGTGGAAGAAGAGGTAGTGGTTGTAGGAGGTGTACGTCTGCTGAGTTTGGGTGAGGGTGCATGGGCTGGAGGCTGTTGTGAGGTGGATGGCTGTTGAGTGGGTGTGTGCCGGCGTTTGTGTACTTTTGGAGGAGGGCTCACAGACACACTGGGAGAGGACACAGGGGATGTGTGAATGGTAGTGGGGATGGTGATTGCACATGAGCAGTGTTTGGTGATGGGCGTGCTGGTGATGGAGGTAGTGGCTGAGGATGTAGTGCATGCAGGTGTGAGTGGAGACGAGACTGAGAGGGAGGAAGAGGACGTGGAGGAGGGGGACACAGTGGAGGCAGTGGATGTTGGTGTGTCTGCATGGGGATGGTGCTTGTGTGAGTGCCTGTGGGATGTGTGTTGCTTATGTTTGCCATGTCCACTCTTGATGAGTGTGCATGCTGGTCTGATGGTGTGCTTGGGATAGGCTGAGTTAGAGGGGATTGGGTCTGGGTAGTGGAAGTTGGAGGGGGGCGGCTTGACACAGGGACAATGGCTGCCATCAGTGCTGAGGCCAGAGCCTGAAATGCTCTCTGTTGGGCCACCACGCCAGAATGAATGCCCTCCAGGTATGCATTTGTTTGCTGCAAATGCCTCTTGACACTCTGGATGGCATTCAGAATGGTTGATTGCCCAACAGTGAGGGATCTCAGGAGGTCAATAGCCTCCTCAGTGAGGGCAACAGGACTGGGGCAGGGCCTCAGGTCCCTGGGGCAAAGGAGATGCCCACCCTCCTGGGTGAGCGTGCACTGGAAACACGCTGAGGGGCTGCTGGGAGGGGGGGTGCAGGTAGGTGGGGTGGTGGCTGTACCTGTTGTTGTGGTGGGCACAGCGGTGCCTGCCACCGCAAGGGAACTCCCATCAGAGGAGGAGTCGCTGTCCCTGGTGTCTCCTCCTGTCCCCGTCGTGGAGATTCCCTCGCCCTCCGTCCCACTGGTGCCTTCAGACTCCGTACAATCACTCTCCTGGGCTTTGTGGGTTGCAGCTCCCTCCTGCTCCGGTGCCAATGCTCCTCCGCCAGATGATGCTAATGCACAGAAGGACAGGGTGACAAAACAAAAAGGGGGGGAAGACAGAGGAGACACATGGTCAATGCCTGCAACAACACCACTGTTGGCGGGCACAACACATAGGGAGCAGCCCTAGGCACTAGGCCATGCACTAACAGTTCAGGGGAAAATCACATGTCCATGGGGGACTGCGTCTAGACCCATTTGATGCACACCTGGAACCCACAGGAGCCTGACTAGGTGTAGAGGGCCACTACCACTTTTGGGGTTGGACTGGCACCGAGCCTGCCTAACAATGGATCTACCCTGGCACGTTTGCCGTGGCCTAGGGGAACCCACAGCCCACTTCCCACACCCAGAAACCTCATAAAGCATGCAGAGTCAGCTGCATGAGACTGTACTCACCCCCTTGTGGCTGCTGTGATGCCCTCAAGCGCCCATCCAACTCCGGACATGCCACCGCCAGGATCCAGTACATAAGAGGGGTCATGGGGCGATGGGCACCCCTTTCACGCTGGGAGGCCATCCCCAGCTGGGCCTCCGCCGTCTTCTTTGTCCAGCGGCACAGGTCCTCCCATATTTTGCCGCAGTGGGTGCTCGGCTATTGTAGACCACCAGGGTCCACACTTCCTTGGCGATGGCACGCCAAATATCCTTCTTCTGGTGGGCGCTGACCTAGAGGAAAAGTAAAGTAAGAATGGATTTTACTCCCCCGTCTGGTTCATCTTACTCATTGGCCACAACCTCCCACCCTGGCCCACAAACACATACACTGACCATCTTCACATGCTGGCCTCTGCCCACCCCCCACCTGTATCTTCCATCAACGCCACTCCATACATTCATGTCCCATCCATCATGCTCATAGTGTACTCACCTGTTTGTCTGGTGGACCGTAGAGTAGCGTGTACTGGGGGAGGACCCCATCCACCAGTTTTTCCAACTCCTCCGCAGTGAAGGCAGGGGCCCTTTCCCCAGACACTGTAGCCATTGTTGCTTCCATACTGAGGTCACAGCAGCACTTGCAGTGTAGGTCCTCTCCTGTTGAAGGTCAGGTATCAAGTGAGTGAGCAGATAGAAAATGGCGGTCACGTCCGCGGCGGTGCGTACCGTCATTACCGGCGTACATTGTCATTGGCTCCTGGAACCCATAGGGCCCAATGATAACCAATGCTGAATTGCGCCGCGGTCTTCGTCCGCCTACCGCGACGATACACAACGCCAGCGCAGTTAGCTAATTTCCGCTTGTCCCTCCTTACAGGTCAGGCAGCCGCCATTTCAGGGGCCACGTGGCAGGGCACCTAACTGCGTCACAGCACTTTTGAGCAGGAATAGGGACATGCATCGCAAAACACCGATTACATCACATTTGTTCTAAACATCCTTGTGAAACCTATGTGGTGTATGACCCTCTGCTCACCCTTCTCCTCCATAGGGCACGTCAGCTGGGGCAGATGATGAGATGGCGTCATCCTCCGGTATACAGACCCCTGGTGGACCTGTCGACAATGGAAGACAGACACATCATTATCACCTACAGACTTGATCGTGCCACAATCCATGAACTCTGCCCAGTTGGAGCCAGACCTGATGTCAGCTATCCGCCATCCCACAGGAATCCCCCCTCTAGTGCAGGTCCTGTCAGTACTCCATTTCATGGCCAGTGGGTCCTTTCAAGCAACAGTAGCCATGGCATCAGGGATGTCGCAGCCAATGTTGTCTAACATGTTGTCCAGAGTGTTGTGTGCCCTGCTGAAATACATGCGCAGCTACATTGTTTTCCCCCAGGTGGAGGATTTGCCCACAGTGAAAGGTGACTTCTATACCCTGGGACATATCCCCAACATCATTGGTGCAATTGATCGTACACATGTGGCATTTGTCCCCCCACAGGAATGAACAGGTGTACAGAAACCGCAAAAGCTACCATTCGATGAATGTGCAGATTGTGTGTTTAGCAGACCAGTACATCTCCAATGTGAATGCCAAGTATCCTGGCTCTGTCCATGACGCTTACATTTTGAGGAATAGCAGCATCCCTTAGGTGATGGGGCAAACTCCAGAGGCACCGTATGTGGCTAATAGGTGAGCCCAAGGTCCCAACACAGTTTACATAGGTGTCTGGGTATGGTAGAGTCCCTAAGGGTTGGTGTATGTCTCACAGTTGTCCCTTGATGTTTGCAGGTGACTCTGGTTACCCCAACCTGTCATGGCTACTGACCCCAGTAAGGAATCCCGAGACAAGGGCAGAGGAATGCTACAATGAGGCACATGGGTGAACCAGGAGGATAATTGAGCGAACTTTCGGCCTCCTGAAGGGCGATTCCGGTGCCTCCATCTGACAGGTGGCTCCCTATACTACTCACCGAAGAAAGTGTGCCAGATAATCGTGGCATGCTATATGTTGCACAACCTGGCTTTGCGACGCCAGGTGCTTTTGCTGCAGGAGGATGGGCCTGATGTTTGTCTTGTGGCAGCTGTGGAGCCTGTGGACAGTGAAGAAGAGGAGGCAGAAGAAGAAGATATAGACAACCAAAACAACATCATCATGCAATACTTCCAGTGAGACACAGGTAAGAGACTGACACTGCTCCTCTCATATCATACTACTGTAGGACATTGCATGATTCTGCCTTTTTACCTCTGTGTATGGACCCTGACAGTTCACTTTGGCTTTCCATTTTAAAGATCTGGGTACCACTTTCTGCCTTCTGCTATGTTTACTGCTGCCCGACAACTGTCTAACATTGGTATGTGGAAATGAACATTGACATTGCTATTTTTCAGATAGGTTGCAATTACACATTTGTGAAAGTACAGACTGACTCCAGGTTGATTTGTGATTCAAGGGTGTTTATTTCTGTGCTAATAAGTGGAGGGGGGTGTGCAATGGGCTGGGGTGATGGTGGAGGAATGTCCATGGTGGAGTCCAGTCTATTGGCATCACAGGTGCATTGTCCAAGGGGGCATAAGAAGTGGAGTAATGGCAGTTCAAGGTGGACAGGGTAACATAGTGGGACAGAAGGGTGACAATCAGGAGAGTCTTATTTCCTGACAGGGGTCTTGACAATGTTCTCTGTCTTGTTCCTGGATTACAGGGACAGTTTGCGGGGTGGTTCTCCTTCTGCAGGAGGTGGGGTGCTGGTGGCCTGTTGGTCCAGTGGCGGGACCTCCTGTCCACTAGCACCGGTGGAGGTGGAAGGCTGTTCATCATTCAGGGTAGTGTCAGGGGCCCGTTGGTGTGCCACTGTGTCCCTCTTGGTGTTGGCCATGTCTGCCAGCACCCCTGTAATTGTGACCAGGGTGGTGTTAATGGACTTCAAGTCCTCCCTGATCCCCAGATAGTGTTCCTCCTGCAGCCGCTGGGTCTCCTGAAACTTGGCCAGTACCGTGCCCATGGTCTCCTATGAATGGTGGTATGCTCCCATGATGTTGGAGAGTGCCTCGTGGAGAGTGGGTTCCCTAGGCCAGTCCTCCCCCTGTCGCACAACAGTCCTCCCAGCTTCCCTGTTATCCTGTGCCTCTGTCCCCTGAACCGTGTGCCCACTGACCCCAGGTCCCTGATTGTCTTGGGTTGGTGGGTTTGCCTGCAGTCCCTGTAGTGGTGGACACACTGCTGATTGACATGTCCTGGGGACAGAGGGATGGGCCTGCTGGGTGGGTGCTGTGGTGGTGTTTCCTGAGGGGGAGGTTCAGTGGTTGTTCGTGACAGTGGCAGGGGAACCGTCTGTCACGAGGTCCCAGATGGGTCGGGCTGGTCATCTTGATCCAGGTGTGCAGAGCTGCTGTCGTCACTGTGGATCTCTTCTGTGGGGGAACTGGATATGTCTGGCGCCTCCTGTCCAGTGACGTTGGGTAGGGGTCCTGTTGGGGGGTAAAAGCATAGTTATTGTATCTGTGTGTGCCATCATGTCTAATGGGTGAGTTACCCTCTACTCCTGTGCTTGGCTTATTGTCTTTGGCCTTGTGTGATTGTTAATTTTGGGGCCTGTGTGAGTATCTGTACTGGACATGCTTTGCTGATGGGGGTCCATGCATTGGTGTAACATGCAGGGCATGGTATTGGGATGTGTGGATTGTGATAGTGGGGTATCTGTGGGGTGTTGGGGTGATGGGTGTGAGGGTTGGGCTAGGAGTTTGTGATAGCATGCAGGTAGGGTGGGGGGATATAGTAGTAAAGGTTTGACTTACCAGAGTCCAGTGCTCCTGCTACTCCTGCGAGGCCCTCAGGATGCATGATCAGCAAGACTTGCTCCTCCCATGTTGTTAGTTGTGGGGGAGGAGGTGGGGGTCCACCGCCAGTCCTCTGTACTGCTACCTGGTGTCTGGATACCACGAAACGCACCTTCCCCGTAGATTGTTCCGCCTCTTTCTGATGTCATCCTGTGTTCTTGGATGCTGTCCCACTGCGTTGAGCCTGTCGACAACTCTCCGCCATAGTTCCATCTTCCTTGCAATAGATGTCTGCTGCACCTGTGATCCGAATAGCTGTGGCTCTACCTGGATGATTTCCTCCACCATGACCCTGAGCTCCTCCTCAGAAAACCTGGAGTGTGTTTGAGGTGCCATTATGTGGTGTGGGTGATGTGTGAGGTGCTGTTTGTTGTGCTGTGTGATGTGTTGTGTTGGTGTGTGTTGTATGAGGTGCGTGGATGTTGTATAAGTGATGGTGTTGTGTGCCTGTGGATGCTGGGGTTGTGTTTGCTACTCTCTCTCTCTCTGCTTCTTCCAAGAAAATCATTGTAAGGGGTTGTGGGTAATGTGGGTGTGTGTTTTATAGTGTTGTGGGTATGTGGGTGTGGTGCATGTATGTGTATCAGGTGTGTGTATTTTGAATTGTCCAATGTGGTTGTGTTTTGTAAATGTGTGTGTATTTTGAGCGCTGCGGTGTGTACCGCCAATGGTTTACCACGGTTGAATGACCACTGCGTTGATTCATGGTTCGTGATAGTGTGAGCGTGGTTCTGTTGGCGTGACGGTGTAGTTTTTGTTATCGCCAGTTTATCACTGACCTTATAGTGTGCCGGATTAAGAGATGTGGGTCGTGATATCTGTAGCAGATTTCCGCCGCAGCCATGTTAACTTGACGGCCTTCAGCACGGCCGTAAGCGGGATTTACCGCCAGGATTGTAATCAGGGCCAAACTCCCTTTCAAGCACAAAGTACCTGGTTCACGTGAAAAATCTCTGCAAAGGGCCGCAGAGGAGGAGAAGTGGGGAAAAAAAGGGGAGGTGTTGATTTCTCAGGCCGCACACGACGATGCATCATTTAGTTTCCTTGCAGGGACGGCTGTGCGTTGATTTCTGGCGATCGGTCGTGGATGCTGTTCGGGTTGCAGGGTTTTCAGACACTCCGGCGTCGGTGCATGGAATCCTGGGCTTGCGGAGCAAAGTCACAAGCGCTGCGTCGTTCCGGTGGGCGTTGCATGGAAGTTTCTTCTGCACGGCATTTCCCCTCTGGAAGTCGGGCTGTGTCATCCCAGGTCGGCTGTGTGTCGATCCGGTGGGCTGCGCGTCAAAGTTCCGGTCACAACGCAGGCGCCGCGTCGATCTTCTCCTTGCAAGGTCACGCCGTGTCGTTCTGGTTCGGAGTGTGGTGAATTTTCACTGCACAAGGAGTCCAGTTGCAAGAGAGACGTCTTTTTGGTCATGAGACTTCAGGGAACAGGAGGCAAGCTCTATCAAAGCCCTTGGAGAGCACTTCTTCACCACAGCCAGAGAGCAGCAAGGCAGCAGGGCAACAGCAATGCAGCAGTCCTTCACAGAAATCAGTCAGGTGAGTACTTTGGGTAGCCAGGCAGTTTTTCTTGGCAGGATGCAGGTTCTGGTTACAAGTTTCTTCTCCAGGAAGTGTCTAAGTTGGAAGGGGCAGAGGTCCTGTTGATATACCCAAATGTGCCTTTGAAGTGGGGGAGACTTCAAAGAGTGGCTTAGAAGTGCACCAGGTACCCTTTCAGTTCAATCCCGTCTGCCAGGGTCCCAGTAGGGGGTGTGGCAGTCCTTTGTGTGAGAGCAGACCGTCCCAGCCCAGGAAGACCCATTCAAAATGCAGATGTATGCAAGTGAGGCTGAGTGTCCTGTGTTTGGGGTGTGTCTGAGTGAATGCACAAGGAGCTGTCAACTAAGCCCAGCCAGACATGGATTGTAAGGCACAGAAAGATTTAAGTGCAGAGAAATGCTCACTTTCTAAAAGTGCCATTTCTAAAATAGTAATATTAAACCCAACTTCACCAGTCAGCAGGGTTTTATATTACCATTCTGGCCATACTAAATATGACCTTCCTACTCCTTTCAGATCAGCAGCTACCACTCAAACAATGTATGAGGGCAGCCCCAATGTTAGCCTATGAAGGGAGCAGGCCAAAATGAATTTGGGAGTTTTACACTACCAGAACATGTAAACTACATAGGTACATGTCCTGCCTTTTGCCTACACAGCACCCTGCCCTGTGGATTACCTATGGCAACTTTAGGGGTGTCTTCTATGTAGAAATAGGGGAGTTTTAGGCTTGGCAAGTACTTTTAAATGCCAAGTCGAATTGGCAGTGAAACTGCACACACAGACCTTGCAATGGCTAGCCTGAAACAAGGTTGAGGGGCTACTTAAGTGGGTGGCACAATCAGTGCTGCAGGCCCACTAGTAGCATTTAATCTACAGGCCCTGGGCACATATAGTGCACACTACTAGGGACCCATAAGTAAATTAAATAGTCCAATTGGGTATGATCGAATGTTACCATGTTTAAAGGGAGAGAGCATATGCACTTTAGCACTGGTTAGCAGTGGTAAAGTGTGCAAAGTCTAAAAACCAGCAAAAACAGTGTCCAAAAAGTGGAGGGAGGCAGACAAGAAGTTAGGGGTGACCACCCTAAGGCTGTCAGGTCTAACACCACCCCAGCTGCTCCAACAACTCAGCCTCAGGATACCTCCATGTCCTGTTTCCAGAACAATATATACCATCTTGTGCACCCCAGACCTAACTACTGTTGACCAACCACACCACCACCTCCCATTGTGCCAGGACCCAGTGGGATGGGCCACACTGGCTCAAGAACCCAGGGTATTGGGGATAGGAGTCATGGGAAGGAATCTGTGGGCCAGCAAATTGAGGCCCCTGCAATAGTGGTCAGCCAGACCACCATAAACCAAGTCTTGGGAGCAACACAGCAGTCCCAAGACATGATGGGAACTGTCATAACAGAGATCCAGGAGATGAAGCAGGTACAGATGAAGTACAATGTAGACCTGCAGAATCTCAACTCTAATTTGTGCTCCCTGACTGGTGTGATGTTTGATATTTACCAGCTCATGTGCAAGGCTTTCTCCCTACCCTATCTGTGGTCCGTTAACATCAGGACTAAGTACACCTACCAGAGACAGATAGTCACTGCCACAATATGACACTGCTCCACCCACCCCAGCCCTTGCAACTGTGGATTCTTCTTACACTTGAGGAGTAAGTGTTCCTCCAGCCCACCAGGAGAGGATGGCAAGGCCTCAACCACCACCTCCAAGAGATGCCAAACCTAATTTCCTCCAGTCTGTATCTACCATTCTGTCTGTGGACTATTTCATGGACACATTTTCCTTTTTTGAGGTGAGTTGTATTTTGTAAAATGGATTCTAAACAATTTGCACTCAACCAAATTAGTTTCATCCATCCTGATGGACTTTTATATTTTTTTTGTTCCTTTTTATTCTTGTTTCAAAGCTATTTCACTCATTTTTGTCATCAAAATAAATGCTCATAACTCAAAATCAAAGACTGGTATAGTATTTATTGTGGTATTTCCTTTTATATACCTTCCTTACACAATCATTTTTCTAACCTGTCAACCAACAGGATCAAAAACAATTAAGAGATAACAACTTGGTCATGCTTTTCCCATTAAGAAACAAAAATAGAAAATGAAATACTGAAATTTCAAAGTATGGGTGTTATACATTTTTAGGTAACTAGTCTTTGACAAAAGTATAGATGATTTTCCAAATCCATGCATAACACAAATAGTCTTTGCCATTTAAATGTTGACACTCCACGACCTTGAAATCATGGAAGAAAGGGAATATTTCATGAAAACCTAATTAAATAGGAAAGCTGTTATTGATTTATGACCTCAGCTGGAGCCAGACATCCTGCCTCACAATAGGAATCCTACATTAATTACACCAATAGTCTACATCATGGCAGGAACACAATTCGAGGCCACATGATCAGTACAATGCACTGTGGCAGTATCTTGTGGGATGACACAATCACAATTCAGTGGTGTACAACAAAAAGTAATTTCAAATATGATGAGACACATCAACATTTTCATATACTGAACACAAACTGAAGATGTAGCCAATGTGAAGGAAGATCAGTATGCCATGGCTTGGCATATACATGTGGTTAGAGCAAATGAACTAGCACATATGCCTTGGTGGCAACACCCAACAGGAAACAGGTCTGATATAGTTTTGAAAACTTTCATTCAATCATTGTGCAAGTTGTTTCTGTGCAGGATCTGTGAATCCAATGTGTGTGTCTGCCCCAGAATCAACCCATGTTCCCTTTGTACTTTACAACAGCAAAATATAACTGCAAATGTCACAACTTTGAAATGGCCAAATGAAGATTACGAAGTGAAGGATCCTAAAATAGAATAACAGGGGAAAATTACTGATTTCATGTAAAAAAATGACTCAAATGATGTTAGAAAAACACAAATAGCGCAAGCAAAGATAATCCATGTCAATAAAAACAGTAGTCAATGTAGGAAAGATCAACAAACATATTTGCCTCAAACTTTCCTAAACTGGTCATTCCTACTAAATTAACATCACAGACTGATATGTTCAGTATGTCACAAGTTATATTTGACATTACAATATGTAAAGGTAAATTTACACTTAGGTAAAGAAGTGGTCAATAATTTCTTGACGTAGGTCAATTCTTTCCTCTTCACCACTGTCATCTTTATTGGGCATTTCAGCATCCTCACCCAGTGGCTCATCACTGTCTCCATCCTCTGTGATGATTGCGGTGTTCGATCGCAGTGCGATATTGTGGGACATCCAGCATGCAACCATGATCTTGCACACCTTATTGGGTGAGTAGAGGAAGGTTCCACCTGTCTTGTCCGGACTGCAATATCTGGCTTTCAGGAGCCCAAAAGCCCATTGAAGCAGACTTCCCCTAGTGTTGTTGGATTCCTCAGTGGTGCTAACAACCATGTTTGGTTAGGATAAGCTGAGTCTCCTACATGAAAGCAATAAATAAATTAATTAAAATAATGTAAATCCATTGCACATTCCAAAATTAGGATAAAAGCAAATGATCCTCAGGTCATATTGTACTTACCAACAAGCCAGGCCCTCTCAGGTCAAAGTTGTGACATTTTCAGGGGTATAGTGTTGTTCCAAATTTCAAAGAGCTCATGTGTTGAGCCTGAAAAGCAAGCACAGACACTTGAGATGTACAAATCAAATAAGCAGACAACTTGCACATCGGTAGAATGGAAGTTCTTCAGATTGCGGTAGACCTGTTCCCAGGTGTAGGATGGCACCAAGGCAATATGTGTGCTTTCAATTGTTGCAATCACATGTGGTAGGCCACCCAAAGCATACAAATCTACCTTCACATGGGCCAAATCCTGATGTCTTGGAAACTGAGTGAAGCTGTTGATGTGCCTCATCATTGAAGCAAGGACATGTTGTAGCACACCACTGAAAGTTGGATATGGCATGCCTCCAGATACTGCTGCAGTGTCTTGGAAAGATCCTGTGGCCACAAAATGAAGTACTGCCATGAGTTCCACTAGTAGTGTTATTACTAATGTATTCCTATTGTGAGGCAGGAGATCAGGCACCAGCTGGTGACATAACTCCAGGATAGTTTGTCTACTTAATGTGAATATCTTTATGCTGTCCCTTTCCTCCATGATGGCAAGGTCTGGAAATGGTCTGAAGACTTGAGGCTGACATTGTCTAACTCTTCAAGGGTTTCTGCATTCAAGAAAAACAAGCTATCACTTAAAATGGTCACACAACACATTGATATCCAACACACATCTTATTTCTTAGTACAATCAGTAATCTTATTGTGTCATATATGTAAACATATTTTTGCATAATGTTGCAACTTGAATTCTCAATTTTTAACATGTATGACATTTATAACAAATGATATGTAAATAATACATTTGAAATGTACTATTTGCAGATTATTTTTTTTACTTTTTAAAAAATAACTGTCAGTGGAAGTGTAACATAAACCACAGCTCTATTGATTTTAAACACAGTAACGGTTCACTTTTTAATGTGTCATATTTTTGCAAAAACAGTGTTGTGCATATCTGACATTGGTACAAAAACTAGCCACCCTTTTGAGAGGTGGTGATGCAAAACCAATTTAAAAATATACTGCTTGACATCCTAAAATACCTTGACGTCAAGACATTGGCTATCTGATGGCTGTCAGTGGAAGTTGACCGCATAGTAGTTGTAACACTCCACGAAAGACACAAGCATGGACTAACATGTGTGATAGCTATACACGAAAGCCAATTGCTGTGTCCATCTCCATTGTGGATTGTGCACTCTGTGTACTTGTATGTGGTATCTTGAAAAAAGCTCACTTGTCTCCTAACTCTGCAGCCAACAACACCTCCTCGACTTTTGCTGCTGTTACCAACCTCTGGGGGCCAGGATTATGGGCAAAGCAGGTGACAGGGCCCCAGTCTTCTGCCCTGAGGAGTTGCAAATCCTCACCATGGAGGTCCTGTTCCTGTACAGTCAGCTGTATGAGAACCTAGAGGAATAGGTACATGTTTGAGTAGGAAATGTTTCAGTAAGTGACTTGTTCCTTCTTTCTACACAGGCTAATTTGTCACTTTTTGTCCATGTGTGAAGTGTTGTGATTTGAGTGTAGTGAACTACATAATTTAGCTAGGTATAGAATGTTGTTGAAATGTCTATACATTGAAATGAAAAGTAACTTGAAAGATTACGCAAAATTTTCAGTTAATTTTACTCACAATTACAGATTTCACTAGACAAACTACAGGCCCCTTACTTCCAGTGGCCAGTAGACACTGAACTACTTGTATAAGTGAAAACATACAGCCCATGTCAAAATGAGAGTAATGTAATGGGAAAGATGAAACCTTTAAGTTATGGAGTTGTCTGATCCTTTTCTTTCAAGTTAAACTACAATTCATATTTTAGAAGAAGAGCATCTGTATTTTTTCAACATCATGGTGCCACATACAGGAAAAGGTATTTAATGTGCTGCTCCAATCACACATACAAATATGACCCATTACTACACACACATGTACATATATCACCAAAACCCATGCTCTCACTGACACATGGCAGTCTTTCCATACTGCCCTCAATCACTGTATGCTGTTCAAACCATAGTATCTGGCTCTGATATAATTAGGCATTAAGCTAATGTAGCTGTGTGTGGGGGTATGGTCAAATATTGTGCAGCTTGTTTAGCTTTCAGTAGCTCACAATAAGTTGGACTAATCAGGAGTGGGTCTCACTACATGAAAGGATTTTTAACCCTAGCCTAGATCGTGTTTGTGGGCTGGATTGGTAACATGGGGAAATAGAAAGTTTTTATGGTACTCAATAGATCACTACAAATTAGTATTTCCTAGGAACTTTTAAATGTTGGTAAATAATCTGTTCTGACTGTTTTGGGAATGCATATGAGTGATGCAACAAATTGTGTCACACCACTACAGACAAACAAAATCCATATTCTCAAAAGATGCAGCAGCAGGTTATCACTCAACACACCTACCCCGACAATTCCCTGAGTAAAAAATAATAATATCAAAAATATAGACTTTCTTTTTCACTGATTTGTGTGCACTAAAACCAACACCGCTACCAAGGTGTGATCCTCGAAAAAAGGAAAGAACACCGGTAGTGCATCAACCACAACAATATTATTTCAATGCCCAAGTCCTTGGTATACAGTAATATTATACAGGACTTCTCTTTATTCTTTTTTCTTTTCAAATGCACATGTATCCATAAAGGCAACAGCCAGCTCATTTCATCCTTTAACATAGGACTTCTTCAGGGCTATTTGATTGATTTCACATTATTTTGTCTTAATATCCTCCATGTGGCCTTAAGTACATCCGAATCAGCATCATCAGATCTTCCATAAACCAGGGGGGATAACACTCTTTCAGTCTCGGTATGCAGGGCATGTAAAAAACAAAATCACTCAAACCATCTTTTGTTTCTACTTTTTCTCATCCATACAGGTCAACACCTATCAAAAGTACAAAATTTGAAAGGCAATTGCCAGGAAGGTACAGACACTGGGGATCCATAAATGGTGCAGCCTGCATTGCAGGAAGAGGCAGGCGGACCTGTGATGCTGGACCAGAAAATCAGCCGAAGTCCAGCTCAGCCAGTCCTCCCAACAAGGCAAGTGCATACGCCGCGCCCTGGCCCCCTTAATGGCCTGCATCCTTGTGAAGCCCTACTTGGAGCTTTATGGGCAGTTGAGGGCCCAACAGCAGTATCAAGGGGGTGAATTATTTTTTTGTAGCTATTTCTGTTATTTAACCTTTGTTATTTACAACAATGGTTTATGGCATCAACATAATGTTTGACATGCATCCAACGCACAAGAGGATTTCTGAAGGTGTAAGGTTTTCATACATTGCCTGATGTGTTTGGTGTATTGATTTGCGCTAAAAGTTGCCCCTAGTTTCTCATCACAAGCCAAGTACTGTTTTGAGCAGACATATAGCTGCATAAGAAAAATGAGGCACCTGACTTTTTCTATATTGTGAGGGACAGATGTACTAAACATGCCCCATTTAAGTATTTGATCAGGTGTGATGCTCCATCACAAATGTGAGTAGGTAATGTAGGCCCTATTGCAGGTAACATAGCATAATAAGCACTTATGATACAGTTGATGTTTCAGACTTTACATTGGCACTTTGATACAATGACCAATTGATAATGAGCATTTGGCCCAAAATGACTGGAAATATAAGTACAATGGCATCATTCCTTATAAAAAACATGTTAGAAATATGTTTTAACAGCAAAATTCAAGTCAGTTCCTCTTGACAGTGGTAGAGTGGGAAGAAGCCTTAGTTCTTCACAATGTACATGTACACCAGTCTGCTTCAATCAAAATGTTTTTTTTAGACAAACTGTATTGATTGAAACAGACAGGAATGTGCCCACATTGGTGACAGAGTTACACATACCCCAAACAACATATTAGTGGCCTTAGTTATGTCCAGATGAGGAATCACTGATGTTGGGAAATGTGACACTTAAAGGGACATTTGAGGATATAAGGTTATATCACTTATATTTTGGAGTATTCCATCTTGAAAAGTCAATATCAGGCCTAAAGCACGACTCTTTTGGAAATATGGAAATGTTTTGCTCTGTACTGAAGTGGGTCAGAAATGTGTCAATGCCTATGTATTTACTCATTCTGTCGAAGCCATTCGTCAATCCACAACAAAAATATCTTCAACAGCATAGGTATGTACATAGCTAATTCAGTACAGACTCCACATGATATATAGTACTTTTGAATGATACTATAGTTATTTCAAGTGTGTTACCACAGTGAAATGATCAGACAAAAGAACCAGGCTTTCAGTTTATAGACATACTGGTACAGCATTGCAGTATTTGTGGACACACATTGATCCATATTTTACTTTTGGTGAATGTAAAGGATGCAGGTTATTTGACCTTGTAAACATGCTGTACAAATGTTTTTCTTGTTTATGTTAGTTTAGGAGACATACCTTCACTGTTCTAAACAACAAAGACATAGCAATCAGAGGTGTGAAACAATTCTTGCAGAGAAAAGAGACAAGGGCATATAAAATATCAGAGCTAGCATGGGGAATTTCAAAACTATGAGCAAATGGTTTCAGAAAATGCTACCTACATGCAAGAGAGACTGATGATACAGAAGCCTAGTTTGAGAACCTTAGCTGGTTAAATATGTAGACTTGGCAAATGTTTTGTGAGTAGAGTTCATGTTCAATTCTATTTACACAGATACACTCAAATGGTTGTATCTGTCTTTTCAGCATCATCAGGGACAGGCAGAGGAGACATTGGCCACATCAGAGGAGAAACAACTGGCTACTGTGGTTTTGGCCCTGACACCACTGACACGGAGGGACCCATTGCCATGAAGGGTGAGGGTACTGGCACGGAGGCCACGAGTTCATGTACATCATCTTCGGAGGCCTCCACAGCAGACCAGTTCCTAGTAGTGGTGGACCCTACTGTGACTTTACTATCTGTATCCTTGTCCACCACCCATGTTCCCATCTCCACCCTCCCTCTTGCTCCTCCCTCCAGTTGGCCAATCCTGCCCCAGTAAAAATGGGTGGCATCTCCTTTGCTGCTGGTACCACCCCCTGCCCCTCTGGCTGCGCTGAGTGAGGAGGCTGTTGACCTTTTGCAGACTATCTCTGTGGGCTAGACTGCACTCCTGAATGCCATTCAGGGTCCAAGTGCCAGATGCAACACACGTTGGCTTACTTGGAAAGCATTCGTAGTGGAACATCTGGCCTACAGAGGTCATTCCAAGGTCTGGCCTCTTCACTGACCACAGCCAGCCAACCTTCCCACCCTCATGCCCCAACTCCCACCCCTTCACCATTCTAATTTCCAATTTCCAGCCTTTTCCAAAGAACACTTATTCCTTTGCATGCACCCACTCCAACACACACAATCAGCACATTTACAGATAAACACAGACATGGCAGAAAACAGAGGCACACACACATCCACTACACCTACCACCACAACCACCACCACCTAAACCAACAGCACACCTGCAGACACCACACCCACAAGCACCACCACCACCAGCACACTTGCAGACACCACACCCACCACCACACCCAGATGCACCACAACCACCAGCACACCTGCAGACACTACACCCATCACCACATCGACATGCACCACCACCACTAGCACACCTGCAGATACCACACCCACCGGCATACCACCATGCGCCACCGCATCCACAAGCATCACATCCATACCCACACCCACAGGACTCAAATGCTCACACTCACCCAAACAACAGACATGCAGCAAAAACAAAAATACACCATATGCACCAGACCAGCAGGCAACTGCACCCTCAACACTCACACACATCACCCACTGTCACTCCCTCTACGTCTAAACCCAAACTCCCTGCCAACCATCTTACCTATTTTCCTAAACAAGACCTTTTATTTGCCCTGGCCCTGGCCCCTTCCACATCCCAAACCATCCTTCCCAAATCTAAACCCACCCCTCTCAAAGCCCAGCCCACCCTTCCTACACCTAAACTCACCAAAATCCATGCTCTCACTGACACATGGCAGTCTTTCCATGCAAACCGATGGCAGGACTGTTACCACCAAGATCTAAATAAGGCCCTAAGTCAGAAGGTAAAAACTTTGACTGAGATGACCTGCTTGGTACATCCAACCTCTGCTCCATCACAGTCAGTCTGAAATTCTGTCTAGATCCAGGTCAATCCTGAGCAATGTCTTTTGATTAGTCTCATTAGTGCTTTGGCTTTCCTTGGCACAATTTTCCCTAAATATTCAAAAATTCATATCTCTGGCTCCTCTGATTACATTTTAAAAATGTTTGTGTCACTTTTCTTAATAAACATTTTTCACAATTTGTAGACATTGGTTGTGGGATTATTACGGTGCATTTAGATTTTTTTATTGCTTTGATACTGCTAAATATTCATAACAGAGATTGCTTAGGATCTTGTGTATGTTATCTGTAGGTAAGGATGTATTTGAATGCAGCCACTAACAGCTTATGCAGAATTGAACCTGACATTTTTTTAAATGATCAGGTGGAAAGTGTGTCAGCTCTATGTGGATATGAGATAATCCTACTTATAAGTCCCTAGTAAAGTGGTACTATAAGTACCCAGGGACTGTAAATTAAATGTGACTAGTGGCTGCAGCAGTGAGCGTGCACCCCACTTACGTAGCCCTCTAGTCATGCCTCAGGCCTGCCGTTGCAGAGCATTGATGTGCAGTTTTACACTGCCATGTCGACCTGGCAACATAACCCTCTAGCCAGGCCCAAACTCTCCTAAGGTAGACTGAGGGCAACCCAGAGGGCAGGGCGCAATGTTTCTAAATGGTAGTGAAAAGCTCTTAAAATTTGTTTTTACTACTGCAAGATATGTATCCCCCAAGGATAACATTGGAGTTGCCTTATTACATTTTTATAAGTGTAATTTCCAAATGGGAACAGATAATACCTTTAGGTCTGGTGTCTTTGGAGTCACAATTTAAAATCTTAACTTATAGTGATGTCAAAAGTTAAATTGCAATTCTGAAACTGCCACATGTAGAAAGTTGGCATTTTCTTGCCTTAGCAGTTTGGTACCTCTGGTCACACAGCTGGGTGTAGTTAGCAACTGGACTTTTTGTATTCACCTTAGACAGCCACGGACAATGGGAACTTAGGTGTGACTTGATGGGCTATCCTGTGCAGGATGAGAGAGAGGGGCTGAACAAAGCCTCACTTACACCTGAAAAGGATGTGTGCTGCCCTCATGCAAAGGGCTGTATACCCTTTGCATTTAGACTGAAGCAAGGGCAGGGAGCACAGGACATCTGTGCACTTTAAAAGCATGTCTTTGAAGTCTCCCCCACTTCAAAGGCACGACTGGGTATAAGAACTGGGCTTCAGACAACACCATGTCAGTACTCTTCTGGAGCTGTGGATATTCTGCTAAGAAGAAGGACTGCTGTGATGCTGAAGGACTGCCACTCTGCTGGATTGCACTCTGCTGAAGTCCTGCTTTGCTAAACTGACCTGCGTCACTTGAACCTAGAACCCAGAATGACTCCAAGGGCTACTTGGGTGCCCTCCTAATCTGAAGTCACAGGGACATAATAGACTTCCAAGTATCCTACTTCTGCATCAGGACTCTGCCATCTGTGAGTCTATCCTGCCAAGTGGTGCCACCCCAGTCCTGGACCCTTGGAAGTGGGCCAAAGGTGCTTACCAGCTGAACTGACTCATCTTCTCCGCTTAGCAACGCTTCCCGGAGGAGAAATTACACATCTCCACCACTGGGCATTGCATCCTCGAGCAGAATCAACACATCGCTGCTGTTGCATGGATAGAACCTCTCAGAAAAGACTCTCATTGTTGCCACATCCCTGCATTTTGGGCTTGAAGCATCTCCTTTAGAACCGCCTCTGCATAATGCTTTTCCTGGTGCAAGCTTCTCGCATCTCCTTTGTGACAGTAACTTATTCACATCTTAACCAAATATATCATCAGCAGTAATATCCATGTACAAGCATCCATTCTTCATTTATGGGACACTTATTCAGAGCCAATTTTGGTTCCTGAACTTTTTCGGTTCATTTCTGGTTTAGGTACTCCACAGATGCTTTCCTCTGTCATGCGCTATGTTGTCACTTTCTTAACTGCAAAATAGCCTATCTCTAATTCTAACCAAACTATATATATGATGGTCTAGGGTGTGAGTTAGTGCTATCAGGAGGTAAGCGGTACAGCGGAATTCCACCGTGGGGGGGTCCGGTCCCCCCATCTCCACCTCAACTCCTTTTACGAATAGTTCACCTCTGAGGCTAGTAATTTGCTCCTTCTCCTTACCTCCCCGCTCGGTGCATGGCAATGCTGGATGTTCCTGTCTGCTCCTTGTCTGCCTCCTCACGTGTCAGAACCTGCAATTCAGCCTTGGCCCATCTCATCACATCCCGTCTCCAGTTCCCTAAAGAGGGGCATCTAGGTGATTTCCAACTCAATGTGATTCGTCTCCTAAAAAGTACCAATGCCAGGTCGAGGAATCAGCAGCCAACTTTCTTAGAGGCCAGCCCCGGATACAAACCTAACAAACAGATAGATGGGGTCAGGTCCAATTTTGTATCTAAAGTTCCGTCTAGATCGCCCTTCACCACCTTCCAAAGTTGTTGAAGCTCAGGACAGCACCACACCATGTGGTCTAAGTCAGCATCCGGTTCACCACATCTGGGGCACACCCTAGAGTTGCCCCCGTATATACGATTCAGCCGATGGGGGGGTGAGGTACAACCTGTGGCTATAATTATATTGTATGTACCTAAGGCGGGTATTTCGTGAAAACTTCCGCGGGTGTGTCAGTACCCTCCGCCATTCCGCGTCTGTCAAGTCCCTGCCCAGTGCCCTCTCCCACTTCCCCCTAAGTGATTGCAATGGATCTAGAATGTCCTCGACCTGGGTTCTTTACAATTTAGTAACGAGGTGTGCATCTCCCCCCGAAGTCAGCAGGAGATGCAAGACCCCGTGCACATAAGGCTCTGCATTAACTGTACACCAATGTGCCTTTATTTGATGAGTCAGGGTTTGGTATAATAGAAATTGCCCACCCGGGACTCCACTCTTGTCGTTCATGTCGGCAAAAGGCCTCATTACTCCGTCCCGAAAGAAGTCGCCCATGGACTCCACCCCTGCTCTCATCCAAGCTCCCAGCCGGGAGCCACCCAAAGGCCTACCTACAGTATCTTGGGTCATCACCGCTAGTGCCAGCCCCAGAGAATAAGCCACTCCGATTTCCATACGCCGCAAACATTTCTTCCAACAAGATAAAGCTACTTTCGTTAGGACATTCCCCCCCTGAGGTGTCTCCTGGCATCCAATCATTTGTGCTATGATCCGATCCCTACTCCTCTCACCTTTTAGCGGTACACCTATCCATTCGGCTCTCCCCTGCGTACCACCTGGAGATCCATTGCAATTGACATGCCAGGTAATAGAGTTCAAAATACGGGACTCCCAATCCTCCTGCAAGAACTGGTCTGCAAAGGACAGAAAGCGCGGTTCATCTGCGACCTCCATCCCAGATGAGGTCTCTGAGCAGTGTGTTTATTTCCTTGAACCAAGTCGAAGGTATTAGCACCAGGAGGTTGGTGAAATAATAAAGAAGGCGAGGCAGCATAATCATTTTAGATAGGGATATTCTGGCCATTATGGATAATTTAAGTGACCGCCAGAACCCTATCGACTCTCAGAGCGAGCGGAGCACCTTACCTATATTACCTTCGCGGAGGTCCTTCAGGTCATGAAACACCTGTATGCCCAGGTATTTGAAAGTGTGCGGGGCTCACACCACGTCGTCTGGACATGAAGAGGGCCGCCCCCCTCCCACTACCAGGGGGAAAAAGTAGGTCTTGCCCCTGTTCAGCCGTAACCCTGAATAACCTCCAAATTCGCCCAACCTATTCAACGCCCACGGCAGACTCTCTATCCCTAAGGTAAATTAAGATATTGTCAGCGTAGAGTGAAATATTGTATTCAGCCTGTCCCCACTCCACCCCCTGACCTCTGCCTTCCATCCGGAGCTGGGCTGCTAGTGGCTCGATGGCTAGTGCAAATAATAATGGGGATAAGGGGCATCCCTGCCTAGTGCCCCTGTATGTGGGCTAGGTCACCGAAACCGCCCTGCCCGTCCTCACTCTCGCCAAAGGTGCAGCATACAGCATACAGCAGGTCCACCCATCGCACTCATCCCTCCCCCAACCCAATCCGGAGCATCAGCGTCCTCAGATAGTCCCACCTTATCGAGTCAAAGGTCTTCTCGAAGTCAACCGCTAGGAGCATCGCTTCAGACGGCTTCTCCTCCTGCGGCATATGTAGAAGCGCAAACAGGCGCCTGAGGTTCAGTGAGGTGCTTCGTGTCAGGATGAACCCATTTTGGTCTTCATGTACCAATTTGGGTATATATATGGGAGTAATCGATTGGCCATGAGTTTACTTAGAATTTTAAAGTCACAATTTAACATCGACAACGGGTGAAAATCAGCCACTGATACCTCCCCAGAATCCAACTTAGGCAGGGGAACCACTAAAGCCTCCCTTAATAAATCAGGCAGGAGAACCCGCTGAAGTGCCTCCGTGTACATTTCAACTAGTTGGGGAGCTAGCAGAGTCGAGTATTTCTTATAAAAGTCCATTGGGAGGCCATCCATCCCCGGCGTCTTCCCCGTGGCTAGTTGCGAAATGGCACCCTTTACCTCCTCTAGTGTTACAGGCCCCCCTCCCTTTCCTCATATGTCAAAGTACACAAAGGCAGTGGTGTAGGTAGGCGTCCAAAGATTCGGTCCCTAGTGCCTCTGGGCATCTATAAAGAAAGGTATAGTAATCTCTAAAGGCGTTGTTTATGTCACCCGGTTTATCTATGCTCCCCCCTCATATAATGCACACTCATGGTAGGGGTCTCCACCCCTCTGGGTTTCACCAACCATGCCAACATCTTACCAGACCTGCCCTCCTCTGCCTGTATTGAAACCAGATACCTCTGTATACTGTGGCAGCGGAGCTATTCCTCAACCTGGGAGTGGGACTTCCTCGCTTCCTCAAACTTGCCTTGCTCCTTCACATCCTTACCCCCTTCCCTTTTCCCCTGGTGTATAATCTTTTCCAGCCGTATTAATTCCCGCTCCAGCGTGTGCTTTATCCCCACCGTCTGTCCCATGCAGTGACCTCTCGCCGCCACCTTAAGTGTTTCCCATTCCACATGCCTGGCTGAGGTAGACCCTTTGTTGATATTAATGTGGTCCGTGAGGTAACAGCGGAGTTCCTCCCTATATGCCTGATCTTCCAGCGCTGCCGGACCCAGTCTCCACACGGGTATAGGGGGTCTGGCTTCAGCCGCCCTCCAAGTAAGCAACAGGGGGTTATGATCAGAGAGGGTGCACCCTAAATATTCAGAGTGAGTCATTCCCTGAGCTATGTTGGCAGAGCACACTGCCCTGTCTATCCTAGTATATAACTGGTGTAGGCTCGAGTAGAATGAGTAGTCTCTGTCCTCTGGGTGTTGGTTACGCCTGACATCTACCAGACCCCAGCCTTGCATCCACCCAGCAGGTTTTTTGCTTTCTTATGCAACAGTGCGCCTATCAACGGTGGAGTGGATCGGTCCAGTTCTGTATCCACTACACTGTTAAAATCCCCACCAATCAGTCATTCTCCCCACTGTTGCCGTGTAAGATGACTCGAAAGACGCTGCTTAAAGGGAATCTGATCCTGATTAGGGGCATATACACTGCTCAGGACTATCAGGATTCCATGAAGTTTACCCTTCACGATCACAAATCGGCCCTCTTGATCGATATCTGTGGTTAAAGCCTCAAATGGGACTCCCGCTCTGACCGACACCAGTGTTCCTCTGGCATAAGCAGAATATTTAGTGGCAAACACTTGTCCTCTCCATCTATGCCTCAGTTTATCAGCTTCTCCTGCAGTAAGATGGGTCTCCTGCAGAAACGCCACGTGTATGCCCTGTCTCTTCAGGTATGAGAGCACTCTATGGCCCTCATTCTGACCTTGGTGGGCGGCGGAGGCCGCCCGCCAAAGTCCCGCCGTCAGGTTACCGTTCCGCGGTCGAAAGACCGCGGCGGTAATTCTGACATTCCCGCTGGGCTGGCGGGCGGCCGCCTTCAGGCCGCCCGCCAGCCCAGCGGGAAAGAGGCTTCCACGATGAAGCCGGCTCGGAATCGAGCCGGCGGAGTGGAAGCTGTGCGACGGGTGCGCAGCAGACAGTGAAATACATTTAGGGGCCCTCTTACGGGGGCACCTGCAGTGCCCATGCCAGTGGCATGGGCACTGCAGGGGCCCCCAGGGGCCCCGCGACCCCCCCTACCGCCATCCGGTTCCCGGCGGGCGGACCGCCGGGAACTGGATGGCGGTAGGGGGGGTCGGAATCCCCTCGGCGGCGCAGCTAGCTGCGCCGCCTTGGAGGATTCCAATGGGCGGTGGTACACTGGCGGGAGACCGCCAGTGTTGCCGGTCCGACTGCGGCTTTACCGCCGCGGTCGGAATGCCCTTTGGAGCACCGCCGGCCTGTCGGCGGTGCTCCCGCGGTCCTCCAACCCGGCGGTCATGGACCGCCAGGGTTGGAATGACCACCTATGTCTCTTACTCAGTGATCCCATCCCCCTTATGTACCACGTTAGGAAGTTGTAATGTCTGTGTCAAGGCGGGTTACCCAGCCCCCCCAGCCATCTTCCCCCCCATCTGCATCACTTTTGGATAAACAACTCTCAACTCCCACGTCACCATCAAAACACGTAACTGTAAATCCCAACTCCCCGTCCCCAGGGTGCCTCTCCAACTGTAGGTGGCTCACAAAACAGTGCAACAGCACAACCAAGTCAACAATTTAAGCAGAGTTCTCGCCATTCTCCACTGGGTGTCCGAGAAACCAACAGGGGGTGGTTCCATGTCCGTCAGGGCCACCTATCCATACTTCCTACCTCACCTCAGGGCCAGTCTATCGGGCCATTCAGCCCAGCTCGTCCACAGTCTGAGGGGTCACCCTCGGAGCATCTCCGGAGCAGCCCAAGCCCTCCACCGAGGACACTGGTGCACGATCCGAGTCTCTACAGCTGCCTTCCGCCGAGGATGCCTCCCCGCGCATGGATGCCGCCGCCTCTAGCACTGCCCTTTTTGACAATTCCTTTTGGACCAGGGCCGGTGCCGCCCATAGTCGATTTCTGCTGCAGTGTCTTCTCTGGTCTCTGCGGCCCTCATGTCCTGTTCTGTTGTTTCTGACAAGGTGGCCCCCGACTCCTTGTGCCTCTAGCCATTCACATGCCTCTTCCGGAGTCTGGAAGAAGGTGGTTTTGTCTTCAACAATCACCCTCAGGCGTGCTGGAAAAAGAAGTGAGTACTGAATCCCTTCGTCTGTGAGGGCCCTCTTCACCGCCAAGAACAAGGCCTGTTTGTTTTGAACTGCAATAGTGAAGTCCGGGAACAGCGTCACCACACCATTCGCCACCTTGAAAGGCCCGGCCTCCCTGGCCCTCTGGAGTAATGTATCCCTGTCTTTATAATGCATCAGTTTAGCCACTACCACATGAGGCGGCCTCCCCGGTGCCTGGGGTCTCGAAGGAAACTTGATACGCCTGCTCCAAAGTAAAAAACGGAGTAAGGCGCTCTGGCGCCACCACCGTACTCATCCATTCCTCAAGAAACTTCACCCTATTTGTGCACTCCGCTCCTTCCGGAAGACCGACGACTCCTACGTTATTCCTGTGGCTTCTTCCTTCTGCTTCTTCCGTCCTACGCGCCAGGTGATGAACACATTCGGTCAGGTGCACCACTGTGGCTGCAAGATCATCATGCTTCGGTGTTAGCTCCACCAGTGCTGTCTCCGCCTCCCTTACTCTGTCCGCTAGCTTTTGGTGGTCCGCCCTCAACAGGCCCACCTCCACTGCAACTTGACTGATATCATGTTGTAACGTTGCTTTGGTATCCTCAATTGCCCCCAGGATTTTATCCAGTATGGCCTGCACCTTGGGTTGCATGAGGTCTTCCATGTTCCCACACTTTGATTGCTTGGGGTTTAGCGGCTCTGTACTTTGCCCCTATTCCTACTCCTGGAAGTCATTTGGGATGTGCAGTGTTTTATATTAAATGTCAGAGTGATAAGGGACCTCACGTGGTAAGGTCTCAGGAGTTTGCAGTTCCCCGCCAGGCCCCTCACGCTATGGACTGTTGGGCTGGTGCGACAGATCTCCTGCTTAGTGCGGGCTTCCTTCTCCGGCCTCAATTCGCTCTGGAACTCTCTGTGTGCCCGCTATGTCGGCCCGGGTCCTCCAGGGTACCACCAGTCCTCACCCTCCCCAGTTTATGGGGGGGGTAGTGAATCAATGCACGGGAGGAAAGGGGGGTCCCGATATCTCGGTGGTGCTCCCTCCGTCCCCCAGGGGCCTCAACCGCTGCAGTACGCACCCCCACGGCTCTTCTGCCAGGTCGGTGCTGCCGTTACCCGCTCCACTCCTCTCCGCCGTGACGCCTCATCGGGCCCACCCCCCCAAAGCCCCCAGTCATCACCTGCGCCACCGCAGAAGGGCAATGGGGCTGCAGGTGAAGGGAGAGTGGGGGAGGGGTCCCCTGCACCTCTGTGGATCCTCTTCAAGCCCCAGGAGGGCTCCGGGCGTTTCCTGCCGCTTCTCACGTTTCCTACATACCGCCGACAGCTCCACGCCTCTGTGGGTGCACCGCGCCTCAGGGCCGGACTCCAATCCCCGGCTGGGGCCTGCTCGCTAGCTCTGCACAGGGTCGCAGTCTCCAGCTCCCACCTGCGTCATCGCCGAGGGGTAATGGGCCCACAGGCGAAGGGGGTGGATGAGGGTTCCTCCGTACCCCCGCAGATCGTCCTTGGACTCTGGGAGGGCTCCGAGCGTCTCCTGCTGCTCCTCATTGTCCTTCAGTGCCACCGTCAGTCCCACACCTACGTGTGCGCGCCGCAGCTCAGGACTGGGCTCCGACCCCCGGTTGAGGCCTCCTCGCGAACACCGCACAAGGTTGCCTTGGGGACTGCAGACTCGCCCCAACTGCACCTCACCGGACCCAGCAGTCACCCCTACGCGAGCTTCACTTCTGGCCCCCGGGAGGAGTCGATTTTTGCAGGATTATTATTAGGCGCCGACAGATCCGCGGCATCACGCGTCTGCCATCTTAGCTAGGTTAGCCACGCCCCCCTGAAGGCAGACTTGATAATGAAACTCTCATCACCAAGCATCTCCTTGTCTGCGCAATGCATCCTCAACATCAGCCTTCACATCACATGCCCCATCGAAAAGGATCCTTGACGTTGATGCAACTGTACCTCGCACTGCAGCCTTGCTGCATTTCACAGCTGTCGCATCGCCTCGGCTGCATGGCTCATCTTTGACATGGATCCATGCAATGCTCCCCAACCACAATTTAAGGTATTTTGTTCAGTGGGCCTAACTGGGTCCCCATAGTTGGTCTGTGATCCATTGCAGCCGGCCTGAACTTGTGACTTTGTCCTGGTCCAGCATAACCAGACTTCCCCAATAGTGCTTTGTGCTTCTTGGCACTATTTTTACTTAAACCTTAGAAATGTAATATTCCTGGTTCTACTAAATAAATTTTTGTTGTTTGTGTCTTATTTTATTTATTAAATCTTGATCTATTTTTCTAAAACTAGTGTCAAGTCCTTTTGTGTGGTGTTCTCACTGGTTTACTGTTTGAAATGTTACACAACTACTTTATACACTGTCTCTAAGTTAAGCCTAACTGCACTGTGTCAAGCTACCAGAGGGAGAGAACAGGTTAATCAAGGGCTTGCCTGGAACCTACCCTGACTAGAATTGTGGTTGCTGCTTGACCAGGGCTCATATGCTAGTCAACCAGTAACCCAATTTCAAATAATACCCTAGCCTAGATACTGTAAACGTGTTTGTTCTATTGGGCATTCTTCCTTTTAAGTTCAAAATGGTCAACAGGTCCTCTTTGCTCCGTGAGAAAAATATTCAGCAATATGTACATAGACCTTCACTAAATTTAAACTTCACTCTGGTATATAAGAGTGATAGTAAAATTACACAAATGTGCCTATGCACTTTGTCATTCACAAGAATAGGGAGCTTCAAGCCAAGAATTTCCTTGCACCAGTCCTTTAATCTGTTGTGTGCAACTCAGTGCCATTTGAAAAGCTGGAAGTTCTCCTCTTTCAGGTAGGAAGTGGTGATTTTCTTACTGAGTATAGAGATGATGTTTCAATCACATGTTATTGGATCATTTATGTGATGAATTCCCTCTGCTTTGTGTTTCCTACTGTATTCAGGTCTGGCTTGACATTGCAGTCGTCACCTGACTTTATGTGATTAAAATAGAGCTTCCAGCAGTTCTACAGAAAGCATTATGGCTTTGCCCAGATGTTGATTCATTTGACTACAACTTTTGACTTGTCAAAAGCTATGTGCTGCACCAGAAAGATTGCTTATCCTTCAAACAACTGTGATTATTTGTTTATCCAGCTGCCTGTGTCAGGCTGTTCATCAAGCAAAGCTATTGTGTTTGACTTTTTGGTCATACATGAGAGAGCATGACTTGGTCATAAAATGTAATCAATGACACATATACCATGTGTTCTAATGTATTAGTGTTAAAGTAGGCCTTACAATCATATTATTGAGGATGCACTCATAAGTAGAATTGTTGATGGTTTTATGCATGTTTTGATAATAACGTTAATCAATTGAAATATGGTACATGTATGCATTTATATTCTATCTATTTGGATTATGACATCACAGTTATAATGACAGTTATTTACAATTTTTTGTAATTGTGATGAGAAATGAAATACACGTATAATTCCGCATTTCGGATGTGCATTGGACTACATGTTAAGTTGACTCATGTAAATGCCTAAATAGTTTTTCTATGTTTAACCACCAATGTGGAGTTTCTGCTTGCATTGTATTATTTTTCATTGCAGATTCTTCTGCACAAATTTCCAGTTAATGAATGGTATGTTGTATATTTGTGATAATGGGATACAGGAGTATGTATTGGCATGGGCAAGGAACATTAACAAATGGATATAAATAAATCTCCTTTGTGCTCTTCTGAACAAGGGAGGTACCCAAGATGGTCCTGATGTTTGGATTGTGAGATGGAAGTATAATGGGAGTTGCAAATACCAAACTGTGCATGGAAGATGGAAAACTACTGGCAATGATGATTTGAGCTCTTGACTGTTCTGCAAGGTTTAAAGTGATGTTTAGTTAGCTAGGTGGGGGAGACTCTTTATGCCTTTTGACTAGCATGGATTCCCTTGAGACTTTGAGGCTAAATGATCTCTCTACTTATTTTGGCTGAGTGGCTTCATGCTACGTGCATGTTTCTTGCAGAACTTCTACTGAGATTTCTGTTATGCTGACACTCTGCCTACTATTTGTTTTCTGACATTTCAGAAAATCTGTAGGCTTCCTCCAGTTAATTAGAATACTTAGATTTAATTAGCTTCCATTTATTAAACAGGAAAATAGTCGTTTGGATTCCGATCACCAAATTCTGTTTTATCCTTTGTATTGCCATGACCGTGGTACTTGTATGCCTTCTGCTTCTATGATTTAATTTGATTAGACACTTTACTTCACCTTTAATGATTCTGTATTTGCATAGTATGTTTCTGAGATTCATTTACATAAATCTGGCCTTGAATTTGTAATACTTCTTTGAACTTTTTCTGCCTCCAAGATTCAACGTGTGACTAAATGAGTTACACTGTTAACTAATATGACATTGTTGATTTGATTTCTCCTTACTTTTCAAAATCCAAAAAAAGTCCATCAGACTAGAAGAAACTAGAAAATGTGCCAGATGCGTTTTCGCACACACATGCCACTTTGATGGATGGGCAATGCTAATTAAAGTCAGAGATACCACTGCAATGCTGTTAAAAAACTTCTCCTAGCTAGTTAGATGATTCGGGTGTTTGTTTGCCTCTGGTTGTCATGCAGGCAAGTTTAGGGTCCCTATTACAGGGATTTGTTGGATATGGTGGCAACCACTCAACAATAAATAGTTCCCCTCCGACTTTAAAAAGACCCTACGAAAAAGGATTCTTTTTTTCCTTTACTTTAGTTTTTTCCACTGTATATTAAAAATAATAAATGATATAATGAAGTATGATATTTATGGATTACATATCATAAATATACATATTAATAAAGACAGTAAATATTAAAACAGTTATTCGTTTCAATTGGATGTGATAGGTGTTAGAAATGGGGTCTTTGGCTGGCAGTCAGGTTACCCCCTGTCCAAGCAAGGACCCTCACTCTAGTCAGGGTAAAAGAGAATCACCCTCAGCTAACCCCTGCTTACCCCTTTGGTAGCTTGGCACAAGCAGTAGGCTTAACTTCAGAGTGCTAGATGTAAAGTATTTGTACCAACACACACAGTAACTTAATGAAATCACTACAAAATGACACAACACAGGTTTAGAAAAGTAGGAAATATTTATCTGAACAAAACAAGACCAAAATGACAAATATCCACAATACACAAGTCAAGTTATCACTAAAAATGCAAAAAGAGTCTTCATGTAATTTTAGTGGGTACACTTGCCAAGTCGAATTTACAGTTAAAACTGCACAAACAGGCATTGCAGTGGCAGGTCTGAGATATGATTACAGAGCTACTTATGTGGGTGGCACAACCAGTGCTGCAGGCCCTCTAGTAGCATTTGGTTTACAGGCCCTGGGCACTTCTAGTGCACTCTACTCAGGACTTACTAGTAAATCAAATATGCCAATCATGGATAAGCAAATCACATACACATTTTGTAAAGGAACACTTGCACTTTAGCAATGGTTAGCAGTGGTAAAGTGACCAGAGTAACAAAAACAGCAGAAACAGAGTCCAGCACACATCAACAACCTGGGAAACAGAGGCAAAAAGTTAAGGGAGACCACGCCAAGGATGAAAAGTCTAACAATAGGGATGAAAGACTGTGTAGTTATGGTGTCAGTTCAAGGACGAAGGCTGTAATCTAAATCTGTTTATAATGAAAAGTTGTGATTACGTTAGTGGGCCTGACTTATTTATTGAGAAAATAATATTTTTAAGTGAAAAGGCATTTAAGAGTGGATTGTTATTACTTTAGAAGAAATCTGCAGAGAGGTATTTTCTTACAGGGAATCTCACAGTTTACTGTGATAGGGAAAGGTTTTAGAGTTGGTTAATCATTCTGACCAACCAACTCTTTATTATAAAACATTATGCCAAAAGCAGTAGGCTTGGCTTCTTTATTCTGAACAGCATTTGTTAAAGCCAATAGACCTTTAACAGTGAATTGTTATCAGCCTGTGTTACAAGTTGTAGATGTTTTATTACACAATACATGAAGTCTCACAGATTACTGTAGTTGGCTAGGGTTTTGGTCATTATCATCTCCTGTGAAAAACTCTGGGGATAGAAGATCTTAATTGCGATAATTCCTGGTAGGACCTTTGGAGAAGGGCTATATTGTTTTTATCAACTGCAATTCCAGACATATTTGGAATTTTAGAACTGTATGCTTGATGGTTTCTTGTATATAAACAAGTCAGTATGCCTGTGTTGGTTATGGTGTCAAGCCAATGGTAAAGACTGTAGGTCTTATTGGTTCTTTGGTAAACACTCTGCCAGAGTTCATTGTAATCAAGGGTTTTGGTGTTGGTGACCTACTTGAACAAACATTGAGGTTAGAAGTTCAGCATTTATATTGCTGTACATATTGTTATGCACTGTGCCAGGCATAATGTATGCAAGGAGGGTGTTCCAGCACTAGGAGGCCCACAAGAATGGTGCAGTAAAACTTAACAGATTTCAATGGACCATTTTTGGCATACTTTTTTAACATCTGCTTAGAGCAGGCATTAAAAAGACACACCCATAGAAACCTATGGACCTCCTTGCACTTTGGTACACTAGTGTAACAATGTTTAACGCTAGTGTAGCAAAGCCCCATTATAGCATCCAAAATTTATACGCTATTGTACTAACGACTGACATGGTGCACAGTATTATAAATAAGGTGCAACTATGATGTAGTTAAGTGCCGGTTGGGGGTGCAGAAAAAGTGGTGCATTAACTCTGATGCGCCACTTTTTCATAAACATGGGCCTTTACTCTCTTTTATCAAAGATAGAATGAACATATCTTCCCAACCCAAATTGGAGGCTTACACTTTGCCATTAGTGTTAATTGTTGGAAAATGTTAATAAAGCTTACAGGGCAAAATAAATATGCTCATTACAATGGTGTTCCCAAGGGAACATGGTAAAGAGTTCCATACACCTAATCAATATCGCTAGTTTTGAGAAGGTGACAGCTGAAATATTGCTAAAATTAACATGTATGTCATCTGCATATGTGAAAAACTAAGATTAAATAATACAAGTTACTTTACATTTCAGAACAGCATCACTCAAGGCTGGCAGAGGGGGTTTCTGTATTTTGGAAATTTTATTGTGGATAATGAGGGAAAGTGATATTTAGGGTATGACAGGGTCAAGAACAGTCACAACTCATTTGGCCCTTTGCTTGGACCTCTGAGCTAAATTCCTCTGAACCATTTTGCCCACATCAGATTAACCTTGGGGGAATAAGGATAACAGGAGTCATAAGGGAGATGCTGGGTGGGGAGTAGGGGGACAAGGAGTCAAAATTCGGAGTGGAGCACCCACTGGATACACAAGGGATTCATAAGGAGGATAGGGAGACTGCACGGAGAATGGAGCTACACCCAGGTGGCCCTGGCTTAGCACAGAATATCCAAAGAGTTTAATTAAAATTAGTGTTTATAGGTTGCACGACTCAGGCATGCCTCATATACTTTGTGCATTATTTCTACCGTAGAACGTCATCCACATGTGCACGTGAGCATAAATTTTGGAGGCATTTAAAAAAAAGTGAAATCTGGCAAATAGATTTTCTTATGAATGTGACATTTCATGAAGCACAGCTGAAAGAGGTGTTAGGGCGATTACTATCTTGCAACAAGCAAGCAAGTCAAGTAAATATGTGTGAGTGCAATGGGAATGCTGAATTCTATGAACAAATATGTGGTTCGTGAAGGTTTCCATACTTTAAAAGTGTAACAAGGAAATACATTAAATAAAAAATGAGTTAGACTTTGATTAAAGAGATATGTGCACCAAGGGCTTGATTCTGGAAAGGAAACGTACTGTTTTGGAATTCACACATTGTTTCAGGAATAGACTTTGGAAGCTACAGATGTCAACAGGTTTCACGGGAACACTGCTACATTATTTAGCAAATTGTATTTGTCAATGAACAAACAGCATTGTATATATTTTCCAACTCTTTGTCTTCGTTTTGCTTTTGGGAATTATTTATCTAATTTCCCCTGTACTCCCACGAATTTTGGAGGTGCTTCCTGCCCTTACCCCACTGTGGAAATGGGTTTACTCCTCCCTTTGACAGAAAAGTATGACCCACAATATCGAAAATGGGACTGGGCAGCTAAACAGTTTGTGAATGTCCACAAATACACAGGATTGTGCGCGTGTATAAACATGGCAGGGCACCCCTGCCAATGTGTGCAAATGTACACCCCACATATTATTACTGGGGGTGGGCATAACTTGCATAGGTCTCTCTGGCACAGGTACTCGGCATTTCAACGAAATGACTCATTTTTATGAGAGAAGTGTTGGAGTGTAGCTTTTATAATCAAAAATTAACATGAACTGCTTGCAAAATAATATGTAATGAAGCTGCATAGAAAATGTGACAGACTAAGATATTAACATATGCGTTTGAAATGTGCCCACGGGGAGTGGCCATCAATGTATACGGTGATTAATGGCATTGATTAATAATGAATTATTAATGTACTAATGTATGATTCTGTATTAGCATTAAGAGTTTTATGTTAAGGATTTGTTAAACTAATCATTAGGTCTTAGTTAGCAAGAGTCTGGGCGTAGCTGTCTGGTCTCATATTAAATGTGTTTTTTCTAACGTGCAATGTGCTGTCTTCCTGAAGGACATGAAGTTGTACTTTTCCAGAAGCTAGAGATGTGTGTAACCGTAGTAAATTCTTTCTCATGAGACCCGACTTGCTCAAGGAGACATTCTTGCTGAATGCAACAGTGTAATTCGAACACAGGTACAAGGTCGCCTGAACTGGTTAAGACAATGGAGCTACTAACTGATGCCGTGCGTGTAACTTTTCTTACCTGCCATCTCACCCGATGTAGACGTAAATCACAGGAGCCAATGAACTGCATGAGAACTGTCTTAGGTGAAGAATTATAGTAAAGTGACCACTCAACCATTGGACAGAGAAAGTGGTGCGCCAGATTTTGCCCAATTGGAAATTAAGGGTTTGTTCGATGGATCTAATATAATGATGTGTCACAAGGAGACATCAGCCATTTTGAGAGCCCCACTCTTTTGCCATTCTTTGCCGTTCCTTGAAGCCATTACCTTGTCGATACTTTACTTGGAGAGACTTTTTTCTTACTTTGAACCATCTTCTTTACCCAAACCTTACTTCTCCTCCTTAAGAGGGAAGAACTTTCTGCCCTGATTGCTGAGACTTTGTTGTTCTATCCTGGCTGATGGCGAATGGACTACTGTTCTGAAGACGAAGACTGACTCTGTATGCTGACCCATTGCGGGGGGTAACTATATGATAATGAATTGTAATTGTCTCTTGGCCTTTCCTTTCTAGGTACCAACTGATTTTGACAGAGACCATAGTTAGATGTATTCCAAATTTGTGTTACTAAATTGTTTTGCATGAAGCCCAACATGCTAATGCTAATTCGAGGTTAGTTAAGGAGTTCACTAAACGAATGCAAATAGACAAATGGCTGAATCTTACTTTGTTGAGAATATTGTACTGAAGATACTCTGCTAAATAGATACATGTTAACACAGTGTTTTGTCCTGATGTTTATAATATCTGCTTTGCTTAAATCTGAGTTGCCACATTATGACCTTATTGATGTGTTTTCTGGTTTTGAGACTAATAAACTTACTAGTAGAGTGTAACTAACAGGGAATAACTATCATAAATCTTACTAAATTGTGTGTGTTATTCATGGCTGAAAGGTCATGGTGAGTTTTGATTCTTATTAATGTCATTGACTAAATTGATTAATTGTTAGGGTGAATATTGATGAGGTTATTGACCTATCGACTGATATGCTGATTAGTTATCTCATCTTAAGGTGTCTCCAATCAGGGTCAAAAGATTCATTGGCCTAAAACGAGTCTCATAGTAAGTAAATTACCTAGGGCGGGACGCGTTAACAGAAGCATAATCCATCATTTAGCACTATTTTCTTAATGCAAAATGCACCCCTGCACCCTAAATTAGTCTAAGTATGCAATTTACCTTCAGAATGTAGCACTAAATGCCACAGGACAGGTACAGCAGCAGCCAGCAGTCTCTTACTCTCTTAGGCTTATATTTATACTTTTTTTGCACCACATCTGCGTCATTTTTTGAGGCAAATGTGGTGCAAACTTACAAAATACAATTATATTTTGTGAGTTTGGTCCACTTCTGCCTAAAAAAATGATGCAAATACGGCACAAAAAAGTATAAATATGGGCCTTAGTTAATTGTTTCTGTGCTACTGCAGTAGGGCTATTGCCCCAAATTACTTTTAATTACTCAAACGTGCGTAATAGCATTATTTTGGTAATTTCACATCACAAAAGTAATTCATAATTATGAAATTACTCCGATTAATATGGCTTAATTAAAGGTTCTCCTAGGCTTAATTAGCACACAAACGTGAGAAGAAATGAACGCACAGTATTACATTCACGTTTTGTGAATGCAAAATATTTGAAAATCATGAAATTCGGCTAGTTGTAGGAATAAAGGTGCAAACTCCTTGCGAATTCGCTCCTATAGTTGACAACAGATAGCATTATGCCTATTGATGTAGAAAGTGAGACAAGACTTGACTTGTTGAAAAATAGGGTCGTGGAATTGTGTCCTCTTGCAGATTTTAAAAGACCTTCAGATTCAAGAGAACTTCACTTCCCTCTGCTGCGTGGTTAGAGTAAGAAATAAAGATCAGGGCAAAGTATGTCACAATTGACTATTATAAATAAAGTGCAACAAGCCACTCGGCTGGAATGTGGCTGCTTTGCGATTGTCGTAGGAAAAAAAAGGAACTGTGCACCCCTTATCAGCAAGGCAGATTAGTCTTTTCACATTTGTTACGCAGCACCCTGCTAGAGCTTAGAGTAACTCACGGTGGCCAGTTTCGGGGCCTTTGGCTTTTGCTTGTCTTAGCTGACATATTATTCATGCGAGTAAGGACGACTTCTGGCTGGTGATCTGTTTTCTGTCTTCCTGCTTGTTCTCGCGCCATCCCATCAGCATCAGACAATCCAGGAGAGACAGGTTCTTGTTTTGAGATCAGAGATGAGTGATTTTACACATGTTTTCGTTAATGGCGGAGCTATGAGCACTTCATTTAGCAAACAGCTATCACTTGAGACTGATAGAGAACCGAGGCCTGTAATTCCGCTAAAATACACGAGGGATTTCTTGTACAATTTGCTTAATCGATTTCATTTCCAGGTAATCACTGACAAATGCTCCAGCTTACCAGCGAACTGATTGTGCAAAAAGCCTATCTTTGAACATTATTAAAACTGACAAAGGACCGAAAATACAGACCGAGATGGAAACATTTCTGAAAAGGTCAAAAGTACGCTTCGCAACTTCAGTCACACTTTAAAAAAAACAAATCGCAGCCGTATTTATGAAAGGCTACCCCAAATCGTAGATTGTCTGACTCTTAGGGATTGTGCTAAAACCATAAAATCGTCCACCGTAAGTACTGAGACATGCAGCAGCACATTCAACTTTTTAGGGTCGAGTCTGCGTTGCATGCGCTCGCGCATGCGTATCGCAGCGAGATGCTTTAGTGTTTAGAAAAGGGCTCGGAGCCCTGTCAACGTCAGGTCAGTGTTTTTCATTGGTTCGTGGGCTTGCCTAATAAAATCTGCTTGCTTTCATTAGTCGAAGGCATGCATACGTCATGCCTTTTCCAGTGGTTAGCCCTCCTCGAGCGCATCGACCAAGTACAGAAAACATGCGAGGCTCGCTGTTTTCTGTCTGGCTCGTGGACTACTTTTTCTCTACTTTACTAGCGCGATTTCACTTGGCAGAAGTCGAGCGCTATACATAGTTAATTGCACTTTTTTGGGTTCCGTACATAAATGCACTTTTGCCGATAAGTGAAAAGTCGGGTTAGGAGTTTACAACGCTATCAGCACTAACATGAGCAAACGCGAGACCTGTTGCATTGCAAATGCTTGTTTCTTTTTTTTCCACCTGGAAAAACCCTTTCCCTCATATCTTTATAAAATGTGGGGATTTTGAAAACCCTTCTCCAAACGGACTCCCTTTATTCTCCGTGCACTGTCCCTGCCCCTCCTGCCTGCTATTCGTGCTCAGCTTGCTGCCCCGGCCCTCCCGGGGTTAGACTGCTACCCCCAGGCTCCTCTCACTTGTCGTGCAGTCATCGTGAGCTGCCCCGGCCCTCCGCCTCACCTCTGTGCTCAGCTGGCTGTCACTGCCCCTTCACGAACAGCTTGCTGCTTCTGACTTTCTCCCACCTGCCCCCAGTTCTCAGTGCAGTGTCTCTGTCTCCTTCTATTGCCCGTCATGCTCAACTTGCTGCCCCTGCACCTCAGCTCTCCAGGCGCTGTGCCTGCCCACTCCCTCCTGCCTTCAGTGCTCAGCTCGCTGCCGTAGTCCTTTGAGGCCTGCTTGTTGTCCCTGTCCCTACTCACCTCCTGCCTGCCCTTTCTTGCTGCCCTGTCTCCCTCCCATCTACCTGCTGTTCTCTGTGTACTACCTCTGCCCCTCCCACCTGCCCTTTCTACTCCCTTGTGTCCACCATGGAAATCTGTGCTGCCCCTACCCCTCCCTCTTGCTCTCCTTGGTCAACTTACTGAGCTTACCCCTCTGTCCCTCTGTCCCTCTGTGGCCCCTTCTGCTGCTGCCTCTCTGCTTGTCCTCTGTAGTCAGTTTGTTGTCCTTGCTCTTACCTCCTGCCCCTTCCCCTCCACCTAAACCTGCTGTCAGTTTGCTGCCCGTACCCCTCCTTCCTACCCTCTGTAGTATAATCTCCTACCCTCTGTCCTCTCACCTGCCCGCCTTACTCAGCTAGCTGCCCTGCCCCTCCTTCCTGCCATCCATAGTTTCTGTTGTGCTGTCCCTGCCCCATGTGGTCAATTTGCTGCCCTTGCTCCACCTTCCTGCCTCCATTTTCCATGGGATATGCCTCCCACCTGCTCTTCATGGTGAGTTTGCTGCACATCCCTTCCTCCTGCTGTCCATTGTCTTTTGTACTGCCCCTGCCCCTACCACTTACCCTTCATGGTCAGCTTACTTGCCGAGCCCATCTCTACTGCCTTCCATAGCCTGTTCTGCTGCCCCTTCCCCTTCCCCTCCCACCTAAATGTGTGAGTAGCTTGCTGTCTGCCACCCATTCCTACTTTTCATAGTCCATTCTGCTACCCCCAGCCCTCTCACCGACGTGTGTGGTAAGCTTGCTGCCCCTTCCCTCCTTCCTGCCCTTCATGGCTTCCATTGTGCTGCTTGCTGTTCGTGCTCCTTCCCGCCCTTTCTACTTTTTCTGCATACTTCACCATATCTTGCCAGACCTGTTGTTTTTTGTGTTAATGATTTCTTTGTTACCACAGTACAGAACAAATCATTATTTTTATTGATGATATTGGTACTGTGGTACCAAAGAAATAATTTAAAGTGATGCATATTCATTTTAACTATTATACACATGGCTTCGAGAGGTTGGGGTTTGCCTACTTACCCCCCTTACAAGATATTTGCAATTTGTTTCAGGACCTGGGGGCCGAGTCCCAGAGTCCAGTAGTGGAAGCAGCAACATTTTGCTCCTTGTTGCAGGAAACCAATCAAATCTCTTGGCACTGTGGTATCGGTATAGGTACTATGATACAAAAGAGGTCAAGGGAAAAAAAGATCAATCTGTTAATCATTTATTTAAAATATGGTACCGCAGGATTGACTCATTACTGGCCGTATAGATAGATATATGTAATTCTTTAACTCCATCAAACCCATCCTGAACACCTTTCGAAACACAAATTTCTAGAAAACTGAATGAATTTGCAACAAACCAAAGAAAGCACAGTTTCTAAGTTTAGCTGTAAAGTTTTGCTAACTTTTGGTATAATTTCATTCAGCCATTTGTCTGTATTTGCAACAAACGTTTCCTACTGGAACTAAGATGGGAAACCACCAATTTTGGCCTGCACTAGACACATCGGCATAAATCTTTTCAGGAAGGAGCTCAGATGGATAAACTACTTTTTTGGTAAGTTTCATGTAGATTAGTCAAAGTGCATCAAAGATATTAGTGAAAAGCCTAACTATAAATATGTATACACAGAGAGAAATATAGGTACAGATATAGCGATATAGATGTACACACTCTAACCTGCAAAGTTGTATTGTAAAGATATTCCAAATGTAGTGACTCCCAATGTAGTATTTGTAATGATTACCAATGTACTTACCTGTAATGTAATGACATAAAACTATTTGCCAAGAGACCACATTGCACCACAACCACTGTTTGGTTTTCTTTCCTTCCTTGTTTGCCATGGAAAATATACAATGTATTTGATGGTGGAGTTCTGCAAACAATACAAGCTCAAAAAGTAGATGATATTACGAAGTCCATGGTAGAATATGTATCTAATGCCCCATGATACAGAATATCCATATTATCATGTGACAGTATGGTTATGTCATGGAATGAGTAGTGGGCTGGTACCAGAGTGTATTGCAGGATAGAGGTTGAGGCTACAGTGGTGACTAAAGCATGATGGCTGCTGGGCTTTAGCATGCAGGATGGGAGATTGAGGTTAGTGAAGCTGGACGGACCATGTGGGTTGCAAGTATATTGACTAAAGGATGAGAGGAAGGTGAGATTGAATAGGGAAAAGACAACCTAGAAGTGTAAGCAATGAGGCACTGCTTAAAGGGGCCTCTGTTAGTGTGATTCTGTGAAATGTGTAGAAAGGTATTACATCCCAAAGTCGGGCCAGGTGTGCAGACCGGATGTTCCTGCTGGGATAGAAGAAGTGTAGCTGGTGGTTCAGGTAGATGGGTCCTTGGTAATGGAGGGTTTTGTAGTCATGGGTGAGGAGCTTAAGTAGCATATCGTCTGGACCAGGAGCCAGTGGAGGTCTATCAGGTGGTGGGAGATGTGGGGTCGCCCGGGCAGGTCGAGTACATTCTGTCAGCAGAGTTTTGTATTAATTGGAGCCTTTGCATGAGTTCAGTGGTGGTGCCTGCATTAAGTGCATTGCCGTAGTCAAGCTGACTGGTAATAAGAGCGTGAGTAACTGTCTTTCTTGTGTTGATGGGGAGCCACTTGAAAATGTTCCGGAGCACGCAAAGCATGTAGAGGCAGGCCGAGGTGAAGGAGTTGACCTAGTGTCTCATGGAGAGTTCGCTGTCTATAATGATGCCGAGGTTGCGGGCATGGTCTTTCAGTGTGGGGTTGGGACCGAGTTCCGACTGTCACCAGAAATAATTTCAGATGTCACAGTGAACATCTATACATTACAATTTGTGCATTATGTTAATCAACATACTAATAGTTTGAATGTAGAGTGATGCACTGAGAAGCTATGTTAGTGTGCATTCATCTTAGATTACTTACTGAAACATAGGTGGTATCAAGATTAAATTACATGTTTGAAGACTTAAGCTGTCATTAGGGTAAATGTTAGAGTCACAACTAATAGTCTGTATTAAAATGATACTGAATTTCTCATGTTAAATTTTTTAAGTATGTGTGCAAAAATAAGACAAATGCAGTTCTGCTCCACATTGAAACGTATTAACAGTCATGTCATTTATAGTTACTGTAACATGAATGCTAATGAATAATTATTAATGCAGAATTTATAGTTTGTGTAATAAAATGTGTTTTATTTGAATGTATTATTGTGTTGTCTTAATTTGCTTGCATTAGCCTAAGTGAGGCCTGTTAGACCCTGTATTTGTGACTGAGCAGAAAATGTCAAGTCATCTTGCAAACGTGTATCTTTCTTTGCAGACTTGTTTGGTAATATATGTCAACTGTTCTACTCATAGAGACTGGGAGAAACTGACCTTGGAGGAAGACAGAACAACTGGGACTGTGGAATTACAGCTTAAACATTTGTTTCGGTCTTTCGTAGAAGTATATGGATGGACTCCATTCTTATTACAATCCTGGGAAAGCATGTGGATGTTTCAAGTTGGAGTCGCATGACTGATTTCTATGGGATGTTGTACATTCAATGACAGATTAACTGTTGCATTGACAAATCAGCTTGCCTTATGAATATTAAAGTATGATCAGCTAGACTTAGATCAGAACCTTTCTCTGGAACTCTGAAAATAATCTTTTTGCCCTATATCCGGAATGCTGAGCCCCCTGCAGAGGTTTCTTCCTCTCTGCTCTTGGCCCTTTGATATGTCTTGTTGAGGCTTAGAGGAGTTTTCCCTAACCCTTAAAGAAGACTCTTGACTGAACTACAGATAGGTTGTCGATTTACCTTTTTATGTTTTCAGTAACCTGTACCCCAAAATTACCCTTTTGTTCTCTTTGCTCTTTTTGTCTTTTGCCCGCATTTCTTCGGCCCCGCACAGGTTATTCCCTGTTTGGCTAATCTGTAGGAATTCCCCCTTGACCAGCTAAATCAAACCTTGATGATTTGAACTGTCTAAATGCTTATTAAAACTGAGCAATGCTTGTTTTCCATACATCAGGTTATCTTACTGATGCTTTCTATTGTCATTGTTCGAGTGCCTAGTTCTCTTAATGTTAGCTCACCTGAACTTATTTCGTCGTCTTCGACAACCCTTGGTGAGTCTGTATTTTTATAACTTTCGCATGCAAATTGTCTACATGACTTTGAGCTCAAGTTTGTTATAAACTCCTTAATTGAGTGTTCCTTACATGGCCACATCGGTCATTCTGTGTAATTTAATTTGTTTTTATTGAAATTATGTTGTTTGGTTCTACCACATCCTTTTGCAGGGTCCAAAGATCAGATGACGTCGTTGAGCATTGATTCCTACAGAGTACAAATATGTATGCTCCAGCTGTTAAAATTACAGGTCTGTCTCTGAATTCCCTAAGAGGGGTTTAATCATGGTCAAGACAGAGTAGTCTCTGATGAAATCTACGGTCTGCCCACATCTTAATGGGGCAGGCAAAGCATTATCTTGGTAGTGAGCAAACTCTGTCAATGTTGTGACAAAGTACGATTACCACCCAGATAGAAATCGAGCCCTTAGAAAGTAAATCTTTGAGTGGGACAAACCCACTTTCTGTATCTGACCACTGATCTATTGTGGTCAGCCTGAAATCGTTCCTACGTCGCAGTCCATCACATCCATATACTCATTGGCACTTGGTGGTATTCAAAGCTCTTTTCATTTAAATCTTTAAAAATTCATAAGTTGGGTTCCCCTTATTAAATTCTTGGTGTTTGGTGTAATTTTTCTCATTAAAATGTATTCTAATTTTCTAATTAGGTGTGGGATTTTCATTGTTTGTTGTTTTGGCCCTTTTACTGTTTTAGTACTGCACAAATGCTTTACTCGGTGCCCTGAGTTCAGCCTGTCTCCTCTGTGCCGTAGCTACCAAGAATTTCAGCTCAGTTAACATAGGTTGGCTAGCTTAATGACTTTTGGCACTCATCCGTCAACTTAGTGTTATTGTTCCTTACGGTGGGCAAATAATGACACACTTTCTTACACTCATGTACATGGTTTTCAGTTTTCAGTTGCATCCAACAAGCACTGGAAAAAACATTTAGACTGACTGGTTGTTTGTTTGAAACTGAGCATAACTGAAAAAGCAACGCTAGAAAGTAGCAAAAACCAAGCTGAGCAAGATAGTAAAATATTCTAAATGAGAGAATTGCTGGTCCCCGCCCAATTAGTGATAAATGTATTATTTGTTTGTGCAAATGTATCACAGGTGTGGGATGGGGGTATGGGTCACTTGGTTAGCCTAGCTATTGCCTCATAGAACTGACTGTTTTTGTAAGCCCCAAACCATGTCATTGTTCTAGAGATGCTCCTGGGTATCAATACCTGTCAGACCGGGTGTCCTGGAAGGTTTTCAGGTTGTTTTGGAGTTGGAAAGTATATAAAGTAATGCTCCCAACCTAATGCTGGTAAGTAGATTATTTATTTGTAGTAGTATCAGTCATATAGGTTTTTGATCTCTGGACATTTATCAAGAAGAGATGGATTTAAGTTTCTCAGTGGGAAGGCAGTGCTCATTTTTCCATCAAGGTGATGTTGAAATTTAATAGGAATTTCGGAACTGTCCGGGACAACCCTGGGAGTGAACAACTAAATCATGGGATTGTTCTTAATTGTAAGGGTGGGACTGTTAAATGGTCTACAGTACTGTTGGACCTGGCTTTTTTACAGGGTCATCCCCAAACCTTTTGCCTCCTTCCTCCTATTTTTTTCTGACCTTTTTTTGTTGGCTTTTGAACTCTGGCCACTTTACCACTGCTAACCAGTGCTAAAGTGCATATGCTCTCTGTGTAAATTGTACTACTGATTGGTTTATCCATGATTGGCTATTTAATTTACTTGTAAGTCCCTAGTAGAGTGCACTATATGTGCCTAGGGCCTGTAGATTAAATGCTACTAGTGGGCCTGCAGCACTGGTTGTGCCACCAACTTCAGTAGCCCATTAACCTTGTCTCAGGCCTGCCATTGCAAGGCCTGTGTGTGCAGTTTCACTGCCACTTCGACTTGGCATTTAAAAGTAATTGCCAAGCCTAAAACTCCCCTTTTTCTACATATAAGTCACCCCTAATGTGTGCCCTAGGTAACCCCTAGAGCAGGGTGCTGTGTGGGTAAAAGGCAGGACATGTACCTGTGTAGTTTATATGTCCTGGTAGCCTGCTCCCTTCATAGGCTAACATTGGGGCTGCCCTCATACATTGTTGAAGTGGCAGCTGCTGATCTGAAAGGAGCAGGAAGGTCATATTTAGTATGGCCAGAATGGTAATACAAAATCCTGCTGACTGGTGAAGCTGGGTTGTCCGTGTGTTCAGAGGATAAATCGACGCACACACAATTTTTCCACGTATCTCTTCCTCTGCGGCCCTTTGCGGAGATTTTCCACTCCAAACCAGGTACTTTGTGCTTGAAAGAGACTTTGGCGGTCATTCCAACCTCGGCGGTAAAAGGCGCTTACCGCCAGACAGAAGACCGCCATAACACCGCCGCGGTAAACCGCCACGGTCATTCTGACCTACAACAGGCAAACTGCCAAAATACCGACATCCACAAAAGTCCGCCACACCAAAGGGCAGCGATAAACTGGCGATGACCAAACCTCCACCGTCACGCCAACAGAAATACGCCCATGCCATTACGATCCACGCGGCGGTCTTTCAACCGCGGTATTCTATTGGCGGTACACACCGCCGCGGTCGAAATACACATACTCGTACAAAACACTACCACATTGGACAATTCGAAATACACACACCTGATACACATACACACACCACTCCCACACACCCAATACAATATAAAACACACACCCACATCACCCACAAACCCCTACGACCAGAAATTCAGAGAGAAGGCGAGAGAGAGACACCACAGTCAACGACCAAGCATCCACAGGCACACAATACCAATACCCACGGAACTTCCACGCACCTCACACAACACACCACTAAATAGCACCCCACCTATCACTACACACTCCACCCCACACATCATCCACACCACCCCATGGCACCTCAAAGACACCCCAGGTTCTCAGATGCTGAACTCAGGGTCATGGTGGAGGAAATCGTACGAGTAGAGCCCCAGCTGTTCGGGACACAGGTGCAGCACACCACCATTGCCAGGAAGATGGAGCTATGGAGCAGAATAGTCGACAGGGTCAACGCTGTGGGACAGCACCCAAGAAATCGGGACGACATCAGGAAGCGGTGGAACGACCTACGGGGGAAGGTGCGTTCCATGGTATCAAGGCACAACATCGCGGTACAGCGGATTTGCGGCAGACCCCCACCTCCTCCCCCAGAATTTACAACATGGGAGGAACAAGTCTTGAACATCCTGCATCCTGAGGGCCTCGCAGGAGTCGGTGGAGGAATGGACTCTGGTAAGTCTCATCTTCACTACTTCATCCCCCCCACCCCACCTGCATGCCAACTCATACCCCCACCCCCACCCCCATCACAACTACCCCTTGCAAATGTCTCACCATCACAACCCACCCATCCCAAAACTTAGCCGTGCATGCGGCCCCAAAGCATGGACACCCATCACCAAAGCATGCCCAATGCACATACCCATCACCCCCCCCCAAAACACCATCACAACAGCCCCCACAAAGGAATGCCAGCACTGGGGTACACGGGCACCCACCCATTGCACGCCATTGGCACACACAGAAGCAATAACCATACTTTTATACCCCTGCAGGACCCGAATGCCAGGTCACCACGCAGGAGGGTCCACAAATGTCCCCTCCACCCCAGAAGAGGCCCACAGTGATGACAGCAGCTCTGTCTCCCTGGATCTAGATGACCAGCCCGGTCCATCGGGGACCTCGGGACAGTCAGTTCCCCTCAGACAGGCACAGGCCACAGCAGACCTTTCCCCCTCTGGGAACACCAGCACAGCACCCACCCAGCGGGCCCATACCTCTGTCCCCAGGACACGTCAATCAGCGGTGTGTCCACCACTACAGGGAACCCAGGCTAACCCACCACCCCAACAACAACAGGGACCTGGGGGCAGTGGTGGTGGGCACACAGTCCAGGGGACGGAGGCCCAAGGAAACAGGGGAACTGGGAGGGCAGCTGTGCGACAGGCCAAGGGAACCCACTCTCCACGAGGCCCTTTCCTCCATCATGGGAGCATACCACCGCTCCCAGGAGACGATGGCGACGGTCCTGGCCAGGTTTCAGGAAATCCAGCTTCTGCAGGAGCAACAGTATATGGGGTTCAGGGAGGAACTGAGAAACATCAGTACCGCCATGGGTACCATCGTAGTGGCCCTGAATGAGTTAATCACCACATTGCGGACCACTGTGGCACCTCAAAGGGCCCCTGACACTAGCATGGACCAAGAACTGGCTATCACGTCCGCCGGCGCTAGTGGACAGGAGGCCCCGACAGAAGACCAACAGGCCACCAGAACCCCACCCCCTGCAGAAGGAGAACCACCCCGCAAGCGGCCCTGAGATCCAGGAAGAAGACAGAGTAACATGTCAAGACCCCCACCAGCAAAGGATACCGCCCTGATTGTCATCCCACTGTCCCACATTTTCACCCTGTCCAACCTTAAACTGCCCCTGCTCCACTTCCCACAGGCATTTGGACAATGCACCTGTGAACCTGATAGTCTGGACTCTGCCATGGACAATCCTCCACCATCACCCCTCACCGATTTGCAACCACCCATCCAAATTAGAGCACTTGAAGAAACACACTTATTGCACATAAACAATCTGGAGTCTGTCTGTGATTTTAACAAATGTATTAGACATGACAGTGCCAAAATTGTTATTCACATTGTGATGCCAACAAACCGCTGTCACACAGCTGTAGTCCATGGGGAAACAAAGCAGATGTCACGCAGTGGGGCCCACAGCTCTGAAAACGGAAGGGAAAGTCACAACACAGTTACCATACACTGGGGGAAAAAGTCAGACAGTAGAGAGGCAGGAGTCTTTAAGTAAATGTAATATGCCGGTTTGTACTCTTACCTGTGTGTCACTGAAAATATTGCTCTATTACTGTGTTCCTGTTGTCTATGTCGTCCTCTCCGGCTTCCTCTTCTTCACTCTCCACAGGCTCCACAGCTGCTACAACACCACCATCTGGACCATCCTCCTGCAGAAAAGGCACCTGGCGGCGCAAAGCCAGGTTGTGAAGCATACAGCAGGCCACGATGATCTGGCACACCTTCTTTGGTGAGTACATTAGGGATCCACCTGTCATATGGAGGCACCTGAACCTGGACTTCAGGAGGTCAAAGGTGCGTTCGATCACCCTCCTAGTCCGCCCATGGGCCTCATTGTAGCGTTCCTCTGCCCTGGTCCTGGGATTCCTCACTGGGGTCAGTAGCCAGGACAGGTTGGGGTAACCAGAGTCCCCTAATAGCCACACCCGGTGCCTCTGGAGTTGACCCATCACATACGGGATGCTGCTATTCCGCAGGATGTAGGCGTCATGCACTGAGCCAGGGAACTTGGCATTAACATGGGAGATGTACTGGTCTGCCAAACAGACCATCTGTACATTCATCGAATGATAACTTTTCCTGTTCCTGTACACCTGTTCACTCCTGCTGGGGGGTACCAAAGCCACATGTGTCCCATCAATGGCACCTATGATGTTGGGGATATGTCCAAGGGCATAGAAATCACCCTTCACTGTAGGCAAATCCCCCACCTCAGGGAAAATGATGTAGCTCCTCATGTGTTTCAGCAGGGCAGACAACACTCTGGACAACACCTTGGAAAACATAGGTTGAGACATCCCTGATGATATGGCCACTGTTGTTTGAAATGACCCACTTGCTAAGAAATGGAGTACTGACAGCACCTGCACTAGAGGGGGGATCCCTGTGGGTTGGCGGATGGGTGACATCAGGTCTGCCTCCAGCTGGGCACACAGTTCCTGTATAGTGGCTCGTTCAAGCCTGTATGTCAGTATGACATGTCTTTCCTCCATTGTCGACAGGTCCACCAGCGGTCTGTACACGGGAAGATTCCTCCATCTCCTCGCATTGCCCAGCGGACGGTGCCTAGGAAGGACAACAGCGAGCACAGAGTCAATCAACCCACAGGTACGTTCCCACAGCTTGCACACAACACGATTCACTATGCATTGAATGGTTTGTATGAGTAGGAAAGGCCTAGGTGTGTGTGACGCAGTAGAAATTAAGCCATGTGGGCCCTTGAAATGGCGGCTGCCTGACCTGTGAAGTGTGACAATGGGATGTGAGGTCAATGTGCTGGCGCAGCACACCGCGGCGGTAGGCGGTCGAAGACCGCGGCGCAAAGCCGCATTGGTTAACATAGAACCCTATGGGTTTCACTAGCCAATGCTGATGTGCGCCGGCGGTCGCGGTACGCACCGCCGCGGTACGCACCGCCGTGGCCGTGACCACCATTTTCTATCTGCTTAATCACTCGATACCTGATCTTCCACAGGAGAGGACCTACACTGCAAGTGCTGCTGTGACCTCGGTCTGGAAGAGACAATGGCTGCTGCGACTGGGGAAAGGGCCCTTGCCTTCACTTCTGAAGAATTGGAGAAACTCGTGGATGGGGTCCTCCCCCAGTATGCGCTACTCTACGGTCCTCCAGACCAACAGGTAAGTACACTGGGACCATGCTTTGTGGGCAATGCCTAGGGTTGAGTCAGGTGGATGAAAGATGGTGGGGAGGGGAGCGATTGAGGCATGCATCAGACGACAGATGAGAGCATTGGCCACATGGCAAGGGTGGGGATGGGGGGCCACTCACATCAAGCATGCAGAAGCTGATGATTTTTTTTTTCTCCCCCTGTACATGTTACATAGGTCAGCGCCCACCAGAAAATCGCTATTTGGCGTGCCATCGCCAAGGACGTCTTGTCCACAACAGACATTGCACCCACTGCCGGAAGAGGTGGGAGGACATCCGACGCGGGAGCAGGAAGACGGCGGAGGCTCTGCTGGGGATAGCCTCCCAACGTAGGAGGGGTGGCAGTCGTCAATTGACCCCCCTGATGTCCCGGATCCTGGCGGTGGCCTACCACGATTTGGATGGGCGCGTGAGGACATCACAGCAGACACAAGGGGGTGAGTACACTCTCATTCTGGTGACTTTGCGCGCAGTGGAGGTGTCTGGGTGGGGGAGGTGGGCTGTGGGTATCTCTAGGCCAGGGCGATTTCTGTAGGCTAGGCCCCTCCATAAGGCATGGCCCTGTGCCCCCTCCCCCCATCTCTGTAGGGTGCCAAGTACAGCTATTCATGGCCCTGTGTCATCTATGTGTGCAGTTGTCGTCCATAGGCTTGTAGGCCATGTCCCACTGATTGAGTAGTGGACCCCAAGTGCGCAGCGTAGTGCAGGGGGCTGCTGTGTCTTTCCTCTCCGCCAACGGTATCGGTAATCCATGCTCTCAACATGTCTTTCTTTCTCCCCCCCCCCCTTTTTTGTGGTCTTCCTCTTCATGTGTGCATTAGCATCATCAGGCGGAGGAGAAGTGGCATCGGAGCACGAGGGAGCTGCATCCCACATGGCCCTGGAGGGCCATGCAATGGACTCTGAGTACACCAGTGGGACGGAGGGCGAGGGGAGCTCCACAGCGGGGACTCGTGCTGATGTCAGTGGCAGCGACTCGTCCTCGGAAGGGAGCTCCCTTGTGGTGGCGGCAACATCCGTGCCCCCCGCAACAACAGGTACAGCTGCCACCCAGCGCACCAGCACCGCCCTCCCAGCAGCCCCTCAGCGTTTGCCCCGTGCCCGCTCACCCAGGAAGGGGGGCATCTCCTTCGCCCCAGGCACCTCAGGCCCTGCCCCTGTCACCCCTGATGCCCTCTGTGAGGAGGTCATTGACCTCCTGAGGACCATCATTGTTGGGCAGTCTACCCTTTTGAATGCCATCCAGGGTGTAGAAAGGGAGGTGCACCGGAGTAATGCATACCTGGAGGGCATTCATTCGGGTCAGGCTGCCCATAAGCGATCGTTCAACGCTCTGGCCTCAGCACTGACGGCAGAAATTGTCCCTGTCTCTAGCCTCCCCCCTCCAACTTCCTCCACCCAGACCCAATCCCCTGTACCTCTGCCTATCCCAGACACACCTACAGACCAGCCTGCACACACCTCAACACCCAAGGGAAGCTCATCCAGACATAAGCACCACACATCACACAAGCATTCACACAAGCAACATCCACATGCAGACACACCAACATCCACTGCCTCCACTGTGTCCCCCTCCTCCTCGTCTCCCTCCTCCCTCCCTGTGACGTCTACACTCACACTTGCATGCACAACATCTTCAGCCACTACGTCCATCACCAACACACCCACCAGAACACTCCGCACACGTGCAGTCACCACCCCCAATACCATTTACACGTCCCCTGTGTCCTCTCCCAGTGTGTCTGTCACCCCCTCTTCCAAACCACAAAAACGCATGCAGCCACCCACCCAACAGCCATCCACCTCACGACAGCCTCCAGCCCAAGCACCTGCACCCAAAGACACCAGACTTCACACTCCTACAACCACATCCTCTTCCTCCACTCCCATACCCACTTCACCTAGCCATCCCTCTCTTTCCAAATTGATTTTCGTTTCCAAACTTGACCTCTTTCCAACAACTCCCCCACCCCGTCCATCGAATAAGACTGCAATCAGCACCTCAGCCACCACCAAACCAGGACCGATCAAGACTGTTGTGCAAGGACTGTGGAGTCCCCCACCCTCAAGGGCAACTAGTTCTGCTAGGAGCCAAGGCACGGCCAGCCCACCCCTGGAAAAACACCCAAAGATAACCAGTGCCCGGCGCGAGAGGCCATGGACACCAGGGACCAAAATCCCTACCCTGGCTCCGGCTGGAAGTGGGGTGCCACCTGGCACACCGCCAAAGGTGGGAAAGGGCCACAGATGACCAGGGAAGGGTGGGAAGGGCAGCACGCCCGACAAGGCCGGCAGCAGGCCAGCTGCCCAGGAGGGCCCCACTAGCCCCATCCCAGGTGTGCAGGAGGACACCCAGAGGCCCGGTACGGCAGCCCAGGAGGGCCCCGCCAGCCACAGCCCAGCTGGGCAATGAAGGAGCGCCAGCCACAGCCCAGCTAGGCAATGAAGGAGCGCCAACTCAAGCACCGCTGAACATGGCAAGGACCGCCAAGGCAAGCACCGCTGAACAGGGCAAGCACCGCTGAACATGGCAAGGACTGCCAAGACAAGCACCGCTGAACAGGGCAAGGACTGCCAAGGCAAGCTCCACTGAACAGGGCAAGCACCGCTGAACATGGCAAGGACCGCCAAGGCAAGCACCGCTGAACATGGCAAGGACCGCCAAGGCAAGCACCGCTGAACAGGGCAAGCACCGCCAAGGCAAGCACCGCTGAACAGGGCAAGCACCGCTGAACAGGGCAAGGACTGCCAAGGCAAGCACCGCTGAACAGGGCAAGGACCTCCAAGGCAAGCACCGCTGAACATGGCAAGGACAGCCAAGGCAAGCACCGCTGAACAGGGCAAGCACCGCTGAACATGGCAAGGACCGCCAAGGCAAGCACCGCTGAACAGGGCAAGCACCGCTGAACAGGGCAAGGATTGCCAAGGCAAGCTCCGCTGAACAGGACAAGCACCGCTGAACAGGGCAAGGACCGCCAAGGCAAGCACCGCTGAACATGGCAAGGACCGCCAAGGCAAGCACCGCTGAACAGGGCAAGCACCGCCAAGGCAAGCACCGCTGAACAGGGCAAGCACCGCTGAACAGGGCAAGGACCGCCAAGGCAAACACCGCTGAACAGGGCAAGGACCACCAAGGCAAGCACCGCTGAACATGGCAAGGACCGCCAAGGCAAGCACCGCTGAACAGGGCAAGCACCGCTGAACATGGCAAGGACTGCCAAGGCAAGCACCGCTAAACAGGGCATCGCCGTCTCAAGCACCGCTGAACTGGGCCCTTCATCTCAAGCACCGCTCCGCTGGGCACCGCCATCTCAAGCACCGCTGAACTGGGCCCTTCATCTCAAGCACCGCTGTACTGGGCCCTTCATCTCAAGCACCGCTCCTCTGGGCACCGCCGTCTCAAGCACCGCTGAACTGGGCCCTTCATCTCAAGCACCGCTGCACTGGGCCGTTCATCTCAAGCACCGCTCCGCTGGGCACCTCCGTCTCAAGCACCGCTGAACTGGGGCCTTCATCTCAAGCACTGCTGAACTGGGGCCTTCATCCCAAGCACCGCTCCGCTGGGCACCGCCGTCTCATGCACCGCTGAACAGGGCACCGCCGTCTCAAGCACCGCTGCACTGGGCCCTTCATCTCAAGCACCGCTCCGCTTGTCACCGCCGTCTCAAGCACCGCTGAACTGGGCCCTTCATCTCAAGCACCGCTGCACTGGGCCCTTCATCTCAAGCACCGCTCCGCTGGGCACCGCCGTCTCAAGCACCACTGAACTGGGGCCTTCATCTCAAGCACCGCTCCGCTGGGCACCGCCGTCTCAAGCACCGCTGAACTGGGCCCTTCATCTCAAGCACCGCTGCACTGGGCCCTTCATCTCAAGCACCGCTCCGCTGGGCACCGCCGTCTCAAGCACCGCTGAACTGGGGCCTTCATCTCAAGCACCGCTCCGCTGGGCACCGCCGTCTCATGCACCGCTGAACAGGGCACTGCTGTCTCAAGCACCGCTGAACAGGGCCCTTCATCTCAAGCACCGCTCCGCTGGGCACCGCCGTCTCAAGCACCGCTGAACTGGGGCCTTCATCTCAAGCACCGCTGGCCCATTGGCGGAAGGGGCAGTGCCGCATCTGTGTCGGGCAGGGCTGCACGAATCACTCTGGGCACCAGTCCCCCTCCAGAACCAGTGGACACTGTCATCCACTTGAGAGACTGTGGCTTTGCACTCCCCAGGATGTAACAGTGGGCAAACCACCCACTGTAGAGACTTGAGAGACTGTGGCTTTGCACTCCCCAGGATGGTACAGTGGGCAAACCACCCACCGTATGGACTTGAGAGACTGTGGCTTTGCACTCCCCAGGATGGTACAGTGGGCAAGCCACCCACTGTATGGACTTGAGAGACTGTGGCTTTGCACTCCCCAGGATGGTACAGTGGGCAAACCACCCACTGTATGGACTTGAGAGACTGTGGCTTTGCACTCCCCAGGATGGCACAGTGGCCATGGAGGCCCCTTGTGGATCTGGCGTCGTGTACTCATGTGGCTGAGGTGCCCCCCCTTCCCCCTGAGGTGCCTGTAGTTTTTTTATCTGATGCCCCTGCAGTGTTCTCTCCGTTGGTGTCAGGTATCCTGTGTGGGCCTTGCCCATGTGATTTGGGCCCAGTGGTCCACGGACAATGACTGCTAAGATTATCGGACTATTAATATTTATGTATATATTAGTTGTAAATGTGTGATATTTTTATATGCCGATAATACAATATATTCGACTGTTTATGATCATTTCATTTTGTCTTTGCATTCTTCCGCAGGGTTTGGGGGTTGTAACAGTGATGTATTGCTATGCATTGATGTGTGTGTTGTAGTGGGTGAGGGTGGTGGTGGGTGTGTAGCGTATGTGTGCCCGTAAGATTTTCTCCTCCCCTCTCCCCTGTGTCGTAGGTGCAGTACTCACCGTACTCTTCTGCGCCAGCGTTCGTGCTCCTGGTACAGGAGCAGGAATACAATAGCTGGTAGGATGTGTAGTTCGGGTTCCATGCTGTCCAGATTCCTCGTGGGGTGTATGGAGGTGAGCGTTTTCCGCTTGAAATGTCTGTTTCCGACGTGTTTTTATCGGCGGGGCTACCGCCCCGGAAAAGGTGGCGGATTGGTGGGTTGTGATAGGGTGGGCGGTACATTGACTCCCGCCTGTCTGTTGGCGGTGTCTGCCGCGCTGTTTGTTTGTCCCGCCGTGGCGGTCGGAGTGTTAATGTGGCGGTCTCTGTTGGCGGTTTCCGCCAGGGTCAGAATTCCATTTTTTAAACCGCCAGCCTGTTGGCGGGTTAGCCGCCACTTTAACACCGACCGCCAGGGTTGGAATGACCCCCTTTGTTTGCTTTTTAAAGACTTAGGGGGTGATTCTAACCCTGGCGGTCGGTGTTAAAGCGGCGGCCAACCCGCCAACAGGCTGGCGGTAAAAAATATGGGATTCTGACCCTGGCGGAAACCGCCAACACAGACAGCCACCTTAACACTCCGACCGCCACGGCGGTACAAACAAACAGCGCGGCGGTCACCGCCAACAGACAGGCGGCAGACAATGTACCGCCCACACTATTCCAACTCACCAATCCGCCACCTTTTCCGGGGCGGGAGCACCGCCGATAAAAACACGGCGGAAACAGACTACGGACGGGAAAACGCTCACCACTACGCACTCCAGGAGGAAGGAGGACAGCATGGAACCCGAATTAAACATCCTACCTGCTCTCGTCTACCTTCTCATCTACCACGAGTACGAAGTCCGGCGCAGACGACAACGGTGAGTACTGCACCTACGACACACGGGAGGGGGAGGACGAAAGGTTACGGCCACACACATATGCGACCCCCCCCCCCCCAACTATGTACTCACCAATGCAGCGCACCAAGTCACAGTGACACCACCCAAACACCCCTGAAAAATGCTAGGACATAATCATATTTGGAATAAATATTTATGTACCAAAAAGCTCCAGAAAATTAGCGTACAACCATGAAAGATATCCACAACAAAACTAATGACACACACATCAGTGTATAACTGAAGTACCAAGTCCTGCACAAACTACGATTCCACCATGTCCGTGGGCCAAAGTCTTGAGAAACAAGGGCAAAGCCCACACAGGAGACCTGAGTCCTTTGGAGAGAACACTGCAGGGGCATCAGATGTAAAAACTACAGGCACCTCAGGGGGAAGGGAAGGGGGGGGGCACCACAGCCACATGAGTCCACGACGCCAGATCCACGAGGAGCCACCATGCCCACTGGACCATCCTGGGGAGTGCAAAGCCACAGTCTCTCAAGTCTCTGCAGTGGGTGGATTGCCCACTGGACCATCCTGGGGAGTGCAAAGCCACAGTCTCTCAATGTCTCTACAGTGCGTGGGCTGCCCACTGGGCCATCCTGGGGAGTGCAAAGCCACAGTCTCTCAATGTCTCTACAGTGGGTGGGCTGCCCACTGGGCCATCCTGGGGAGTGCAAAGCCACAGTCTCTCAATGTCTCTACAGTGGGTGGGCTGCCCACTGGGCCATCCTGGGGAGTGCAAAGCCACAGTCTCTCAATGTCTCTACAGTGGGTGGGCTGCCCACTGGGCCATCCTGGGGAGTGCAAAGCCACAGTCTCTCAATGTCTCTACAGTGGGTGGGCTGCCCACTGGGCCATCCTGGGGAGTGCAAAGCCACAGTCTCTCAATGTCTCTACAGTGGGTGGGCTGCCCACTGGGCCATCCTGGGGAGTGCAAAGCCACAGTCCATCAGGTGGATGACAGTCTCCACTGGTCAAGGAGGAGGCATGGTTGGCACAGTGAACCATAAACGGTGCTTGCGACGGCGGTGCCCAGCGGAGCGGTGCTTGAGAAGAAGGGCCCAGCGGAGCGGTGCTTGAGAAGAAGGGCCCAGCGGAGCGGTGCTTGAGAGGAAGGGCCCAGCGGAGCGGTGCTTGAGACGGCGGGGCCCAGCGGAGCGGTGCTTGAGAAGAAGGGCACAGCGGAGCGGTGCTTGAGAGGAAGGGCCCAGCGGAGCGGTGCTTGAGAAGGCGGGGCCCAGCGGAGCGGTGCTTGAGAAGAAGGGCCCAGCGGAGCGGTGCTTGAGAAGAAGGGCCCAGCGGAGCGGTGCTTGAGAAGGCGGGGCCCAGCGGAGCGGTGATTGAGAAGAAGGGCCCAGCGGAGCGGTGCTTGAGAGGAAGGGCCCAGCGGAGCGGTGCTTGAGACGGCGGGGCCCAGCGGAGCGGTGCTTGAGAAGAAGGGCCCAGCGGAGCGGTGCTTGAGAGGAAGGGCCCAGCGGAGCGGTGTTTGAGAAGGCGGGGCCCAGCGGAGCGGTGCTTGAGAAGAAGGGCCCAGCGGAGCGGTGCTTGAGAGGAAGGGCCCAGCGGAGCGGTGCTTGAGACGGCGGGGCCCAGCGGAGCGGTGCTTGAGAAGAAGGGCCCAGCGGAGCGGTGCTTGAGAGGAAGGGCCCAGCGGAGCGGTGCTTGAGACGGCGGGGCCCAGCGGAGCGGTGCTTGAGAAGAAGGGCCCAGCGGAGCGGTGCTTGAGAGGAAGGGCCCAGCGGAGCGGTGCTTGAGACGGCGGGGCCCAGCGGAGCGGTGCTTGAGAAGAAGGGCCCAGCGGAGCGGTGCTTGAGAGGAAGGGCCCAGCGGAGCGGTGCTTGAGACGGCGGGGCCCTGTTCAGCGGTGCTCTTCTCCACGGCGGGCCCTGTTCAGCGGTGCTCTTCTCCATGGCGGGCCCTGTTCAGCGGTGCTCTTCTGCACCGCGGGCCCTGTTCAGCGGTGCTCTTCTCCACCGCGGGCCCTGTTCAGCGGTGCCTATCTCCACAGCGAGGCCCTGTTCAGCGGTGCTCTTCTGCACCGCGGGCCCTGTTCAGCGGTGCTCTTCTCCACGGCGGGCCCTGTTCAGCGGTGCTCTTCTCCACGGCGGGGCCCTGTTCAGCGGTGCTCTTCTGCACCGCGGGCCCTGTTCAGCGGTGCTCTTCTCCACCGCGGGCCCTGTTCAGCGGTGCCTATCTCCACGGCGGGGCCCTGTTCAGCGGTGCTCTTCTGCACCGCGGGCCCTGTTCAGCGGTGCTCTTCTCCACGGCGGGCCCTGTTCAGCGGTGCTCTTCTCCACGGCGGGGCCCTGTTCAGCGGTGCTCTTCTGCACCGCGGGCCCTGTTCAGCGGTGCTCTTCTCCACCGCGGGCCCTGTTCAGCGGTGCTCTTCTGCACCGCGGGCCCTGTTCAGCGGTGCTCTTCTGCACCGCGGGCCCTGTTCAGCGGTGCTCTTCTCCACGGCGGGGCCCTGTTCAGCGGTGCTCTTCTGCACCGCGGGCCCTGTTCAGCGGTGCTCTTCTCCACCGCGGGCCCTGTTCAGCGGTGCTCTTCTCCACCGCGGGCCCTGTTCAGCGGTGCTCTCCTGCCCCGCGGGCCCTGGTCAGCGGTGCTCATCCAGCAGGTCAAGGGAGCCAGACCTGGCCTCGACTCCCTGCTCAGTCGCCCTCGGACCGTGACGTTTCTGGACCCTTCGGGGATGGACTCCTGGCCTCCTTAGTGTCCTCCTTCCCAGCTGGGATGTGGCATGTGGGGTCCACCTTCTCCGCGCTCCTGCTGCCCTTCCGCTCCTTTGATGGGGCTCTCGGGCCCTTGCCTCCCCCAGATGGTGTGTGTGGTGAAGTGGCCGCACATTGCTCCTTGGGGGCAGCCCTGTCGGTCCTCGCACGGCGGTCCTTGGTTTTGCGGGTCCTCTTGCCGGGGGGGGGGCTGGACGTGTCCTTGCTGCAGCTCGATGTGTCACTGCTGGCAAAGGGTGGGCTCCAGAACCCAGGCACAACAGTGACACCCGAAGCTGGGCTGGTGGTGGCTGCGGTGCTCTTGGGACTCTTTGAAGATGGATGGGTGAGGTCATCGGGGGGAAAGAGGTTAAGGTTAGCCAGGAAAAGTTTTTTAGGGCCAAGGTAAATTGTAGGAGAAGTGGAGATGGAAGTGGAGGTAGAGGAGGTGGTTGTAGGAGAGTCAGGTGTGCTGTCATTGGGTGAAGGAGCTGGTGCTGTAGGCTGTCGTGAGGTGGATGGCTGTTGGGTGGGTGGCTGCCTGCGTTTGTGTGTCTTGGAAGAGGGGGTGACAGACACAGTGGGAGAGGACACAGGGGACGTGTACATGGCAGTGGGGGTGGTGACTGCACGAGTGTGGACTGTACTGGAGGGTGAGGTGGTGATGGAAGCACTGGCTGATGTTGGGGTGCATGCAGGTGTGAGTGTAGACGTCACAGGGAGGGAGGAGGGAGACGAGGAGGAGGGGGACACGGGGTGGCAGTGGCTGTTGGCATGTCTGCATCTGGGTGTTGCTCGGGTGAGTGTTTGCGGGATCTGTGGTGCTTGTGTTTGGATGAGCTGCTCTTGGGTGTTGAGGTGTGTGCAGGCTGGTCTGATGGTGTGGATGGGATAGGCTGAGGAACAGGAGACAGAGACAGGCTGGAGGCAGTCAGAAGAGGGAGGCTGGAAACAGGGACAATGGCTGCCGTCAGTGCTGAGGCCAGAGCAGTGAACGCTCGTTGATGGGCAGCCTGACCCGAATGAATGCCCTCCAGGTACGCATTGCTCTGTTGCACCTCCCTTTGCACACCCTGGATGGCATTCAAAAGGGTCGTCTGCCCAACAATGAGCGTCCTTACCAGGTCAATGAGCTCCGCACTGAGGGCAGCAGGGGCAACAGGGGCAGGGGCTGAGGTGCCTGGGGCGAAGGAGACGCGCGCCTTCCTGGGCGAACCGGCACGGAGCGAAGACTGAGGGGCTGCTGGGAGGGCGGGGCTGGTGCGCTGGGTGGCGGCTGTACCTGTAGAGGCGGGGGCACGGATGTTGCCGCCACCCCTAGGGAGCTCCCATCCGAGGACGTGTCGCTTTCGCTGCTCTCACCAGCGGTCCCCGTCGTGGTGCTCCCCTCGCCCTCCGGATCACTGGTGCCCTCGGTGTCTGTTCCTGGGCCCACCGGGGCCTTGTGTCCTGCAGCTCCCTCGTGCTCCGATGCCATATCTCCTCCGCCTGATGATGCTAATGCACACATGCACAAGAAGATGAAGAGAAAGGGTGGGGGGAGAAAAAAGAAGACCAGGTTGAGTGCATGCAATGTCAACACCGTTGGCGGAGAGGACAGACACAGGTGCCTAATGCACTAAGCCGCGCATTCGGGGTACACTACTCAGTACTACTGACTAAGACAACAGGCCAAGAGACGTCAAACGCGCACATGGGAGATGCTGGACCTTCAATGGCTGTACTTGTCACCCTACCGAGGTGGGGGCCGGGGGCACAGGGCCATGTCTAAGGGAGAGGACTACACTACAGAAAGCGCCCTGGCCTAATGTCACCCACAGCCCTCCTCCCCCACCCAGACGCCTCCACTGCGCAGAAAGATAGGAGAATGTGCTGATACTCACCCCCTTGTGTCTGCTGTGATGTCTTAAAGCGCCCATCCAATTCAGGGTAGGCCACCGCCAGGATCCGGGACATCAGGGGGGTCATGGTGCGACTGGCACCCCTCCTAGGTTGGGAGGCCATCCCCAGCAGTGTTTCTGCGGTCTTCCTTGTTCCGCGGCGGATGTCCTCCCACCTCTTGCGGCAGTGGGTGCCCCGTCTGTTGTGGACCCCCAAGGTCCGGACTTCCTTGGCGATGGCACGCCAAATGTCGATCTTCTGATGGGCGCTGACCTATTAGACATGTACAGGGTGGAAAGGAGGAACTCATCAATGACCTGCATGTTAGATGTAATTGCCCCCCCCCACCCACTTTGCCATATGGCACATGCTCTCATCTGTCGGGCGTTGCACTCCTCATTCGCCCCCCACCCCACCAACTTACATCCACCCCAATCCACACAGGCATAGCCCATTCCATTAGCACCCGGTGTACTCACTTGTTGGTCTGGAGGACCGTAGAGTAGCGCATACTGGGGGAGGACCCCATCCACGAGCTTGTCCAACTCTTCAGACGTGAAGGCAGGGGCCCTTTCCCCAGGCGCAGCAGCCATTGTATCTTCCAGACCGAGGTCACAGCAGCACTTGCAGTATAGGTCCTCTCCTGTGGATGATCAGGTCTCGAGTGATTAAGCAGATAGAAAATGGCGGTCACGTCCGCGGCGGTGCGTACCGCGGCGGTGCATACCGCGACCGCCGGCGCACTTCGTTATTGGCTGCTGAAACCCATAGGCTTCAATGTTAACCAATGCGGCTTTGCGCCGCGGTCTGCGACCGCCTACCGCCACGGTGTGCCCCGCCAGCGCATTGACCTCACATCCCATTGTCCCACTTCAGAGGTCAGGCAGCCGCCATTTCAAGGGCCCACATGGCTTAATTTTGACTGCGACACACAGGCCTAGGCCTTGCATTGCCACACATACACTCCTTTCAACCCATTGCCATTCTTTAACTGTGCAAGCTGTCTGTACGTACCTGTGTTTTGGCTGACTCTGTGCTCCATGTTGTCCTTCCTAGGCACCGTCCGCTGGGACTTGCGATGAGAAGGAGGAATCCTCGCGTGTACCGACCGCTGGTGGACCTGTCGACAATGGAAGAACGCCATATAATACTTCGATACAGACTTGACCGTGCCACTATCCATGAACTGTGTGCCCAGCTGGAGCCAGCCCTGATGTCCCCCATCCGCCAACCCACAGGGATTCCCCCTCTGGTGCAGGTTTTGTCAGTCCTCCATTTTTTGGCCAGTGGGTCATTCCAGACCACAGTGGCCATGTCATCTGGAATGTCTCAGCCTATGTTTTCTAAGATTTTGAGCAGAGTGTTGTCTGCCCTGATGAAACTCATGCGGAGCTACATCATTTTCCCCGAGGAGGGTGACTTGCCTACAGTGAAGGGTGATTTCTATGCCCTTGGACACATCCCCAACATCATTGGTGCCATTGATGGGACCCATGTGGCTTTGGTACCCCCAAAAGACGATGAGCAGGTGTTCCGAAACAGAAAGAATTATCATTCGATGAATGTCCAGGTGGTCTGTTTGGCTGACCAGTACATCTCCCATGTAAATGCCAAGTTCCCTGGGTCAGTGCATGACGCGTATGTGATGCGAAATAGCAGCATCCCCTATGTGATGGAGCAGCTACAGAGACAACGTGTGTGGCTAATAGGTGACTCTGGTTACCCCAACCTGCCGTGGCTACTGACTCCAGTAAGGAATCCCCGGACAAGGGCAGAGGAACGCTACAATGAGGCCCATGGGCGTACTAGGAGGGTGATTGAGCGAACCTTTGGACTCCTGAAGGCCAGGTTTAGGTGCCTGCATATGACTGGTGGATCCCTAATGTACTCACCAAAGAAGGTGTGCCATATCATCGTGGCCTGCTGTATGCTTCACAACCTGGCTTTGCGACGCCAGGTGCCTTTCCTGCAGGAGGATGGTCCAGATGGTGGTGTTGTAGAAGCCGTGGAGCCTGTGGAGAGTGAAGAGGAGGAAGACTCAGAGGACGACACAGACAATAGGGATAGAGTGATACAACAGTATTTCCAGTGACACCCAGGTAAGAATCACCCACGCCATTTCCCAATTGCTTCTAGCCTCCTGCATCTGTACTTTCTGTAGTTCCCCACAGATGTTTTTCAGTAATTTTTGCCTTTCCCTTCCCTTCTCAGTGCTGTCTGACTCAGTACCTGACTTCTGCTTGGTTCGCCCATGAAATACAGCGTATTGACATTGGTATGTTGTCATGACTAATTGACAGAACAGAAATTGAACAGTGATATGTAATACATTTGTTAATAAGACAGCATGACTCAAAACAGATTATTGTGCAATATGTGATTTATTTACAGTGCTAGATATCGGTACATGTGATTCTAAGGGTGATGGGTGGGGGTGGAGGAATATCCATGGCAGAGTCCAGTTCTCAGTCTCACAGGTGCATTGTTCTTTTGCCTGGGGAAGGATGGAGCATAGGCAGTTCATGGTTGGACAGGCTGGCAATGTGGGACAGTGGGAAGAGTTCAGGGGGTATGTCCTGCTGGCGGGGGTCTTGACATCCTACTCTGTCTTTTTCTTTGGTCTCAGGCTCCTCTTACGGGGTGGTTGTTCTTCAGCAGGAGGTGGGGTTCTGGGGGGCTGTCGAGGTGTTGGGACCTCCTGTCCACTAGCGCCGGCGGAGGTGGTAGGCTGTTCCTGGTCCGGCCTAGTGACAGGGGCCCTGTGTGGTGCACCATGGTCCCGCAACGCGTCCTCTATCCTGTGGAGGGCCAGGACGATGGTCCCCATTGCGGTCCCGATGATTCTCAGCTCCTCCCTGAACCCCATGTAGCGTTCTTCCTGCTGTGCCTGGACCTCAGTGAACCTGGCCAGTACCGTCGCCATCGTTTCTTGGGAGTGGTGGTAGGCTGCCATGGATGGTGGTGAGGGCCTCTTGGAGAGTGGGTTCCCTGGGCCTCTCCTCCCCCCCCTGTCGCACAGCAGCCCTCCGAGCTGCCCGGTTTCCCCCGGCCTCTGTCCCCTGGCCGGTGTGCCCGCTCCCACTGCCCCCAGGTCCCTGTTGTTGTTGGGGTGTTGGGTTAGCCTGGGTGCCCTGTAGTGGCGGACACACCGCTGATTGAGCTGTCCTAGAGACAGAGGCATGGGCCCGCTGGGTGGGAGCTGTGCTGGTGTCGGCAGAGGGGGTCGGGTCTGGTGTGGCCTGTAGCTGCCTGAGGGGAACCGACTGCCCAGAGGTCCCCGATGGTCCGGGCTGGTCATCAGGTTCACTGTCGACAGAGCTGCTATCCTCAGTGTGGGCCTGTTCCGGTGGTGGGATGGACAGTTCTGGACCCTCCTGGCTGGTGTGTTGTCGTTCGGGTCCTGCATGGGGTAAGAGAGTTTGGTTATTGTTTCTGTGTGTGCAATAGCGTGCGTGTTATGGGTGCCCTTGTTCCCCAGTGCAGGCATTCCCTTGAGGGAGGTGTTGTGAGGGTATTTAGTGGGGGGGAGGGGTTAGTGCAGTGGTCATGCATAGGTGATGGGTGCCCATGAATTGTGTTATCATGCAGGAGTTGGTGTTGGGATGGGTGGGTTGTGCTGGTGAGACATTGTCAGGGAGGATATGTGCTGGGGGGTTGGGGGTGAGGGTGGGGGTGTGGGTTGGCATGCTGGTGGGGTGGGGGGGATATAGTAGTTGAGATTGGACTTACCAGAGTCCATTCCTCCGGCTACTCCAGCGAGGCCCTGAGGATGCAGGATGTTCAAGACCTCTTGCTCCCACGATGTAAATTCGGGAGGGGTGGGTGGGGGTCCGCCGCCAGTCTTCTGGACCGCGATGTTGTGCCTGGAGACCATCAATCGGACCTTCCCCCGTAGGTCGTTCCATCTTTTGCGGATGTCCTCCCTATTCCTGGGATGCTGTCCCACCGCGTTGACCCTGTCCACGATCCGCTGCCATAGCTCCGCCTTCCTGGCTATACTGGTGTGCTGCACCTGCGAGCCGAAGAGCTGGGGTTCCACTCTTAGGATTTCCTCTACCATGACCCGGAGTTCTTGGTCCGAAAAGCGTGGGTGCCTTTGGGGTGCCATGGGGTGGTGTGGGTGAGGTGTGGGGTGGTGTATGTGATGATGATTATGTTGGTGTGTGGTCCTTTGTGCTACTATGTGGTGTGTGTGATGGTGTAGTGTGCCTCAGTGTGGCTTGCTAGGGATTGTCTGCTGTGTCTCTCTCTCCTTCTCTCAGTAATTCTGGTCGCAGGGGTTTGTGGGTGATGTGGGTGTGTGTTTTATAGTTGGTTGATTGTGTGGGAGTGGTGTGTGTATGTGTATCAGGTGTGTGTATTTCAAATTGTCCAATGTGGCTGTGTTTTGGTGATGTGTGTGTATTCTGACCGCGGCGGTGTGTAGCGCCAATGGAATACCGCGTTTGAATGACCGCCGTGTGGATTCGTGGGTCGTAATGGCATGGGCGTATTTCTGTTGGCGTGACGGTGGAGGTTTGGTCATCTCCAGTTTATCGCTGCCCGCCGATGTGGCGGGCTGCAGTGGAGGACGGATTTTTGGAGGTTTGGCCGTTGTGGGTCAGAATGACCGTGGCGGTTGACCGCGGCCGCGGCGGTGTTATGGCGGTTTTATGACCGGCGGTAAGGGCATTTTACCGCCGAGGTCAGAATCACCCCCTTAAGACACTTCGTATCACTTTTTAGTGATATCTTTACAAGTTCATATTGCATCTTTGATCATTTTGACCTGCTAATACCCAGATAAATATTATATATTTTTCTAAACACTGTGTGGTGTATTTTTGTGGTGCTATATTATGTTATTGTATGATTTATTGCACAAATGCTTTACACATTGCCTTCTAAGTTAAGCCTGACTGCTCGTGCCAAGCTACCAGAGGGTGGGAACAGGCTAATTTTGGATTGTGTGTGACTTACCCTGACTAGAGTGAGCTTTCTTGCTTGGACAGAGGGTAACCTGACTGCCAACCAAAAACCCCATTTCTAACAAGTACCAAATGAATTAACAAAAAAATTTAATTATTTAGCTGGTACTCGATAAGAAATGCGCTGTAATTTCGAAGCAAAGATGAAACAGATTACTGAAGCTCTTACGGAAAATAGACAGCCAATAAACAGAGAACTTGAGAGGCTCTTTGATCACTCCAGTCTTAAATAAAGGGGGCAAAAGTACAAATCTTATCAATTTATCTCCTTACTAAACTCAGCAAAAATTTTAAGACTAATTCCAGATGAACAAGCGGGGGGGGGTCAAGCCATGGTAAAGTATACTTTTACATTAACTGTATTAGGTGTGGGTTTGCTGAGGCGGGCATACTGTGTCGGCGTTATGACTTTAAGTCTGCTTCAAATACTGTGGAACGTGGACCACTATGGTCTACCCATCCTACTATGGGGATCCCAATTGCATTTGTTGCTTTGAGTTGGAGTCCATATACCCACCTGTACACTGGTAAACACAGGTGTGTGGACAAGGAGGATCATAAGAATTTTAGCCCAAAATGAATTAAAAGTACTTGCACAACTTCTTTGTTTCTGTCTCTCACACTATCAAACTCCAATCAGCCAGTAAATGCTTATCTCTATAAAGATATTCTGGTAATCCTAGATAAACAGCTATTTGTCCTCAAAGATGAGGAGTTGCCCATGGAAGTTATTATAGTATGAACAGGGTGACAGTTAACATAAGGCATGCGAATCAGTGGTAAATAAATTGATGTTCATGTGAGTCATATATAATGTTGATGCTAATAAACACCCGAGTGATAATTAACCAAAAGGTAAGGTTTCAATAGAATGAACGTTGTACCCTTGCCCATTGTAGATGCATTTTAAACATCAGAAAACTAGACCACATTTTTGTGGGACTAAAATATAAAAACACTGTTTCAGAATTTGGGAAAGCAGTGGACAGTACCCAGTGACATTCTCAAAAATGTAACCATGAGACCAGGCAACCCTATTACCATGCAGGTGTATTATAACTAAAGGATTTCCTTTCAGGAAGCCAAGCATTATGTCTACTGACCCCTTGGCTGGGCCCATTTTTTTGACAACATTGTAAGACGCATTTCTATATTAAGAGGCCTCTGTCTTCCTGATTCAGTGCCTGACTAGCTCAAGCTCACGATTTCTGTGCATTCTGGTACTTGTGGGTCAGAATTTATAATGGGTTAAACAGAACAATTAGGGGGTCATTACAACATTGGCGGTAAAAGCCGCTTACCGCCGTGCAGAAGACCGCCAACACACCGCCGCGGCCGTGGAATTCCGCCACAGCTATTATGACCCACAGCTTGGAATCCGCCAAAATTCAGACACCCACACAACTCCGCCACACCAAAGGTCAGTGATAAACTGGCGAACACAAATCCTCCACCATCACGGCAACAGAAACACGCCCATGCTATTACAATCCACGCGGTGGTCTTTCAACCACGGTATTCCATTGGCGGTACACACCGCCGCGCTCAAAATACACACACATCTCCAAAACACCGCCACATTGGACAATTCGAAATACACACACCTGATACACATACACACACCACTCCCATACACCCAACACTATATAAAACACACACCCACATCACCCACAAACCCCTACGACCAATTAATCTGAAAGAAGGCCAGAGAGAGACAACAGCAATAGACAACCCTACCACACAGAGGCACACAACACCATCAGCCATACAACATCCACGCTCAAAACACCCCACACCACCACACATCACCACACTCATCAACACATACACCACCCCACACATCACCTACACCACCCCAAGTCACACCAAAGACACCCCAGGTTTTCCGAGGAGGAGCTCAGGGTTATGGTGGAGGAAATCCTACGGGTAGAGCCACAGCTATTTGGAGCACAGGTGCAGCACACCTCCATAGCCAGGAAGATGGAGCTATGGCGAAGAATCGTCGACAGGGTCAACGCTGTGCGACAGCATCCAAGAAATCCCGAGGACATCCGGAAGAGGTGGAACGACCTACGGGGGAAGGTGCGTTCCGTGATATCTAGGCACAACATCACGATTCAGCGGACTGGCGGCGGACCCCTACCTCCTCCCCCACAACTAACAACATGGGAGGAGCAGGTCTTGACCATCATGCATCCTGAGGGCCTCGGAGGAGTCGGTGGAGGAATGGACACTGGTAAGTCAAATCTTAACTATCATATCCCCACCCTACCTGCATGCTATCACACACCCCGCCCTCCCCCTTCCCCTATCACGCCAAATCCTCACTAATGTACTCATAACACAAACCACACATCCCAACACCAAGCCCTGCATGCAACACCAAAGCATGGTCACCCCTCACTAAAGCATGCCCACAGCACATACCCTTAACACCCCCCCAACCATCATCACACAAGCCCCCACACTGGAATGCTAGCACTGGGGTACACGCTCACCCACCCATTGCACACCATGACACACACACATGCAATAATCATGCTTTTATACCCCTGCAGGACCACTACCCAATGTCACCAGACAGGAGGGTCCAGACATCTCTACCCCACCCACAGAAGAGGCCCACATTGATGACAGCAGCTCTGGCCAACTGGATCCAGATGACCAGCCCGGACCATCGTGGGCCTTGGGACAGTCAGTTCCCCTTGCACAGGCACAGCCCAACACTGACCTTCCACCCTCTGGTAACACCAGCACAGCACCCACCCAGCGGGCCCATACCTCTATACCCAGGACACGTCAATCAGCGGTGTGTCCACCACTACAGGGAACCCAGGATAACCCACCACCCCAACAACAACAGGGACCTGGGGGCAGTGGTAGTGGGCACACGGTCCAGGGGACGGAGGCACAGGAACACAGGGGAACTGGGAGGGCTGCTGTGCGACAGGGGGCGGACAGGCCAAGGGAACACACTCTCCACGAGGCCCTCTCCTCCATCATGGGAGCATACCACCACTTCCAGGAGATGATGGCGACGGTCCTGGCCAAGTTTCAGGAGACCCAGCGCCGGCAGGATGAACAGTATTTGGGGTTCAGGGAGGAGCTTAGAACCATCAGCTCCGCCCTGGGCACCATCGTAGGGGTGCTGAAGGACATACAAAAGACCATGAGGGACACCGTGGCACTCCAAGGGGCCCCTGACACTAGCATGGACGATGAACTGCCCACCACCTCCGCTGGCGCTAGTGGACATGTCGCCCCGCCACAGGACCACCACACCAGCACCCCACCCCCTGCAGACGGAGAACCACCCCGCAAGCGGTCCCTGAGATCCTGGAACAGGACAGAGCAAGATGGCAAGACCCCCGCCAGGAAATGAGACCACCCTGATTGTCCTCCCACTGTCCCACTTTGTTACCCTGTCCAGATTGGAACTGCCCCAGCTCCACTTCCTATGCCCATATGGGCAATGCACCTGTGTGACTAATAGACTGGACTCTGCCATGGACATTCCTCCACCATCACCCATCACCATTTTGCCACCCACTCCAATAATTAGCACTTCAATAAACACCCTCGAACCAGAAAACAATCTGGAGTCTGTCTGTGATTTTGAAAATGTGTATTAACTATGACAATGGCAAAATCCGTTTGAAAATGTAATGTCAACATACCTATGTCACACATCACAAGTCCATGAAGGATGCAAGCAGATGACACACGATGGTAACTACACCTGTGAAACCGTAATGGAAATGTACAACTCAGTTACCATATACTGCTACTAATTGACAGACAGGATAGAGGTAGAAGTGTGAAAGTGAATGTGATAGTAAAATAATTGTTCTCACCTGTGTGTCACTGGAAATATTGCTGTATGACTGACTCCCTGTTGTCTATGTCTTCTTCGTCAGCTTCATCCTCATCACTGTCCACAGGCTCCACAGCTGCCACAACACCGTCATCTGGACCATCCTCCTGCAGAAAAGGCACCTGGCGTCGCAAAGCAAGATTGTGAAGCATGGAGCAGGCGATGATGATCTGGCACACCTTCCTTGGTGAGTAGAATAGGGAACCACCTGTCATATGGAGGCACCTGAACCTGGCCTTCAGGAGGCCGAAGGTGCGTTCGATCACCCTCCTGGTCGGCCCATGGGCCTCATTGTAGAGTTCCTCTGCCCTGGTCCTGGGATTCCTCACTGGGGTCAGTAGCCATGACAGGTTGGGGTAACCAGAGTCCCCTAATAGCCACACCCGGTGCCTCTGGAGTTGACCCATCACATACGGGATGCTGCTATTCCGCACTATGTAGGCGTCATGCACTGAGCCAGGGAACATAGCATTCACCTGGGAGATGCACTGGTCTGCCAAACATACCATCTGTACATTAATGGAATGATAACTCTTCCAGCTCCTGTACACCGGTTCACTCCTGCGTGGGGGGACCAGAGCTACATGGGTGCCATCAATAGCACCTATGATGTTGGGGATAACTCCCAGGGCATAGAATTCACCCTTCACTGTAGCCAAATCCTCCACCTGAGGGAAAACGATGTAGCTCCTTACGTGTTTCAGCAGGGCAGACAACACTCTGGACAGCACGTTGGAAAACATAGGCTGGGACATCCCTGATGCCATGGCCACTGTTGTTTGAAATGATCCACTTGCAAGGAAATGGAGCACTGATAGCACCTGCACGTCAGGGGGTATTCCTGTGGAATGGCGGATTGGTGAGATCAGGTCTGGCTCCAACTGGGTACACAGTTCCTGGATTGTGGCACAGTCAAACCTGTAGGTGATGATCAAATGTCGCTCCTCCATTGTTAACAGGTCCACCAGCGGTCGGTACACCGGAGGATTCCGCCATCTCCTCAAATGTCCCAGCTGACGGTGCCTAAGAAGGACAACTGCGACCACAGAGTCAACAAAATCCCAGGTATGTACCCACAGCTACACAGAACATGACACCAAATACAAAACTCATCCTGTATGTGTGTTGAGTGTAGGCCTAGGTATGTGTGACGCAGTAGTAAATGAAGCCATGTGGGCCCCTGAAATGGCGGCTGCCTGACCTCTAAAGTGGGACAGTGGGGTGTGAGGTATCTGCGCTGGCGTTGTACACCGTTGCGGTAGGCGGTCGTAGACCGCGGCGCAATGCTGCATTGGTTAACATTGGACCCTATGGGTCCCAGGAGCCAATGATGAAGTGCGCCGGCGGTGATGATACGCACCGCCGCGGACGTCACCGCCGCGGACATGACCACCATTTTCTATCTGTTCAATCACTCAATACCTGATCTTCGACAGGACCTATACTGCAATTGCTGCTGTGACCTCGGTCTGGAAGAGACAATGGCTGCTGCGTCTGGGGAAAGGGCCCCTGCCTTCACTGCTCAGGAGTTGGAGAAGCTAGTCGACGGGGTCCTCCCCCAGTACACACTACTCTACGGTCCTCCAGACCAACAGGTAAGTACACAGGGAGCACGTTGTATGGGCTATGCTGGGTGGAGAGGGCTGGATGTCAGTAGCAAGGGGGCAGAGTTAAGCGACCATGAAGGACTGTGAATGCATGTGCCACATGGCAAGGGTAGGGATGGGGGCCACTCACTTCGACGGTGCACTTGTTAATTACTTCTCTTCTTCCCCTGTACATGTCATGTAGGTCAGCGCCCGCCAGAAGAAGGACATTTGGCATGTCATCGCCAAGGACGTCCGGACCCTGGGGGTCCACCAGGGACAGGGAACCCACTGCCGTAAAAGATGGGAGGACATTCGCTGCTGGAGCAAGAAGACGGCGGAGGCTCAGCTGGGGATGGCCTCCCAACGTGAGAGGGGTGGCCGTCGCACCATGACCCCCCTGATGTTCCGGATCCTAGCGGTGGCCTACCCTGAGTTGGATGGGCGCTTGAGGGCATCACAGCAGACACAAGGGGGTGAGTACAACATCATTCTGCGGACTTTGCGCACAGTGGAGGGGTCTGGGTGGGGGAGGAGGGCTGTGGGTTCCCCTAGGCCAGGGCGATTTAGGTAGGCTAGACCCCTCCGTAATGCATACCATGTGGCACTCCACCCCACCTCTGTAGAGTGCCAAGTACAGGTATACATGCCCCTGTGTCATCTATGTGTGCAGATGTCCACCGTAGCCATGTAGGCCAGATCCCAGGAATTCCATCTGTAGAGGCCAAGAGCACGGCGTAGTGCAGGGGGCTGCTGTGTCTGTATTGTCCACCAACGGTAGCGGTAAGCCATGCACTCAACCTGTCTTTCTTCTGTCGCCCCCCCTTTTTGTGCTCTCCCTGTTCTTTTGTGCATCAGCATCATCAGGCGGAGGTACAGTGGCATCGGAGCACGAGGGAGCTGCATCCCACATGGCCATGGAGGGCCACACCACAGACTCTGAATACACCAGTGGGACGGAGGGCGAGGGGAGCTTCTCATCGGTCACCGGATCACCAAACAGCGACACGGACTCATCCGCCGATGGGAGCTCCCTTGTGGTGGCGGCACCATCTGTGCCCCCCACTTCTACAGGTACAGCCGCCACACCCCTACCAGCACCGCCCTCCCAGCAGCCCCTCAGCCTTCGCTCCGTGCCCGCTCACCCAGGAGGGGGGGCATCACCTTCGCCCCAGGCACAACAGGCCCTGCACAGTCACCCCTGCTGCCCTCAGTGAGGAGGCCATTGACCTCCTCAGGTCACTCACTGTTGGGCATTCTACCATTGTGAATGCCATCCAGGGTGTAGAAAGGGAGTTGCAACACGGTACTGCATTCCTGGAGGGCATTCATTCTGGTCAGGCTGCCCTTCATCGAACCCTGCAATCTCTGGCCTCAGCATTGATGGCAGCCATTGTCCCTGTGTCTAGCCTCCCCCCTCCAACTTCCTCCACCCAGACCCAATCCCCTGTACCCCAGCCTATCCCAAGCACACGATCAGACAAGCATGCACACACCCCAACACACAAAAGTAGCTCAGGCAAACGTAAGCACCACACATCCCACAGGCACTCATGCAAGCATCACCCACATACAGACACAGCAACATCCACTGCCTCCACTGTGTCCCCCTCCTCGTCGTCTCCCTCCTCCCTCCCAGTGTCGTCTACTCTCTCACCTGCATGCACTACATCTACAGGCACTAGGACTCGCACCAGAACACCCAGCACCACACCCCGCTCACCTGCACTCACCACCCCCACTACCATTTACACATCCCCTGTGTCCACTCCCAGTATGTCTGTGATACCCCCTCTCAAAGTACACAAACGTGGGCACCCACACACCCAACATCCATCCACCTCACAACAGCCTCCAGTACCTGCACCTGCACCCAAATCACCTAAAGTGACACCTCCTACAACCAACTCCTCTTCCTCCACTCCCAGACTCCCTCCAGCTAACCATCCCAGTGTTTGTGAGATACTCTTCCTCAGCGACGTTGAACTCTTTCCTACCACCCCCACCCCTCCAATTCATAGGTCCCGTAGTAGCACCTCAGCCAAAAGAAGTCCGGTACCAGTGGTGCGTGTTAAAGGTGTGTGGAGTGCACCGGCCACCAGGGCAGCCAGTGTGACACGGAGCCAAAGCACTGCCAGTCCACCCCCTGTAAAGCACCTTAAGTTGGAAAGTGGCCGACGGGAGAGGGTGAAGACTCCTGGCGGAAAAACAGCTCACAAGGGTCCCAGGGGGAGTGCTGCTTCTGCTGTGACTCCTCCCATGGTGTTGAAGGGGCAAAAGAAGTCTCCAAAGTCTGGGAAGAGCAGCACGGCGGAGAAGGCCGCCATCCTCCCCGCCGGCCGGGACGCCACCGCCAGCAGTATCGTCACAGTTCAGGAGACCACCGCCGGAGTCAGTGCCATGGAGGGCACCAGTATTGTCACAGGTCAGGAGACAGGAGACCACTGCCGGAGTCAGTGCCCTGGAGGGCAACAGTATCGTCACAGGTCAGGAGACCACCGCCAGAGTCAGTGCCCTGGAGGGCACCAGTATCGTCACAGGTCAGGAGACCACCGCCAGAGTCAGTGACCTGGAGGGCCCCGGCAGCCACAGCCCCGCTGGGCACTGAGGGACCGTAATGCCACACACCGCTGCACAGGTCAGAGACAGCAAAGGCAAGCACCGCTGAACAGGGCATAGACCGCCATGGTGAAGACCGCTGAACAGGGCAAAGCACCGCCATGGTGAAGACCGCTGAACAGGGCAAAGCACCGCCATGGCAAAGCACCGCTGAACAGGCCAAAGACCAACATGGTGAAGACCGCTGAACAGGGCAAAGACCGCCATGATGAAGACGGCTGAACAGGGCAAAACACCGCCATGGTCAAGACCGCTGAACAGGGCAAAGCACCGCCATAGCAAAGCACCGCTGAACAGGCCAAAGACCAACATGGTGAAGACCGCTGAACAGGGCAAAGACCGCCATGGTGAAGACGGCTGAACAGGACAAAGCACCACCATGGTGAAGACCGCTGAACAGGGCAAAGCACCGCCATGGCAAAGCACCGCTGAACAGGCCAAAGACCGACATGGTGAAGACCGCTGAACAGGGCAAAGACCGCCATGGTGAAGACCGCTGAACAGGGCAAATCACCGCCATGGTGAAGACCGCTGAACAGGGCAAAGCACCGCCATGGCAAAGCACAGCTGAACAGGCCAAAGACCGAAATGGTGAAGACCGCTGAACAGGGCAAAGACTTCCATGGTGAAGACTGCTGAACAGGGCAAAGCACCGCTGAACAGGCCAAAGACCGAAATGGTGAAGACCGCTGACCAGGGCAAAGCACCGCCAAATCAAGCATCGTTAGCCCATGTGCAGCTGGGACAGTGAGGGAACAGGGACCGTCACGGGAGCGTGATGCACTCCGGGCACCAGTCCCCCTCCAGAACCTGTGGAGACCTGCATCCACTCTTTCTGTCCTTCACAGGATGAAGCACTCTGGGCACCAGTCCCCCTCCAGAACCAGTGGAGACTGTTATCCACTTGAGAGACTGTGGCTTTGCACTCCCCAGGATGGTACAGTGGGCAACCCACCCACTGTTATTGAGTTGAGAGACTGTGGCTTTGCACTCCCCAGGATGGTACAGTGGGCAACCCACCCACTGTAGAGACTTGAGAGACTGTGGCTTTGCACTCCCCAGGATACATCAATGGGCATGGAGCCCCGTCGTGGATCTGGCGTAGTGCTGTAATCCGGCTGAGGTGCCCCTCCTTCCCTTCCCCCTGAGGTGCCTGTTGTATTTCTATCTGATGCCCCTGCAGTGTTCTCTCCGTTTGTGGACAGGTATCTAGTGCATTTTGGGCCCCGTGGTCCACGGACATTGAAATGTGCATACCCGCACTACTAATCGTGATGTATATATTTGGAAAGTGTATATCTATCTGTATATAGTAGTTTACTGTATTTTGATACATTACAATGTTTGAACTGATTTCGTTTTGTCTTTGCATTCTTCCGGGGGGGTTGTTACTGTGCTGTTTGGAACTGCATTGGTGTGTGTGTTGTAGTGTGTGATGGTCGGGTTGGGGGTGGGGGTGTTGCGTGTGTGTGTCCCTGACTTTTGCCTCCCCCCTCCCCTATGTCGTAGGTGCAGTACTCACCATTGTCTTCGGCGCCTATGTTGCTGGTGATCGTAGATGAGCAGGAAGACAAGCGCAGGGAGTATTTGTAGTTCGGGGTCCATGGTAGCCTCCTTCCTCGTGGAGTGTGTTAAGGTGAGCATTTTCCCATTGCAAAAGCTGTTTCTGCCGTGTTTTTATCCACGGTGAATTCTCCCCGGAAAAGGTGGCAGATTGGCGGGTTGTGAAACTGTGGGCGGTACTTTGTCTTCCGCCTGTCTGTTGGCGGTGACTGCCGCGCTGCTTGTCTGTACCGCTGTGGCGGTCAGAGTGTTAAAGTGGCTGTCTATGTTGGCGGTTTCCGCCACGGTCATAATTCCCTTTTTTTGTCCACCGGCCTGTTTGCGGTATTACCACAGCTTTAACACCGTACGCCAGGGTTGTAATGACCCCCTTAGTCCTGAAATGAAAGAAAACAAGATTGGATGAGCTGCTCGCAGAAGCTTGGGAACACTGAGCTCTCTGCACGTTAACAAACTCTGGAATTGTTTGCTATTTTTTTAATCCAATTTCAACTTTATTGGCACCAGTTGGATGCACACAGTCTCTGGAAGCTGTTTGTTGTTTCAGAAGCTTTTCTTGTCATAATAGTTCACTTTCCAGTTGCAGTAGTGTTGAAATGCATCTGGTTTTAGGGACTAAGAAAGCAAAAAGATCATGCCGATAGTTTTGTTACCAAAATAATGCTTGAAGAAGACTTCTCCATTTTCCTTGCAAGTGACGCATTCTAAGTTATTCAGGATTCATTACATAGTGGTCAAATGAACTTTATTTTTGGGGGGTAAAAAAATGGTAATTCCTCCTGTTCTTTTCAATATTTTCTCCATTTCTCTTTTATTATATTTTGAGATTAGATAAAGATTTAGAGCTTAAATGTACGTTTAATTAGCTTTTTTAGATTTTATTATACGGATGTAAGCCCATTGTGTCTACAGGCAGTTTTAGAAATGTTTTAAGTAATACATACTACTGATTTGTAAATATAAATGGAAGATGGTGACTGAGTAAGATAGGGTGCACAAAACCCAATCTAACAACAATACAATCAATTATCATAATGAGAACAAAAATAGTTTCTGCAGAGTGAAGGAAATCCACCAAATGTTCTTCAGATAGGACAATGTCCATACAAGAAAGTTGATAGCAGAGTACTTCACTGCAAAAAAGTCCCAGTCTTGTGTGGCAGATCATCTTGTGTGCTTCTGCTGTAGAGCTATTTTAGCTATATTTTAGACACGTTGTTTTAGTTAACTAGGCCTGTCGCTGTGCACTTTAATCCAGTTACATTTTTTTCTAGCAATGGCCACATTTGCTGTGCTGTTTAATTTTCTTTATCTCATTGTACTTTCGCCTAGGAAACCAGATGAGTCACTGAAAGTGTTGTTAACGTCGACAAAATAACCAGAATCTGACTGTGTAAAAAAATGGGGCTGTATTTTGAAGAGGAGAACTTGCTGAAGACTCCCTTGGTGGTTCATAATAAATTATGGCATCGGTTTGTGTAGAATTTGTAAGGAATTGCTCATTATCATCATTACTAGTTGTAGACGTGGTTGTTAGTGGAATCAATGAAAGCTCATCTTCCACCCTCCCCAAGCGCGGAGAGGTGTTAACGGGGCTTTTGAAGACATGCAGGGGAACATCCTGGTCTGTGGTAGGAAGGATTCGGGCACTACCCAGGAGTCCTCTAGGTCTGCTGTACAGGATCAGCCACATGGTGTAACTTGACATTGTCGATAGAGACAGCACAGTTTTCTTTAGAGCCAGGCAGCGGTGGTAGAATCACAGTTCTGGTACCATGTATTCCCAGGACTGGAACCGGTGTCCGATAAGAAGGAACAAACTCCTTTTTCACAGCAATCTTTTCACACACTAGATCCCCAAGCTTAGGAATCCAGCCGGTAGATGTTATTGGTACATCCCTGATTCTAAAGGAGGCAGCATTGGTAGATGTGTGGTCATTATGGAACTGTGTAAGTCCTGCAAGACAGCGAAACGTTTATTTATGTCAAAGGGTGTATCGGCCGCCTCCACTCTAGGACCATCAAGATCTGGAACATGCATTTGAGTTCCAAAGAATAATTCATATGATGTACGCCCCCCAGGGACCTTCTGGGCAGATTGCTAAGTGCTCTATAGAGTCCACATAGGTGTGTAAGCCAACTGCGACCCGGGCCTAACACTCTAGATGTTAACGATTGCTTTAAATCTCAGTTTCATCGCTTCACAACACTATTTCCTTTGGGATGAAATGGAGACGAGTAATGCAGTTGGACCCCTAAAGAAGCCATGGTATCCCTGTAAGTCCTTGAGGTAAAAGCAGGGCCCCAGTCCAAGTGAAAAGCCGTAACAGCATGTGTGCTAATCAAGACTTGCAAATTTTTAATACCAGTACGAGCGTCAGCCGATCGTTGCGGCCAAACCCACAGAAATCTGGAGCATGAGTCAACAGCGACTAGAATGTATTTGTATGCACTATCTGGGGTTAGAGGACCACAAAGGTCCAAGTACACACATTGTAAAGGTTTGTTGGAAATGAGGAGGGGTGTATGCGGTGGGCGTTTCACAGTGGACCATTTTATTTGTTGGCAGATGTCACAACAAATAGCACACTGCTTGGTCTGTTTGTAGACACCTGGCCACCAATAGCGTGATTATAATGTTGAAATTGTAGCCACCACACCAGCATGAGCAGATGCAACTCCCTCATGTACTACTTTTATTAATTCAGGTCTTAATTCTTTATTGGGAATCATGCGAACTCCCACACCTGGTATCGTTACATGTGCATCAAACAAGCCTGCCATCCAGTAGGAATATTTATCAGGAAATGCTTTAGGTAGGGGCTTGCCGTCAGCCGAAGCTTCCACAGCTGCCAGTGTTTCATCATCCATTTTTAGCTTAGAATGAGTTACTGCTGCAACAGAAGCCAAGTCTACTGCTGAGTTGGCTGCTTCAGCAGCCAAATTATTGCCTTCAACGTGTATTCCAACATGCTGATGTCCTAGTTTATGCACAACATGGACATTAGGTAGCGTTTCTTTCAGCTTTGCTACTTTCTCCCACAGTAGTCTGCGTTAAACGGTGTTACCTTTTAAATCTCTGAACCCATTTTGGCACCAGTAATGCAGATATTCATTCACGGACTGGACACAATAGGACAAATCACAGACAATCAACGTCATCTGCAAAGGATCCGTATGTTCCAGTGCCATCACCAGAGGCGTGAGCTCTGTAAGTTGTGCCATGCAATCTCCTAGAGTCTGCGTGTAAGTATTTTGTGGATGGAACTTGCCATCCTTCATGTAACCACTCACAACTGCGCAAGCAGCGGAGTATTGATGTTTGGTTCCTATTGCTGGTTGAGCTGAACCATCAGTATACAAAATGTGATGATATTGTTCAATAGGCAATGTATTTGCTGGAACTGGATACTCAAGTTCATATTGTAAGAATTCTTGGGTCTGTAATTTGGAGTCAAAAACATAACCAACATCAGTGGCTGTCAGAGAAGTTGCCCATTGGATCCAACGTGGATGTAGTGTTTAGCGTTTGGAACGATTGCTTTGGTAACAGCCTCTAGGGATGGAATGGGGGAGACAACAATAATGCGTTTCCCCTCGGCAAGAGTTCTCTCTTTAAGGACTGCCACCTGGACAGCAGTGAGGATTTTCCCAGTGGGAGCAAAGCGTTGTTCAGCTGTGGAATATAAGTGTGATTTGTATGCAATTGAGACGGTCTCACCCTCATTTAATGTCCCATAGGGGGAACCAATGGCCCCAGCAATTACTCTGATGACCTAGGGCCTGATGTATTTTTGCATTAGCAAACAGTGCGAATCACAAGATTCCATGGTGTGCGTATGCATAAATGCCTTTCAAAATGTATGAAAAGCATTTACAGTGCAATTTCAAGGAATCGCTAAAGTAGCAATTCCCTGAAATTGCAACTCCATTTAAGGAATCGCAAATTGCGATTCCCTAAATAGGTAATCATTAATAGGCAATGCCTATTTGCGATTACCAGTGCACATGTATCATGCATTTCCTAAATGCAAATTTGGCTTTTAGGAAAGGCAATTACCACAAATTTAAGTTTGGTGGTAAGCATGTGCAATTTTTAAAAATGCATTAAAAATGCCTTTAAAAAAAATGACATGTAGCGCACACTTGCCCATAGGGCTGTGTGTGCATTACATATCCACAAATTGTTTTTCGGGGTGCATCAAAAGGGGTCTTAGGCCCCCAGCACCCTAGGATTTGCATTACCTAATTTGCGAATTCCTAGCAGGAATTCGCAAATTCAGAAATGCAAAACCATTTGCACCTATGAGCCTACAAGCCCATAGGGATGATTGGAGTCCCATTCCCTAACTGCGATTCGCTAATAGCAATTGTGATTTTTAAGAAATCGCTATTACTGAACTGCAATTTTCATACATCCCATTTTGCATTTCTCAAATAGCGATTTCTTAAAAATTGCTATTTAGGAAATGCAAACTGGGAGCTTGATACATCTGGCCCTAAATGTTTATATTGTCCCTTGTATGCAAGTGTTTTGCTTCAAGCATGTCTTCGTGCAAAGCTTTTAGAATGCGTGTATGTTCGACTGTCCAGATTTTGCTAGTAAAATCAGGATGTATTAAGACGTACAATGGTTTAATCTGGAATACTTGTTCTGCCAAAATTTAAGAAGCCCAACACTGACTGGAGCTTTTTTATTGTGTTGTGGTGGTTGTAGTTGTGCTCATTGTCAGTCGTGGCCTGTTCTTATACCCCTGTGGAAGTCAGAAGATTTTTCTGAGAGCCCAGGGTGCTAAACTTGTTAGGTCCCTATTTTCAGGCACTATGCTTTGGCAGAAAAACCTGTTGGATATATATTTGCGCACTATGTTGCTCATGCTATGCGAGTAAAGGCTTGATCTAGAGGAGCTGGTGGAGCGTTCCCTTCGGTCACACACAGCCTTTGCAAGATGACGCAACTTAGGCTCCCTGGATTTCTGTAGTATGTTCTTCCATGAGCCCTGCACACCTTTTCAAGGTGTTTTTCCTTTCTGCATCGGCAGCAGTACTGTCCCAACACTGGGCACGGATCTGTGTGCGGGAAGTCTTGGCCGCAGCAATAGCATTTCACTTGTCGTTCCCTCCTGAGGTACCACTTGTTGGAGCTTTGACCCCACCCCATTCACATGGGGACGGTGTCTCTCTAGACTACAGGTTCTTCCTCCATTACGAGGGATGATGTACCCCCAGGTGGAAAACCTGAAGGGCAGACTAAGCTTATTACGTTGTTCTCAAACATACTGTAGTTATATGTAGGAGAAATATATATCTCTCCTAGTGACATTATGGTAGGACTATTCTTTTGTTTTACTCTGTTAGTCACCTGCTTGTTTTTATTGTGTTTTATCATCCGAGTTATTGCAATACATTCCTTTTTATCTAAGATGCAGTTACTTCAATAAATCCTTATTGAACTATATTCTGCCTCTGTGGTCTTTGCCTATCTGAGACTTTTGGGTAACTGATAGAAAGGGATGGGATCTGATTGACCACGATTGCACTGAGGAGTCTTTCTTGTTTTGCACCTGGTTGCCACAATCATCTCGGCCAGAGATGAGGCCCTGCTAGTTAGCTGGAGAACCCGGATTAGTCCGACAGGTGTCATGTGGTGTGGAATTATACTTAGTACCAACAACCCAGGTGATCCTGTCTCTTAAATCCAGTAGCCTCATTAGCATAATGAGAACCGACGCAACACTTCATTCATAAAACACATTCATCAAATTCTTGATGTGAACTTCATCATACGCTCCGCAATATGTGTTTCGTTGCCAGATATTGATATTCCAACTGACTTCCTCAGGTCTGTCATCAATATTACTATTTAAGTCACTAATCTTTAACTTAAGTGGCAACACTTACCTAGTGCACTTGTATTTTCAAAATAACTGATAATCCCATGAATATAAGTATCGCTGGCAGGTGACAAGAACTAACAAAGAAACTGTTAACACTGGAATGTGTACTTACATCAAAATTACCCTGCTACCACATCAGACTCTAAAGACAAAGGCAACACAAAAATAATGATAAAGTGAAAACAAAAAGACTGGCACCGAAGCTAACTTCCTTGGGTGTGGATGCACTCAGTAAGAGAGGAAAATGCAGTCAATCAAAGTTAACCAGTGGCATAAGTAGGCTGACCCATCGCCCATGCTGTATGCTTTAGTGGGCGGAAACAAAATATGAATGACACACCAAATGGCAGACCTAAATATATAATATTTTTGGTAACACTTGCAGAAAGCATTTTTCGCTATTTACTCTCCTTTCTCTCTACCATTTTTGCAGTCTAGTCCGAAGCATCCAGGTGCATGAAGCACAGATCACATAAGATAACATATGTGATGCGTGTGTGCGTGTGCACACTTAGGGGCATATTTACAAGCCTCCAGCACCACCTTGTGGAACACTAGTGTCATTTTTTTTATTTTAAGGCGGCGCTATGGGGGTCTTCCTCACGCAGTGAATTTACAAAGTGGCGCAATGCTTGCATCGCTCTGTTTGCAATCCCTTGCTCCACATTATGCCTGCATCAGGCATGTATGCAAGGGGGTCGTTCCGACAAAGGGAGGCCCAGATAAATGGAGCGGTGAAATTTACAACATTTTACTGCACCATTTTCTATAATTTTTAACGCCTGCTCAGAGCAGCCATTAAATGACGCACCCATTTTAAGCAAAGGGCCTTCATGTGCTTTGCTGCACTAGCCTCAAAACCTTTGGCACTAGTGCAGCAAAGCGCCACAATAGCATAAAAAATGTTGACACTATTGTCCTAATGACTGCCATGGTGCGCCGTATTGGAAATACAATGCAGCAATGGTGTTGTTAGGTGGGGCAGGTGCAACGCAAGAAAAGTGGGACATTGGGACTGATGCGCTGTTTTCTTGTAAATATTCGCCTTACACCAATATCTGCCTACTACCATCCTATACTTGATGAAAAATGTAAACTTTTGATACTTCACTAATCGTCCTTGCTCATTCATTTGTTTTACTTTGCGCTCATGGTAAAGTATTGTAAAACGTACATTTTTTTGTTCATAAAGTATAAACATCCTCTCAGATAGACTTCCTTAAAGCTGCTACAAAAATACTGGTTCTTTATCAAAAATATCTATTTTGCAACATTTTACTGAGTACCTGCTATGAATGCCTTTTAAATTAACCACTTACACTTTATATTCTATCTTCTTTTTATAATTTTGTGGGTATAGCTACCTTTTCTACTGCAGTCTGCAAATATTTTCTGTCTCTATAGACAAGGTGCAGACAGGCTATTTTTGCATGCAGAAATTAACCTATAAAACACCTTTCTTGTCTCCTCTGTCCACCTGGATTTCCCAGATACCATCTTTATATGCCCTACTCCTTCATGGGTTGTACTCCTGTTCTGCATCTTACGCACACGGTCCTGCCTTAAAAAAGCCATCATGATGGATAAAAGGGTAGGTAAAACAGTGAGGAATTAAGGCGAACCCCTGAAATTCTGCAGAAGCAATGTGAAAATCTTAGTATGCATCAACCACACAATTGCTACACCTGTGAGTGCTTATCGAAATGCATAGCACACTTTTATATGAGAAGGTAATCTTCATGTGCCAGAAACCAGGCACATGAAGAGTAATGCGGAGTAATGTGCAATAGAAAGTGGTGCATGCATTACTGAAAACAAGATATTAGTGTGGTGAAAAGTTACAGGTTGAGCTCCACCTAAGGTTTGTTGCTCCAGAGTACATGGATTTAAAGATTCCAAAAGCATGACAGTCTGATCTAAGGGATTAAAGACTAAAAATGCATATATAAAGCAAGCATACAGTGCAAATCTACTCTTGTATGGATGGACACAAACTAGGCATCGAAACTCTGCTCTAAAGTCTGTAAACTTAATGTAAGGGAACCCATCCTGATTGATGGTGTGGGACTGTGTTCCAATGAGGAGAAATGGGAGCCATTTTCAACAATTGTAGATGAAACACTGTTTGTGATGGTTTTCACCTCTGCGATCTGTTGATATCAAAAGGCCATTACCCATCTTTTAGTCTCTGTGTTGACCACACTATCCAATATCAGTGGCATACCTTCTGTCCCACACCACTGCTCTACATGGGTTTGGTTTGGACAACAATGTTATCCTTTCTTCTGACAAGGCATGACAATCCGTCTCTTCCAGGGACCTGGACATTTTCTATGAGTCATGGAATTCTTTGAGGCCATATCAGTTATTTACTTACATAAGGCCAATCTCATGGCCAAGAGAATTTTCCTTACATTTTTGTTTCTGAAAAATAATGAGTAGAGATGTTTATTCTATTACTACCCTATACCGGTCCCTTTCTTTAATTTCAGTAAATGTTGCTTTGTTAGCTCGTGTTTTGAGTGAAAGATAATTGGTGTGTTTTTGTCCCTAATATATATTGGAGTTCTAAGTGTGATCCCATTCAAAATTTAAATCTTTTGGTTTCTACCTAATGAAGAATCATAAAAAAAAATATCTCTCCTTTGACTCCTGTCCACTAAATCTAACTTCTTGTTACATTGATGCTATATATCCTGTTCCCAGTGCAGCGTGTGGTGTTGTCCATTCAGCCATGTCATTAATATGTTTGACTTCAGACAGCATTGATTCCAGAGTCACTGTGTCCATCTACCCTACATGGGGAGAATGTAACTTTATTTCTACGTAAAGTTTCAACTATCTTTGTAAACACGGTTTACCCATGGCCTGGTGCAGTATTCATCAGGTTATGCATACCTTTAAAGGGCAGCAACATTGTGGTTAGAATCTGTGTCCTTTCATGGAGTTGTTGCTATTGTACAACTTCCACAGCTGTAGCAGTGTAGAATTTGGGGATGTCGAATAATCTCATTCTGCTACAGATGTTTGATGTGGAATGCAGATTAGCTGGATATATTAGTAATGAATTTCACAGTTGACCACACAATTGTAGATTTATCAATAGCTCAAACTCCTGTTCAGATTAACCAGTGAATGTTAGAGTTGTCAATACATCCCTGAAGATTATTCTTTTGACTCTCCTTTCCTTTCCTTTGATTTCCTTTCACAAGAGATGTTCATGCCCTTAACCCTGTCTATCTGCGGTCCTTGTGAACCCCATAGTATCATAGTATTCCTCTGATACAACTGTGTCTTTCCAAGCTGTGGCCATGCACCCATTTCACGCACTTCTCATTGTTTTGTTGGCCATTTCTACACTCACCTAAACTTTACAGTTGGTGCATGGCAGGTGTGGCCGTGAGTATTGATATACTGAATGAAGACTCTCACAAATGTCTTCTGACAGTGCAGCCTCATACTACATAGTGGCATTCATGCTCGAGGGATAAAGGTGAGAGGGACGACCTTTCGTTCTGCTATTATTGGCAGGTAGTTCAGCCCCAAAATTAGTTCATTATAGCATTCCATGGTGCAGAAGGGGTCCAGCAAGTAGCTGTTCATTTCAAGGCTCCTGAAATCTCTGAAAAGTGAATACAAAATAAGAAAAAAGGAGGTTAGATCACTGGCTAATGGTAACTTTGGATGAAACCTAGCCTACTTGTATAATAATCATTTACCACTACAAAACGTATATGTGTTGCATTAAGGTCATTTCAATGTTCTTCTTTTTCTATTCTAATAGAAGCAATGTAATGTAATTAAATTCTGTTAATTAAGGCCAAGAATATTCTGAATGGGTGCATAATTAAAATGGATTCCCCCCTCTCAAGAACAGCTCTAGGACATTCCCACTGTAACACTTTTTCTTCTATTGTGGAACTCTCAGACAACTGAAAACTAAGCATTAGTACCAAATTTGTGTTTCTATAATTCCTTCTATTAATTATTGATTTTAAACCTTGTAGTTTTAGCACTTTTTTGGGGGTTCAGACTATTTAATACCATCAATTACCACTTATAAATTCAATATTCAAATATGAATCATAGGATCCTTTCAGAGTCCAATAATTTAATTTGTCTTAACTTAATTTTAATTATTTCCCTTGACTTCCCTTGGTTGTATTAAGCCTCAGCTCATTTGTCACCTTTGATGCAAATATTTATTTGGATAACACCAGCTACAATCTAGCCCCAAGTGTATAATTGGTAGATGTGGAAATAGTTAGTCGCACACCCCTTCATGTATCCTGGCAATAGGAAAGAAAAATGTAGTACAGTATTAAGGAAATTATGGACAGTGGGGTGCTACAGCAGGCCTCATCCCTGTTTTTGTCCCTAATATATATTGGAGTTCTAAGTGGGATCCCATTCAAAATTTAAATCTTTTGGTTTCTACCTAATGAAGAATCATAAAAAAAAATATCTCTCCTTTGACTCCTGTCCACTAAATCTAACTTCTTGTTACATTGATGCTATATATCCTGTTCCCAGTACAACGTGTGGTGCTGTCCATTCAGCCATGTCATTAATATGTTTGACTTCAGATAGCATTGATTCCAGAGTCACTGTGTCCATCTACCCTACATGGGGAGAATGTAACTTTATTTCTACGTAAAGTTTCAACTATCTTTGTAAACACGGTTTACCCATGGCCTGGTGCAGTATTCATCAGGTTATGCATACCTTTAAAGGGCAGCAACATTGTGGTTAGAATCTGTGTCCTTTCATGGAGTTGTTGCTATTGTACAACTTCCACAGCTGTAGCAGTGTAGAATTTGGGGATGTCGAATAATCTCGTTCTTCTACAGATGTTTGATGTGGAATGCAGATTAGCTGGATATATTAGTAATGAATTTCACAGTTGACCCCACAATTGTAGATCTATCAATAGCTCAAACTCCTGTTCAGATTAACCAGTGAATTTTAGAGTTGTCAATACATCCCTGAAGATTATATTTTTGACTCTCCTTTCACAAGAGATGTTCATGCCCTTAACCCTGTCTATCTGCTGTCCTTGTGAACCCCATAGTCTCATAGTATTCCTCTGATACAACTGCGTCTTTCCAAGCTGTGGCCATGAACCCATTTCACGCACTTCTCATTGTTTTGTTGGCCATTTCTACACTCACTTAAACTTTACAGTTGGTGCATGGCAGGTATGGCCGTGAGTATTGATATACTGAATGAAGACTCTCACAAATGTCTTCTGACAGTGCAGCCTCATACTACATAGTGGCATTCATGCTCCAGGGATAAAGGTGAGAGGGAGGACCTTTCATTCTGCTATTATTGGCAGGTAGTTCAGCCCCAAAATTAGTTCATTATAGCATTCCATGGTGCAGAAGGGGTCCAGCAAGTAGCTGTTCATTTCAAGGCTCCTGAAATCTCTGAAAAGTGAATACAAAATAAGAAAAAAGGAGGTTAGATCACTGGCTAATGGTAACTTTGGATGAAACCTAGCCTACTTGTATAATAATCATTTACCACTACAAAACGTATATGTGTTGCATTAAGGTCATTTCAATGTTCTTCTTTTTCTATTCTAATAGAAGCAATGTAATGTAATTAAATTCTGTTAATTAAGGCCAAGAATATTCTGAATGGGTGCATAATTAAAATTGATTCCCCCCTCTCAAGAACAGCTCTAGGACATTCCCACTGTAACACTTTTTCTTCTATTGTGGAACTCTCAGACAACTGAAAACTAAGCATTAGTACCAAATTTGTGTTTCTATAATTCCTTCTATTAATTATTGATTTTAAACCTTGTAGTTTTAGCACTTTTTTGGGGGTTCAGACTATTTAATACCATCAATTACCACTTATAAATTCAATATTCAAATATGAATCATAGGATCCTTTCAGAGTCCAATAATTTAATTTGTCTTAACTTAATTTTAATTATTTCCCTTGACTTCCCTTGGTTGTATTAAGCCTCAGCTCATTTGTCACGTTTGATGCAAATATTTATTTGGATAACACCAGCTACAATCTAGCCCCAAGTGTATAATTGGTAGATGTGGAAATAGTTAGTCGCACACCCCTTCATGTATCCTGGCAATAGGAAAGAAAAATGTAGTACAGTATTAAGGAAATTATGGACAGTGGGGTGCTACATCAGGCCTCATCCCTGTTTTTGTCCCTAATATATATTGGAGTTCTAAGTGGGATCCCATTCAAAATGTAAATCTTTTGGTTTCTACCTAATGAAGAATCATAAAAAAAAATATCTCTCCTTTGACTCCTGTCCACTAAATCTAACTTCTTGTTACATTGATGCTATATATCCTGTTCCCAGTACAGCGTGTGGTGCTGTCCATTCAGCCATGTCATTAATATGTTTGACTTCAGACAGCATTGATTCCAGAGTCACTGTGTCCATCTACCCTACATGGGGAGAATGTAACTTTATTTCTACGTAAAGTTTCAACTATCTTTGTAAACACGGTTTACCCATGGCCTGGTGCAGTATTCATCAGGTTATGCATACCTTTAAAGGGCAGCAACATTGTGGTTAGAATCTGTGTCCTTTCATGGAGTTGTTGCTATTGTGCAACTTCCACAGCTGTAGCAGTGTAGAATTTGGGGATGTCGAATAATCTCGTTCTGCTACAGATGTTTGATGTGGAATGCAGATTAGCTGGATATATTAGTAATGAATTTCACAGTTGACCCCACAATTGTAGATCTATCAATAGCTCAAACTCCTGTTCAGATTAACCAGTGAATTTTAGAGTTGTCAATACATCCCTGAAGATTATTCTTTTGACTCTCCTTTCACAAGAGATGTTCATGCCCTTAACCCTGCCTATCTGCTGTCCTTGTGAACCCCATAGTCTCATAGTATTCCTCTGATACAACTGCGTCTTTCCAAGCTGTGGCCATGAACCCATTTCACGCACTTCTCATTGTTTTGTTGGCCATTTCTACACTCACTTAAACTTTACAGTTGGTGCATGGCAGGTATGGCCGTGAGTATTGATATACTGAATGAAGACTCTCACAAATGTCTTCTGACAGTGCAGCCTCATACTACATAGTGGCATTCATGCTCCAGGGATAAAGGTGAGAGGGAGGACCTTTCATTCTGCTATTATTGGCAGGTAGTTCAGCCCCAAAATTAGTTCATTATAGCATTCCATGGTGCAGAAGGGGTCCAGCAAGTAGCTGTTCATTTCAAGGCTCCTGAAATCTCTGAAAAGTGAATACAAAATAAGAAAAAAGGAGGTTAGATCACTGGCTAATGGTAACTTTGGATGAAACCTAGCCTACTTGTATAATAATCATTTACCACTACAAAACGTATATGTGTTGCATTAAGGTCATTTCAATGTTCTTCTTTTTCTATTCTAATAGAAGCAATGTAATGTAATTAAATTCTGTTAATTAAGGCCAAGAATATTCTGAATGGGTGCATAATTAAAATTGATTCCCCCCTCTCAAGAACAGCTCTAGGACATTCCCACTGTAACACTTTTTCTTCTATTGTGGAACTCTCAGACAACTCAAAACTAAGCATCAGTCCCAAATTTGTGTTTCTATAATTCCTTCTATTAATTATTGATTTTAAACCTTGTATTTTTAGCACTTTTTGGGGGGTTCAGACTATTTAATACCATCAATGACCACTTATAAATTCAATATTCAATTATGAATCATAGGATCCTTTCAGAGTCCAATAATTTAATTTGTCTTAACTTAATTTCATTTATTTCCCTTGACTTCCCTTCGTTGAATTAAGCCTCAGCTCATTTGTCACCTTTGATGCACATATTTATTTGGATAACACCAGCTACAATCTAGCCCCAAGTGTATAATTGGTAGATGTGGAAATAGTTAGTTGCACACCCCTTCACGTATCCTGGCAATAGGAGAGAAAAATGTAGTACAGTATTAAGGAAATTATGGATAGTGGGGTGCTACAGCAGGCCTCACCCCTGCTACTTAGGAGTGCAACCAGAGTATGATGGACTATCACAATCAATAGAACTGAAAGGTGCCCTGGAGCACACCAAATTGGTGTGGGTCTAAAATAGTGGTAGAGGTACATTAACAACAGTCCACAATCAATAGAGCAGGTCAAAACCTCTTAATAATTCCAGTCTTCAAAAAGTTGTTTCGAGCTGCAAAGGTGACAATAGTTGATGTAGAGGCATATATGGTAAAGTTTTACATATAGAGAGAACCAGCAATGTAATACCGCAACCAAATGTTCATACAGTAGAAAACATCTTTCCAGACAATACAGTTAGCATGTTTCATCTCATAGACTTTTTCAAGGCTTGGTTTAAAATTCACTGTACGTAACTAGTTGGACAATAAAAAGTAAAGTAATTCTCAGCCCTGATTAAGGTGCCTATCCACAGCTCAAAGTTTAATGATCCATCTGGCCTCAGTTTTTTGTAACACAGGTACTCTATTTTCCTGTAGGGAAATCTCCACCCTAGTGTCAGAGACCTCCACAAACAGGTGAAAAGTTACCAATAGTAAATTTACTATCATACATTCAGTTGTAGGAGGTGGTGGAGACTCTTAATCTACATCTAGGTGTAAATCTTAATTCAACAGTCTGGAAAAGAGCTGGATATTTACACTTACCTGTAGGAGTAGATCTATAGGTGATTTAGAGCTCCATTTGTAAATCTATCTCTGTGAATTGGGCCAAATAAATTTGTCAGACTGTTCTAGTATATTCAATCCACTACAACTGTGCACATTCCAATTTAGAAAACATAAACAAAATTCATAATTATCACTATGGCCTACCCTTTTAAGCAATCAAATGACTTCCATTCAAGATGATGGCAAGTTAGAAACCCTCCCTAGCCTCTCTTTTACCCAAGCTAGAGGAGTTTGATCCATGTGTGCACCAGGGCCAGCACTGGGTCCTCCAAGTCAGTTTGTATTTGGGAGACAGATGGCATCCTCCCTTTCTACTCATGGCCACAAATGCAGGCAGTGGGGTGAACTGCATCTGGAGAAGGACACAAGCAGCAGTTTCAAGACGATGCGTGGAGCTGCAAGTGAGGACTGTTGAGCAGTGATATGCCTGTGGTCCATGTTCCTTGATGAGTTGTTCTGCAGAGGGTAAGCAGCTTTGGAAATGTAGTAGATGAGTAGTCCCAGCCTCAGCGGAAGATACCAAGCTTAACACTGCATAACGTAGAGTGCAAGGAAAAGTGAAGGAATCATGGATGGGGGATCCCAAAATAATATGACAATGTAGTGTCTCCTCCAAAACACAACTCTGTGGTGTTGGTGAGTATCTCCAGTGTAATGTGTGCCTCTAGTGTGAGGTAGATAGATTTAATGAAATCAACTTGCATGCTGACAAGTGAGAACATGTAAAGATTTCTGGTATTACTACATGTTCACACTTCATGGTGCTATGAACATCTCATGCCACACACTGCTGGAAGCCTATAAAATTAAAAGCAGGCACAGCCTTATAACCTTTGGGTGGTTTATATGTCTGGGAAGAGGCCTTCCATGAACACCCAAAAACACTTGTGAACACTTTCTCTAAGCATCAGTAGCCTCCATTCACTCCTGAGTGTAATACACCCACCACATCAAAGATGGAGAGATATAAAGAGCAATAAGGCAAAAGAAAATAAAGTGGCAGCATACCTACACCAATCAGTTGACATCCAATACACTGATGGATAGTCTCTGTTACATGCTAAAGGGGAAGGGAAATTGCCTAAAGTGTGAGAAAAGCTGTACTGGGAAATCACCAGGAAGTCCTCATGTTACAAAGTGCCAAGGGACAAAGGGGCACATATGTTTGCTATGTGAACAGAATAGTGTCCTCTCACAAAAGCGGGGATCAGAGAGCAGATAGAGAACTCCTGTTTATGACAAAATGGCTTATAAACAAATGCCACATCTCACCAAAGAAGATCTTATGCTCTGACTCACCAATTTTAAAAAGAAATGTAATAAACGTTTGATAGGGGGCATGAATAAGATTGATCTGATACCAGCAAAGATATCACAGAGCATAAGGTGGATATGCAAAGTGTTCAGGCATGTGTGGTGTTAGAAATGGGGTCTTTGGTTAGCAGTCAGGTTACCCTCTGTCCAAGCAAAGACCCTCACTCTAGTCAGGGTAAAAGAGAATCACCCTCAGCTAACCCCTGCTTACCCCCTTGGTAGCTTGGCATGAGCAGTAGGCTTAACTTCAGAGTGCTAGGTGTAAAGTATTTGTACCAACACACACAGTAACTTAATGAAAACACTACAAAATGATACACCACAGGTTTAGAAAAATACAGAATATTTATCTAAACAAAACAAGACCAAAACGACAAAAATCCACAATACACAAGTCAAGTTATCAATTAAAAAGCAAAAAGAGTCTTCATGTAGTTTTAAACACACACTAACACTGTTAGCGTGAAAATGTACCTTGGGTGCGTTAAAAATAAAGCTGCACGGACGAGTGTGCGTCAAAAAGGGCTTGCGATGCGTCGATTCCACTCACAAGCGGGACCTTGCGTCATTTCTCCTTTCGTCGGGTCGAGCGTGTCATTTCTTCTCTCCGCAGGAGAGCGATGCGTCGATCCGGTCAGCACTCTCGAGTCTGGGCAGGCCTTGTGTTGTTTTTACACGCCCAGCGGTACTTGCGTCGGAAATCCAGCCGCAGGATGATCCAAAAACCACGCAGCACGGGTTGCGATCTCACCAGCCTCCATCAGCGATGCTGTGTGTCGTTTCTTCAGCTCAGTGCATCAATTCTTTGATAGCGTTGCAAGAGAGTGTCGATTTTCAGCCGCTAAGAAGGCGGCGCGTCAATTTTTCAGCCGCAGATCCGAGTCCCATTGATCCTTTACCCGCACGGCGTTCTGTGCGTGGATTTCTTCCTCTTAAGCTGCCACCTTCTCCTTTCAGGGTCCCAGGAACTGGATGGGCACCACAGGGCAGAGTAGGAGTCTCTCCAGAGACTCCAAGTGCTGGCAGAGAGAGGTCTTTGCTGTCCCTGAGACTTCAAACAACAGGAGGCAAGCTCTAAATCAAGCCCTTGGAGATCTTCACAAGATGGAAGGCACACAAAGTCCAGTCTTTGCCCTTTTACTCTGGCAGAAGCAGCAACTGCAGGATAGCTCCATGAAGCACAGTCACAGGCAGAGCAGCTCTTCTTCCTCAGTTCTTCAGATCTTCTCCAGGCAGAGGTTTCTCTTGGTTTCCAGAAGTGTTCTAAAGTCTTTGGTTTTAGGTGCCCTTCTTATACCCATTTTTTCCTTTGAAGTAGGCCTACTTCGAAGCAAAGCCTCTCTTGATTGTGAAATCCTGCCTTGCCAAGGCCAGGCCCCAGACACTCACCAGAGGGTTGGAGACTGCATTGTGTGAGGACAGACACAGCCCTTTCAGGTGTAAATGACCACTCCTCCCCTCCCTCCTAGCACAGATGGCTCATCAGGAAATGCAGACTACACCCCAGCTCCCTTTGTGTCACTGTCTAATGTGAGGTGCAACCAGACCAACTGTCAAACTAACCCAGACAGGGAATCCACAAACAGGCAGAATCACAGAAATTGTCAAGGCAAAAAATGCTCACTTTCTAAAAATGACATTTTCAAACACACAATCTCAAAATCAACTTTACTAAAAGATGTATTTTTAAATTGTGAGCTCAGAGACCCCAACCTCCACATGTCCATCCGCTCCCAAAGGGAATCTACACTTTAATCATATTTAAAGGTAGCCCCAATGTTAACCTTTGAGAGGGACAGGCCTTGGAACAGTGAAAAACGAATTTAGTAATTTTTCACTGTTAGGACATCTAAAACATATATGTCCTGCCTTAACCATACACTGCACCCTGCCCTTGGGGCTACCTAGGGGCTACCTTAGGGATGTCTTACATGTAAGAAAAGGGAAGGTTTAGGCCTGGCAAGTGGGTACATTTGCCAAGTCGAGTTTACAGTTAAAACTGCACACACAGACACTGCAGTGGCAGGTCTGAGACATGATTACATAGCTACTTATGTGGGCGGCACAACCAATGTTGCAAGCCCACTAGTAGCATTTGATTTACAGGCCCTGGGCACCTCTAGTGCACTGTACTAGGGACTTACTAATAAATCAAATATGCTAATCATGGATAAGCCAATTACATGCACATTTTGTAAAGGCACACTTGCACTTTAGCACTGGTTAGCAATGGTAAAGTGCCCATAGTAACAAAACAGCAAAATCAGGGTCCAGCATACATCAACAACCTGGGAAACAGAGGCAAAAAGTTAAGGGAGACCACACCAAGGATGAAAAGTCTAACATGTGGCAAATCTCTGATTTGCCAGCAAAGGAGGCAAGGTAAGTAAAAAGAAAACGTTTCTTTCTCTGTGCATATGTGTGTGTGTTTGTGATTGACTGATAGTGAATGAGATTGAGTGAGTGTGTGTGCATTTGAGAATGTCAATGAGAATGAATGAGTGAAAATCTGAGTTTGAGAGAGCGAATGAATAAGAGAAAGTAAATGCGAGGGAGTGAGTGAAGGAATATGAATGCATTAGGAGTAAGTGAGAGTGTAAGTGAGTCAGGGTTGTAGTTATGAATGATGTAGCAGGTGTGGCTGCACCAGGGCTCAGTGTCACTGAGTGTAAAAGTGTGAGTATGTGTAAGTGTACTTGTAATTGAGAGTTATAAGAGGTGAGTATGAGTATTTTTGTATGAGTAAAGGTGATTGGGAGTGAGTATGAATGACAATGAGTGAGTGAGAGAGAGTGAGTTAGAGTGAGTGAGATGGGAAAGTATTTGTTTGAAATGGAGTGAATAAAAGTGAGAGGGAGAGAGTGTGAGTGAGTAGGAGTGTGTTTGTTTGCATGTTTTATGATTGTGGGTCTGCTGCGGGACATGCGTACTCAACATAATTCTTCATACTGGAGATAGGTCTTGCATAAGGAGGACCCCCCACAGCAAAATGCAGACTCTGACATACTTGAAAATCCTTGGAATAGAGGCATGTGTGCTAAAATACCGGTGCTTGCATACTCCAGGAAATTCTTGCATGGCTGCATCCGTGGCAAAATGCTGGCTTTGGGACATTGGAGGTAATGCTTGGCATAACGGAGAGCACCAAGGGTAAAATGCAGACCCTGAAATACTGAAAATAATACTTGACATAAGGGAATACCTATGGCAAAATACTGGGGTAGCCATTGCATATTGGCGCTCAGGAGATGGGTTGAGGAAGCAAACCATGATAAAATGTTGGCTAAGAAATACTGGAGGTAATTTTTTAACTTATGAGCCACCATGTTAACTGGGAAGTATTAATGGCAAACTCTGGTACTGGAACAGTGTATGTAATTCTTGGCATAAGGTGATACTCGTAGCAAAATGCTGGCATTGGCATAACTAAGGTAATTCTTAATACATGAGTAACACTCAAGGCACATTTTGAAAAAAAATGTGGTGCACTCCTGGCAAGTATTATGCCCCACCACTTTCAAAGATCGCCGCATCCACTGTACTACTGCAAATTGATGCACCATATGCATGATTGTTATTCCAGTTTGTGGTTACTAATGAGCTCTCTACATTAGTCCTGCAAGTTGTACTCTACTTTGTGAGAATGTTTTTTTTTCACAGGTACACTGGCATGGTATTTCAGCGTGCTTACTTGCATCATTGATCTACTTCTTTCTGGAAAACACTCAGTTATGAATTTCTAAAACTGCGTATGTTTTCTGAAGAATATCATTAATGCACAGTATGTAATTTCCTTTCTACAATATATTACTCCTGCCCCTTCCATCAGTGCAAGCATTGGATCAGAAAGACGCTTTCTGAAAAGCTACTAAAAAGTCCCTGAGGAGGAAAACGGAACTACGATCACGACGGTTCCCGGATGTGCTTGACGTGCACAGTACACTGGAACATGTGTTTTTGCAAATCATTTCACAGCACATTAGCTCATCCTATGAACGCTGTTCCGTTCCATTCATGTTCTCAATAAGAAAGGCAAAGGTTTGTCTTTAAGACATCTGCTTTCCAACATCAAATGCTTTAAAAATGACCTGACCTTACTTTAAAAGGTACTTCTGTTACCCAGTACACCACTGAGGGCAAAAAAAAAGTTTAGGAAACACGATATTTTCTACTATCAGAGCACACTGGAGGTAATATTTGTATTTCAAGCATGTTTGACTGCTATATGTCACTGGATATCCGACTAATGCCTAAAATGTTATTTGCACTATTTATTTGTGACGGTCTGACAAATGCCCTATCGACTTATGTATTTTTGCATTTTACTTCACCGAGGGAGATACTGCAATGTATCTGAATTTAGTTACCTCACGCTTGACCCATGCCCTTTGGTGTCTAGCATACCGTTGAAATTTACATTGTGACACCCCCTTTACATTTTAGTGAACAAATCGAAATCTGTTATGAGCAAATAACTACCACCAAATTATGCGTTAGTATTTATCCAGCATTTGTTACCATAAACTGGGATAAAGTTCGGGAGAGATATAGGGCTATATGTATGAAGAAATGGCCTTGTGAAACGCAAATAGCGATTTTTAAGAAATCGCTATTTCCGAGTCGCAATAGGCCATGTACCATAATAGCGATTCGGAATTAGCGATTTCTTAAAAATCACTATTTGTGGTTTGCGAGGCCCATTTACCGAATCATAATTTGCATTTTTGCAAATTGCGATTCGGTAATTGAAAATCGCAAATTGCGAGAAAGTTCAAGAAAGCACACCTGGAGGAGCCTGATGACGTCACAAGCAGGAAGTGAGTCATCCCAGGCAGTTTCAGGTGCCACACCCAAACCAGCATCCAGAGAGAGCAGCCCAGCCACACTGAGCAAGACTCTGAAGGAGGCAGCACACCTGAGCAAGGATGGACACCTCAGCCCAAGGAAAGGAGAAGGGAGAGAGAAAGAGGAAGCTCAAATTCAGCAAGCAAGAGCTTGAGGTGGTGACAGAGGAGGTGGTCAGGAGCCATGACCGCCTTTTTGGTAAAAGCTCACTCCAGGTGTCGGAGAGTGAGAAAAGGATACTGTGGGCAGATATTCAATCCAAAATCTGCTCAATTGGAGTGGCTAAGCGCTCGGTCGACGACATAAAGAAGAGGTGGTATGACCTGCAGTTCTGTGCAAAGGAGAGGGTGGCAAGAAGACTGCAGGAGGCCAGGGGCACAGGAGGCGGTCCACCCACAGAGGCACCATCCACCCCATTATAGGACCTAGTGGAGTCGACACTCCTCTCTGAAGCTGTGACTGGGTTCACAGAGATAGACACCTCCGGCACACCAATTACCAGCCAGGGTAAGTGCAATATTGAATTGTAAACCCATATGTGTATGCACAAAACCCCCTTAGGAATTAGCAAGTAATGTAATACATTGTGAGAAGTAGTCCATGCCACATCTTAGAAGCAGCACAACAATGCATTATGGGAGTGGCAGTCCACAACCCATACCTGAAAATAGCACATACAATGTATTTAAGTAGAGCAACACCCAGAGGAACACAACACCCACAACACAGTGAAGAGAAGCACCTGTACCTTTATTACCATTGTGTGAGCTTACTTGCAACAAACATAACTGACATGCTGCATATTGTCGTTGCAGGTGGGCCAGGCCCAGCAGCAACAGCATCAGCCATAGTAGACGAGACTGACACCCATCAAGCCTCTGATTCCAACACAATTGGGTCTCTCACCATTGCTCCAGTCCGACGCAGGCCCAGGGCACTGCCACTGCCAGAGCTCAGCCAAGACTCAGATGAGCAGCAGGAAGGGCCAATTACACCATCCCCAACAGGCAGGCGCAGCCAGATGCAGGAGGCCAGTTGTCAGCAGACCACAGCACCCGCAGGATGGCGACAAATGCCAGTGCACAGCAGAATGAGGCAGGTGAGGGTCCCTCCTCTTTGGTAGGCTGGAAGCTGCTATGTTGCAGGAGCAGCACCTACAAACCAAAAGGATCCTTGGATTACAAAAAAATATGCAGCAACATAACACCAACATTGGGAGCCTGCATCGCCAGCTTGAGTGCCTGAATGCTAACATAGAACTGCTGCATGAGAGGACAGGTGCAGGCATCACAGGACACAAGAGAGCTCATTTGTGCTGTGCGTGAACTATGCCAGGAGCTTCGCCATGAGAGGGTGAGCCACCACAGACAGGAGCGCAGATTCATGAACATGTTCGGGGGCTTCTGTCGCTCTGTGAACAGGGTGGCTACTGCAATGTCACTGCTTGCACGTCGTGCAGTGGCTGCACAAGTGGAGGCAGCACACAGCAGCAGGGATGTGGCTAACGGACTAGTACAAATCACTAATGTGATTGACAACATCCTGGGACAGAGGTCAGCCACACCTAGTGAGCTTGCCCTGGGGGACACAGAGGACACTTCCAGCCTCAGCAGTGTAGCTGTACCCGCATTGGACACCAGACGGACCAGTGCCAGGCACAGCACTGCCACTGAGGCCGACAATAGAGGTGCCAGTGAGGTAACTGGTCACCTGATTGGTGTGCGTGGCCGCAAAAAATAACTGCAGCGGCCAGAGGGGTAATGTGTTCACTATGAAGTAATAGTGCATTACTCTGGACTTCTATTGTCTCTAGTTTTTTACATCATTTTTTTGCTATTCATAGAACGAACATTACCTGACATTGAGGTAATAAATTTAATTCACTACATGTACAGTTGTCAGTGCATTTGCCTTATTCATACTTACATCTGAAATGGTTGTGTGTGATGTCAGCATGCCTTTGCCTTCCCTCTGCTGCACTGGTCCTGTCTGCTGGCTGTATGGGTGGTATGGGATCATCATCCTCATCAGATTCAGATTCACATATTTCTACAGGTATGCCCCTGGTGGTAGCTATATTGTGCAAGATTGCACAAGTAGCCACTATTCTACATGTGGTCTCTGGACTGTACTGTAGTGCCCCTCCACTTTTGTGGAGGCACCGGAAGCAACTCTTCAGCAGTCCAAATGTGCGCTCCACCACATTGCGGGTCGCCCTGTGTGCTGTATTGTATCTCCGTTCAGCAGGCGTTGCAGGATTGAGGTAGGGCGTCATCATGTAGGTGCGCACTACGTAGGCACTGTCTCCTGGAAGGGACAGAGGGTATAATGAGTAACTGAGCCATCTGACAACAGCACGCCATCAATGTGCCATTGTCGAGAGGGACAATACCTAGTAGATATCCTTCTCCAAACTCCCCAGCTAGCAGTCTTGTGCATATGCCGCTATGGCGACATATGTACGAATCTTGTGTGCTCCCTGGGTACCTGGCCACGAGATCAGTTATGATGTAGGAAGCATTGCAAATCACCTGTATATTCATTGAATGTTGGTATTTCCAGGTGCAGTACACATACTCTGTGGCTGATGGTGGAGAGATTGCAACATGTGTCCTATCTGTGGCACCTAGGACGTGGGGGAAGTGTGCTATCTGGTAAAAAACAATTTTTGTCTGCTGTATTTCCTGTGGGGTGTGGGGGAATCTGATGTACTGGTGTAGTTTGCTCAGCATGGCGTTGATAAATGCATTGAAAAATCTAGCGAGGGTACTCTGTGAGACCCCACCAGCTGCTACTATGACCCCTTGATAGCTCCCTGAGGCAAATAGGTGGAGGTAGCATAATACCTGCACATGGGTGGGTATGCTGTGAGTCCTTAGTGTTCTGCGCTGCAGTATGGGTTGTAGCTCAGCTATCTTATCAAGTGTCATGGCTGAGTTCAACCTATATCTCTCATATATTTCCTCCTCTGTCAGGTTAAAAAGTATAATGCGTACTCTGAAAATGTGCTCCTGTCTCCTCCTCCCTCTCCTCAAACCTGCCAGGATCCTCATCCTCCTCGCCATGACGTAGAGTGCAGCCAATGTGGAAAAGCGTCTGAGGCATTCTGGGCCTCTTTAAATAGGTTGCACCTGGTTACCACCTGGTTTCACTTAGTGCATGTGCAAAATGCCACTCTGCTAAAAATCTCAATTTGCGATTTTTTGATGTATCTATTTGCGACTTGGATTTTGCGACTCGCAATTTGCGCCTCGCGATTTCCGACTGGAAATACCGAATCGCAAAATGCGACTCGCAAAACCAGGTCGCAACGCAAAAAATCAAAATTTTTGCGATTTCTTATTTTTGGTCTGCGAGTGCCTTTCATGCATGGCAGACCACGTTTTTGCACTCGCAAACGGACGAATTTTGCGATTTGCACCGTTTGCGAGTGCAAAAAAGTTTCGTACATCTGGCCCATAGTTCCCTATATTGGACACCCCTGTGTATCTTTGGGAGCTTGAAGTGCGCCGTAATGCTGGACTGGATCAAATCGGATAATACTTTATGGCGGATATGTTTGGCCTGTGTGCAGAAGCATCAAGATGTTTCATTTTGGATACATATAAATATCCACAAATGTTTAACAGGTAGACTAAGACTGCCTTGGAGATGTTTAGTTATGACTTAAATTTGCTGAATAGGAAAAAGAAGACTGAGGAGAGAACAACCTCCTTGACTAAGAGTAAGTTGGAACATCTTGAACCAATCTAGGTTTTTTAACATCTAGGTTGCAAATGAGTGATGAAGTAGGGTTTTAGATAGTGTTGGAGTGTAGCTTTTATAATCAAAAATTAACATGAACTGCTTGCAAATTAATGTGTAAAGGAGCTGCATAGAAAATGTGACAGACTAAAATTAATGTACGCATTTGAGATGTACCCATGGGGAGTGGCCACCAATGTTTACAATGATTAATGAAACTGAATAATAATGAATTATTAATCTACTAATGTATGATTCTGTTTTAGCATCAAGAGTTATATTTTAAGGTTTTGGTGAATAAATCATTAGGCCTTAGTTAGCAAGAGTCTGGGCCTAGCTGCCTGGTGTCATATTAAATGTATTTTTTCTAACATGCACTCTGCTGTCTTCCTGAAGGACATAAAGCTGTACTTTTCCAGAAGCGAGAGATGTGTGTAACCGTAGTACATTCTTTCTCATGAGACCCGACTTGCGCAAGGAGACATTCTTGCTGAATGCAACAGTGTAATTTGCAACAGGTGCAAGGTCGCCTGAACTGGTAAAGACAATGAAGCTACTAACTGAAGCCATGCATGTAACTTTTCTTACCTGCCATCTCACCCGATGAAGACGTAAATCACAGGAGCCAATGAACTATATGAGAACTGTCTTAGGTGAAAATTCTAGTGAGGTGACCACTAAACTATTGGACAGAGATAGTAGTGCGCCAGACTTTGCCCAATTGGAAATTAAGGGGTTGTTCGACGGATTTAATATAATGACAGGCCACAGGGAGAAATCGTCCACTTTTTTGCCATCCTTTGCCGTTCCTTGCAGCCATTACCTTATCATTACTTGGAGAGACTTTTTTTCTTACTTTGAACCATCCTCTTTACCCAACATTTACTTCACCTCCTTAAGAGGGAAGAACTTTCTGCCCTGTTTGCTGAGACTTTGCTGTTCTGTCCTGGCTGATGGCGGATCGACTACTGTCCTGAGGACGAAGACCGACTCTGTATGCTGACCCATTACGGAGGGTAACTATATGATAATGAAATTGTAATTGTCTGCTTGCCTTTCCTTTTAGGTACCAACTGCTTTTGACAGGGACCATAGCTAGATGTTTTCCAAATTTGTGTTACTAAATTGTTTTGCATGAAGCCCAACATGCTGATGCTAAATCCAGGTTAGTCAAGGAGTTCACTAATATTGGGTGCAAATAGACAAAATGACTGACTCTTTGCTGTGTTGAATAGATGCGCTAATGATACTCTGCTAAACAGATCCATGTTGACGCAGTGTTTTGTTTTAATGTTTATAATCTTTGATCTGCTTAAATCTTACTCAAGTTGCCATATTGTGACATTATTGATGTGTTTCCTGGTGTTGAGACTAATAAACTTGCTGGTAGAGTGTAACTAATAGGGAATAAATATTATAACTAGTACTAAACCTCGTGTGGTCATTCGTGGCTGAAAGGCTATGTTGAGTTTGGATTCTTATTAATGTCATAAACTAATTTAATTAATTCACTATTGTGAATATTGATGAGGTTATCAACCTATTGATTGATATGTTGATTAGTTATCTCGTCTTAAGGTGTCTCCAATCATGGTGAAAAGATTCATTGGCCTAAAACGAGTCCCAGAGTAAGTAAATTACCTAGGGCGGGACACGTTATCAGTTCTGGTAGCAGAGGATGGTTTTGAGAGTGGGTCATAAACAGGAAGTGCTCTATATAAATAAAGCACTTTGTGAAGCAAGGTCTTCTTACCTAGATTATTTCTGCACATCTCATCAGCTGGAGAGCTGCTCCTGTAACAGTTATATATAACTGAACTGGAATACTTATGGTAGTACCTTGCTAATGCAATACCTAGATATTCTAGCTCCCTTAGCCCCACATCCCAATTCCAGAGTAGCTTGTCTGGGTGTATAAAGGACTTGAGAGTTTTCAATGTCAATTTTATACCATGATTCAACCCGAAATCTAAGACCTAGTTGTAATTTTGGTTAAATTATTTTACAATAGTTAAATACTTTCAACTCAATACAGTACCTGCAGATCTCCACATAAACCCCAACCCTTCTAATAAAATGAAATACTCAAATAAAATAAATCAAATTAAATGAACACAAAAAAATCATAAGTTTGCACATAAACAAATATTTAAATAGTTAAAAAACAATGGAAGTCCTGCAGTTGCTTCCCAGTTAATGGGTAGCCGATTAGCTCTCAATTTGGTGCCCAAAACTATTTTTGGGTATCTTGCAAAAAGCTGAATATTTTTCTGATTCACTGTTGTTTCAGCTTCCTGTGTTGACTAGCCGTTTATCAAATTGTCGAATCAAGCATTACTTTTGTTTCATCTTATTTATGTGGGATGCATCCTCCAGACCGATCCCTTTGGTATCTGAAGATAATTCCATTCTTTATAACAATGATGTTTTGAAAATGAGTTGCCTTGCATATTTTATGGTAGAACCATCACACAGATGGTGGGAAATATTGCTCGAATTGCATAAAGGAAACAGTGATTTTTGAGCAATGTGATTGATTTTAATTGCCTAGTTGTAGAGGGTGACTGATTTAAAGTTAAAAAGGCATTTTTTTACAGGGGCCTTAAAGACGAGCTCAAGGAAATGCTGGCTCAGTTTGCAACCTGACCCACTAACTGTAATGCTTTGATAGACCTTGTTTTACAGTTGAAACATTGTTTAACTGAACAAAAAGAAGAAGTAAAGAGATCGGAAACTAAGGTCCTGTTTAAGTTTGAGCATTTTCACAACTCAGCAGAGACAGGCACAGGACCAATGCACATAGGTTCCGTCTCAGCTCTTTTGACCAAATGGCAAAAGGAAAGGTGCCAACAACCGAATTTGCACCTATAATGTGTTGTTAGATAAACATTTTGCGAAGAACTCTGCTAAAAACCTAGTAGCAAACGGAAACCAATGCCTCCCAGTAAAATAATTATATAGAGAAACCGGTTCACATTGTCAGCAGCTTACAATGGAAGTAGCCTAATGTTTCTTAAATCTACCATGCCCAACCCTGGCCTTCTTGATTGATTCAGGCTGGTAGAGGGTTTTTTTGTGATTGCCAATATGCTACTCAGAAATCTCTTACTGTAGTATGCAAATTGATACCAGAACAAATAAGGGCAATAGACAGCTCATTGCTATCTTCTGGGCTATTTATGCCTGAAACCATGAGGTCTAAAATGTTCTGCTCAGGTAGTCATGAGAAAGAGCTGCAATTTAAAGTTATTTATGCTCCTCAGTGTGGGATGTTTTTGGGTTGTAATGTAAACTAATGCCCAGTTATCAAGTGATCTAATAGCGTAAAGGGGTCCTGGTTTTGCCCAGACTAGAAAGGAGGATCAGTTGGGATAAGTAAGGTCTTCAAGGCTTTCGAAAAAACATGCAGGTAATCATGCATTCTGAGATATAAAGACAGAGAACACCACAATTTTACTGCTCCCCAGAAAAAAAAATCGACCTCCCATCAGAGTCTGGCAGTTCTGAAGAACCACAAGATAAGCTTCAACTGATCCCAAGCAAAGGGTTGGAAGATAGAGGTAAAACGTGTCCAGCGATCACTGAGGACCCATCCAATTAAATGCCTTAAACACAATGCACAATGCAAAGGGCCAATTACATACCTTCAGTAGAAGGCAGGCTGCAGCATATTGGATCCATGGCTAAGACAACACAAACCACTGGTAAATTGTGAGCTAGGAACCATCTGATTTTTAACTTGGTAGTGCAAAATACGTGGCTTACCAAAGGGAGGAGAGCCATAGCTTTCTGTTTCGGTAATCATAATACTTGGGCTATCAGTGCCAAATGGAGACTTTTCTGATCATTTTAGTGAAAGAAAGGCACAAATCTTGTCCCACCACCAAACTGGAGTTTGAATGTCGGATAGATCTAGAACCATGAGTCAAACTACTGGGTGCATTTATGCCTTAACAGATAAGGAAACTGAGTATTACTGTGAATATTTGAATTATCTGCCTAACAATTTCATCTGAGGTTCCAAATCCTTCATGTTAGAAATGGGGTCTGTGGTGGGCAGTCAGTTTGCACTCTGTCCAAGCAGGGACCCTCACTCTAGTCAGGATAATGGAGATACACACTTTATATAACCCCTGCTCACCCCCTTGGTAGCTTGGCACAAGCAGTTAGGCTTACCTCAAAGGCAATGTGTAAAGTATTTGTACCAACACACACAATATATAGTGAAAACACTACAAAATGGACACCACACTAGTTTAGAAAAATAGCCAATATTTATCTAAATCAAACAAGACCCAAATGACAAAAATCCAGCATACACAGGTAAAGCTATGATTTTTTTAATTAAAAAGAGGATTACTCCATAGAAAATAATGGATGTGTTGTTGTAACACAAACTACCTGGTTTGCGTAAAAAATAAAGCCGCACAGGCGAGCGTGCGTCGGAAAGGTTAGTGATGCATCGATTCCCTATGCGCAAGTGAGGCCATGTGTCATTTCTTCTACAGTCGGATAGGCGATGTGTCATTTTTCTCTCCCGCAAGAGAGTGATGTGTCAATTTCCGGATGGCCATCTCGGATCTTGGCAGGTTCACGTTGATTTAGATGCCCAGTGATGATGCGTGCAAAATCTGGCCGCACAGTGGTGGAGAACCACGCTGCGTGGGGGTTTCATCGATTTCAGCAGCCGCAAGTGGGTGTTGCGTTGTTTCTCCAGCGGTGATGCAGGTGGTGCTTCAATTTCTCAGCTGCTATGAAGGTGGTGCATCTTTCTTACAGCCGCGTTGCAGATGGTGCATCAAATGTTTCCCCGCACAGCTCCTGTGAATGGATTTCCACCTTGGTTCCACCAGCTATACCTTTCAAGGGTCCAGGGACTGGGTAGGGCACCACTTGGCAGGGTGGAAGTCTCAGCAGAGAGTCCAGGTGCTGGCAGAGGAAGTCTTTAATGGCCCTGAGCCTTCAGAGCAGGAGGCAAGCTCAGTCCAAGCCCTTGTAGACACTTCACAAGCAGGAATATACCACAAAGTCCAGTCCTTGTCCTCCTTCAGGCAGAAACAGCAACTGCAGGCCAACCCAGCTAAGCACAGACACAGGCAAAGGGGCGGTACTCCCCCTCCAGCTCTTCAGCTCTTCTCCTTGGCAGAGGTTCCTCTTGGTTCCTGAAGTAATCTAAAAATCTGCGGTAGTGGGTCCACTACTTATGTCCTGTTTCTGCCTTTGAAGTAGGAAAACTTCAAATGAAAGTCTGAGTTGTTCACAAGATCCTGCCTTTCCCAGGCCTGGCCCCAGAAACACACCAGGGGGTTGGAAACTGCATTGTGGGAGGGCAGGCACAACCCTTTCAGGTGAAAGTGTCAGCACCTCCCTCCCCACACTAGCCCAGGAGACTTATCAGGTTAAGCAGGCTACACCCCAGCTCCCTTTGTGTCACTGTCTAGTGGAGATTCACTAACAGCCAAACTGTCAGTCTGACCCTGAAATGGAATACACAAGCAGGCAGAGGCACAGAATGGTTAAGCAAGAAAACGCCCACTTTCTAAAAGTGTCATTTTCAAACAGACAATCTAAAAACCAACTCTACCAAAAGATGTATTTTTAAATTGTGAGTTCAGAGACCCCAAACTCCACACCTGTATCTGCTCCCAAATGGAAACTACACTTAAAAGATATTTAAAGACAGTTCCATGTTAACCTATGAGAGAGATAGACCTTGTAACAGTGAAAACTGAATTTGGCAGTATTTCAGTCAGAACGTAAAACACAACAGTACGTGCCCTACCTTTAACTTACACTGCACCCTGCCCATGGGGCTACCTAGGGCCTATCTTAGGGGTGCCTTTATTGTACAAAGAGGGAAGGTGGGGCCTGGTAAGTGGGTATGCTTGCCAGGTCGAATTGGCAGTACAAAACTGCACACACAGACACTGCAGTGGCAGGACTGAGACATGTTTACATGGCTACTCGTGAGGGTGGCACAATCAGTCCTGCAGGCCCACTAGTAGCATTTGATTTACAGGCCCGGAAACCTCTAGTGCACTTTAATAGGAACTTACCAGTAAATCAAATATGCCAAACATTGATAAACCAATCACCAATACAATTTAGACAGAGAACATTGCACTTTAGCACTGATCTGCAGTGGAAAAGTGCGCAGAGACAATAAACCAGCAAAAACAGATCAGAAAAAATAGAAGGAAGGAGGCAAAAAGTTAGGAAAAAACCCTGCAATAAGGGCGATTTCCAGCACAATCCCCTCCCAGCCTAAAGCCAGGAGATCAATATCTAGCTGGACTTCCCTGCTTAGGGCGATAGAACCTGGAAAATGGCCTACTACTGCAGGGGCTCTTGCCAGTTCTATGCCTCTTTGAACCCAGGTAGATCCCTCGGTCAACACTCTCAAGGCCCACTGAATAACCCAGGGGGAACCCTTCTCCTTATCTGAGGACTCCATCTGCGCAGCACCTAACCTTACCTTGCTCACAGATGCAACCCAGTAGGCAGAGAGTACCACCATGGCCAACAGTGTGATGTGACCCCTTCCACCCCATGGGTTTGAATTTAGTCTCTACCCCTGGGCAAACTCTGACCACAAGCGCAACAACCAAAAGAGGCCATGGACAGTTGTCAGTGTCAAGAGCCAGGCCCCAGGCCATCCTATGGTCTTAAGCCTCAGTGGTTTTGAAAAGTGGGGGACAATAACCCCAGGTGAGTTGCACCCTTCTTCCACTTCACCTCCCATCAGTTCAGGGTTGGTATCCTGAGACTGATTACTCAACTGAGGTACCCTCAGGATGAGCAGAGGACAGGGGTGGGCTCTCCCTCCTCCTGACTCTCTTGCTGGGGTCCTGTACTTTCTGTCTTGGAGTGGTACCCTCAGAAAACGTAACTGTTAGAGCGCCTTTGGTGGCCGCCCTTCCCAGTTCCACTGGCACATAGGACAAATCATTCCCCAGAATGCAGTCTATGGGGGTCTGAGGACTAACTTTGACCCTCCTCGGGCCACTTCCCCACCCCACTCTATGGATACAAGGGCCATAGGGCGGAAGAAGTCCTGCCCATGTGCAGGTGTAACCCTACACACCTGACTGGTGTACTGCTCTGGGCAGACAAGTCTTTCCACCATCATGGTATGGCTAGCCCCACTGTCCCTCAAAGCAGTGACTGGGACCCAATCACTGTCACCTGGCAGAAGTGACGACTCCCATGCTCAGGGATCACCAACTCACCTGCTGAGTTTACCTCCCAACTAAGAGAGATTACAGCTTGGTCTATTACCTGCCCCTGGTGATTATTTCCCCCTAAGGCCACATTGGCCACCCCTATAGGGGGACACCAGTGGGAGGTTTCTTAGGACAGACAAAGTCCCCTTGCTTGTGTCCTAACTGGGAACAATACAAAGCACTGGGGTTGAAAATGGGGTACCCTGGGCCACTGCCCACCAGAACTGCCCTCCTTCCTTTCAGAAGGGACATGGGACCCTTTTTCTCCCCCCTTATCCTGAGACCTGTCTGTTTCTCCCTTGACCTCCCCCCCATTTTCTGTTGGGGACCCTGCCCACCCATGGCTGAGTCTCCCACATACAACTTCCTGTGGACCCTTGCACTCACCCAGCAATCCGCCTCCATAACAAGAGCTTCCTGGGGTCAGTCAGTTTACTGTCAGTGAAGTGCTGGCGCAGCTCTGCAAAACACAGACTAGACAAGTGCTACCATGCAAATAAGCTGTACAGCTCTGAAAATCTGTGACATTACTGCCCTTCACCCAACCATCCAGTGCCCTGCAAAAAGAATCCGCACATTCTAACAGGTCTGTAAATCAGTTTTCTTACTTCCTTTAAACTGATCCCCGTACTTGTCAGGAGTGAGACCATACCCAGTGAGAAGGGCCTCCTTCATGTCAGAATAGGTGGGGTTGTACCCCTTACCCAAAGCTAACAAGGTGTCGCTTCTCTCCTCTGTGAAGTGGTGCTACACTCCTGCTCCCCAGTTCCTCTCAGGGACCCCATTCATGTGCATAGATGCCTCATAATCCTGAAACCCCCTCTGGATATCATCTCCCTTCTTTTACTCCCTTCCTACATTTTTGGGAATGAGCACTATCCTATGTGAGTGCACTTAGGTATTGCTGCCATCATCGATGCTCGATCTACTCCTCTGACCTAGCTCCTTAACTCTGAGCTCGTGGTCTAAGAGCATTTTCTTCTCCTCAGTTTTTAGCCTCTCCAACTCTATCTGAAGGGTACCTTCTCTCCTAGCAGCTTCTGCACCCTCAGCACATCTTCCCTTGGATTTGGCTCCATGGCCTCCCCAATTGGATTCTCAGAATGCCCACTGGCACTTTTGGCTGCTACCCATATTCTCATCGCCTTTTGTAGTTCCTCCTTCTTGGTGAAGCCTCTAACATGGACTTTGAGGCTTTTGCAAACTGACTTCAGTTACTTCACTGTGTAGGTTTCCAATCTATCCTCCTCAAAAACCGAATAGATCAAAGAATAAAATAAAAAACAAAAAGCCTGTATGTGCAATGTAGTGGTCTGGGATATGGTAGTAGTGGATACCAATCACTATAGGTCAAGTGCAAATGCAAGTCCTATCCTCCCCGCTGGCAACCAATGTTAGAAATGGGGTCTCTAGTTGCAGGTCGGTTCACACTCTGTCCAAGTAAGGACCCTCACTCTAGTCAGGGTATGAGAGATACCCAGCTTAGATAACTCCTGCTCACCCCCTTGGTAGTTTGGCATGAGCAGCCAGGCTTATCTCGGAAGCAATTGTAAAGCATTTGCACATAACACACAGTAATACAGTAAAAACACTACAAAAGGGCACCATGCCAGTTTTACAAAAATAGCCAATATGTATTTGTGTAAAACATGACCAAAACGAAGAAAATCTAACATACAGTAATAAATATATGAATTTTGCAAGAATGACTGAAAAAAAACAGTTCCTTGAAGCCAATACCTCAGTCTGGGGCTATCATGGTGTCATGAACAACAAATCCAACATTTCAGGCCGACCGCAGGGTCATGGGTCAGCTACGGTGTCGGGAAGACCCGCAAACAGTACCTTGAAATTGTAGGATGCTGTGCTCCTCGCGATGAGATCTAGAGTGTGGCGTCATTGGCATCGGCAGGCGTTGGTTCCGGAGGTCGGTGTAGGGGTCATCAGGCTCTGGAAGTAACATGCATTGCAGATCGAACTCTGGGCTGATGGCGTTGATGGCATCGGGGCTGCCGTGCAAAGTGGGACGATGTGATGTGTGGTGCTCCCAGGTCACGGTGCATGCCGCGGCTTGATTACAGCATCCTGCGGCACCGGTGAGACCAGGGCTGCGGTGTGAAGCAGAGTGATGCAATGTACATTGTCTCCAGGTTACGGTGCAGGCAGTGGCACCGTCATTGCTGAAGTGCTGTTGTCGATAGGCCTAACGCAGCGGTACAGCGTGGGTCAGGCTCTGTGCTGCACCCACGGGTCGTGGTGCAGACAGGGGCATCTGTTGATGAGGCTGGAGTCGATGGCTCTGGCGTCGGTGGATCGGGACTGCAGTGCGGGATGGGATGGTGCTTCATGTATCTCACGAGCGGTGTCCTCAGGTCACGCTGCAGGCAGCGACATCGGTGTCAGCATAGAGTGGTGTCGTCGGGGATACCAAGTCTGCAGTGTGAGTGAGGTGATGTGGAGTGAGGGGTTCACAGGTCTCGGTGCAAGCAGACACTCGGTGATGGCATCAAGTGGCAGCGTTGGTGTGACCAGGGTCACAGTGCGAGGTGGGGAACGGTGTCAGGAATAAGACCATGTGCGGTCCAGGTCCCGCCCGGTACTCCGCTGCGTGGCTCTGCGGCGCTTTCTGCGCACCACTTGTCATCCCCTCCCCTCTTGCTCCAAACATAATATGCTCACTATTTTGAAGACTCCGATGCAGTCAGACCTCGTGGGGGATTCTCTGAAGGAGAGCAGAGTTCCTGCATGGCAGCGTGGCATCTGATCGAAGTATCCTTGTTTCCATGGTGAATTCCAAAACTAGTAGGCCGTACTCATAGCGGTAAGGCCTTGATGATTTCAATTTTGGAGGAAGTCATTACTTCCAGAAGTAGAGCATCCCTTAGCACAACGAGCAAAGCATTTCCAGTGTCCAGGTGACAGCGGCCTAGGCACAGTGATCAAAGGCGTTTCAGTCCACAGATGTAATGCGCTTTAGGCACAGCAATTCAAGCGCTTAAGTCCACAGGTGTAAAGCGCTCTTGGCACGATAATTCAGGCGCTTCAGTCCACATATGTAAAGCGCTCTTGGCACGATAATTCAGGCGCTTCAGTCCACAGGTATAAAGCGCTCTTGGCATGATAATTCAGGTGCTTTAGTCCACATATGTAAAGAGCTCTTGGCACGGCAGTTCAGGCGCTTCAGTCCACAGGTGTAAAGCATTCTTGGCACGACAATTCAGGCGCTCCAGTCCACAGGTGTAAAGCGCTCTTGGCACGACAATTCAGGCGCTTCAGTCCACAGATGTAAAGTGCTCTTGTCCCGGTATTTCAGGCGCTTCAGTCCACAGATGTAAAGCACTCTTGGCATGACAATTCAAGCGCTTCAGTCCATAGGTGTAAAACACTCTTGGCACAGCAATTCAAGAGCTTCAGTTCACAGATGAAAAGCACTCTTCGCACGGCAATCAAAGCGCTTCAATCCACAGGAGTAAAAGTTTCTTGGTACAACAATCAAAGTTATTCAGGCCACATAAGGAAAGTGCTTCAAGTTCAATGACTAAACACTTTTTGGCCTTTATAGTTGTGAATGTGAAAGTATTTCTAGAGATAAGCAAATCATAGTTTTCATTGTTTTTTTGAGAGCATAATATGTGAAAAGCATATTTAATTCTTTGAGATTTTCTAAGTCATGATCGAAGGTTTATGTTATAAATGCATAGATGTTACAGGATTGATATTCTGAGTATAATCATAGTCCAAAGCTCTTGCCATCTCTTGGTTCTGAGGTCGTAGTTTATTCTTCTTCCATGATGATCATAGTCTAAAGCTCTTGCCATCTCTTGGTTCTGAGGTCGTAGTTTATTCTTGTTCCATGATTCAAAGAAGGGGCTTTGCCCTCATTTCAAAAGGGGTCTCCATCAGATATCGGAGACGCATTTGAGTCAAGAGTCTATTGATGAGTTATATTTCTATGAATGAGTAAATGCATATGTGTTCTAACCTTTTCTTTTCAGATCTCTCTCCCTGCTGTTCCCTACCTGATTCCCTTCCCCCGACTGGCTTCATCATAACTCTGTGCTGTAATAGCTTTCTGAGTTGGTAACGCCGGAAGGTGGGCCTTTTGTTCAGCAACGTGCAGATCCCGAGGAAAGGACACTTTGACAAACAGCTTCATATGGCAGCATCTAGTCAGAGTGCAGGCAGCGGCGTTGAAGGCATCATGGTGGTTTTTCTTCTGTTGCAGCACAAAACACACAGTTTCAACAGCTGTAGGCAAATTAAGCTAACGTCTTTGATATCCCTGAGACTTCCAAGAGAAGGCAAGCTCTACTTCAAGCCCTTGGAGAAACTTCACAAGCAGGATAGACAGCAAAGTCCAGTCTTTGTCCTATTTAAGGCAGAAGCAGCAACTGCAGGACAACCCAGCAAAGCACACACAGCAAAGGGGCAGCACTTCTCCTCAGCTCTTCAGCTCTTCTCCTTGGGTCCAACACTTATACCACTTTCTGCCTTTGAAGTAAGAATACTTCAAAGGAAAGTCACTGTTTTTCACAAGATTCTGCCTTGCCCAGGCCAGGCCCCAGACACACCAGAGGGCTGGAGACTGCATTGTGAGAGGGCAGGCACAGCCCATTCAGGTGTAAGTGACCACTCCTTCCTCCACTCTAGCACAGATGGCTCATCAGGCTATGCAGCCTACACTCCAGCTCCCTTTGTGTCACTGTCTAGAGCAAAGGTGCAAACAGCCCAACTGTCAAACTGACACAGACAGGGAATCCAAAAACAGGCAGAGTTACATAATGGTTTAAGCAAGAAAATGCCTACTTTCTAAAAGTGGCATTTTCAAACTAACAATCTAAAAACAACTTCACTAAAATATGTATTTTTAAATTGTGAGCTCAGAGACCCCAAACACCAAATTTCGATCTGCTCTCAAAGGGAAACTGCACTTTAATAATATTTAAAGACAGCCCCCATGTTAACCTATGAGAGAGATAGGTCTTGCAACCGAATTTGGCAGTATTTCACTGGTACTACATATAAACACATCAGTACATGTCCCGCCTTTAAAATACACTGCACCCTGCCCATGGGACAACCTAGGGCCTGCCTTATGGGCACCTTACATGTATAACAAGCATTTTCAATGCAACGGGTCTCGCATTTGTTTGTGTTAGAGATATTAGCGTTGTAAAGCAAAAAAAACATGCAGCGCCATCGCGCTATGTAAAATGCAGCACGATCGCACTACATGGAAAATAAACAGATAAAGTAGTCCGGACCCCAGGCTGAAAACATCGAGCCTCGTATGTTTTTAGTACTTTACCGGTGCCGTGTAGGTGGGCTAAACACCAGAAAAGGCATGACGTATGCATGCCTTTCACAAATGAAAGCAAGCGGATTTTAAAAGGCAAGCCCACGAACCAATGTGAGTGACTGACGTGGCATGGGTGTGGTTTAAAGCCCAAAGAGAGATAACAGAATGGACGGAGCGATTTGCGCTCGCCCATAAAAAGGGAAGGTTTAGGCCTGGAAAGTGGGTACACTTGCCAAGTCGAATTGGCAGTTTAAAACTGCACACAGACACTGCAATGGCAGTTCTGAGCCATGTATTCAGGACTACTAATGTGGGTGGCACAACCAGTGCAGCAAGCCCACTAGTACCATTTGATTTACAATCCCTGGGCGCCTCTAGTGCACTTTGCTAGGGACCTACTTGTAAATCAAATATGCCAAATAATGGATAAGCCAATTGGACATACATTTTACATAGGAGCACTTGCACTTTAGCAGTGGTTAGCAGTGATAAGGCACCCAGAGTATCAAAAACAGCAAAAACAGAGTCCAGCACACATAAACAACCTGTGAAGCAGGCACAAAGTTAGGGGAGACCACACCAAGGATGCCAAGTCTAACACAGTCCGTGTAGAACTCCAAGATCTTTGTCTTTTTTTAACTCCCTATTTCTGTGTCTCTTCCATGTGTGTTATGAGTTTTCGAACATTTTGTCTATCTGTTTTAGCTGTTGGAGGTTTCTACGTTGCATTACCATTCTCATTGTGAGATAACAAGTTTACTGTACCATGAATGTATTACATTTGTGTAATTATTTATACTTTAAATACATTTAATGTGCTTGAGATGCTATTAAAACTGTTGTATGAGATACAGCCTTGACTGAATTCCTACTTGCAACTGTGATTATTATATAGCAGTGTACCTAGACTTGCTAAACAATCCTGCCTTTAGTTAAAGCCTTGTTTACGGGCCCTGGTCTCCACACAGAGCCAAGAAGGCGTAGGTATGGCTGTTTTGTTGGTGACTAGAGACCTCAGTATGAGTTGGCCTGAGTTTTCAACAGAGATATTGGAGGGCTGGAATTATGTTTACCAGTCGGTATCCACACTGCAAAGTCTGGCCACTATGAGTGGTTCTCCAAAATGTGGACTAACTGCTCATACCTGGATTTAGTGGACGCTTTTCCAAGCAGTTTTTTCATATTTTCAGTGATAAAATGCTGACCTTTCCTACCTACTCTTAGCAGGTGGAAAAGGGCAGTGGACTACTTGTGGTGGTGTTGAATAGGGAGTAGGAGTGATGGGCACAAATATGCCTGACCGGGGGGTGGGGGGGATCATTAATTGCTTCACCCTGACTGCAGCAGCAGTGGCTTGGGCTGTGCAATGTAACTATACCTACCCCCGTTTGTTGCAGCCTCTTCGAGAGGCCTGGTATCTCTGGAACGGGTATTATCAGGTTTAGGGATTTCGGACCCCATAATTCTAGGCGTTGAAACACTTGTAATTGCAAATTGCATTATTTCATCCAAGGTTACCGCTAACACAAAAGCACAACTCGTAATGAGGGCCTTGGTTTTTTGAGCATGTGTTGTCAGGGCTACTCCATTTTCTTTCTTTTAGGAGACTTCAATGGCTGCTGCGACGTCAAGTCTTGGATAATTCCTAGCCCATAGATGCACTTAACTGTCAAAGTTATCTTATGTATGACTAGGGATGCATAAACTGTTTTTGCCAGCAACATTTTGCGACATTCCTACATTTGGAGAATTATCGAATACAAATCAAGATTTGCGTTGGATAGGTAATCCCAGCACAACACTTTGCATCAGGTTTATATTACAAAGTTACTCAAAACCAGCGCAGAGTTAATAAATCTGGGCCCCAGTGTGAGAAAACTTGTGAAGTTAACTTAAGCATAGGATTTTGTACTGGAAACGTGTATGTATATTTGTAAATCTGTCCCATAGATTGTTTTGGCCAACAGCACTGGTTATGGTGCAACTTTCGCTTGACATTTTAGGTATGGGCTTGCAAGTCCCAGCTCACAGTCGCCCTCATGGAAATTGGCCAGTTGTCTGCTATTCAGATATGGGACTTCAAACGTCAAATAAATTATAAACGTAGCAACATATGGGTCTAGGAATATAAATGAGGCAAGCTTTTCCTTTCTTTAATATATTTTCTGTTAATCAAGTTGGCCGTGTAATCTTGGAGATTAGGTTCTCCTTGCCAAACTCATTGTATTATAACTTGTAGTGTTCCGCTACTTAAAAAAGTTCTAAATTGTTTTCGTCCAGAGCTGTCAGCGGTTGAAAGGTCAGGCCAGGCAGGCTGTGCTTTCGGAATGTGTTGTCCTAATTGCAGCTGTTGCATATCACGTTTCAAAATCACCTGTCCTGACTAAGGATGCAGGAACTTTCCTGTCAAACAAAGGTCGGCAATTACTCCATGTTCATCTACACCTTCCTTCATTGTCCTTTAATTGCACTTTAGATGCCTTCGTCATTGGAGCTTTCCTGTATTTGTGTAGATGTTTCTTTCGCGTGTACCTAAAGCCAATTAGTTTGTCATCTGTCTCCCCTAATATTGATAAAACACTAGGCACCAGTAATCCCAGATGATAGGGTAGCATACCGAGCATTTCAAAATAGGGGGTTTGGCACAGGGCAGGGCCGCAAGTCATGTTGCTGCTCTGTCTTACGCCAAAGTGAAAGGGCAGGAATGGACCATATTTATGCAATACAGTGCATTCCTGTCCTACCCCCCTGCGCATAAACTGTTTCAGCAGCCTACCGCCAAGGCTAGCACCCTTGTACCATGGTGCAAGGGCGCCTGAGTTGCATTCAGGATTGTTTTTCTGCAGGAAGGGGCACCTTACTGCACAAAAACAATCTCGAGAGGCATTTTCCTCTTTCTCTGTGTGCTGCAGATTGCAGCACACATAGAAAGAGGCAAAAATGAAGAGAAATAAAAATATGTTTCCTCGTTTTGCCTGCTGTGGGTAGGCATAAGGTTTTGGCACTTAACCAGGTTTACATGACTCGGTATATCTGAGGCAGAGTCAAAATCCATGGGTTTTGCATGGGAAAACCCACAGCAACTCCCATGAACCGCCCCGTGGTGCAAACGAAGGCAAAGTAGCGCTATGCACTGCCTTGCCTTATTCCATATTTATGAAGCCATTAAAAGCTAAACAAAGTGTGTTTGCTTGGTTTCATAGATATGTTTGATCTGTTTGTGTTGCTGGAATGTCACAAAAAGTGATGTTCCGGTGAACCAAGCCTCTCCTAAATAGGCCACAGGGTTTTTATTTTGTACTTAGATGGTGGCATTTGCCCAAGAATAACACAGTTTATGAGCATAATTGAAAGGAGTGTGGAAGTCAGTGGCTACAAATTAGCTTTCTTCACACTTCCTTTGCCCTATGCTGGCCCTCTGATAAAGGACCCAAATCTCAAAGCAATTTGCCCATGAAAATCAGACCCATTAGGTTGAATAGCCTTATTTTCAAGTGCAAAACTAAACGTGTTTACTCACTTAACCATTTGCATATAAACGAATACTTGAACAACTAAAAATGAGGTGCAGCCAGGGAGTAGGTGCTACAAGAGTGAGGTACACTTATTAACCCAGCCATTTAAGTTAGTGTAGATGTCATAAGGGCAAACAAATCTCATACATTTCTCCAGTGCTAGACTTTCACTTAACACGTTAGTCTACTCTGGGAATTGCAGTCGTGGTTAAGTGCAGTTCACACATGAAAAAAGAGATTTATAAAAAGAAAGTGATAATAAGGTTTTGTTCCTGTGCATAGAAGTCACATGTCAACTTAAATACTTTGGTCAGTTTTTTATTCATAGTAGGTTAAATGCATGATTTGTGTCAAACATTTTGGGGCATATTTATGAGAGGCGTGCTGCTGGAGCATCACCTTTTTGACGCTCAATCAATTAGGATTTGTAGAGCATGTTTATCACCCGTGAGGGTATCCAGGTGCTAGGCCGGGCCACACGGGCTTCAGTCGACGAGACAGGTCTTGAGTCCCTTTCTGAATTCCTAGAGGGAAGGAGATGTCCTGAGGTGGATGGAGAGGCTGTTCCAGGCTTTAGCAGCAAGGTAGGAGAAGGAACGACCTCCACTGTTGCTGTGCCGGATGAGGAGGTGCGGGCGAAGGAGAGAGAAGCGAAGTGCAGGGGTTTGGATGGTAACTGGAAGCTTAGGCGGTGATTTAGGTAAGCTGGTCCTTGGTTGTGAAGGGCTTGGTAGGCATGAGATAGGATCTTTAAATGCATCTTTTGCGCATGGGGAGCCAGTGATGCTCTTTTAGGTTGGCAGTGATGTGGGTCCATCTTGGGAGGTCCAGGATGAGTCTCGCCACTGAGTTCTGGATGATTTGGAGTCACTTCATGAGGTGTGACGAAATTCCCATATACAGCACGTTTCCATAATCCAGGCAGCTGATGACTAGGGATTGTGTGATGGTTCACCTGGTGGAGACTAGAAGCCTTTTGAAAATCTTCTGGAGCATGCAAAGGGTGAGGAAGCAGGCAGAGGAGACTGCGTTGATCTGGCTCTTCATGGTGAGTTTGTTGTCCGCGATGATGCTGAGGTTTCTGGCATTATCCATTGGGGTGGGGGAATGTTCAAGTTGGCGGTGAGGTGGTGCTTCTGAAGATCAGGACTTCCATTTTGTCAGTGTTGAATCGGAGGCAGTTATCTTGCATCGAGTTGGTGGTGCTGGTCGTGCAGAGGTAGAAGTTGGCCTTTGCAGTGGAGGGGTCCATGTACATAGAGAGGATGAGCTGGCTGTCGTCCGCACAGGAGATGATGTTCAGTCCAGAGTTTCTGAGGATGCCAGCTAAGGGGTCATGAAGGTATTGAAGAGGGTGGGACTTAGGCAAGTGCCTTTGGAGACACTGCAGACAATGTTCTTGGGCTCCAATGTGAAGGGAGGGAGGAGGAATCTTTGAGTTCTTCCAGAGAGGAAGGATACAATCTATTTGCAGGCATTCTCCTGGATGTTGATCTGGTGGAGTCACTTGATTAGGGTGTGGTGGGAGACAGTGTTGAATGATGCTGAGGGTCAAGAAGGATCAGGGCGGCTGAGTCCCCTTGCTCTAGGAGGGTTCTTATGTCATCTGTGGCAGCACTCAGGGTGGTTTTGGTGCTGTGGTCAGAGCTGAGTCCAGATTGAGTTGTGTCCAGAAGATTGTTGTACTCCAGATATTCCTTGAGCTGTTGGTAGATGGTTTTTCAAGGACTTTGTCAGGAAAGGAGAGTAGAGATCGCAGTCGGTAGTTTTTGAGCTCGCTGAGGTTGGCAGAAGATTTCTTGAGAAGAGGTTTACTCTCTGCATGTTTCCAGTCATTCGGGTAATTGCTGAGGTGATATACGAGTTGAACATGTCAGTGAGCTTGATGCTGATGGTTATCTTCCTGAGGTTGAACATGTGGTGTGGACAAGGGTCCATGGGAGATCCAGAGTGTATGATAGTGTCCAGCGTGGCGAACTGTTTCTAGATGCTGATCCTGTTGTCGGTCGGGTATATGTGGATTCTAGGAAGCAGAGGGTGTCAGTGGCTTTGGGTTGAGGTGTAAAGTTTCTGTAAATGGTGGATTTCTTGTCATGGAAGTAGTTGGCAGGGACGTCGCAGAGGTCCTGGGAGGGGGTGATGCGGGTTTCAGTCCCAGGGGGAGGGGTAGGAGAACTCTTTTACAATGCGGGAGAGTTCTTTGCTGTGGTTGGGGCTGGCGGATGCAGTTGGATAGGGCCCTTCTTCTGGTGTCTTTTAGGAGTCTGTCGTATTTGCTAAGTGAGATCTTGAAGGCAGTTCAATCGCTGGGCTCCTTGGTGGTGCACCATCTCCAGTTTGCAGTTGCATTTCGAGGTTTTCAGTTCCAGGATGCACCAGATGGCTTGTTTGGAGGATCTGTTGGGTTTGAAACATCTGCTGGGGGATACTCTGTTGGCATTGTCGGAGATCCAGGAGGTGAAGTTTTTTACAGCTTGTTCGATGTCTGAGGAGATGTCCGGTAGGGAGGAGCTGAGGGCTTCAGACCACTGGCTCTCCGATACTCTGTTCTAGCTGTGGTGCTGATCGGTCTGGTGGCGCGGCTAGGGGCTGTCGTGAGGTATGCATACTGTAAAATTCATTTTTGAATAGGCCACTATAGTTTGCAGGTCTAGTTTTATGCCTTAAAAACGTTTGTCTAGGTTGGTATAAATTATACATTTTGAGTTTCTGGTTCAGTGCAGTCGGGTGCTTTAGTTCACAATAAAGGAATTTGGAATGCAGTAATCCAACGAAACAGCTTTGGAAATTGGAATTAGAAATAATCTGATCCATTGTATTCTACATTCTAAGATCTGTCCACATTTGACAGTCAGGGACTGTAGTGACAGTATGGAAATGCCCAATTTGACCAATGTATGCATCAAGTTGTCATCAAACAGTACCTGGAATTGCACCACTATTTCTAAACTTTTGAGAGCTAGATTTAATAGCGAAGGAGAGAGCGGGAAGCATGATTAGTACCTTTTGCAACTGTGGTTTTACTAGACAGTAGCTCGTTTCTACTAGTTCTAGCTAGTGAGCCAATTTTAACACTTTGACAAATGTGTGCTGGAGTTTACCCTTTCGTTAATTTCCTGGTTTTGGCCCACTTCATACTACATTTCCATAATTGTGCTGCTCACTGCACAACAGTTAAAAGTCGTATACTATTGTCAGCCCTTTTCTTGCCTTCACAAAACAGACATGTTCTTGTGATTTAGCTGTGAAACGACAGAGTATATTCTAATATAATCGCATAACTTTGAATGTCTCGATTTAACTTTTGATAAATGCAGAATCTATTTTGTGTCATTCGGTGTGGGACAAAGAGACTATTCGGCACGGAAGAGTGGGGCACTACATTATCTTGTATTATACAAAGACCTCATGCAACCCTTTGTCCTTTTCCCCATTTCAGTTTCTAAATGATGTGTTGGAGAAAAACGTTCTATTGCACATAGTTTGTTTGAAGGTCGATATGTGTATGGGCTTTGGCTAGTCATATACAGATCTCTGTTCCTCTGTATGTAATAAAGTAAACTAATAAATTATGTTATATGAGAGGCAAAATGTCAGCATGCACTACTTGAACTCACATATTCATTTAGTGCTTGCTTTAAGAATTCACAGCATGCCCGAGAACTGCCAGAATTGTGAATACTTACAACAGTGCCTTTTCCCCAGACATTTTTCTCATAAACAAGTGATATTAATGGCGGTTAGCGCAGTGTTTGGAAAGCCTTTATTGCGCTCTAAAGGCTAGCTAGTCACCGATGGAATTATACTTTGGTCCTTCTCCCAGAAATCGAGCTGAAGGATGTAGTATCTCACTACCAAGAACTGACATGAACGTAGCAGTATGCAATTTTTGGCATTATGCCTTGCTTGCTGCAACATCACACTAACTACAAGCAGAAAATGAAAATCAATGATCCCAGATCTCTTTGCCAGTCCTTGGAGGAGCATCCTCAAAATGTATTCATATACCGAATAGGGGACTAAAATGAAGGTTCCAATATGGACTGAGCTGTAGACTGCCATCAATAATTGTGTTTACTTTTGTTTTTCAGATATTACAAGTCATGCAGAAATGCTAAACTAAATTTTGCAGTTTAGTACATTCCGAAATCGGAGTATGAAAATACATCTGTACTGAATAATTTTTGTTAAGTTTTGCATTGCACAGGACATCAAGTGCTTTTGCAGTACAAGAAAGACAAATTTGAGCTCAAAAATTGCAAATCGTAAAAACAATTTAAAGAGAGCGTGGGCTCGCATGATGGCTACTTAGACACGCTCTGAGTTGTTTGCTACGGTTTCTCCAGGGAAGCCGGTCATGGGTAGCGCGAGGCCTTGGAGAAAGAATACAGCAGTGGCCATTATCACACAACTTCCTCAACATATACCCAGAATCTGGATGCTGGATGGGCATTCTGTACTCCTAGCTAACATATGTGCCACCGAAGATATATACACAGAAAAGCATCACTACTGTCGTCAGCACCCAGGTGACCACCAAGTTCCCGGTCAGCTTGCCAGAAGAAGCAATGTTGCTTGAATCACATGACGCTATGGTGCTTACCAAAGCAGAGCTACTGGAAAGCCTCTCCGCTTTTAAAGCCAAATTGCAGAGGCAGCTCAAGTTGGACATTGCAAAAAGTCTCAGACTTCTGATAGCAAATCTATGCTTTAAAGTGGACTTACTGAAAGCAGACTTGGGCTCAGTGGGGGACATACGTCTGGTAGAAATGGATCCTGCAGTGGAAGAAAGTGAAGGGAAAAATGGGGTCCTGGAAAAGAAGCTTGAAACTCACATTACTGAGGATAAATCAAGGCCCCTGTTAAACCTTAAATGACATAAAGCTTTGGACCCCTACAGCTTCACCTCTCACTTTTATAGGCCTTTCTCCACTACAGTGACCTCACACATAACCCAACTCTTTAACTCCAATAGGCATAGTGGTATGACTTCCCCTACAATATTCGAGGCCCAGATCTCGCTAATTTGAAATCAAGAGAAAGACAAGATCCAGTGTGCCTCTGACAGTCCTATAGTGCTTCTCAATATTGCCGCAAATTTATATGAAACATTTCTGATAGCTGAAATGTTACTCCCATCGCTTTTCTACCCTGATCAATCTGGCTTCATCAAGGAGATTAAAAAACATGACAACATCAGGAGGAAGGTCAACCTGGTTAAAAAAGGGGACAGGCAGGCTGTTTCGGCAATCCTGATATCAGCATAACCTAGGTGACTACTGCCTGCAGCAGAATACTATACGATGTAGTGATTCAGCTTCTCTAGTAGTATGCACAAACATTTCTACTGGGGAAAAATCTCTTGCAGCTGTCACACATATGGCTATGCAGGGCTTCCATCCTGGGGACTAATATAACCAATTCCCTATGGGACATTCTTTGCCATTACATATTGCATTCCTGATTGGCATATTTAACATGCATATAAGTCCATAGTATGTAGTAACCTTTCTACCCAGGACCAGTAAATTAAATGTCACTAGTAGACTGTAGCACATATTGTGCCACCACTAAAGTAACCATGTAAAGCATTGCTCTAGGCCTGTCACAGCAGCCTAACTGGGCAGTTTTAAAACTGCTCTTTTGATCAGGTAAAAGTAGCAAGTCCCCCCTTGGCACTGTATCCTAGGAAGCCTTTGGTTAGCAGCTGCACAGCTCCGATGGGCCCTGGGTTGATCTACAGCACATCCAGTGAAGCCTTCAGTTGGGCAGGTCAAAGTGCACTCTGACTACAGCCAAGACTCCAGGACTTGGAGGACAGCACGGGTCAAAACACACTCCCACAAAGGCCAACAGAGTGGACCAACCAACCACATTCAGTTAGGTGTCGTCGACACAAGAGGTCGGGCAACAGACCCTTGGATTCTTTTCTGGGGTCCTGGGTTCAAGGCATGCAGGTCTTGTTTCACTTTAGGCTTCAGACAGCAAGGGAGTCCTTCCTCTGAGCTTTAGCAGGTCAAAGAGTGTTCTGATTTCAGGTTCTGGGGATGTCACTTTTATGCCCATTGCTAACCTGTGGGTGGGTACACACCTTTGTCTAACTCTGAAACTGTTTCTGATCCACTCTTGCCTTTCCCCTGGGTTTGACTCTACCCTGGCTAGTTAAATAAAGAATAGGCAGACGGGGTGTGAGATTCATCTGCCAGTGAGAGGGTAGGCTTCTTCTGAAGTCAGGAATGGGTGGGTACAGTCACATATTCCTCTGAAGTCAGGAAAGGCGGGGCACAGTCCACTGGTTGCACTATAAAGGACAATAAGTATAGGGGCACAGCTTCTCCCCAGCCATCCTGTCCAGAAGACACTCACCTTCCCATGCCCAGGCCATTTCTACACAGCCTGGCAGGAATACACATCACACCACAGGAAATCCATTAACAGATAGGTCACCCTGGGTACTGGCAGAAAAGCACATTTGACATAAGCAGGAAAATGTTGAAGACACATGGATCTTTGTATCTTACGTCTTTGGGTGTAATCATTAAATAACCCCGTCACTGGTTGTATGGACCTTTGTTCATCAAGAAAGCGAAATTAAAAGGACCAATCTTCAACATCAAACACCATGAGCAGTGAAGTCCACTCAAGGCATGAAAATAATCAAATACAAAAAAATGTGAGTTAAAGGGTTTTATTAACAATACCTAATAAAGTAAAATGTGTTTATTCAGTAATTATTCATCTTTAATCGTCAATATTACAAGTTTAAATAATTCATTCATCAATAGTTAAAAACAAGACAAAATACCACACAGGTAAAAATGACAAATAATATAGAGATGATAAAGCAAATAACAAAGATTTGCGGCCACCATCTTGATTGGCAGTTATACCTAAAGAAGCTAGCTCTAAGAACAGCCTCCGCAAGAGCCACCGGGAGTGAGAACGCCACTGCAACCAACGTGGATACAAGGAAAAGGGGAATCGTTTTTGCTGTGGGAAGAACTTGACAACACTGGCAATAGTTTTCCTGACAGTATACTTGCAATGTGTGACTACCCACTAAAACATTTACATTTATTATATGTGCATTATTTTGCATAAACTTTTTGCACTTTTAAGTTGTTTGTTTTTGTTTACAAAATGAGGATATTTGCTCTAGCAATGCCAACTTTCTAGAAGTGGCATTTTCAAAGCAGTAATTTAAAATGCATGTAGACTGTTACATTGGATTTAAAATTCGGATTCCATTGAGTCCTTGATGCATTTCTCTAGCTAGTCCCAGTGTAAGGTTATGCATTATAAGGAGTTTTAAAGTAACCCTGTGTTTTTCTATGGGAGAGCCAGTTTTGCTGAATTGAAAAATGCTTATGGAATTTTAGCACTCCCTGGACATGTAAAACGTAAGTATACATGCCCCACGTTTTGAATATCTAATTAAATATTCAGGGCCCACCTTATGAGTGAATCATAATTAGTAAAAAGGAAGTTTAGGCATGGCAAAAGGTTTATTTTGCCAGGTCGAAGTGGCAGTTTTAAACAGCAGGTCTGAGACATGTTTTAAAAGGCTATTTTAGTGGATATCACAATGAGTGCTGCAGGTTCACTAATAGCATTTAATTTACAGGATCTCGGTATATGTAGTACCATTTACTAGGGACTTACAAGTAAATTAAATGTGCCAGTTCGGTGTAGGCCAATTTGACCATGTTTGACGTAGAGAGCACAAGCATTTTAGCACTGGTTAGCAGTGATAAAGTGCACAGAGTCATAAAGCCATCAAAACTGAGATCAGTAAAACAGAAGGAGTGAAAACAAATAGTTTGTGGAGGAGATGCGGTTCGGGCGCCTTCAGGAAGGCCACCAGCTGATTGCGCTTCCGATCTCCGTCCCGAGTCATGGCTTGTCTCACAGTCCAGCAGCGTTCTTGGCAACAAACAATTGTGGCATGAGGACGGTAGCAGTGAGCTTTGTTTGCAGTCTTATGCCTTCCTCGTTTTGACTCCTGCTCCCCTCCTTTTACTCGCAGCAAGCCGTGTTAGCATTTAGCCTGCTCTTTTCGACCTGACTGGAGTTTATTTGCCCTGTTTGTTCACAGTGAGCTTTTCTTCTCCTCTATCATCAAGGCTCTCTCCTGCCCCATTCAGCTATGGAAATTCTGCTTTTGCTGCATTGGATCATATTTCTGAGGTACTTCACCTCTATATTTCTGTCACTTGGGTCACAGTCTCTTAGAGGTGATTTTTGTTTCCTACCACAGCTCAACCTTCTCACTACTACTTGTGGATATTACACAATCTCTCGATAGACTTTCAGCTCTTTGCATAGTCTTTTCTCCTTATGCCTTCCTTCATTACTCAATTTCTCCAAAATGGACGAAGGGGACAGTTTGTCTCTAAATGGTAGCTCTCATATCAATAACACGCCCACCTCACTCAAGGAGAGTGTTGGTGCAGGCAATAAGAGACCTAAAAAAGACCCTGCTTCATCTAGGAAATAACCTGTTCCACTTACCTTGCAGAATGTTACAAAATGTTCAAGCCCTTCATGATGGAAACCATCATCACTCTCCAGTGTCTGGAGGACAAGTGGTCTTCCCTTGAGTCAAGTGTTTTGGATGTAGAGCTTCATATTGGAGAGCCTTGAAGTACAACCTTAAACGTAGATGAAATGGCCAAGGAGATTGATGCATTTCAAAAGACAAACCAAAGATTTAGAAAATCTAAACAGGCGCAATACTCTTCTTTATGGCATATCGGAGGGTGCTGAAGGGGGTGATATGATTGACTTCTTACACATGAATTTACCTAAGATTGTTGGCTTCACTAGCAGTTTTCCCCTCAACATCCACAGAGCCCATCGTCTTGGGCCCAAAATTTCCAGTGCATGTTCTACATCCAAACCCAAAGGAATAATCATCCTTTTCCTTCAGTATACAGACTTAATGTAACTGCTTTCCACCGCCAAGCAAAGGATACAGATGATCTGATCGGGATACAGAAACCTTGTCACAAGCAATTTCTGAACTTGTGCTTCCCGCTGCATGCAATGAATGCACAATTTGGCCTTATCAACCCATGTACCTTCAAAGTCACCTACAAGGATTGAACCATTTCTTTTGATTGTCCAGCCAAACTTAAAGAGTTCATTCATCTTCATAAAAAACAATCTACGGACAATGGTGACTCATGAACTTCCATTTAGTCCACATATTTTATGTGTCCAGTTAATTTTCTATTTGTTTTTAGCTGATATTATTGCATTCAAGTACTACATACCTCACTGTATGCCTCTTGGTTAGGTAATATATCCATTCTTTTACCATGTGTCTCAAAATGTGAGTTATAAGTTGTTCCCCATTTAACCTTCTTCCTGTCTTAGAAATATAAATTAACTTTTTGATGCAAAACTTGTTTTTCTACCTTTTTTGAGAAATATGTCTTTTTTACATGGACTTTTATTGTGTTACATAATTTGCCTTATTCTTCTTTTTGTATTAATGGAATTATTACTGTGACATGTTTTTCTATGTCCTAATATGTAAAATTCCTTAATAAAGCATTTTTAAACTTCAATAAAATGTTAGTGGGATAGCACACCAAGCATGGCAGGTCTAACAGCTCCCATATATGTTTTAAAACTTTTTTCACTCTGTGATGGTTTGTGGTTAACAGGGGAGGGCTGTTGGTAGGATACGTGTTCCACATCTCAGATAGATTTCTCTTTACAATCAGTGATTTAAACACAACGCATATTTCTTCTCTTCTAAAAACTATTTTTAAATGTATTAGGTTATGTTATCTATGATTCCCAGAACAATTCCTGACCTCTATATCTTCTGAATATATTGTGACTTTTAGAAGAATCTATATGCCAGAGAGGGCATATTTGTGTAGTGAAAGTCTCTGATCCACTATATTGATCTTCTTGTTTTTTTAATGGGCAATACTTTGAAGAGTAAGAGGCATGGGGGAAAAGATCGGACCAATTGCATTTCTCGCTTTTAAGAGTACCATTGATGGCAAAAAGAGATATAAAAGTTGTTTACAGGCATACTCGCTGTGCAGAACTGTGACTGGTACTTGTTGAGCAGAAAAGAGTAGAGTTTTGAAAAAGCTGAATTGCTGAAATCTCCTAATAAGTTGTTCATTGATATATTTCATGAGTTGCTTCTCAAATAAAATGATTACATACTGCTGGGTTATAAATGATGTCGAATTAAGTAGGGTTCACTTCAGTGGTTTCCCTAACAGGCAATGTAAAGTGACTTTTTTAATTTTTCAAACTCCAATACATCCATCCACCCAGCCTGTGGAAATTACCTTTCTGCAGGGTCACCCCCAAACTTTTTGCCTTCCTCCTTCTCTTGTTCTGACCTGATTTGTGCTGGCTTTAGGACTCTGCACACTTTACCACTGCTGATCAGGCTAAAGTGCATATGCTTTCTCCTTAAAACATGGTGACATTGGCTCATACCCAATTGGCTTATCTAATTTACTTTTAAGTCCCTAGTCAAGTGCACTACATGTGCCCAGGGCCTGTAAATTGAATGCTACTAATGGGCTGCAGCACTGGTTGTGCCACCCACATAAGCAGCCCCCTAACCATGTCTCAGACCTGCTTCTGCAGTGCCTGTGTGTGCAGTTTCACTGCCACTTCGACTTGGCATTTAGAAGTACTTGTCAAGCCAAAAACTCCCTTTTTCCTACATATAAGTCACCCCTAAGGTAGGCCCTGGGTAGCCCATAGGGCAGGGTGCTATGTAGGTGAAAGGAAGGGCATGTACATGTGTGGTTTACATGTCCTAGTAGAGTAAAACTCCTAAATTTGTTTTTACACTGCTGTGAGGCCTGCTCCTTTCATAGGATAGCATTAAGGCTACCCTCATATACTGTTTGAGTGGTAGATCCTGATCTGAAAGGAGTAGCCATGTCATGTTTAGTATGGCCAGAATGGTGATACAAAATCCTGCTTAATGGTGACATTGGATTTTATATTACTATTTCAGAAATGCTACTTTTAGAAAGTGAGCATTTCTCTACACTTAAGTCCTTCTGTACCTTCCAATCCACGTCTGGCTAGGTTTAGTTGACAGCTCCCTTGCGCATTCACTCAGACACACCCCAAACACAGGATACTCAGTCTCACTTGCATACATCTGCATTTTGAATGGGTCTTCCTGGGCTGGGAGGGTGGAGGGCTTGACACTTACATGTCAAAGGACAGTAGCCTGCCCTCACACAAAGGACTGCCACACCCCCTACTGGGACCCTGGCAGAGAGGATGGAACTGAAAGGGGACCTTGTGCACTTTTGAGCCACTCTTTGAAGTCTCCCCACTTCAAAGGCACATTTGGGTATTTAAGCAGGGTCTCTGACCCTACCAACTTAGACACTTCTGGGGTAGACACGCTATCTGACAAGACACTTCCTGGAGAAGAGAACCTGAACCAGAACCTGCATCCCACCAAAAAGAACTGCCTGGCTGCCCAAAGGACTCACCTGACTGCTTTCTGTGAAGGACTTCTGCCTTGCTGTTTCCCTGGTGCCTTGCTGCTCTCTGGCTGTGGTGAGAAGTGCTCTCCAAGGGCTTGGATCGAGCTTGCCTCCTGTTCCCTGAAGTCTCAGGACCAAAAAGACTTCATCTCTACAAGAAGGACTCCTTGTGCAGTGAAAATCAACGCACAGCCCGCCAGAAACGACGCACAGCCAGCACGTGGTGACAAATTCACCACACGCTGAACCGGAATGACGCAGCCCGACTTTGCAACCAGAAGATCGACGGAGTGCCAGTGTAACAACCGAAATTCGACACATAGCCCACTGCATCGACACACAGCCGAGCCAGAATGATGCAGCCTGACTTCCAGAGAGAAATCGATGCATCGGCTGCCGTGCGGTGGAAATGTCTACGCAATGCCCACCGGATCGATGCAGCCCCTGTGACTTCGTCCTGTCATCGCTGAAAACCCATGAATTGTCCCGGGGCGTCCGAAAACCCTGCAACCTAAAGAGGATCCACAGTCGTCCCTGCGTGAAAACTAAACGATGCATCATCGTGTGCGGCCCGAGAAATTGACACACACCTCCCTGTTTTCCACGCATTTCCTCCTCTGCGGTTCTTTGCATGTTTGATGTTGAACGCAAACCAGGTACTTTGTGCTTGAAAGAGACATTTATTGCTTTTAAAAGACTAAAGACAGTTTATATCACTTTTACAGTGATATCTCAATATATACTTATTGCATTTTAATTGTTTTGACCTGCATTTTATCAGATAAATATATGTTTCTAAACACTGTGTGGTGTATTTGTGTGGTGGTCTACTGTGTTATTGCATGATTTATTGCACACATACTTTATACATTGCCTTCTAAGTTAAGCCTGACTGCTCAGTGCTAAGCTACCAGACGGTGGGCACAGGATAATTTGGATTGTGTGTGACTTACCCTGTCTAGAGTGAGGGTCCTTGCTTGGACAGGGGTAACCTGACTGCCAACCAAAGACCCCATTCTAACATAACCTTAGCAATCTAGATGAATATCTAAATAGTCAGCTCAGATAAGTCCTTCCAGAAAGCAAAATGAGAGAAAGGCAATTGAGCTTCTGAGTATAAATAGAACAAGGAGAATACAGAGAGTGTGTGCTAGTGGTAAGTTCGTACTTTTCAAAGTATAGTAAATGGAAAGAAGAGGATACGATTTTGGGTTTTCATCAGGTGTTTGAGTCATCAGTTTACTATTTCTTTGGTTAAAATACAGACTTGAGAAAAAGGAGATTTATGTTCATAAAGAATCTTGAGGTTGTGGTGGACAGGTAAGGAGCCAGTAAAGACGTCTGTCCCCAAAGAGATATGTTGTTTTCAAAGAATATGCAATTGTTTTTCTGTATATCTCCTGGGGACTAGTGGTTTGCTATGAGCCTCTGGTGCCCTGTAATTAACCTGTGTTTGCAGTTTTTGTCTTCATTTTTTAAAAGAGAACGGGACAAATGATTTGAAAGGAGGCGGAATTGGATACTGAATGTATATGAAAATGAATTATGTTGCTTGAAGAATCCATCATTGAATGTTAGGGAGCATAAATCGATAAAAGGGTTTCTTAGAAGGGTTAGGAGTGAGAAACCAGCAATTGCCGATCAAGCTCTCCTTCTATCATTATCCCTCTTTCTTTCCTGCATTGCCTGCAATGTAGTGCTATAAATCCTATGAGCAGGTAGGGAGAGTAATATACCTTTTATTGTTAAAGAGGCCTGTGGTGGTATATGATCCCTAGGGTCTTTACTGTTTATGTAATTCTGTCCACTAAACTGGCTGTGGGAGATTTGAGACATCTGCCCTTTGTGAATAGCTTTGCTACCACTAGACTACTAGTGACCCAGATGCCCCTTTTTGTTGAGGTTTGCTTTGACACTCTTTTCTTATGAGCAAGGTTTATTGCCCATTTCCCAAGTAGGAAATCCTTAGGTCTAGCCATAGCCTTTTCAGCATTTGAGTACTGGTCTTGTGTTTTAGGCCACTTGTATTGTAGTGATACCCTCATGATTGCTGCTTTTCTAGTCTTTTATCAAATCTACTTTCAAACCGAGCGTTGTGTTTAATTTTTAACTCATTATTTACCCAATAAGAGAGTGTGCAGTTCTCATTTTAAAGGGGGAACAGTTTTAACCAATTCCACTGCCATAATCCGTTTGTTGTTTTCTTGGATCACTTTTAGCAGCTGTTAAATTAGCTGCTGTGGCAGCGTGGAAGATGAAAAAGGAACACTCAAGGAGCTTTATGGGTATCCACGGTGTTGGATTCTGTTACAGCCACCAAAGTTATAACAGTATTATCAACACTCACTGCAGTGTGTGCAGTCTAGCAGATACATTGTTCCCATCCTGAACTACCAGCACTATGGAGGGCCGAGAGCATTTCATGCCATTTGTGATCTCTGTCTGGCTTCCAGGTGTATCTTTTTGTAGATGTGGATCTGGCACAATGGGCGAGTTTGCTCAAGCGACATCCATCAAGAATGTAGCCACTGGGAATTCCATTGTGCACATCATCATTGGTTCAGCAAAGGACCTGGAATGTTTGGGGTGGTGCAGTACTACTGGTCTTCCAATTTTTGATAACTTACTATACTTCCTGATATTGTTATATTTCTGGCTCTCAAGAGTTGTGCCACAAACAGTCTGCAGCCTTGTCCTTACCCACTGCAGCCAGCATTCTCTCTATGGGCAACAATTGAATTGATAGTCCTTGGTGTTAAACATGAGGGATAGAGTTGTAAGAGAATCTAAAGTAGAGTTATAGTTATGGAAGATAGTCAAGCTGCAGAGTCTCTAATCTAGAATTATATTTTCAAAGCTGGTCCGGAGGGTCTAGTGGAGACAGTGGAGATATTGGGGCAACACAAAAGGCATCATTAGGTAGCAGTCACCTTTATTTCCCCCATTGCGGCCTTTGAGAAAACCTTAGCTTGTAGTAAAACAAGTGACATTGATTAAAAATCCTTCCTTTTCAGGTGATATTCTTTTTGATATAAAACTTGAGAGTTAAGTAATTTACTGATATATTTAATGAATTAATAAAGTAATCAGTGTGTGGAAGGGTTGAGGATTGGAGGATAGGCACAAATCTATGTCCTAGAATTTGACAGCAAAACAGGGATGATTGTTTTCACAGTTTTGGATGGGTTGTGAGTAGTTTTCCCTCAGACTCATTTACTTTGCAGATGATTACTATTGCTTTTAAAATGGGTTAAAAGAGTGCTCAGAATGAATGAGATTAGAGTTAACTATAAACAATATAAAAAAGGAAAGTGAATTTGATAATGGTGCTTAGTGATTATCCAATATGCTTTATGAAAAAATGCAAAAGTAACCGGGTGATAGAAGGAATTGTTGAATTAATCTCAACAACTGGCATTCTCTCCAGCCCCACATTCCAGGCCATTTTTTTGTGCCCACTGTGCCATTCTAGACAGTGATTCACCCTACGCAAATCAGTCTTGCTCCTGGTCCAATAGGAACAGTCCAGACTAAGTTGGCAGGCCCAGGTTCCCTTGAGATTTGAACACAAGCAACCCCAGGCCCAAATCAAGCTTTCCACTATCACCTTTTTGCATACTTCAGTACGGTGCCCCAAGTGTGATGGGTATGCCCAGATGTGGGTCCTTTGTCCTCTTTGCCACTGGAACAAGTTACACCTGACTGATGAGTCCCACTGAGGTTGATTCTAGTCTTTGGTTGCTTATGTTTCGGTTTGGAGAGGACCTAACTTCGGAGTTTGGGCTTGACTGTTACTACTGGGAGCCGTATCAAGGCATATTTTTCTATGGCTGGGTCCAATCTGAAATGGCATTGTGGGCAAAAAAATAATGGAATAGGATGCACCCATGAGTAATTACCAATGGCTGAGATTTAATCAAATATTCTACCAATCACTTTTTAGTATACTTCAGTTATGCAAATGATAATGCAGATTAAATCACTCCTTAAAACATTGATGAGTTAAGGAGAAACTTATGGCATAGAAAGACAGATCCTTTGTCAAGCACTACCCTGCTGATAAAGATTGCATTGTCTTACAACAACTGTGGTTCAAACTGGTTATTTATGCAACACCGCAAGTGTCTAATCGGAATGTGACTACTTTATGTCAGAAATCTGCCCACGTAGGTGTAATTAAAATGGCCTCTGAATAATAAGGAAGATTAGCAATTTCCCAAATAAAATTTAATTACATGGTATAAAGCTTTTTGTGCTGCTTATGGCCCTAGGTCAGATGACCCCCAACCTGGTTAACATTCAAAACCTAGACGTGACAGCATGGTTTGGGGAAATAATTGTGATTTGGAACTTTAACTGCATAATGAACTATAAATTTGAAACTATTAATCCCCGCACAACTCTCCAAACGGTAGGAATGTGGTGCTCCATACTTGACTTGATGAAGGCACACAGACATTTGGGCTCTTGATGAATATTGAAAAAGATTGTACTGGCTGTAATATGTCTCAAAGATGGACTTGGCCCTGGAACCACAAAATATAATTTCCTATAATAATATTGAAATATGTCCTAAAATTAACTCAGGCCATAATTCCAACTGTATTACATTCAACAGAAAATTGATGACCAACTTACATGAACGTTTTCACGTTCTTTATTTTCAGATCACACATATAAATGGACCATGATGACCTTGTTAAAGGAGTTTTTAACTATTAACATGGGAACCACCTCCACTCATAGTATAAACACTCTTAAGGCATATATCCAGAGTCACTCAGAAGTAAGTTTGTAGATTATCAAAATAGGCCCAAATGCTAGGGAATTGAACAATCAATCAATCAATCAAAGTGTGCTGGCGCTAACAGTTCATCGACCACTGATCTAAAGAAGTAAATTAGAAGGCCTGATTGAACTGCCAGGTTTTTAGGCTCTGCTTAAAGGATCCTTCATCTGTAGTGGCAGTCTGGTAGAGACGAAGGGCATTCCAGCCAGCAGTGGCAAGAGCAACGAAAGAGGACCTCCCAATGTCTTCCTCTTGATTTTTGGCTCAACAACCAGTAGAGCATACAAAAAGTGCAAAGTTCTTACAGGGTGGTAATGTATGAGTCTTTTGGCTAGGTAGCCATGACCTGACCTAGAAAAGGCTTTATGGGCCAACACAAGCCTCTTGAAGTTAACTCCCCAACTGGCAATCAATGCAATTCCTTAAGGTCTGAATGAATTGGGTTGTTCTTCCAGAGATTAAGGAGGAGCTGGGCTGTGGTGTTCTGGACCAGCTGGAGTCTCTCAAGTTGGTTCAATGGGAGCACTCAGTACACAGCATTGGCATAGTCGAGTTGAGAGGTTATGAGGACATGAATTACCATCCTCTGGCAGTGTGAAGGAAGCAAGAACAGAACAGAACATTTCTTAAGGATCTAAGAAGGCCAAAACACATTCCTACCACACTGTTCACCTGGGAGCTGAAGGACAATTTATTGTCGAACTTTACCCCAAGGTTACCTGCCACTGTGGGAGGGGTAGGAGGAGCAGAGCTGGGCCAAACTTCATTGCAGCAAGAAGGGGAAGAATGCCGAAGGCTAGTATTTTGGTTTTACTGAAAATGCACTGGAGATTGCTCAGATGCATCAACTGAAATACTGCTGACAGACATGCTTGAAATCTTTTCTGTACATAAAGAGAACAAGGGTCCCTATGGGGGAAGTGTTGACCTCAACTCCCTCGGTAATGGTACATAACCAACTAAAAGATTGGTTTTGGCAAAAAGAGCCAATTTCATTCAAGTACTTATTAAAACAATTATAAGTAATTCACCCCCAGTCACATCATTTTTTTTTGCCTAGTCATTCCAGTTTGGACCCAGCCATATGCAAATCAGTCTTGACCCTGCTCCCCATGGAAACAGTCTAGCCCAAACTGCCAGGCCAGGTCCTCCCTGGACCAGAAACAAGCATCCTGGAACTGGTTTTGGGGTATTACCTCTCTTCAGCCAGGCTAACTTGAATCTGGTGGCATAGCAAGCACGGGACCTACGTTTGGGCATATCCTTCCCACTTAGGGTGACAAATGCAAGAACAACAGAGAATGGGAGTAATCTCCTCAGTGGGTGTATTAGCCCAATTTTGATGGGGTAAAGAAGGTTTAAGCCTTCTACTAATGGGACCCTTCTCTAATCTCCAGGTAAAATATACTGTTGCATGGTCTGACCAAGTATTACACATGAAATCTGATACATCAATGCAGCAGTTAGAAAATATATGCTCATATTTATACTTTTCGTGCTGCATTTGCGTAATTTTTTTAAGCAAATGCGGCGCAAACTTAACTCTATATTTATATTTTGACACTAGACAAGTCTAGCATCAAAATATAGGAGTTAAAGTAATTTTTTGAATGCGTGAACGCACCTTGTGTCAATGTAATGCAACGTAGGCATTCCAGTCCAAAAAATAACTCTAAGCCTGTAGCGCCATATTTATCCCCCCATGCAAAAACAGTGCCAAGTGGGAGGCGGGCCTAAATACAGGTGCTAAGCTTGCTTAGCACCATCATTTAACGCCTGGGTCTGACCAGGAGTTTAGGTACCTGTGGCCCCATTTCCATGGTTGAACACCATGGAATGGGTCCACAGGTGCCCTCCGCAAGCCCCAGAAACACCTCCACCCCCACCAGAGGGACACCGGAGGATGGGGGACCAAGTCCCAGGTGAGTCCAGGTAAGTTATTTTTGTAAATATTTTTTTTGACATCGGGGGCCTTAACTTGTGGTCCCCTGCATGGCACAGAGTGCAATGGCCATGCCCAGGGGACACTTGCCCCCTGTGCTGGCAATTGGGGTGGTGGGCGTGACTCCTGTCTTTCCTAAGACAGGAGTCATGTTTTTGACAGTTGTGTGGCAGAAAATAGCGCTAGTCTGGTTAGAGGCATTTTTTTTGCCTCTAACCAGGCTAGAATCATTTTTTTACGTACAATCCTCTCCTTCCCTACCGCCAACCCCACCGGGCTAGCATATTTTTTTAAGATGCTAGCCCAAGTTTAACAGCAGCTTGCGCCATTCAATTAATACGGCGCCCGGCTGGCATTGTGAAATGGCGCACGCCGGCACTAACATGTTTGCCGCAAAACTGCGTTACCACAGTTTTGTGGCAAAAAGTATAAATATGGTCCATAGAGTCAAGCATGTGACCTGCTAAATGGATGCGTTGGTCCACAAACTGCATCAAATTCCATTCTGACATGTTGTCAAGAAGGAGGCGCACATGATGATCATCAACCTGATCCAAATCAATGTTCACATCTCCCAAGATGAAAATTTTTGAATATTTTAGAAGATATTTGGATAGACAAAGGGCCAGATGTAGCAAAAAGAAAATTTGCGAGTTGCAAATTGCGAGTCCATGCGACTCGCAATTTGCAACTCGCAAATTGGTATGCAGTACGGTGTCTCAGACACCGTCTGCGAGTCGCTATGGGGTCGCAATGACCCACCTCATTAATATTAATGAGGTGGGTCGCAAATTGCGGCCCCATAGCGAGTCTAGGCACTCGCAAACATGGAGGCCTGCTGTCGTCAGCAGGCCTCCATGTTCGTGACTGCTTTCTCAATAAAGCAGTTTTTTATTTTTTAAGTGTAGCCCGTTTTCCTTAAAGGAAAACGAGCTGCACTTAAAAAAAATACGAAACCTTTAGTTTCGGTATTTTTTCAGGGCAGGTAGTGGTCCTTTGGACCACTACCTGCCCTGAAAAAATAGTATTGGGTCCATTCGCAAAGGGGAAGGGGTCCCATGGGGACCCCTTCCAATTTGCGAGTGGGTTACCATCCACTTGAAGTGGATGGTAACTGCGACACCCTTTGCGACCGCACATGCGGTCGCAAATGGTATTGCATGCCACTCCGAATCGCAAATAGGAAGGGAACACCCCTTCCTATTTGCGATTCTGAAATGCATATTGCGAGTCGGTCCCGACTCGCAATATGCATTTCTGCATTGCAAAGAGGCATTTGCGCCTCGCAAACGGCGATTTTCGCCGTTTGCGACGCGCAAATCCATTGCTACATCTGGCCCAAAATGTCTCCAGCATAGCCGCTAGGGCAGTAAATTACAACTCCGGCCAAGGATTTGGCAGAGTTGCTAAGGCTAGAGAAGGAGCATGCCATATTAATACATGTCTGAAACTCATCTAAAAAGGAGTTTATTTTTCAATTAGCAAAATGCACTAGTATAGTGGGCCACTCACTTAGGGAGAGAACTGCTGCAGCGTAGACGAGAAATAGAGTGTTGTGCTTTGAAAATGGTGAACTCATCAGCAAATATTAGCTCATAAAAATAAAGAAAAACAACATAAAAATATAATAACATGATTCATATAGTACTTGTTCTGTACCCTCCACAAAGTATATAGAAACATACCTACAGTCAGTCAGCATACCTCATCTTACTATGTACAGGCTAATATGATAAAAGATGACATCACATCAAGTAAGAGCTGCTTTTACATCTTTACCTACAGGGAAAGCTGCAGGAGAGGACTTCATTGCTCTTGGATGCCATGAAGCATTTGTAGATATACTTGCTCTTTTGCTCCTTTTCTCCATCTAGTCATTTCTGGCATTGACAAGGGTATGATATTCTGGCCACATTGATCGCTACCAGTATTATCATTTTTTCTAAGAAAAAAAAGGAACCCTACTAAGGAAAGGATCATACCATCCTGTATCGCTGATTGGTGAAGACATTGACATTTATGCTAAAATATTGGTTACTCACTTTGATTCAATTTAAAAATGATAGATAACAGCAACATGGGTCTACACCTGGATGGGATAGCACTAATCACACAAATGTGGCTATTTCTATGTTTGAGGTTGCCAACACCTTATATAAACCAGTCAGTTTCGTCCTCTTACATGAGGAGAAGGCATTTCCTGGCCTGACATCTCCTGGCCATTTCTCTGGTCTACAATGAGAGTAATTGGAATCGGACAGAAATTTATGAACCAGGTTAAGATACTTTATAAATTTCCTATAGCTAGAGTAGTGCTCTCTGGCCAGAGACATATACTATTAACCGTGGTATCTGTCAGAGTCACTCTGTGTCTCCTTTGCTGTTTGCTATCTACTTAGAACAATATCCATAGTGCCTAATAGGCAATAAAGGTACAATTCCTATTGAATTCAATGGAATGACTGTCTATGCTTATGATGTGGACTTGTACTCTGTGAATGTTATTTGGCAAGGACTAGCATTATAGAGTAGGCTGCCTGTTTTGGCATGCGGCATAAATATGTAACAAACATTGCTGTGTATCTTGGAATAAAGATCACTAGTCTTTTAAATTATCTTATTCATTCCAATTATGAAGATTTATTGAAACAATGTATATTTAAAATGCACTTCTGGCACTAATTAAAATGCACCTCTGGCATTGACTCCAATTAAGCATCATTGGGAAATGCAATATTGTAAAAAATATATTATTTTGCCAAAATTCTTATACTTGTTAAGAGCAATTTCATTATGAAAACCTAATTCTTTTTTAAACGTGTAAACTTGCCAATTGGCAATTTCATAAGGGGACTGTCAAAGAGTGAGAAGATCTCCCTGCGGTATTACGTATTCTCCACATAAAGGTTGCCTGACTTTACCAGACTTTAAAACATACTTTTGAGCTGCCACTGGAGAGCACATTTGTTGCCTTTTAACAGATAGCAGTGATAACACCCAAGCTATCTATTGACAATTGGCACTGATATGCACTAATTACTTCTCAGGCCTACAGATACTAATTACTTCAAATGTATTTCAAGATCATTGTGGATATTAGTAAAATATGGGCTTAATGGTGTGAAAACTACTGAATAGCTCATATTAATTTCACATAGACACCACTTTGGGGAAACATTACACTTACTTCCATTTTTCACGATGCAATTCCTGTTAGATGGTATGAGAAGCACAGACCCAGTTCCTCTGGACTGAGTAGTGACCACTTCTCTGACTGGTCACAGACTTGCGGTCCCAGCTCTAGCGTTTCAAGACACACTTATCTCTTTTCCTCTCTCGCTCTTCTTGCTCTCTCTCTCCCTTACACTCCTGCCTTCTCCCTCTCCGTGTGGACCCTGGTAGTCTATCGTTTGCTGTACCTTTCTCTCTGTACCTCTGTTTTATTTTTGCCTCCTCTTGTGCCTCAATTTGGTCTGCTTTGCCTGTTCTTGTGCCTTTGTTCTGTCTGCTTTTGACCACTTTTTGTCTGCTTTTGGTTTGGTTTTGCGTCTACCCATTTTACTCTCACATTTCACATTTGTGCCTCTAATTTGCCTGCTTCTGAGCACATTTTGTCTGCTTTTTTTCTTGCCCAACTAAGTCATCTGCAGCTGTGTCTGTCCTGCAGTGCAAGAAGTGGAGATCTGGGACCTGTTGGACGCTGCCGCCCGGACATCATGTTCCTCACAGAAAAGTGGCTCACCACTGCACCAACACCAGACATTGCTGTGGCCATCCCTGCCAAATAAAAGACATTAGATCATCAGGAAATGCACTAAAACACAAACTCAGAGGGAGGAGTCGCCATCATCTTCAAGGACAACTTCAGTTGCCTCGCCTTCACAGAAACTAAAACTGACTACATAGAACACCTCAACTTCAAATTACAAATCACAGCCAACTTCACCCTGAGTGGAACCCCATCTAGCTACCAAACCCCAGGCCCCCGAACCAACTTCACCAACAACATCACTAATTTCATCTCCCTTCATCATCAACTCCAGAGCATACATCCTCCTAGGAGACCTTATTTTCCACCTAGAAGACTGGACCAACACCAACTTAGACACACTTCTAGACAGCCTAAAACTTAGACTAACCTAATGCATCTCTAACCTAATGCATCTCCGATCCAACTCATGCCATGGGACTCATCCTGGACGCCATCTTCCCATCCTTCCACAACATCATAGTCAACACACCCACGCTGGTCACCTGGACTGACTATGCCTTAGTCAGTTTCACAATCAACATCCACCACCACAGAAGAATTTTTGCTATAGGCCAAGCATGCATATAAACAACTTAACTGATTTGGATTGGGCTTCCACCATCTACAAGAACTTACTAGAGCACACAGACTACCTAGCATGTTACATCAACACCTTCAACAAATGGATTACCTCCTGCACCAACACTAGCCCACCTCGCCAAAGTCACATAGCAAATCAAGAACAAAAAAAAGGTGGTACACAGAAGACCTCAAAATGACCAAAGGGCAATGCAAACAAGTAGAATGGAGGTGAAGAGCAAGCCAGGGGGAAGTACAGGAATCCACCATGACATGGTACCGCCCACAAATCTAGGAAACAAAGAGGAAGGTTCCAGCTGAACACATCGACACCAGCTCCAACCACAGCATAAAAGTCTTTGCTCTTGTACAAGAATTCTATACACCCAAAGCAGCCGCTAACAACATCAACCCAACTCAAGAACTATGCAATTACCTCTTGAACTTCTTCTACATCAAGAGCACAGCATATACAGCAATTGTGCCACACAACTATCCCCCATGATCCTTGCTAGAAACATCCCAGTAATGGACAAATACAACAAAACAACCATTCAGACACTATCAGAATGGAGGATACCACAGCAGTCATAAAAACCATACACTCTGGGGCCCTGCTGTCAGACCCCTACCTCCATCATGCCTTCAACAGAGGTACAGCCACCATAAGCGTAGCCCTCACTCCCATCCTAAACACCTCCACCAACACAGCCACCTTTCCTGAAACCTGGATGCATGCATTCATTAATGCTTGCTTGAAGAAGCCCTGAGCCGACACAACCCAACTCGCCAACTACCTACCACTATCCCTCATTCTATTCCCAGCCAAGGTCCTGCAGAAAACCATTAGCAGGCACCACTCCAAACATCATGCTAAAAACCAGCTTCTCAGTGCCACACAACTGGGGTTCAGACTGAATCACAGCACAGAGACTGCCCTTATCTACAGGTGACATCTGGATGATCCTCCACAGAGAGGAAACTGCAGCCTTCAACACCATCTACCATCCCATTCTAATCAGCGGACTCCATGACATTGCCATTTAAGGAAGTGCCCTCCAATGGATCTTCATATTTTTCACTGGAAGAACTCAACCATCGACATGTCACAATACTCCTCAGAAGAACTGAACTCATTTTCAGAGTCTTGCAGAGCTCCTCGCTCAATCCGACCCTCTTCAACATATAAATGACCCAGCTGGCAAACTTCATACATACTATCAACACCAGAAAATGGTCACTCAAGCCCTAACCACCAGCAGACTGGCCTATGGGGACACACTATATGCAGAAATAACCAAACAACTCACAAAAAGATTAAAGACCTTTCAGAACACAGCAGCTAGACTACTCATCAATCTCCCACGCTGGGCTCACATCACACCTCACCTAGGGGAACTCTACTAGCTAACAATAAACAAGTGCACACACTTCAAACTCTTCACCTACACATGCAAAGAACTTCACAACACATGACCTGCACTACTGGAACAGCTGCATACAAATCCACAACCCCTCCAGACATCTCCACTCTGCAGGGCCCTTACTATCACACACCCCAAGAATTCACAAAAACAGATTGGGGATAGTGCCTTCTCAGACATTGAGCCAAAAGCCTGGAGCAACCTCCTACAACACATCAAAGCCTCCTTCTCCTTTCTTGAATTTGCAAAAAGCTGGCAACCTGGCTCTTTGGGCAAACCTCCCAAGGTTAGACTCCCATCACTGTTACTTCACCAGGATCGTCTCATGGGCATTAGCACACTATAAAAATGCAGGTAACAAAATATAGCATAATAAAAGGGACTTAAGATTGCTGGTCAATTGTTTAATGGTGTGGGGGTCGTACTTTTTTCAGACATACAGTTCAACATGCAGAGTTCAACATACCAAAATGTTTATAAATATTTACTATTTCAATCAACATCAAAACAGACATATTTGTTTGGAAGACTGACATATTTATGCTCGCACTAATATAATCTGACAAAGTTTCAGTTGGAGAACTTCATAAAGCCATGAGTCATTATAGAAAACACAATATTTCAGCACTGTCTAATAGATGGGCAACTATAATTGTAATGTTAAATCAACTACAAGAAACAGAAGCTAAGTCTAACAGAGAACTAATGCAAATACAAAGGGACTCATTCACAAGCCCTGTCTGCCGCCATAGCATCATTTTTTTTATACTGTGGCTGTGCAGAAGAGTCCTTCACCCCACGATATATTTACAAACTGATGCAATGGGACCATTGCGCCAGTTTGTAAGTCCTTGCACCACATTATACATGTGACAGGCATAATGCATGCAATGGAGGTGTTCCCCCATTAGGAGGCTCCCAGGAATGGTGCAGTGAAGTCTAGAAGATTCGACTATGTCATACTCGCTTCAAGCCTCTGTGTCATTCTCGCGCCTAGCCTCAAGAGCAGGCATTAAAGTAACACTAGGCTGTTTAAATGGGCCTCCCCAAGCTTTACTGGACTAGCCTTAACAGTTTTGTAAATGAGTCCAAGATTTGGACTCGCGGCTGCGATGTTGTGGATATGTTTACAAGCTGTCCTCTATTGTTTGGATATTGGTCTAAAATGATTTATCTGTCTGTGCGTTTTCATTTCAGTGTTGACATAATAGTATGCTGCGAACTAAATTAAGTGTGACTAATCATAATGCACCAGTTGCATTTATTGCTGTGGACTCTGCTCCATTGTGAATAGCTCGGAGATGCATTAACCAATTACCATTATCTATGAATGACTGGTGGACGCGAATGTGTCAGTAACATGAAACTGAATCAGCCCTTTGTAAGGTCTAGGGAAAAGAAGGGCTTAAGAAATTGACTGAGTCTTGGACTCTAATATTTAAACATTGATCTATATAGCCCTGTTTTTGTTGACTGTTAACAAACCATTTCACCACACATGAAATGAAACACAAGAAACGTTTATGGCGCAGTCTTTTTTCTTTTCCTCCGTTCTTCTTGATTAATTGTAATCATATTATGCTGGTTAGCTCAATAGTATTCTTTGTTCGAATTTCTCAACAAAAAAAGCGAAAGTCAATTGGTTATTAGGTGTAATTAATTAAAGAGTAATGCATGCGATGGTGTCGTCATATAGAACTTTCTGTAGGTGTGTGTCTGTGTGTGCGTCAAAAAATGTAGGCAAATGCAATATAAGGGTCAGTAGAGCGATCAGTAAGCAAACACTGATATGTTTAGTGCACTTAAAACCATTTCGAATATATTTGGAGTTCAACTTATGGTTTGCATAGCATTGCTAGGACTTATTGTTTGCTCAGCTAGCGATTATTGGCCAATTTAGAAGGGGGTGGGGGTGGTGTAAGAAGGTTGTTTTGTATACTATCACTAACTTTTCTTTTCCTTTTTTTATTACTAAATTGGCTAAGATTTTTTTACTTACCTTAATGTCTATTAGGTAGAAGAAACCATAACGTAGCTTGAACGGATTTCTCGTTGTAAATATATATAATCTGTATATTCATTCATGAATTCATTCCATACGTATGAGGTATACAGCTTTTGCAATAGTGTTAAGACTGGCCTATATACACTTAAAAGAATAGATCTTCTATGCTGAACAGAAGACTCAGAAATAAGGATAACAAACCAAGTCAAGATAAATAAGTGCACAATTGAATTGTACCGAAATAAAACATTTTGTATGGTCTTTAAAAATATCTTTTAACTTTAAACGATTTTTATTATTGACGGGGTAGTGATAAGTGAGTCCTAATGTAATTGAAAGGTGCCTTTTTCATTTTAAGAAGACCAATAGAACTATTTTATTTAAGATACAATGTTATACTGCCACATTCCAGCAACAGGAATGAAGAGACCAGACCATTCGTGTCCTGTACCTTTGAACATCATCCAAAGACGTGACTTTAACAAATGCATTATGTGTTTTATAGGAATCATATACCCTGGTGCAAGCATCACAACCACAGTCCATTAATCTTGGGAAAATGTTTTACTTCCAGTTCGGACTCGAGCCCTGTAAAAGAGCCATTGAGTTTTTCACATGCAGTGGAATTGCCTGTTCCACTGGGAGACACTAAATTGAAATTAAGGCTGTTTCACTTGGCCTACAGGATGCGCCTGCAAATGTAGACATTGCAAAATGGTGAAAAAGTCTGTGTGTGCCCCTGCGTATAAAGTGGATGCCTTGTAATGTTCTGCAGCCACTGGGAATATTGGCCTGATTGAGGAAAGAAGGCAGGAAGAATGAGATGGCTTTGACATAAGTGGATTTTAGTGCATTGAAAATGTTCTCTCTTCCCTGCCGTTTAATGGTAGAGCAATATTCCACTGGGGTCTGCAAGGAGGAGGCAGAGTGGATCCCCTACAGCTCGTCTTTAAAGAAAGGCAACCCTTAAAACAGGTGTGTTAGCAAAACGAATTTCCTTGATTTTAAGTACCATTTGACTGTCTGATTTCTGCTACCATTTCATCAATAAATTCGGTGTTTTTTTATTTCATTGGTGCCTGAAGTATCCGTTAGAAAACACAGTAAATAAATATAACAACTGACTTCTGTGTTGGAAGCTATTTGTTGGTACTGTGTGGCTAGGGAGGCTCCAATATTACTGCTACGACTATAATGTGTTGCTCGAATGAGAGTTTACCATAAAAAAGAGTCAAGAAACGGCTGGCAAAACAGGAAAGGGTTAGTTTAATTAAGTATTGTAGGTGGGAGAGCAGTGACAGCACCAGGAACTGAGGACTGTCTTTCATTGAACATCAAAATACATTTCTCTGAGAGCAATAAACACATAAAAAATTATTTCCTTGGTGAACTATGCAAACTATTGACAAGGAGTCACAGATACAATTTCCAGATAGGAAATGCAGGTGGGCCTCGACCTGGCATGGACACTATGTGGGCCAGCGAAGATGTGTCCAGATGTCTGGCCTGAGTGGCACGTGGTTGGCACGTGCACTGTGTGTGCTGTGTTCTGATTGGCTAAGTGTTCCTAACTACATGTAGCATCTATCTTTATGGTGTTTGGGAATGCATGGTCCCTCTGGCCATTTGTGCTTTATTAGGGCCAGTCTCGGGGGACCACTGTAGTGGTTCTACCTATCTGTGGGATCTCATTTAAGCTTGTGTGTTTGGCTGAAGGTTAAGTTTTACCCCACCTGTGACTAGGGATGGGAGATGAATTCCACTCCACCGGCAGAGTTCGCAGAGTTTTTCCGTCTCTGCGCAGAGTTCCGAAAAACCTCTGCTGGGTGGTGCAGAGTTTTTCCTCTTGCTTGCACTCCCCAATTGTAGGATGCGAATGAGAAAAATCAATTAAGAGACCATCTCCCAGCGAGACTTCTCAACATGAGCTGTCACTCATGTCGAGGAAACTGCCTTTTGAATAGAACATCTTCTCAGCAAAAAGAAACAGCGCCCTCTTGCACTATGCCACTCGGTCTTATTTCACAGCATGGGATGAACTCCTGATGTTAAAAATCAGCGCAACTTACCGCACTCCGCCGCACGCAGGACTCTGCGTAGCACAAAATAGTTTTTTCGTGGGGTTCCGTGTAGCAAAACTCTGCAAACTTCCCCCAGGCCTACCTGTGACATGTCAGTCATTAATCTTCAGGACTGGGCCACATAGCCTGCCTGACCATGTGCCTATGTGTTGGGGTTGACAGAGGTTTCATGACGGGGGAATCCAACAGGGGTTATGTGATTTCGTTTGTGTATGATAATGTATTGTTTGTGTATAAAGGTGTCTTGTTGTCATGTGCGTCGATTGATCTGATATTAACAATTGTTTGTTGTAGAAGGAAATGATGAGGTGCCGGCGCAGGATCTGGCCATACCTTATTTTAATCTTTTTTTTGGTGGGTAGCACATTACCTCTCAACCGTCACCCAAAACTCTCATTTCCATTGGGATTCTCAGGGGGAGGCCAAAAGCCCCTTGTGTTCCCCCTGGCTCCCAGGCCAGCACTCAACACCAAGTGCCAGTGGGAGCCAGTAACAGCTATATGTGACCTCAGCCAGTGGGGGCAAACTTTTATTTTGGCTTCAACTGGGTGGGGGAAATCTAGTGTTCTCTGCCCGCGAGAGCTCGGGCTGGAAACAGCCTGTCTTATTCATTGTCCCTGGGACACTGACTTGTGTTGGGCTCCTAGGAAAGGGGTCCCCATGGAAAATACTTGGCCAAGGTAGGGTATCCACACAGAAGCTCGCTCCTCAATACATTTTTAATTGTAAAAAACAATTTCTGGGGGCCCCAGGGCATGAGGTTCCTGGGACCAAACGTTTCATTGGGAAGGGAAGCGTATGCATGCCTACTCCCCTTAACTTTTGATCACAAAGGGGCAACCAGTATAAGTCAAAGCAATATCGTTTCAAGATTGGAATGCTTAGAGTAGGTGGCACTAACCACCCTTCTCTTCACCCTTTTTTGCAAATGTGGCCTCCTAAGACTGAAAGGCTATTGCTTTACGTATACTGAGTGCTCCCTTGTGACTGAATAAAGCTGTCTCTCTGAAAAGCTCTAAGAGCAAAACACATTCGTCAGGGGCTGCTTTTATTCAATGCAGGATGACTTGTGTGGTATTTCACCAATTGAAAGCTATAGTGCTGTGCCTGGAGTGGTAAAAGTCCTTTGTCATTTTTCACTCAATATGTATGGCACTCAATAATTCTATGCTTAAAGGCATTGCTGCAAAAATGGCAAAAGACTTTGTCACTTTTCTAGCTCAGCACAGATGGCACTACACTAATTCTATACTTGAAAACTTTGCTAGAAAAACAGACAATTGAGCTGTGCAGTTTTAGTGTGTCGGTGGTGTTGTAGAGCGTTTTACATAAAGGAGCTGCTCGCCACGTAAACGTAGGAACTGCCCACAGTTCCTTATTTCCTTTTTTGCATACTTTATGTGGCACTCTAAGCCTATTGGCATTGCTTTGACATATATAATATAAATATTAGCAAGCCTACACATCTTTGATGACTCCCCCACTTTAAATCTGCCTTCCCTTCATGGATCTGCATTTAATTGAGAAAATTAGGAGTTAGCTAAACACATTAGGACCTCATCATGAGTCTGGTGGTCACTTGACCGCCAGACTTGCGGATGGTGGTCGGACTGCCGACAAAGCGGCAGTCCGTGCACCATATTTTGACCATAGCAGTCGTGCAGAGGTGGGACCACCAGCACCACCAGGATCAGAGATTCTGGCGGTCTGGTTGTTGCTGCACTCCTAATTTACCAGGGCAACGTTGCAAGCAGGGCTGCCCTTGGGATTACGACCTCGTTCTTCGCCAGCCTTTCCATGGTGGTAGCACCACCATGAAAAAACTGGCAGAAGATGGGTGCAGGGGATCTCAGAGAGGCCCCTGCACTGCCCATGTACCTGGCATGGGCAGTGCAGCCCCCCCAGGCCAGCACCATCACAATGTTCACTGTCTGCCGTGCAGACAGTGATCACTGCAAGAGTGCTGGTGCACCCTGAATCCTACTGCATTGCTACCGGCTCAATTCTGCGCCAGAGACAATGCTGTAGGCTGTTTCCCGCTAGGCCAGTGAGCAGAAACCAAGGTTTCTGCCTGATGACCTAGCAGGAAACTCTTAATGGGCCCAGAGGGGAGGTAGAACCTATGGCAGCAACCTCCCCATTGGAAGTTCGGCAGACATAAACCGTCTGCCGAACTCGTAATAAGGCACTATGTCTCTGCCAAATTTCATACAGATCTATTAAACAGAGCTAAAGTTCTTAGTAAATCACAATGTTTTAACACCCCCCTCCCCACTTTAACTTTGCACATCTCCTTGTGTCAGTACAAAATCAGAAATACCTGTATTGGGTGTAACTTGCTAACTGCTTGTAATATTTGTCACAAATTCTTCAAACAGCATTTAAGTTCTAAGCAAATGAAAACATAGTTACACCCCGATGTAACTTTGCCCTCTCCCATGAAGGACTGGCAATAAAACTTGACATGTCACTAGAAAATCAATTCTTCCATGTTTCTCTCAAATTTTGTGATGATTTGTTATGGAGTGCCAATCATATTAGCAATTGAACACTTTTTTGCCACTCTCTTTTCAAATGCCCTTCCCTGATGAATCGACATGAATGTGAGATACCAAGAGAAGGCTAAATTTGCTAATTGTCTGTTAGATGCCAAGCAGATCTAGCCAATAGTGCTATCTTTTTAAATAAATGAAATGATTGGGCCCTTTTTGAAATATGCTCCTTTCCCATTGGATCTGCTCAAAGTGTGAAATACATGCACTAACTATAGTATGCTAACTAACACTCACATTTGATACAGATTCCTCAAACAGTGCCAGGGTTATATGCAGATGAAAATACTATTCCCGACCCCTCCAGCATTGCCCCCTCCCCAATAGATTGGGACAAAACTTGATGTATCAATAGAAAATTAATCCTGCTAAGTATCTGCCAAATCTCAGGCATTTTCATTAAACACTGCAAAAGCTATATGCCTATAAACCAATGCCCTTTGAAATGACAAGAAAAGGCGTTAAGCCTTTCAAGCCCACCCACTTTATTCACATTCTAATGTCTCACAAATCTCTTAAATGATTTATACTAAACAAACATGAGGACACTTTCTGAGTAAAGTTCTGCTTTAATGTCAGGATTATTGGAAATCTGCTCAGCCGTTTTGGTTGTAGTTGCACTAAATTGGAAATCACATCCATTTTCACCTCCCCCTCTAATTTTTTTCTTTGCATGAACCTGCATGAAATTTGGGGATTTAATTGCTTTCCATCGTCATGAAATTTACAAATCATGAAACAAGATACATTTTTGTGCTGGTTAAAATAAATTGCACTCCAATAGGGGACAAAGTGAGAGGTGCCCTGCTGTTGGGGAGATGTATATATAATTGTGATAAACTAAAAAAATAACGAGCTTGCCATTGTAAAATTGTGATTACTATTAAAGCTGTGATAACAAAGTCGGCATTTTATGCCTCTGAGAAAATGCCCAATTTTATGTAGAAAACTGCAATTTTTAGCACAATATATTTTAAACAAAGAAGACATTTATTTATAAAAACAACTGCATAAAAATATAGAAAAAGAAATCCTGCTGCACTCGCTAAAGTAGGTGTGAAACAGGGTAGGCCAACTGCAGAGTGCAGAGATCATGCCCTGTGGCCAAACCTTGAGTGCACGGCCTTCGCCCTTGGCCAGCAGGACAGGATGCAGACCAGGTGCTGAAGCCCTGCTGCACATGGACAGAAGTTATGCCCAGTGGGGATTGGCTTCCCATGGTGAGGTTGGTGGCAGCTAGGCCCTACAGCCAACCACTGTTGCACATGACCAACGAGTTGGATGTCTGTGGTTGGTTTGGCGAATGGCTTAGTTGCAGACTACTCCCTGACTAGGACAGGGTTGGTGCAGAGACTGGCCCCAAGTCAGCCCTGTGGCCAACTCCAGCTGCACACATGCAAAGCCAGAGGTCATTGGGGATTTGGAAAAAATTGCATCATAAAAGGATCTAGACGTTCACAGGCAAAACCCCAGTTAAAAACTGAGGGTCTCATTACGAGGCTGACGGTCTTAAAACCGATAGACTCGCGGTGGCGGTTGAACCACCGCACTCCTGGTGGTCCAACCTCCAGACTACGAACCTGGTGGTCAGACTGCCAGGAGACTGCCATCACCACCAGGAAAATGGTTCCTGATGGAGTGGCGGCGGTTGGAGTCGTGGTCACCCACGGCGGTGCTGAGTTCAACACCCCCGTGCTAATCATGAGTCCACTTTCCGCCAGCCTTTTCATGGTGGCTTATCCACCATGAAAAGACTGGTGGAAAGACGGTGCTGGGTGGCCACAGGGGGCCCCAGCACTGCCCATGGCCTGGGCAGTGGAGGGGGCCCTCTGCCAGCACCATCGAATGCGCACTGTCTGCTCTGAAGACAGTGCACATTCTGAGGTTATTGTTGTGCCATGGCATTGGCCTCGGCTCCCTCAATCCCATGGCACTGTTTCCACCGGGCTGACAAGTGAAAACATCATAATACGATGTTTCCACCAGTCAGCCTGGTGGAAACATCATATTGCGGCTGGGGGCCAGGCCTTCGGTATGACAGCAGCCTCCTTCCTGTGGCCTCATTCCTGCCAAAGCGTAATGAGGCCCTGAGTTTTGGTTCTGGCGACTCAAAAGCATAAAGCAACTGAAATTTTCCAGTTATGGGTTGTGACAAACAGAATGCATTGATGTTGTCTGCCATGCATGAAATGGCATAGGCTAAAAGACAGTATAACATCCATACCAATGCTATGTAGAACTATTTTGGTCAATTCACTCTTAAAGGCATGTGTGTGCCAAATCATTATGTTGGGAGGGGGAGACATGTATGATTACTACTAGGAGTAGATCTTTTCCGCCTACTTGTAAAGTGCTTCAAGCCAAAGATTTATACTAAGGAGTAGGCGTAGATCTTTTGCACAGAGATCTCTGAATGTAGATTTACCTTTCTGAATTGCCCCTAGAGCCTCCAGACTCTGCTCATTTTTAAGCAGAACACTCCATTGAGCATCAAATATTTTTATTCAATAATATATTTTCAAATCTATTCACAAATGTTGTGAACCAACTCTGATACTTCAGGCAATTGTGTTACATGAATACAATACATCTATATAATAAATGCATGTTTAAAGTATCTGTTTTGCCTATTACGGTAAAAAATCGGATTATTTTCAGTTCAGGGGACAGTGGTTTACAGAGTACTCTTCAGTATCGAATGCTGGCAGAGTTTAACGTTTTCATTTTATTACTCTACAAAACCTTGTAACTTTCCTGTAGCACATTAGTTGTTTTAAAACCCATAATTTATGAAGTCACACATATTAGATAAATCAGTTTTAGCACTATTGCCTTTCTTATTGTGCAATATTTTCTTTTCCGTTCCCTCTGCCAAGTAGAAAAGGCAAACCCATTAAACTATTTGTCAGCTCCCATTAGAATCATTGCATGTTAATCACCTTTAGTGGATATACTTCCCAAAAGATGTTGCCAGAAAAAACTCCTGATTCCCGATTACTAATTCACTGCTGAACTACTACCGCTTTTCACCACGTTAATGCCTGGGACATTGACAATTCTTGTCCTGCAAACTGTGCATACATGCATCATGAGATCAATGATTGTTTTCAAGTACTGATTTTAGAATGAGGTGGCTCACTAACTGAAAATGAATAGTGTGATGCACTTTTGAGGTGAATTGGCACGAGATATACTCACTTGCTGAGCTTTTCAGTCCTCTGAGACAAAAGAAGTGGTTAAGGTGTAATCAATCGAAGGGGCAGGTCCTCCATAGGAGTATAGGGGAGTTGTCCCCATGCCTGCGAGCCATTGCATAGTCACATGTGCTTCATTTATTTTCCCAAGCCTATTACTTTCGTCGATACCACGTGCCACATTCATTTATCCATCCTTATGGGGTGGGCCCATCACTGAGATGTACTCAAAGGCATGTGATCGAGGCATACAGCTGGGCTGTGTAACTGAACGGCTCATATAAGATTGACCGGCATTTTGCTTGTGGCCAGCCCGACATGCGCAGTTTAGGCTTCCCCAACTAGCGCTATCAGAAAGCTGGTGAAGTAGAGACACAGCCCCATTGGTCTAGTATGGAGCGCTGGGTTCGCCTGTTCCAGCCAATCCTCACATTGCTCTTATACGGTTTAATATTATTAACAGAATGAGAAAAGTACCTGCATTGGCTGTGATGTATGGTGCTTAGTTTCTGGTAAGCATGTGAATACAGTCAGGCAGAGTGGTGAGTTAGTGTAAAGGTAAGCCACAGTAATAATTAAGTATGTAGAGGAAAGTCATGTTAGGTACGCTATTTCCATTTAAAAATTACGTCTGCACAGTTTATGGGAAAATGTCATGAGTATCCTTCACCATTGGCCTCATAGAGGGAGATTTACCATTAACTGTAAGACATGTTGCTCAGCTTGTTGCTGAATGTGATGCAATAAGGATAGCACATATTTTTACAGAGCGCAGACAAAGGTGCTGATAGAAACGGTCCCACTTCTGTATGGGCTCAGAATGGCGTGCTGTTTCCAGATGATTATCTGGAGATGTATGGTAACTGCACAGTCAAACTAGGTTGGCACTGTATGGTACTAGATTGGGATGAATTTTAAAGCATTGGCCCTCAGGTGTGTAAAGAAGATCACCAAATTAAGATGTTTTTTTTTTACATTAAGTTAACCATGTACCAGTCAATACAGTACGCTTGCCCCATCATTTTTACAAGTCACCACCCACGATTGAATAATCAGCTTATTCACAGGTAAGGCAAGCTTTGCTGTGTCCCACCAGATCAGGGGAGAATTGTACTCCACTGTGTTGGCAGACTATAGCTTGCCATATTTAGATTTCTCCACCAGGCAGGTGGACCTTTGTTCTTTCAGAGAAGCTTCCACCACAGCCACTCTTCTGAAGGCATTGAAGTCTTGCTGTATGGGCACCAGGTTCAATGCATCTGAACAGAAAAGACAAATGTCCCTTGTACTCAGGAAGATTTCTCTCATCGTGTGGTGGGTCTTTTATTTGTTTTCCTTATTTGTTTTCCTTTTTGACAGTTCTAGCAGTAAAAATTACAGGAAAAAGGCTACCCTATAAAACAGCCAGTTTGAGGTCTTTTGATGGACAACCAAATACGAGGTGGGCCGCAGGTCAAAGGTTCCATGCTATGTTTCTTTTGGAAGAGCCTCCACTTGTTCTATTGGTGGAAACATGTAAGTAAGAGCAGAGAAACCATTAGTTAGGCAGCCACACTCTTCTGCCACATTTGTGGTGGAGTACTCTCTTTGTCGAACTCTAAATAAGTCTCTTTGTTTCTTTACATACATTGGTGTTATTCCACTACAATTATAGGAGTAGCAGAAGTAATGTGCCATTTAATCTCTGGATGATGGTAGAGTAAGTGAGTTGAAATGGCCTTGACCCTCACAACTTTGAGATTCTGGATTAATTTTATAATCTTACAAATTAGCATAGGAGGTATGATTTAAAGAGAGAAAAAAACACACTAAATGAAAAACAGTCAATTGAAAAAATGTCATTGAAATCAGGGCAATACAACAAATTCAATCAATTGATGGTCAAGATTGACATTTACTGTCAAATAAGGTTGCCATTTTCATTGAAATTCAACATTTGTATTTCTGGCCTTGGCCATAGTTCTCTCACATGAAAGGAGGCAATTGGCCCTTGAAACCAAGCACCCACTGATGGAGAATCTCTGTTAATACATAGCCCAATGGGGGAGAACGAAGGAAATATGGATGTGGCAGCACCATTCAAAGTCCTACTTCTACCTAATAGCTGGTATCTTTGTGCCATCCCCGTCATGCAACTTTGCCTAATGTTGGACTCAATGGCTTTATGTACTATGCCACCCAAAGAACATGTGTTGTGATTTTAGACTATAAATTGAGTCCCCTATATTTGTCGTCTCTGTTTGATGGAAACTCTCATCCAATGGTGGTTGTGTTGTGGTTAGCCACCAATCCCCACAGGTATCATTAATGAGTTCTCACCCCTGTAAGAACAGGCCCAGAAGAGTGCTATTTTATCTCCCAATCTCTGTTTGGTAGAAAGAAACCATCCACTCCGGTGCTTCCCGCAACCTAATAGAGACTGTCAAGGCTACTCACAAAGTTAATTCACACTTGTGAGTAATATACACGTGTAATTTACACTTGCACTTTTGAGTAACTTTACTACTTTGGTCTTCTCACAAAGTCCCAGTATAAAGGTACTCAAAAGTGTAAACTTACTAGTGTCCACCCTCTGTTAAAGGTGGTGGGCCAAGTTTACAAGTGCAAGCTACTACTGCTAAAAAAAACAATAGTAAGTCCAGCACAAAATATGGCCAACCACTGGTACAACAACACCGTTCCATAGAAAATAATGGAAGTAGACACTTAAAATAAAAACCTATATGAAATAACGTTAACGTAAATTAAATTGGTTAAATTAGTTACAAATATATATAGATGTAACTTAATGTTAAAACATATCTAAAATTGAACATATTTCATATTTTATTTTAAAATAATTTAAAAACATTTTGAATTTAAATATTATTAGAACATTAATTGTTATTACACCAAAAATATTTTAAATGTCATTAAATATATACTCCACTTTTAAATATTTCTAATACATACTATTTTTTAAATTTAGGTGGGATTTTTAAATTAATCTTTAGAAAAATATTTAATATAGTTAAAATACATTAAAATAACGTTAATAGTGATGTTGCAGTTTTATGTTGTTCACCATTTAAAATAAATATAAAATGTCATTTACATATTTAACATAGCAATAATTGAGTGATTTTTTTAATAAACATTTTTCTTTTTCCTATACATTCCCAAAGGGAGGTCTCTGCCATCGGGAATGCATTAGAACATCCCCTACCTTGTGGTTAACGACATAATTTAAACCCATTTTTACCTCACATGTGAATCATATATGTAAATGCTTTTCTATGTATGTTGTTCTTATGCACAGTAGAAGTCTATGACCTGTCATGCCTACTAGGAGTGCAACAAGTGGGGACGAGGCCTGGTAAAAAATAATACATCATATTGACCTCTTTTGGTCTTTTAGACACATGATAGTCTGCTTGTGGACCAATGTATTGCCCAAGAATATTTAAATTTTCTGAAATACGCTCACCATTATCACAGAAGTCCCAATATCAAGGTACAGAAAAGGCAACAGGTTTAATGTCCCAGAAGGACTATGGATTCCTCATATTACCGCAGCATATATTTGTTGACGCAAACCTTTGGAAGATTCAGGTATTCCGAAGTATGACTGACTTAGATATACAACAACAGGGGCTCTATTAGGAGTTCCCAGGAATGTCCTTGGATAATAATGGGTGGTATTTTCCAGCAAGGTGGCAGGGATTCTAAGTCATTCTCTGATAATAGAGACAAACTTGCGGAACCTCGAATACCAGTTTCAATTCCACATGTTTTTCTCCTTCAGAGGAAAGTAACAGGCCCAAATCCCCAACCAATACCTCCAACTTGGAGCAGGTGTTAAATGTTGTGGGAGCTTTTCTTTTACTGTTGAGAGGTGGAACGGTGCAGAGGGGCGCTTGAGGGCAGTTTTGTTTTTAACAGAAGAAGTTACCACAGGTGAAGGAATAAGGGAGGGGACAGGCTTAACATCTGTCCACAGCCTCTGCAACAATACACAGAATTCTGGACTTAAAATTGTCTGGTGTGGAGATTTCAGACCTTATTATCGTGATCCTGTCTACAGCATGAATGACGTAGTTGTCAATAGTGGTATCCAAACCTAGGGATCATACTCCAGACAACTTGTAATAGAGCCCAACAGGAAAAGATTCTAGAGAATATTACATAAACGCACGTGCTGATTTGAGCCTTTCTCTCTTCCTTCTTCCAATGGCTGTGTTATCATGTTAAATTAAATTTTGTATCAATGCAATACGCTTCTCACATCTATATAGGCTTATCCAGTCATAATCACTGTAAGCCATCTAAAGTGCAAAATACCTACTATTATCTGAAAAGCGATCTAGAAACTCAACCACCTGCAGTGGTGTATCTCTTCTGTCTGCTGTTTCCAACAATGCCAAGGTCAACTGTGAGAGTGTCAGGAAAAGTGGAAAAGAGCCCCAAGTACAGTTTGGACCCTCCATTAAGTTTAGAAGATGACTGATTTGGTGAAGATGGAGAACAGGGACGTGGACCCTGGTTTATTACAGTTGGTACCTCTCTTCCAGCTTCAGGTAGGGGCTTCTATGTAAATGGCCTTATAAAACAGCAGAGGCAATGCTTCGGTGACTTGCAGGATTTCACAGCTATTTTGGATTGCTTTGCCTCTGGCCTTTTAGCGGTCATTCTGACCGCGGCGGGCGGCGGTCGCCGCCCGCCATGCGGTTACCGCCGAATGACCGCCCCGCGGTCAAAAGACCGCGGCGGACATTCCAACTTTCCCGCTGGGTCAGCGGGCGACCGCCAAAAGGCCGCCCGCCGGCCCAGCGGGAAAGCCCCTGCAACGAGGAAGCCGGCTCCGAATGGAGCCGGCGGAGTTGCAGGGGTGCGACGGGTGCAGTGGCACCCGTCGCGATTTTCACTGTCTGCAAAGCAGACAGTGAAAATCTGTATGGGGCCCTGTTAGGGAGCCCCTGCACTGCCCATGCCAGTGGCATGGGCAGTGCAGGGGCCCCCAGGGGCCCCACGACACCCGTTCCCGCCATCCTGGTTCTGGCAGTGAAAACCGCCAGAAACAGGCTGGCAGGAAGGGGGTCGGAATCCCCATGGCAGCGCTGCAAGCAGCGCCGCCATGGAGGATTCCCTGGGCCAGGGGAAAACCGGCGGGAAACCGCCGGTTCCCCTTTTCTGACCGCGGCTTTACCGCCGCGGTCAGAATAGCCCAGGAAGCACCGCCAGCCTGTTGGCGGTGCTTCCGCTGCCCTCCGCCCTGGCGGTCAGAGACCGCCAGGGTTGGAATGAGGGCCTTTGTCTCCTCTCATATTCACCATCCCCTTTTGTCTCCATTTCTTCTGCACTTGTTTCTTTGGTTCTTCCCTAGGAAGCTGAAACTAGGCCACATCTTGTCCATTCTAGAAAAACACTGATCCTGAAGTAATGGAAGATTTCTGGCCTATAACCAACCTCGCATGGCTGGGAAGAACCACTAAGAAATATGTATGCATCCTACTACGTTAATTCCAAATCTCTACTATTGACGTCCCAATTAGACTTCAGAGAAGACCACAGCACTGAAATGGCAATACCAAACATAATCGAGGATATTGATAGAGTGGACCATCATTAACTAAGACCCTAGAACAAAGAATGTTAGACTAGTGCTACTGGAAACAATCCATCCACAAACGCAGATAACAATTAATAAACCTTTGACCATATTCATCTCACTCATTATGTCTTACGATGTAAATAAATTAGCTTAATCCCTAGTTTTCAACTGTATCAGCTACAGGAAATAAAACACGTACTCTACAATAATCAACTCAGAACTGCTGCTCATACTCAGGTACTGTGCAGAATTAGGGCCAATGTGCAATTAACTTTTTTATTTATAGCGGAAAAGCTTGTACTTTTTCCATACAAAACCCTAGGGTTTAATATACTATTTCTCCATTTTCTTGTGTGATGTTTGTGATTTTTCTACTGATTTTATTTTTCATTTTACTATGATGTTGTTTTAATGTTTGGGACATACTTTCACTAGGCCTTGGGTGTATTTGTGATGCATTTTTCAGATTACATATAGGGGGTTATGGATGACTTTGCATCAAATGCAAAATGCATGTTATTTTTCTCTGCATGTGCTAATTAGTGGCTAAGATTGGGGTTGTGTCTGGAGTCCTGGTCCATGTAGCCAGACATCTTCCTTTGTTCTCAGCTACCAAATTTTTCTACATGTGCTTGCCCACCATTTGTGTATGTATTACATGGTTGATATTTGTGTTTGGGGAATTTTTAAAGTAGGTTTGTTTTTCAGTTTTATTCATTGCTGATTTGATTGTGGTGGATGAAGGGAAATTGCATATGTGTCATATTGGGTGAATAAAGAATATCTTCACAATCCTTTCCCTGCAATGATTCTAGAAGTTTTTCAGGGGAGGTGCTCCAAGCAGGACCCGCAAGGGTGTTGTTTGTTCTCTGAGTCTCCTTCTTTGAGGCATTGGACATTTTGTATAGCAGGTGTGTGTGTTTGCCATAAGCTGCCATGTATTCTTCCTTCACCATTCCTCCTTCTTTGCTGGCCACACATATTTTAGATTTTGCCCTCCTCCCATACAGTCCCCATGGGCCCTAGAGGGACACCATCAATTAGTTATTTATTTTATTTCTGCCTGCTCCCCTTCCTCCTATAGAGGCCCCATTTGCCATGGAGGTACACCAGCAATCATTTATAGTATTTTTCAATTTTAGTTTGTCTCCCATAAGGGAGGGGGCAGCCTTTGATGGAAACCACCAATTAATTAAATAATGTATTCTAGTTTTCTCCTCAACACCTGCTTCCATTAAGTATCCCATTGCCCTGGAATTACACCAGAAATTATTTCAATCATTTACTCATTTGTCCCTTCAACTCCTGCCTCCCCTAGGGTTTTTGGGGCCCTAGAAGGATCCCAGCAATTAAATAATTCATTTATTCAATTTTTTCCATGCACCTCCTGCCTGCCATGGGGGCCCATGTGCCTGGAGGGACACAAGGTAACCTTTTCCTGTGTAATGTCATTGTGAGAAAACAAAAAGGTTTGCTCATGGTTTGTGTACACTATTTTTTAGCTTTTGAGATCATGATGATGAAGATAACTACACGTGTAACACTAGCTTGATTCTAATTTCCTGCGTTTCACTATCTTTTATTGTTTGCAGGTGTGCAAGACATCAGGCACAATACTGAGAGAAGTCTGCAAATTAGCTGGCAGCAACATGAGTCCTCCTCCGCTAAGTTGTTCTGCTTGTGTTAACTGTTTAATACTAGTGTTATTGAGATGGCTCTTGCCAAGACTGCCAAGAAAGTGGCCAATGGGGAGGAGAAGAAGAATCCTATTACCACCACTGGCATCAAGCTCTCACCATTTTAAGAAAATGTGACATACCTGTTGCACCCTCATTTGGAAAGAATGAGACTGGGAGGATCACTTCTGCATCAACAGGACTACAACCACTAAAAACTAAGCCCATGACTCCTAGTGCTGCAGTGACTGCAGTCATGGGGAGCAACAAATCTGAAATGGAAGTGTCTCAGCTGCAAATTGAATTTTCCCAGGAAAGTCGACAACAGGAGAAGCAGTCAGTAACAGATATTCCGGAAGTGGAAGCCGAACAGGAGGTTGAGCTTCCTGCTGAGCAAGTTGCTGTTTAGAAGATTGCTCTTTCCCCATCAGCTTCATTATCTCCAGCAAGGAAAAGAAAGAATTATCCCCATGTTCTCCAACACCCACTTTTGATCATCTAGACATGGATTGGACCCCGGCTGAGTCCGAGACCCACCACAAGAGACAAGGAAAAAGGAAGGCTACCTAAAGCCTTGCAGGTGAGGAACGTGATGATGATGATGAGCCAGTGATTGTCAGTTTGGAGAGTAGCATGGAGGAAGTACAGCTCACCTCCATTCAACCTGCTCAAAGGCATGTGGATCCATCAACACTGCCGGCTCCCATATTTGCAAGACCCCAGAAACCTGCAACCACCACCGCTCATACTACAGTTGCAGTATAGCCACAGAAAATCAAACACAACCACCTCGCTTTACCTCCAGTCCTTCAGGCTTTGACACAGTATGAAAGCTCTCATCCCCAGTTTGGTACTTTACAGTAGCTAGCATGAAAAAACTACAGCATGCTCTGTTTGCCACGAGAATATTTGTTGTGGTAAGCCAGGTGGGCACTACCCACTCTTCCACTTGAAAAAACAAAGCAGTCAAAGTGATAGAAAAAGGTGATGATGAGGAAGAAGTGGATGCCACCATCAGCATTATGCAAACTAACCACATAACCATCCCCCTTAGTGTGCAATGGTCACCAGCAGCAACCTCTGTGTGGCACAAGGCACATCGGGTATAGCGACTTCCACCTGAAATCTGCCTCCTTGCTGCTGGTACCCGTAGTCACCTACTTTTAAGGCTATTTTTAACAAGCAATCACCTTACCATGAAGCAACAAAGAGGCCCTTTTCTTCAATGGGAAGCTAGCTAAAATGTTAGCACTTCACCTCTTCACTTTTTCTTTTGTGAAAGGTGTGGCCTTCCTGGAGTTTGTGGAGGCCCTCTATCCAAAATGGAAGGCCGGGCCTATTTTGCCACAGTTGCTGTGCCAGCACTGCATTGTGATGTGCTGCAGTTGGTTGGCAATGCTAAGAAAGGGAGTGTTTTTCAGTCTATCTACCTCACAATAGACATGTCTAATGGTTGTGAAGAAACATACTATGGCCCTCATTACAACCCTGGTGGTAAATCCCACTTACCGCCGTGCAGAATACCGCCAACACACCGCTACAACACACATTTACAAAACACATTGGACAAATCGAAATACAAACACCTGATACACATACACACACCACTCCCACGCACCCAATCCAATATAAAACACACACCCACATCACCCACAAACCCATACGACCAGAATTGCAACAGAAGGCCAGAGAGAGACACCACCACAAACACCACAAGCATCCACAGACACACAACATCATCACTCACACAACATCCACGCACCTCAGACAACACACACAAACACATCCCCTCACACATCACAACCAACACCACCTCACACATCACCCACACCACATCAACGACACCCCAGGTTCTCTGAGGAGGAGCTCAGGGTCATGATGGAGGAAATCGTCCGGGTAGAGCCTCTTCGGATCGCAAGTGCACCACACCTCCATTGCAAGGAAGATGGAGCTATGGCGCAGAATCGTCGACAGGATCAACGCAGTGGGACGAGCATCCAAGAACACAGGATGACATCAGGAAGAGGTGGAATGACCTACGAGGGAAGGTGCGTTCCGTGGTCTCCAGACACCAGATTGCTGTACAGAGGACTGGCGGTGGACCCCCACCTCCTCCCCCACAACTAACAACATGGGAGGAGCAGGTCTTGGCAAATACTGCATCCTGAGGGCCTCGCAGGAGTAGCAGGAGGAATGGACTCTGGTAAGTCAACTCTTAACTATTATATCCCCCACCCTACCTGCATGCCATCACATACCCCCGCCCTCACCCTCACCCCATCACTCCAAGACCTCACATATGTCCCCCTATCACAACCCACACATCCCAACACCAAGCCCTGCATGCGACACCAAAGCATGGACACCCATCACCAAAGCATGGACACTAGAAATACCCACACAGACCCCAAACCAAATGCACACAAGGACCTAGACAAGAATGCAAGCACTGGAGTACAGGGTCACTCCCCCATTGCACACAATGGCACACACAGATGCAATAATCATGCCTTTCCACCCCTGCAGGACCCCTACCCAATGTCACCGGACAGGAGGTTCCAGACATGTCCAGTCCCCCCACAGAAGAGGCCCACAGTGATGACAGCAGCTCTGCACAACTGGATCAAGATGACCAGCCCGGCCCATCTGGGACCTCGGGACAGGCGGTTCCCCTGACACTGTCACAAGCCACCACAGAGCCACCAGCACAGCACCCACCCAACAGGCCCATCCTTCTGTCCCCAGGACACGTCAAGCAGCAGTGTGTCCACCACTGCAGGGAACCCAGGCAAACCCACCACCCCAAGAAAATCAGGGACCTGGGGGCAGTGGCAGTGGGCACACGGTTCAGGGGACAGATGAACAGGAAAACAGGGGAACTGGGAGGACTGCTGTGCGAGAGGGGGAGGACAGGCCCAGGGAACCCACTCTCCATGAGGCCCTCTCCAACATCATGGGAGCGTACCATCATTCCCAGGAGACAATGGCAACGGTACTGGCCAACTTTCAGGAGACTCAGCGGCTGCAGGAGGAACACTATCTGGGGATCATGGAGGAACTCAAGTCCATCAACACCACCCTGGTTGTCATTGTAGGGGTGCTGCAGGACCGTGTCAACACCAGGAGGGACACTGTGGCACAACAAGCCCACCACCTCTGCCGGCGCTAGTGGACAGGAGGCACCGCCACAGGACCACGACACCAGAACTCCGCCCCCTGCAGATGGAGAGCCATCCCGCAAACGGTCCCTGAGATCCAGGAACAAGACAGAGAACATTGCCAAGACCCCCGCCAGAAAATGAGACCCCTCTGAATGTCATCCTTCTGTCCCACTTTGTCACCCTGTCCATCCTTCAACTGCCCTTGCTCCACTTTCTATGCCCCTTTGGACAATGCACCTCTGAAACAAATAGACTGGACTCTGCCATGTACATTCCTTCACCATCACCCCTGACCATTTCACAACCCCCTCCACTTATTTGCACAAAAATAAACACACATCAATCACAACACAATCTGGAGTCAGTCTGTGTTTTCACAAATCTGTAATTGCAATAACTATGGAATATAGCAATGTCAATTTAAATGTTAACATACCGATGCAACACAGCTCTGGTCCATGAGGTAATATAGCAGAGGTCACAAAGTGGGACCCACATCTGTTAAATGGAAAGGCAAAGTGACAAGTCAGGGTCCATATACTGGGTGAAAATTACTGACTTATGATAGGTCAAACAATAGTATGAGATGTAGGAGACAGTGATATTTTCTTACCTGTGTCTCACTGGAAGTATTGCTGGATAACGTTGTTTCTGTTGTCGACATCCTCTTCTTCAGCCTCCTCTTCTTCACTGTCCATAGACTCCATAGCTGCCACAAGACCTCCAGCTGGACCATCCTCCTGCAGAAAAGGCGCTTGTTGTCGCAAAGCCAGGTTGTGCAGCATACAGCAGGCCACGATGATCTGGCACACCTTCTTTGGTGAGTAGTAGAGTGAACCACCTGTCCTATGTCGGCACCGGAACCTGGCCTTCAGGAGGCCCAAGGTTCTATCTATAATCCTCCTAGTTCACCCATGTGCCTCATTGTAGCGTCCCTCTGCCCTTGTCCTGGGATTTCCTACTGGGGTCAGCAGCCATGACAGGTTGGGGTAACCAGAGTCACCTGAAAATATTAAGGAACAACTGTTAAACACACACTAACCCTTAGGGACAACCCCAGACCCAGACAACTATTCACAGGGTATAGGGTCCTTTTCCTCACCTATTAGCCTCACACAGTGCCTCTGGAGTTGGCCCATCACATAAGGGATGCTGCTATTCCTCAGAATGTAAGCATCAGGCACTGAGCCAGGAAACTTGGCATTCACATGGTAGATGTACTGGGCGGCCAAACACACCATCTGCACATTCATCGAATGGTAGCTCTTCCGGTTTCTGTACACCTGGTCACTTCTGCGGGGGGTACCAAGGCCACATGTGTCCCATCAATGGCACCTATGATGTTGGGGATATGTCCCAGGGCATAGAAGTCATCTTTCACTGTAGGCAAATCCTCCACCTGAGGGAAAACGATGTAGCCGCGCATGTGTTTCAGCAGGGCAGACAACACTCTGGACAACACGTTAGAGAACATTGGCTAGGACATCCCTGAAGCAATGGCTAATGTGGTTTAAAAAGACCTACTTGCCAGGAAATGGAGTACTGACAGGACCTGCACTAGAGGGAGGATCCCTGTGCGATGGCGGATAGCTGACATCAGGTCTGGCTCCAACTAGGCACAAAGTTCATGGATTGTTGCACGATGAAGTCTGTAGGTGACTATTACGTGTCTTTCTTCCATTTTTGACAGGTCCACCAGCGGTCTGTACACCGGCGGATACCGTCATCTCCTCACCTGCCCCAGCGGACGTGCCCTATGGACGAGAACAGCGAGCAGAGAGTCAGCCAACACTGAGGTATTACAAAATGTCATTTGGACACATTTATTAATCCCCAATGTGCCTGTTACTGTATGTATGCAAGGCCTAGATAGGTGTGACGCAGTTAGAATTAATGCCATGTGGCCCCCTGAAATGGCGGCTGCCTGACCTGTAAGGTGGGACAAGGGGATATGATGTAACTGCGCTGGGGTTCAACACTGTCGTGGTAGGCGGTCGAAGACCGCAGCTCTATCCTGCATTGGTTAACATGGGGCCCTATGGGTCCCAGGAGCCAATGATGATGTACGGCGGCAGTGACGGTACGCACTGCCGCGGACGTGACAGCCATTTTCTCTCTATTCACTCACTTGATACCTGACCTTCGACAGGAGAGGACCTACACTACAAGTGCTGCTGTGACCTGTGTCTGGAAGCAACAATGGCTCATGAGTCTAGGGAAAGGGCCCCTGCCTTCACTTCGGAGGAGTTGGAGAAGTTAGTGGATGGGGTCCTCCCCCAGTACACGCTACTCTACAGTCCTCCAGACAAACAGGTGAGTACACTGTGAGCATGCTGCATGGGCAATGCCTGTTTGGAGTGTTGTGGCTGGAAGATACATGGGGGGGACTGAGGCCTGCTTTGTGCAGGCAGTGAGTGCATGTGCGTCTGGGCAAGGGTGGGAACGTTGGCCACTAGTGGTTAGTGCCATCTACACCTAGTCAGGCTCCTGTGACTTGCATGTGTGCAGCAATCGGTCATAGGCCTTGTACCCCATGGCCCTGTGAATAATCAAGGTACTATAAGTGCATGGCATAATGCAGAGGTCTGCTGTGTTTGTATTGTCCGCCAACAGTAGTGGTGTTGCATGCACTGAACATGTCTTTCTTCTGTCTCCCCCCCTCCCTTTTTGTGGTCTCCCTGTTCTTGAGTGCAATAGCATCATCAGGCGGAGGAGCTGTGGCACCGGAGCCGGAGAGAGCTGCATCCCACTTGGCCCTGGAGGGCGAAACAACGGAGTCTGAAGCCACCAGTGGAACGGAGGGCAAGGGGAGCTCCACGGCAGGGACAGGAGCAGAGACCAGCGACAGTGACTCCTCCTCTGATGGGAGCTCCCTTGCGGTGGCAGGCCCCTCTGTGCCCCCTGCATCAACAGGTACAGCCGCCAACCCCCCCACCAGCACCGCCCTCCCAGCAGCCCCTCAGCGTGTGCCCCGTGCCCGATCACCCAGGAGGGTGGGCATCTCCTTCGCCCCAGGCACCTCAGGCCCTGCCCAAGTCAGCCCCGCTGCCCTCAGTGAGGAGGCTATTGACCTCCTGAGAGCCCTCACTGTTATGAAGTCTACCATTCTGAATGCCATCCAAGGTGTAGAGAGGAATTTGCAACAAACAAATGCATACCTGGAGGGCATTCATTCTGGCCAGGCAGCCCAACAGAGAGCATTTCAGGCTCTGGCCTCAGCACTGATGGCAGCCATTGTCCCTGTGTCTAGCCTCCCCCCTCCAATTTCCTCCACCCAGACCCAATCCCCTGTACCTTAGACTATCCCAAGCACACCATCAGACCAGCATGCACACACATCAACACACAAGGGTGGCTCAGGCAAACATAAGCACCACACATCCCACAGGCACTCACACAAGCATCATACCCATGCAGACATACCAACATCCACTTTCTCCACCGTGTACCCCTCCTCCATGTCTCCCTCCTCCCTCCCAGTCTCGTCTACACTCACACCTGCATGCACTACATCTTCAGCCACTACTTCCATCACCATCACGCCCATCACCACACACCGCTCAGGTGCACTTACCATCACCACTACCATTCACACATCCTCAGTGTCCTCTCCCAGTGTGTCAGTGAGCCCTCCTCCCAAAGTACACAAACGCAGGCACACACCCACCTATCAGCCATCCACCTCACAACAGCCTCCAGCCCATGCACCTTCACCCAAATCCAGCAGACATACACCTCCTACAACCACTACCTCTTCCTCCACTCCCAAACCCCCTCCATCTGCCCGTCCCAGTGGGTCTAAAAAACTTTTCCTGGCTAATACTGACCTCTTCCCTACACCTCCCCCCGTTTGTCCCTTAGGGCCAGGCTTTCAAGGCCCCAACCCAGGACCTCAGCCACCACATCCCCAGGCACAGTGGTGCCAGCAACTGCGGCTATTGGAGTGCGTCAACCATCAGGGCTGCCAGTGTGCCACGGAGCGAGGGCAAGGACATTCCGCCACCTGCAAAACTAAAAAAGTTGCCCACATCCCGGAGGGAGAAGCAGAAAACACCTGCCACCAAGGGCTCAGGGAGGACTAAAGGTGATAGTGGCAAGACAGCTGCGCCACCATCCAGGGTGGGGAAGGACCAGAAAGTCAAGGGCAGGTCAGGAGACGCATGGTGGCACCGACTGAGGGACCAGTGTCACACCTTCTGTCCACGTCGACGCCAACCTGTACGGCGGAGAAGACCGCCACCTGCACCGCTGCCACAGATCCCGCAGCCAGCACCGCCACCACAGAGCCCGCAGCCAGCACCACCGCCACAGAGCCCGCAGCAAGCACCGCCGCCACAGAGCCCACAGCCAGCACCACCGCCACAGAGCCCGCAGCAAGCACTGCCGCCACAGAACCCACAGCCAGCACCGCCACCACAGAGCCCGCAGCCAGCACCGCCGCCACAGAGTCCCCAGCCAGCACCGCCAGTGGCATGGGCAGTGCAGGGGCCCCCAGGGGCCCCACAACACCCGTTCCCGCCATCCTGGTTCTGGCAGTGAAAACTGCCAGAAACAGGCTGGCGGGAAGGGGGTCGGAATCCCCATGGCAGCGCTGCAAGCAGCGCCGCCATGGAGGATTCCCTGGGCCAGGGGAAAACCGGCGGGAAACCGCCGGTTCCCCTTTTCTGACCGCGGCTTTACCGCCGCGGTCAGAATAGCCCAGGAAGCACCGCCAGCCTGTTGGCGGTGCTTCCGCTGCCCTCCGCCCTGGCGGTCGGAGACCGCCAGGGTTGGAATGAGGGCCTTTGTCTCCTCTCATATTCACCATCCCCTTTTGTCTCCATTTCTTCTGCACTTGCTTCTTTGGTTCTTCCCTAGGAAGCTGAAATTAGGCCACATCTTGTCCATTCTAGAAAAACACTGATCCTGAAGTAATGGAAGATTTCTGGCCTATAACCAACCTCGCATGGCTGGGAAGAACCACTAAGAAATATGTATGCATCCTACTACGTTAATTCCAAATCTCTACTATTGACGTCCCAATTAGACTTCAGAGAAGACCACAGCACTGAAATGGCAATACCAAACATAATCGAGGATATTGATAGAGTGGACCATCATTAACTAAGACCCTAGAACAAAGAATGTTAGACTAGTGCTACTGGAAACAATCCATCCACAAACGCAGATAACAATTAATAAACCTTTGACCATATTCATCTCACTCATTATGTCTTACGATGTAAATAAATTAGCTTAATCCCTAGTTTTCAACTGTATCAGCTAAAGGAAATAAAACACGTACTCTACAATAATCAACTCAGAACTGCTGCTCATACTCAGGTACTGTGCAGAATTAGGGCCAATGTGCAATTAACTTTTTTATTTATAGCGGAAAAGCTTGTACTTTTTCCATACAAAACCCTAGGGTTTAATATACTATTTCTCCATTTTCTTGTGTGATGTTTGTGATTTTTCTACTGATTTTATTTTTCATTTTACTATGATGTTGTTTTAATGTTTGGGACATACTTTCACTAGGCCTTGGGTGTATTTGTGATGCATTTTTCAGATTACATATAGGGGGTTATGGATGACTTTGCATCAAATGCAAAATGCATGTTATTTTTCTCTGCATGTGCTAATTAGTGGCTAAGATTGGGGTTGTGTCTGGAGTCCTGGTCCATGTAGCCAGACATCTTCCTTTGTTCTCAGCTACCAAATTTTTCTACATGTGCTTGCCCACCATTTGTGTATGTATTACATGGTTGATATTTGTGTTTGGGGAATTTTTAAAGTAGGTTTGTTTTTCAGTTTTATTCATTGCAGATTTGATTGTGGTGGATGAAGGGAAATTGCATATGTGTCATATTGGGTGAATAAAGAATATCTTCACAATCCTTTCCCTGCAATGATTCAAGAAGTTTTTCAGGGGAGGTGCTCCAAGCAGGACCCGCAAGGGTGTTGTTTGTTCTCTGAGTCTCCTTCTTTGAGGCATTGGACATTTTGTATAGCAGGTGTGTGTGTTTGCCATAAGCTGCCATGTATTCTTCCTTCACCATTCCTCCTTCTTTGCTGGCCACACATATTTTAGATTTTGCCCTCCTCCCATACAGTCCCCATGGGCCCTAGAGGGACACCATCAATTAGTTATTTATTTTATTTCTGCCTGCTCCCCTTCCTCCTATAGAGGCCCCATTTGCCATGGAGGTACACCAGCAATCATTTATAGTATTTTTCAATTTTAGTTTGTCTCCCATAAGGGGGGGGGCAGCCTTTGATGGAAACCACCAATTAATTAAATAATGTATTCTAGTTTTCTCCTCAACACCTGCTTCCATTAAGTATCCCATTGCCCTGGAATTACACCAGAAATTATTTCAATCATTTACTCATTTGTCCCTTCAACTCCTGCCTCCCCTAGGGTTTTTGGGGCCCTAGAAGGATCCCAGCAATTAAATAATTCATTTATTCAATTTTTTCCATGCACCTCCTGCCTGCCATGGGGGCCCATGTGCCTGGAGGGACACAAGGTAACCTTTTCCTGTGTAATGTCATTGTGAGAAAACAAAAAGGTTTGCTCATGGTTTGTGTACACTATTTTTTAGCTTTTGAGATCATGATGATGAAGATAACTACACGTGTAACACTAGCTTGATTCTAATTTCCTGCGTTTCACTATCTTTTATTGTTTGCAGGTGTGCAAGACATCAGGCACAATACTGAGAGAAGTCTGCAAATTAGCTGGCAGCAACATGAGTCCTCCTCCGCTAAGTTGTTCTGCTTGTGTTAACTGTTTAATACTAGTGTTATTGAGATGGCTCTTGCCAAGACTGCCAAGAAAGTGGCCAATGGGGAGGAGAAGAAGAATCCTATTACCACCACTGGCATCAAGCTCTCACCATTTTAAGAAAATGTGACATACCTGTTGCACCCTCATTTGGAAAGAATGAGACTGGGAGGATCACTTCTGCATCAACAGGACTACAACCACTAAAAACTAAGCCCATGACTCCTAGTGCTGCAGTGACTGCAGTCATGGGGAGCAACAAATCTGAAATGGAAGTGTCTCAGCTGCAAATTGAATTTTCCCAGGAAAGTCGACAACAGGAGAAGCAGTCAGTAACAGATATTCCGGAAGTGGAAGCCGAACAGGAGGTTGAGCTTCCTGCTGAGCAAGTTGCTGTTTAGAAGATTGCTCTTTCCCCATCAGCTTCATTATATCCAGCAAGGAAAAGAAAGAATTATCCCCATGTTCTCCAACACCCACTTTTGATCATCTAGACATGGATTGGACCCCGGCTGAGTCCGAGACCCACCACAAGAGACAAGGAAAAAGGAAGGCTACCTAAAGCCTTGCAGGTGAGGAACGTGATGATGATGATGAGCCAGTGATTGTCAGTTTGGAGAGTAGCATGGAGGAAGTACAGCTCACCTCCATTCAACCTGCTCAAAGGCATGTGGATCCATCAACACTGCCGGCTCCCATATTTGCAAGACCCCAGAAACCTGCAACCACCACCGCTCATACTACAGTTGCAGTATAGCCACAGAAAATCAAACACAACCACCTCGCTTTACCTCCAGTCCTTCAGGCTTTGACACAGTATGAAAGCTCTCATCCCCAGTTTGGTACTTTACAGTAGCTAGCATGAAAAAACTACAGCATGCTCTGTTTGCCACGAGAATATTTGTTGTGGTAAGCCAGGTGGGCACTACCCACTCTTCCACTTGAAAAAACAAAGCAGTCAAAGTGATAGAAAAAGGTGATGATGAGGAAGAAGTGGATGCCACCATCAGCATTATGCAAACTAACCACATAACCATCCCCCTTAGTGTGCAATGGTCACCAGCAGCAACCTCTGTGTGGCACAAGGCACATCGGGTATAGCGACTTCCACCTGAAATCTGCCTCCTTGCTGCTGGTACCCGTAGTCACCTACTTTTAAGGCTATTTTTAACAAGCAATCACCTTACCATGAAGCAACAAAGAGGCCCTTTTCTACAATGGGAAGCTAGCTAAAATGTTAGCACTTCACCTCTTCACTTTTTCTTTTGTGAAAGGTGTGGCCTTCCTGGAGTTTGTGGAGGCCCTCTATCCAAAATGGAAGGCCGGGCCTATTTTGCCACAGTTGCTGTGCCAGCACTGCATTGTGATGTGCTGCAGTTGGTTGGCAATGCTAAGAAAGGGAGTGTTTTTCAGTCTATCTACCTCACAATAGACATGTCTAATGGTTGTGAAGAAACATACTATGGCCCTCATTACAACCCTGGTGGTAAATCCCACTTACCGCCGTGCAGAATACCGCCAACACACCGCTACAACACACATTTACAAAACACATTGGACAAATCGAAATACAAACACCTGATACACATACACACACCACTCCCACGCACCCAATCCAATATAAAACACACACCCACATCACCCACAAACCCATACGACCAGAATTGCAACAGAAGGCCAGAGAGAGACACCACCACAAACACCACAAGCATCCACAGACACACAACATCATCACTCACACAACATCCACGCACCTCAGACAACACACACAAACACATCCCCTCACACATCACAACCAACACCACCTCACACATCACCCACACCACATCAACGACACCCCAGGTTCTCTGAGGAGGAGCTCAGGGTCATGATGGAGGAAATCGTCCGGGTAGAGCCTCTTCGGATCGCAAGTGCACCACACCTCCATTGCAAGGAAGATGGAGCTATGGCGCAGAATCGTCGACAGGATCAACGCAGTGGGACGAGCATCCAAGAACACAGGATGACATCAGGAAGAGGTGGAATGACCTACGAGGGAAGGTGCGTTCCGTGGTCTCCAGACACCAGATTGCTGTACAGAGGACTGGCGGTGGACCCCCACCTCCTCCCCCACAACTAACAACATGGGAGGAGCAGGTCTTGGCAAATACTGCATCCTGAGGGCCTCGCAGGAGTAGCAGGAGGAATGGACTCTGGTAAGTCAACTCTTAACTATTATATCCCCCACCCTACCTGCATGCCATCACATACCCCCGCCCTCACCCTCACCCCATCACTCCAAGACCTCACATATGTCCCCCTATCACAACCCACACATCCCAACACCAAGCCCTGCATGCGACACCAAAGCATGGACACCCATCACCAAAGCATGGACACTAGAAATACCCACACAGACCCCAAACCAAATGCACACAAGGACCTAGACAAGAATGCAAGCACTGGAGTACAGGGTCACTCCCCCATTGCACACAATGGCACACACAGATGCAATAATCATGCCTTTCCACCCCTGCAGGACCCCTACCCAATGTCACCGGACAGGAGGTTCCAGACATGTCCAGTCCCCCCACAGAAGAGGCCCACAGTGATGACAGCAGCTCTGCACAACTGGATCAAGATGACCAGCCCGGCCCATCTGGGACCTCGGGACAGGCGGTTCCCCTGACACTGTCACAAGCCACCACAGAGCCACCAGCACAGCACCCACCCAACAGGCCCATCCTTCTGTCCCCAGGACACGTCAAGCAGCAGTGTGTCCACCACTGCAGGGAACCCAGGCAAACCCACCACCCCAAGAAAATCAGGGACCTGGGGGCAGTGGCAGTGGGCACACGGTTCAGGGGACAGATGAACAGGAAAACAGGGGAACTGGGAGGACTGCTGTGCGAGAGGGGGAGGACAGGCCCAGGGAACCCACTCTCCATGAGGCCCTCTCCAACATCATGGGAGCGTACCATCATTCCCAGGAGACAATGGCAACGGTACTGGCCAACTTTCAGGAGACTCAGCGGCTGCAGGAGGAACACTATCTGGGGATCATGGAGGAACTCAAGTCCATCAACACCACCCTGGTTGTCATTGTAGGGGTGCTGCAGGACCGTGTCAACACCAGGAGGGACACTGTGGCACAACAAGCCCACCACCTCTGCCGGCGCTAGTGGACAGGAGGCACCGCCACAGGACCACGACACCAGAACTCCGCCCCCTGCAGATGGAGAGCCATCCCGCAAACGGTCCCTGAGATCCAGGAACAAGACAGAGAACATTGCCAAGACCCCCGCCAGAAAATGAGACCCCTCTGAATGTCATCCTTCTGTCCCACTTTGTCACCCTGTCCATCCTTCAACTGCCCTTGCTCCACTTTCTATGCCCCTTTGGACAATGCACCTCTGAAACAAATAGACTGGACTCTGCCATGTACATTCCTTCACCATCACCCCTGACCATTTCACAACCCCCTCCACTTATTTGCACAAAAATAAACACACATCAATCACAACACAATCTGGAGTCAGTCTGTGTTTTCACAAATCTGTAATTGCAATAACTATGGAATATAGCAATGTCAATTTAAATGTTAACATACCGATGCAACACAGCTCTGGTCCATGAGGTAATATAGCAGAGGTCACAAAGTGGGACCCACATCTGTTAAATGGAAAGGCAAAGTGACAAGTCAGGGTCCATATACTGGGTGAAAATTACTGACTTATGATAGGTCAAACAATAGTATGAGATGTAGGAGACAGTGATATTTTCTTACCTGTGTCTCACTGGAAGTATTGCTGGATAACGTTGTTTCTGTTGTCGACATCCTCTTCTTCAGCCTCCTCTTCTTCACTGTCCATAGACTCCATAGCTGCCACAAGACCTCCAGCTGGACCATCCTCCTGCAGAAAAGGCGCTTGTTGTCGCAAAGCCAGGTTGTGCAGCATACAGCAGGCCACGATGATCTGGCACACCTTCTTTGGTGAGTAGTAGAGTGAACCACCTGTCCTATGTCGGCACCGGAACCTGGCCTTCAGGAGGCCCAAGGTTCTATCTATAATCCTCCTAGTTCACCCATGTGCCTCATTGTAGCGTCCCTCTGCCCTTGTCCTGGGATTTCCTACTGGGGTCAGCAGCCATGACAGGTTGGGGTAACCAGAGTCACCTGAAAATATTAAGGAACAACTGTTAAACACACACTAACCCTTAGGGACAACCCCAGACCCAGACAACTATTCACAGGGTATAGGGTCCTTTTCCTCACCTATTAGCCTCACACAGTGCCTCTGGAGTTGGCCCATCACATAAGGGATGCTGCTATTCCTCAGAATGTAAGCATCAGGCACTGAGCCAGGAAACTTGGCATTCACATGGTAGATGTACTGGGCGGCCAAACACACCATCTGCACATTCATCGAATGGTAGCTCTTCCGGTTTCTGTACACCTGGTCACTTCTGCGGGGGGTACCAAGGCCACATGTGTCCCATCAATGGCACCTATGATGTTGGGGATATGTCCCAGGGCATAGAAGTCATCTTTCACTGTAGGCAAATCCTCCACCTGAGGGAAAACGATGTAGCCGCGCATGTGTTTCAGCAGGGCAGACAACACTCTGGACAACACGTTAGAGAACATTGGCTAGGACATCCCTGAAGCAATGGCTAATGTGGTTTAAAAAGACCTACTTGCCAGGAAATGGAGTACTGACAGGACCTGCACTAGAGGGAGGATCCCTGTGGGATGGCGGATAGCTGACATCAGGTCTGGCTCCAACTAGGCACAAAGTTCATGGATTGTTGCACGATGAAGTCTGTAGGTGACTATTACGTGTCTTTCTTCCATTTTTGACAGGTCCACCAGCGGTCTGTACACCGGCGGATACCGTCATCTCCTCACCTGCCCCAGCGGACGTGCCCTATGGACGAGAACAGCGAGCAGAGAGTCAGCCAACACTGAGGTATTACAAAATGTCATTTGGACACATTTATTAATCCCCAATGTGCCTGTTACTGTATGTATGCAAGGCCTAGATAGGTGTGACGCAGTTAGAATTAATGCCATGTGGCCCCCTGAAATGGCGGCTGCCTGACCTGTAAGGTGGGACAAGGGGATATGATGTAACTGCGCTGGGGTTCAACACTGTCGTGGTAGGCGGTCGAAGACCGCAGCTCTATCCTGCATTGGTTAACATGGGGCCCTATGGGTCCCAGGAGCCAATGATGATGTACGGCGGCAGTGACGGTACGCACTGCCGCGGACGTGACCGCCATTTTCTCTCTATTCACTCACTTGATACCTGACCTTCGACAGGAGAGGACCTACACTACAAGTGCTGCTGTGACCTGTGTCTGGAAGCAACAATGGCTCATGTGTCTAGGGAAAGGGCCCCTGCCTTCACTTCGGAGGAGTTGGAGAAGTTAGTGGATGGGGTCCTCCCCCAGTACACGCTACTCTACAGTCCTCCAGACAAACAGGTGAGTACACTGTGAGCATGCTGCATGGGCAATGCCTGTTTGGAGTGTTGTGGCTGGAAGATACATGGGGGGGACTGAGGCCTGCTTTGTGCAGGCAGTGAGTGCATGTGCGTCTGGGCAAGGGTGGGAACGTTGGCCACTAGTGGTTAGTGCCATCTACACCTAGTCAGGCTCCTGTGACTTGCATGTGTGCAGCAATCGGTCATAGGCCTTGTACCCCATGGCCCTGTGAATAATCAAGGTACTATAAGTGCATGGCATAATGCAGAGGTCTGCTGTGTTTGTATTGTCCGCCAACAGTAGTGGTGTTGCATGCACTGAACATGTCTTTCTTCTGTCTCCCCCCCTCCCTTTTTGTGGTCTCCCTGTTCTTGAGTGCAATAGCATCATCAGGCGGAGGAGCTGTGGCACCGGAGCCGGAGAGAGCTGCATCCCACTTGGCCCTGGAGGGCGAAACAACTGAGTCTGAAGCCACCAGTGGAACGGAGGGCAAGGGGAGCTCCACGGCAGGGACAGGAGCAGAGACCAGCGACAGTGACTCCTCCTCTGATGGGAGCTCCCTTGCGGTGGCAGGCCCCTCTGTGCCCCCTGCATCAACAGGTACAGCCGCCAACCCCCCCACCAGCACCGCCCTCCCAGCAGCCCCTCAGCGTGTGCCCCGTGCCCGATCACCCAGGAGGGTGGGCATCTCCTTCGCCCCAGGCACCTCAGGCCCTGCCCAAGTCAGCCCCGCTGCCCTCAGTGAGGAGGCTATTGACCTCCTGAGAGCCCTCACTGTTATGAAGTCTACCATTCTGAATGCCATCCAAGGTGTAGAGAGGAATTTGCAACAAACAAATGCATACCTGGAGGGCATTCATTCTGGCCAGGCAGCCCAACAGAGAGCATTTCAGGCTCTGGCCTCAGCACTGATGGCAGCCATTGTCCCTGTGTCTAGCCTCCCCCCTCCAATTTCCTCCACCCAGACCCAATCCCCTGTACCTTAGACTATCCCAAGCACACCATCAGACCAGCATGCACACACATCAACACACAAGGGTGGCTCAGGCAAACATAAGCACCACACATCCCACAGGCACTCACACAAGCATCATACCCATGCAGACATACCAACATCCACTTTCTCCACCGTGTACCCCTCCTCCATGTCTCCCTCCTCCCTCCCAGTCTCGTCTACACTCACACCTGCATGCACTACATCTTCAGCCACTACTTCCATCACCATCACGCCCATCACCACACACCGCTCAGGTGCACTTACCATCACCACTACCATTCACACATCCTCAGTGTCCTCTCCCAGTGTGTCAGTGAGCCCTCCTCCCAAAGTACACAAACGCAGGCACACACCCACCTATCAGCCATCCACCTCACAACAGCCTCCAGCCCATGCACCTTCACCCAAATCCAGCAGACATACACCTCCTACAACCACTACCTCTTCCTCCACTCCCAAACCCCCTCCATCTGCCCGTCCCAGTGGGTCTAAAAAACTTTTCCTGGCTAATACTGACCTCTTCCCTACACCTCCCCCCGTTTGTCCCTTAGGGCCAGGCTTTCAAGGCCCCAACCCAGGACCTCAGCCACCACATCCCCAGGCACAGTGGTGCCAGCAACTGCGGCTATTGGAGTGCGTCAACCATCAGGGCTGCCAGTGTGCCACGGAGCGAGGGCAAGGACATTCCGCCACCTGCAAAACTAAAAAAGTTGCCCACATCCCGGAGGGAGAAGCAGAAAACACCTGCCACCAAGGGCTCAGGGAGGACTAAAGGTGATAGTGGCAAGACAGCTGCGCCACCATCCAGGGTGGGGAAGGACCAGAAAGTCAAGGGCAGGTCAGGAGACGCATGGTGGCACCGACTGAGGGACCAGTGTCACACCTTCTGTCCACGTCGACGCCAACCTGTACGGCGGAGAAGACCGCCACCTGCACCGCTGCCACAGATCCCGCAGCCAGCACCGCCACCACAGAGCCCGCAGCCAGCACCACCGCCACAGAGCCCGCAGCAAGCACCGCCGCCACAGAGCCCACAGCCAGCACCACCGCCACAGAGCCCGCAGCAAGCACTGCCGCCACAGAACCCACAGCCAGCACCGCCACCACAGAGCCCGCAGCCAGCACCGCCGCCACAGAGTCCCCAGCCAGCACCGCCAGTGGCATGGGCAGTGCAGGGGCCCCCAGGGGCCCCACAACACCCGTTCCCGCCATCCTGGTTCTGGCAGTGAAAACTGCCAGAAACAGGCTGGCGGGAAGGGGGTCGGAATCCCCATGGCAGCGCTGCAAGCAGCGCCGCCATGGAGGATTCCCTGGGCCAGGGGAAAACCGGCGGGAAACCGCCGGTTCCCCTTTTCTGACCGCGGCTTTACCGCCGCGGTCAGAATAGCCCAGGAAGCACCGCCAGCCTGTTGGCGGTGCTTCCGCTGCCCTCCGCCCTGGCGGTCGGAGACCGCCAGGGTTGGAATGAGGGCCTTTGTCTCCTCTCATATTCACCATCCCCTTTTGTCTCCATTTCTTCTGCACTTGCTTCTTTGGTTCTTCCCTAGGAAGCTGAAATTAGGCCACATCTTGTCCATTCTAGAAAAACACTGATCCTGAAGTAATGGAAGATTTCTGGCCTATAACCAACCTCGCATGGCTGGGAAGAACCACTAAGAAATATGTATGCATCCTACTACGTTAATTCCAAATCTCTACTATTGACGTCCCAATTAGACTTCAGAGAAGACCACAGCACTGAAATGGCAATACCAAACATAATCGAGGATATTGATAGAGTGGACCATCATTAACTAAGACCCTAGAACAAAGAATGTTAGACTAGTGCTACTGGAAACAATCCATCCACAAACGCAGATAACAATTAATAAACCTTTGACCATATTCATCTCACTCATTATGTCTTACGATGTAAATAAATTAGCTTAATCCCTAGTTTTCAACTGTATCAGCTAAAGGAAATAAAACACGTACTCTACAATAATCAACTCAGAACTGCTGCTCATACTCAGGTACTGTGCAGAATTAGGGCCAATGTGCAATTAACTTTTTTATTTATAGCGGAAAAGCTTGTACTTTTTCCATACAAAACCCTAGGGTTTAATATACTATTTCTCCATTTTCTTGTGTGATGTTTGTGATTTTTCTACTGATTTTATTTTTCATTTTACTATGATGTTGTTTTAATGTTTGGGACATACTTTCACTAGGCCTTGGGTGTATTTGTGATGCATTTTTCAGATTACATATAGGGGGTTATGGATGACTTTGCATCAAATGCAAAATGCATGTTATTTTTCTCTGCATGTGCTAATTAGTGGCTAAGATTGGGGTTGTGTCTGGAGTCCTGGTCCATGTAGCCAGACATCTTCCTTTGTTCTCAGCTACCAAATTTTTCTACATGTGCTTGCCCACCATTTGTGTATGTATTACATGGTTGATATTTGTGTTTGGGGAATTTTTAAAGTAGGTTTGTTTTTCAGTTTTATTCATTGCTGATTTGATTGTGGTGGATGAAGGGAAATTGCATATGTGTCATATTGGGTGAATAAAGAATATCTTCACAATCCTTTCCCTGCAATGATTCAAGAAGTTTTTCAGGGGAGGTGCTCCAAGCAGGACCCGCAAGGGTGTTGTTTGTTCTCTGAGTCTCCTTCTTTGAGGCATTGGACATTTTGTATAGCAGGTGTGTGTGTTTGCCATAAGCTGCCATGTATTCTTCCTTCACCATTCCTCCTTCTTTGCTGGCCACACATATTTTAGATTTTGCCCTCCTCCCATACAGTCCCCATGGGCCCTAGAGGGACACCATCAATTAGTTATTTATTTTATTTCTGCCTGCTCCCCTTCCTCCTATAGAGGCCCCATTTGCCATGGAGGTACACCAGCAATCATTTATAGTATTTTTCAATTTTAGTTTGTCTCCCATAAGGGGGGGGGCAGCCTTTGATGGAAACCACCAATTAATTAAATAATGTATTCTAGTTTTCTCCTCAACACCTGCTTCCATTAAGTATCCCATTGCCCTGGAATTACACCAGAAATTATTTCAATCATTTACTCATTTGTCCCTTCAACTCCTGCCTCCCCTAGGGTTTTTGGGGCCCTAGAAGGATCCCAGCAATTAAATAATTCATTTATTCAATTTTTTCCATGCACCTCCTGCCTGCCATGGGGGCCCATGTGCCTGGAGGGACACAAGGTAACCTTTTCCTGTGTAATGTCATTGTGAGAAAACAAAAAGGTTTGCTCATGGTTTGTGTACACTATTTTTTAGCTTTTGAGATCATGATGATGAAGATAACTACACGTGTAACACTAGCTTGATTCTAATTTCCTGCGTTTCACTATCTTTTATTGTTTGCAGGTGTGCAAGACATCAGGCACAATACTGAGAGAAGTCTGCAAATTAGCTGGCAGCAACATGAGTCCTCCTCCGCTAAGTTGTTCTGCTTGTGTTAACTGTTTAATACTAGTGTTATTGAGATGGCTCTTGCCAAGACTGCCAAGAAAGTGGCCAATGGGGAGGAGAAGAAGAATCCTATTACCACCACTGGCATCAAGCTCTCACCATTTTAAGAAAATGTGACATACCTGTTGCACCCTCATTTGGAAAGAATGAGACTGGGAGGATCACTTCTGCATCAACAGGACTACAACCACTAAAAACTAAGCCCATGACTTCTAGTGCTGCAGTGACTGCAGTCATGGGGAGCAACAAATCTGAAATGGAAGTGTCTCAGCTGCAAATTGAATTTTCCCAGGAAAGTCGACAACAGGAGAAGCAGTCAGTAACAGATATTCCGGAAGTGGAAGCCGAACAGGAGGTTGAGCTTCCTGCTGAGCAAGTTGCTGTTTAGAAGATTGCTCTTTCCCCATCAGCTTCATTATCTCCAGCAAGGAAAAGAAAGAATTATCCCCATGTTCTCCAACACCCACTTTTGATCATCTAGACATGGATTGGACCCGGCTGAGTCCGAGACCCACCACAAGAGACAAGGAAAAAGGAAGGCTACCTAAAGCCTTGCAGGTGAGGAACGTGATGATGATGATGATGATGAGCCAGTGATTGTCAGTTTGGAGAGTAGCATGGAGGAAGTACAGCTCACCTCCATTCAACCTGCTCAAAGGCATGTGGATCCATCAACACTGCCGGCTCCCATATTTGTAAGACCCCAGAAACCTGCAACCACCACCGCTCATACTACAGTTGCAGTATAGCCACAGAAAATCAAACACAACCACCTCGCTTTACCTCCAGTCCTTCAGGCTTTGACACAGTATGAAAGCTCTCATCCCCAGTTTGGTACTTTACAGTAGCTAGCATGAAAAAACTACAGCATGTTCTGTTTGCCACGAGAATATTTGTTGTGGTAAGCCAGGTGGGCACTACCCACTCTTCCACTTGAAAAAACAAAGCAGTCAAAGTGATAGAAAAAGGTGATGATGAGGAAGAAGTGGATGCCACCATCAGCATTATGCAAACTAACCACATAACCATCCCCCTTAGTGTGCAATTGTCACCAGCAGCAACCTCTGTGTGGCACAAGGCACAGCGGGTATAGCGACTTCCACCTGAAATCTGCCTCCTTGCTGCTGGTACCCGTAGTCACCTACTTTTAAGGCTATTTTTACCAAGCAATCACCTTACCATGAAGCAACAAAGAGGCCCTTTTCTACAATGGGAAGCTAGCTAAAATGTTAGCACTTCACCTCTTCACTTTTTCTTTTGTGAAAGGTGTGGCCTTCCTGGAGTTTGTGGAGGCCCTCTATCCAAAATGGAATGCCGGGCCTATTTTGCCACAGTTGCTTTGCCAGCACTGCATTGTGATGTGCTGCAGTTGGTTGGCAATGCTAAGAAAGGGAGTGTTTTTCAGTCTATCTACCTCACAATAGACATGTCTAATGGTTGTGAAGAAACATACTATGGCCCTCATTACAACCCTGGTGGTAAATCCCACTTACCGCCGTGCAGAATACCGCCAACACACCGCTACAACACACATTTACAAAACACATTGGACAAATCGAAATACAAACACCTGATACACATACACACACCACTCCCACGCACCCAATCCAATATAAAACACACACCCACATCACCCACAAACCCATACGACCAGAATTGCAACAGAAGGCCAGAGAGAGACACCACCACAAACACCACTAGCATCCACAGACACACAACATCATCACTCACACAACATCCACGCACCTCAGACAACACACACAAACACATCCCCTCACACATCACAACCAACACCACCTCACACATCACCCACACCACATCAACGACACCCCAGGTTCTCTGAGGAGGAGCTCAGGGTCATGATGGAGGAAATCGTCTGGGTAGAGCCTCTTCGGATCGCAAGTGCACCACACCTCCATTGCAAGGAAGATGGAGCTATGGCGCAGAATCGTCGACAGGATCAACGCAGTGGGACGAGCATCCAAGAACACAGGATGACATCAGGAAGAGGTGGAATGACCTACGAGGGAAGGTGCGTTCCGTGGTAACCAGACACCAGATTGCTGTACAGAGGACTGGCGGTGGACCCCCGCCTCCTCCCCCACAACTAACAACATGGGAGGAGCAGGTCTTGGCAAATACTGCATCCTGAGGGCCTCGCAGGAGTAGCAGGAGGAATGGACTCTGGTAAGTCAACTCTTAACTATTATATCCCCCACCCTACCTGCATGCCATCACATACCCCCGCCCTCACCCTCACCCCATCACTCCAAGACCTCACATATGTCCCCCTATCACAACCCACACATCCCAACACCAAGCCCTGCATGCAACACCAAAGCATGGACACCCATCACCAAAGCATGGACACTATAAATACCCACACAGACCCCAAACCAAATGCACACAAGGACCTAGACAAGAATGCAAGCACTGGAGTACAGGGTCACTCCCCCATTGCACACAATGGCACACACAGATGCAATAATCATGCCTTTCCACCCCTGCAGGACCCCTACCCAATGTCACCGGACAGGAGGTTCCAGACATGTCCAGTCCCCCCACAGAAGAGGCCCACAGTGATGACAGCAGCTCTGCACAACTGGATCAAGATGACCAGCCCGGCCCATCTGGGACCTCGGGACAGGCGGTTCCCCTGACACTGTCACAAGCCACCACAGAGCCTCCAGCACAGCACCCACCCAGCGGGCCCATCCTTCTGTCCCCAGGACACGTCAAGCAGCAGTGTGTCCACCACTGCAGGGAACCCAGGCAAACCCACCACCCCAAGAAAATCAGGGACCTGGGGGCAGTGGCAGTGGGCACACGGTTCAGGGGACAGATGAACAGGAAAACAGGGGAACTGGGAGGACTGCTGTGCGAGAGGGGGAGGACAGGCCCAGGGAACCCACTCTCCATGAGGCCCTCTCCAACATCATGGGAGCGTACCATCATTCCCAGGAGACAATGGCAACGGTACTGGCCAACTTTCAGGAGACTCAGCGGCTGCAGGAGGAACACTATCTGGGGATCATGGAGGAACTCAAGTCCATCAACACCACCCTGGTTGTCATTGTAGGGGTGCTGCAGGACCGTCTCAACACCAGGAGGGACACTGTGGCACAACAAGGGGCCCCTGACACTAGCCTGAATGATGAACAGCCCACCACCTCTGCCGGCGCTAGTGGACAGGAGGCACCGCCACAGGACCACGACACCAGAACTCCACCCCCTGCAGATGGAGAGCCATCCCGCAAACGGTCCCTGAGATCCAGGAACAAGACAGAGAACATTGCCAAGACCCCCGCCAGAAAATGAGACCCCTCTGAATGTCATCCTTCTGTCCCACTTTGTCACCCTGTCCATCCTTCAACTGCCCTTGCTCCACTTCCTATGACCCTTTGGACAATGCACCTCTGAAACAAATAGACTGGACTCTGCCATGTACATTCCTCCACCATCACCCCTGACCATTTCAAAACCCCCTCCACTTATTTGCACAAAAATAAACACACATCAATCACAACAAATCTGGAGTTAGTCTGTGTTTTCACAAATCTGTAATTGCAATAACTATGGAATATAGCAATGTCAATTTAAATGTTAACATACCGATGCAACACAGCTCTGGTCCATGAGGTAATATAGCAGAGGTCACAAAGTGGGACCCACATCTGTTAAATGGAAAGGCAAAGTGACAAGTCAGGGTCCATACACTGGGTGAAAATTACTGACTTATGATAGGTCAAACAATAGTATGAGATGTAGGAGAGAGTGATATTTTCTTACCTGTGTCTCACTGGAAGTATTGCTGGATAACGTTGTTTCTGTTGTCGACATCCTCTTCTTCAGTCTCCTCTTCTTCACTGTCCATAGGCTCCATAGCTGCCACAAGACCTCCAGCTGGACCATCCTCCTGCAGAAAAGGCGCTTGTTGTCGCAAAGCCAGGTTGTGCAGCATACAGCAGGCCACGATGATCTGGCACACCTTCTTTGGTGAGTAGTAGAGTGAACCACCTGTCCTATGTAGGCACCGGAACCTGGCCTTCAGGAGGCCCAAGGTTCTTTCTATAAACCTCCTAGTTCACCCATGTGCCTCATTGTAGCATCCCTCTGCCCTTGTCCTGGGATTTCCCACTGGGGTCAGCAGCCATGACAGGTTGGGGTAACCAGAGTCACCTGAAAATATTGAGGAACAACTGTTAAACACACACTAACCCTTAGGGACAACCCCAGACCCAGACAACTATTCACAGGGTATAGGGTCCTTTTCCTCACCTATTAGCCACACACAGTGCCTCTGGAGTTGGCCCATCACATAAGGGATGCTGCTATTCCTCAGAATGTAAGCATCAGGCACTGAGCCAGGAAACTTGGCATTCACATGGGAGATGTACTGGGCGGCCAAACACACCATCTGCACATTCATCGAATGGTAGCTCTTCCGGTTTCTGTACACCTGGTCACTCCTGCGGGGGGTACCAAGGCCACATGTGTCCCATCAATGGCACCTATGATGTTGGGGATATGTCCCAGGGCATAGAAGTCATCTTTCACTGTAGGCAAATCCTCCACCTTGAGGAAATTCGATTTTTAATACGATCGTATCGACCCGCCATTTTGTGGCCCGCCGCCATTTTATGTTGCCTTCACTCAGGCAGCACAGCGAACGAAGTCCATTCTGCCTTTTCTGCTTATTCTGCAACATGGTGTTCAAAACAGCTTTCTGCCTCTATCTTTACAAGGCTGGTATTAAGGTCTGACTGAGTACACTAATCCCTGTCTGGTTTTCTAATCCTTGTTTCAACTATCTGTAGGCTCACACTATTCTCCGCCGATCTTATCTTATCGTCTGGCCTTCGCTGTCCTTTGCTAGTATTCTCTCATTTCACAACTGTTTTCCAAACGCACACAAACTTATCGCACCACATGCAACTTCGTTGTGGATCGGTTAATGAATTAGTTCAAGGGAGGGGTGACAAACACAGCTGGAGGGGAGGCAACCTTAAGTCACTTGATACTTTGTTCTGTCTTGTTTTCCGACATTTCTATTGACTCTGTTCTATCTTTACATCATTCTTACTGGCTCCTTTCTATGTGTTCTGGGAGTGTATGTAGTTAATAAATGTTTTTATACGGTATATAAGATTGTGCGCCACAAAGTAAAGTGGCAGTCTCCTGAGAACATACCTTGTGTACTTCTTGGACAACTGTACTAGCTGCAGCTAATAAAATCTGATCTTTTACGCCTGACAGAGTGTCCCGTGTCTCTGTTAGTTGAGGCAGGTGAATCCAAGGAGATTTTAGGCGTACCCTGCGCCGCCAGGCCCAAAAGGTTCTGGTTCTTCAACTGGCGCCCAACGTGGGGCGGCTTCAGCGGTACCGGTTCTGCCTGAAGGTCGTGAGGAACCCCGCAAGAAAATTCTGGAGGAATCGCGAGCCACGTCAAGCGACCCCTGTATGTCGAAGTGGTCCGAAGGTCTTTTTCAGCGCGGTTACTCCTTCCTGACGGCTACTGACGACTGCTGCCCTGACTGCCGCCCTGCCTTGGCCCTTTCTTTGATGATGTATGGTAAAGCGAGACGATAGACGGGCCTCTGTTGGTGTAAGAAGACATCCTTAGTTAAGTATTTGGTGGGTCGCGCCCACAAATTTTGGTCTTTGTTTTGTCCTTAGGTCCTTAGATTTGGCCATTGCAGTGGCCAAAGCCGAGGGGTAAGTGCATTTGTGCTGTGTAAACTGAAAGTTTTACCCCCTTGATGTTTGTGAACAGCCAGTAAAAATCGTGAGATGTCTGGTCTGACTAAGTTTGGAAAACTTTGTTGCTTTGGTTGTAATAGGGACTCCCAGCTTGAGGACTCCTGTCCGATTCCTTCGGTTGGAACTCCCACATATGAGCTCTATTCTAAACATGGTGTTGGTCCTATTGCCTTTAATAAGACATGGACCCGATATACAAAGAAAGATGGTGTTTTAAAATGGCCAGAAAATGGTAGTTTCGAAACTGATGTGCTAGATAATTTAGAAGCAACGTTATTTAAAAGAAAAGCCCGGCCGGCAATGTTTGACTCTTTTCGCCTTTGGCGTAAGGAAGCCAAACAGAGAGAAATTAAACAAGCGAAACGAGATAGGAAAACACAGGGAATGACGATTATACAGGCTGCTCAGCAATTCAAAGATGATGAAATAGATAATGCAATGGAAATTTCAGACAGACAGCATCGAATGGCAATAGATAAATGCTATCCAACGTTGCCTATCTCTTCCCTTGATAAAAGAAAAGATTTTGAGGAAGATTCCTTAATGTCCCACTTATTGAAATTGCCTCCGCCCTATGTACAAGGTGCTAATGCACCCCCGATGTTACAGCCTGTTCAGCCGCCAGTTGTGCTTCCGCCTGCTCCAGCTTTTCCACATTTGCCTCCTCAAGTATTGCCTATGCCAGCTTTGCCTTTAACTCCTTTACCTTCTGCTCCTTTGGCAATTCCTAATGCTCCTTTAGTTAATTCACCTAATACCTTGTCCCCTATCCTTATGTCAAATTCTCCATCTACGCGTAAGCGATTTGCAGATACTGTCTCTGGTCTCTTATCACCTTTCTTTGAAGCTTTAAACGTGTCTCCAGCTTTTTCTCGAAGGCAGTCTCGTAGTCAATTCCCAGACTCCGAAGAGCGAGAAAAATTGGACTCACTTGCTTGTAGATGGATCAAGAAGGGTCCCCAATATAGTACGTCTGATATTATGTCCACCTTTCTGCAATGGAATGCACCTACGCAGAGATATGTTTTTAAAGTTATGTGCGATACTCTCGCTAAAGAATGGGAGGATATGAATTTGGGTTCGGTCCCACAGGATCTGTTAGATGTTCAGGCTGACTTTGACAAAGGACTTATTGTGGGTCCTAAGGTTGAAAACGCTGTCAGAACACTTATTTCTTTCAGATCCCTATTGTTCTCACAGACTTTTCCTGATTCTGATCCTTCAGTTAGGACAGCACTGAAAAACTATCCCATGAGAGAGGTTTCTCCAATATGGAAGGAAGAAGTTGCAGCAGCAGGTGCTAATCCAGCTATTCCTGCGCATTTTCAGCGCATATGGATACATGTCCCCTGGAAAAGGTCTGAAGTTTTAGCACTTAAACAGTCACTACCAGATTCACGCAAAAATCCTGCTGGTTACTATAAAGAGTTGTCGCAAACAGTTGATGCATGTACTATGAATCTAGCAGATATTGACATGTTGATGGGAAATGTAGTTCCACAGACAATATGGGCTAAAATTCGTAGAGAGGATCACGCTCAAGAATTAGGCGGCGATTGGAACGCTATTATTGCCGCAGATAGAGGTCAAGTAGGTGGTGCAAAGCCCGACGCTTTGATCTCAGAACTCCCTGGTAGGATTATTACATTAATGAAAACAATGATGCCTGCTTTGAGAGTTAATTGGGATAAGCTAGCAGCATGTAAACAAAAGAAAGATGAAAGTGTTTCCGATTTCTTTACCCGATTTGAGGAGACATTCATTGATCACAGTGGTCAAGATATGGCTACAGAAGGGGGACAGCGATTATTTGTGGATAAGTTCGTATATAACTTGCTTCCTGAACTATCACACAAGCTAAAAGACTCCGAGAGTTCATGGGCAGTTTCTTCTTCCGCCCAGATATTGGCTACTGCACAATATTATGAAAATAGAGACAAAGAAGAAAGGGAAAAACAAGAGAAAAAGACGAAAGAATTAAAAACTAAAGTTCTCTTGCAACAGGCTTATCCTCCTCGTCATGTTCAGCCTCAGTTTCAACAGCCTCCGCAGTTTCAGAGGTTGTATCAAAAGCCTGAACCATTCATTCCAAGACCTTTGCTAGGTCCCAATCAATGTGCTTATTGTAGGGAGGAAGGTCATTTTAAGAACAATTGTCCGGCATTGTTGCAGCGTAATGGAGCAACATCTGCTTCACGAGGTCGTGGTGGTCTTCAGTCAGCAAATAGAGGTAGAGGTCGAGGTGTGTTAACCCAAGGGCAGCGTTCTTTTGTTCCTCCAAATTCCGGAAATTACTTTGACCAGCAAAATGTTAGGTCTACACAGTATTACAGTGAGGATCAGTATATTGAAGGAGGGAATGAAAGTCTTCATTTTGAATAGGACAGCCATGGACAAAGTAAGGGGGTTACATCAATTCCAGTGGATCAGAATGGACCTTATGTTAATGTCACTACAATGGGTGTTTCAGAGCCATTTCTTTTAGATACTGGTGCCATGAGAAGCTCTATCATTCATTCTAAACTCCCTGGCGCACCTTTGTCTGGCTTAACGAATGTATCTGTAGGATTTTCTGGCGCCCCTGTTCGCAATCCAGTTTCTTGCCCTCTGCCTGTTTCAATAGGCCCTTATGATTTAGAAGCTCCGCTTCTTCTGACGAATGGTTGTGGTGAAAATCTGTTGGGTTTAGATCTATTAAAAAGAATGCATGCTACGATATATTGTTCACCTTCTGGTGTATACCTCACTCTAGGACAGAAAATGACTAGTCCAATGTACTTATCAAAAGATCAATTTCCACCTGAATTGCTTTCTCTTCCCGAAACGCTTTGGGCTACGGGTCCGAATGACGTTGGTTGTCTTGAGATCCCACCCTATGTTGTTACTCTCAAGCCCAATGCTGAAATGCCACGTATTCCGCAATACAGAATTTCTACTGAAGGTGAGAAAGCACTTCTGGAAATTGTCCATGATTTGATTCAGAAGGGTGTGGTTGAGGAAACGAGAGGAAATACATGTAACAGTCCTGTTCTTCCGGTTCTTAAACGCACTGATCCTTCTCAGCCTCCTGTTTATCGTTTTGTAATTGATCTTCGGGAGGTAAACAAGATTGTCGTACCACAGTTTCCTGTAGTCCCAGATATCACTGCTCTGTTGACGATGATACCTTCTACAGCGACTTGGTTTTCAGTTATCGATTTAAAGAACGCTTTCTTTAGTATTCCCATCGCCGAAGAGAGTAGAGATATTTTTGGTTTTTCCCTCGGAGGCCGAAGCTTCCGGTTTAAACGCGCACCTCAAGGTTATTGTGAAAGTCCCTCTGTTTACAGTCAAGCTTTAAAATGTCATCTTGATGCCTTTTCCTTACCGTCCGGTGCCGCTCTCATTCAGTACATGGATGACTTGTTAGTTGCCGCTGATTCAGAGGAGATTTGCAAAAACGTGACCGTTGCACTGTTGCGTCATTTGTTTGATCTAAAACACAAGGTTTCTCCTTCTAAATTACAATATGTCTGTCGCGAGGTGACTTATTTGGGTCATCTCTTGTCAAAGGAGGGACGACGATTGACCCCCGAACGATTTCAGGCAATTGCACAAATGTCAGTGCCATCCACACAAAGAGAGGTACGTGCCTTTTTGGGCATTACTTCTTATTGTAGACAGTGGATTCCGAGTTTCTCTTTATTGGCTAAACCGCTGTTGGCACTAACTTTAAAAGATACGCCTCAGCCTCTTCCGTGGACTGACGAGTGTCAGAAGAGTTTTACTGATTTGCGTATTGCTTTGTGTTCTGCTCCTGTATTGGGTACTCCTGATTACAGTAAGCCCTTTACGCTCTATGTCCACGAAAGAGAGGGTTGTGCATTGTCAGTCTTAACGCAGCGTTTTGGAGATCAACAGCGACCATGCGCATATTTCTCAGCTACGTTAGATCCAGTAGCTAAAGCATTGCCTAGTTGTCTTAAGGCGACAGCGGCAGCAGCAATTTCTATCCGACAGTCTGCTGGAGTAGTGCTAGATAATACTCTCATTGTTATGGTGCCACATGCAGTGGATATTTTACTAAATAGGACAAAAACGCAGCATCTTACGAGTGCTCGGTTGTCCGGATATGAGCTGACGCTTTTGGCTAGTCACATACACATCAAACGATGTAATACCCTGAATCCAGCTACTTTGTTGCCTCTTCCAGAAGAGAGAGATGTCTCTGAACAGCATGATTGTTTTCTCCGTACTGAAGAAGAGACTAAGGGTAGAATTGACCTAAAAGACACGCCATTGGTGAATCCAGATGGAACACTATGGGTAGATGGTTCTTGTTTCAAGCTCCCGAATGGAGATACAGTTTCAGCCTACGCTATTACTACTTTGCATACGATTGTGGAGACAGCACGCATTAGACATAATTCAGCTCAGGCAGCTGAATTGATAGCCTTAACTAGAGCGTGTGTGTTATCCGAAGGAAAAAGAGTAAACGTGTACACTGATAGCCAATACGCTTTTGGTGTAGCGTTTAACTTTGGGCGTTTATGGAAGGAAAGAGGATTCTTTACTTCCCATGGTACTAAGATACAACATGGTCAATTAGTGACTGAACTTCTTGAGTCACTTACAATGCCTACTCAGATAGCGATCGTGAAGTGTAGTGCACACAAAAAGATTGTGGACGATGTTGGTCGAGGAAATGCATTTGCAGATGAGGTAGCGAAAAAGACAGCCAGAGACAACACAAGTCGAATGTATGTTGCAGGTCCCGCAAACTGCGTAAGAGAAAAGGGAATGTGTGAAGATACAGTAGAGAGTGTGAAATCAATTCAAGGAGAGGCTACGGAGAATGAGTTGAGAAAGTGGAAGGAAAGTACAGGAATGTTAGATGAGATGGGATGTTGGGTTGAATTATCAGAACATCAACGTTGGCTGTTACCAGATGCTTATGTACTACCTGTAGTTATTATGGCACATGGTCCAGCACACCTAAGTGCAAAAGGAATATGTAAGCTTCTGGCTCCAGTGTGGCAAAATGAGGGGATCCCAAAGTGTGCAAATAATGTAGTAAAACATTGTATTGTTTGCTTGATGTACAATCCGGGAAAGGGAACCCCAACTCCAGCAGGTCATTTTGCTCCTCCAACATATCCATTTGAGGTGTTGCAGATCGATTATATTCACATGGAACGATGCAACAACCTCAAATATGTTCTGGTGGTAGTATGTGCTTTTTCTAGATGGGTAGAAGCCTACCCTCTGAAGGACAATACTGCTTTATCAACTGCCAAAATACTTTTGAAAGAATTCTTCCCTAGGTTTGGTTTGCCGCGCATTGTCTGGAGTGACAATGGGAGCGAATTTGTGGGTCAAGTCATGCAAAAAGTTTGTGCAGGTCTTGGCATAAAACAGAAGTTCCACGCGGCGAATCACCCACAGTCGGCTGGTTTAGTAGAATGCTACAATGGAACCTTGAAGCTCAAAATTGCTAAGGTGCAAGCTAGCACAGGACTTAATTGGCCTGATGCTTTACCATTGGCTCTTCTGTCCATCAGAACAACAGTACACTCTCGTTTGGGGCTTAGCCCTTACGAAGTGATATTTGGTCGCCCAGCTAATGTATGGGGAGTTCCTCGCCCTAAGAAATACTCAGACTTGCCATACCCGATGTTGATTGACTACTTGCATGACCTTACAACTAAATTGCGTGTTCTTCATCAACAGGTTCAGAGTGCTCTACCAGAGGCTTCCACAGACCCAGGTCATTCCATCCGACCAGGTGACTGGGTCTGCACGAAAAATTTCCAACGACAGAGAAATTTGGAGCCCAGATGGAGAGAGCCACGCCTGGTTCTTTTGACCACAAGAACAGCAGTTAAAGTCGAAGGAAAGAAAAACTGGGTGCATGCCGTGCACTGCAAGAAAGTGCCTTTGCCTTTGCCTTTCGATCAATGGGTCCGTAGAGGCATCAGTGACTCTGAAAGTGAGAAAGTTCCGCAATTTGTACCATTCAGTGATGCGCGTCTAATTGGAACACTTTCTGAGAAAGAGGACGACGACATCTTTCAAGAAGCAATACCATCGCATCGTCGCTTGAACACGACAAATCCAGGAACATTGTTTCAAAACCAGACTGCCTCTGGACAGGAACGCTATAATTTGAGACCAAGACCAAAGAACTTGTAAATTTCTCTCCTATGTAGTACTCTATCCCGGTTGCAGGGTCACGGTAGGAGTCTTAGTCACGACCTGAGTAAGTGGCAATAGGCCTGCAGGACCTCACAGTGTCATAGGACGGTAGATAATCGTGACTACAGTGATTGAGGAAGATTGCCGTGAGCATCCACTTAGAAAGATGGAGGCTACATTAAATAAAAGAGAAAGTAAAAATGTACAGAATAATTGTAAAGAAATATGTAGTCATTGTAGTATTGCTCTATGCGTCATTATATGGTCGTGTATTCTTTTGGCATCTGTAAACTGGATCATTATTACTCTGCAGCAAAAAGTTGTCTCTTCTCCTACCTCTACATCTCCTTCTACTATCTCTCCGCACCTATTCCACACTCTTCCCCAGCATGAACTCATTAGAAGAACTGAATACTTTAACAATTCCTTCGTCCAGTTGTTACATCAACATCAGTTAGTGATCAATACAACTGACTGTTGGGTGTGTGGACTCATACCACATACGGTAGAAAAAGGAATGCCATATTTAGTTCTTCCATTCTCCTATGAAGGTTCCGCTTGGGCTTATTTTGTCATTTTCAATAATGCATATCAAAGCAAAATTAAACAACCTGTCAGTTCACATAGTGTTGGTTCAGATTTCAGTCATAGTTTATTGATAAAGGGAATGGTAGCTATGGCTAAAATCATGGAAAAAAGTGAAGCTTCCATAGATGAAAGAAAAGCATATACCAATTGGAACATAACTAATTACATTTCCAGCCTCAATGATAAGATTGAGCAAGGAAAATCTCCTCCGATACGGGTCATACCCCAACAAGGAAATTTCTGTCTGCAAATAAATGGAAGAACTCCAAACACCGGACAAAGAGAAAGTTTATGTTCCCATACATATGTTTATTCAGCCCTGAATTCACCGCCGTTAGTACCATCTCAAGGTACATACTTCGTTTGCCACGATAGGGCTTATACATGGTTGCCAGCTGATTTTTCTGGTACTTGTTATATAGCCTTTCTTCTTCCCCCTACATACACCGCTCCTGCGAACCATCATAAAAATAGATATGGCAGAGGGATTGTGGATTCGAAAGACACAGCAGGACAAGAGGGAGGAGATTTCCTCAAAGGATTTCTTCCCTTCTGGGGTCCAATGGCCAACAGCAGAAATATAAGGCAATTGGTTCGTGTCGTAGAAACCACCATAGACATCACTGTAGGAGCTTTAAGTAACATTACAGCTGAACTACAGGCTGATCGTCTTATGACCTTGCAGAACCGTGTTGCCTTAGACTTTGTTCTTGCGGACCGTGGTGGAGTATGCAAATTGATCGGATCAAGTTGCTGTATTTTCAAACCTAATGACGCTCCGACAGTATACCAAGCTATCTCTAAGTTACACATAATCTCCGAGTCGATTCATCAGGACGAAGGAGATTGGTCCTTTTCAGAGTGGTTTTGGGGATTACTGTCCAAATGGGGTTGGAAGGTATTGACATTCTTTGGAGTAATTTTAGCTTTTATATTCTCTTGTTGTCTTTGTATGCACTGCGGTCCTGCCATCTGCAACCTATGTGCTACTGCATGTATTCCCAAACCCAAGTCACAAAGAGCAGAGAATATCAAAATGATGGTACAGCAACAGCTTGATGACCTCATGGCCATAGACATCGACTCAGATTAACATAAGTTTGTGTATCTTGCCTGAGTTCTGGCAAAAGGAGGGTCTGAGGAAATTCGATTTTTAATACGATCGTATCGACCCGCCATTTTGTGGCCCGCCGCCATTTTATGTTGCCTTCACTCAGGCAGCACAGCGAACGAAGTCCATTCTGCCTTTTCTGCTTATTCTGCAACATGGTGTTCAAAACAGCTTTCTGCCTCTATCTTTACAAGGCTGGTATTAAGGTCTGACCGAGTACACTAATCCCTGTCTGGTTTTCTAATCCTTGTTTCAACTATCTGTAGGCTCACACTATTCTCCGCCGATCTTATCTTATCGTCTGGCCTTCGCTGTCCTTTGCTAGTATTCTCTCATTTCACAACTGTTTTCCAAACGCACACAAACTTATCGCACCACATGCAACTTCGTTGTGGATCGGTTAATGAATTAGTTCAAGGGAGGGGTGACAAACACAGCTGGAGGGGAGGCAACCTTAAGTCACTTGATACTTTGTTCTGTCTTGTTTTCCGACATTTCTATTGACTCTGTTCTATCTTTACATCATTCTTACTGGCTCCTTTCTATGTGTTCTGGGAGTGTATGTAGTTTTTATACGGTATATAAGATTGTGCGCCACAAAGTAAAGTGGCAGTCTCCTGAGAACATACCTTGTGTACTTCTTGGACAACTGTACTAGCTGCAGCTAATAAAATCTGATCTTTTACGCCTGACAGAGTGTCCCGTGTCTCTGTTAGTTGAGGCAGGTGAATCCAAGAAGATTTTAGGCGTACCCTGCGCCGCCAGGCCCAAAAGGTTCTGGTTCTTCAACCTGAGGGAAAACGATGTAGCCGCGCATGTGTTTCAGCAGGGCAGACAACACTCTGGACAACACGTTAGAGAACATTGGCTAGGACATCCCTGAAGCAATGGCTAATGTGGTTTAAAAAGACCTACTTGCCAGGAGATGGAGTACTGACAGGACCTGCACTAGAGGGAGGATCCCTGTGGGATGGCGGATAGCTGACATCAGGTCTGGCTCCAACTAGGCACAAAGTTCATGGATTGTTGCACGATGAAGTCTGTAGGTGACTATTACATGTCTTTCTTCCATTTTTTACAGGTCCACCAGCGGTCTGTACACCGGCGGATACCGTCATCTCCTCACCTGCCCCAGCGGACGTGCCCTATGGACGAGAACAGCGAGCAGAGAGTCAGCCAACACTGAGGTATTTCAAAATGTCATTTGGACACATTTATTAATCCCCAATGTGCCTGTTACTGTATGTATGCAAGGCCTAGATAGGTGTGACGCAGTTAGAATTAATGCCATGTGGCCCCCTGAAATGGCGGCTGCCTGACCTGTAAGGTGGGACAAGGGGATATGATGTAACTGCGCTGGGGTTCAACACTGTCGTGGTAGGCGGTCGAAGACCGCAGCTCTATCCTGCATTGGTTAACATGGGGCCCTATGGGTCCCAGGAGCCAATGATGATGTACTGCGGCAGTGACGGTACGCACTGCCGCGGACGTGACCGCCATTTTCTCTCTATTCACTCACTTGATACCTGACCTTCGACAGGAGAGGAACTACACTGCAAGTGCTGCTGTGACCTGCGTCTGGAAGCAACAATGGCTCATGTGTCTAGGGAAAGGGCCCCTGCCTTCACTTCGGAGGAGTTGAAGAAGTTAGTGGATGGGGTCCTCCCCCAGTACACGCTACTCTACAGTCCTCCAGACAAACAGGTGAGTACACTGTGAGCATGCTGCATGGGCAATGCCTGTTTGGAGTGTTGTGGCTGGAAGATACATGGGGGGGACTGAGGCCTGCTTTGTGCAGGCAGTGAGTGCATGTGCGTCTGGGCAAGGGTGGGAACGTTGGCCACTAGTGGTTAGTGCCATCTACACCTAGTCAGGCTCCTGTGACTTGCATGTGTGCAGCAATCGGTCATAGGCCTTGTACCCCATGACCCTGTGAATAATCAAGGTACTATAAGTGCATGGCATAATGCAGAGGTCTGCTGTGTTTGTATTGTCCGCCAACGGTAGTGGTGTTGCATGCACTGAACATGTCTTTCTTCTGTCTCCCCCCCTCCCTTTTTGTGGTCTCCCTGTTCTTGAGTGCAATAGCATCATCAGGCGGAGGAGCTGTGGCACCGGAGCCGGAGAGAGCTGCATCCCACTTGGCCCTGGAGGGCTAAACAACGGAGTCTGAAGCCACCAGTGGAACGGAGGGCAAGGGGAGGTCCACGGCAGGGACAGGAGCAGAGACCAGCGACAGTGACTCCTCCTCTGATGGGAGCTCCCTTGCGGTGGCAGGCCCCTCTGTGCCCCCTGCATCAACAGGTACAGCCGCCAACCCCCCCACCAGCACCGCCCTCCCAGCAGCCCCTCAGCGTGTGCCCCGTGCCCGATCACCCAGGAGGGTGGTCATCTCCTTCGCCCCAGGCACCTCAGGCCCTGCCCAAGTCAGCCCTGCTGCCCTCAGTGAGGAGGCTATTGACCTCCTGAGAGCCCTCACTCTTATGAAGTCTACCATTCTGAATGCCATCCAAGGTGTAGAGAGGCATTTGCAACAAACAAATGCATACCTGGAGGGCATTCATTCTGGCCAGGCAGCCCAACAGAGAGCATTTCAGGCTCTGGCCTCAGCACTGATGGCAGCCATTGTCCCTGTGTCTAGCCTCCCCCTCCAATTTCCTCCACCCAGACCCAATCCCCTGTACCTTAGACTATCCCAAGCACACCATCAGACCAGCATGCACACACATCAACACACAAGGGTGGCTCAGGCAAACATAAGCACCACACATCCCACAGGCACTCACACAAGCATCATACCCATGCAGACATACTAACATCCACTTCCTCCACCGTGTACCCCTCCTCCACGTCTCCCTCCTCCCTCCCAGTCTCGTCTACACTCACACCTGCATGCACTACATCTTCAGCCACTACTTCCATCACCATCACGCCCATCACCACACACCGCTCAGGTGCACTTACCATCACCACTACCATTCACACATCCTCAGTGTCCTCTCCCAGTGTGTCAGTGAGCCCTCCTCCCAAAGTATACAAACGCAGGCACACACCCACCTGTCAGCCATCCACCTCACAACAGCCTCCAGCCCATGCACCTTCACCCAAATCCAGCAGACATACACCTCCTAAAACCACTACCTCTTCCTCCACTCCCAAACCCCCTTCATCTGCCCGTCCCAGTGGGTCTAAAAAACTTTTCCTGGCTAATACTGACCCCTTCCCTACACCTCCCCCCGTTTGTCCCTTAGGGCCAGGCTTTCAAGGCCCCAACCCAGCACCTCAGCCACCACATCCCCAGGCACAGTGGTGCCAGCAACTGCGGCTATTGGAGTGCGCCAACCATCAGGGCTGCCAGTGTGCCACGGAGCGAGGGCAAGGACATTCCGCTACCTGCAAAACTAAAAAAGTTGCCCACATCCCGGAGGGAGAAGCAGAAAACACCTGCCACCAAGGGCTCAGGGAGGACTAAAGGTGATAGTGGCAAGACAGCTGCGCCACCATCCAGGGTGGGGAAGGACCAGAAAGTCAAGGGCAGGTCAGGAGACGCATGGTGGCACCAACTGAGGGACCAGTGTCACACCTTCTGTCCACGTCAACCTGTACGGCGGAGAAGACCGCCACCTGCACCGCTGCCACAGATCCCGCAGCCAGCACGCCACCACAGAGCCCGCAGCCAGCACCACCGCCACAGAGCCCGCAGCAAGCACCGCCGCCACAGAGCCCACAGCCAGCACCACCGCCACAGAGCCCGCAGCAAGCACTGCCGCCACAGAGCCCACAGCCAGCACCGCCACCACAGAGCCCGCAGCCAGCACCGCCGCCACAGAGCCCCCAGCCAGCACCGCTGCCACAGAGCCCGCCGCCAGCACCGCTGCCACAGAGCCTGCCGCCAGCACCGCCGCCACAGAGCCCTCAGCCAGCACTGCCGCCACAGAGCCCGCAGCCAGCACCGCTGCCACTAATCCCGCAGCCAGCACCGCTCCCACAGAGCCCGCCACCAGCACCACCGCCACTGACACCGCCGCAAGCACCGCCAGCGGCCCCGCGACATCCTGAGCCAGTGGCACCACAACAGACATGGCTGCCATCCCCAGTGGTCATTCGTCCGATGAAGCACTCTGGGCACCAAGCCCCCACCAGAACCAGTGGAGAAAGGCATCCACTACCTCAGTCCTTGGCAGGATGAAGCACTCTGGGCACAAAGCCCCCTCCAGAACCAGTGGAGAAAGGCATCCACTACCTCAGTCCTTGGCAGGATGAAGCACTCTGGCCACCAAGCCCCCTCCAGAACCAGTGGAGAAAGGCATCCACTACCTTGGTCCTTGGCAGGATGAAGCACTCTGGGCACAAAGCCCCCTCCAGAGCCAGTGGAGAAAGACATCCACTACCTCAGTCCTTGGCAGGATGAAGCACTCTGGGCACAAAGCCCCCTCCAGAACCAGTGGAGAAAGGCATCCACTACCTCAGTCCTTGGCAGTATGAAGCACTCTGGGCACTAAGCCCCCTCCAGGACCAGAGGAGAAAGACATCCACTACCTCAGTCCTTGGCAGGATGAAGCACTCTGGGCACAAAGCCCCCTCCAAAACAAGTGGAGTATCACATCCACTACCTTAGTCCTTGGCAGGATGAAGCACTCTGGGCACAAAGCCCCCTTCAGAACCAGTGGAGGAAGGCATCCACTATCTCAGTCCTTGGCAGGATGAAGCACTCTGGGCAAAAAGCCCCCTCCAGAACCAGTAGAGAATGACATCCACTTGAGATACTGTGGCTTTGCACTCCCCAGGATATAGCAGTGGGCAAACCACCCACTGGAGAGACTTGAGAGACTGTGGCTTTGCACTCCCCAGGATAAAGCAGTGGGCAAACCACCCACTGGAGAGGCTTGAGAGACTGTGGCTTTGCACTCCCCAGGATGCAGCAGTGGGCAAACCACCCACTGTAGAGACTTGGACTTGAGAGACTGTGGCTTTGCACTCCCCAGGATGCAGCAGTGGGCAAACAACCCATTGGAGAGACTTGAGAGACTGTGGCTTTGCACTTCCCAGGATGCAGCAGTGGGCAAACCACCCACTGAAAAGACTTGAGAGACTGTGGCTTTGCACTCCCCAAGATACATCATTGGGCATGGAGCCCCCTCATGGAGCAGTGGCATTGTGCGTTCATCAGGCGGAGGTGCCCCCCCTCCTCCTGAGGTGCCTGTTTATTTTCCATCTGATGCCCCTCCAGTGTTCTCTCCGTTTGGAGTCAGGTATCAAGTGTGGGCCTCGCCCATGCATTTTGGGCCCAGTGGTCCACGGACAATGATTTGTGCACTATCCGGACCTGTGTAGTTGGTGTACATAATTGTATATACTGTATTTATAGTTTTGACTACAGGATTTTTATTGATTACAATCGTTCAACTCAATTCCTTTTGTCATTGCGTTATTGAAGAGGGTGTGGGGGGGTGTACATGTAATGTTGCAGCATGTATTTGTGTGTCTGGTGTTGTGGGTGGGGGTGGGAGTGTTGCGTGTTGCGTGTGTGTGTCACTCTCTTTTCCTTTCCCCCCTCCCCTGTGTTGTAGGTGCAGTACTCACCGTGGTCGTCACCGCCGTCTCTGGAGCTCCTGATAGAGGAGCAGGAAGACGATCACCGGAAGGATCTGCAGTTCTGTCTTCATGGCGTCCTCATTCCTCGTGGGGTGTGGAGAGGTGAGTGATTTCCCCTTCTGTGTACTGTTTCCGCCGTGTTTTTGATGGCGTTGGTTCTGCCCTGCAAAAGGTGGCTGATTGGCATCTTGTGATAGGGTGGGCGGTACATTGTCTTCCGCATGTCTGTTGGCGGTTACCGCTGCGCTGTTTGTTTGTACCGCCGTGGCGGTCGGAGTGTTAAAGTGGCTGTCTATGTTAACGGTTTCCACCGTGGTCATAATTCCATTCAGGGTTGTAATGAGGACCTATATGTGCATTGCTGCACACTAGGCCTGTTTCCAGGGAGTTAAGCAAAGGCTAGCTGCTGGTCTCACTACTGATGGTGCTTATCATGCATTCAGTAGCATGCAACAGTTGCGATGTTCACCATGGTGAAATCACATACAGCTGCCAACATCTTGGATTTTGGTCTATGAACGACTTGAACCCAGAGGTCTCAGAATTGGATTTACTGTCACTGACAATGGCAATAACATATAGGCCTGGACGGAATTTTCAATTTCGCTGGTGGAATGAGAGGAATTTTGGTAATCCTGTGTTACTTTTGTTACCCGGAATTAATGATGAAATACAATTCTGCTGATCCGTCAACATAATTAAAAATTATTTGTAATGTTTAGAAACCACTGCATATCTCACCTGGTGCCCTTGCATACTCTGCAGTGATTACACGTTTTAATCACTGCAGAATATCTAAGGGGTGGGCGCCAAGAGATACGTAGTGGTTTCTAAAGTTTACAAACCACTGCATACAACTTAGTACCCTTACATACTCTGCAGTGATTAAAATGTTCAATCACTGTAGGGTATGCAAGGGCACTGAGTGGTACTTGGCCCTCTATTTTCTTAGGCAAAATGCATCTTTACAGCCATTTTCAGATGTAAGGGTATATTTTGCACTAAGAAAATAACACAGATATTCCCACTTTGCCCCATTGCGGGATTCCACAGTCCTTGATAGAATATCAATGTAATTCTTTCTGATTTTGCTGAATCAAACTAGGTGAATTCCACCAACCTCTAATGATATCGTCAAAGCCAGCCATCACTGATGGTGGATATTTCAGAGTTCTATGTTTAGGATATTGTATAAACCTAATTGTGTGGGACTTTCTAACAAATTAGGACATAGTCAGCAACATACTGGTCACCTGTTAAAGAAACATTTTAGTCATTAATTCAAGCAGATGTGAATCATTGAGTGTGCCAGCAAGCTAGCTGTAAAATACTTTGTTTGAGATTTGTCAACCCACTAAAACTCAACCTACTAAATACTGCAACACCTTTATGAGCAGTACAAGTTTATCAATGGTTATGATAGTCAAAGAAGAAGGGATGAAACTGCGAAGGCAATGCTGATGGAGGTGAACAAATGAAGGCCTGATACATATGCTACTTCCTTTTGAGATTGTGATATTGGATGTTAGCAGGGAGGACAGTACAATGAGAAAAACAATCCTGCTGTTGCATCTGCTACAGGATAATTTGAAAAAGGTAGAGCAAACATTAAAAAATGTCAATGAACAAGCAACTTATTTGGTGAATAGCTCCATCCTTCTCTTAGACACTAATCAAAGACTTCAAAAATAAATTGTGTCCTCTAAAGTGTACATCTGTGCACTTATACTGGATCCACAATACAAAATAGAACTGGCCACTTTAATTTCTATAGCAGAAACTAATGTCTCTGTGTACAAGACTTGAATTATCAGTAAAGTGAGTTTTCAAGAAGATTAGAAACTGCAAATGTAAGCCAGGGAAGAAGTTCTGGAGTGCAGAAGTCAACCTCCAGAGATGATGGTGCTGTGGGCTTACAGCAAACAGCACAATCACCACCTGCTACTAAACCTGAAGCAATTTCAGAATCAATTTTACTGCCAACCTCTACAATGGGTTGGTTTTATTCAGAAGGACGAAAGTCAAGGGCAGGCACTCAGGCAGCTTGTGTAACTTCAGAAAGTGTGTTCAGTGCAGCCTGCGCAGTTGTCATGCAGAAGGACCAGTCTCTTGCCTCAAAATGTGGAGAGATTGATGATGATTAAAATAAACCAAAACATCATACCAAAGGGTTATAGTGGTCCTAAAACACCTGAGGTTGAAAGGGGCCATTGATCTAACATCACAAGTATGGCAAGCGATTGTCCTCTGGGTGACCCTCCTGAGTTTGAGGTTGAGCTCTACTTTCCTGACTCATACATAAATAGTTACAGAGAGTAAGACTGTTTTAAAAAACTAAATACAAAACGTATATATATAAATGTCCTATGGCTCTTGATTTGAATACACTATGAATGGAGGTGCATGAGTTATAACAATTTGAAAGTGTTGCATAAATCATACATTAAAGGTATATGTTTAAAAATGTAACTGTTGTGTAGTTTAGGATTTTGTTAAATTATAGATAAATAATGTATAAAGTTCTAGTAATTTAAATGTGATGCATAAATTATAAAATAAAATGTAGTGTAGAATGTATAATGTTTGTGTAGTTTGTTTGGTTTATAAAGAAATATATATTTTTTTTTTACTAACTATACTAAGGTGGTCATTACAACCCTGGCGGTCGGTGTTAAAGCGGCGGTAAGACCGCCAACAGGCCGGCGGAAAAAAATGGAATCACGACCGTGGCAGAAACCGCCAACAAAGACAGCCACTTCAACACTCCGACCGCCACGGCGGTACAAACAAACAGCACGGCGGTCACCGCCAACAGACAGGCGGGAGACAATGTACCGCCCACAGTATCACAACCTACCAATCTGCCACCTTTTCCGGGGCAGATTCACCGCGAACAAAAACACGGCAGAAACTGGACTTTGAAGGGAAAACGCTCACCTCTACACACCCCACGAGGAACCAGGACGCCATGGAACCAGAGCTTTACATTTTTCCAGCCTTTATCTTCTTGCTCCTCTACCAGGAGCACGAACGCCGGCAGCGAAGACCACGGTGAGTACTGCACCTACGACACCGGGGAGGGGGGAGGGAAAAAACAGGGACACACGCAACACCCCCACCCTCACCCACGACAACACACACACTAATACAGCATGATGCATTACAGTTACACCCCCCCAACCCCCCGTAAGAACGCAAAGACAAAAGAAAATGAGTGTAACCATTGTAATCTATTAAAATCCAGTACACAAAAATAAATATACACTATAAACAAATATATACACCAAGAATAGAAGTCCAGGTATTGCACCATTTAAGTCCGTGGAACACTCGGCCCACACTGCATGGGCGAGGCCCACACAAGACACCCGAACATGACGGAGAGAACACTGCAGGGGCATCAGATAGAAATAAAACAGGCACCTCATGGGGAAAGGAAAGGGGGGCACCTCAGCCGGTTGAGTGCACAACGCCAAATCCACGAGAGGGCCACATGCCCACTGTTCAATCCTGGGGAGTGCAAAGCCACAGTCTCACAAGTCTCTACAGTGGGTGGTTTGCCCACTGTACAATCCTGGGGAGTGCAAAGCCACAGTCTCACAAGTCTCTACAGTGGTTGGTTTGCCCACCGTACAATCCTGGGGAGTGCAAAGCTGCAGTCTCTCAAGTGGATAACAGTCTCCGCTGATTCTGGAGTAAGCTTTGTGCCCAGAGTGCTTCATCCTGCCAAGGACAGAGGTACTGGATGCCTTTCTCCACTGGTTCTGGAGGGGGCTTTGTGCCTAGAGTGCTTCATCCTGCCAAGGACAGAGGTAGTGGATGTAAATCTCCACTGGTTCTGGAGGGGGCTTTGTGCCCAGAGTGCTTCATCCTGCCAAGGACAGAGGTAGTGGATGCCTTACTCCACTGGTTCTGGAGGAGGCTTTGTGCCCAGAGTGCTTCATCCTGCTCGTGGCGGACTCAGTAGCGTCAGTGCTCTTGGCGCTCATGGGCCAGCGGTGCTGGTAGTGGCGGTGTCCTTGGCAGCGGGGCTTGTGGCGGCGGTGTCCTGTTCAGCGGTGCTTGTTGCGGCGGTGTCCTGTTCAGCGGTGCTTGTTGCGGCGGTGTCCTGTTCAGCGGTGCTTGTTGCAGCGGTGTCCTGTTCAGCGGTGCTTGTGGCGGCAGTGTCCTGTTCAGCGGTGCTGGTGGCGGCGGTGTCCTGTTCAGTGGTGCTGGTGGCAGCAGGTGTCCTTGGCAGCGGTGCTTGTGGCGGCGGTGTCCTGTTCAGCGGTACTGGTGGCGGCAGGTGTCCTTGGCAGCGACTCAGCTGCTGGTGGTCCTGTCTGGGCCAGCGGGGCTGGTGCTGGCGGTTGCCTCCTGGCCAGCGGGGCTGGTGCTGGCGGTCCTGTCTCGGCCAGCGGGGCTGGTGCTGGCGGTTGCCTCCAGGCCAGCGGGGCTGGTGCTGGCGGTCCTGTCTCGGCCAGCGGGGCTGGTGCTGGCGGTCCTGTCTGGGCCAGCGGGGCTGGTGCTGGCGGTCGCCTCCTGGCCAGCGGGGCTGCTTCTGGCGGTCCTGTCTGGGCCAGCGGGCCGTGCTGCTCTTCCCAGACTTGCTGGGTTTCTTGTGCCCCTTTCCCACCTTGGAAGGTGTCGCAGCTGACTTCACACTCGCACCTGTACTACTGGGAGCGGCTTTGCTGGCTGTTGTCTTCCCCCTCTCCCGTCGGGCACTGGCCAACTTTTGATGCTTGACAGGTGGGGGACTGTCCGTGCTGTGGCTCCTTGCCACACTTGCTGCCCTGCTGCCTGGTGCACTCCAGAATCCGGTGACTACTGGCACCACTGGTCCCACCGCTGTTGTGGCTGAGATGCTAGGTTGGGACCTGGAGAGTCGGGCCCTAGGAGACTGACGGGGTGGGGGAGGTGAGGGAAAGAGGTCAAGGGTGGCCAGGAAAAGTTTCTTAGGAATACTGGGACAGGTAGCTGGAGAGGGTTTGGGAGTGGAGGAAGAGGTTGTGGTTGTAGGAGGTGTCCATTTGTTGACTTTGGGTGAAGGTGCATGCGCTGGAGGCTGTCATGAGGTGGATGGCTGTTGGGTGGGTGTGTGGCTGCGTTTGTGTACCTTGGGAGGTGGAGTCACAGACACACTGGGAGAGGACACAGGGGATGTGTGAATGGTAGTGGGGTGGTGAGTGCACTTGAGCGGGGTGTGGTGGTGGGTGCGCTGGTGATGGAAGTAGTGGCTGTAGATGTAGTGCATGCAGGTGTGAGTGAAGACAAGACTGGGAGGGATGAGGGAGACGAGGAGGAGGGGGACCCAGTGGAGGCAGTGGATGTTGCTATGTCTGCATGTGTGTGATGCTTGCGTGAGTGCCTGTTGGATGTGTGGTTCTTATGTTTGCCTGAGCTTCCTTCGTGTGTTGAGGTGTGTGCATGCTGGTCTGATGGTGTGCTTTGGGTAGGCTAAGGTACAGGGGATTGGGTCTGGGTGGAGGAAGTTGGAGGGGGAGGCTAGAGACAGGGACAATGGCTGCCATCAGGGCTGAGGCCAGAGTCTGAAAAGCTTGCTAAAGGGCTGCCTGACCAGAATGAATGCCCTCCAGGAATGCATTGGTTTGTTGCAACTGCCTCTCTACACCCTGGATGGCATTCAAAATGGTAGACTGCTCAACAGTGAGGGACCTCAGGATGTCAATGGCCTCCTCACTGAGGGCAGCAGGTGTGACTGGGGCAGGGCCTGAGATCCCTGGGGCAAAGGAGATGCCCACCCTCCTGGGTGAGCGGGCACAGGGCAAAGGCTGAGGGGCTGCTGGGAGGGCGGTGCTGGTAGGGGGGCTGGCGGCTGTACCTGTTGATGCGGGGGCACAGATGGGGCCGCCACCACAAGGGAGCCCCCATCAGAGGACGAGTCCATATCACTGGTGTCAGTTCCTGTCCCCACAGTGGAGCTCCCCTCGCCCTCCGTCCCACCGGTGGCTTCAGACTCCGTTGTCTCGCCCTCCAGGGCCATGTGGGATGCAACTCCCTCCTGCTCCGGTGCCACTGCTCCTCCGCCTGATGATGCTCATGCACACATGTACAGGGAGACCACAAAAAAGGGGGGGGAAGACAGAAGAAAGACAATCTCAGTGCATGCATTACCGCTAGCGTTGGCGGACACGACAGACACAGAAGCCCCCTGCACTACGCTGCGCACTTGGGGTCCACTATACCATCCCTGGGACATGGCCTACAAGGCTATGGCCGATATCTGCACACATGGATGTCACAGGAGCCTGACTAGGTATAGTTGGCACTGTACCCAGGTGGGGTGGAGTGCCACAGGGTCTGCCTGAAAAAAGGCCCTTACTAGCACACTCGCCCTGGCCTAGGGAAACACACAGCCCACCTCCCCCACCCAGACACCTCCACTGCGTGCTGAATCAGCAGAATGAGTGTGTACTCACCCCCTTGTTGCTGCTGTGATGCCCTCAAGCGCCCATCCAACTCCAGGTACTCCACCGCCAGGATCCTGAACATCAGGGGGGTCATGGTGCGACGGGCACCCCTCCCACGTTGGGAGGCCATCCCCAGCTGGGCCTCCGCCGTCTTTTTGCTCCAGCGGCGAATGTCCTCCCATCTCTTACGGCAGCTGGTGCTCCGTCTGTGATAGACCCCCAGGGTCCGGACATCCTTGGCGATGGCACGCCAAATATCTTTTTTCTGGTGGGTGCTGACCTATATGAATTGTACAGGGGAAAAAGAGAAGTTATTACCAACTGCACCGTCATAGTCATTGGCCCGCATCCCTATCCTTGCCATGTGGCACATGCACTCTCCGTAGTTTCATGCACGTATCATTCTCCCCACCCCTATTTTTCATCTGCACCACTCCACACAGGCATTGCCCATACAGCATGCTCCCAGTGTACTTACCTGTTTATCTGGAGGACCGTAGAGTAGCGTGTACTGGGGGAGAACCCCATCCACGAGTTTCTCCAACTCCTCCGTGCTGAAGGCAGGGGCCCTTTCCCCAGACGCATGACCCATTGTTCCAGACTGAGGTCAAAGCAGCACTTGGAGTGTAGGTCCTCTACTGTCGAAGATCAGGTATCGAGTGATTGAAGTGATAGAAAATGGCGGTCACGTCCGCGGCGGTGCGTACCGTCACCGCCGGCGTACATCGTCATTGGCTCCTGGGACCCATAGTGTCCAATGTTAACCAATGCAGAATTGTGCTGCGGTCTTCGACCGCCTACCGCGATGGTGTACAACGCCAGCGCAGTTACCTCACATCCCATTGTCCCACTTTACAGGTCAGGCAGCCGCCATTTCAGGTGCCCACATGGCTTTATTTTAACAACGTCACACATACATATGCCTTGCCTCAACACTCACACAGGCAAAATTGGGGTTATAAATGGTTTTCTGAGTAAGCTGTGTTTACGTACCTCTGAGTTTGTTGACTCTGTGTTCGCTGTTGTCCTTCATAGGCACCGTCCACTGGGACATGTGAGGAGATGGCGGCATCCTCAGTTGTACAGACCACTGGTGGACCTGTCGACAATGGAGGAAAGACATGTGATCATCACCTACAGGCTTGATCGTGCCACAATCCTGGAACTGTGTGCACAGTTGGAGCCAGACCTGATTTCAGCTATCCGCCATCCCACAGGAATCCCCCCTCAAGTGCAGGTGATGTCAGTACTCCATTTCCTTGCAAGTTGGTCTTTTCAAACTACAGTGGCCATAACATCAGGGATTTCCCAGCCTATGTTTTCCAATGTGTTGTCCAGAGTTTTGTCTGCCCTGCTGAAACACATGCGGAGCTACATCGTTTTCCCTCAGGTGGAGGATTTGCTTACAGTGAAAGGTGCCTTCTATGCCCTGGGACATATCCCAACATCATAGGTGCCATTGATGAGACACATGTGGCCTTGTTCCCCCATGCAGAAGTGAACAGGTATACAGAAACCGGAAGAGTTATCATTCGATGAATGTGCAGATGGTGTGTTTGGCCGACCAGTACATCTCCCATGTTAATGGCAAATTCCCTGGCTCAGTGCATGACGCTTACATCCTGCGGAATAGCAGCATCCCTTATGTGATGGGTCAACTCCAGAGGCACTGTGTGTGGCTATTAGGTGAGCACCTGGAAGCAAGTCAGTGGGAATAGTTGTCTGGGTCTGGGGATATCCCTACAGGTTAGTGTGTCTAACAGTTGTCCCTCGCCATATTCAGGTGACTCTGGTTACCCCAACCTGCCATGGCTACTGACCCCAGTGAGGAATCCCAGGACAAGGGCAGAGGAATGCTACAATGAGGCCCATGGGCAAACTAGGAGGATTATAGAGCGGACCTTCAGCCTCCTGAAGGCCAGGTTCCGGTGCCTCCATATGACAGGTGGTTCCCTATTCTACTCACCAAAGAAGGTGTGCCAGATCATCGTGGCCTGCTGTATGCTTCACAACTTAGCTTTGTGACGACAGGTGCCTTTTCTGCAGGAGGATGGTCCAGATGGAGGTGTTGTGGCAGCTGTGGAGCCTGTGGACAGTGAAGACGAGGAAGCAGAAGAAGAGGACATCGACAATAGGCACTCTGTGATCCTGCATTACTTCCAGTGAGACACAGGTAAGAAGACAAACCTGCCTACTACATGTACTTTAACACTACTACCTCTCTACTGTCTGTCCTTTTCATCCAGTGTATGGTCACTGAGTTGTCACTTTCCCTTACGATTTCACAGATGTGGGTCCCACTGTGTGACATCTGCTTTGTTTCCTCATGGACTAGAGCTGTGTGACATAGGTATGTTGACATTACATTTGAAAGAGCATTTTGTCACTGTAATTGCTAATAGACTATTTCGAAATCACAGGCAGACTCCAGATTGTTTTGTGCTTCAAGGGTGTTTATTTAAGTGCTCAATATTGGAGGGTGCTGTAACATGGGGAGGGGTGATAGTGGAGGAATGTCAATGGCAGAGTCCAGTTTATTGGTCTCACAGGTGCATTGCCCAAAGGGGCATAGGAAGTGGAGCTGGGGCAGTTTGAGGATGGACAGGGTGACAAGGTGGGACAAAAGGATGACATTCAGGGCGGTCTAATTTCTTGACGGGGGTCTTGGCCTCGTTCTCTGTCTTTGTCCTGGATCTCAGGGACCGTTTGTGGGGTGGTTCTCCATCTGCAGGGGGTGGGGTGCTGGTGTAGTGGTCCTGTGGCGGTGCCTCCTGTCCACTAGCGCCGGCTTAGGTGGTGGGCAGTTCATCGTCCAGGCTAGTGTCAGGGGTCACTTGTTGTGCCACAGTGTCCCTCCTGGTGTTGAGGACTTCCTTCAGCACCCCTACGATGGTGCTCAGGGTGGAATTGATGGATCTGAGTTCCACCCTGAAGCCCAAATACTGTTCCTCCTGCAGCCGCTGGGTCTCCTGAAACTTGACCAGTTCCGTTGCCATCGTCTCCTGGGAATGATGGTATGCTCCCATGAGGGCCTCGTGGAGAGTGGGTTCCCTGGGCCTGTCCTCCTCCTGTCGCACAGCAGCCCTCCCAGTTCTCCTGTTTCCCTGGGCCTCTGTCCCCTCAACGGTGTGCCCACTGCCACTGCCCCCAGGTCCCTGGTGTTGTTGGGGTGGTGGGTTAGCCTGGGTTCCCTGTAGTGGTGGACACACTGCTGACTGACGTGTTCTGGGGACAGAGGTATGGGCCCGCTGGGTGGGTGCTGTGCTAGTGTTTCCAGAGGGGGAAAGCTCTTCGGTTGCTTGTGACTGTGTCAGGGGAACCGACTGTCCCGAGGTCGCAGATGGGCCGGGCTGGTCGTCTAGATCCAGTTGGACGGAGCTGCTGTCATCACTGTGGGCCTCTTCTGTTGGTGGTGTGGACATGTGTGGATCCTCCTGCGTGGTGACGTTGGGTAGGGGTCCTGCAAGGGTGTAAAAGCATGATTATTGCATCTGTATGTGCCATGGTGTGCAATGGGTATGTGACAGTGTACCCCAGTGCTTGCATTCCTGTGTGGGACCTTGTGTGATGATGGTTTAGGGGGGTGTATGGGTATGTGCAGTGGCCATGCATTGGTGATGGGTGTCAGTGCTTTGGTGTTGCATGCAGGGCTTGGTGTTGGGATGTGTGGTTTGTGATATTGGGACATTTGTGAGGAGTAGGAGTGATGGGGGTGAGGGCGAGGGTGGGGGTATGTGATGGCATTCAGGTAGGGTGAGGGATATAGTAGTTAAGGTTTGACTTAGCAGAGTCCATTCCTCTAGCTACTCCTTCGAGGCCCTCAGGATGCAGAATCGCCAAGACTTGCTCCTCCCATGTTGTTAGTTTTGGGGGAGGAGGTGGGGGTCCGCCGCCAGTCCTCTGTACCAAAAGGTGGGTTCTGGATACCACGGAACGCACCTTCCCCCGTAGGTCGTTCCACCTTTTCCTGATGTCATCCCTATTTCTTGGGTGCTGTCCCACTGCGTTGACCCTGTCCACTATTCTGCGCCATAGCTCCATCTTCCTAGCTATGGAGGTGTGCTGCACCTGTGATCCGAATAGCTGTGGCTCTGCTCGGATGATTTCCTCCACCATGACCCTGAGCTCCTCCTCAGAGAACCTGGGGTGTCTTTGCCGTGCCATGGGGTGGTGTGGGTGATGTGTGGGGTGGTGTGTGTTGTGATATGTGGGGTGATATTTAGTGGTGTGTTGTGTAGGGTGCGTGGATGTTATGTGGGTGATGGTGTTGTGTGCCTGTGGATGTTTGGTTGTAGATTTTAGTGTCTCTCTCTGGCCTTCTTTCGGGATTTTGGTTTGTGGGTGATGTCGGTGGGTGTTTTATATTGTATTGGGTGTGTGGGAGTGGTGTGTGTATGTGTATCAGGTGTGTGTATTTGGAATTGTCCAATGTGGATGTGTTTTGTAGGAGTGTGTGTATTTTGAGCGCAGCGGTGTGTACCGCCAATGGAATATCGCGGTTGAAAGACCGCCGCGTGGATTCGTGGGTCGTGATAGTGTGGGCGTATTCCTGTTGGCGTGACGGTGGAGGTTTTGTTTTTGCCAGTTTATCACTGACCTTTGGTGTGGCGGACTTGTGTGGGTGTCTCAATTTTGGCGGATTCCGAGCTGTGGGTCATAATGGCCGTGGCGGAGTGTAGGAGCATAGAGTGGAATAGAGGCATTTACAGTGTAGTGTAAGGGCACAGGGTGAAGTACAGTGTGGTATACTAACACAGAGTAGAGTAGAGTCTTGTACAGTGGAGTTGTATAGAGTAGAGTAGAGTGTGGTAAAATGGGACAGTGTAGAGTGGAGTGTTGTATAGTTTCATAGAGTAGCCTAAAGTGCTGTGCATTTGAGAAGAATGGAGTGAACTCCTGTGCAGTGACATAGTGCATAGTGGAGAAGTATGTTGTAGAGTAGAGTGACATGGGGTGGAGTATAGAGAACTGGTGTAGCATACAGTGGAGTAAAGTGTTGTAGAGCAGAATGATGTGTTGTACAGTGGATTGAACTGGCATGTTGTAGAGTGTCATAAACTGTAGTAGAGTGTGGCAGAGTAGAGTCCCACAAAGTGGATTATAGTATTATACAGTGGAGTGGCCTGGAGCAAAGTAGATTGCAAAATAGTATGGTACAATGGAGTGGGTTAGAGTGTAACAGCATACAATGGAGTGTTGCTGAATGGAATGGCATACAGTGAAGTGTAAAAGAGTTGAGTGGCATTCGGGTGCACAGTGTACAGGTGTAGACTGGAGTGGCATACAGTGGAATAGTGTACAGTGTAGTGTCATAGAGGGGACTTGCATACAGTCAAATATCTTAGAATAGAGTAGCATAGAGCAGAGGAGCGTACACTGGAGTGAAATAGACTGGAGTGTGGTAGAATGTAGTGGCTTAGAGTGTTATAGCATACAGTGGAGCGGTGTAGAGTGGAGTGGGGTTCAATTGAGTGGTGGACAGTGGAGTGGTGTTGAGTGTAATAGCACACAGTGCAGTGGTGTAAAGTGAGGTTGCATAAAGTGGAGTGGAATAAAGGGGAGGGTGGTACTTGAAACAGACATAGCGTGAAAGTGGGTGAATGAATGTAGATGTAATATAGCAGGAATACAGACTATGATGTGCTAATAGTGTTTTTTGATAGTAAGAGTAAATAGTGAAAGTAGTAGTGTTAAAATACCTAACTATATATTATGCTGCTGCATGTGTTGTAATGTATGTAATTTTGCAGTGTAGTGTGGTACATGCAGATGAGAAGGCACTATGGGGGTCATTCTGACCCGCCGCGGGAGTACCGCCAACAGGCTGGCGGTGCTCCCATGGGCATTCTGACCGCGGCGGTAACGGGAAACCGGCGGTGTCCCGCCGGTTTCCCGCTGCCCAAGGGAATCCTCCATGGCGGCGCTGCACGCAGCGCCGCCATGGGGATTCCGACCCCCTTACCGCCAGCCTGTCTCTGGCGGTTTTGACCGCCAGAACCTGGCTGGCGGGAACGGGTGTCATGGGGCCCCCTAACAGGGCCCCACAAGATTTTCAGTGTCTGCCAAGCAGACACTGAAAATCGCGACGGGTGCAACTGCACCCGTCGCACCCCTTCCACTCCGCCGGCTCCATTCGGAGCCGGCATCCTCATGGAAGGGGGTTTCCCACTGGGCTGGTGGGCGGCCTTCTGGCGGTCGCCCGCCAGCCCAGCGGGAAACTCAGAATGACCGCCGCGGTCTTTCGACAGCGGTACGGTCTTTCGACCGCGATATGGTCTTCTGGCGGTTCCCGCCAGGCGGGCGGCTTCTGCCGCCCGCGGAGGTCGGAATGACCCCCTATGTGATTGGTGAGGGTGAGAGTTATAGTTACCTTAGGGCACAAGTTATAGTTATAGTTACCAGTTCTGGTGTCTGGCAGTACCACTCCTAGTGAGGGGGTGCAGAAGTCCAGACAGAGGGTTAAGAAGGGGTTGCGGACCCCAGTGGAGAACCTGGAGGGTCAGGGGTCAGCTCTGAGAGCAGACCCCCCAGGAATTAACTTGGTGAGACCATTTCTGGGTTGGGGGAATCCAGACTCTGTCAGATGGGCAGAGGTCAGGAGGCCCGTGCCAGCCAGACTCTTGTGTGGCCCTTGGGGATGGTGTGTCCCTTAAGGGGGGTAAGTGTGCCCCCCTGGAAGTCCTGGTGTGCCAGGCAATGGTTCAACGGCAGGGTGGTGACTCTGGGTTGAATGATCAGGTTCAGGGGGTAAACTCTGACCTGATGGGGGGTAGGTGTGCTCCAGAGGAAGTCCTGGTGCACCAGGCAATGGTTCAACCGCAGGGTGGTGACTCGGGATTGGATGACCAGGTTCAGAGGGTAAACTCTGACCTGGTGGGGGGTAGGTATGCCCCCCAGGAAGTCCTGGGTTGCCAGGCGGTGATCCAGTCTGTGGGTACAGACCCTGGACTGGAGGATCAGGTGCAGGGTGTCCCCCCTGACCTGGAGGAAGGGGCTACTGCTAACAGTGCCCCTCCCGTATTGTCTTCCGAGGGGGCCACTCCTAGTTGGGGGGTGCAGGACCCCCGAAGGGAGGGCAGGGGGAGGGAAGCCTCACCAGTGGCCCTAGGCCAATCTGAAGGTACAGACCCAAGGTTGGAGGAACAGTTGCAGGTCAACATCCCTGCACTGGTGGAAGAATTGTGCAGGACTGCTTCTACAAGCACCCTGACAATTTTGGACTCTGGGGATGCCGTTCCGGCAGGGAGGGTACAGTGCCCTAGAGGGGAGGACCAGGATCAGGTTGTTATCCCTGACCTAGTGGAAGGGAGAGTGGTCAAAGAGTGCCAAGCACCTGGGGCTACCGCCCCCCACTCTCCGCAGTCACAGTGGATGGAGAGGCCTGAGGTCAGGCTCTCATCCCTGACAGTTGTCAGGGGTCACTACTGTGGCTTGCTGTCCTGGTGGACAGAGTTGCCCCTGGGGGGAGACAAAAGTAACACCCCGGGGATGGAGTGGGCAACACCACTGTGTTGGCATTGGTGGTGCTATCTACCCCTGGGGTACATCTGTGAGCAAGGTAAAGTTAGGTGCTGTACAGATGGTATCTGAAGCTGTGGAGAAGGGTTCCCCATGGGTTAGCTTAGTGGGCCCTCAGAGTATGGACAGAGGGATCCAACTGGAGTCAGGAAGGAGTAGAACTGGAACATGCCCCTGCTGTAGTGGGCCTGGGTCCTTGTTCTATGGCCCCAATCAGGGATGTACATCAAGGTATTGATTGTTCTCTACTGGCTTTAGGCTGGTAGGGGGTCGTGATGGAAATTTTTGCTTATGTAGGGACATCCCCAAACTTTTTACCTCCTGCCTCCTATTTGTTCTGACCTGTTGCTGTTGGCTTTTGAACTCTGAGCACTTTACCACTGCTAACCAGTGCTAAAGTGCATATGCTCTCTGTGTAAATTGTATGTATTTGGGTTATCCATGATTGGCATATTTGATTTACTAGTAAGTCCCTAGTAGAGTGCACTAGAGGTGCCAAGGCCTGTAAATCAAATGCTACTAGTGAGCCTGCAGCACTGATTGTGCCACCCACATAAGTAGCTCTGTAATCATGTCTCAGACCTGCCACTGCAGTGTCCGTGTGTGCAGTTTTAACTGTAAATTCGAATTGGCAAGTGTATCCACTTGCCAGGCCTAAACCTTCCCTTTTTTGACATGTAAGGCACCCCTAAGGTAGGCCTTAGGTAGCCCCAAGGGCAGGGTGCAGTGTATGGTTAAGGTAGGACATATAGGGGGTCATTACGACCTCAGCGGTCTTTTTGCAAGACCGCAGAGGGACCGCCGCGCGGAAGACCGCCTGTGCAGGCGGTTTGCCGCTCGGCATATTATGACTGTTTGCTGCTCTCCGTCGTAATTCAGACGGAGAGCCGCCAACAGCCATACTTGCGGGCGGCGGGGAAGTGGAGGTTGCTCCACCTCCACCGCCACGCCAACAGAACTCCGCCCAGCGAATCACGTCCTGTGATTCGCCGTGGCGGTGTTCTGTTGGCGGTGTGGTGTCGGCAGAGCTGCCCCCATGGCTCCCGTCCCCTCCCGGAGGATCGACGGACCAGGTAAGTCGATCGTCCGTTAGGGGACGGGGTGGGGGGGTGTTGTGTGCGTGCATGGGGGTATGTGTGTGTGTATGTAGAGGGGGTGTGTGAGTACGTGTATCGCTGTGGGTATGTCTGTATGGATGTGTGCGTGTATGTTTGAATGTGGGTGTGCGTGTCTGACTGAGTGTGTGGATGTAGGCATGTATGTTGGGGTGTGTGAGTGTGTGTGTTGGTGGTGCCTGCATGCTTGTCGGGTGTGTGTGAGCAATGTTATGTTGGGGGTCGGGGTGGGGAGGGGGGCCCTGACACCTTTGGGGGGTGGCAGGGGTGGCAGGGGTATAGGGGAGGGAGTCGGGGTGGGGTTGGGGGGTGGGGGAGACCACTATCAGTGCCAGGGAAGGAATTCCCTGGCACTGATAGTGCTTACTGCCATGGATTTCATGGCGGTTCAAACCGCTGGAAATCCACGGTGGTAAGCCGGATCCAAATACCACCAGCGGTATACTGACGGCCGCCGGGCTGGAGACCCAGGTCTCCAGCCCGGCGGTCGTCTCCGCCCTGGCGGGCGGGACGGAAAACCGGCGGTTGACCATGGCGGTAACCGCCATGGTCATAATATACCAAGGTAAGACCGCCAGCCTGTTGGCGGTCTTACCGCCGGTTCTCCGCCATCCGCCAGGGTTGTCATGACCCCCATAGTAATGTGTTTTATATGTCCTGACAGTGAAATATTGCTAAATTCGTTTTTCACTGTTGCAAGACCTGTCCCTCTCATAGGTTAACATGGGGGCTACCTTTAAATCTGATTAAAGTGTAGATTCCCTTTGGGAGCGGATGGACATGTGGAGTTTGGGGTCTCTGAGTTCACAATTTAATTTAGTAAAGTTAATTTTCAGATTGTGTGTTTGAAAATGCCACTTTTAGAAAGTGAGCATTTTTTTGCTTATACCATTTCTGTGACTCTGCCTGTTTGTGGATTCCCTGTCTGGGTCAGTTTGACAGTCGGTCTGGTTGCACCTCACACTAGACAGTGACACAAAGGGAGCTGGGGTGTAGTTGGCATTTCCTGATGAGCCATCTGTGCTAGGAGGGAGTTGAAGAGTGGTCACTTACACCTGAAAGGGCTGTGCCTGTCCTCACCCAATGCCGTCTCCGACCCCCTGGTGAGTGTGTGGGCCCTGGCCTGGAAAAGGCAGATTTCACATTCAAAAGAGACTTTACTTTGAAGTAGGGCTACTTCAAAGGAGAAATTGGGTATAAGAAGGGCACCCAAAACCACAGACTTTAGATCACTTCTGGACATCAAGAGGAACCTCTGCCGGGAGAAGAGCTGAAGAGGTGAGAAGTGCTGCCCTGCCTGTGACTGTGCTTTGTGGAGCTATCTTGCAGTTGCTGCTTCCACAGTAAGAGGGCAAAGACTGGACTTTGTGTGCTTTCCATCTTGTGAAGCAATCTCGAAGGGCTTGATTTAGAGCTTGCCTCCTGTTGTTTGAAATCTCAGGGACAGCAAAGACTTCTCTCTGCCAGCACCTGGAGTCTCTGGGGAGACTCCTGCTCTGACAATGACGATGGTGATGTCTGCTCAATGGCGATGTAAAAACTACTATTTGACCTTATTGATGTTCCATCATTTGCTGTGATTATTGGAATCTCAAGGCTTAGGCAACACAACCTAAAGATTTTAAGTAGGTAGCCAGAGTATTGTCAGTGCAGGTAACCTCCCTTAGAATCCCTAAGAAAATAACAGACAATTCAGAAAGTGCTTTGGAAAATAGGGAGCTGCCATACCTTCACACACCAATAGACAAATAAAAAGAGTCCTTTCAAGCACATTAGAGAACTTCCACTGAATCCCATCAAGAGGGCTTCTAGTCTTTTTCTTTTCCCTTTCTTCATAAGGAAATGTTTACCCAACACATGTTTTGACTGGTCTCATTGCCCAGGCTTCCTCAGAGCTAGAAAATATACAGACATTTGATTGACTAAGTATGGCAAATACTCCTTATGTAATCCCTTCACCAAATGCTGTGAGTTCGACAATACAGGCAGGAAATATCAATAGAGTGCCTCATGCCAATAATAAATACACATACATCATCAATTGTTTGTTCTATTTTTAACAAAATTACCATCTGTATGATTTTATACCTGGACCTCTTGGCCATGTTCGACATCTTCTGCCACCACACCCTACGCTCATGCCTCAGCAATGCAGGAATCCGCGACAGAGCCCTGGCTGGGTCACCTCCTTTCTCACCGGCAGAACCCAGAGAGTCTGTCTTCCCCATTCTGTTCGGAGGCCACCAAAATCATCTGCAGCGTACCCCAGGGTTCGTCCCTCAGCCTGACCCTCTACATGGCCCGCTCGCTAACACCGCCTGATCCCACAGCCTCAACATCATCTCATATGTCGACGACACCCAGCTGATGCTCTCCCTCACCAAGGACTCCGCCAAGACCAACCTTCACAAAGGAATAAAAGCCATTGACGAATGGATGAAAAACAGCTGCCTCACACTCAATTTTGACAAGATAGAAGTCCTCATCTTCGGCTCCACCTCCTCTGCATGGATGACTCCCCCGTGGCCTGCCACTCTCTGAGCTGCTCCGACTCCCACCGAGCACGCATGCAACCTAAGATTCATCTTGGATTCCTCATTATCCATGACCTTGCAAGTCAATGCGACCTCTTCCGCATTCTTCAACACCCTCCGCATGCTCCGAAAGATCTACAAATGGATCTCCACCGAAACTAGAAGAACAGTCATGCATGCCCTCGTAAGCAGCAAACTGGACTACGGCAATGCCCTCTACGCAGGAACCACGGTCAAACTCCAGAAGAGGCTGCAACGCATCCAGAACGCCTCTGCACACCTCATCCTGGACATCCCCCACCACTGCCACATCACAGGCCATCTGAGAGACCTGCACTGGCTTCCAGTCAACAAGAGAATCACCTTCCAACTTTCTCACCCATGCTCACAAAGCACTGCCCAACACCGTCCAAAGTATCTCAACAGATGGCTCTCCTTCTACACCCCGACCCAGCATCTCTGCTCCGCCGACCTCACACATGCGTCTGTAGAATTATACCGGGTGGCAGATCATTCTCGCACCTTGCGAAGATGTGAAACACTTTCCCACCCACCTGCCTCAGACCAAAGACCTCCTAACCTTCAGCAAACTTCTCAAGACCTGGCTGTTCAAGCAGTAGCAGCACCCCCCTTCCCTCCCCACCCCACCTCAGCCCCTTGAGACCTTCATGGGTGAGTAGTGCACTTTACAAAGTCCTGAATGATTGATTGATTAATAGTTATACCTAATACTCAAAAGCTGCCACAAATAAATACACATCCATCACCAAAAGCTCGTCACAATTACACCGTGTATATTTTCAGATAGTTGTCCCCAATATTTAAATGATGGGGCACTACAGAACAGAAGCAGTATAACCAACTGTTTATTACTCAAGAACACTCTCCACTTCTTAATGGAGCTACACAATTTATGACCATGAAGTTTTAGCAGGGGCCTTTATGCAATGAAGGCACTACTTCAAAGGGGCAATGCATGAAATCAAACTCATAACAATCTAAAAAATTCTTTGTATTTGCGTTCTATGATGTCTATGGATGAGAGACATGCAAGATTGTCCTGGTGTTCCATCGAGTTCCAGTGCACGCTCACCTATCGACCAGAAGTCAGAAAAGAAAAAACAGACACCTTGTCCAAACAAGGGGAATAAAAAGAAGAACCTGTGCCAAGTCCCAATATCTTAATGGCTACTGGTCAGGTAAAAGATAATTTGTTAATCAAGTTACCTTTAGGCAAGGGCATATTGACAGTGAACAGAGGCTGTAGAAAGAATATTAAGAAAGGAGAATGTTGGAATGTGAGAGAAGCCTATTATTGCATGGTTAGCCCATCACTTTTTGCCTGAAAAATGATGTGGATTTAAAATTGTAAGTGCCCTGACCCCTGCTACACAAGTTCCCACAGCCGGATCCTTTTCCCCAAAACTATACAATGTATTGGCCCTTCAGTCACCCCTGTAAGTTTCTAGTAAATGGTACCCCTGTTACGAAGGGCATGGGTGCTGAAGAGGGCCCCTAATTGTGCCACTCTGAGAGGCCCCACACCAGCCTCTTGCAGACTTCCATCGCAATTACATGACAAGGTGTGTTTAAAAGTTGTAAACTCAACAAGGCATTCACCAAGAGTGCTCTGTTCACTAACAATGCATGCACTATAGGTAAGTCACCTCTCTGGCAGTCCTTAAAGCCCTAAGACAGGGTGCATGTGAGGTCGTATAGTTTGATGAGCAAATATGCCCCTTCTGTGTCTTTACACAATCTGAAGGTATAGTAAGTGTACAGGGGATTCATAGCAAGTACATGTACTGCACTTTGGTTATTATGAGTCTCCCAGCTACACAGTGGCTACTCTGAATCCTGGGCTGTTTGGTATCAAACAGCTCAGAGTAATAAACTCTCACTGGTACCAGTGTTGGATTTATTATAAAATGTACCCAGAGACTATCTTAAAGGTGCCCATGCAATACCTACACCACCCTGGCACAGTTGCTGGCTAATTCACACCAGCCTGCTACCACCAGGCAGGAGTCTGGGTCCCTATGTAGAGAGCCTCTGCTCTCTGTGACTAAAAAACAAAGCCCTTCCTGGGCAGAGGTGTACACCTCCTCCACCAGGAATGGTCAATGCCCAGCCAGTGAGCTCCAATGGCTTGGAAACTCCCCAGCCCTACCATTACCAACAGAGGGCCATCTCCATTTCAAATGACCACTTTTGGCTTGTGGAACAGCAGGAAAATGCACAAAGACTAGGAGGAGTGGCCACCCTCAGCCTGCCCCAATCCTCAGGTGCGGAAGATGAGGTAACCACTCCATTTCATTTTCTTCTATATTGGATGGCAGAAAAATAGCCTACCAGGTTTAGGGATGTGACCCCTTTCTCACAGGAAAAGCGTGTAGCCACCATAAGGTAAGTGGCCCATTGGCCATTACTAAGCACTCCCCTAAAGATCTGATTTGACACAAGAAGGCCAGTGAACACCCAAGGCTAGAGAACAGATGTCCTGCTGGAGGAAAAAAAAGGTGCCAAACCTGCCTGCTGTACCCAGAGCTCGACAATCACCGCTGAGGGGTCTACTGGACATCAGACAGACTCTAAGAAACCCAGAGGACTTCCACCCTTATAAAAATTGTCAAGAAACTCCCTCCAGAGTTAAGATAGACAAGACCCAGTGAAGTTTAATTCACTGACTGGCAACTGACCAACGGACCGGACACAGCAGCTAGACCAAATACCACCCAATGGGCCCTGAGGACAAACCCTGCAAGTGTGCCAAGTTTGCTCTGCAACCTCCAGTGGCTGAACCGTGCAGCAATAGCCAGGTGTACTGAACCCCCAATGCCAGACACCCAGAAGAAACGTAATCTCTGGACTCTCCAAGGACAAGGAGCAAGCACCAGTTGAGGGATTTCAGGACACCCCAGAACCATCCCGCAGAGTAGCCCTGCTGACCTGCAAATTACCCTTTAAGTGACCTGCACCTGGCTCAAAAGGCTCCGTGGCTGACCGATCTGCTCTGCACCCGGCCTCCCTGGTCCCTGTATTTGAGAATCAGCTGTCCTTTAGGGGTTCCTAACCCCTTGCAATGTCCACCCACAAAGGGGACCCACCGGACTTATCTCTAAGTCCCCCTGTGCAGTGCTTTTCCAAGTGCTCCTCTTCCCTGTGGTGCATATGCTTTAAGACTTTCAGCCCCTGTTCCCGCTTGAACTGGGAGCCGCCCCAATTTCTCCAGCTGGTCCACAGGACATTTCGAATTGGAAGCAGCCTGAACAACAACGGCTGAACAACGATGGGGGTTGTCCACGAAAGTGGAACAATGCTTTCCTGAACAACGACCCTGTTTTCCTCTGCCTTAACCACGCATGTCTGAACAATGAACATGCGTGGTTAAGGCAGAGGAAAACAGACTAGCTTCGGAGAGGATGTGGTCAGGTAAGTGTGGCTGGGATAGGGTTGGGGGTAGTTTTAGGGGCAGGGTGGGGGTAGTTTTAGTTTATAAGGGGAGGGATGGAGGTTGGGTTAATTTGAGGGTTTAATGGTGGGGGGTCATTCTAGTTTGAAGGGTGGGGTGGGGGGTCGTGGTAGTTTTAGCGGCGGGTGTGGGGGGTTGTGGTAGTTTAGGTTTTAGGGGCGAGATGGGGGTCGGGATAGTTTTAGGTTTTAAGGGCAGGGTTGGGTGGTCGCAGTAGTTTTAGGGGCAGGGGTTGGGGTAATTTTAGTTTTTAGGGATGGGGTCGGGGTAGTTTTAGGTTTATGGGGTGGGGTCAGGGTAGTTTTAGGTTTTAGGGGCGGGGTAGGGGGGTCGGGTAGTTTTAGGGGCAGGGGTTGGTTAGTTTAGGCTTTAGGGGCAGGGTGGGGGGGTCGGGTAGTTTTAGGTTGCAGGGGCAGGGTGGGGGGGTTGTGGTACTTTTAGGAGCGGGGCGGGGGGTCGGGGTAATTTTAGTTTTTAAGGGCCAGGGTGAGGGGTTGGGTAGTTTTAGGTTTTAGGGGCGTGGTGTGGGGTAGTTTTAGCTTTTAGGGGCCAGGGTGGGGTGGTCACAGTAGTTTTAGGTTGTATGGGCGGGGTGGGGGTTGCAGCAGTTTTAGGTTCTAGGGGCAGTGTGGGGGTTTGCAGTAGTTTTAGGGGTGAGGTGGGGGTCGGGTAGTTTTAGGTTTTAGTGGTGGGGTGGGGAGTTGCAGTAGTTTTAGGGGACGGGGTGGGGGGTTGGGGTTGTATACATTTTAGGGATGGGGTTGGTGGTTTTAGGGGCAGGGGTGGGGAGGTCGCTGTAGTTTTAGGGAGGCGGGTGGGGTGTTGGGGTTGGGGTAATTTTTGTTTTTAGGGGGTAGGGGTCGGGTAGTTTGAGGTTTTAGTGGCAGGGTTGGGGTTCGCTGTAGTTTTAGGTTTTAGGGGTGGTGGTCACAGTAGTTTTGGGGCAGGGGTGGAGGGTGGGGTAATTTAAGTTTTTAGGGGTGGGGTGGGGGGTCGGGTAGTTTTAGGTTTTAGGGGCGAGGGTGGGGGGTTAGGGTAGTTTTAGGTTTCAGGGTAGGAGTGGGGGTGTCACAGTAGTTTTAGGTTTTGGGGTGGGAGTGGGTGGTCGCAGTAGTTTTAGGGGTGGGGTGGGGGGTCGGGTATTTTTAGTTTTTAGGGGTGGGGCAGGTGAGGGGGGAAGGGTGGTTCTTGGTTTTAGGGGCAGGTGGGGATCAGGGTAGTTTTAGGTTTTAGGTGCCTGTTTGTGGGTCAAGTAGTTTTAGGGGCGGGTTGGGGGGTTGCAGTAGTTTTAGGTTTTAGGGGGGGGTGGCGGGCGGGGGGGTCGCATGCTGGAACCATGCATGCCATTCCACATATGCCTTTACCAGGAATGGTTTTACATGAAAAATCGTTGCTAAGACATTCCTGGTAAAGGCATTAGTGGTAACAATGCGGTTGTTGTCCCGATCGCGTTGTTCAGGCATTCCTGGTTTCAGCATGCGTTGTTCCGACATATATTCCATTTCAAAGACCTCAACCTGGAAATAAAAGGTGACACTTGTGACAGCATTGCTTGATTTCATACGTAATTTTTTTAAAGTTTTCCTCATTGATTCCACACAGAACGAGAACATTTTCTAAACTTTGAAAAATTATAACTCAAGAAGTACTCACCCGATTCTGATGATCTTGGTCTTAAAAATGTTAGAAATTCTGAAGTATTTGTGTAAATTGGACTTGAGTAATTCCTTTGAGTTTGTTTCCACATTTATTGATACTGTGAGTACAACAAATGCTTAGCACATCTCCTGGATTATCCTAACTACTCGACCAAGCTACCAGGAAAATAGAGCATTAGGTGATCTATGTTTGCCCCTGGATACTAAGGTGTGGTTGCCTGGACTCTCTGCACTGTGCACATCGTTTTTGCATACTGTATAGAGAGCCAGCCTCCAACATTTGGGGACTCATTTTGAGTTTTGGGGTGGCAGAGGCCGCGCACCAAACTCTTTCAGACGGAAAACCGCCACCCCGGTTTGCTACCCGGTGGCCCAATTGTGAGTTTTCCGCTGGGCCAGCGGGTGGAAACACTGTTTCTGCCTGCTGACCCAGCGGAATACTCACCACAACATTGCCGCCAGCTCGTAATCGAGCTGGCGGCAATGTTGCAGTGTGTCAGGTGCAGAAGAACCCATCGCACTTTTCACTGCCCATAATTCGGGCAGTGAAAAGAGCGATGGGGCTGTCCATAGAGGCGTATTCTGGAGGGCAGCACTGCTTGCAGCGCTGCCCTGATGGGTTGAGACCACCGGCACCTACAGGCCGTCGGCTGGTGGCAACCTGGCAGTGCCGGCGGTCGCACTGTTGGGGCTCCGCCACTGTCAGAGTATGGCAGTTGGACCGCCCCTGTCAGCAGTGGTCCATGGGTGCCACCACGAGTCCGGCAGTTCTTGGACCACCAAACTCATAATGAGGCCATACGTGTATTAGCGGTGGGAAACAAGACTTTGGGGGTCATTCTGACTTTGGCGGGCGGCGGAGGCCGCCCGCCAAAGTCCCGCCGTCAGAATACCGCTGCGCGGTCAGAAGACCGCCGCGGTAATTCTGAGTTTCCCGCTGGGCTGGCGGGCGACCGCCAGAAGGCCGCCCGCCAGCCCAGCGGGAAACCCCCTTCCATGAGGATGCCGGCTCCGAATGGAGCCGGCGGAGTGGAAGGGGTGCGACGGGTGCAAATGCACCCGTCGCGATTTTCAGTGTCTGCTTGGCAGACACTGAAAATCTTGGTGGGGCCCTGTTAGGGGGCCTCTGCAGTGCCATTGGCATGGGCACTGCAGGGGCCCCCAGGGGCCCCATGACACCCGTTACCGCCAGCCAGGTTCTGGCGGTCAAAACCGCCAGAACCAGGCTGGCGGTAAGGGGGTCGGAATCCCCATGGCGGTGCTGCCTGCAGCGCCGCCATGGAGGATTCCCTAGGGCAGTGTACCGCCGCGGTCAGAATGCCCATGGATGCACCGCCAGCCTGTTGGCGGTGCATCCGCGGTCCCCGGCCCTGGCGGTAGACAACCGGCAGGGTCGGAATGACCCCCTTTGTATTTGCTGTTACTATTCTATCACTAAATATTTGCATGAAAAACTCAAAAAATTGTCAATAGCCAGTTGTAATTAAATAAACCCAGAGTCAGAATTTGTGGACTATTCAGTAAAATTGCCGGATGGCTTTTTAGAAGGTAACAAGGTGCAATATTATGATGGGCTTTACAATTTATTCATGAAAGAGCATCTATTGAGTAATTGTTACAATGAGAAACTACATCAGTTCCTCGTAGACCTAGGTCCACTTTCTCCTCAAGAACTGGGGAATACAGCAGACCAGTGGGTCAGGACAAGGGTGACCAAAACAACCACTGGTGGGGAGAAAAAGAAAGAGGCCAAAAAGACCCCCCATGGGAAAGATGGGAACCAAAATAAAAGAAAAGAGTCTTCATCAGGCCCCTAAAAACCTGTTCAGGAGGGTGGCCCCTAAGACTCCTCACAGCCTAAAGAAGGGTACAACGGTCTGAACTTTGATCCCAACAAGGCTTGGTGCCATGGTTGCAAGAATAGAGGGCCCCAAACTGGAGAACCTATCTGTAAAAACAAGAAAAATGTCTCTAGTCCACTTGCAGTAAATTAAGTTGCTATTCTTCAGATGGGATCACAGTTGTGATCTGACCAAGTCAATGAACCCACTGAGGCAATATAAGTCACTGAGGCAAAGGTAGATCTATCCTATGCTGCTTGACCTAATAAGATACAAAAAATACAGGCATCACCCTTTGATTGATACGACTAAGGTAGAAGCCTTGAGGGACACAGTGGCCAGTGTCAGCACCTGGTCAACTCAGATCAGTACCCAATGCTGACAATGTCACAAAGATCCACCTGGATCCACCTGGTGGCTATGGTATCTTTTGATTGGAGGGGAGTAGTTGGACAGAAAGAAGTGGCTATGTCCTCATCCATCCCTGTAGATTGTCTGCTTGGAAATTATTTGGAACAATCGTCCTGGCCGAAGTAGAGCTGAGGACTAAAGCAGCAATGCTTGGGCTCCCAGAATGAGATTATGTCAAGACAAGGGCACAGTCAAACTCCAGAGAGAAAAAAAAGAAGTTGGATCCTGAAAGACTAGACTAACTTTCCAAGAGAACATACAAGAAGACTGGGAGCCACTCTAGACAGATCACAGGGCAGAATTCCTCTCCATAAGAAGAGGATTTGTTATGCCCAGAGGGAACTGAGCCTGAAGAGCTTGGGCCTTATCACCCAGTGCTCTTAGGACCAGGGGGACCCTACAGGGTGAATCTGCGTCATGGACAGAGAACCTATCCCCTCTTTGAAGGCCTGAGGCAGCAAGTTGCACAGGAAGAAAAGGGTAGTGTCAGTGGTTCCCCTAGGGTTTACTGTGAGGATGGACTCCTGTTAACTGAGGCCTGAGACCTGAAGCATGGTGCAATCCAGAGGGTGATAGTGCCCCAGCAATACAGAGGGTTTCTCCTGTCTCTATCCCATGACATTCCCCTTGCTGGGCATCTGGGCCACAACAAAACCTGGAGCAGGTTAGTGAATCATTTTTACTGGCCTGGGATGTCCCAAAAAGTTAAATACTTTTTTCCAGTCCTGTGTCACCTGTCAGTCCAGTGACAAGGCAGGGGGGCACTTGAAGCCCCTCTTATTCCCACTATCTGTGGTTGGGATGCCCTTTAAAAGGGCAGGGGTAGACAATGTTGGGCCCTTTGACCCTCACAGAAGCTTAGGAAATAGATACATCCTAGTGGTAGTGAATCATGCCACTAGATATCCTGAAGTTATTCCTCTTAAGACCATCACTGCCCCTGCAGTGGCCAAGGCCCTCATATGGATTTTAACTGGAGTGGACTTTCCTAAAGAGTTAGTTTCAGACAGAGGTTCCAACTTCATGTCTGCAAACGTAAAACACATGTAGCAGGATTGTAGTGTGACTTATAAGTTCACTAACACATACCATCTACAAACCAATGGACTGGTTAAAAAATGTAACCAGACATTGAAAGGCATGATTGCAGGACTCCCTGAAAAACACAGAAGGAGATGGGATGTCTTTCTTCCATATCTGCTTTTCGCCTATAGGGAAGTGCCACAAAAGGGAGTAGGACGTGATATTTACTTCTCTTTATGTTGTTTATCACTGCTAATTTTCGTTTCATATTATCCAGACATTGTTATGTATTATGGTAGATAGCTGCCTTTGCTACCACCTGTCTCATGGAATGTGGATTGGTATGTTCTGAATGTGAGTGTGGAAGAGAACACAACTGGTGAGCTGAATGGATGGAGTTTCCTTGTTATCCTGCATACATTTTGGATGTCAGCTTTAGCTGCCTTTGGAGTGTTATTCCTTAAGAGTTCACACTGGAGACGAGGATGGGATCAGAACCCACACAGTTCCCAGAATGGGGTTGTGGAGTAGAACTCAGAGATGGTAACTATTGCTTTCAGTTCCAGGATACTCTGAGGGGTGGAGATCAATTATTCTGCCATAGAAAGAGAAGCCCTACCAGTGTTCTAGGTGGTGAAAAGATTTAGACAATTTCTGTGGGGAACTAAGTTTGTGGTAAAAACTGATCACAAACCATTACAAAAAGTATTTACTAGGAAGGGTCTTGATTGTATATCATCACTAGATGGATGATAGCGTTGCAAAATTTTGATTTCAAAGTGAAGTACGTACAGGGGGTGGAAAATAAGACAGCTGATTGCTTGTACAGGTTGGTGAAGGAAATAGATCAGGGTGAAGTTCTTGAGGAGACTTGGTGGAATAATGAAGACTGTAAGGTTTTCACAGTCACAGCAGGATGTGTTCCTGAGGAAGGGTGGTTAGATGACATTTTAAAAGATGAACAATTGAATGGTGTATTTGACATGGTGCAAAAGAGTATGGAGTGGTAAAAGAACCAAATGGAGGCATATGAAAAGGTCAGGAATTAATTGCCTGTAACCAAGATGGTCCTGACGAGGTGTTCCCGACTAGTGGTACCTTCTGGATTAAGGAAATTGCAGTATTGTTCATTTAAACTGTGTATCTTTCCTCTTTTATGTTATCTCCATTTTGTAGTTATATTTTAGTTGGTATGCTCCTATCTCCCCTTTTCTGTGGCTTTTTGTACTGTGCCATAGAGATATCCTAGAATGGAATGGGAGAAAGGAGAGAAGAGATTGTGGGATGCTGGAAGTGGTTGGAGTTTCTTTATGAGAAGAAGTATCTGAATAAATATATCTGAATATTTCAAGAATTGCCCTGGCTCTCTCGTTCCTGCTTGCTACGTACTACTACAAAAATGTTTGCTGGAATTTGCTCATGAAGGTCATCAAAGTATTTGCAAGACTAAAGAACGTCTTAAAGAGAAATGTTTGTGGCCCGGTATGGACCTGCAGGCTGAGCGGTTTGTGAGAGACAGTATGGAATGAAAATGCAGTGACAAAGTCAGAAGATCAGAACAATGCCCATGGTGTGAAGAAAGTTGCCTCGAGAAGTTTGGGAAGAGATTGCATTAGACATCTTAGGTCCCATTGATAACAAAGGAGGAAATGGACATGCTCAGATGGACATGCTTTCTAGGTGGCCTGTATGCATATTTCTTGATGAGGTGTTTGCTCTGGAGCGTTCTCCTATGTATATACTGACAGACAATGGGGTTCAGTAAACCTCCAATGAGAGGCAGTCATATTTAAGACTTAGAGGTATTTCACACAGAAAGTGTTCATAGTATCATCCTGAGACAAATGGTATGATTGAGAATTGTAATTGCATCATAAAGGAATCTATTCCTAGGTCGCAAGGTAGGGACTGGTGTTTGGATCTTGGATTAAGGGTTGTGGAGTACAGATTTACTCCCCATTCTGCCACCTGTTAAACCCTGATCAAGATGTTTCGAAAGTGGAAAACAAACACCAAATTGTGCCCTTCTTAGTGAGATTGTGTGGAGATCAACACTCCAATTTTGAAGAGGAGATGGAAAAAAGTAAAATGAGAGAACTAATATCTAGAGAGAGAAAAAATGATGACTATGACATTCCTAAAGCGGTCAATGATGTTACCTTTGGAGAGGGTGATACAGTTAAGGTAAAATTACCCAGGACCAAAATTCAGTGGCATGGTAATTTCGGTAAGACTCAAAAGGTAATTAAACTGTTTAAAGGAGCTTCAAAATTGGATGATGGACACATATGGAATTTCAATAGACTGTGTAGATGTGAGGCAGTGTGATCGTTTTATTCTTTCTTTCAAACTCTTTACAAGCTCTGATGATTAAGAATTGTTTAGAACCATAGTAAACTACAGTTTTGTTTATTTTATTGAGGAGGGGTGGGGTGATATTTGTTTCTCTTCATGTTGTATGTCACTGCTAAGTTTCCTTTCATATTAACCAGACATTGTTATGTATTATGGTAGATAGTTGCCTTGGCTACCACCTGTCTCATATAATGTGGAATGGTATGTTTTGAATGTGAGTGAGGAGGAGAACAGGACTGACTAGCTGGGTAGATGGATTTTCCTTGTTATCCTGAATAAATCTTGGATGTCAGCTTTAATTGTGTTTGGAGTGTCATTCCTTAGGACTTCACATAGGGTTTTCTCCTTTGAACTTTATTTTGGTCTTCCTGTCAGGGAACCACTGAGTCATGTGAGGGAAGGCTGGGAGAGGACATAGTGGACTATGTGCTTGGCCTATGTTCCAGGATGGCTGAGTGAGTACATGGAAAAACCTATTAAAAACCTTCAGGCCAGTCAGGAGTTTCAAAAGCACTGGTATGACCAGAAAGCTGGTATGGTGGAATTCCAACCAGGGTAGAAAGTTTTGGTTTTGGAGCCTGTGGCTCCTAGGGCTCTGCAGGATATTATGATTCTGTGGATGGGATGGTCTGGACAGACTCCCTCACAGACCAAGAGCAGACTAATTGCAGGCAAGTCCTCTACCAGTATTCTGACCTATTCTCTCTTACCCCTGGTAGGACTATCTTGGGTACCCATCATGCGTACAATGGTGACAGATTGCCTGTCAAAAACAAAATCTACAGGCAGTCAGACCATGTCAGAGACAGTATCCAAGCAGAGTTAAAAGAAAATGCTGGATTTAGGTGTCATTGAACACGCTGAGAGCCCCTGGGCCAACCCAGTAGTTTTAGTCCCCAAACCTCACTCTAAGGGAGAGAAGAGGGAAATTAGGTTTTGTGTGTAGTACATGGGCCTCAAGTCAGTCAGAAAAACAATTCACATCCAATTCCAAGAGCTGATGAGCTCATAGACAGTTTAGGAGCAGCCAGATATCTGAGTAACTTTGATCTTACCTCTGTGTACTGATGGATTGGCCTGACCCCTGGATCAAAAGAGAGATCAACATTTTCCACTCCAAGTGGGCATTATCAGTTCACTGTTATGCCCTTAGGATTGAAGAATTGTGGTTGGTGAATCAAGTCCTGACTAGGTTGGAATCCTATAGTGCAGTCTATCTGACGATATTGCTGTCAACAGCTTCACCTGGCAAGATCACCTGATCCACCTTGGAAAGGACCTTAAGGCTCTGCAAAAGGCAGGCCTCACTATCAAGGCCAGTAAATGCCAGATAGGGCAAGGACCTGGTAGGTGGAGGCCAACCTCAACCCCTAGTGCCCAAGATCCAGACAATTCTGGCTTGGGAGGCTCCAACTAACCCAACCCAAGTCAGGGCATTCCTTGGCTTGACTGGATACTTAAGAGGTTTGTGAAGGATTATGGCACCTTTAGTGGCCCCCTCGCAGAACTTACCTTCAAGAAAGTGCCCTACCAGATCAACTAGACAGTGAGTTGTCAAAAGGCCTTTGGCACTCTGAAGAATGAAATGTGCTCTGCCCTGAAAGCTTTGGAGAATAGTAGGCAGTTTATTGTCCAAACAGATGCATCAGAACTTGATATAGGAGCAGTGTTAGCCCAGACCAGTGATGAGGGACATGACCAGCTGTTAGAACTGACAGCCTTAGGGTGGTCACCCCTAACTTTTTGCCTGCCTCCCTCCACTTTTTAGATACTGTTTTTGCTGGGTTTTATATTCTGCACACTTTACCACTGCTAACCAGGGCTAAAGTGCATATGCTCTCTCCCTTTAAACATGGTAACATTGGATCTCACCCAATTGGACTATTTGATTTACTTATAAGTCCCTAGTAGAGTGCACTATGTGTGCCCAGGGCCTGCAGATTAAATGCTACTAGTGGGCCTGCAGCACTGATTGTGCCACCCACTAAAGTAGCCCCTTAACCTTGTCTCAGGCTTACCATTGCAAGGACTGTGTGTGCAGTTACACTGCCAATTCGACCTGACATTTAAATGTACTTGCCAAGCCTAAACCTCCCCTTTTCCTACATATAAGACATACCTAAGAGATGCCCTGGGTAACCTATAGGGCAGGGTGCTTTGCAGGCAAAAGGCAGGACATGTACCTATGTAGTTTACATGTCCTGGTAGTGTAAAACTCCTAAATATGTTTTTACACTGCAGTGAGGCCTGCTCCCTTCATAGGCTAACATTGGTGCTGCCCCCATACATTGTTTGAGTGGTGGCTGCTTATCTGAAAGGAATAGGAAGGTCATATTTAGTATGGCCAGAATGGTGACATTAAGTCCTGCTGACTGGTGAAGTTGGATTTAATATTACTACTTTAAAAATGCCAACTTTAGAAAGTGAGCATTTCTCTGCACTTAAATCTTTCTGTGCCTTACAATCTATGCCTGGCTGGGTTTATTTGACAGCTCCTTGTGCATTCACTCAGACACACCCCAAACACAGGGTACTCAGCCTCACTTACATGCAGTTGCATTTTGAATGGGTCTTCCTGGGCTGGGAGGGTGGAGGGCCTGCTCTCACACAAAGGACTGCCACACCCCCTACTGGGACCCTGGCAGTCAGGATTAAAGTGAAAGGGGACCTGGTGCACTTCTAAGCCACTCTTTGAAGACTCCCCCACTTCAAAGGCACATTTGGGTATATAAACAGGGCCTCTGCCCCTACCAACTCAGACACTTCCTGGAGAAGAAACTTGTAACCAGAACCTGCATTCTGCCAAGAAGAACTGCCTGGCTGCCCAAAGGACTCATCTGACTGCTTTCTGTGAAGGACTGCTGCCTTGTTGTTGACCTGCTGCCTTGATGCTCTCTGGCTGAGGTGAAGAAGTGCCCTCCAAGGGCTTGGATAGAGCTTGCCTCCTGTTCTCTGAAGTCTCAGGACCAAAAAGACTTCGGGGGTCATTTTGACCTTGGCGGACAGCGGAGGCCGTCCGCCAAGGTACCGCCGCTGAATGACCGCACCGCGGTCAAAAGACCGCGGCGGCCATTCAGACATTTCCTCTGGGCCGGCGGGCGCTCTCCAAAAGAGTGCCCGCCGGCCCAGAGGAAATGCCCCTGCAACGAGGACGCCGGCTCAGAATTGAGCCGGCGTAGTTGCAGGGGTGCGACGGGTGCAGTTGCACCCGTCGCGTATTTCAGTGTCTGCTTAGCAGACACTGAAATACTTTGCAGGGCCCTCTTACGGGGGCCCCTGCAGTGCCCATGCCATGGAGACCCGCCAGGAACAGGATGGCGGTAGGGGGTGTCAGAATCCCCATGGCTGCGGAGCGCGCTCCGCAGCCATGGAGGATTCTGAAGGGCAGTGGTAAACCGGCGGGAGACCGCCGGTTTACCCTTTCTGACCGCGGCTGAACCGCTGCGGTCAGAATGCCCTCGGGAGCACCGCCAGCCTGTTGGCGGTGCTCCCGTGGTCGGTGGCCCTGGCGGCCACCGGCCGCCAGGGTCAGAATGACCCCCTTCATCTCTTCAAGAAGGACTTCTTGTGTGGCGAACTTCGACGCACAGCCTGCCAGAAACGATGCACAGCCGGCACTGCGTTGAAAATTTCACTGACACCGAACCGGAACAACACAGCCCGACTTCGCAACAAGAAGATCGATGCAGCGCCAGCCTAGTGACTGGAAATCCGATGCACGGCCCACTGGATCGACGTATAGCCGACCCAGAACAACGCAGCCCAACTTCCCGAGAGGAATCGACGCAGCACCCGCCGTGCAGTAGGAAATTCATTGCAACGCCCACCGGATCAACTCAGCTCCTGTGACTTCATCCTGCCAGCGCAGGAAATCCACGCACCATCCCCAGGGCATCTGAAAACCCCGCAACCCGAAGAGGCTCCACGACTGAGCACCAGAAATCAATGCACAGTCATCCCTGCGTGAAAACTAAACAATGCATCGCCGTGTGTGGCCCGAGAAATCGACGCACACCCCTTTGTTTCTACGCTTCTCCTCCTCTGCAGTTCTTTGCTGAGATTTTTCACACGGACCAGGTACTTTGTGCTTGTAAGAGTCTTTGTTTGCTCTAAAAAAGACTTGAGACACTTTATATCAGTTTTCAGTGATATCTCTACATTTACTTATTGCATCTTTGATCGTTCTGACCTGCATTTTATCAGATAAATATTATATATTTTTCTAAATACTGTGTGGTGTACTTTTGTGGTGCTATATGGTGTTATTGTAGGATTGATTGCACAAATACTTTAGTCATTGCCTTCTTAGTTAAGCCTGACTGCTCAGTGCCAAGCTACCAGAGGGTGGGCACAGGATAATTTGGATTGTGTGTGACTTGCCCTGACTAGAGTGAGGTTCCTTGCTTGGACAGGGGGTAACCTGACTGCCAACCAAAGACCCCATTTCTAACACCAGCCTGTTGTTTTTATAAGCAGAAAACTACTCCCTGGGGAACACAAATATACTGCCACAGAGAGAGAAGCATTTGCTGTGGTCTGAGCCTTGGAGAAGCTGATGCCATACTTGTTTGGCTCATGGTTTAAAGAGACCATAGGTCTCTCAGATGACTTCAACAGATGAAAGGTGAAAATCCCAAACTACTTAGGTGATCCATTTCTCTAAAGGGAATGAACTTTAAAGTGGAACATAGACCTGGGACTGCCCAGGCCAATGCAGAAGGCCTCTCCAGGTTAAACCACTTAGAGGAAGGAAAATGCACAAATACTCGGAGACGTGGCCACCCTCATCCTGAACCAAACCTCAGGTGTGGCTGACAGGGTGACCACTCCATTTCATTTTCTATCTTGGATGGCAGGAAAGTAGCCTACCAGGGTTAGGGTTGTGACCCCTTCCCACAGGAAGAGTGGTCATATAGTGGGTGTAGCCACTCTAAGGTAAGTGATCCATTTTGCTAAATGCCCACTAAATTCAGTATTTATTGGGCATCCCTAGACCTGCAGATCAGATTTGGCAGACACAAAAAGGCAAGCAACAAAGAAGACCCAAGGCCTGCTGCAAGAGCAAAAAGGTGCCAAACCCTGCACCCAGGACTCAACAATTGCCGCTAAGGGGTAGACTGGACATCAGATGGACTCTAAGAAACACCAGAGGACCCCCATCGTTCAAGAAATTGCCAAGAACCACCCTCCAGAGTGAAGGTATCACTCCCTCCACCCAGCAGGCAAGACCCAGTGAAGTCCAGCTCAATGACTGGCTGCTGACTAATGAACCAGAATTAACAGCTGCACCAAATTTCAATCAATGGACCCAGATGACAAACTCTGAAAGTGTGCCAAGTTTGGAGGCACTGTGATCTCCAGTGGCTGAACCGTGCAATAGGCAGGGGTATTGGACCTCCAACTAAGGACACCCTGAGAAAGGTCCACTCTGGACTCTCCAAGGACCAAGAGCAAGCACCAGTCAAGGGACTTCAGGAGGGACCTCCTGGAGTGGCTCTGCTGACCTGCAAACCACCCTCGAAGTGGCCTGCATCTGGCTCAAAAGGCCCCTTGATGCCCGACCCTTGTCTGACTTATCTGCTCTGCACCCGGCCTCCCTGGCCCCTGCATCAGGGACCCAGCTGTACTCTAGGGGTTCCTAACTCCTTGCAACCTCCGCCCTCCAAGGGGACCCACTGGACTTACTTCTAATTCCCCCTGTGTGGTGCATTTCCAAGTGATCCCCTTCCCTGTGGCTCACCTGCTCCAAGACCTTCAGCCGCTTCTCCTGCCAGAACCAGGAGCCACCAGAACTTCTCCAGATGGTTCACAGAACATCTGGTTGACCTGGAAATAAAAGGTGACACTTGTGAGAGCATTTCCTGATTTTATATGCAATTTTAAAGTGTTCTCCCATTGAGTCCTACGGTGCGTAGTTACACACAAAAAGAGAAAATTTTCTAAACTTTGAAAAATCGTAACTTCAAAAGTACTTACCCAATTTTGATGATCTTGGTCCTAAAAAATGTATAAGAATCTGAAGTATTTTTGTAAATTGGTATTGAGTTGTTCTTTTTTGTGTGTGTCCACATTTATTGATAGTGTCAGTACAACAAATGCTTAGCACATCTCCTGGATTAGCCTAACTGCTCGACCAAGCTAACATAAAAATAGAGCATTAGGTGATCTCTTTTTACCTCAGGATACCAAGGTGTGGTTGCCCGGACTCTATGCACAGTGTTCATCGTTCCTGCACACTGTACAATGAGTCAGTCTCCAACATAGAACTCTCCTGTACAACAAGAATGCTCTTTATCTGTCACATCAGGAGTTGCATTTACAAATAATGAAATGGTGTTATGGCTCATGGTTTGCAGGATGTCCTGGGCTCAGCAGATGAAAAATATTGCTAAAGAGGAAATTTTGATGACCCAACATGACCAGATCTGTAAAGAGCTGGGACACATGATGCCAAGCCTATAGGACTACTGCAACCACTTCCAGTACCAGCTCAGACATGGCCTTTGATTTCCATTGGTTTTGTGGCAGATGTACCTTCACCACAAGTATTCAACACATGTTTGTTGGTGGCGGATTATTTCATGAAGATGGGGCAGATTGTACTTATGGAAAGAGTGCCTACAGCAGCGTAATCCGCCCAGAATGTTCTTGATAATATAATCTAGTCATCATCCACAGACTGATGGGCAGTCTGGGCAGACTGTCATGACCACAAGTAACTGGCCACTTCAACAAGGTCTTTTTAGCTAGAGGATCTTGCAAGTCAGGGTATGGAGATGAAAACATGTTCTCAATCTTTTTATTCTCTCTTACCGCAAGTGGTAATCTCTATTATAACTGACCTACAAGATAAACACTTGTAGCAACCATGAAAAACCCTTATAGCAACATTTCTTTTGGAACACAACTTACCACTTAAGGCTGCTCCATCACTTATTGGAAAAAAAGGCCTATTGACTTTAGAAAAGAAGGTGGGTAACATCAAACAAGGCCTATTGACTTGAGAAAAGAAAGCCCTTTGAGATTGAACATGGCCTATTTACTTTAGAAAACAAGGTTATGCAAGATTAAACATAGTTTACTGACTCTAGAAAACAAGGGTGTGTAAGGTTTGGGGCATATAAACCTCACCCAATTGGACCATGCCATGCAAGGCAATTATGGTCCTAATTTGCCAATAGGAGTTTCTGATTTAAACACTGGAAACCTCTGGATTTATTGAGATTCCCTGTGCTATAAGCAATATTTCTCTAGAACACCATTAGAGGGCCTTTTGAGACTCAAATTAAACCCTGTGTATGAATCAAGGACTAACATAAGAAGGACTGATAAGTACTATAAATACAAGCTTTTAGTTTAAACCAAGCCGTAAGAATAAGAGCATTCCACTAGTTGAAACTAGGTTTGGGTAGAAAAAGTACTTAAAACTCTTGACAAGTAACAAGAACTGAAAACTTTGAAAGAAAAAAGGTAAACACTCATTGAGGATGACAACTAAATGAAGGTTACAACAGTGTCAAGCTTGGTTGAGTTGCACAAGTACATTCAGTTTGTAAGTTATAATTTTGAATCAAAGAGAGAAAGTGATGACTTACATAGAGAAGTAACAGATAACTCTGGGAACAAGAGAACAATGAAGAGACACATAGCTCAAGCTAAAAAGGTGCTCAGTGGTCACAGAAACAAGAGAACTTGATAAGTGCCTGGCAACATCTCCAGGTTGTTTTGTCTCACTTTGCTTCCGTCAATGCACCACTCAACATTTGCATCCCCTCACTTTTATTTTCTCGTCAATTTGGCTCCCCAGCCCCCCTTCCTCTACTATTTCTCTTCCACCTCCTTACTTTTACATCCCTCTTATATTCATTCTACCACACTTTTTCTCCCCTATCTCTCTGTTGTTCTGCCTCTGGAAGACCTGCTGATAAATTCCTTAAACGCTGAATGGCATTGATATTCGCCCATTTTGCTGCTGTTGCAAGTATATACCATGATCAGTGTACTGCCTTCCCTCCATCTCAACAATCCAGAGCTCTCTCTTCAGCATAATACAGGTCTAATCCTGGTGGGACTGGAGCCAATCCTGGTATATTCCCTTGCTGAGTAAGAGGAACGTCATAAAAGCCTCTTTTTTAATATATTGAGTGTTCGTTGGTGTATACCATTCTCATGTTGCGTTTCTATCTCTGTGTCTTTGAAGATTACTGAACAGTGGTTCTGGGTCCTAACCTATAATCAGACCCATTTTCTTCCAGTGTCTTTAGTGTATTTTTCCTTCTTCCATTTTTCCCGGAGGCCCTAACCTATGTATTATTATCCAATGCCTCAGCTGAAACAGGTGGACAATTGGGATTGTCAGCTTCTGTCTCTCGGCATTGTGCCTTTTTCTTCTATTTCTAACATTAAGCTCGAAAGGCTTATTTGTTTAGTTAAGTGGGTCAGTAGAATCATCAATCCATTCTGAAGGTTTGCACGTGACATCAGTTTCTTGGTATCAAGTTCAACTTTTGATCTTTCAGAGGTCACTCCGATAAGAACCACTGAGATAAGCACAAATATAATTTAATACAGTGCTTGGGTATTCCAGGATGTAAACGCTAAAAACAAAATGAGGTATGGTTACAACTAAGGTTCTTGAATTTCATAAAAGCAAAGGCTTTCTGGTTTTCCACTTGCCTTCCATCATAACAGCCTTCTATAAATTCCAGGAGTACTCTATACTTTAAGAGTGGCTGTAGGAGGCTGGCCTGGCTTGTAGTGGGTACCAGAGGTACTTACACCTTGTGCCAGGTCCAGTTATCCCTTATTAGTGTAGAAGAGGTGTTTCTAGCAGCTTAGGCTGATAGAAGGTAGCTATGGCGAGCAGCTTAGGCTGAACTAGGAGACATGCAAAGCTTCTACTATTTCCACTGGTGTCATATGCATAATATCAGAAGAAAACACAATACACAGATATACTAAAAATAAAGGTACTTTAGTTTTATGACGATATGCCAAAAGTATCTCAGTGAGTACCCTCAGTATGAGGATGCCAAATATACACAAGATATATGTACACAATACCAAAAATATGCAGTAATAGCAAAAGGAAGTAATGCAAGCATTGTAAAGTTACAATAGATTGCAATAGGAGCACATAGGTATAGGGGCAACACAAACCATATACTCCAAAAGTGGAATGCGAACCACGAATGGACCCCAAACCTATGTGAGCTTGTAGAGTTGCGGCAATGTAGAGAGTGGGCAGATGCCCAGGAAATGCCAGCTGAGGGTGCAAAGAAGCTGCCACTGGATGGAAGAAGGTTTGGTTTCTGCAAGAACGAAGAGGACTAGGAACTTCCCCTTAGGAGGATGGATGTCCCACGTCGTGAAGAAGCTTGCAGAGGTGTTCCCATGCAGAAAGACTGCAAACAAGCCTTGCTAGCTGCAACAGTCGCGGTTAGGGTTTTTAGATGCTGCTGTGGCCCAGGAGGGACCAGGATGTCGCCACTTGGATGAGGAGACAGAGGGGGCACCCAGCAAGTCAGGGAGCCCTCACAGAAGCAGGCAACACCCACAGAAGTACCGGAACAGGCACTTGGAAGAGGAGTGAACCGGAGTCCACCGGAAGACCCAAAAGGGAGTCCCATGACGCCGGTGGTCAACTCAGAAGGTTGTGCACTGCAGGTTAGAGTGTCGGGGACCCAGGCTTGGCTGTGCACAAAGGAAATGCTGGAAGAGTGCACAGGAGCCGGAGCAGCTGCAAATCATGCATTACCCAGCAATGCAATCTAGCGTGGGGAAGCAAGGACTTACCTCCACCAAACTTGGACTGAAGAGTCACTGGACTGTGGGAGTCACTTGGACAGAGTTGCTGAGTTCCAGGTCCACGCTCGTCGTGCTGAGAGGGGACCCAGAGGACCGGTGATGCAGTCTTTTGTTGCCTGCGGGTGCAGGGGGAAGATTCCGTCGTCCCACGGGAGATTTCTTCAGAGCTCCTGGTGCAGAGAGGAGGCAGGCTACCCCCAGAGCATGCACCACCAGGAAACAGTCGAGAAGGTGGCAGGATAAGTGATACAAGATTGCAGTAGTCGTCTTTGCTACTTTGTTGCGGTTTTGCAGGCGTCCTGAGCAGTCAGCTGTCGATCCTTTGGCAGAAGGGGAAGAGAGAGATGCAGAGGTACTCTGGTGAACTCTTGCATTCGGTATCTGAAGAATTCCCCAAAGCAGAGACCCTAAATAGCCAGAAAAGGAGGTTTGGCTACTTAGGAAGGAGGATAGGCTAGTAACACAGGTAAGAGCCTATCAGAAGGAGTCTCTGACGTCATCTGCTGGCCCTGGCCACTCAGAGCAGTCCAGTGTGCCAGCACACCTCTGAATCCAAGATGACAGAGGTCTGGGGAACGCTGGAGGAGCTCTGGGCACCTCCCCTGGAAGGTGCAGGTCAGGGGAGTGGTCACTCCCCTTTCCTTTGTCCAGTTTCGTGCCAGATCAGGGCTGGGGGATCCCTGAACCGGTGTAGACTGGCTTATCAGAGATGGGCACCATCTGTGCCCATCAAAGCATTTCCAGAGGCTGGGGGAGGCTACTCCTCCCCAGCCCTGACACCTTTTTCCAAAGGGAGAGGGTGTAACACCCTCTCTCTGAGGAAGTCCTTTGTTCTGCCTTCCTGGGCCAAGCCTGGCTGGACCCCAGGAGGGCAGAAACCTGTCTGAGGGGTTGGCAGCAGCAGCAGCTGCAGTGAAACCCCGGGAAAGGTAGTTTGGCAGTACCCGGGTCTGTGCTAGAGACTCGGGGGATCATGGAATTGTCTCCCCAATGCCAGAATGGCCATGATCTTAGACATATTACATGGCCATGTTCAGAGTTACCATTGTGACGCTATACATAGGTAGTGACCTATGTATAGTGCACGCGTGAAATGGTGTCCCCGCACTCACAAAGTCCGGGGAATTTGCCCTGAACGATGTGGGGGCACCTTGGCTAGTGCCAGGGTGCCCACACACTACGTAATTTAGCATCCAACCTTCACCAGGTGAAGGTTAGACATATAGATGACTTATAAGCTACTTAAGTGCAGTGGTAAATGGCTGTGAAATAACGTGGACGTTATTTCACTCAGGCTGCAGTGGCAGGCCTGTGTAAGAATTGTCAGAGCTCCCTAAGGGTGGCAAAAGAAATGCTGCAGCCCATAGGGATCTCCTGGAACCCCAATACTAGGGAATTATAAGGGTGTTCCAGTATGCCAATGTGAATTGGTGAAATTGGTCACTAGCCTGTTAGTGACAATTTGGAAAGCAGAGAGAGCATAACCACTGAGGTTCCGGTTAGCAGAGCCTCAGTGAGACAGTTAGTCATGACACAGGGAACACATACAGGGCACACTTATGAGCACTGGGGCCCTGGCTGGCAGGGTCCCAGTGACACATACACTAAAACAACATATATACAGTGAAATATGGGGGTAACATGCCAGGCAAGATGGTACTTTCCTACAGTGGCCCCTGGTATTCCAATTTAAGGACTCAGGCCTTCATTACGAGTTTGGTGGGTGGAAAATGCCGTCCGCCAAATTCCCGCATTCAGGAATCCGCCATTGCGTCTCCTTCCCTTGGCCCATATTAAGAGTTTCCAGCTGGGCCAGCGGGAAAAAGCCCACAACATTGACGCCGGATTGTAATCGAGCCTGCGGCAATGTAGTGGTGAGTCGGGTGCTGTCACACTTTTGACTGTCTGAGCAGAAGTGCGATGAGGCTGTCCATGGGGGCCCTACACTGCCCATGCCAAGTGCATGGGCAATGCAGGGCCCCCCCGTTTCTGGCAGCTTCTATATGGCAGTGCAAGTGCCATGTAAAAGCAGGTGGAGTGGGTACTCATAATCCATAGGGCAGTGCTGCTTGTAGTGCTGCCCTGGAGGATTAAGATCGCTGGCACCACCGGCACCTCCTGGCCGTCAGTGGCAAAAAAGTGGCAGTACCAGAGGACCAACCATGGCACATTCGCCACGGTCATAAAGTGGGGGTAGGACTGCCGCATTGGTGGCGGTCCGACCACCACCGTGAGTCTGGCGATCCTAGGACCGTCGGACTCGTAATAAAGGCCTCAGTCCTGGAAATCAAAAGAGCTGCCTGCAGGGAGAAACACTTTGTTTACATACTCACTCTTTCAGATATTCACTCAGTCACTGACTCCCCAATTCACATACCAAATGGTGTCTGAAACAAAAAAAACATATATTTCCTGTTTAGTGGGGAGGAGGCCTCAGAAAGTAAAACTTTAACATAATTATGGTTACAGTAGCTTTCAGCTGTTCTAGGAGCAAGAAGGAAAATAAATGAAAACTTCGCCCTGTGCTTGATGTCAATGCTACACACTTGTATTATAATTCTCTAGGAGTTTAGAGACACTTTATGCATACTGTGTCCTTTTCTTTACTTTGGGTGAACAGCACATTAAGGCCCATATTTATATTTTATTTGCGCCGCTTTTTAACGAAAAAGCGGCGCAAACTTACAAAATACAATTGTATTTTGTAAGTTTGCGCCGCTTTTGGGTCAAAAAATGACGCAAATGCGGCGCCAAAAAAAGTATAAATAAGGGCCTAAAACTACAGTGCACCTTGACGTCGACAAAGAGTGAAATGTTGCCTTTTATTTACTACTTTGATATAGGAACTGATAAAAACATCATTCTTTAAGTCTAACCTGTGTCATTTATTTGTTGGAAATGATTAAATAATCTTTATAGAAGTCTCATACCTCTTACACCATAATTGAACATCTACGCACGTTTACACTTCTCTAGAGTGTGCAGTTTTACTAGGGGTTCTAGCATCTGTTCACCAGATCTACCAAGCAATAAAAATATATGCGCCCTGGAAAATATTTCCAGTTTATTGATTGATTCAGGAATTTACCCTCTAAGACTGCAAACTCGGACTTTGCTTAAAAAGGCCAATCATTTAAACACATTTTAGCCTGAATAAACGTTTAAAGTACTTGGACAGACACATTGCATGTCTTTTCCATATTACCCCAAGAATCGGCGTGTCTCTCGATTTCATGTAACCCAGTCTTAGCAGTGAATAGATTTCATCATTAAATATGCAAACATAATGCACGTTCTTGGGCTATTAATGTCATCCAAAGTGTTCACACGATTCTTGCTATAAAATACGCTTACCCCGAATTCATGAATTTAGGGCTGCACATTTCCCAGCTGAGTTGTCCGACCCTGCAGTTCCTGATTTATAACTGGGCCCTGATGCAGTGAGTGCAGATTAGTCAGGAGTACACGCTAGAGAAGAATACAGAAAAACATTACACTAAAATGCTTTGGCGCCCACTACTGACTCCCCCCCATTTCACTTAGGACCATAGTTCCCATAATTGTTTTGTGCACTTTAACCACTAACCATGGGAAACAAAGTTCACTGTGGATCTAGAGCATTGATGTGCGGGCACATACCTTGCTGCTTCCGGTGGTGCAAAACTAGCACAGGGAAATGGTCAAGAGTCACTTGGGGCAGACATGTCTACTGCTGTCTGATATAAAAACTATTGTTTTAGCGTCTCCATCACTGTCAGACATTAAAACTCCTGTATTCTAGTGCTCTATTGTTAGAAATGGGGTCTTTGGTTGGCAGTCAGGTTACCCCCTGTCCAAGCAAGGACCCTCACTCTAGTCAGGGTAAAGGAGAACCACCCTCACCTACAGAGTCTTTTCTGTACGTGAAGCTGGGGGGAGAACCAAGGAGCTTTTTTTTCCGGTTGCCAGCTATCCCTGTTATACATGGAAGCGTAGCATCCAGGCTATTTGTAATCCAGTTGTTGAAGGCTGCTAAGGAGTAAACTATGTTTCCCTGAGGAATAGGTATAGAGTCCTTGAGAGTATTAGTCCACTTATTAGCATTCAGCATATGCCATAGCCCATGCGGACGTGATCTAGTGTGGAAGATCTTGACATGCTTTTTAAGAGTCAGTGTCAGCAAAACCAACATGTGATCTGACCAGACTAAAGGAGACAGGAGAGGGCTTTTCACTCCGGGGAATTACTAAAAACCAGGTCAATCATGTACCCTAAATTGTGAGTGGGCCCGTGAATCAATTGAATTAGATCTAGAGCTTTCATATCATCTAAAAGCCTTCTGGATGCTGTATTTAATGTTTCAACATGGATATTGAAATCCCCAAGGATCGTAAATTTTGGTCTGCGACCTTGTCTGGAAGGTCTTCCAGGAACTGTTGAGCTGGACCGGGGGGCGGTATATTAGTGTGCCTGCCAGTGTAAACTGAGAGCTGAGATAAATAGAGGAAGTAAGACTCTCACAATCTGGGAGAAGGAGGGGATGCGTGGAGACTCTAACTGTATCTTTAAATATAATGGCAATCCCTCCTCCTTTCCCCGATGGTCTGTCCAATCTTGTTATAGAATAGTCGTTGGGCAGGGCTAATGCTATATCAGGCCCTGACCCTTCATGAAGCCAAGTCTCTGTTAGAAATAGAACTAAGGGTCTCTGTGTACAAAGGAGAAGATTAATATCTAATTTATGTGCCACTAATGATCTTCAGTTGGCCAAAAGAAGAGTGCTGAGTTTGGTTTCTCCAAGTGCTGCTCTGTAGAGCTCCTCGGGACATTTTATGACTATCTGTCAGTGGGATGGTATCAGTGTGTTTCCCCCTGTCTGATCCTAGCTCAGGTGCGGCGGGCCTGAGTGCATGAAGGAAGTTAGCATCATAGACTATTCTACTCGGGACGAATCGGGCAGGGGTACTGGCCCCTGGGCCCATTCAGGTGCGGACGGGCACAGATGGGCTTGCCTTGTACATGCCATTCGGCGCACCCGCGGTGCGCCCACTGCACGTCTGCAGCATAGCGTGCTTAAAATAGCTGGGGAAGTCAGCTGCTAGAATGCTGACTTCCCAATATGGTGGCCGTGAAACGGGCCCCAATCCAGGGGTAAAAATGGTCCCTAGGGGTCGGCAGTGACGGCCTCTAAACACGGACCGGCAGAGCCGAGTAGCAACAAAGTAAGAACAGAAAAAAACAAGGTAAATATAGTGCAGAATTATTATTAAAAACGTCAATTTAAAACCTGAAATGATCGAGTACAAGCCTAGTAGCCTGTCACTTCCTACCTTCCTTCTGAAGGTTATCGCTGTGCGTCTGCAGCATAGCGTGCTTAAAATAGCTGGGGAAGTCAGCTGCTAGAATGCTGACTTCCCAATATGGCGGCCGTGAAACGGGCCCCAATCCAGGGGTAAAAATGGTCCCTCGGGGGTCGGCAGTGACGGCCTCTAAACACAGACCGGCAGAGCCGAGTAGCAACAAAGTAAGAACAGAAAAAAACAAGGTAAATATAGTGCAGAATTATTATTAAAAACGTCAATTTAAAACCTGAAATGATCGAGTACAAGCCTAGTAGCCTGTCACTTCCTACCTTCCTTCTGAAGGTTATCGCTGTGCGTCTGCAGCATAGCGTGCTTAAAATAGCTGGGGAAGTCAGATGCTAGAATGCTGACTTCCCCATATGACGGCCGTGAAACGGGCCCCAATCCAGGGGTAAAAATGGTCCCTAGGGGGTCGGCAGTGGTGGCCTCTAAACACGGACCGGCAGAGCCGAGTAGCAATAAAGTAAGAACAGAAAAGAACAAGGTAAAAATAGTGCAGAATTATTATTAAAAACGTCAATTTAAAACCTAAAATGATCGAGTACAAGCCTAGTAGCCTGTCACTTCCTGCCTTCCTTAAGAAGGCTATCGCTGCGCGTCTGCAGCATAGCGTGCTTAAAATAGCTGGGGAAGTCAGATGCTAGAATGCTGACTTCCCAATATGATGGCCGTGGCACGGGCCCCAATCCAGGGGTAAAAATGGTCCCTAGGGGGTCGGCAGTGACGGCCTCTAAACACGGACCGGCAGAGCCGAGTAGCAATAAAGTAAGAACAGAAAAGAACAAGGTAAAAATAGTGCAGAATTATTATTAAAAACGTCAATTTAAAACCTAAAATGATCGAGTACAAGCCTAGTAGCCTGTCACTTCCTGCCTTCCTTATGAAGGCTATCGCTGCGCGTCTGCAGCATAGCGTGCTTAAAATAGCTGGGGAAGTCAGATGCTAGAATGCTGACTTCCCAATATGATGGCTGTGGCACGAGCCCCAATCCAGGGGTAAAAATGGTCCCTAGGGGGTCGGCAGTGACGGCCTCTAAACACGGACCGGCAGAGCCGAGTAGCAAAAAAGTAAGAACAGAAAAGAACAAGGCAAAAATAGTGCAGAATTATTATTAAAAACGTCAATTTAAAACCTGAAATTATCGAGTACAAGCCTAGTAGCCTGTCACTTCCTGCCTTCCTTCTGAAGGCTATCGATGACGTTAGTGAGGGGACTACTGTCAGAATTTGTTATGCTAGTCCTGCCCATTTCAGGATTACCGTCAATCTTTGTAGGATTTGCGTCAAAAAGTTTTACGCTAATCCTGCAAAGCACCCAGGGACCCATTTTTAACCAAAGGAAGCCTCGTTTTCATGCCTGCACTGAGCAGGCGTTAAAAGTGCCAAACAAAATGAGGCAAAGAAATCCCTTAGATTTCTTTGCACCATTTCTTTGCCCCCCCCCCAATGGGGGAACGCTCCCTTTGCATATATATGCCAGCACAGGCTTAATGTAGCGCAAAGGGTTACAAAGCGGAGCAATGCATGCATTGTGCCACTTTGTAAATGTGTGGCATTTTTGCCCTTTTACCGCCACATTAGTGTAAACAAAATGGTGCTAATGTGGTGTGAGAATGGTTCTAGGGGCTCTTAAATATGCCCCAAAATTTCTTTGGTAAATTTTGAGGCTGTTTGGAGCAATTGTGATGTCCAGTGGAGCTTGCACTCCCCCTTCTCTGTGCCCAGGTTGAGGGAAGGTTACAGCAGTGCATCAACCAGGGGAGCAACTGAACCATGCCACTAGAAGGTTACTGTGTGTGTAGATAGATAGAGTCTGTGTTTATTTTAGACAAGTTATGATAATCATACACTATCTGGTCTGAGATCTCCGTCAGTACAGGACCCCAGGTACATTTGGAACAACCTTTAGATATTGGTAGCGTGCCTGGTCCTTAGTAAGTAGACTTACATTAAGCATGAGACAATATATCAACATTTTATGAATAATCACATCTCAATTATGCATTTTATCAATTTTATTTCCCTATTGGTTACAATGCTAAGTCATCAAGTTAGGTCAAACTTTATTCAATCCACACAGAATTAGTTCATTAATGACCATCAATAACATAATTTAATCAGAACTTGAGATAACATATGCTTGAATGCTTCAACATAAGCCAATAAATATGAACACAACAGCATTAATAGCAGAGTTCAGCAAGCAGTTTGTCAATCATTAGTCAATGTCACCATCACCCAGTAAAGAAACCTTCCTAACTCAGATTAGCATCAGCATGTGGGACTTCATGCAAAACAATTTAGGAAAATATGAATTTGGAAAAACATCTAGCTAGAAGAAAAACTGAAAAAACAGCGCAGTTGGTACCTAGAAGAAAAGGCACAAAGTTAATCAGTCACATTATCATAACTACCTATCCACAGAATGGATCAGCAACAAAGTCAGTCTTCGTCTTCAGGTCATTAATAGATCAGCAACGCATCAGGCTCTCAAGAGTATGAGCCCAACGACAGAATCTCGAACCGCGTCTCCTGACGTCATCAATTCTCCCCTTGCATCTCTAGTTTGTAGCCCCTTGTCACAACCTTTTATTAGAGTTTTTCAGTCCATACCCCTAATTCCGAATTGGTCAGTCAATCAGCAGATATGACTCTAACCTATTATATTAATTTTTCAAATCTATGAGTTCTAATATTTCTTCTTTCTCATTTCACAGATTGGTCCACTGTACGACGTCTTCATCATCCGGCTCTTCAGGTATCGAAAATGTTGAATGTTCCTCTTCAGTCAGTGCTCTCATTGTTCAAGTCCTGGGAAAGTACATTTAGCCTACTCTACACATAATTGTATCAAATTGACTTCATTATCTCGTGTCCATCGGTACATTACAGAAAATTCTAGCTAGGCAACTTTAACATTGGGTGGTTTAGGGTCGGGTCATGCACTGGCTTCTCTGCAGTGCGCTAGAAATTCAACTTCTTGTGTGAGGCCTGGAAAGACTAGGCCACAACCTCAGCTAAGTTAATTCTACAAATTAATGCAAACATAGATTAATAAATCTCAATATGACTTATTACTACATTATTTTTTATATGTTTTCATTATTTCACACAGTTTTTAGTTCTTTTATTACAACTTTTGCACAAGTGGCTTCCACAGTCCGTGGGCACATTTTCAAACGTGCACATTATTTTCTCTACGATTAATTTCTCTATTAACTTTTCATTAATCTAAAGATATAAACATTCATTAATAATTTCTAATTAGCATATCTGCACCAACAATACCATAGCTGAAAAGTGGTCCCACCTCATATGTGATTGACACATTGGTCCATTCTTCCTTTTTAGCTACAGCACTTTGAAAAGTGTGGGATTTTATTGTACTGAACTCTCAAAACAATTGCCCACACAGAACTGGCTGATGATGTTACAGAAAACTTTGGTCCACTTAGCAGCTGAGACGTGGAGGCCATAACAGCCCAAGTAGTTTTATTACTCTTTTCATTTCTCTGTAATGTATTTTTGCAAATCTCTTGGGCTGGCCCAGGGGTATAATGGACACCCACGCAGCCCCTGTGATGGGGGGCGTCTTCCCTACATGAAGAGAACCCCATCAGCATGTATTTTAGCGTGTCTCTCTAAAGCAGCTGCACTGTGCAGCATGCGCTGAGCTGACACCACACAGACCCAAGATTTGAAAAGAAACAAACTAATGTATTTGTTTCTCTTCACTCTGAACCTGTCAGGCACATTACATGAGTGGGTGGGGTCCCCTGAAAAAGAGCACCCTCGACAGACGAGAAAAGACAGGACAGAAATGACTGGAGCAGAGGTAGGGTTGCCACCTTTCCCAGAGAAAAATTACAACTCTCTCCCCATGTTTTAATATTCTGTAAGGGTCTGCACATGATTCTTAAGTCGAACTTTAAACAAAATAATCTGTATTCATTTTGACATGGCCTTTCTGTGTTTGTTTATTTAAGATGTCAGCCAAGGGTCATTAGGGCTGCTGAAAACACATTTCTTCTTACATTAACTGGTAAAGGTATGTATTGATAAGGGAAAGATAGGCCAGGCAGGACTTATATGATAGTCATTGCAAGTGATTCAATAGTGTTTCTATTAAAGGACCTGGATAGAGCTTTAAAGTTCTTGTTTACCTCAGGAATACTTTGAATATTGTGACAGGCAAAAGTTTAAATACCAATGCAGTACATATAGTTTAAAATTAATTGACAAATATATACCAGGAAAAGCACAGCACTGAAAAACGAAAGTGACCAGCTTTACTTAAATATTTGCAACCAACTTTGAACCAAAGTAGTCAACAAACCAGATTGCCTTTTTGTTACATAAAAGGATTCAGTTAATTCAATGTTTACCCATATTAGGATGCTGTATTATAAAACTGAGATCTCAAAGTCTCTTGTGCCAGATGTATCTTTTTTTTTAAACCTGGTTCTTGGTATTTTGCTTTTCCTGTTATAGTTAGGACTACAAGTACCAGAATGGAAGACATCAACTACTCACACCTGAAATGGAAACAGTTCACTGTGTAAGGTCTAATGGATTGTTTCTTGTCCAGATATGCAGCCTTTTCTGTCATTGTTTCCAGAAAGTACATTTGTGTTCTCATAGTGGGATAATTTTTGTAGGTTTCCAAACTAAAATCATTCTCTCATGTATAACAAGGCAGTCCTTGATACCAAAGCAGTGTCCGTGGGCCTACAAAGAAAGGAACCAATCACATGATTTAATTGGGCAGGTGATGATAAGGGAATTATTTCTGAAAGGAGATTCATGACATTATGAGAGGTCTGAATGTATTCAATTTGTATTGCTAAGTACGATTCCTGACACGGTTAGGGTAAGCTACCGGCAAAGGGTCCTTGAAAGTGCCTCAGGGAAAATGTCTGCTATGTATGCATAAAAATGATCTGTTTGGGGCAAAGACAAAGTTTTCCCCAATCTGTCACTCACAGTATTACATGTGAAGACTAGGCCTGGGTGGAATTATTAACTCCACTGGCAGAATTGGAGGAACATTGTAATTCTGTATTACTCTTGTAACATGCAATTGCTAACAAATTCTGTTGCACTGCCAGTGGAATTAATCTGCTGTGTTTGATTTTTAAACAGGGCTGGAAGAGGAAAGAGTCCCTCCTTGTTTAAAAATGATTCTTAAGCATAAAGGAACAGCTCCTTCTTCTGGCCCCCTTTAGTAATTACTGTATGCACTCAAGGGTATTAACTACAGTGCATATCCTTTGGTGCCCTTACAAACTCTGCAGTAATCACTTCAGGGTATGTAAGGGCAGCCAAGGGGTATGCATTGCAGTGCATTTGATATTTGGCAGTGCTATTTCTTAGCAATGCATCCTCACATCCATTTTTGGACTCAAGGGTGCATTATGTGCTAAGAAAATAGAGCCAAATGCCGACTCTGCCCAAACGCAGACTTCTGTTTAATCTTGCAGAATTATAATTGATTTTTAATTGAATTCCATGGAATTCCGCAGAGTCAACCTCAAACAATTAAGACCCATATTTAGGGAAAGTTAGCATCGCCTTAGCATAATTTATTTTGACGCCAAAGTGGTGCTAACTTAACTCCATATTTATATTTTGAAGCTAAACCCATCTAGCGTCTAAATATTGGAGTTAGCACCATTTTTAGGAAGCACCAACTCACCTTGCGTCAATGAGATGCAAGATAGGCGTTCCCTTCCTAAAAATGACACCAGCCCCCTAGTGCCATATTTAACTCCCGATGCAGAAACGACGCCCAACTAGGAGGTAGACCTAAATATTGGCACTAAGTCCGATTAGCGTTATAATTTAACGCCTGGTTAGACCAGGCGTTAAAGTGCTGGTAGGCCCATTCCCATTGGAAAACACCATGGAATAGGCACATAGATGCCCACCCAAACCCTCAGCATCACCACCACCCACACCACAGGGACACTACTGGAGGGGGGAGCCCATCACAGGTAAGTGTATGTGTGTGGTGTGCCACTTGTGGACCCTTGCATGGGGCCCCCTGGTTGGCACTGGGTATGTTGGGCTTGCCCTTGGAACACTGGTCCCCTGTGGTCAACATTGGGGTAGTGGTAATGACCGCTGTCTATAATTAGACAGGGTCAATTTGTGGCTGCTTGTTCATCAAAAAATTAAGCTATCCTGATTAGAGGCAGATATTTTGCCGCTAGTCAGCCTACCATCATTTTTGACCGACTAGCTAGTGTCTTGTTTTGAGGCGCAAGCCATTCTTTAGCTCCATTGTGCGTCATTTCTTTAAAATGACGCACGGATGGTGTTAGGGAATGGTGTTAACTCATATTAAGAAAAATCACGCACATCTGCGCTAGCGCAGTTGTGCGTCATGTTTCTTAAATATGGGTCTAAATGTCACACATGAACAGGTTTAAAGCTTGGTATCCCTGTTTAACATTGTTAAATGTAGGAATGGTGTCCCTTGCATATAGTATGAGGAGTTCTGAAGGGACATGTGATTTTTTTAAATCCAAGCAGATGCATTAAAAAGTTAACAGCATGCCTTACACTGAATGTGAATCCATGAACAAGTAATTAAAATCTGTTACCAGGGCTATTGGGATTATGCAGCATGAAAGGACCAAATTAAGCAGCAGGGTTGAATAATTAATGCATCAAGAAAGGGCAAATTACGCATTACTTCATAATTTTATCATTTTTTAACAAGTTATCGCTGCCTGTGTCAAGGCTGACCTCATTTGTACCAGCTTAACATACAGAAGAAAACAACAGAAAGGTGACCAATCACCTTTTGCATAGGTACTCCCACTGCACAGCAACACCTGTCACTGAGAGTTTAGTAACTTTTGATCTGTTTGAACAAGATTTTTTTTTTGCTGAAATCTGTAGCATGGGCTGCAGATGATGAGTTCTGTGGCAAATGCAGCAAGTTCATAATAATAATAATGATGTGGAAAACATGGCTGCTTGGGCCACCACATACATCTGCATTCTTTTCTCTATACATTTTTATTTTATGCATGGTTTCACAGACATCTAGCCAGACTATCAGTTGTGTCCCTAGAAGTGAATATTAGGATGGAACACATTAAGTCGCAGATAAACTGGTGCTACACCTGGTCATTTAGAATAAGTCATTAAAAGGAAAGAGGAACTGCCAATCTCAAACAATAGGAGCTCCACAAATGTATGGTAAATTAACTTTCTCTGCCAAAGTAAAAACAACTCACTTATTACTCACCCTTTGGTGGCTAGATTTAATTTGCACCTGCAGATCCCCTACAAACCTGCTATATTATTTAAGCAGCAGTGAGAGCAACATTCACTCAGCCCCTAATGTTAATGCTTGTTGATAAAAATAATAACAACATTAAAAAAGAAAATATGAACACAACTTGGGGCCCGCTTCACAAAGTTAACTTACAAGTAGTAAAGTTACAAGTGCCTTGTCCCTGCACTCCGGGCAGAGTCTCTGCACTTCAAAGTGAGATTCCACCGCAAGTATGGATATTCTGCCCTGAGTGAGGAGACTCCGCCCTGAGTGCAGAGACTCCATACTCGTAACTTTACTACATGTAAGTTACCTTTGTGAATCAGGACAAATGCTTTTAGTGTGCATCCTACAAAGATAACTTTTTCTCTTTCATGCTAAACGTATCATGGAAACTCCTGCTGGTGTCATGTGCATGCATGAGGCAATGGTGAAGTACTTCTACTGGAAGGTTGGGAACTGTGAGGGAATAGGCATTGTGGGAGGGCCCTCACCATTCCTTGCAGGAGGACCCGCTGAAGTTTTGTTATGCCAGTGGGTTGGCCAGGACATTCTTGCTAAGAATATGACCACATGCTTCACTGTGCTGTCATTCTCTAATAAAGGACATGATGATTTCATTGTGAATGTAATGTATGATCCGTGCAGCCTCTATTGGGGTTTGGCATTTCTTGCAGTTGTTGGTCAGGCTGAGGATTTCCCTGCTGTTTTTGACCCTGGCATGGTTCCCATACAGTTGCTGCCCTGTGGCATTTCAGTGTAGACCAGTCCCTCACTCTCATCTGTTCTTCAACAGGTAAGAAAGCAGGTCTGCTGCCTAACTGGAACTGTCAGAGGTGGATGAATTGTGAGCTGGATGGAAGGTGTGATAAGACCCTCTGGTTCAGAAGGAAAATGTTCTCACCTTACAAGCTCCATGGCACATAGATCAAATGTTTCCAGGGTGATCATGTTAAAAAAGGGATGGTATTTTGACTTCTATAAGCACTTCAGGAGAGGTGCAGCTGTTTAAAGGCTGTTCCTGGATCAGCAAATTGCAGACAAGGTAGGCATTCCGAAATGCTTTTTATAATATAGATGTAACGCCTGAATCTCACTTGTGAGATCTGTCACACATAAAGAATTGAAATTGTATGAACACTGTGTCTTTGGATTATTTTTAATAATGCTAGAATATTTCTGGACTGGAAATACTAATTTCATGTATGGAGAAAGTTATTTACACACAAATACTGCCAAACTGATGAAACTATGGGGAAGCAGTTGCACCAGTAACAGTTGATTTTTAATCAGTAATACCTATAAAAGCTAAATTATAACTCCATTCCTGACGTTTTCCATACACATATCTCAAATAAAGAAAGCCTTGCTGGCAAAGTCAGGAGGTTTGACATTTGTATGACATGTGGATCTGGCAAGCACACACCACACATACATTGAATCTATTGGCATAACAATGCTCATTTGCCTAGTTGCATTGGAGAGCAAGCACAGACAAAAGCATCTGAAAAAGAAATACTGCAGAAAGTAAAGCAGACTTTGTAGGTATTCGCTACAGACAACTTTAGCTGTCTGTTGTGACCTATTGTTTCCAATCTCACAGTGTTCTAATTGGGTGAGCTGTATTATTCCACTACTTACTTGAGGTTTTCTTTCTGTTTAGGCACACCATAGTATTGCCTGTTTTTCTTTATTTCTCCTGCATCCCAACCCCTACACTCTGCTCACTGATCTTCTTTTTAACTCTCATCCCACCCTATCGCTTCATGTATTATCCAGCTTCCTGCTTGTCCTCCTATGTTTTTACGATTCTCATCTCCACCTATCTGTTGATCCCTACTGCTATCAAGCCCCCTTTTTCGTAATAAGGGCACAAAAAAATACAGAGTAGTCTGCTCACTGACGTTTTCATGCTCCTGAGCATTTTCTTTCTTTACTTTTAATTTTTTTTTTTAAAAGGGCACCAACCACGTTTGAAGAATAAACTGAAAATGACAAATGGCAGCGAGGACATCATGAAGCATGCCTACGATTGGCGTCCATCTTGGAATGGCTTTTGTTTAACACAAGACCCATTCTAGGAGGGCCTCCCATGTGCCTTCCTGTGTGATACATATTTGCTTGGTCTTTTACTCCTGAGACCTATTGGCTTTGCCATAGCTTGTTCTATTTAGCTTCTTCCTAGTATTCTGCGTGTTGTTGATTTTGTTCAGGTATTTTGGATTTATTTGCTTTCTATGACTATGTAATCACACTTCAGAATCGCCCAGTTATATTCTGATCAGTCCTCCTGTACATCGGCAAGCGTCTTTTGTCAGATAACTCTGGAGGTTTTTCTACATTTTTCTGCATTTGTCTTATCAGTGTAACATGTTTTATGGAATACTGATCAAGTTCACATTTTGTACAATAGAGGATGGTCAACATGTCTATCAAAGGAGAAACCCTTTCCCCCTTTCCTTCTTATACACAAAAAAAACTGTTAAAAATTACCACCGTGCCAATTTTTCACATGGTCTAGATTTTGGGAAACGATTCTCCACCTGACATGACTGTACAACAATTACTGGCAAAGCCAATATACCCAGCCATTATTTTTTCATCTTTTTCTTTTTTTTAAATCATCCTACAGTCAAAGTGAAATTGATACTAGCATATAAATGACATTGGGCAACACAGAGAGCACAATACTGAAAATGTTTTTTAGACATAAGGCCAAAGTATGCCATTTTTCTACAAATCTGAAAAACAATCACTACTTGAGTAGATACATAAAAGTATGACAAACCTGAGCCAATTGTTGAAGTGTCCCATCAGCATAAACATTGTCTTCATGTAAAATTAGAAATGTGTAGCTATATATACCATGTTAGCTGTTAAAGGGTTTGTTTTGTGATTTCTACAAACAAGTCAAAATCAAAAGTCATATTTCTTGACCAACACTTATGAGTTTGTATATCCAACATCAAATAGCACCTTCTAAAAACAAAGCTATTTTAGAGCAACAGTACATGTGTGTCTCATCTGGCTAAATCATATCCTAAGTACTGAAGGTTCAGGATCTTTCCAAATATTTGCTATGATCAATTGTCCTACTGCCACAGCTCCACACAACATAATAGGCATGTAGATGGGCAAATCAATATATTGCAAACTCACTCCTAACCTCAACAAGGTTGTCTGTAGAGCTATTTATTCTTCTAGAATGTTGGGCAATTACTGTGCAATTTGCCACGACCATGTGCAGTCATTTAGGCTCACAAAAGCATATCTGCATGAAACACATTTATCTCATGACATCTAGGGTATGTATGATTATAGGTAAATCTTAGATCACTTGCGAGGGTATTGTATGACTGATGCTGCTGTTTTTTTACTCTGAGAGTGAACTGAGGCCTGCTAACCGGATCTCACTGCCAGTATTTTACCCCCATACAAAGTACATGTCAAATTAGATACACCCAATTGGCAATGTCTGACTTAATCAAAAGTCGCAAGTAAGTGGTTCCCAGGATATGTAAGATAGAGTGTTCAATCAGGGCTGCAGCACTATTTGTGCCACCGTTCATATGACAAGGTACAAAGTGGCTCCAAGTCTGCCACTGCAGACTGGAAGGACAGAGTTTTCACTGCCAGCTCAACTTTGCTAATCAAACCAAAGGCAAAGCCACCTTATCCCTTAACATTATAAATAGGTATCTCCTAAGGACGGCCTCTGGAGTCCTATGGCAGGGAGCTGTAGTTTGATAGATAAGACATGTTTTCTGATATGTCTTAGTACCACCACTTCCAAATTCTCGTCTTGCTGTGGGTAAAGTTGGTAGCCCCATTGGCCAACACAGGGGGGTGATTGGGTGGCATTCCAACCCAGCTAACTTTTGGCAGGAACTATCAGCCTAGATCGCATTAGGTATCAAATTATTTATGGCATTAAATGTGACCTGATGGCCAGGTATAAATGCCACTGTTAAAGGTAGGCAACTTTTAGAAAGTTGACACTCTCTGCTCGTCCGGCAGCCTCACAATACACAGCTTTCTGGCCGACTGCTCATCCAGCAGCCTCACATAAACAGCTTTCTGACCACCTGGGGGACATGTGAATGACTCCCAGGCTCAGGAACAAAGGCAGTGCTGCAGCAGCAAGGTGTCACCTCCTCTGTCAGGATGGCCACTCGGGGTTTGAGCCCAGAGGTAAGCTTCAAAGCGAAGGGTGATGGGCCGCCTGGCTCAACACCCCTGAGCAGGATTCCTTTTGTTCTTGTAGACAGCATGGAGACAGAGCCAGAAAAGGGAAACTCACCTGCAAACTGGTTTTAGAGTGGGGGTGTAGCCCTGAGGTAGCCACACCTCAAGGGTGGGATACTAAACTCCTGATGACCAAGAAAATGTTGTGCCATCTTGAAAGGAGCAAGAATGTGACATTCTGGGATAGCCAAATGCCACATATCACCAGAACTTCATTACTAGGTGTCAACACCAGAGCAGTGCGCGCTCTATTGGCGACAAAAATGCAAAAACCCAGCACTCTCAAAACAACGTAATTTATGCATTGTGCTTATATGTTGTGGTTTAACCTTTTGCATTGCAGAGTTCAATCCTGAAAACTTATTTTTAATATGCTTACAAATACTGTTCCTTTGCAATGTATTGCTGCAGGTTTTCAGAGTGTGTTAGGGTGTGGTCCCTTTCCAGGGCCTTCCAGAGACTTTCCCTGCAACATGCCTGGGCGTGGTTCTGGGCTGGGCCAAGACTCTATAAGAGAGAGCCAGCCCAACTCCCAGTGCTCACTATTCAGAGGTCCCGGTGCAGAGCAGTAGCTTCTTCCTGAGCTCCTGTCCCGGCGGCCTATTTGGATCTTCCAGTCTTCTGCCCTTCTTCCTTCATTGGTGATCATTGTTCCAGGCGGTAAGACGGTGGTTGGACTATCCCGACACTGTTATATAGAATTTTCATATTCTTGGTTTAATTCTTAAATGAGTAATAGATTACTTGCGCGCTACCATTTCTTGACATTTATATGGTAGTTTACAAATAGGCAAGACGCGCAATTTGTTTCATAAAGGTCTGACTTTGTTATTCATTGCGTGCTACCATTTCTTGACATTGGCATGGTGGCTAAGAATCGTCAAGATGCGCGATTCGTTTTATGGTGTTTAAACATTGTTGTCCACTGCGCGCTACTATTTCTTGACATTTACATGATGTTTTATGAATTGGCAAGACGCGCAACTCGTTTCATGAGGATGTAACTTTGTTGTTTATTGCGCGCTACCATTTCTTGACATTTACATGGTGGCTTAAGAATCGGCAAAAGAAGCCCGATTCGTTTCATTGTACTTTGATCTTGTTATTTATTGTGAGCTGTTATTTCTTGACATTTACATCGTGTTTTACAAATCATCTAGAAGCGCAATTCGATTAATGATGATTTGACTTTGATATTCATTGCATGCTACCATTTCTTGGTATTTTACATGGTGACACTCGAATCGGCAAGACACACGATTCTCTCCTCGAGTTTAATTCATGTTATTTATTGTATGCCACTATTCTAAGATATTTATTATATAATATTTGCGTTGACAAGTTATGTGATTTGTTTCCTGAATCCATATTGTGTTATTCATGGTGCACAATCCTTTTATGGTGTTTACTATATATATATATATATATATATATATATATATATATATATATACATGTATATATATACATATATATATAAATATATCTGAAATATGTGCAATTTGTGTTGAAACATTTTAAGGCTAGAGTTTCTAGATGCAATATTGTATGGTCCTAGTATACATTCTCAAAACAGGATTTATATGACTGGTTTAAAATGTAGTCAGAATGTTTTTTCTGATTCTCATGTAAAGGAAAGTACTTGAATAAGAACGTTTTCATTTAATTAATCTTGATTCCCCTACAGGTATCCCGCCATCTTGAAACTTAGTCATTTTAAACTTAACTCTTAGATTGTTCATGTTTTCAGAGTGACTAGGCTTAGAATCATAGTCTAGTATTGATTTCAGGAGATATAATTTTCTTATTGTGTGTTCCAACCTTTTTCTTACTACAGGTCTCCTTCCCAGCTGTTCCCTTCCTAATCCCCTCTTCCCCTCTTGAACTCTCTCAGTCTCTGTGATTTATCTATCAGAGTCTTGGAGCTGTTCAGTGGTGGACGTGTTGGGAACGTGCACAGACCCGAGGATCTGGTGACTCTGACACTAGGTGGGAACGGACCCCGGTAGCCCAGTGGCTTGTGGCTCTGTGGTCCCCTCAGGACACTTTCCTGGGATAAATATGGCACCCTGACCCTCAGATTATGCTGGAATCAGAAAGCGGACCAAATAAGGATGGCCCAGCTGCCCTTGAACCCACACAAAAAGCATGCTCAGAAGGACTGCACCTGCTGCACTTTGGTCTAGCAAAGACTGGACTGTACCTATGGCTCCTGACTCAGCAAAAAGTTGACTTCGAGGGACTCTAGCCTCTGTGCCAATTTTGCCGCACTTCACCCATCGACTGAGGACTCAGGACCACTCCATTGAGGCCTATGGTTGTTGTCCTGTAAAGTTTGGATCTTGCCTTAAAAATTCTCTTGTGGCCAGGCATCTGTCCAAATTATCCTTTCTGGTCCCCTGGACCTCTGTCTTGCTGGACTTGGTTTCCCAAATTGGGCTGAAGTTGTTGAACTAACTTTTACAAACTTTTCAAAAGTTTTCAAACTTTTTGTTGGCCAATGCTTGTTTGCAGTTGATATAAATGTTACTTATTACTTCTAAAATCTGTATCTCTGGTACTCTGAACCCTCAAGTGGAATTTGATGGCTAAGGTCTCTAAAAATTTATATAAATCTAATCTATTTTCATAAATTGGTGTTGTGTAACTTTTGTGTTATATGACTTTCTTATTTTGTTGTTTGGTGCTGTTAAAAGAGTTACTCCTTGTTCCTTTGCTAAGCACTAGTGCTCGCAGTCACAGCTACCTGTGTTTGAGCTTAAGGTTAAGTAAATGTACCTGACTACAGACAAGGCGTTATTTGCAAGTGTACTGGACGATAAGGCTTCCCAGTCATCTCATATAATACATCCAAATCCTAACATTGATGTCCAGAGGTGGGATCCAGAACTTGTGTTGAGCTGTATCAGACAACTAATAAATTAGTAACATACCGAAAGAGTTTTTGATAGTCAAGAAGTAAAAATGTGGCCAAGTTCTGACAATCTAACGCACCTGCTTCAAAAAAGAATAGTCAACAGAGTTGCTAAAAGCTTTTTCCTGCTACTGAAAAGTCTTCAAGGACGTAAGGTTAAGGAATCTAGGGCCAGATGTAGCAAAGTCCGAGTTTGCGAGTCGCAAACCCGGATGCAGGATGGTGTCCCTGACACCATCTGTGGATTGCAAGGGGGTTGCACAGACCCACCTCATTAATATTAATGAGGTGTGTCGCAATTTGCGACACCCTTCCGATTCGCAGCACTCCTAGGGATGGTGGCCTGCTGGAGACAGCTGTCTGTGACTGCTTTTCAATAAAGCAGTTTTTTTTTTTGTATTGCAGCCCGTTTTCCTTAAAGGAAAACTAGTTGCAACACAAACGAAAAAATGAAACATTTGTGTTTCATTTTTTCAGAGCAGGCAGAAAATGTTTTCAGGGCCATTCACAAAGGGGAAGTGGTCCCATAGGGACCCCTTCCCTTTTGCGAATGGGTTAGCACCCATTTGAAATGGGTGCTAACTGCGAATTGCTTTGCGACCGCGTTCGCGGTCACAAAGCAATTCTACATCGCGATGTGAATCGCAAATAGGAAGGGGAACACCCCTTCCTATTTGCGAGTCGCATTCCCATTTTACGAGTCGGTAACCAGGTTACCGACTTGCAAAATGTGAATGAGCATCGCAATGTGCTTTTTGCATGGCGCAAACAGGGAATTTCGCTGTTTGCGCCATGCAAAAAGCTTTGTACATCTGGCCCCTAATTGGCTACCTTGCCTACAATGAAAATCAATGAGCTGAGGGCTTTGGGTAAAGAAAGGAAAATCCTTCCAGGAGTCTCAGCCAAAAAAAGACGACCTGGAGAAAGCTCTCAAAACCTGAAAAGAGGCAAGAAAAGCACAGACCGCACTGGGGGATGAGATTACCCCAGAGAGTGAGGATGAGGATGACAACAATGATTGATTCACAGGAGGGGACCAGGAGAGTGTGGTCCCCACAATTCGTTCAAGGCACGGCTTCTTGTCCTGGAGTGAAAGGAGCTTCAAATCTGTGAGGAGGTTTAAGGACCTAGAGGCCCAGCTTAGCCTCTTCACACTGCAAGAGAGGGAGCTGGCCCTAGAAGAAAATAGATTGTTCCTGGGGGAGAGAAGGATCAAGCTGGGGATGAGACCCCAGCAGGTTGGTGGCAGCAGCAGAGTGACAGAGGTAGATACTGAAGGAATCTATGAACCCAGGTTGCCTAGATACACTGAGTGTACGCACTAGGATATCCAAGAGGTCCTCAGGTAGTGAACACAAAAAAAGGAGGACAGGCCCCCCCCCCCATCAGGGGGAAAGATGAAGGGAAGTTTAAAAAGTCTCAGAGAGACCCAAAGAGTCCCCAAAAGAAGCCCTGGGGGACCAGCACAATATCCCAAACTAAGAGGAGGGGGTATCAGGGAAATAATTTTGGCCCTTCAACAGATGGGGTATGCTTTGACTGTAGACAGCAAGGGCACATGAGGGGCGATGCAGCGGGCAGGAAAATGTCACCCACTGGTGACACTCCCAAGGAGATTGTCTGTTTGGGGATTGATGTGGAACTTGTGCCTGGGGATTACAAAGGGTACACTGAAGCCACATTAGTTTCTCTAGGTGGTGAAGAAATTGAACCTTTGGTTCACTAGCCTGCCAGTATGGTAAAGTACAGGAAGAGGCCAAAAATTAATGGGGGGGGGAGTTCATACTTAGAGGGATGCAGGTGCCAGCATAATCATGGTTACGGCTTAGCTGGTTTTCCCACAGTCAGATCTGAACAGATGAGTGCCTAAAATAGTCAACTCTGACAATGTCACAAAGTCACATCTCATAGCTGTGGTAGACTTTGAGTGGGGAGGGGTTACTGGCACTAAGAAAGTAGACGTGTCCCCTGCCATCCTAGAGGTGTGTCTACTGGGCAACAACCTTGAACCTTCTTCCTAGGCAGAGAGTGGAAAGAAGGACTCATTCGGAAATGTTGGGTCTCCCTGAGTGAGTTTGTGTCTCCAGTAGAGCACAGAAGGCCTTAAAGGAAGGACAAGGGACACTGGATCCTGAAACACTGGACCCAGTCCCTTGTGACAAGAGAAAGGGCAGGAAGCCTAGGAAAGCTTATGCAAAGTGTCCTCAGAGCTAGCAGGAGTAAAAACCTCAGGGTGAGGGCCGGGTCTCTGAAGAGGAGGATGCTGCCTTGAGAGACTTGCCTGACTTGGCAGAACTTCAAGGAGGAGCTGGTCCCTGCAAAAAGGAATTGAGCCTGGGACAGACGACTTGTTCTACTCTTGAGGGCCTGAGACAGTCAGCTGTCAGATTGGAGGAAGGTGATGTCAGTAGTTTCCATAAGGTATGCTGGGAGGAAGGAAGGCAAGGGACTCCAAACCTGGGGCAGCGAGGAGAGTGGTGGTCCCATGACTTCCCCTTGGATGAGAATCCAGGGCAGACTAAAACCTGGGACAGGTTAGTCAATCATTTCTGTAGGTCCCAGATGTCAGAAAAAGTGAAGTTTTGCCACTCTTGTGTGACCTGTCAGTCCAGTGGCAAGGCAGATAGTAAACCAAAGGGCCCCCTGATACCACTTCCAGTGCTGGGGGTTCCCTTTGAGAAAGGTGGGGATTGATACTGTCGGTCCCCTAGACCCACCTACTGCCTCAGGACATAGGTTAATTCTGGGGGTAGTGGTCCATGCTACTAGATACCCAGAAGCCATACCCCCTAGGGCAGCTGCTGCTCTTGCACTAGCCAGGGCCTTACTTAGTATTTTTAATACTCTGGGCTTCCCTAAAGAGGTCATTTCAGATAGGGGCACTAAGTTCATGTCTGCCTATCTGAAAGCAATGTGGGATGAGTGTGGAGTGACTTACAAGTTCACTACACCTTATCATCCACAAGGAAATGGACTTGTTAAAAGATTTAACAAGACCTTGAAAGGCATGATCATGGGCTTATCAGAGAAACGCAGAAGAAGATGGAATGTTCTTCTCCCATGCCTGTTAGTTGCCTACTGGAAGGTTCTTCAGAAAGGTGTAGGTTTTAGCCCTTTTGAACTGCTCTTTAGGCACACTGCCAGGGGCCCTTGTTTTGTACAAAAAGTTTGGGAGAGACCTCTCAAAGAGCTTAAAGAGGACATCCTAGATTATGGAAGAGGCCTTCCCTCAGGAAAGGCTGAGTTCATGAAAAAGGCAAACAAGAACTTGGAGGCTAGCTAGGAGCTTGTCAAGCACTGGTATGATCAAAAGCCTTCTAAGGTACAACCTGGGCAATTGGTTGGGTGTCAGAGCCTGTAGCACCCAGAGCACTCCAAGACAAATGGACTGGGCTATTATCCTATCTTTGAAAAGAAGGGAAATGTCACATATTTGGTGGTTTTAGGTATCCCAAGGAACACTCGTAGGGTGATACATGTGAACATGCTCACATTACATCATGACAGAGCAGACATTACCATGCTCATGGTGACAGATGATGGAGGAGAGGAAGAAAGTGACCCTCTCCCAGACCCGATATCCACCAATGTCAAAGATGGTTCCGTGGAAGGATTAGCACTTTCTCCCACTTTGACAGCTCAAGAAGAAGAAGGACTGTCTCAACTTGCTTGGCAATTCTATGGGTTATTTTTCTTGACTCCAGGTCTGACAACATGATGTACCCATGATGTAGACACAGGTGATAGTTTACCTATCAAAATAAATTTTACAGGTGGTCAGATCAAGTCAAGGCTAGCATAAAAGCAGAAGTTGATAAAATGCTAAAGTTAGGGGTGATTGATCCCTGTAATAGTCCATTGGCCAGCCCAGTGGTATTGGTGCCCAAAGCAGATCCCACAGGAGGGAAATCTGAGCTAAGATTTTGTGTGGACCATAGAGGACTGAATGCAGTGACCAAGACCAATGCTCACCCCATTCCAAGAGCTCATAGGCAGGTTGGGGCCTTCAAAATATCTTAGTACGTTTGACCTGACTTCAGGTCATTGGCAGATAGCCCTCATACCAGGAGCCGAGGAGAGGTCTGCCTTTTCAACCCCAGAAGGCCACTTACAGTTTAGAATAATGCCTTTGGGTTGAAGGATGCACCTGCCACCGTCCAGAGGCTGGTGAAGACAGTACTTTCAGATCTGGGAAGTTTCAGTGAAACATATCTAGATGATATTGTTGTCTTGAGTTCCACCTGGGAGGACTACCCCAAGGAAGTGCTTCAAGCCCTTCAACAGGCAGGACTGACTATCAAGGCAAGTAAGTGATATGCAGGTTAAAGGTCTGTAGTGTACCTGGGCCACCACATTGGAGGCCATGTACAACCCGTTCAACCTAAGATTCAGACAATTCTGACTTGGGACGCTCCAAAGACTCAGACTCATGTGAAAGCCTTTATAGGCCTCAATGGGTGATATAGGAGGTTTATGAAGGGCTATAGTACCATTTTAACAGAAGTAACCTCTAAGAAACAGCCAAGGAAAGTAATTTGGACTCACTCCTGTGAAAAGGCCTTTGACACCCAAAAGGAAGCTCCGTGCTCAGCACCTGTCCTAAAGGCACCCAACTTCACCAAAGACTTTGTTGTCCAAGTGATGCTTCAGAACTTGGGATTGGGGTAGTTCTATCACAGATGAATGACCAGGATCAAGATCAATCAGTTGCATGTACTATCAGTCAGCTCCACTCCAGACAGCATCATTGGAGTGTCATTAAGAGGAAAGCCTTTGCTGTGGTTTGGTCCCTCAAAAAGTTAAGACACTACTGTTTGGGACTCACTTCAAAGTTCATACTAAACACAGACCTCTCAAATGGCTTATGAAGATGATATTAGAAAATTCCAAACTGTTGAGATGGTCCATCTCCCTACTGGGTATTGAATTTACAGTGGAACATAGATCTGGGACTGACCATGCTAATGCAGATGGCCTTTCCAGGTTGTTCCACTTAGATGATGGCAACCACCAGAATAAGGATGAAGTTAGTCATCACCTTTCATCTGGATGGGGATCATGTAAGGAAATGCCTCATTTTGCATGGTCACCGCCACCTTTGTGGACTGATGCTACTGGGATTTTGACTTTCAGAGTGCACTGAAGCCTGATAATCAGCCCTCAGTGCCAGTATTTTAATCCTGTGCAAAGTACATGACGAATTGGAACCACCCAAATGTCAATGCCTGACTAACTTATAAGTCCCTAGTATGTGGTACCCAGGGCATGTAAGACAGAGTGCTCACTCACTGCTGCAGCACTGTTTGTGCCACCATTTGTGTGACGGGGTACAAATGGCTCCCAGCCTACCACTGTTGAACTGGAAGGACACTGTTTTCACTGCCAGTTCAACTTTGCCATTCAAACCAATTGCAAAGACACCTCATCCCTTAACATTATATGTAAGTCTTCCTAAAGGAAGGCCTGTGATGTCCTATGGCAGGGAGTGGTATTTCGTTAAGTAAGGCATATGTTTACAGATATGTCTTGACAGCAACACTTTCAAATTGTTGTTTTGCTGTGGGTAAAGTTTTTAGTCCCATGGGCAACACAGGGTTACTGGTTGGCATCCCAACCCGGCTAAATTTTGACTGAGACTGCCAACCTAGGTCATACGAGGTATCACATTAATCATGGCATTAAATGAGACTTGATGGCCAGGTAGAAATTAATATCAGTATTAAAGGTAGGCAACTTTTAGAAAGTTGCTACTCTGTACTCTGCTTGCACAGTAGCCTCACAAAGGCACACAGACAGCTTTCTGATGGCTGGGGGAGACGTGTAAATGACTCTCAGGCTCAGGAACAAAGGCAATGCTGAAAGATGGCCACTCCGGGTGAGCTTCAAAGGGGAAGCCGCCTTTGATGGGCCATCCGGCCAAACTCCCCTCAGCAAGACTCCATTTGTTCTTGTAGACAGCATGGAGACAGGGCCAGTGTGGGAAAACTCACCCCTAAGCTGGTTTTACCATGGGTGTGTGGCCCTCAGGTAGCCACATCTCTAAGGTAGGCTACCAAGCTCCTGACAATTGAGGAAGGGCAGTGCCATCTTGAAAGGGGCAAGAATGTGGCATTCTGGGATAGCCAGATTTCAAACGTCACAGGAACTTTGTCACTATGTTGGAGGGGACCCAGTAGCTCATTGACTAGTGCCTGTGTGGTCCCCTCAGGACACTTTCCTGGGGTACATATAGCACCCCTAGCATCCTGACCCTCAGATGACACTATAATCAGAGAAAGGCCCACAGAGGGACTGCCCAGCTTCCCTTGGACCTGCACAAAGAGAGGCTGCATGCTTGGAAGAACTACCCTGCTGCACTTTGGACTAGCAAAGATTGGAATGTGCCTACAGCTCCTGACTCAGAAAAATGTTGATTCCCAACATCTAACAACAGCAGTGACTCAAAGAATCAGTCAAATAATCTCCTGGAACCAGGTTGAAGGGCACAAGAGCTGAAGTTGTCCAAGTTGCAAAGTTGGTAGCCACTGCAGAAGTTTTGCCACTACAATTTAATAGGAACCCAGGTGGGCAAATCTGAGATAGCCAAATCCTGCACCCATATCTGCTAACCACAGGAGTGAAATTCAAGACTGGATTTGTTGTACCCAAGGGACACTAGCCCCCACCAATGGATTTTGCTCCAACAGTGTGCAGACTGACCAGTACTCCAGCATCGGCTGGTTGGCTACTGAAGCACAGAGGACTTTGAATGACCCCGACCTTTGTTGCCAAGTTCACCATACACACCTGTGAACTGCACCACAGCCAAAGCTTCATTTGAGCATCTTTTTGCCTCCATGCCTCAGCATCAGGGCCACTCCATTTATGCCTATGGCGGTTGTCTTGTAAAGTTTGGATCTTGCACTAAAAACGCTCTGGTGGCCATGTAACTTTCCAAAGCATCCTTTCTGGCCCCCTAGAACTCTGTCCTGCTGCACTTGGTCATCCAACCCAGGTATTAGTTGTTAAACTTTCTTTGACAAACTTTTCAAAAGTTAACAAACTTTTTGTTGGCCAATGCTTGTTTGCTGTTGATATTAAAAAAATCATTTCTTACTTTTAAAATCTATATTTCAGGTCTCTAAAAATTCATATAAATGTAATCTTTTTTAATAAATTGGTGTCTTGTTTTATTTATGTCATGTCATGTGACCTTCTTATTATGTTGTTGGCTGCTGGTAAATGCTTTCCATATTGTTCCTTTGTTAAGCCTTACTGCTCGCAGTCATAGCTACCCGTTGAGCTTAAGGTTAAGTAAGCATACCTGACTGGACCCAAGGTGGCACTTGTGAGTGTACTGCCAGATAAGGCCTCCCAGCCATTTCGTATTGTACACCCAAATCCTCAAAGGTATAATATACATGATGAAACATTATAAGATGTTGACGAATATACTGTGCACAGGTAAACATCTTGTAAGACAGAGATGGTGAGGATCAGGGCATTAGGAAATATGAGCCCAACAAGAGCATGAGATGTATGACATGAAGAGAATTCAGGAAAGTTAGACTGAAAGATTTGGTGGACTGGTCAGAGGTGGCTGAGGCTCCAAGGTATCAGGCGAGCCTTATAGGTCAAGACCAATAAGAGACTAATCAGAGGGCTGCAACGAGATAAGGCAGGAGGTTCCAGGAAAAATTTTGAGCTACCAGAAATGGTGGCCAGTTGCCTTACAACTGCTTATTTGTATGGATCTCCGACTTGTTCTTCACGCCCACTGTTTGCTCCTTGCTGTACCTTTGGTGTTTTCCTGATTCCTTTCCTTGTTTCTTTCCCTCTGTATAGTTGTCTACTTTATTTGGCCTACTGGCTCTATAACCTGCTATCGAACTGACTACCTATCTGGTGTGTTCCTTCAGTGCTTCCTCCTGAAGCATTCCTCTGGGTTCACAGCTGCTGCACCTCAACTCGTCCACTTTCCAATCCTCAGGCGTTCCAAGTGGCTAGACGTTTACTGGTACTGTTAGCCATTTACCAGCACTCCCTAATGAGAACCTGGTAATCCATAGACTGGTGTACGGGTAGTGGATATAGGTGTCATGTCTTTTATTAACTCTTGTGTCCTTTAGGTGGTAATGGAAACACATGTGCAAGTAAATGTTTGTCTGAAAATGTACCGCTATGTACTAAAAACAATGGTTCACCTGGAATTCTTTTATACAAACTTTGAGGGCGGCGAAGAAATTCATTCTAGCCATACAATTAATTTACTAAAACCACTAATAGACTCTGTTCTAGTAGGTGCTTTTAATTAAATCAGAAAAATATAGACCCTCATTACAACCCTGGCAGTCGGTGGTAAAGCGGTGGTAACACCGCCAACAAGCCGGCGGTAAAAGAAATGGAATCATGACCATGGCGGAAACCGACAACACATATAGCCACTTTAATACTCCGACCGCCACGGCGGTAGCAACAATCACCACAGTGGTAACCCCCAACAGTCAGGCAGAAGACAAGGTTCCGCCCACTGTATTACAAGAGGCCTATCCGCCACCTTTTCCGGAGCGGTACCAACGCCATCAAAAGCACGGCAGAGACAGTGTTCTGAGGGAAAGCGACTCACCTCTCAACACTCAAGGAAGAACCAGGACATCATGGAGCCCGAGCTGCAGGTCTTCCCCATGCTGGTGTATCTACTCATATACCAGGAATACCAACGCCGGCGACGACGACCACGGTGAGTACTGCACCTAGCACACAGGGAAGGGGGGAGGAAAAAGAGAGTGACACACACAATACGCAACACCCCCACCCCCAACACCATACACACAAACACATGCAACAACATTACATATACACCCCATAACCCTCAGGAATAACGCAAGTACAAAAGAAATGGAGTAAAATTTGTGTTATATTAGAAATAGTTAGAAATACGTTTATAATTCAAAAACAGTTTTTACAAAATATACAATATTTACAAAAGGCGGGACAATGTCCACTCAAAATGTCTGTTGCCCACTGGGCCAAAACACATAGGCCAAGCCCACACTTGACTCCTGCCTCAATATGGAGAGAACACTTCAGCGGCATCAGGTCAAAAACACACAGGCACCTCAGGGGGACAGGGAATGGGGGGGTACCTCAGCCGTAAGATGGTGCAACGCCACTGCTCCTGGAGGGGGCTCCATGCCCACTGCTTGGTCCTGGGGAGTGCAAGGCCACAGTCTCTAAAGTGGGTGGTTTGCCCTCTGCGTGGTCCTGGGGAGTGCAAGGCCACAGTCTCTCAGGTGGGTGGTTTGCCCACTGCTTGGTCCTCAGGAGTGCAAACCCACAGTCTCTCAAGTGGGTGGTTTGCCCACTGCGTGGTCCTGGAGAGTGCAAAGCCGCAGTCTCTCAAGTAGATGGCTTCTCCACTGGTTCTGGGGGGGGGGCTTTGTGCCCATTGTGCTTCATCCTGCCAAGGATAGGGTGAGTGGATGCCTTCTTCTACTGGTTCTGGAGGGGGCTTTGTGCCCAGTGTGCTTCATCCTACCAAGGATGGGGTGAGGGGATGGCTTCTTCCACTGGTTCTGGAGGGGGCTTTGTGCCCAGTGTGCTTCATCCTGTCAAGGAGGGGGTGAGTGGATGCCTTCTTCCACTGGTTCTGGAGGGGGCTTTGTGCCCAGTGTGCTTCATCCTGCCAAGGATAGGGTGAATTGATAGCTTCTTCCACTGGTTGTGGAGGGGGCTTTGTGTCCAGTGTGCTTCATCCTGCCAAGGATAGGGTGAGTGGATGACTTCTTCCACTGGTTCTGGAGGTGGCTTTGTGCCCAGTGATGCAGCACATGGGGTGTGCAAGGTCACAGTCACTCACCTGGGTGTCAGATCCTCACAATTTCTGTGGGCAGGATGCATGACACACCATGGATGCAGGACTACAGTCCATCCGCGAGCGGGGATGGCTGTAAAGTGGTTGCAGTGCCGGTGCAGGTGTCAGTGCTGCCAGTGGAGGGGGAAGCCTCCAGCCCTTCCCCTGCAGCCTCGGACAGCTGCCCACTGGGGGCGGTGTTGCTTGCCGCAGTGCTTGCGGCGCTGCTGGCCGCGGTGCAGGTGGCTGTGCTGCCATTGGAGGGGGGAGGCTCCAGCCCTTCCCCTGCAGCCTCGGACGGCTGAAGTGCACTGGCTGGTGTTCTGTGTCCCTTTCTGCCCTTGGCAGATGGTGGTGCCTCCTTGCTTCTGCCAGCTGGAGTCTTTGCCTTGGCCTTGCTGGCTGGTTGTGCCTCCTTTTCCTTGCTGGATGCTGTCCCCTTTTTGCCCTTTCCTAGTGGCGGAAACTTCTTCGCCTTGGCAGGTGTTGGTGGCACACTGGCTGGGCTGATGGGTGCCTCCTTAGAGCCTCTCAGAGCTACAGAAACCACAGCGGACATGGACTTGCTGGCTGAGGTGCTAGGCTGGGTTCTGGCCACCCTAGCCCGAGGTGAAGGACTGGGGGGGGGGAGGGGTAGGGAAGAGGTCAAGGGTGGCGAGGAAAAGCTTCTTAGGGACACTGGGGCAGGAAGAGGGTGAAGGTTTGGGAGTGAAGGAAGAGAATGTGGTTGTATGAGGGGTCAGCCTGCTGTATTTGGGTGCAGGTGCATGAGCTGGATGCTGTTGTGAGGTGGATGCCGGTTGGCTGGGTGTGTGCTTGCGTTTGTGTACAATGGGAGGAGGGGTCACAGACACAGTTGGAGAGGACACAGGTGTCGTGTGCATGGATGTGGGGTTGGTGACTGCCAGTAACGGGCGTGTAGTTATAGGCGTGCTGGTGATAGAGGTAGTGGATGAGGATGTAGTGCATGCAGGTGTGAGTGGAGACGCTACTGGGAGGGAGGTGGACAAGGAGGAGGAGGGGGACACAGTGGAGGTAGTGGATGTTGGTGTGTCTGCTTCTGGATGGTCTTTGTTTGAGTGCCTGTGGGATGTGTGGTGCTTGTGTTTGCCTGAGCCACTTCTGTGTGTTCATTCGGGTGAATGCTGGTCTGAAGTTGTGCTTGGGATAGGTTGGGGTTCAGGGGATTGGGACTGGGTAGAGGAAGTTGGAGGGGGGAGGCTGGAGACAGGGACAATGGCTGCCATCAGTGTGGAGGCCAGAGCCTGAAATGCTTTCTGTTCGGCCGCCACGCCAGAGTGAATGCCCTCCAGGTATGTATATCTTTGTTGCAAATGCCTCTCAACACCTTGGATGGCATTCAGTACGTTGACTGCCCAACAGTGAGGGATCTCAAGGTCAATAGCCTCCTCATTGAGGGCAGCAGGGATGACTAGGGCAGGGCCTGAGGTGCCTGGGGTGAAGGAGATGCCCACCCTCCTGGGTGAGTGGGCACAGGAAACACGCTGAGAGGCTACTGGGAGGGCGGTGCTGGTACGGGGGTGGCAGCTGTACCTGTTGTTGGGGTGGGCACAGACGTGTCCGCTACCGCCAGGGAGCTTCCATCGGAAGAGGAGTCGCTGTCAGTAGTGTCCCCTCCTGTCTCCGTCGTGGTGCTCCCTTCGCCCTCCGTCCCATGGTGCCCTCAAGGTCGGTGGATTTGGCCTCCAGGCCCAAGTGGGATGCAGCTCGCTCCGTCGCCGATGCCTCTGCTCCTCTGCCAGATTATGCTAATGCACACAAGGACAGGGTGACAAAACAAAAAGGGGGGGGGAGAGACAGAGGATACACTTGGTCGATGCCAGCAACAACACTACCGTTGGCGTCCACAACACGCAGGGATTAGCCCTATGCACTAGGCCTTGCACTGCCAGTTAGAATGCTAGTCACCAGCCGATGGGGTACATTGCCCAGCGCCATTAGCTGCACACCTGAAACCAACAGGACCCTGCCCAGTAGTAGAAGCCTACAAGCACTATTGAGGTTGGAGTGCTTCAGAGCCTGACCAACAAGGAACCTAACCCTGTCAGTTCACCCTGGCCTAGGGGTACCCACAGCTCACATCTCCCACCCAGGTACAATCTTAACGCACGCAAAGTAATGAATCAGAATCTGTACTCACCCCCTTGTGGCTGCTGTGATGCCTTCAAGCGCCCATCCAACTCCGGATAGGCCACCGCTAGGATGCAGAACATCAGAAGGGTCAGGGTATGACAGGCATCCCTTCCTCGTTGGGAGGCCAGCCCCAGCTGGGCCTCTGCTGTCTTCCTTGCCCAGTGGCACAGGTCCTCCCACCATTCACGGCAGTGGGTGCTCTGCCTGTCAAAGACCCCCAGGGTCCGCACCTCCTTGACGATGGCATGCCAAATACCCTTTTTCTGATGGGCGCTGACCTGCCGGAAAATATGCATAGAAAAAAGGGATTAGTTATACCATCCGGAATGTTACACTCATGTCCCACAATATCCCTCCCATCCCCTTACGCACAGACATTGACCACCAGACATACAGCACTCTGCCCAGGACCCCACAGCCCCCCCACAGAGGCTTACTCACACAGCAATCCATACAATCATGGCCAACGCATCATGCTCACAGTGTACTCACCTGTTTCTCTGGAGGACCATAGAGTAAAGTATACTGGGTTAGGAACCCATCCACCACTCTCTCCAACTCCTCCGAAGTGAAGGCGGGGGCCTTTTCACCAGACACTCAATCCATTGTCTGTTCCAGACACAGGTCACAGCAGCACTTGCAGTATAGGTCCTCTCCTGTTGAAGGTCAGGTAGAAAGTGATTGAACAGATAGAAAATGGCGGTCACGTCCGCGGCAGTGCGTACCGTCACCGCCGGCGTACATCGCCATTGGCTCCTGGAACCCATAGAGCCTAATGATAACCAATGCACAGTTGCGCGGCGGTCATCGACCGCCGACTGCAATGGCGCACAATGCCAGCGCAATTACCTAATTTCCACTTGTCTCTCCTCACAGGTCAGGCAGCCGCCATTTCAGGTGGCACCTGACTGCGTCACAGCAGACATTGGCACATCAATTGACTTTTGAATTCACATATTGTTTCTGTAAAGGAAGAAATGCATTCTTATTTTCACATATGTGTGAATATGACCCTCTGCTCACCATTTTCCAGCCTAGAGTTCAACCGCTGAGGATAAATAGGAGATGGAGACATCCCCCCCGTGTACAGACCCCTGGTGGACCTGGCGACTATGGAGGACAGGCACATTATCCTTACCTACAGACTTGATCGGGCCACAATCCAAGAACTGTGTGCCCCATTGAAGCCAGACCTGATTTCAGCTATCCGCCAGCCCACAGGTATCCCCCTTCTAGTGCAGGTCCTGTCAGTGCTGCATTTCCTGGCAAGTGGTTCCTTCCAAAGAACAGTGGCATGGCATCAGGGATGTCTCAGCCAATGTTCTCAAACGTGCTGACCAGAGTGTTGTCTACCCTGCTGAAACACATGTGCAGCTACATCGTATTCCTCCAGGTGGAGGATTTGGCCACAGTAAAGGCTGACTTTTATGCCCTGCAACATATCCCCAACATCATTGGTGCCATTGATGGTACACATGTAGCATTTGTCCCCCTCGGAGAAATGAACAAGTGTTCAGGAATAGAAAAAGCTTTCACTCTCTGAATGTGCAGATGGTGTGTTTGGCTGACCAGTACATCTCCCATGTGAATGCCAAGTATCCTGGCTCTGTGCATGATGCCTTTATCTTGAGGAATAGCAGCATCCCATATGTGATGGTTCAGCTCCAGAGGCACTGGGTGTGGCTAATAAGTGAGCCCAAAGTCCCCTCCCAGTATATGTTGGTGTATGGGTATGGGGTTGTCCATAAGAGTGAGTGTGTGGCTAACAGGTATCCCTCGATCTTTGCAGGTGATTCTGGTTACCCCAACCTATCATGGCTACTGACTCCAATGAGGAATGCAGAACAAGGGCAGAGGAAGATTACAATAAGGGACATGGGCGAACAAGGAGGATAATTGAAAGAACCTTTGGCCTCCTGAAGACCAGGTTCAGGTGCCTCCATCTGACAGGTGGATCCCTGTACTACTCCAAGAAGGTCTGCAAGATCATTGTTTCATGTTGCATGTTGCACAACCTGGCCTTGAGATGCCAGGTGCCTTTTCTACAGGAGGATGAGCCTGGAGATGGTCTTGTGGCAGTGGTAGAGCCTGTGGACAGTGATGAAGAGGAGGCAGAGGATGAAGATGTGCACAACAGAAGTTCTCTCATTGAACAGTCCTTCCAGTGACACACAGGTAAGACACTGTAACTTCACTTTCCATTGCAGTTTTGTGTTAGACATTGGACATGGCAGCCTGATTTACCTATGTCTATGGCCACTTACTGTACCCTTTGGCATCTCTATTTTCATATCTCTGTGGTCCACTCTGGCTCCTGGTGTGTTTACTGCTGCCCAATACAGGTCATACCAATGTATATATAACTGTACATATGAATTGAAGTGTTTACAGCTTGTTAAACTAATACATATTTCAATCAATTGACAGACTCCATACTTGCATTTGTTCCAAGGGTGTTTATTTAAGTGCTAAGAGGTGGAGGGGGATGTGCAATGGGCTGGGGTGATGGTGGAGGAATGTCCAGATAGAGTCCAGTCTCTTTGTATCACAGGTGCATTGTCCAAGAGGGCATAGGAAGGGGAGCAATGGCAGTTCAAGGTGGACAGGGTGACATAGTGGGACACAAGGGTGACATTCAGGAGAGTCTTATTTCCTGGCGGGGGTCTTGGAAATTTCTCTGGCTTCTGCCTGATTCGCAGGGACCATTTGCAGGGTGGTTCTCCTTCTGCAGGGGGTGGGGTGCTGGTTGCCTGTTGTTTCTGTGGCGGTGCCTCCTGTCCACTATCGCCCGCGGAGGTGGAGGGCTGATCTTCGGTGTGGCTAGTGTCAGGGGCCCATTGGTGTGCCACTGCCTCCCTCATGGTGTTGGCCATGTCAGCCAGCACCCCTGCAATGGTGACCAGTATGGTGTGGATGTGTTTGAGGTCCTCCTTGATCCCCAGGTACTGTCCCTCCTGCAGCCACTGGGTCTCCTGTAACTTGGCCAGTATCTGGCCCAAGGTCTCCTGGGAATGGTGGTATGCTCCCAGAATCCCTGCAAGTGCCTCGCGGAGAGTGGGTTCCCTGGGCCTGTCCTCCCCCTGTCCCACAGCAGTCCTCCCAGCTTCCCTGTTGTCCTGTGCCTCTGTCCCCTGAACCGTGTGCCCACTGCCACTGACCCCAGGTCCATGATCATCCTGTGTTTGTGGGGTTGCCTGGGTCCCTGTAGTGGTGGACACACTGCTGATTGACGTGTTCTGGGGACAGGGGTATGGGCCTGCTGGGTGTGTGCTGTGCTGGTGTTTCCTGAGTGGGGAGGCTCTGTGGTGGTATGGGACTGTGGCAGGGTAATGGACTGTCCAAAGGTCCCTGATGGGCCAGGTTGGTCATCCTGATCCAGGCATGCAGAGCTGATGTCATCACTGTGGGCCTCTTCTGGGGGGGAACTGGATGTTGGTGGCGCCTCCTCTCCGGTGGCATTGAGTGGGGGTCCTATGGGGATGTAAATGCAGTGTTGTTGTATCTACATGTGCCATCTTCGGCATGGGTGTGTTGCCTTTTATGGTTGTGATTGCCCTGTAAGCTTTGCCTTGTGTGAGTGGTGATTTTGTGGGCTAGGTGATTCTCTATAATGTGCATGCTTTAGTGATTGGTGTCCATGCAGGTCTGTGATGGGTGTTCATGCATTGGTGTTGCATGCAGGGCTTGGTTTTGGGAATGGGTGGGTTGTGATAGTGGGGTATATGTGAGGTGGTGGAGTGATGGGGGTGAGGGTAGGGGTATGGATTTGTGATGGCATGCAGATAGGGTGCCCGATATATTAGTAAAGATTTGACTTACCAGAGTCCAGTCCTCCTGCTACTCCTGCGAGGCCCTCAGGATGCATTATTGCCAAGAATTGCTCCTCCCATGTTGTTAGTTGTGGGGGAGGAGGTTGGGGTCCACCGCCAGTCCTCTATACGGCTACCTGGTGTCTTGCAACCACGGATCGCACCTTCCCCCATAGGTCGTTCCACCTCTTCCTGATGTCACCCCTTGTTCTGGGGTGCTGTCCCACGGCGTTGACCCTGTCCACGACTCTCCGCCATAGCTCCATCTTCCTAGCAATGGACGTCTGCTGCACCTGTGATCCGAATAGCTTTGGCTCTACCGGGATGATTTCCTCCACCATGACCCTTATCTCCTCTGAAAACCTGGGGTGTCTTTGGTGTGCCATGGATGTGGTGTGCGTGGTATGTGTGAGGCTGTGTGGAGTGATGTGTTGGGGTGTGTGCTGTGAGGTGTGTGGATGGTGTATGGGTGATGGTGTTCTGTGGCTCAGATTGAGTGGGTGCTCCTGGCTTGCCTCTCTCTCAGTTAGCAATCTTTTTTTTTCATTGAAAGGGTTATGGGTAATGTGGGTGTGTGTTTTATTTTGGTCTGAGTGTGTGGGTGTGGTGTGTGTATGTGTGTCAGGTGTGTGTAGTTTGAATTGTCCAATGTGGTGTAGTTTTGTTAGTGTGTGTGTATTTTAGGCGCGGTGGTGTGTACCACCAATGGTTTACCGCGGTTGAAAGACTGCTGCGGTGATTCGTGGGTCCTGATACTGTGGGCGTGTTTCTGTTGGCGTAACGGTGTGGGTTTTGGTGCCACCAGTTTATCACTGACCTTTGGTCTGGCGGACTTGTGTGGGTGTCTGTATAGTGACTGATTTCTCTGTGTCGGTCATAATAGCCGTAACGGTATACAGCTGCGGTCACAGTAATGTTGGTGGCCGTCAGCACGGCCGTAGGCGGCATTTACCACCAATGTTGTAATGAAGGTCATAGTAACTATATGTGTAATTTTGTAGTTTGCAGACCACATAGAAATTGCACAAATGTCACAGACAAGGTGCAAGAAGCAGAAACAGAAAACAAATGTGTGCTGTGTCCCAAGGTGAAAAAGCATATAGAAGTGACCAGGTAACAATTTTATGTACATGCAACATCATTCATTATGTGTGTATAAGTGCACACATAGATGAATCAATGAAAATGGCAAATTCTATTAAGGCAGCAATAATTTAGTTTTTTAATCAGAACTAATGCACCCAACGTTACCAAAATCCTTCTTAACCAAGTTCACCAATCCAATATTTTTAAGAAGTATATCCTCTCAAAGATCCACAGAAAGGACTCTGGATGCTGGAGATAGTGAAGGTGCACTATACTCCTACTGCCCGCTTTTTCACTGATTTAGCCAGCTGCATCCTAGATTTTGCCCCTGTTTCTCACAGGGTATATTAATTAATAAGACAACATTTGTCCCCTACCAGCCGACCCATGGGTTGAAGTGCACATCAGTTGCCCACGGTGACACCACTAGGGTGTGAGCACAACTGGGTGAGTACATTTTATCTGTCAGATTTTGGGTGTCAATGGAACTCTTAAACATCCTGGTTCCATCATCCAATCACGACCTCATGTCCACCCTTTATTCTTGTGTTCCTGCTATCCAATTGGCCTAAAGAGAAATCAACATTTCAAAAAAGTTAGAGACACTGTTGACACCTAAGCACACTAATTGTTCTGGTCTGCACATTTGTGGTGCTAATAAAAACTGTCTGGCATTTAGACGAGAGGGTCAATAGTATTTCTAAAAGTCTGGACATCTGTTTTATCCCTATTCAACTTTTTCCTAGAGATTGAGGCAATGTTGATAAATAAATTCTGATTTATAAATTGGAAATTGCTAAAATGTAAAAATAATTTCTAAAATATGACAACTTTAACATAACTGATTCTAACAGAAATAGAAATTAACAAATCTTGATGTTGGTTCATGTGTTTCTTCTTTTTAGCCCCATCAATATTAACATGTGCTTGGTATGTTACCTCAATTTTTTGGGGGGATCTGTATCTCTTGATGCATGACTTTGTGTGTTTCAAAATAGTTGATAATCTCTTTACAACCTCTTCAAATATATTCCATGTTATGAGTTTTATTTTTGTGTTAGAAGCCTGACATTTTTTGAACAATTCTCACACGTTTCTATCATATTTGCTTCAGCAGCATCAGATGGTATAACTAACAATTGGAAATTTTAACATAACTGATTCTAACAAAAATCGAAATTAGCAAATCTTGATATTGGTTCATTTGTTTCTTATTTTTAGCCCCATCAATATTAACATGTGCTTGGTATGCTAACTAATTTTTTTTAGGGATCTGTATCTCTTGATGCCTGACTTTCTCTGTGTGTTTCAAAATAGTTGATCATCTCTTTACAACCTCTTCAATTATATTCCATATTAAGAGTTTTATTTTTGTTAAAAGCCTGACTTTTTTAAACAATTCTCACACGTTTCTATAATATTTGCTTCAGCAGCATCAGATGATATAACTAACAATTCATCATCATATAAATGAACTTCCCTTTCAGCATATTTCTTCAGAACATCTGTATTTTTTCTGCAAGACGTTTTTGTTTTAAGAAGTCTTGTTCTGTTTGCAAATATTTTACACTTCTTCTGTACTCGTCAATAGTTTTACTCTTTCTGTTCTTTTTTCCTTCATTTTCTAACTGTGTATTCCATCATATATAAATTTATAGATTGATAACAGTGTATTATGGGGATGTTTTTTTTACTGAGGGGGTCTGAGTGATGTCAGATAGACAATGAGAGAGAAGTTCAAGTTATCTATGATGTCACTCAGAAACCAGAGGTGAAAAACATACCTGTGATTCACTTTTCACCCACGTAAAAATGGATGTTATGTATGGCCCCCAAAGTAATTTGCCTCGGCCTTTAACTACTACGCAGGGCCAGAGGATAACGGGATAGCTATACATAACATGCCCTCTCCTCCCTGACATAAATGTGAAAAATAAATATAACTTGCCTACTAGCATTAACCAAAACCATGATTTCCTTCCCCCTCCTGCAGCTTCAGTCAAAGCAGACATGATAAGTGCTGGCAGGCTGTTTGAGAGCCCTGTCACCTGGCCTGGAAGGCCTTTATGACACCACACAAGTTGATGTCCAGTTTTTCTATCAACTATTGTGCTGTCATAGCAAGGAGTTATGACTTTCAGAAACTGAAATAAATGATAGAGGCTTTCTAGGAAAGCCACACATAACAATGCCCTTTACACACAACTTATAAGAATACCATACTTGGAGGGGACACTGCGTGGTCCACATGTGACCTAGTCCATGGAATTAGTTTCAAGGCAAGAGATTGGCATTCACACACTTGGGGACCTGTATGATAACCATACTCTCATTCCCTACAACACCTTACTAAAAGAGGGAGACCTGCCTTCTGGAGATTTCTTACTACATCGTTCCATCATCAGTGCACTGGGGAGGATATGGGGGGACATGAGTCTCGAACTTTCCACACATCTTAGGATGCAGTATTTAATGTATTTTGCACTGGTAGACACCTGGTGCATTAGCTGGCAGACTCTCACCGCTCACCTCATTCGCAACCACTGGGAAACCGACCGGGGCACACCGTACATGGATAACCAATGGTCCAACCTGTTGGAGAGCCAAACAAAGGTACCATGAAACACTAGGTTTCATCTTATTCAATGTTAAATTACACAATGTGCCAACTTAACACTCACTAAAATCAATCAGTACTTCCATCGCACTGAGGCGAACTGCTCATGCTGTCATTTAGTTAATGCAGATTTACTGCATATGATATGGTCATGCCCTGCTTTAAGTAATTACTGGGATGTGATAGGGCAACTCCTGCAACAACTGCTTGAACCATACAATACTGATTACGTGGGAGACCAGTGTTTTGGGGCTTCTTCATAGAACTAAAAGTAACCATGTCACTGTGAGATTTCTATAAATAGGATTCATACCAGCTAAGAGACTCATCACTCACAGATGGAGGTCATCAGACCCACCCACATAAGACCCCTGGTTACAGTCAATGACGGTCTAGGCACAAGCAGAAGGCACTGCCCTCCGCAGGGAAGATGCTCTCAGCCTCAGTAAATACCTCATAGCCACCAATTGGGAAGCTATTCTCGCAGATCTGCATACACCTGTATTTGCCAATACACGACCTAACTTCATCGATGGGAAATATAGCAGGCACGGAAGAATGTTCATCCCCAATCCAATAGCCTAAGCAAAGAGTCAATTGTTAATGGAGGTTACTTCATTCTTTAACACATGGCTCCCCCGACAGGTTACCAGCTGTCTAATCATGTTACACAATACTGCTATCACCGATTAAACAGCTACATACTATACAGAGGTAATAATATGCCTACCATTTGAATGCTTATAGCACCAGTCATGTTCCTCTTCCTTCGATACTTAGTAAATTTGCTTTTATTTTCAACGATTGCTTCATGACATCGATGCCTAGGTTATGGTTTAATACTAACTGGCTAAGTTGTTATAATAGTTATTATCGACTCTATTAGAACTGGTAATATTATTACAGATGCAAATACAGTTATTACAGGCTTGCTTCAACACTGTAACCTTTCTTTTTTTCTACAGTACTAGCGATTAGTATATGTTACATATTATCTAACACGTGCAACATCATACGGCACAGGTGTACCATGGGAATGTTATTGTAGTTACTCGTCGTGCAGATGTTGAACAATTGTATTGATAAGCTTAATTTGGATCGACATCTTCACTGAACTGCAAACAAACATGCTGTATTTTATTTATTACCACTAAAAAGCATTGTAATTTGATTTAAACCTTTAATAAAAAAAGATTCAAGCAAAAATAAAGAGAATCCTATACTTGGAAAAATATATTTTGTCTCTAAGTTTGAGATTGAGTGATGATGAACTGTGAATACATGCGAGGGAGGAGAAAGTCTGAAATTAATTATAATGTTAAACATGATGAGACCAAAACATTATCCATTCTTGAATAGGAAGTGCATCTTCTCCTCTACAAATACAACTGAAATTCTATGTATTTATAAAGAGCCACCTTGTGATTCTTATAAATACCATATACCATTGATGGCGACTGAAAATCACATATGAACCTATAGATCAATCTACTAAAAGAAGTTCAAATGTGCAGACCACGTTGAAGGAAGTTATTAAAAGTTTAATGCAGATACATGATTTATATGACCAATACAAGACATTACACACACAAACTCCAGGCTACACTTTTCATACAATATTTTCTGTTTTTAATAATTCCTATTTTGGGGGGATAATACATAACATTTCACCTTCATAACATGCGTCCTGGTATAGATATGGCATGTGAGAATGCTGCTGTAGCAAATTTCAACAAGCATTTGCAATGCAATAGGTCTTGCATTTTCTCTGGTTAAAGCTATTAGCGTTGTAAATTCCTAGCTGGAATTTTCTTGCCACTTAAATTGAAAAAGAAAAGGAAAACAGTTGACATAAGTGAGCCGATTCAAAGTGCCATCGCTGCCATGAGAATGAGTGCAAAGAAGAGACACAAAAAGAAAAAGAAGTTCGGTCGCAGTCAAACCTTTTGGCAATCGTGCAGTTATCAATGTAACAAGGGCAGTCTGCAAGGCGGTAACAAAACCGCTCCAAGGAGGGACAAATGTAAAGTATTTACCAATGATAACAAAGGATTTTTGAAAGGCAAGCCCAGAAATGAGTGAAAGCAATGGGTCTGCAGTGGGCGTGATTAAAAGCCCACAATTCTTACAACAAGTCAAAGCGTTTGCACACTTGACCTATAAATGGCCATTAAGTGTTGTGTTTTTCACTTTGTGTACTCTACTGTCTGAGTAAGCAAAAAGATCTCTGGATTTGGTTTTACTTGGAATACCTTTTTTTAATGTGCTTTCTAATGAAGCAGTCTTGAACATTGCTATAATGTGTGGAATTGCAAATACAAAGACGTTGACCTCATTTCTATACTTCCAGCTAATGATGGAGCAACTAGAAAGTTTTCAATAGTGGCTGTGACCAGAACAAATTGACACTATACTATATCAAATTGACTGTAAAGACAATGATTCATTCATTTGTTGTTTGGGATAAAGTCTCGTTAGGCATTCCTGACACAGTTGAAAACTTGCTGTTGCATGTGTTAGATTTTGTTGATGTTTTTCTCTCGGCTGTCAGCAGATCACACTGACAAAAGCATACTGCTTCACTTCATCTTTTTTAATGCTTTGTAAGCTTGGCACATAAAGAAAGAGAAAAATGCGTTAATCAGCGCCAATAAAAATGTCAACAATGCAAACAACCCAACAAAGAGCAAAGAGTAGCTCTGATTTACAAACTTCTACACTGTTAGAAAAGAACTACTTGTGGACTCACATCACTAGAACCAAATGGAAACCCTAGGGAAACATTGCCAACTTGCACGAAATGCCACGACCTTGACACCCAGCCATTGCAACGGCAAACCTGGAAAGACTCATGGCAGCCAAAGGGAAAGGGGGAATGACCCTAAGCTCACTCTTTCCTAATACCACTTTTTAAAATATGTTTTTAAAGTATTTCTAACATTAGGTCTATCTGACAGCTAACCCTGTGAATAGCTACACCTAAAAATGTGCCTCAGCAGATGCAGTCCAGCGAGTTAGCAATATTTAGCTTTGTGCTCACAAATGGAATAATCCAACAAGTAAAGCTTGCTGCTCAGCTACGTCCTGCTTTTAATGATGGTTGCTAAGGACCTCCACGTGTGTGGTGACCAGAAGTCCCGATTTTCCCAGACGGTCCTAGTTTTCAAAGATTTTTCCAGATGCTTTTGACCAATATTAAATACATTTCACGATTTTTAGGAAGGGTGTTCAGGGAACATAAGCACCCACGTTCTAAAGTTGACTTTCTTGTCTGAAATCAATTAAGACATTATTGTCTAAGTAAAGAGTGTTTCACTGCATCCTCATCATTCGAGCAGTCCAGGAGGAGGTCACCTGCATCCTCAGTTCTTTCTCCCAGAGGAGTGGAGAAGAGGATTGGGGACAGGAAAGTGGTCCAGTGATTGTTCCATAACCGCCAACAAAGACAGCCACTTCAACACTCCGACCGCCACGGCGGTACAAACAAACAGCACGGCGGTCACCGCCAACAGACAGGCGGGAGACAATGTACCGCCCACAGTATCACAACCTACCAATCTGCCACCTTTTCCGGGGCAGATTCACCGCGAACAAAAACACGGCAGAAACTGGACTTTGAAGGGAAAACGCTCACCTCTACACACCCCACGAGGAACCAGGACGCCATGGAACCAGAGCTTTACATTTTTCCAGCCTTTATCTTCTTGCTCCTCTACCAGGAGCACGAACGCCGGCAGCGAAGACCACGGTGAGTACTGCACCTACGACACCGGGGAGGGGGGAGGGAAAAAACAGGGACACACGCAACACCCCCACCCTCACCCACGACAACACACACACTAATACAGCATGATGCATTACAGTTACACCCCCCCAACCCCCCGTAAGAACGCAAAGACAAAAGAAAATGAGTGTAACCATTGTAATCTATTAAAATCCAGTACACAAAAATAAATATACACTATAAACAAATATATACACCAAGAATAGAAGTCCAGGTATTGCACCATTTAAGTCCGTGGAACACTCGGCCCACACTGCATGGGCGAGGCCCACACAAGACACCCGAACATGACGGAGAGAACACTGCAGGGGCATCAGATAGAAATAAAACAGGCACCTCATGGGGAAAGGAAAGGGGGGCACCTCAGCCGGTTGAGTGCACAACGCCAAATCCACGAGAGGGCCACATGCCCACTGTTCAATCCTGGGGAGTGCAAAGCCACAGTCTCACAAGTCTCTACAGTGGGTGGTTTGCCCACTGTACAATCCTGGGGAGTGCAAAGCCACAGTCTCACAAGTCTCTACAGTGGTTGGTTTGCCCACCGTACAATCCTGGGGAGTGCAAAGCTGCAGTCTCTCAAGTGGATAACAGTCTCCGCTGATTCTGGAGTAAGCTTTGTGCCCAGAGTGCTTCATCCTGCCAAGGACAGAGGTACTGGATGCCTTTCTCCACTGGTTCTGGAGGGGGCTTTGTGCCTAGAGTGCTTCATCCTGCCAAGGACAGAGGTAGTGGATGTAAATCTCCACTGGTTCTGGAGGGGGCTTTGTGCCCAGAGTGCTTCATCCTGCCAAGGACAGAGGTAGTGGATGCCTTACTCCACTGGTTCTGGAGGAGGCTTTGTGCCCAGAGTGCTTCATCCTGCTCGTGGCGGACTCAGTAGCGTCAGTGCTCTTGGCGCTCATGGGCCAGCGGTGCTGGTAGTGGCGGTGTCCTTGGCAGCGGGGCTTGTGGCGGCGGTGTCCTGTTCAGCGGTGCTTGTTGCGGCGGTGTCCTGTTCAGCGGTGCTTGTTGCGGCGGTGTCCTGTTCAGCGGTGCTTGTTGCAGCGGTGTCCTGTTCAGCGGTGCTTGTGGCGGCAGTGTCCTGTTCAGCGGTGCTGGTGGCGGCGGTGTCCTGTTCAGTGGTGCTGGTGGCAGCAGGTGTCCTTGGCAGCGGTGCTTGTGGCGGCGGTGTCCTGTTCAGCGGTACTGGTGGCGGCAGGTGTCCTTGGCAGCGACTCAGCTGCTGGTGGTCCTGTCTGGGCCAGCGGGGCTGGTGCTGGCGGTTGCCTCCTGGCCAGCGGGGCTGGTGCTGGCGGTCCTGTCTCGGCCAGCGGGGCTGGTGCTGGCGGTTGCCTCCAGGCCAGCGGGGCTGGTGCTGGCGGTCCTGTCTCGGCCAGCGGGGCTGGTGCTGGCGGTCCTGTCTGGGCCAGCGGGGCTGGTGCTGGCGGTCGCCTCCTGGCCAGCGGGGCTGCTTCTGGCGGTCCTGTCTGGGCCAGCGGGCCGTGCTGCTCTTCCCAGACTTGCTGGGTTTCTTGTGCCCCTTTCCCACCTTGGAAGGTGTCGCAGCTGACTTCACACTCGCACCTGTACTACTGGGAGCGGCTTTGCTGGCTGTTGTCTTCCCCCTCTCCCGTCGGGCACTGGCCAACTTTTGATGCTTGACAGGTGGGGGACTGTCCGTGCTGTGGCTCCTTGCCACACTTGCTGCCCTGCTGCCTGGTGCACTCCAGAATCCGGTGACTACTGGCACCACTGGTCCCACCGCTGTTGTGGCTGAGATGCTAGGTTGGGACCTGGAGAGTCGGGCCCTAGGAGACTGACGGGGTGGGGGAGGTGAGGGAAAGAGGTCAAGGGTGGCCAGGAAAAGTTTCTTAGGAATACTGGGACAGGTAGCTGGAGAGGGTTTGGGAGTGGAGGAAGAGGTTGTGGTTGTAGGAGGTGTCCATTTGTTGACTTTGGGTGAAGGTGCATGCGCTGGAGGCTGTCATGAGGTGGATGGCTGTTGGGTGGGTGTGTGGCTGCGTTTGTGTACCTTGGGAGGTGGAGTCACAGACACACTGGGAGAGGACACAGGGGATGTGTGAATGGTAGTGGGGTGGTGAGTGCACTTGAGCGGGGTGTGGTGGTGGGTGCGCTGGTGATGGAAGTAGTGGCTGTAGATGTAGTGCATGCAGGTGTGAGTGAAGACAAGACTGGGAGGGATGAGGGAGACGAGGAGGAGGGGGACCCAGTGGAGGCAGTGGATGTTGCTATGTCTGCATGTGTGTGATGCTTGCGTGAGTGCCTGTTGGATGTGTGGTTCTTATGTTTGCCTGAGCTTCCTTCGTGTGTTGAGGTGTGTGCATGCTGGTCTGATGGTGTGCTTTGGGTAGGCTAAGGTACAGGGGATTGGGTCTGGGTGGAGGAAGTTGGAGGGGGAGGCTAGAGACAGGGACAATGGCTGCCATCAGGGCTGAGGCCAGAGTCTGAAAAGCTTGCTAAAGGGCTGCCTGACCAGAATGAATGCCCTCCAGGAATGCATTGGTTTGTTGCAACTGCCTCTCTACACCCTGGATGGCATTCAAAATGGTAGACTGCTCAACAGTGAGGGACCTCAGGATGTCAATGGCCTCCTCACTGAGGGCAGCAGGTGTGACTGGGGCAGGGCCTGAGATCCCTGGGGCAAAGGAGATGCCCACCCTCCTGGGTGAGCGGGCACAGGGCAAAGGCTGAGGGGCTGCTGGGAGGGCGGTGCTGGTAGGGGGGCTGGCGGCTGTACCTGTTGATGCGGGGGCACAGATGGGGCCGCCACCACAAGGGAGCCCCCATCAGAGGACGAGTCCATATCACTGGTGTCAGTTCCTGTCCCCACAGTGGAGCTCCCCTCGCCCTCCGTCCCACCGGTGGCTTCAGACTCCGTTGTCTCGCCCTCCAGGGCCATGTGGGATGCAACTCCCTCCTGCTCCGGTGCCACTGCTCCTCCGCCTGATGATGCTCATGCACACATGTACAGGGAGACCACAAAAAAGGGGGGGGAAGACAGAAGAAAGACAATCTCAGTGCATGCATTACCGCTAGCGTTGGCGGACACGACAGACACAGAAGCCCCCTGCACTACGCTGCGCACTTGGGGTCCACTATACCATCCCTGGGACATGGCCTACAAGGCTATGGCCGATATCTGCACACATGGATGTCACAGGAGCCTGACTAGGTATAGTTGGCACTGTACCCAGGTGGGGTGGAGTGCCACAGGGTCTGCCTGAAAAAAGGCCCTTACTAGCACACTCGCCCTGGCCTAGGGAAACACACAGCCCACCTCCCCCACCCAGACACCTCCACTGCGTGCTGAATCAGCAGAATGAGTGTGTACTCACCCCCTTGTTGCTGCTGTGATGCCCTCAAGCGCCCATCCAACTCCAGGTACTCCACCGCCAGGATCCTGAACATCAGGGGGGTCATGGTGCGACGGGCACCCCTCCCACGTTGGGAGGCCATCCCCAGCTGGGCCTCCGCCGTCTTTTTGCTCCAGCGGCGAATGTCCTCCCATCTCTTACGGCAGCTGGTGCTCCGTCTGTGATAGACCCCCAGGGTCCGGACATCCTTGGCGATGGCACGCCAAATATCTTTTTTCTGGTGGGTGCTGACCTATATGAATTGTACAGGGGAAAAAGAGAAGTTATTACCAACTGCACCGTCATAGTCATTGGCCCGCATCCCTATCCTTGCCATGTGGCACATGCACTCTCCGTAGTTTCATGCACGTATCATTCTCCCCACCCCTATTTTTCATCTGCACCACTCCACACAGGCATTGCCCATACAGCATGCTCCCAGTGTACTTACCTGTTTATCTGGAGGACCGTAGAGTAGCGTGTACTGGGGGAGAACCCCATCCACGAGTTTCTCCAACTCCTCCGTGCTGAAGGCAGGGGCCCTTTCCCCAGACGCATGACCCATTGTTCCAGACTGAGGTCAAAGCAGCACTTGGAGTGTAGGTCCTCTACTGTCGAAGATCAGGTATCGAGTGATTGAAGTGATAGAAAATGGCGGTCACGTCCGCGGCGGTGCGTACCGTCACCGCCGGCGTACATCGTCATTGGCTCCTGGGACCCATAGTGTCCAATGTTAACCAATGCAGAATTGTGCTGCGGTCTTCGACCGCCTACCGCGATGGTGTACAACGCCAGCGCAGTTACCTCACATCCCATTGTCCCACTTTACAGGTCAGGCAGCCGCCATTTCAGGTGCCCACATGGCTTTATTTTAACAACGTCACACATACATATGCCTTGCCTCAACACTCACACAGGCAAAATTGGGGTTATAAATGGTTTTCTGAGTAAGCTGTGTTTACGTACCTCTGAGTTTGTTGACTCTGTGTTCGCTGTTGTCCTTCATAGGCACCGTCCACTGGGACATGTGAGGAGATGGCGGCATCCTCAGTTGTACAGACCACTGGTGGACCTGTCGACAATGGAGGAAAGACATGTGATCATCACCTACAGGCTTGATCGTGCCACAATCCTGGAACTGTGTGCACAGTTGGAGCCAGACCTGATTTCAGCTATCCGCCATCCCACAGGAATCCCCCCTCAAGTGCAGGTGATGTCAGTACTCCATTTCCTTGCAAGTTGGTCTTTTCAAACTACAGTGGCCATAACATCAGGGATTTCCCAGCCTATGTTTTCCAATGTGTTGTCCAGAGTTTTGTCTGCCCTGCTGAAACACATGCGGAGCTACATCGTTTTCCCTCAGGTGGAGGATTTGCTTACAGTGAAAGGTGCCTTCTATGCCCTGGGACATATCCCAACATCATAGGTGCCATTGATGAGACACATGTGGCCTTGTTCCCCCATGCAGAAGTGAACAGGTATACAGAAACCGGAAGAGTTATCATTCGATGAATGTGCAGATGGTGTGTTTGGCCGACCAGTACATCTCCCATGTTAATGGCAAATTCCCTGGCTCAGTGCATGACGCTTACATCCTGCGGAATAGCAGCATCCCTTATGTGATGGGTCAACTCCAGAGGCACTGTGTGTGGCTATTAGGTGAGCACCTGGAAGCAAGTCAGTGGGAATAGTTGTCTGGGTCTGGGGATATCCCTACAGGTTAGTGTGTCTAACAGTTGTCCCTCGCCATATTCAGGTGACTCTGGTTACCCCAACCTGCCATGGCTACTGACCCCAGTGAGGAATCCCAGGACAAGGGCAGAGGAATGCTACAATGAGGCCCATGGGCAAACTAGGAGGATTATAGAGCGGACCTTCAGCCTCCTGAAGGCCAGGTTCCGGTGCCTCCATATGACAGGTGGTTCCCTATTCTACTCACCAAAGAAGGTGTGCCAGATCATCGTGGCCTGCTGTATGCTTCACAACTTAGCTTTGTGACGACAGGTGCCTTTTCTGCAGGAGGATGGTCCAGATGGAGGTGTTGTGGCAGCTGTGGAGCCTGTGGACAGTGAAGACGAGGAAGCAGAAGAAGAGGACATCGACAATAGGCACTCTGTGATCCTGCATTACTTCCAGTGAGACACAGGTAAGAAGACAAACCTGCCTACTACATGTACTTTAACACTACTACCTCTCTACTGTCTGTCCTTTTCATCCAGTGTATGGTCACTGAGTTGTCACTTTCCCTTACGATTTCACAGATGTGGGTCCCACTGTGTGACATCTGCTTTGTTTCCTCATGGACTAGAGCTGTGTGACATAGGTATGTTGACATTACATTTGAAAGAGCATTTTGTCACTGTAATTGCTAATAGACTATTTCGAAATCACAGGCAGACTCCAGATTGTTTTGTGCTTCAAGGGTGTTTATTTAAGTGCTCAATATTGGAGGGTGCTGTAACATGGGGAGGGGTGATAGTGGAGGAATGTCAATGGCAGAGTCCAGTTTATTGGTCTCACAGGTGCATTGCCCAAAGGGGCATAGGAAGTGGAGCTGGGGCAGTTTGAGGATGGACAGGGTGACAAGGTGGGACAAAAGGATGACATTCAGGGCGGTCTAATTTCTTGACGGGGGTCTTGGCCTCGTTCTCTGTCTTTGTCCTGGATCTCAGGGACCGTTTGTGGGGTGGTTCTCCATCTGCAGGGGGTGGGGTGCTGGTGTAGTGGTCCTGTGGCGGTGCCTCCTGTCCACTAGCGCCGGCTTAGGTGGTGGGCAGTTCATCGTCCAGGCTAGTGTCAGGGGTCACTTGTTGTGCCACAGTGTCCCTCCTGGTGTTGAGGACTTCCTTCAGCACCCCTACGATGGTGCTCAGGGTGGAATTGATGGATCTGAGTTCCACCCTGAAGCCCAAATACTGTTCCTCCTGCAGCCGCTGGGTCTCCTGAAACTTGACCAGTTCCGTTGCCATCGTCTCCTGGGAATGATGGTATGCTCCCATGAGGGCCTCGTGGAGAGTGGGTTCCCTGGGCCTGTCCTCCTCCTGTCGCACAGCAGCCCTCCCAGTTCTCCTGTTTCCCTGGGCCTCTGTCCCCTCAACGGTGTGCCCACTGCCACTGCCCCCAGGTCCCTGGTGTTGTTGGGGTGGTGGGTTAGCCTGGGTTCCCTGTAGTGGTGGACACACTGCTGACTGACGTGTTCTGGGGACAGAGGTATGGGCCCGCTGGGTGGGTGCTGTGCTAGTGTTTCCAGAGGGGGAAAGCTCTTCGGTTGCTTGTGACTGTGTCAGGGGAACCGACTGTCCCGAGGTCGCAGATGGGCCGGGCTGGTCGTCTAGATCCAGTTGGACGGAGCTGCTGTCATCACTGTGGGCCTCTTCTGTTGGTGGTGTGGACATGTGTGGATCCTCCTGCGTGGTGACGTTGGGTAGGGGTCCTGCAAGGGTGTAAAAGCATGATTATTGCATCTGTATGTGCCATGGTGTGCAATGGGTATGTGACAGTGTACCCCAGTGCTTGCATTCCTGTGTGGGACCTTGTGTGATGATGGTTTAGGGGGGTGTATGGGTATGTGCAGTGGCCATGCATTGGTGATGGGTGTCAGTGCTTTGGTGTTGCATGCAGGGCTTGGTGTTGGGATGTGTGGTTTGTGATATTGGGACATTTGTGAGGAGTAGGAGTGATGGGGGTGAGGGCGAGGGTGGGGGTATGTGATGGCATTCAGGTAGGGTGAGGGATATAGTAGTTAAGGTTTGACTTAGCAGAGTCCATTCCTCTAGCTACTCCTTCGAGGCCCTCAGGATGCAGAATCGCCAAGACTTGCTCCTCCCATGTTGTTAGTTTTGGGGGAGGAGGTGGGGGTCCGCCGCCAGTCCTCTGTACCAAAAGGTGGGTTCTGGATACCACGGAACGCACCTTCCCCCGTAGGTCGTTCCACCTTTTCCTGATGTCATCCCTATTTCTTGGGTGCTGTCCCACTGCGTTGACCCTGTCCACTATTCTGCGCCATAGCTCCATCTTCCTAGCTATGGAGGTGTGCTGCACCTGTGATCCGAATAGCTGTGGCTCTGCTCGGATGATTTCCTCCACCATGACCCTGAGCTCCTCCTCAGAGAACCTGGGGTGTCTTTGCCGTGCCATGGGGTGGTGTGGGTGATGTGTGGGGTGGTGTGTGTTGTGATATGTGGGGTGATATTTAGTGGTGTGTTGTGTAGGGTGCGTGGATGTTATGTGGGTGATGGTGTTGTGTGCCTGTGGATGTTTGGTTGTAGATTTTAGTGTCTCTCTCTGGCCTTCTTTCGGGATTTTGGTTTGTGGGTGATGTCGGTGGGTGTTTTATATTGTATTGGGTGTGTGGGAGTGGTGTGTGTATGTGTATCAGGTGTGTGTATTTGGAATTGTCCAATGTGGATGTGTTTTGTAGGAGTGTGTGTATTTTGAGCGCAGCGGTGTGTACCGCCAATGGAATATCGCGGTTGAAAGACCGCCGCGTGGATTCGTGGGTCGTGATAGTGTGGGCGTATTCCTGTTGGCGTGACGGTGGAGGTTTTGTTTTTGCCAGTTTATCACTGACCTTTGGTGTGGCGGACTTGTGTGGGTGTCTCAATTTTGGCGGATTCCGAGCTGTGGGTCATAATGGCCGTGGCGGAGTGTAGGAGCATAGAGTGGAATAGAGGCATTTACAGTGTAGTGTAAGGGCACAGGGTGAAGTACAGTGTGGTATACTAACACAGAGTAGAGTAGAGTCTTGTACAGTGGAGTTGTATAGAGTAGAGTAGAGTGTGGTAAAATGGGACAGTGTAGAGTGGAGTGTTGTATAGTTTCATAGAGTAGCCTAAAGTGCTGTGCATTTGAGAAGAATGGAGTGAACTCCTGTGCAGTGACATAGTGCATAGTGGAGAAGTATGTTGTAGAGTAGAGTGACATGGGGTGGAGTATAGAGAACTGGTGTAGCATACAGTGGAGTAAAGTGTTGTAGAGCAGAATGATGTGTTGTACAGTGGATTGAACTGGCATGTTGTAGAGTGTCATAAACTGTAGTAGAGTGTGGCAGAGTAGAGTCCCACAAAGTGGATTATAGTATTATACAGTGGAGTGGCCTGGAGCAAAGTAGATTGCAAAATAGTATGGTACAATGGAGTGGGTTAGAGTGTAACAGCATACAATGGAGTGTTGCTGAATGGAATGGCATACAGTGAAGTGTAAAAGAGTTGAGTGGCATTCGGGTGCACAGTGTACAGGTGTAGACTGGAGTGGCATACAGTGGAATAGTGTACAGTGTAGTGTCATAGAGGGGACTTGCATACAGTCAAATATCTTAGAATAGAGTAGCATAGAGCAGAGGAGCGTACACTGGAGTGAAATAGACTGGAGTGTGGTAGAATGTAGTGGCTTAGAGTGTTATAGCATACAGTGGAGCGGTGTAGAGTGGAGTGGGGTTCAATTGAGTGGTGGACAGTGGAGTGGTGTTGAGTGTAATAGCACACAGTGCAGTGGTGTAAAGTGAGGTTGCATAAAGTGGAGTGGAATAAAGGGGAGGGTGGTACTTGAAACAGACATAGCGTGAAAGTGGGTGAATGAATGTAGATGTAATATAGCAGGAATACAGACTATGATGTGCTAATAGTGTTTTTTGATAGTAAGAGTAAATAGTGAAAGTAGTAGTGTTAAAATACCTAACTATATATTATGCTGCTGCATGTGTTGTAATGTATGTAATTTTGCAGTGTAGTGTGGTACATGCAGATGAGAAGGCACTATGGGGGTCATTCTGACCCGCCGCGGGAGTACCGCCAACAGGCTGGCGGTGCTCCCATGGGCATTCTGACCGCGGCGGTAACGGGAAACCGGCGGTGTCCCGCCGGTTTCCCGCTGCCCAAGGGAATCCTCCATGGCGGCGCTGCACGCAGCGCCGCCATGGGGATTCCGACCCCCTTACCGCCAGCCTGTCTCTGGCGGTTTTGACCGCCAGAACCTGGCTGGCGGGAACGGGTGTCATGGGGCCCCCTAACAGGGCCCCACAAGATTTTCAGTGTCTGCCAAGCAGACACTGAAAATCGCGACGGGTGCAACTGCACCCGTCGCACCCCTTCCACTCCGCCGGCTCCATTCGGAGCCGGCATCCTCATGGAAGGGGGTTTCCCACTGGGCTGGTGGGCGGCCTTCTGGCGGTCGCCCGCCAGCCCAGCGGGAAACTCAGAATGACCGCCGCGGTCTTTCGACAGCGGTACGGTCTTTCGACCGCGATATGGTCTTCTGGCGGTTCCCGCCAGGCGGGCGGCTTCTGCCGCCCGCGGAGGTCGGAATGACCCCCTATGTGATTGGTGAGGGTGAGAGTTATAGTTACCTTAGGGCACAAGTTATAGTTATAGTTACCAGTTCTGGTGTCTGGCAGTACCACTCCTAGTGAGGGGGTGCAGAAGTCCAGACAGAGGGTTAAGAAGGGGTTGCGGACCCCAGTGGAGAACCTGGAGGGTCAGGGGTCAGCTCTGAGAGCAGACCCCCCAGGAATTAACTTGGTGAGACCATTTCTGGGTTGGGGGAATCCAGACTCTGTCAGATGGGCAGAGGTCAGGAGGCCCGTGCCAGCCAGACTCTTGTGTGGCCCTTGGGGATGGTGTGTCCCTTAAGGGGGGTAAGTGTGCCCCCCTGGAAGTCCTGGTGTGCCAGGCAATGGTTCAACGGCAGGGTGGTGACTCTGGGTTGAATGATCAGGTTCAGGGGGTAAACTCTGACCTGATGGGGGGTAGGTGTGCTCCAGAGGAAGTCCTGGTGCACCAGGCAATGGTTCAACCGCAGGGTGGTGACTCGGGATTGGATGACCAGGTTCAGAGGGTAAACTCTGACCTGGTGGGGGGTAGGTATGCCCCCCAGGAAGTCCTGGGTTGCCAGGCGGTGATCCAGTCTGTGGGTACAGACCCTGGACTGGAGGATCAGGTGCAGGGTGTCCCCCCTGACCTGGAGGAAGGGGCTACTGCTAACAGTGCCCCTCCCGTATTGTCTTCCGAGGGGGCCACTCCTAGTTGGGGGGTGCAGGACCCCCGAAGGGAGGGCAGGGGGAGGGAAGCCTCACCAGTGGCCCTAGGCCAATCTGAAGGTACAGACCCAAGGTTGGAGGAACAGTTGCAGGTCAACATCCCTGCACTGGTGGAAGAATTGTGCAGGACTGCTTCTACAAGCACCCTGACAATTTTGGACTCTGGGGATGCCGTTCCGGCAGGGAGGGTACAGTGCCCTAGAGGGGAGGACCAGGATCAGGTTGTTATCCCTGACCTAGTGGAAGGGAGAGTGGTCAAAGAGTGCCAAGCACCTGGGGCTACCGCCCCCCACTCTCCGCAGTCACAGTGGATGGAGAGGCCTGAGGTCAGGCTCTCATCCCTGACAGTTGTCAGGGGTCACTACTGTGGCTTGCTGTCCTGGTGGACAGAGTTGCCCCTGGGGGGAGACAAAAGTAACACCCCGGGGATGGAGTGGGCAACACCACTGTGTTGGCATTGGTGGTGCTATCTACCCCTGGGGTACATCTGTGAGCAAGGTAAAGTTAGGTGCTGTACAGATGGTATCTGAAGCTGTGGAGAAGGGTTCCCCATGGGTTAGCTTAGTGGGCCCTCAGAGTATGGACAGAGGGATCCAACTGGAGTCAGGAAGGAGTAGAACTGGAACATGCCCCTGCTGTAGTGGGCCTGGGTCCTTGTTCTATGGCCCCAATCAGGGATGTACATCAAGGTATTGATTGTTCTCTACTGGCTTTAGGCTGGTAGGGGGTCGTGATGGAAATTTTTGCTTATGTAGGGACATCCCCAAACTTTTTACCTCCTGCCTCCTATTTGTTCTGACCTGTTGCTGTTGGCTTTTGAACTCTGAGCACTTTACCACTGCTAACCAGTGCTAAAGTGCATATGCTCTCTGTGTAAATTGTATGTATTTGGGTTATCCATGATTGGCATATTTGATTTACTAGTAAGTCCCTAGTAGAGTGCACTAGAGGTGCCAAGGCCTGTAAATCAAATGCTACTAGTGAGCCTGCAGCACTGATTGTGCCACCCACATAAGTAGCTCTGTAATCATGTCTCAGACCTGCCACTGCAGTGTCCGTGTGTGCAGTTTTAACTGTAAATTCGAATTGGCAAGTGTATCCACTTGCCAGGCCTAAACCTTCCCTTTTTTGACATGTAAGGCACCCCTAAGGTAGGCCTTAGGTAGCCCCAAGGGCAGGGTGCAGTGTATGGTTAAGGTAGGACATATAGGGGGTCATTACGACCTCAGCGGTCTTTTTGCAAGACCGCAGAGGGACCGCCGCGCGGAAGACCGCCTGTGCAGGCGGTTTGCCGCTCGGCATATTATGACTGTTTGCTGCTCTCCGTCGTAATTCAGACGGAGAGCCGCCAACAGCCATACTTGCGGGCGGCGGGGAAGTGGAGGTTGCTCCACCTCCACCGCCACGCCAACAGAACTCCGCCCAGCGAATCACGTCCTGTGATTCGCCGTGGCGGTGTTCTGTTGGCGGTGTGGTGTCGGCAGAGCTGCCCCCATGGCTCCCGTCCCCTCCCGGAGGATCGACGGACCAGGTAAGTCGATCGTCCGTTAGGGGACGGGGTGGGGGGGTGTTGTGTGCGTGCATGGGGGTATGTGTGTGTGTATGTAGAGGGGGTGTGTGAGTACGTGTATCGCTGTGGGTATGTCTGTATGGATGTGTGCGTGTATGTTTGAATGTGGGTGTGCGTGTCTGACTGAGTGTGTGGATGTAGGCATGTATGTTGGGGTGTGTGAGTGTGTGTGTTGGTGGTGCCTGCATGCTTGTCGGGTGTGTGTGAGCAATGTTATGTTGGGGGTCGGGGTGGGGAGGGGGGCCCTGACACCTTTGGGGGGTGGCAGGGGTGGCAGGGGTATAGGGGAGGGAGTCGGGGTGGGGTTGGGGGGGTGGGGGAGACCACTATCAGTGCCAGGGAAGGAATTCCCTGGCACTGATAGTGCTTACTGCCATGGATTTCATGGCGGTTCAAACCGCTGGAAATCCACGGTGGTAAGCCGGATCCAAATACCACCAGCGGTATACTGACGGCCGCCGGGCTGGAGACCCAGGTCTCCAGCCCGGCGGTCGTCTCCGCCCTGGCGGGCGGGACGGAAAACCGGCGGTTGACCATGGCGGTAACCGCCATGGTCATAATATACCAAGGTAAGACCGCCAGCCTGTTGGCGGTCTTACCGCCGGTTCTCCGCCATCCGCCAGGGTTGTCATGACCCCCATAGTAATGTGTTTTATATGTCCTGACAGTGAAATATTGCTAAATTCGTTTTTCACTGTTGCAAGACCTGTCCCTCTCATAGGTTAACATGGGGGCTACCTTTAAATCTGATTAAAGTGTAGATTCCCTTTGGGAGCGGATGGACATGTGGAGTTTGGGGTCTCTGAGTTCACAATTTAATTTAGTAAAGTTAATTTTCAGATTGTGTGTTTGAAAATGCCACTTTTAGAAAGTGAGCATTTTTTTGCTTATACCATTTCTGTGACTCTGCCTGTTTGTGGATTCCCTGTCTGGGTCAGTTTGACAGTCGGTCTGGTTGCACCTCACACTAGACAGTGACACAAAGGGAGCTGGGGTGTAGTTGGCATTTCCTGATGAGCCATCTGTGCTAGGAGGGAGTTGAAGAGTGGTCACTTACACCTGAAAGGGCTGTGCCTGTCCTCACCCAATGCCGTCTCCGACCCCCTGGTGAGTGTGTGGGCCCTGGCCTGGAAAAGGCAGATTTCACATTCAAAAGAGACTTTACTTTGAAGTAGGGCTACTTCAAAGGAGAAATTGGGTATAAGAAGGGCACCCAAAACCACAGACTTTAGATCACTTCTGGACATCAAGAGGAACCTCTGCCGGGAGAAGAGCTGAAGAGGTGAGAAGTGCTGCCCTGCCTGTGACTGTGCTTTGTGGAGCTATCTTGCAGTTGCTGCTTCCACAGTAAGAGGGCAAAGACTGGACTTTGTGTGCTTTCCATCTTGTGAAGCAATCTCGAAGGGCTTGATTTAGAGCTTGCCTCCTGTTGTTTGAAATCTCAGGGACAGCAAAGACTTCTCTCTGCCAGCACCTGGAGTCTCTGGGGAGACTCCTGCTCTGACAATGACGATGGTGATGTCTGCTCAATGGCGATGTAAAAACTACTATTTGACCTTATTGATGTTCCATCATTTGCTGTGATTATTGGAATCTCAAGGCTTAGGCAACACAACCTAAAGATTTTAAGTAGGTAGCCAGAGTATTGTCAGTGCAGGTAACCTCCCTTAGAATCCCTAAGAAAATAACAGACAATTCAGAAAGTGCTTTGGAAAATAGGGAGCTGCCATACCTTCACACACCAATAGACAAATAAAAAGAGTCCTTTCAAGCACATTAGAGAACTTCCACTGAATCCCATCAAGAGGGCTTCTAGTCTTTTTCTTTTCCCTTTCTTCATAAGGAAATGTTTACCCAACACATGTTTTGACTGGTCTCATTGCCCAGGCTTCCTCAGAGCTAGAAAATATACAGACATTTGATTGACTAAGTATGGCAAATACTCCTTATGTAATCCCTTCACCAAATGCTGTGAGTTCGACAATACAGGCAGGAAATATCAATAGAGTGCCTCATGCCAATAATAAATACACATACATCATCAATTGTTTGTTCTATTTTTAACAAAATTACCATCTGTATGATTTTATACCTGGACCTCTTGGCCATGTTCGACATCTTCTGCCACCACACCCTACGCTCACGCCTCAGCAATGCAGGAATCCGCGACAGAGCCCTGGCTGGGTCACCTCCTTTCTCACCGGCAGAACCCAGAGAGTCTGTCTTCCCCATTCTGTTCGGAGGCCACCAAAATCATCTGCAGCGTACCCCAGGGTTCGTCCCTCAGCCTGACCCTCTACATGGCCCGCTCGCTAACACCGCCTGATCCCACAGCCTCAACATCATCTCATATGTCGACGACACCCAGCTGATGCTCTCCCTCACCAAGGACTCCGCCAAGACCAACCTTCACAAAGGAATAAAAGCCATTGACGAATGGATGAAAAACAGCTGCCTCACACTCAATTTTGACAAGATAGAAGTCCTCATCTTCGGCTCCACCTCCTCTGCATGGATGACTCCCCCGTGGCCTGCCACTCTCTGAGCTGCTCCGACTCCCACCGAGCACGCATGCAACCTAAGATTCATCTTGGATTCCTCATTATCCATGACCTTGCAAGTCAATGCGACCTCTTCCGCATTCTTCAACACCCTCCGCATGCTCCGAAAGATCTACAAATGGATCTCCACCGAAACTAGAAGAACAGTCATGCATGCCCTCGTAAGCAGCAAACTGGACTACGGCAATGCCCTCTACGCAGGAACCACGGTCAAACTCCAGAAGAGGCTGCAACGCATCCAGAACGCCTCTGCACACCTCATCCTGGACATCCCCCACCACTGCCACATCACAGGCCATCTGAGAGACCTGCACTGGCTTCCAGTCAACAAGAGAATCACCTTCCAACTTTCTCACCCATGCTCACAAAGCACTGCCCAACACCGTCCAAAGTATCTCAACAGATGGCTCTCCTTCTACACCCCGACCCAGCATCTCTGCTCCGCCGACCTCACACATGCGTCTGTAGAATTATACCGGGTGGCAGATCATTCTCGCACCTTGCGAAGATGTGAAACACTTTCCCACCCACCTGCCTCAGACCAAAGACCTCCTAACCTTCAGCAAACTTCTCAAGACCTGGCTGTTCAAGCAGTAGCAGCACCCCCCTTCCCTCCCCACCCCACCTCAGCCCCTTGAGACCTTCATGGGTGAGTAGTGCACTTTACAAAGTCCTGAATGATTGATTGATTAATAGTTATACCTAATACTCAAAAGCTGCCACAAATAAATACACATCCATCACCAAAAGCTCGTCACAATTACACCGTGTATATTTTCAGATAGTTGTCCCCAATATTTAAATGATGGGGCACTACAGAACAGAAGCAGTATAACCAACTGTTTATTACTCAAGAACACTCTCCACTTCTTAATGGAGCTACACAATTTATGACCATGAAGTTTTAGCAGGGGCCTTTATGCAATGAAGGCACTACTTCAAAGGGGCAATGCATGAAATCAAACTCATAACAATCTAAAAAATTCTTTGTATTTGCGTTCTATGATGTCTATGGATGAGAGACATGCAAGATTGTCCTGGTGTTCCATCGAGTTCCAGTGCACGCTCACCTATCGACCAGAAGTCAGAAAAGAAAAAACAGACACCTTGTCCAAACAAGGGGAATAAAAAGAAGAACCTGTGCCAAGTCCCAATATCTTAATGGCTACTGGTCAGGTAAAAGATAATTTGTTAATCAAGTTACCTTTAGGCAAGGGCATATTGACAGTGAACAGAGGCTGTAGAAAGAATATTAAGAAAGGAGAATGTTGGAATGTGAGAGAAGCCTATTATTGCATGGTTAGCCCATCACTTTTTGCCTGAAAAATGATGTGGATTTAAAATTGTAAGTGCCCTGACCCCTGCTACACAAGTTCCCACAGCCGGATCCTTTTCCCCAAAACTATACAATGTATTGGCCCTTCAGTCACCCCTGTAAGTTTCTAGTAAATGGTACCCCTGTTACGAAGGGCATGGGTGCTGAAGAGGGCCCCTAATTGTGCCACTCTGAGAGGCCCCACACCAGCCTCTTGCAGACTTCCATCGCAATTACATGACAAGGTGTGTTTAAAAGTTGTAAACTCAACAAGGCATTCACCAAGAGTGCTCTGTTCACTAACAATGCATGCACTATAGGTAAGTCACCTCTCTGGCAGTCCTTAAAGCCCTAAGACAGGGTGCATGTGAGGTCGTATAGTTTGATGAGCAAATATGCCCCTTCTGTGTCTTTACACAATCTGAAGGTATAGTAAGTGTACAGGGGATTCATAGCAAGTACATGTACTGCACTTTGGTTATTATGAGTCTCCCAGCTACACAGTGGCTACTCTGAATCCTGGGCTGTTTGGTATCAAACAGCTCAGAGTAATAAACTCTCACTGGTACCAGTGTTGGATTTATTATAAAATGTACCCAGAGACTATCTTAAAGGTGCCCATGCAATACCTACACCACCCTGGCACAGTTGCTGGCTAATTCACACCAGCCTGCTACCACCAGGCAGGAGTCTGGGTCCCTATGTAGAGAGCCTCTGCTCTCTGTGACTAAAAAACAAAGCCCTTCCTGGGCAGAGGTGTACACCTCCTCCACCAGGAATGGTCAATGCCCAGCCAGTGAGCTCCAATGGCTTGGAAACTCCCCAGCCCTACCATTACCAACAGAGGGCCATCTCCATTTCAAATGACCACTTTTGGCTTGTGGAACAGCAGGAAAATGCACAAAGACTAGGAGGAGTGGCCACCCTCAGCCTGCCCCAATCCTCAGGTGCGGAAGATGAGGTAACCACTCCATTTCATTTTCTTCTATATTGGATGGCAGAAAAATAGCCTACCAGGTTTAGGGATGTGACCCCTTTCTCACAGGAAAAGCGTGTAGCCACCATAAGGTAAGTGGCCCATTGGCCATTACTAAGCACTCCCCTAAAGATCTGATTTGACACAAGAAGGCCAGTGAACACCCAAGGCTAGAGAACAGATGTCCTGCTGGAGGAAAAAAAAGGTGCCAAACCTGCCTGCTGTACCCAGAGCTCGACAATCACCGCTGAGGGGTCTACTGGACATCAGACAGACTCTAAGAAACCCAGAGGACTTCCACCCTTATAAAAATTGTCAAGAAACTCCCTCCAGAGTTAAGATAGACAAGACCCAGTGAAGTTTAATTCACTGACTGGCAACTGACCAACGGACCGGACACAGCAGCTAGACCAAATACCACCCAATGGGCCCTGAGGACAAACCCTGCAAGTGTGCCAAGTTTGCTCTGCAACCTCCAGTGGCTGAACCGTGCAGCAATAGCCAGGTGTACTGAACCCCCAATGCCAGACACCCAGAAGAAACGTAATCTCTGGACTCTCCAAGGACAAGGAGCAAGCACCAGTTGAGGGATTTCAGGACACCCCAGAACCATCCCGCAGAGTAGCCCTGCTGACCTGCAAATTACCCTTTAAGTGACCTGCACCTGGCTCAAAAGGCTCCGTGGCTGACCGATCTGCTCTGCACCCGGCCTCCCTGGTCCCTGTATTTGAGAATCAGCTGTCCTTTAGGGGTTCCTAACCCCTTGCAATGTCCACCCACAAAGGGGACCCACCGGACTTATCTCTAAGTCCCCCTGTGCAGTGCTTTTCCAAGTGCTCCTCTTCCCTGTGGTGCATATGCTTTAAGACTTTCAGCCCCTGTTCCCGCTTGAACTGGGAGCCGCCCCAATTTCTCCAGCTGGTCCACAGGACATTTCGAATTGGAAGCAGCCTGAACAACAACGGCTGAACAACGATGGGGGTTGTCCACGAAAGTGGAACAATGCTTTCCTGAACAACGACCCTGTTTTCCTCTGCCTTAACCACGCATGTCTGAACAATGAACATGCGTGGTTAAGGCAGAGGAAAACAGACTAGCTTCGGAGAGGATGTGGTCAGGTAAGTGTGGCTGGGATAGGGTTGGGGGTAGTTTTAGGGGCAGGGTGGGGGTAGTTTTAGTTTATAAGGGGAGGGATGGAGGTTGGGTTAATTTGAGGGTTTAATGGTGGGGGGTCATTCTAGTTTGAAGGGTGGGGTGGGGGGTCGTGGTAGTTTTAGCGGCGGGTGTTTTAGGTTGCAGGGGCAGGGTGGGGGGGTTGTGGTACTTTTAGGAGCGGGGCGGGGGGTCGGGGTAATTTTAGTTTTTAAGGGCCAGGGTGAGGGGTTGGGTAGTTTTAGGTTTTAGGGGCGTGGTGTGGGGTAGTTTTAGCTTTTAGGGGCCAGGGTGGGGTGGTCACAGTAGTTTTAGGTTGTATGGGCGGGGTGGGGGTTGCAGCAGTTTTAGGTTCTAGGGGCAGTGTGGGGGTTTGCAGTAGTTTTAGGGGTGAGGTGGGGGTCGGGTAGTTTTAGGTTTTAGTGGTGGGGTGGGGAGTTGCAGTAGTTTTAGGGGACGGGGTGGGGGGTTGGGGTTGTATACATTTTAGGGATGGGGTTGGTGGTTTTAGGGGCAGGGGTGGGGAGGTCGCTGTAGTTTTAGGGAGGCGGGTGGGGTGTTGGGGTTGGGGTAATTTTTGTTTTTAGGGGGTAGGGGTCGGGTAGTTTGAGGTTTTAGTGGCAGGGTTGGGGTTCGCTGTAGTTTTAGGTTTTAGGGGTGGTGGTCACAGTAGTTTTGGGGCAGGGGTGGAGGGTGGGGTAATTTAAGTTTTTAGGGGTGGGGTGGGGGGTCGGGTAGTTTTAGGTTTTAGGGGCGAGGGTGGGGGGTTAGGGTAGTTTTAGGTTTCAGGGTAGGAGTGGGGGTGTCACAGTAGTTTTAGGTTTTGGGGTGGGAGTGGGTGGTCGCAGTAGTTTTAGGGGTGGGGTGGGGGGTCGGGTATTTTTAGTTTTTAGGGGTGGGGCAGGTGAGGGGGGAAGGGTGGTTCTTGGTTTTAGGGGCAGGTGGGGATCAGGGTAGTTTTAGGTTTTAGGTGCCTGTTTGTGGGTCAAGTAGTTTTAGGGGCGGGTTGGGGGGTTGCAGTAGTTTTAGGTTTTAGGGGGGGGTGGCGGGCGGGGGGGTCGCATGCTGGAACCATGCATGCCATTCCACATATGCCTTTACCAGGAATGGTTTTACATGAAAAATCGTTGCTAAGACATTCCTGGTAAAGGCATTAGTGGTAACAATGCGGTTGTTGTCCCGATCGCGTTGTTCAGGCATTCCTGGTTTCAGCATGCGTTGTTCCGACATATATTCCATTTCAAAGACCTCAACCTGGAAATAAAAGGTGACACTTGTGACAGCATTGCTTGATTTCATACGTAATTTTTTTAAAGTTTTCCTCATTGATTCCACACAGAACGAGAACATTTTCTAAACTTTGAAAAATTATAACTCAAGAAGTACTCACCCGATTCTGATGATCTTGGTCTTAAAAATGTTAGAAATTCTGAAGTATTTGTGTAAATTGGACTTGAGTAATTCCTTTGAGTTTGTTTCCACATTTATTGATACTGTGAGTACAACAAATGCTTAGCACATCTCCTGGATTATCCTAACTACTCGACCAAGCTACCAGGAAAATAGAGCATTAGGTGATCTATGTTTGCCCCTGGATACTAAGGTGTGGTTGCCTGGACTCTCTGCACTGTGCACATCGTTTTTGCATACTGTATAGAGAGCCAGCCTCCAACATTTGGGGACTCATTTTGAGTTTTGGGGTGGCAGAGGCCGCGCACCAAACTCTTTCAGACGGAAAACCGCCACCCCGGTTTGCTACCCGGTGGCCCAATTGTGAGTTTTCCGCTGGGCCAGCGGGTGGAAACACTGTTTCTGCCTGCTGACCCAGCGGAATACTCACCACAACATTGCCGCCAGCTCGTAATCGAGCTGGCGGCAATGTTGCAGTGTGTCAGGTGCAGAAGAACCCATCGCACTTTTCACTGCCCATAATTCGGGCAGTGAAAAGAGCGATGGGGCTGTCCATAGAGGCGTATTCTGGAGGGCAGCACTGCTTGCAGCGCTGCCCTGATGGGTTGAGACCACCGGCACCTACAGGCCGTCGGCTGGTGGCAACCTGGCAGTGCCGGCGGTCGCACTGTTGGGGCTCCGCCACTGTCAGAGTATGGCAGTTGGACCGCCCCTGTCAGCAGTGGTCCATGGGTGCCACCACGAGTCCGGCAGTTCTTGGACCACCAAACTCATAATGAGGCCATACGTGTATTAGCGGTGGGAAACAAGACTTTGGGGGTCATTCTGACTTTGGCGGGCGGCGGAGGCCGCCCGCCAAAGTCCCGCCGTCAGAATACCGCTGCGCGGTCAGAAGACCGCCGCGGTAATTCTGAGTTTCCCGCTGGGCTGGCGGGCGACCGCCAGAAGGCCGCCCGCCAGCCCAGCGGGAAACCCCCTTCCATGAGGATGCCGGCTCCGAATGGAGCCGGCGGAGTGGAAGGGGTGCGACGGGTGCAAATGCACCCGTCGCGATTTTCAGTGTCTGCTTGGCAGACACTGAAAATCTTGGTGGGGCCCTGTTAGGGGGCCTCTGCAGTGCCATTGGCATGGGCACTGCAGGGGCCCCCAGGGGCCCCATGACACCCGTTACCGCCAGCCAGGTTCTGGCGGTCAAAACCGCCAGAACCAGGCTGGCGGTAAGGGGGTCGGAATCCCCATGGCGGTGCTGCCTGCAGCGCCGCCATGGAGGATTCCCTAGGGTAGTGTACCGCCGCGGTCAGAATGCCCATGGATGCACCGCCAGCCTGTTGGCGGTGCATCCGCGGTCCCCGGCCCTGGCGGTAGACAACCGGCAGGGTCGGAATGACCCCCTTTGTATTTGCTGTTACTATTCTATCACTAAATATTTGCATGAAAAACTCAAAAAATTGTCAATAGCCAGTTGTAATTAAATAAACCCAGAGTCAGAATTTGTGGACTATTCAGTAAAATTGCCGGATGGCTTTTTAGAAGGTAACAAGGTGCAATATTATGATGGGCTTTACAATTTATTCATGAAAGAGCATCTATTGAGTAATTGTTACAATGAGAAACTACATCAGTTCCTCGTAGACCTAGGTCCACTTTCTCCTCAAGAACTGGGGAATACAGCAGACCAGTGGGTCAGGACAAGGGTGACCAAAACAACCACTGGTGGGGAGAAAAAGAAAGAGGCCAAAAAGACCCCCCATGGGAAAGATGGGAACCAAAATAAAAGCAAAGAGTCTTCATCAGGCCCCTAAAAACCTGTTCAGGAGGGTGGCCCCTAAGACTCCTCACAGCCTAAAGAAGGGTACAACGGTCTGAACTTTGATCCCAACAAGGCTTGGTGCCATGGTTGCAAGAATAGAGGGCCCCAAACTGGAGAACCTATCTGTAAAAACAAGAAAAATGTCTCTAGTCCACTTGCAGTAAATTAAGTTGCTATTCTTCAGATGGGATCACAGTTGTGATCTGACCAAGTCAATGAACCCACTGAGGCAATATAAGTCACTGAGGCAAAGGTAGATCTATCCTATGCTGCTTGACCTAATAAGATACAAAAAATACAGGCATCACCCTTTGATTGATACGACTAAGGTAGAAGCCTTGAGGGACACAGTGGCCAGTGTCAGCACCTGGTCAACTCAGATCAGTACCCAATGCTGACAATGTCACAAAGATCCACCTGGATCCACCTGGTGGCTATGGTATCTTTTGATTGGAGGGGAGTAGTTGGACAGAAAGAAGTGGCTATGTCCTCATCCATCCCTGTAGATTGTCTGCTTGGAAATTATTTGGAACAATCGTCCTGGCCGAAGTAGAGCTGAGGACTAAAGCAGCAATGCTTGGGCTCCCAGAATGAGATTATGTCAAGACAAGGGCACAGTCAAACTCCAGAGAGAAAAAAAAGAAGTTGGATCCTGAAAGACTAGACTAACTTTCCAAGAGAACATACAAGAAGACTGGGAGCCACTCTAGACAGATCACAGGGCAGAATTCCTCTCCATAAGAAGAGGATTTGTTATGCCCAGAGGGAACTGAGCCTGAAGAGCTTGGGCCTTATCACCCAGTGCTCTTAGGACCAGGGGGACCCTACAGGGTGAATCTGCGTCATGGACAGAGAACCTATCCCCTCTTTGAAGGCCTGAGGCAGCAAGCTGCACAGGAAGAAAAGGGTAGTGTCAGTGGTTCCCCTAGGGTTTACTGTGAGGATGGACTCCTGTTAACTGAGGCCTGAGACCTGAAGCATGGTGCAATCCAGAGGGTGATAGTGCCCCAGCAATACAGAGGGTTTCTCCTGTCTCTATCCCATGACATTCCCCTTGCTGGGCATCTGGGCCACAACAAAACCTGGAGCAGGTTAGTGAATCATTTTTACTGGCCTGGGATGTCCCAAAAAGTTAAATACTTTTTTCCAGTCCTGTGTCACCTGTCAGTCCAGTGACAAGGCAGGGGGGCACTTGAAGCCCCTCTTATTCCCACTATCTGTGGTTGGGATGCCCTTTAAAAGGGCAGGGGTAGACAATGTTGGGCCCTTTGACCCTCACAGAAGCTTAGGAAATAGATACATCCTAGTGGTAGTGAATCATGCCACTAGATATCCTGAAGTTATTCCTCTTAAGACCATCACTGCCCCTGCAGTGGCCAAGGCCCTCATATGGATTTTAACTGGAGTGGACTTTCCTAAAGAGTTAGTTTCAGACAGAGGTTCCAACTTCATGTCTGCAAACGTAAAACACATGTAGCAGGATTGTAGTGTGACTTATAAGTTCACTAACACATACCATCTACAAACCAATGGACTGGTTAAAAAATGTAACCAGACATTGAAAGGCATGATTGCAGGACTCCCTGAAAAACACAGAAGGAGATGGGATGTCTTTCTTCCATATCTGCTTTTCGCCTATAGGGAAGTGCCACAAAAGGGAGTAGGACGTGATATTTACTTCTCTTTATGTTGTTTATCACTGCTAATTTTCGTTTCATATTATCCAGACATTGTTATGTATTATGGTAGATAGCTGCCTTTGCTACCACCTGTCTCATGGAATGTGGATTGGTATGTTCTGAATGTGAGTGTGGAAGAGAACACAACTGGTGAGCTGAATGGATGGAGTTTCCTTGTTATCCTGCATACATTTTGGATGTCAGCTTTAGCTGCCTTTGGAGTGTTATTCCTTAAGAGTTCACACTGGAGACGAGGATGGGATCAGAACCCACACAGTTCCCAGAATGGGGTTGTGGAGTAGAACTCAGAGATGGTAACTATTGCTTTCAGTTCCAGGATACTCTGAGGGGTGGAGATCAATTATTCTGCCATAGAAAGAGAAGCCCTACCAGTGTTCTAGGTGGTGAAAAGATTTAGACAATTTCTGTGGGGAACTAAGTTTGTGGTAAAAACTGATCACAAACCATTACAAGAAGTATTTACTAGGAAGGGTCTTGATTGTATATCATCACTAGATGGATGATAGCGTTGCAAAATTTTGATTTCAAAGTGAAGTACGTACAGGGGGTGGAAAATAAGACAGCTGATTGCTTGTACAGGTTGGTGAAGGAAATAGATCAGGGTGAAGTTCTTGAGGAGACTTGGTGGAATAATGAAGACTGTAAGGTTTTCACAGTCACAGCAGGATGTGTTCCTGAGGAAGGGTGGTTAGATGACATTTTAAAAGATGAACAATTGAATGGTGTATTTGACATGGTGCAAAAGAGTATGGAGTGGTAAAAGAACCAAATGGAGGCATATGAAAAGGTCAGGAATTAATTGCCTGTAACCAAGATGGTCCTGACGAGGTGTTCCCGACTAGTGGTACCTTCTGGATTAAGGAAATTGCAGTATTGTTCATTTAAACTGTGTATCTTTCCTCTTTTATGTTATCTCCATTTTGTAGTTATATTTTAGTTGGTATGCTCCTATCTCCCCTTTTCTGTGGCTTTTTGTACTGTGCCATAGAGATATCCTAGAATGGAATGGGAGAAAGGAGAGAAGAGATTGTGGGATGCTGGAAGTGGTTGGAGTTTCTTTATGAGAAGAAGTATCTGAATAAATATATCTGAATATTTCAAGAATTGCCCTGGCTCTCTCGTTCCTGCTTGCTACGTACTACTACAAAAATGTTTGCTGGAATTTGCTCATGAAGGTCATCAAAGTATTTGCAAGACTAAAGAACGTCTTAAAGAGAAATGTTTGTGGCCCGGTATGGACCTGCAGGCTGAGCGGTTTGTGAGAGACAGTATGGAATGAAAATGCAGTGACAAAGTCAGAAGATCAGAACAATGCCCATGGTGTGAAGAAAGTTGCCTCGAGAAGTTTGGGAAGAGATTGCATTAGACATCTTAGGTCCCATTGATAACAAAGGAGGAAATGGACATGCTCAGATGGACATGCTTTCTAGGTGGCCTGTATGCATATTTCTTGATGAGGTGTTTGCTCTGGAGCGTTCTCCTATGTATATACTGACAGACAATGGGGTTCAGTAAACCTCCAATGAGAGGCAGTCATATTTAAGACTTAGAGGTATTTCACACAGAAAGTGTTCATAGTATCATCCTGAGACAAATGGTATGATTGAGAATTGTAATTGCATCATAAAGGAATCTATTCCTAGGTCGCAAGGTAGGGACTGGTGTTTGGATCTTGGATTAAGGGTTGTGGAGTACAGATTTACTCCCCATTCTGCCACCTGTTAAACCCTGATCAAGATGTTTCGAAAGTGGAAAACAAACACCAAATTGTGCCCTTCTTAGTGAGATTGTGTGGAGATCAACACTCCAATTTTGAAGAGGAGATGGAAAAAAGTAAAATGAGAGAACTAATATCTAGAGAGAGAAAAAATGATGACTATGACATTCCTAAAGCGGTCAATGATGTTACCTTTGGAGAGGGTGATACAGTTAAGGTAAAATTACCCAGGACCAAAATTCAGTGGCATGGTAATTTCGGTAAGACTCAAAAGGTAATTAAACTGTTTAAAGGAGCTTCAAAATTGGATGATGGACACATATGGAATTTCAATAGACTGTGTAGATGTGAGGCAGTGTGATCGTTTTATTCTTTCTTTCAAACTCTTTACAAGCTCTGATGATTAAGAATTGTTTAGAACCATAGTAAACTACAGTTTTGTTTATTTTATTGAGGAGGGGTGGGGTGATATTTGTTTCTCTTCATGTTGTATGTCACTGCTAAGTTTCCTTTCATATTAACCAGACATTGTTATGTATTATGGTAGATAGTTGCCTTGGCTACCACCTGTCTCATATAATGTGGAATGGTATGTTTTGAATGTGAGTGAGGAGGAGAACAGGACTGACTAGCTGGGTAGATGGATTTTCCTTGTTATCCTGAATAAATCTTGGATGTCAGCTTTAATTGTGTTTGGAGTGTCATTCCTTAGGACTTCACATAGGGTTTTCTCCTTTGAACTTTATTTTGGTCTTCCTGTCAGGGAACCACTGAGTCATGTGAGGGAAGGCTGGGAGAGGACATAGTGGACTATGTGCTTGGCCTATGTTCCAGGATGGCTGAGTGAGTACATGGAAAAACCTATTAAAAACCTTCAGGCCAGTCAGGAGTTTCAAAAGCACTGGTATGACCAGAAAGCTGGTATGGTGGAATTCCAACCAGGGTAGAAAGTTTTGGTTTTGGAGCCTGTGGCTCCTAGGGCTCTGCAGGATATTATGATTCTGTGGATGGGATGGTCTGGACAGACTCCCTCACAGACCAAGAGCAGACTAATTGCAGGCAAGTCCTCTACCAGTATTCTGACCTATTCTCTCTTACCCCTGGTAGGACTATCTTGGGTACCCATCATGCGTACAATGGTGACAGATTGCCTGTCAAAAACAAAATCTACAGGCAGTCAGACCATGTCAGAGACAGTATCCAAGCAGAGTTAAAAGAAAATGCTGGATTTAGGTGTCATTGAACACGCTGAGAGCCCCTGGGCCAACCCAGTAGTTTTAGTCCCCAAACCTCACTCTAAGGGAGAGAAGAGGGAAATTAGGTTTTGTGTGTAGTACATGGGCCTCAAGTCAGTCAGAAAAACAATTCACATCCAATTCCAAGAGCTGATGAGCTCATAGACAGTTTAGGAGCAGCCAGATATCTGAGTACCTTTGATCTTACCTCTGTGTACTGATGGATTGGCCTGACCCCTGGATCAAAAGAGAGATCAACATTTTCCACTCCAAGTGGGCATTATCAGTTCACTGTTATGCCCTTAGGATTGAAGAATTGTGGTTGGTGAATCAAGTCCTGACTAGGTTGGAATCCTATAGTGCAGTCTATCTGACGATATTGCTGTCAACAGCTTCACCTGGCAAGATCACCTGATCCACCTTGGAAAGGACCTTAAGGCTCTGCAAAAGGCAGGCCTCACTATCAAGGCCAGTAAATGCCAGATAGGGCAAGGACCTGGTAGGTGGAGGCCAACCTCAACCCCTAGTGCCCAAGATCCAGACAATTCTGGCTTGGGAGGCTCCAACTAACCCAACCCAAGTCAGGGCATTCCTTGGCTTGACTGGATACTTAAGAGGTTTGTGAAGGATTATGGCACCTTTAGTGGCCCCCTCGCAGAACTTACCTTCAAGAAAGTGCCCTACCAGATCAACTAGACAGTGAGTTGTCAAAAGGCCTTTGGCACTCTGAAGAATGAAATGTGCTCTGCCCTGAAAGCTTTGGAGAATAGTAGGCAGTTTATTGTCCAAACAGATGCATCAGAACTTGATATAGGAGCAGTGTTAGCCCAGACCAGTGATGAGGGACATGACCAGCTGTTAGAACTGACAGCCTTAGGGTGGTCACCCCTAACTTTTTGCCTGCCTCCCTCCACTTTTTAGATACTGTTTTTGCTGGGTTTTATATTCTGCACACTTTACCACTGCTAACCAGGGCTAAAGTGCATATGCTCTCTCCCTTTAAACATGGTAACATTGGATCTCACCCAATTGGACTATTTGATTTACTTATAAGTCCCTAGTAGAGTGCACTATGTGTGCCCAGGGCCTGCAGATTAAATGCTACTAGTGGGCCTGCAGCACTGATTGTGCCACCCACTAAAGTAGCCCCTTAACCTTGTCTCAGGCTTACCATTGCAAGGACTGTGTGTGCAGTTACACTGCCAATTCGACCTGACATTTAAATGTACTTGCCAAGCCTAAACCTCCCCTTTTCCTACATATAAGACATACCTAAGAGATGCCCTGGGTAACCTATAGGGCAGGGTGCTTTGCAGGCAAAAGGCAGGACATGTACCTATGTAGTTTACATGTCCTGGTAGTGTAAAACTCCTAAATATGTTTTTACACTGCAGTGAGGCCTGCTCCCTTCATAGGCTAACATTGGTGCTGCCCCCATACATTGTTTGAGTGGTGGCTGCTTATCTGAAAGGAATAGGAAGGTCATATTTAGTATGGCCAGAATGGTGACATTAAGTCCTGCTGACTGGTGAAGTTGGATTTAATATTACTACTTTAAAAATGCCAACTTTAGAAAGTGAGCATTTCTCTGCACTTAAATCTTTCTGTGCCTTACAATCTATGCCTGGCTGGGTTTATTTGACAGCTCCTTGTGCATTCACTCAGACACACCCCAAACACAGGGTACTCAGCCTCACTTACATGCAGTTGCATTTTGAATGGGTCTTCCTGGGCTGGGAGGGTGGAGGGCCTGCTCTCACACAAAGGACTGCCACACCCCCTACTGGGACCCTGGCAGTCAGGATTAAAGTGAAAGGGGACCTGGTGCACTTCTAAGCCACTCTTTGAAGACTCCCCCACTTCAAAGGCACATTTGGGTATATAAACAGGGCCTCTGCCCCTACCAACTCAGACACTTCCTGGAGAAGAAACTTGTAACCAGAACCTGCATTCTGCCAAGAAGAACTGCCTGGCTGCCCAAAGGACTCATCTGACTGCTTTCTGTGAAGGACTGCTGCCTTGTTGTTGACCTGCTGCCTTGATGCTCTCTGGCTGAGGTGAAGAAGTGCCCTCCAAGGGCTTGGATAGAGCTTGCCTCCTGTTCTCTGAAGTCTCAGGACCAAAAAGACTTCGGGGGTCATTTTGACCTTGGCGGACAGCGGAGGCCGTCCGCCAAGGTACCGCCGCTGAATGACCGCACCGCGGTCAAAAGACCGCGGCGGCCATTCAGACATTTCCTCTGGGCCGGCGGGCGCTCTCCAAAAGAGTGCCCGCCGGCCCAGAGGAAATGCCCCTGCAACGAGGACGCCGGCTCAGAATTGAGCCGGCGTAGTTGCAGGGGTGCGACGGGTGCAGTTGCACCCGTCGCGTATTTCAGTGTCTGCTTAGCAGACACTGAAATACTTTGCAGGGCCCTCTTACGGGGGCCCCTGCAGTGCCCATGCCATGGAGACCCGCCAGGAACAGGATGGCGGTAGGGGGTGTCAGAATCCCCATGGCTGCGGAGCGCGCTCCGCAGCCATGGAGGATTCTGAAGGGCAGTGGTAAACCGGCGGGAGACCGCCGGTTTACCCTTTCTGACCGCGGCTGAACCGCTGCGGTCAGAATGCCCTCGGGAGCACCGCCAGCCTGTTGGCGGTGCTCCCGTGGTCGGTGGCCCTGGCGGCCACCGGCCGCCAGGGTCAGAATGACCCCCTTCATCTCTTCAAGAAGGACTTCTTGTGTGGCGAACTTCGACGCACAGCCTGCCAGAAACGATGCACAGCCGGCACTGCGTTGAAAATTTCACTGACACCGAACCGGAACAACACAGCCCGACTTCGCAACAAGAAGATCGATGCAGCGCCAGCCTAGTGACTGGAAATCCGATGCACGGCCCACTGGATCGACGTATAGCCGACCCAGAACAACGCAGCCCAACTTCCCGAGAGGAATCGACGCAGCACCCGCCGTGCAGTAGGAAATTCATTGCAACGCCCACCGGATCAACTCAGCTCCTGTGACTTCATCCTGCCAGCGCAGGAAATCCACGCACCATCCCCAGGGCATCTGAAAACCCCGCAACCCGAAGAGGCTCCACGACTGAGAACCAGAAATCAATGCACAGTCATCCCTGCGTGAAAACTAAACAATGCATCGCCGTGTGTGGCCCGAGAAATCGACGCACACCCCTTTGTTTCTACGCTTCTCCTCCTCTGCAGTTCTTTGCTGAGATTTTTCACACGGACCAGGTACTTTGTGCTTGTAAGAGTCTTTGTTTGCTCTAAAAAAGACTTGAGACACTTTATATCAGTTTTCAGTGATATCTCTACATTTACTTATTGCATCTTTGATCGTTCTGACCTGCATTTTATCAGATAAATATTATATATTTTTCTAAATACTGTGTGGTGTACTTTTGTGGTGCTATATGGTGTTATTGTAGGATTGATTGCACAAATACTTTAGTCATTGCCTTCTTAGTTAAGCCTGACTGCTCAGTGCCAAGCTACCAGAGGGTGGGCACAGGATAATTTGGATTGTGTGTGACTTGCCCTGACTAGAGTGAGGTTCCTTGCTTGGACAGGGGGTAACCTGACTGCCAACCAAAGACCCCATTTCTAACACCAGCCTGTTGTTTTTATAAGCAGAAAACTACTCCCTGGGGAACACAAATATACTGCCACAGAGAGAGAAGCATTTGCTGTGGTCTGAGCCTTGGAGAAGCTGATGCCATACTTGTTTGGCTCATGGTTTAAAGAGACCATAGGTCTCTCAGATGACTTCAACAGATGAAAGGTGAAAATCCCAAACTACTTAGGTGATCCATTTCTCTAAAGGGAATGAACTTTAAAGTGGAACATAGACCTGGGACTGCCCAGGCCAATGCAGAAGGCCTCTCCAGGTTAAACCACTTAGAGGAAGGAAAATGCACAAATACTCGGAGACGTGGCCACCCTCATCCTGAACCAAACCTCAGGTGTGGCTGACAGGGTGACCACTCCATTTCATTTTCTATCTTGGATGGCAGGAAAGTAGCCTACCAGGGTTAGGGTTGTGACCCCTTCCCACAGGAAGAGTGGTCATATAGTGGGTGTAGCCACTCTAAGGTAAGTGATCCATTTTGCTAAATGCCCACTAAATTCAGTATTTATTGGGCATCCCTAGACCTGCAGATCAGATTTGGCAGACACAAAAAGGCAAGCAACAAAGAAGACCCAAGGCCTGCTGCAAGAGCAAAAAGGTGCCAAACCCTGCACCCAGGACTCAACAATTGCCGCTAAGGGGTAGACTGGACATCAGATGGACTCTAAGAAACACCAGAGGACCCCCATCGTTCAAGAAATTGCCAAGAACCACCCTCCAGAGTGAAGGTATCACTCCCTCCACCCAGCAGGCAAGACCCAGTGAAGTCCAGCTCAATGACTGGCTGCTGACTAATGAACCAGAATTAACAGCTGCACCAAATTTCAATCAATGGACCCAGATGACAAACTCTGAAAGTGTGCCAAGTTTGGAGGCACTGTGATCTCCAGTGGCTGAACCGTGCAATAGGCAGGGGTATTGGACCTCCAACTAAGGACACCCTGAGAAAGGTCCACTCTGGACTCTCCAAGGACCAAGAGCAAGCACCAGTCAAGGGACTTCAGGAGGGACCTCCTGGAGTGGCTCTGCTGACCTGCAAACCACCCTCGAAGTGGCCTGCATCTGGCTCAAAAGGCCCCTTGATGCCCGACCCTTGTCTGACTTATCTGCTCTGCACCCGGCCTCCCTGGCCCCTGCATCAGGGACCCAGCTGTACTCTAGGGGTTCCTAACTCCTTGCAACCTCCGCCCTCCAAGGGGACCCACTGGACTTACTTCTAATTCCCCCTGTGTGGTGCATTTCCAAGTGATCCCCTTCCCTGTGGCTCACCTGCTCCAAGACCTTCAGCCGCTTCTCCTGCCAGAACCAGGAGCCACCAGAACTTCTCCAGATGGTTCACAGAACATCTGGTTGACCTGGAAATAAAAGGTGACACTTGTGAGAGCATTTCCTGATTTTATATGCAATTTTAAAGTGTTCTCCCATTGAGTCCTACGGTGCGTAGTTACACACAAAAAGAGAAAATTTTCTAAACTTTGAAAAATCGTAACTTCAAAAGTACTTACCCAATTTTGATGATCTTGGTCCTAAAAAATGTATAAGAATCTGAAGTATTTTTGTAAATTGGTATTGAGTTGTTCTTTTTTGTGTGTGTCCACATTTATTGATAGTGTCAGTACAACAAATGCTTAGCACATCTCCTGGATTAGCCTAACTGCTCGACCAAGCTAACATAAAAATAGAGCATTAGGTGATCTCTTTTTACCTCAGGATACCAAGGTGTGGTTGCCCGGACTCTATGCACAGTGTTCATCGTTCCTGCACACTGTACAATGAGTCAGTCTCCAACATAGAACTCTCCTGTACAACAAGAATGCTCTTTATCTGTCACATCAGGAGTTGCATTTACAAATAATGAAATGGTGTTATGGCTCATGGTTTGCAGGATGTCCTGGGCTCAGCAGATGAAAAATATTGCTAAAGAGGAAATTTTGATGACCCAACATGACCAGATCTGTAAAGAGCTGGGACACATGATGCCAAGCCTATAGGACTACTGCAACCACTTCCAGTACCAGCTCAGACATGGCCTTTGATTTCCATTGGTTTTGTGGCAGATGTACCTTCACCACAAGTATTCAACACATGTTTGTTGGTGGCGGATTATTTCATGAAGATGGGGCAGATTGTATTTATGGAAAGAGTGCCTACAGCAGCGTAATCCGCCCAGAATGTTCTTGATAATATAATCTAGTCATCATCCACAGACTGATGGGCAGTCTGGGCAGACTGTCATGACCACAAGTAACTGGCCACTTCAACAAGGTCTTTTTAGCTAGAGGATCTTGCAAGTCAGGGTATGGAGATGAAAACATGTTCTCAATCTTTTTATTCTCTCTTACCGCAAGTGGTAATCTCTATTATAACTGACCTACAAGATAAACACTTGTAGCAACCATGAAAAACCCTTATAGCAACATTTCTTTTGGAACACAACTTACCACTTAAGGCTGCTCCATCACTTATTGGAAAAAAAGGCCTATTGACTTTAGAAAAGAAGGTGGGTAACATCAAACAAGGCCTATTGACTTGAGAAAAGAAAGCCCTTTGAGATTGAACATGGCCTATTTACTTTAGAAAACAAGGTTATGCAAGATTAAACATAGTTTACTGACTCTAGAAAACAAGGGTGTGTAAGGTTTGGGGCATATAAACCTCACCCAATTGGACCATGCCATGCAAGGCAATTATGGTCCTAATTTGCCAATAGGAGTTTCTGATTTAAACACTGGAAACCTCTGGATTTATTGAGATTCCCTGTGCTATAAGCAATATTTCTCTAGAACACCATTAGAGGGCCTTTTGAGACTCAAATTAAACCCTGTGTATGAATCAAGGACTAACATAAGAAGGACTGATAAGTACTATAAATACAAGCTTTTAGTTTAAACCAAGCCGTAAGAATAAGAGCATTCCACTAGTTGAAACTAGGTTTGGGTAGAAAAAGTACTTAAAACTCTTGACAAGTAACAAGAACTGAAAACTTTGAAAGAAAAAAGGTAAACACTCATTGAGGATGACAACTAAATGAAGGTTACAACAGTGTCAAGCTTGGTTGAGTTGCACAAGTACATTCAGTTTGTAAGTTATAATTTTGAATCAAAGAGAGAAAGTGATGACTTACATAGAGAAGTAACAGATAACTCTGGGAACAAGAGAACAATGAAGAGACACATAGCTCAAGCTAAAAAGGTGCTCAGTGGTCACAGAAACAAGAGAACTTGATAAGTGCCTGGCAACATCTCCAGGTTGTTTTGTCTCACTTTGCTTCCGTCAATGCACCACTCAACATTTGCATCCCCTCACTTTTATTTTCTCGTCAATTTGGCTCCCCAGCCCCCCTTCCTCTACTATTTCTCTTCCACCTCCTTACTTTTACATCCCTCTTATATTCATTCTACCACACTTTTTCTCCCCTATCTCTCTGTTGTTCTGCCTCTGGAAGACCTGCTGATAAATTCCTTAAACGCTGAATGGCATTGATATTCGCCCATTTTGCTGCTGTTGCAAGTATATACCATGATCAGTGTACTGCCTTCCCTCCATCTCAACAATCCAGAGCTCTCTCTTCAGCATAATACAGGTCTAATCCTGGTGGGACTGGAGCCAATCCTGGTATATTCCCTTGCTGAGTAAGAGGAACGTCATAAAAGCCTCTTTTTTAATATATTGAGTGTTCGTTGGTGTATACCATTCTCATGTTGCGTTTCTATCTCTGTGTCTTTGAAGATTACTGAACAGTGGTTCTGGGTCCTAACCTATAATCAGACCCATTTTCTTCCAGTGTCTTTAGTGTATTTTTCCTTCTTCCATTTTTCCCGGAGGCCCTAACCTATGTATTATTATCCAATGCCTCAGCTGAAACAGGTGGACAATTGGGATTGTCAGCTTCTGTCTCTCGGCATTGTGCCTTTTTCTTCTATTTCTAACATTAAGCTCGAAAGGCTTATTTGTTTAGTTAAGTGGGTCAGTAGAATCATCAATCCATTCTGAAGGTTTGCACGTGACATCAGTTTCTTGGTATCAAGTTCAACTTTTGATCTTTCAGAGGTCACTCCGATAAGAACCACTGAGATAAGCACAAATATAATTTAATACAGTGCTTGGGTATTCCAGGATGTAAACGCTAAAAACAAAATGAGGTATGGTTACAACTAAGGTTCTTGAATTTCATAAAAGCAAAGGCTTTCTGGTTTTCCACTTGCCTTCCATCATAACAGCCTTCTATAAATTCCAGGAGTACTCTATACTTTAAGAGTGGCTGTAGGAGGCTGGCCTGGCTTGTAGTGGGTACCAGAGGTACTTACACCTTGTGCCAGGTCCAGTTATCCCTTATTAGTGTAGAAGAGGTGTTTCTAGCAGCTTAGGCTGATAGAAGGTAGCTATGGCGAGCAGCTTAGGCTGAACTAGGAGACATGCAAAGCTTCTACTATTTCCACTGGTGTCATATGCATAATATCAGAAGAAAACACAATACACAGATATACTAAAAATAAAGGTACTTTAGTTTTATGACGATATGCCAAAAGTATCTCAGTGAGTACCCTCAGTATGAGGATGCCAAATATACACAAGATATATGTACACAATACCAAAAATATGCAGTAATAGCAAAAGGAAGTAATGCAAGCATTGTAAAGTTACAATAGATTGCAATAGGAGCACATAGGTATAGGGGCAACACAAACCATATACTCCAAAAGTGGAATGCGAACCACGAATGGACCCCAAACCTATGTGAGCTTGTAGAGTTGCGGCAATGTAGAGAGTGGGCAGATGCCCAGGAAATGCCAGCTGAGGGTGCAAAGAAGCTGCCACTGGATGGAAGAAGGTTTGGTTTCTGCAAGAACGAAGAGGACTAGGAACTTCCCCTTAGGAGGATGGATGTCCCACGTCGTGAAGAAGCTTGCAGAGGTGTTCCCATGCAGAAAGACTGCAAACAAGCCTTGCTAGCTGCAACAGTCGCGGTTAGGGTTTTTAGATGCTGCTGTGGCCCAGGAGGGACCAGGATGTCGCCACTTGGATGAGGAGACAGAGGGGGCACCCAGCAAGTCAGGGAGCCCTCACAGAAGCAGGCAACACCCACAGAAGTACCGGAACAGGCACTTGGAAGAGGAGTGAACCGGAGTCCACCGGAAGACCCAAAAGGGAGTCCCATGACGCCGGTGGTCAACTCAGAAGGTTGTGCACTGCAGGTTAGAGTGTCGGGGACCCAGGCTTGGCTGTGCACAAAGGAAATGCTGGAAGAGTGCACAGGAGCCGGAGCAGCTGCAAATCATGCATTACCCAGCAATGCAATCTAGCGTGGGGAAGCAAGGACTTACCTCCACCAAACTTGGACTGAAGAGTCACTGGACTGTGGGAGTCACTTGGACAGAGTTGCTGAGTTCCAGGTCCACGCTCGTCGTGCTGAGAGGGGACCCAGAGGACCGGTGATGCAGTCTTTTGTTGCCTGCGGGTGCAGGGGGAAGATTCCGTCGTCCCACGGGAGATTTCTTCAGAGCTCCTGGTGCAGAGAGGAGGCAGGCTACCCCCAGAGCATGCACCACCAGGAAACAGTCGAGAAGGTGGCAGGATAAGTGATACAAGATTGCAGTAGTCGTCTTTGCTACTTTGTTGCGGTTTTGCAGGCGTCCTGAGCAGTCAGCTGTCGATCCTTTGGCAGAAGGGGAAGAGAGAGATGCAGAGGTACTCTGGTGAACTCTTGCATTCGGTATCTGAAGAATTCCCCAAAGCAGAGACCCTAAATAGCCAGAAAAGGAGGTTTGGCTACTTAGGAAGGAGGATAGGCTAGTAACACAGGTAAGAGCCTATCAGAAGGAGTCTCTGACGTCATCTGCTGGCCCTGGCCACTCAGAGCAGTCCAGTGTGCCAGCACACCTCTGAATCCAAGATGACAGAGGTCTGGGGAACGCTGGAGGAGCTCTGGGCACCTCCCCTGGAAGGTGCAGGTCAGGGGAGTGGTCACTCCCCTTTCCTTTGTCCAGTTTCGTGCCAGATCAGGGCTGGGGGATCCCTGAACCGGTGTAGACTGGCTTATCAGAGATGGGCACCATCTGTGCCCATCAAAGCATTTCCAGAGGCTGGGGGAGGCTACTCCTCCCCAGCCCTGACACCTTTTTCCAAAGGGAGAGGGTGTAACACCCTCTCTCTGAGGAAGTCCTTTGTTCTGCCTTCCTGGGCCAAGCCTGGCTGGACCCCAGGAGGGCAGAAACCTGTCTGAGGGGTTGGCAGCAGCAGCAGCTGCAGTGAAACCCCGGGAAAGGTAGTTTGGCAGTACCCGGGTCTGTGCTAGAGACTCGGGGGATCATGGAATTGTCTCCCCAATGCCAGAATGGCCATGATCTTAGACATATTACATGGCCATGTTCAGAGTTACCATTGTGACGCTATACATAGGTAGTGACCTATGTATAGTGCACGCGTGAAATGGTGTCCCCGCACTCACAAAGTCCGGGGAATTTGCCCTGAACGATGTGGGGGCACCTTGGCTAGTGCCAGGGTGCCCACACACTACGTAATTTAGCATCCAACCTTCACCAGGTGAAGGTTAGACATATAGATGACTTATAAGCTACTTAAGTGCAGTGGTAAATGGCTGTGAAATAACGTGGACGTTATTTCACTCAGGCTGCAGTGGCAGGCCTGTGTAAGAATTGTCAGAGCTCCCTAAGGGTGGCAAAAGAAATGCTGCAGCCCATAGGGATCTCCTGGAACCCCAATACTAGGGAATTATAAGGGTGTTCCAGTATGCCAATGTGAATTGGTGAAATTGGTCACTAGCCTGTTAGTGACAATTTGGAAAGCAGAGAGAGCATAACCACTGAGGTTCCGGTTAGCAGAGCCTCAGTGAGACAGTTAGTCATGACACAGGGAACACATACAGGGCACACTTATGAGCACTGGGGCCCTGGCTGGCAGGGTCCCAGTGACACATACACTAAAACAACATATATACAGTGAAATATGGGGGTAACATGCCAGGCAAGATGGTACTTTCCTACAGTGGCCCCTGGTATTCCAATTTAAGGACTCAGGCCTTCATTACGAGTTTGGTGGGTGGAAAATGCCGTCCGCCAAATTCCCGCATTCAGGAATCCGCCATTGCGTCTCCTTCCCTTGGCCCATATTAAGAGTTTCCAGCTGGGCCAGCGGGAAAAAGCCCACAACATTGACGCCGGATTGTAATCGAGCCTGCGGCAATGTAGTGGTGAGTCGGGTGCTGTCACACTTTTGACTGTCTGAGCAGAAGTGCGATGAGGCTGTCCATGGGGGCCCTACACTGCCCATGCCAAGTGCATGGGCAATGCAGGGCCCCCCCGTTTCTGGCAGCTTCTATATGGCAGTGCAAGTGCCATGTAAAAGCAGGTGGAGTGGGTACTCATAATCCATAGGGCAGTGCTGCTTGTAGTGCTGCCCTGGAGGATTAAGATCGCTGGCACCACCGGCACCTCCTGGCCGTCAGTGGCAAAAAAGTGGCAGTACCAGAGGACCAACCATGGCACATTCGCCACGGTCATAAAGTGGGGGTAGGACTGCCGCATTGGTGGCGGTCCGACCACCACCGTGAGTCTGGCGATCCTAGGACCGTCGGACTCGTAATAAAGGCCTCAGTCCTGGAAATCAAAAGAGCTGCCTGCAGGGAGAAACACTTTGTTTACATACTCACTCTTTCAGATATTCACTCAGTCACTGACTCCCCAATTCACATACCAAATGGTGTCTGAAACAAAAAAAACATATATTTCCTGTTTAGTGGGGAGGAGGCCTCAGAAACTAAAACTTTAACATAATTATGGTTACAGTAGCTTTCAGCTGTTCTAGGAGCAAGAAGGAAAATAAATGAAAACTTCGCCCTGTGCTTGATGTCAATGCTACACACTTGTATTATAATTCTCTAGGAGTTTAGAGACACTTTATGCATACTGTGTCCTTTTCTTTACTTTGGGTGAACAGCACATTAAGGCCCATATTTATATTTTTTTTGCGCCGCATTTGCGCCGCTTTTTAACGAAAAAGCGGCGCAAACTTACAAAATACAATTGTATTTTGTAAGTTTGCGCCGCTTTTGGGTCAAAAAATGACGCAAATGCGGCGCCAAAAAAAGTATAAATAAGGGCCTAAAACTACAGTGCACCTTGACGTCGACAAAGAGTGAAATGTTGCCTTTTATTTACTACTTTGATATAGGAACTGATAAAAACATCATTCTTTAAGTCTAACCTGTGTCATTTATTTGTTGGAAATGATTAAATAATCTTTATAGAAGTCTCATACCTCTTACACCATAATTGAACATCTACGCACGTTTACACTTCTCTAGAGTGTGCAGTTTTACTAGGGGTTCTAGCATCTGTTCACCAGATCTACCAAGCAATAAAAATATATGCGCCCTGGAAAATATTTCCAGTTTATTGATTGATTCAGGAATTTACCCTCTAAGACTGCAAACTCGGACTTTGCTTAAAAAGGCCAATCATTTAAACACATTTTAGCCTGAATAAACGTTTAAAGTACTTGGACAGACACATTGCATGTCTTTTCCATATTACCCCAAGAATCGGCGTGTCTCTCGATTTCATGTAACCCAGTCTTAGCAGTGAATAGATTTCATCATTAAATATGCAAACATAATGCACGTTCTTGGGCTATTAATGTCATCCAAAGTGTTCACACGATTCTTGCTATAAAATACGCTTACCCCGAATTCATGAATTTAGGGCTGCACATTTCCCAGCTGAGTTGTCCGACCCTGCAGTTCCTGATTTATAACTGGGCCCTGATGCAGTGAGTGCAGATTAGTCAGGAGTACACGCTAGAGAAGAATACAGAAAAACATTACACTAAAATGCTTTGGCGCCCACTACTGACTCCCCCCCATTTCACTTAGGACCATAGTTCCCATAATTGTTTTGTGCACTTTAACCACTAACCATGGGAAACAAAGTTCACTGTGGATCTAGAGCATTGATGTGCGGGCACATACCTTGCTGCTTCCGGTGGTGCAAAACTAGCACAGGGAAATGGTCAAGAGTCACTTGGGGCAGACATGTCTACTGCTGTCTGATATAAAAACTATTGTTTTAGCGTCTCCATCACTGTCAGACATTAAAACTCCTGTATTCTAGTGCTCTATTGTTAGAAATGGGGTCTTTGGTTGGCAGTCAGGTTACCCCCTGTCCAAGCAAGGACCCTCACTCTAGTCAGGGTAAAGGAGAACCACCCTCACCTACAGAGTCTTTTCTGTACGTGAAGCGGGGGGGAGAACCAAGGAGCTTTTTTTTCCGGTTGCCAGCTATCCCTGTTATACATGGAAGCGTAGCATCCAGGCTATTTGTAATCCAGTTGTTGAAGGCTGCTAAGGAGTCAACTATGTTTCCCTGAGGAATAGGTATAGAGTCCTTGAGAGTATTAGTCCACTTATTAGCATTCAGCATATGCCATAGCCCATGCGGACGTGATCTAGTGTGGAAGATCTTGACATGCTTTTTAAGAGTCAGTGTCAGCAAAACCAACATGTGATCTGATCAGACTAAAGGAGACAGGAGAGGGCTTTTCACTCCGGGGAATTACTAAAAACCAGGTCAATCATGTACCCTAAATTGTGAGTGGGCCCGTGAATCAATTGAATTAGATCTAGAGCTTTCATATCATCTAAAAGCCTTCTGGATGCTGTATTTAATGTTTCAACATGGATATTGAAATCCCCAAGGATCGTAAATTTTGGTCTGCGACCTTGTCTGGAAGGTCTTCCAGGAACTGTTGAGCTGGACCGGGGGGCGGTATATTAGTGTGCCTGCCAGTGTAAACTGAGAGCTGAGATAAATAGAGGAAGTAAGACTCTCACAATCTGGGAGAAGGAGGGGATGCGTGGAGACTCTAACTGTATCTTTAAATATAATGGCAATCCCTCCTCCTTTCCCCGATGGTCTGTCCAATCTTGTTATAGAATAGTCGTTGGGCAGGGCTAATGCTATATCAGGCCCTGACCCTTCATGAAGCCAAGTCTCTGTTAGAAATAGAACTAAGGGTCTCTGTGTACAAAGGAGAAGATTAATATCTAATTTATGTGCCACTAATGATCTGCAGTTGGCCAAAAGAAGAGTGCTGAGTTTGGTTTCTCCAAGTGCTGCTCTGTAGAGCTCCTCGGGACATTTTATGACTATCTGTCAGTGGGATGGTATCAGTGTGTTTCCCCCTGTCTGATCCTAGCTCAGGTGCGGCGGGCCTGAGTGCATGAAGGAAGTTAGCATCATAGACTATTCTACTCGGGACGAATCGGGCAGGGGTACTGGCCCCTGGGCCCATTCAGGTGCGGACGGGCACAGATGGGCTTGCCTTGTACATGCCATTCGGCGCACCCGCGGTGCGCCCACTGCACGTCTGCAGCATAGCGTGCTTAAAATAGCTGGGGAAGTCAGCTGCTAGAATGCTGACTTCCCAATATGGTGGCCGTGAAACGGGCCCCAATCCAGGGGTAAAAATGGTCCCTAGGGGTCGGCAGTGACGGCCTCTAAACACGGACCGGCAGAGCCGAGTAGCAACAAAGTAAGAACAGAAAAAAACAAGGTAAATATAGTGCAGAATTATTATTAAAAACGTCAATTTAAAACCTGAAATGATCGAGTACAAGCCTAGTAGCCTGTCACTTCCTACCTTCCTTCTGAAGGTTATCGCTGTGCGTCTGCAGCATAGCGTGCTTAAAATAGCTGGGGAAGTCAGCTGCTAGAATGCTGACTTCCCAATATGGCGGCCGTGAAACGGGCCCCAATCCAGGGGTAAAAATGGTCCCTCGGGGGTCGGCAGTGACGGCCTCTAAACACAGACCGGCAGAGCCGAGTAGCAACAAAGTAAGAACAGAAAAAAACAAGGTAAATATAGTGCAGAATTATTATTAAAAACGTCAATTTAAAACCTGAAATGATCGAGTACAAGCCTAGTAGCCTGTCACTTCCTACCTTCCTTCTGAAGGTTATCGCTGTGCGTCTGCAGCATAGCGTGCTTAAAATAGCTGGGGAAGTCAGATGCTAGAATGCTGACTTCCCCATATGACGGCCGTGAAACGGGCCCCAATCCAGGGGTAAAAATGGTCCCTAGGGGGTCGGCAGTGGTGGCCTCTAAACACGGACCGGCAGAGCCGAGTAGCAATAAAGTAAGAACAGAAAAGAACAAGGTAAAAATAGTGCAGAATTATTATTAAAAACGTCAATTTAAAACCTAAAATGATCGAGTACAAGCCTAGTAGCCTGTCACTTCCTGCCTTCCTTAAGAAGGCTATCGCTGCGCGTCTGCAGCATAGCGTGCTTAAAATAGCTGGGGAAGTCAGATGCTAGAATGCTGACTTCCCAATATGATGGCCGTGGCACGGGCCCCAATCCAGGGGTAAAAATGGTCCCTAGGGGGTCGGCAGTGACGGCCTCTAAACACGGACCGGCAGAGCCGAGTAGCAATAAAGTAAGAACAGAAAAGAACAAGGTAAAAATAGTGCAGAATTATTATTAAAAACGTCAATTTAAAACCTAAAATGATCGAGTACAAGCCTAGTAGCCTGTCACTTCCTGCCTTCCTTATGAAGGCTATCGCTGCGCGTCTGCAGCATAGCGTGCTTAAAATAGCTGGGGAAGTCAGATGCTAGAATGCTGACTTCCCAATATGATGGCTGTGGCACGAGCCCCAATCCAGGGGTAAAAATGGTCCCTAGGGGGTCGGCAGTGACGGCCTCTAAACACGGACCGGCAGAGCCGAGTAGCAAAAAAGTAAGAACAGAAAAGAACAAGGCAAAAATAGTGCAGAATTATTATTAAAAACGTCAATTTAAAACCTGAAATTATCGAGTACAAGCCTAGTAGCCTGTCACTTCCTGCCTTCCTTCTGAAGGCTATCGATGACGTTAGTGAGGGGACTACTGTCAGAATTTGTTATGCTAGACCTGCCCATTTCAGGATTACCGTCAATCTTTGTAGGATTTGCGTCAAAAAGTTTTACGCTAATCCTGCAAAGCACCCAGGGACCCATTTTTAACCAAAGGAAGCCTCGTTTTCATGCCTGCACTGAGCAGGCGTTAAAAGTGCCAAACAAAATGAGGCAAAGAAATCCCTTAGATTTCTTTGCACCATTTCTTTGCCCCCCCCCCAATGGGGGAACGCTCCCTTTGCATATATATGCCAGCACAGGCTTAATGTAGCGCAAAGGGTTACAAAGCGGAGCAATGCATGCATTGTGCCACTTTGTAAATGTGTGGCATTTTTGCCCTTTTACCGCCACATTAGTGTAAACAAAATGGTGCTAATGTGGTGTGAGAATGGTTCTAGGGGCTCTTAAATATGCCCCAAAATTTCTTTGGTAAATTTTGAGGCTGTTTGGAGCAATTGTGATGTCCAGTGGAGCTTGCACTCCCCCTTCTCTGTGCCCAGGTTGAGGGAAGGTTACAGCAGTGCATCAACCAGGGGAGCAACTGAACCATGCCACTAGAAGGTTACTGTGTGTGTAGATAGATAGAGTCTGTGTTTATTTTAGACAAGTTATGATAATCATACACTATCTGGTCTGAGATCTCCGTCAGTACAGGACCCCAGGTACATTTGGAACAACCTTTAGATATTGGTAGCGTGCCTGGTCCTTAGTAAGTAGACTTACATTAAGCATGAGACAATATATCAACATTTTATGAATAATCACATCTCAATTATGCATTTTATCAATTTTATTTCCCTATTGGTTACAATGCTAAGTCATCAAGTTAGGTCAAACTTTATTCAATCCACACAGAATTAGTTCATTAATGACCATCAATAACATAATTTAATCAGAACTTGAGATAACATATGCTTGAATGCTTCAACATAAGCCAATAAATATGAACACAACAGCATTAATAGCAGAGTTCAGCAAGCAGTTTGTCAATCATTAGTCAATGTCACCATCACCCAGTAAAGAAACCTTCCTAACTCAGATTAGCATCAGCATGTGGGACTTCATGCAAAACAATTTAGGAAAATATGAATTTGGAAAAACATCTAGCTAGAAGAAAAACTGAAAAAACAGCGCAGTTGGTACCTAGAAGAAAAGGCACAAAGTTAATCAGTCACATTATCATAACTACCTATCCACAGAATGGATCAGCAACAAAGTCAGTCTTCGTCTTCAGGTCATTAATAGATCAGCAACGCATCAGGCTCTCAAGAGTATGAGCCCAACGACAGAATCTCGAACCGCGTCTCCTGACGTCATCAATTCTCCCCTTGCATCTCTAGTTTGTAGCCCCTTGTCACAACCTTTTATTAGAGTTTTTCAGTCCATACCCCTAATTCCGAATTGGTCAGTCAATCAGCAGATATGACTCTAACCTATTATATTAATTTTTCAAATCTATGAGTTCTAATATTTCTTCTTTCTCATTTCACAGATTGGTCCACTGTACGAAGTCTTCATCATCCGGCTCTTCAGGTATCGAAAATGTTGAATGTTCCTCTTCAGTCAGTGCTCTCATTGTTCAAGTCCTGGGAAAGTACATTTAGCCTACTCTACACATAATTGTATCAAATTGACTTCATTATCTCGTGTCCATCGGTACATTACAGAAAATTCTAGCTAGGCAACTTTAACATTGGGTGGTTTAGGGTCGGGTCATGCACTGGCTTCTCTGCAGTGCGCTAGAAATTCAACTTCTTGTGTGAGGCCTGGAAAGACTAGGCCACAACCTCAGCTAAGTTAATTCTACAAATTAATGCAAACATAGATTAATAAATCTCAATATGACTTATTACTACATTATTTTTTATATGTTTTCATTATTTCACACAGTTTTTAGTTCTTTTATTACAACTTTTGCACAAGTGGCTTCCACAGTCCGTGGGCACATTTTCAAACGTGCACATTATTTTCTCTACGATTAATTTCTCTATTAACTTTTCATTAATCTAAAGATATAAACATTCATTAATAATTTCTAATTAGCATATCTGCACCAACAATACCATAGCTGAAAAGTGGTCCCACCTCATATGTGATTGACACATTGGTCCATTCTTCCTTTTTAGCTACAGCACTTTGAAAAGTGTGGGATTTTATTGTACTGAACTCTCAAAACAATTGCCCACACAGAACTGGCTGATGATGTTACAGAAAACTTTGGTCCACTTAGCAGCTGAGACGTGGAGGCCATAACAGCCCAAGTAGTTTTATTACTCTTTTCATTTCTCTGTAATGTATTTTTGCAAATCTCTTGGGCTGGCCCAGGGGTATAATGGACACCCACGCAGCCCCTGTGATGGGGGGCGTCTTCCCTACATGAAGAGAACCCCATCAGCATGTATTTTAGCGTGTCTCTCTAAAGCAGCTGCACTGTGCAGCATGCGCTGAGCTGACACCACACAGACCCAAGATTTGAAAAGAAACAAACTAATGTATTTGTTTCTCTTCACTCTGAACCTGTCAGGCACATTACATGAGTGGGTGGGGTCCCCTGAAAAAGAGCACCCTCGACAGACGAGAAAAGACAGGACAGAAATGACTGGAGCAGAGGTAGGGTTGCCACCTTTCCCAGAGAAAAATTACAACTCTCTCCCCATGTTTTAATATTCTGTAAGGGTCTGCACATGATTCTTAAGTCGAACTTTAAACAAAATAATCTGTATTCATTTTGACATGGCCTTTCTGTGTTTGTTTATTTAAGATGTCAGCCAAGGGTCATTAGGGCTGCTGAAAACACATTTCTTCTTACATTAACTGGTAAAGGTATGTATTGATAAGGGAAAGATAGGCCAGGCAGGACTTATATGATAGTCATTGCAAGTGATTCAATAGTGTTTCTATTAAAGGACCTGGATAGAGCTTTAAAGTTCTTGTTTACCTCAGGAATACTTTGAATATTGTGACAGGCAAAAGTTTAAATACCAATGCAGTACATATAGTTTAAAATTAATTGACAAATATATACCAGGAAAAGCACAGCACTGAAAAACGAAAGTGACCAGCTTTACTTAAATATTTGCAACCAACTTTGAACCAAAGTAGTCAACAAACCAGATTGCCTTTTTGTTACATAAAAGGATTCAGTTAATTCAATGTTTACCCATATTAGGATGCTGTATTATAAAACTGAGATCTCAAAGTCTCTTGTGCCAGATGTATCTTTTTTTTTAAACCTGGTTCTTGGTATTTTGCTTTTCCTGTTATAGTTAGGACTACAAGTACCAGAATGGAAGACATCAACTACTCACACCTGAAATGGAAACAGTTCACTGTGTAAGGTCTAATGGATTGTTTCTTGTCCAGATATGCAGCCTTTTCTGTCATTGTTTCCAGAAAGTACATTTGTGTTCTCATAGTGGGATAATTTTTGTAGGTTTCCAAACTAAAATCATTCTCTCATGTATAACAAGGCAGTCCTTGATACCAAAGCAGTGTCCGTGGGCCTACAAAGAAAGGAACCAATCACATGATTTAATTGGGCAGGTGATGATAAGGGAATTATTTCTGAAAGGAGATTCATGACATTATGAGAGGTCTGAATGTATTCAATTTGTATTGCTAAGTACGATTCCTGACACGGTTAGGGTAAGCTACCGGCAAAGGGTCCTTGAAAGTGCCTCAGGGAAAATGTCTGCTATGTATGCATAAAAATGATCTGTTTGGGGCAAAGACAAAGTTTTCCCCAATCTGTCACTCACAGTATTACATGTGAAGACTAGGCCTGGGTGGAATTATTAACTCCACTGGCAGAATTGGAGGAACATTGTAATTCTGTATTACTCTTGTAACATGCAATTGCTAACAAATTCTGTTGCACTGCCAGTGGAATTAATCTGCTGTGTTTGATTTTTAAACAGGGCTGGAAGAGGAAAGAGTCCCTCCTTGTTTAAAAATGATTCTTAAGCATAAAGGAACAGCTCCTTCTTCTGGCCCCCTTTAGTAATTACTGTATGCACTCAAGGGTATTAACTACAGTGCATATCCTTTGGTGCCCTTACAAACTCTGCAGTAATCACTTCAGGGTATGTAAGGGCAGCCAAGGGGTATGCATTGCAGTGCATTTGATATTTGGCAGTGCTATTTCTTAGCAATGCATCCTCACATCCATTTTTGGACTCAAGGGTGCATTATGTGCTAAGAAAATAGAGCCAAATGCCGACTCTGCCCAAACGCAGACTTCTGTTTAATCTTGCAGAATTATAATTGATTTTTAATTGAATTCCATGGAATTCCGCAGAGTCAACCTCAAACAATTAAGACCCATATTTAGGGAAAGTTAGCATCGCCTTAGCATAATTTATTTTGACGCCAAAGTGGTGCTAACTTAACTCCATATTTATATTTTGAAGCTAAACCCATCTAGCGTCTAAATATTGGAGTTAGCACCATTTTTAGGAAGCACCAACTCACCTTGCGTCAATGAGATGCAAGATAGGCGTTCCCTTCCTAAAAATGACACCAGCCCCCTAGTGCCATATTTAACTCCCGATGCAGAAACGACGCCCAACTAGGAGGTAGACCTAAATATTGGCACTAAGTCCGATTAGCGTTATAATTTAACGCCTGGTTAGACCAGGCGTTAAAGTGCTGGTAGGCCCATTCCCATTGGAAAACACCATGGAATAGGCACATAGATGCCCACCCAAACCCTCAGCATCACCACCACCCACACCACAGGGACACTACTGGAGGGGGGAGCCCATCACAGGTAAGTGTATGTGTGTGGTGTGCCACTTGTGGACCCTTGCATGGGGCCCCCTGGTTGGCACTGGGTATGTTGGGCTTGCCCTTGGAACACTGGTCCCCTGTGGTCAACATTGGGGTAGTGGTAATGACCGCTGTCTATAATTAGACAGGGTCAATTTGTGGCTGCTTGTTCATCAAAAAATTAAGCTATCCTGATTAGAGGCAGATATTTTGCCGCTAGTCAGCCTACCATCATTTTTGACCGACTAGCTAGTGTCTTGTTTTGAGGCGCAAGCCATTCTTTAGCTCCATTGTGCGTCATTTCTTTAAAATGACGCACGGATGGTGTTAGGGAATGGTGTTAACTCATATTAAGAAAAATCACGCACATCTGCGCTAGCGCAGTTGTGCGTCATGTTTCTTAAATATGGGTCTAAATGTCACACATGAACAGGTTTAAAGCTTGGTATCCCTGTTTAACATTGTTAAATGTAGGAATGGTGTCCCTTGCATATAGTATGAGGAGTTCTGAAGGGACATGTGATTTTTTTAAATCCAAGCAGATGCATTAAAAAGTTAACAGCATGCCTTACACTGAATGTGAATCCATGAACAAGTAATTAAAATCTGTTACCAGGGCTATTGGGATTATGCAGCATGAAAGGACCAAATTAAGCAGCAGGGTTGAATAATTAATGCATCAAGAAAGGGCAAATTACGCATTACTTCATAATTTTATCATTTTTTAACAAGTTATCGCTGCCTGTGTCAAGGCTGACCTCATTTGTACCAGCTTAACATACAGAAGAAAACAACAGAAAGGTGACCAATCACCTTTTGCATAGGTACTCCCACTGCACAGCAACACCTGTCACTGAGAGTTTAGTAACTTTTGATCTGTTTGAACAAGATTTTTTTTTTGCTGAAATCTGTAGCATGGGCTGCAGATGATGAGTTCTGTGGCAAATGCAGCAAGTTCATAATAATAATAATGATGTGGAAAACATGGCTGCTTGGGCCACCACATACATCTGCATTCTTTTCTCTATACATTTTTATTTTATGCATGGTTTCACAGACATCTAGCCAGACTATCAGTTGTGTCCCTAGAAGTGAATATTAGGATGGAACACATTAAGTCGCAGATAAACTGGTGCTACACCTGGTCATTTAGAATAAGTCATTAAAAGGAAAGAGGAACTGCCAATCTCAAACAATAGGAGCTCCACAAATGTATGGTAAATTAACTTTCTCTGCCAAAGTAAAAACAACTCACTTATTACTCACCCTTTGGTGGCTAGATTTAATTTGCACCTGCAGATCCCCTACAAACCTGCTATATTATTTAAGCAGCAGTGAGAGCAACATTCACTCAGCCCCTAATGTTAATGCTTGTTGATAAAAATAATAACAACATTAAAAAAGAAAATATGAACACAACTTGGGGCCCGCTTCACAAAGTTAACTTACAAGTAGTAAAGTTACAAGTGCCTTGTCCCTGCACTCCGGGCAGAGTCTCTGCACTTCAAAGTGAGATTCCACCGCAAGTATGGATATTCTGCCCTGAGTGAGGAGACTCCGCCCTGAGTGCAGAGACTCCATACTCGTAACTTTACTACATGTAAGTTACCTTTGTGAATCAGGACAAATGCTTTTAGTGTGCATCCTACAAAGATAACTTTTTCTCTTTCATGCTAAACGTATCATGGAAACTCCTGCTGGTGTCATGTGCATGCATGAGGCAATGGTGAAGTACTTCTACTGGAAGGTTGGGAACTGTGAGGGAATAGGCATTGTGGGAGGGCCCTCACCATTCCTTGCAGGAGGACCCGCTGAAGTTTTGTTATGCCAGTGGGTTGGCCAGGACATTCTTGCTAAGAATATGACCACATGCTTCACTGTGCTGTCATTCTCTAATAAAGGACATGATGATTTCATTGTGAATGTAATGTATGATCCGTGCAGCCTCTATTGGGGTTTGGCATTTCTTGCAGTTGTTGGTCAGGCTGAGGATTTCCCTGCTGTTTTTGACCCTGGCATGGTTCCCATACAGTTGCTGCCCTGTGGCATTTCAGTGTAGGCCAGTCCCTCACTCTCATCTGTTCTTCAACAGGTAAGAAAGCAGGTCTGCTGCCTAACTGGAACTGTCAGAGGTGGATGAATTGTGAGCTGGATGGAAGGTGTGATAAGACCCTCTGGTTCAGAAGGAAAATGTTCTCACCTTACAAGCTCCATGGCACATAGATCAAATGTTTCCAGGGTGATCATGTTAAAAAAGGGATGGTATTTTGACTTCTATAAGCACTTCAGGAGAGGTGCAGCTGTTTAAAGGCTGTTCCTGGATCAGCAAATTGCAGACAAGGTAGGCATTCCGAAATGCTTTTTATAATATAGATGTAACGCCTGAATCTCACTTGTGAGATCTGTCACACATAAAGAATTGAAATTGTATGAACACTGTGTCTTTGGATTATTTTTAATAATGCTAGAATATTTCTGGACTGGAAATACTAATTTCATGTATGGAGAAAGTTATTTACACACAAATACTGCCAAACTGATGAAACTATGGGGAAGCAGTTGCACCAGTAACAGTTGATTTTTAATCAGTAATACCTATAAAAGCTAAATTATAACTCCATTCCTGACGTTTTCCATACACATATCTCAAATAAAGAAAGCCTTGCTGGCAAAGTCAGGAGGTTTGACATTTGTATGACATGTGGATCTGGCAAGCACACACCACACATACATTGAATCTATTGGCATAACAATGCTCATTTGCCTAGTTGCATTGGAGAGCAAGCACAGACAAAAGCATCTGAAAAAGAAATACTGCAGAAAGTAAAGCAGACTTTGTAGGTATTCGCTACAGACAACTTTAGCTGTCTGTTGTGACCTATTGTTTCCAATCTCACAGTGTTCTAATTGGGTGAGCTGTATTATTCCACTACTTACTTGAGGTTTTCTTTCTGTTTAGGCACACCATAGTATTGCCTGTTTTTCTTTATTTCTCCTGCATCCCAACCCCTACACTCTGCTCACTGATCTTCTTTTTAACTCTCATCCCACCCTATCGCTTCATGTATTATCCAGCTTCCTGCTTGTCCTCCTATGTTTTTACGATTCTCATCTCCACCTATCTGTTGATCCCTACTGCTATCAAGCCCCCTTTTTCGTAATAAGGGCACAAAAAAATACAGAGTAGTCTGCTCACTGACGTTTTCATGCTCCTGAGCATTTTCTTTCTTTACTTTTAATTTTTTTTTTTAAAAGGGCACCAACCACGTTTGAAGAGTAAACTGAAAATGACAAATGGCAGCGAGGACATCATGAAGCATGCCTACGATTGGCGTCCATCTTGGAATGGCTTTTGTTTAACACAAGACCCATTCTAGGAGGGCCTCCCATGTGCCTTCCTGTGTGATACATATTTGCTTGGTCTTTTACTCCTGAGACCTATTGGCTTTGCCATAGCTTGTTCTATTTAGCTTCTTCCTAGTATTCTGCGTGTTGTTGATTTTGTTCAGGTATTTTGGATTTATTTGCTTTCTATGACTATGTAATCACACTTCAGAATCGCCCAGTTATATTCTGATCAGTCCTCCTGTACATCGGCAAGCGTCTTTTGTCAGATAACTCTGGAGGTTTTTCTACATTTTTCTGCATTTGTCTTATCAGTGTAACATGTTTTATGGAATACTGATCAAGTTCACATTTTGTACAATAGAGGATGGTCAACATGTCTATCAAAGGAGAAACCCTTTCCCCCTTTCCTTCTTATACACAAAAAAAACTGTTAAAAATTACCACCGTGCCAATTTTTCACATGGTCTAGATTTTGGGAAACGATTCTCCACCTGACATGACTGTACAACAATTACTGGCAAAGCCAATATACCCAGCCATTATTTTTTCATCTTTTTCTTTTTTTTAAATCATCCTACAGTCAAAGTGAAATTGATACTAGCATATAAATGACATTGGGCAACACAGAGAGCACAATACTGAAAATGTTTTTTAGACATAAGGCCAAAGTATGCCATTTTTCTACAAATCTGAAAAACAATCACTACTTGAGTAGATACATAAAAGTATGACAAACCTGAGCCAATTGTTGAAGTGTCCCATCAGCATAAACATTGTCTTCATGTAAAATTAGAAATGTGTAGCTATATATACCATGTTAGCTGTTAAAGGGTTTGTTTTGTGATTTCTACAAACAAGTCAAAATCAAAAGTCATATTTCTTGACCAACACTTATGAGTTTGTATATCCAACATCAAATAGCACCTTCTAAAAACAAAGCTATTTTAGAGCAACAGTACATGTGTGTCTCATCTGGCTAAATCATATCCTAAGTACTGAAGGTTCAGGATCTTTCCAAATATTTGCTATGATCAATTGTCCTACTGCCACAGCTCCACACAACATAATAGGCATGTAGATGGGCAAATCAATATATTGCAAACTCACTCCTAACCTCAACAAGGTTGTCTGTAGAGCTATTTATTCTTCTAGAATGTTGGGCAATTACTGTGCAATTTGCCACGACCATGTGCAGTCATTTAGGCTCACAAAAGCATATCTGCATGAAACACATTTATCTCATGACATCTAGGGTATGTATGATTATAGGTAAATCTTAGATCACTTGCGAGGGTATTGTATGACTGATGCTGCTGTTTTTTTACTCTGAGAGTGAACTGAGGCCTGCTAACCGGATCTCACTGCCAGTATTTTACCCCCATACAAAGTACATGTCAAATTAGATACACCCAATTGGCAATGTCTGACTTAATCAAAAGTCGCAAGTAAGTGGTTCCCAGGATATGTAAGATAGAGTGTTCAATCAGGGCTGCAGCACTATTTGTGCCACCGTTCATATGACAAGGTACAAAGTGGCTCCAAGTCTGCCACTGCAGACTGGAAGGACAGAGTTTTCACTGCCAGCTCAACTTTGCTAATCAAACCAAAGGCAAAGCCACCTTATCCCTTAACATTATAAATAGGTATCTCCTAAGGACGGCCTCTGGAGTCCTATGGCAGGGAGCTGTAGTTTGATAGATAAGACATGTTTTCTGATATGTCTTAGTACCACCACTTCCAAATTCTCGTCTTGCTGTGGGTAAAGTTGGTAGCCCCATTGGCCAACACAGGGGGGTGATTGGGTGGCATTCCAACCCAGCTAACTTTTGGCAGGAACTATCAGCCTAGATCGCATTAGGTATCAAATTATTTATGGCATTAAATGTGACCTGATGGCCAGGTATAAATGCCACTGTTAAAGGTAGGCAACTTTTAGAAAGTTGACACTCTCTGCTCGTCCGGCAGCCTCACAATACACAGCTTTCTGGCCGACTGCTCATCCAGCAGCCTCACATAAACAGCTTTCTGACCACCTGGGGGACATGTGAATGACTCCCAGGCTCAGGAACAAAGGCAGTGCTGCAGCAGCAAGGTGTCACCTCCTCTGTCAGGATGGCCACTCGGGGTTTGAGCCCAGAGGTAAGCTTCAAAGCGAAGGGTGATGGGCCGCCTGGCTCAACACCCCTGAGCAGGATTCCTTTTGTTCTTGTAGACAGCATGGAGACAGAGCCAGAAAAGGGAAACTCACCTGCAAACTGGTTTTAGAGTGGGGGTGTAGCCCTGAGGTAGCCACACCTCAAGGGTGGGATACTAAACTCCTGATGACCAAGAAAATGTTGTGCCATCTTGAAAGGAGCAAGAATGTGACATTCTGGGATAGCCAAATGCCACATATCACCAGAACTTCATTACTAGGTGTCAACACCAGAGCAGTGCGCGCTCTATTGGCGACAAAAATGCAAAAACCCAGCACTCTCAAAACAACGTAATTTATGCATTGTGCTTATATGTTGTGGTTTAACCTTTTGCATTGCAGAGTTCAATCCTGAAAACTTATTTTTAATATGCTTACAAATACTGTTCCTTTGCAATGTATTGCTGCAGGTTTTCAGAGTGTGTTAGGGTGTGGTCCCTTTCCAGGGCCTTCCAGAGACTTTCCCTGCAACATGCCTGGGCGTGGTTCTGGGCTGGGCCAAGACTCTATAAGAGAGAGCCAGCCCAACTCCCAGTGCTCACTATTCAGAGGTCCCGGTGCAGAGCAGTAGCTTCTTCCTGAGCTCCTGTCCCGGCGGCCTATTTGGATCTTCCAGTCTTCTGCCCTTCTTCCTTCATTGGTGATCATTGTTCCAGGCGGTAAGACGGTGGTTGGACTATCCCGACACTGTTATATAGAATTTTCATATTCTTGGTTTAATTCTTAAATGAGTAATAGATTACTTGCGCGCTACCATTTCTTGACATTTATATGGTAGTTTACAAATAGGCAAGACGCGCAATTTGTTTCATAAAGGTCTGACTTTGTTATTCATTGCGTGCTACCATTTCTTGACATTGGCATGGTGGCTAAGAATCGTCAAGATGCGCGATTCGTTTTATGGTGTTTAAACATTGTTGTCCACTGCGCGCTACTATTTCTTGACATTTACATGATGTTTTATGAATTGGCAAGACGCGCAACTCGTTTCATGAGGATGTAACTTTGTTGTTTATTGCGCGCTACCATTTCTTGACATTTACATGGTGGCTTAAGAATCGGCAAAAGAAGCCCGATTCGTTTCATTGTACTTTGATCTTGTTATTTATTGTGAGCTGTTATTTCTTGACATTTACATCGTGTTTTACAAATCATCTAGAAGCGCAATTCGATTAATGATGATTTGACTTTGATATTCATTGCATGCTACCATTTCTTGGTATTTTACATGGTGACACTCGAATCGGCAAGACACACGATTCTCTCCTCGAGTTTAATTCATGTTATTTATTGTATGCCACTATTCTAAGATATTTATTATATAATATTTGCGTTGACAAGTTATGTGATTTGTTTCCTGAATCCATATTGTGTTATTCATGGTGCACAATCCTTTTATGGTGTTTACTATATATATATATATATATATATATATATATATATATATATATATATATATATATATATACATGTATATATATACATATATATATAAATATATCTGAAATATGTGCAATTTGTGTTGAAACATTTTAAGGCTAGAGTTTCTAGATGCAATATTGTATGGTCCTAGTATACATTCTCAAAACAGGATTTATATGACTGGTTTAAAATGTAGTCAGAATGTTTTTTCTGATTCTCATGTAAAGGAAAGTACTTGAATAAGAACGTTTTCATTTAATTCATCTTGATTCCCCTACAGGTATCCCGCCATCTTGAAACTTAGTCATTTTAAACTTAACTCTTAGATTGTTCATGTTTTCAGAGTGACTAGGCTTAGAATCATAGTCTAGTATTGATTTCAGGAGATATAATTTTCTTATTGTGTGTTCCAACCTTTTTCTTACTACAGGTCTCCTTCCCAGCTGTTCCCTTCCTAATCCCCTCTTCCCCTCTTGAACTCTCTCAGTCTCTGTGATTTATCTATCAGAGTCTTGGAGCTGTTCAGTGGTGGACGTGTTGGGAACGTGCACAGACCCGAGGATCTGGTGACTCTGACACTAGGTGGGAACGGACCCCGGTAGCCCAGTGGCTTGTGGCTCTGTGGTCCCCTCAGGACACTTTCCTGGGATAAATATGGCACCCTGACCCTCAGATTATGCTGGAATCAGAAAGCGGACCAAATAAGGATGGCCCAGCTGCCCTTGAACCCACACAAAAAGCATGCTCAGAAGGACTGCACCTGCTGCACTTTGGTCTAGCAAAGACTGGACTGTACCTATGGCTCCTGACTCAGCAAAAAGTTGACTTCGAGGGACTCTAGCCTCTGTGCCAATTTTGCCGCACTTCACCCATCGACTGAGGACTCAGGACCACTCCATTGAGGCCTATGGTTGTTGTCCTGTAAAGTTTGGATCTTGCCTTAAAAATTCTCTTGTGGCCAGGCATCTGTCCAAATTATCCTTTCTGGTCCCCTGGACCTCTGTCTTGCTGGACTTGGTTTCCCAAATTGGGCTGAAGTTGTTGAACTAACTTTTACAAACTTTTCAAAAGTTTTCAAACTTTTTGTTGGCCAATGCTTGTTTGCAGTTGATATAAATGTTACTTATTACTTCTAAAATCTGTATCTCTGGTACTCTGAACCCTCAAGTGGAATTTGATGGCTAAGGTCTCTAAAAATTTATATAAATCTAATCTATTTTCATAAATTGGTGTTGTGTAACTTTTGTGTTATATGACTTTCTTATTTTGTTGTTTGGTGCTGTTAAAAGAGTTACTCCTTGTTCCTTTGCTAAGCACTAGTGCTCGCAGTCACAGCTACCTGTGTTTGAGCTTAAGGTTAAGTAAATGTACCTGACTACAGACAAGGCGTTATTTGCAAGTGTACTGGACGATAAGGCTTCCCAGTCATCTCATATAATACATCCAAATCCTAACATTGATGTCCAGAGGTGGGATCCAGAACTTGTGTTGAGCTGTATCAGACAACTAATAAATTAGTAACATACCGAAAGAGTTTTTGATAGTCAAGAAGTAAAAATGTGGCCAAGTTCTGACAATCTAACGCACCTGCTTCAAAAAAGAATAGTCAACAGAGTTGCTAAAAGCTTTTTCCTGCTACTGAAAAGTCTTCAAGGACGTAAGGTTAAGGAATCTAGGGCCAGATGTAGCAAAGTCCGAGTTTGCGAGTCGCAAACCCGGATGCAGGATGGTGTCCCTGACACCATCTGTGGATTGCAAGGGGGTTGCACAGACCCACCTCATTAATATTAATGAGGTGTGTCGCAATTTGCGACACCCTTCCGATTCGCAGCACTCCTAGGGATGGTGGCCTGCTGGAGACAGCTGTCTGTGACTGCTTTTCAATAAAGCAGTTTTTTTTTTTGTATTGCAGCCCGTTTTCCTTAAAGGAAAACTAGTTGCAACACAAACGAAAAAATGAAACATTTGTGTTTCATTTTTTCAGAGCAGGCAGAAAATGTTTTCAGGGCCATTCACAAAGGGGAAGTGGTCCCATAGGGACCCCTTCCCTTTTGCGAATGGGTTAGCACCCATTTGAAATGGGTGCTAACTGCGAATTGCTTTGCGACCACGTTCGCGGTCACAAAGCAATTCTACATCGCGATGTGAATCGCAAATAGGAAGGGGAACACCCCTTCCTATTTGCGAGTCGCATTCCCATTTTACGAGTCGGTAACCAGGTTACCGACTTGCAAAATGTGAATGAGCATCGCAATGTGCTTTTTGCATGGCGCAAACAGGGAATTTCGCTGTTTGCGCCATGCAAAAAGCTTTGTACATCTGGCCCCTAATTGGCTACCTTGCCTACAATGAAAATCAATGAGCTGAGGGCTTTGGGTAAAGAAAGGAAAATCCTTCCAGGAGTCTCAGCCAAAAAAAGACGACCTGGAGAAAGCTCTCAAAACCTGAAAAGAGGCAAGAAAAGCACAGACCGCACTGGGGGATGAGATTACCCCAGAGAGTGAGGATGAGGATGACAACAATGATTGATTCACAGGAGGGGACCAGGAGAGTGTGGTCCCCACAATTCGTTCAAGGCACGGCTTCTTGTCCTGGAGTGAAAGGAGCTTCAAATCTGTGAGGAGGTTTAAGGACCTAGAGGCCCAGCTTAGCCTCTTCACACTGCAAGAGAGGGAGCTGGCCCTAGAAGAAAATAGATTGTTCCTGGGGGAGAGAAGGATCAAGCTGGGGATGAGACCCCAGCAGGTTGGTGGCAGCAGCAGAGTGACAGAGGTAGATACTGAAGGAATCTATGAACCCAGGTTGCCTAGATACACTGAGTGTACGCACTAGGATATCCAAGAGGTCCTCAGGTAGTGAACACAAAAAAAGGAGGACAGGCCCCCCCCCCCATCAGGGGGAAAGATGAAGGGAAGTTTAAAAAGTCTCAGAGAGACCCAAAGAGTCCCCAAAAGAAGCCCTGGGGGACCAGCACAATATCCCAAACTAAGAGGAGGGGGTATCAGGGAAATAATTTTGGCCCTTCAACAGATGGGGTATGCTTTGACTGTAGACAGCAAGGGCACATGAGGGGCGATGCAGCGGGCAGGAAAATGTCACCCACTGGTGACACTCCCAAGGAGATTGTCTGTTTGGGGATTGATGTGGAACTTGTGCCTGGGGATTACAAAGGGTACACTGAAGCCACATTAGTTTCTCTAGGTGGTGAAGAAATTGAACCTTTGGTTCACTAGCCTGCCAGTATGGTAAAGTACAGGAAGAGGCCAAAAATTAATGGGGGGGGGAGTTCATACTTAGAGGGATGCAGGTGCCAGCATAATCATGGTTACGGCTTAGCTGGTTTTCCCACAGTCAGATCTGAACAGATGAGTGCCTAAAATAGTCAACTCTGACAATGTCACAAAGTCACATCTCATAGCTGTGGTAGACTTTGAGTGGGGAGGGGTTACTGGCACTAAGAAAGTAGACGTGTCCCCTGCCATCCTAGAGGTGTGTCTACTGGGCAACAACCTTGAACCTTCTTCCTAGGCAGAGAGTGGAAAGAAGGACTCATTCGGAAATGTTGGGTCTCCCTGAGTGAGTTTGTGTCTCCAGTAGAGCACAGAAGGCCTTAAAGGAAGGACAAGGGACACTGGATCCTGAAACACTGGACCCAGTCCCTTGTGACAAGAGAAAGGGCAGGAAGCCTAGGAAAGCTTATGCAAAGTGTCCTCAGAGCTAGCAGGAGTAAAAACCTCAGGGTGAGGGCCGGGTCTCTGAAGAGGAGGATGCTGCCTTGAGAGACTTGCCTGACTTGGCAGAACTTCAAGGAGGAGCTGGTCCCTGCAAAAAGGAATTGAGCCTGGGACAGACGACTTGTTCTACTCTTGAGGGCCTGAGACAGTCAGCTGTCAGATTGGAGGAAGGTGATGTCAGTAGTTTCCATAAGGTATGCTGGGAGGAAGGAAGGCAAGGGACTCCAAACCTGGGGCAGCGAGGAGAGTGGTGGTCCCATGACTTCCCCTTGGATGAGAATCCAGGGCAGACTAAAACCTGGGACAGGTTAGTCAATCATTTCTGTAGGTCCCAGATGTCAGAAAAAGTGAAGTTTTGCCACTCTTGTGTGACCTGTCAGTCCAGTGGCAAGGCAGATAGTAAACCAAAGGGCCCCCTGATACCACTTCCAGTGCTGGGGGTTCCCTTTGAGAAAGGTGGGGATTGATACTGTCGGTCCCCTAGACCCACCTACTGCCTCAGGACATAGGTTAATTCTGGGGGTAGTGGTCCATGCTACTAGATACCCAGAAGCCATACCCCCTAGGGCAGCTGCTGCTCTTGCACTAGCCAGGGCCTTACTTAGTATTTTTAATACTCTGGGCTTCCCTAAAGAGGTCATTTCAGATAGGGGCACTAAGTTCATGTCTGCCTATCTGAAAGCAATGTGGGATGAGTGTGGAGTGACTTACAAGTTCACTACACCTTATCATCCACAAGGAAATGGACTTGTTAAAAGATTTAACAAGACCTTGAAAGGCATGATCATGGGCTTATCAGAGAAACGCAGAAGAAGATGGAATGTTCTTCTCCCATGCCTGTTAGTTGCCTACTGGAAGGTTCTTCAGAAAGGTGTAGGTTTTAGCCCTTTTGAACTGCTCTTTAGGCACACTGCCAGGGGCCCTTGTTTTGTACAAAAAGTTTGGGAGAGACCTCTCAAAGAGCTTAAAGAGGACATCCTAGATTATGGAAGAGGCCTTCCCTCAGGAAAGGCTGAGTTCATGAAAAAGGCAAACAAGAACTTGGAGGCTAGCTAGGAGCTTGTCAAGCACTGGTATGATCAAAAGCCTTCTAAGGTACAACCTGGGCAATTGGTTGGGTGTCAGAGCCTGTAGCACCCAGAGCACTCCAAGACAAATGGACTGGGCTATTATCCTATCTTTGAAAAGAAGGGAAATGTCACATATTTGGTGGTTTTAGGTATCCCAAGGAACACTCGTAGGGTGATACATGTGAACATGCTCACATTACATCATGACAGAGCAGACATTACCATGCTCATGGTGACAGATGATGGAGGAGAGGAAGAAAGTGACCCTCTCCCAGACCCGATATCCACCAATGTCAAAGATGGTTCCGTGGAAGGATTAGCACTTTCTCCCACTTTGACAGCTCAAGAAGAAGAAGGACTGTCTCAACTTGCTTGGCAATTCTATGGGTTATTTTTCTTGACTCCAGGTCTGACAACATGATGTACCCATGATGTAGACACAGGTGATAGTTTACCTATCAAAATAAATTTTACAGGTGGTCAGATCAAGTCAAGGCTAGCATAAAAGCAGAAGTTGATAAAATGCTAAAGTTAGGGGTGATTGATCCCTGTAATAGTCCATGGGCCAGCCCAGTGGTATTGGTGCCCAAAGCAGATCCCACAGGAGGGAAATCTGAGCTAAGATTTTGTGTGGACCATAGAGGACTGAATGCAGTGACCAAGACCAATGCTCACCCCATTCCAAGAGCTCATAGGCAGGTTGGGGCCTTCAAAATATCTTAGTACGTTTGACCTGACTTCAGGTCATTGGCAGATAGCCCTCATACCAGGAGCCGAGGAGAGGTCTGCCTTTTCAACCCCAGAAGGCCACTTACAGTTTAGAATAATGCCTTTGGGTTGAAGGATGCACCTGCCACCGTCCAGAGGCTGGTGAAGACAGTACTTTCAGATCTGGGAAGTTTCAGTGAAACATATCTAGATGATATTGTTGTCTTGAGTTCCACCTGGGAGGACTACCCCAAGGAAGTGCTTCAAGCCCTTCAACAGGCAGGACTGACTATCAAGGCAAGTAAGTGATATGCAGGTTAAAGGTCTGTAGTGTACCTGGGCCACCACATTGGAGGCCATGTACAACCCGTTCAACCTAAGATTCAGACAATTCTGACTTGGGACGCTCCAAAGACTCAGACTCATGTGAAAGCCTTTATAGGCCTCAATGGGTGATATAGGAGGTTTATGAAGGGCTATAGTACCATTTTAACAGAAGTAACCTCTAAGAAACAGCCAAGGAAAGTAATTTGGACTCACTCCTGTGAAAAGGCCTTTGACACCCAAAAGGAAGCTCCGTGCTCAGCACCTGTCCTAAAGGCACCCAACTTCACCAAAGACTTTGTTGTCCAAGTGATGCTTCAGAACTTGGGATTGGGGTAGTTCTATCACAGATGAATGACCAGGATCAAGATCAATCAGTTGCATGTACTATCAGTCAGCTCCACTCCAGACAGCATCATTGGAGTGTCATTAAGAGGAAAGCCTTTGCTGTGGTTTGGTCCCTCAAAAAGTTAAGACACTACTGTTTGGGACTCACTTCAAAGTTCATACTAAACACAGACCTCTCAAATGGCTTATGAAGATGATATTAGAAAATTCCAAACTGTTGAGATGGTCCATCTCCCTACTGGGTATTGAATTTACAGTGGAACATAGATCTGGGACTGACCATGCTAATGCAGATGGCCTTTCCAGGTTGTTCCACTTAGATGATGGCAACCACCAGAATAAGGATGAAGTTAGTCATCACCTTTCATCTGGATGGGGATCATGTAAGGAAATGCCTCATTTTGCATGGTCACCGCCACCTTTGTGGACTGATGCTACTGGGATTTTGACTTTCAGAGTGCACTGAAGCCTGATAATCAGCCCTCAGTGCCAGTATTTTAATCCTGTGCAAAGTACATGACGAATTGGAACCACCCAAATGTCAATGCCTGACTAACTTATAAGTCCCTAGTATGTGGTACCCAGGGCATGTAAGACAGAGTGCTCACTCACTGCTGCAGCACTGTTTGTGCCACCATTTGTGTGACGGGGTACAAATGGCTCCCAGCCTACCACTGTTGAACTGGAAGGACACTGTTTTCACTGCCAGTTCAACTTTGCCATTCAAACCAATTGCAAAGACACCTCATCCCTTAACATTATATGTAAGTCTTCCTAAAGGAAGGCCTGTGATGTCCTATGGCAGGGAGTGGTATTTCGTTAAGTAAGGCATATGTTTACAGATATGTCTTGACAGCAACACTTTCAAATTGTTGTTTTGCTGTGGGTAAAGTTTTTAGTCCCATGGGCAACACAGGGTTACTGGTTGGCATCCCAACCCGGCTAAATTTTGACTGAGACTGCCAACCTAGGTCATACGAGGTATCACATTAATCATGGCATTAAATGAGACTTGATGGCCAGGTAGAAATTAATATCAGTATTAAAGGTAGGCAACTTTTAGAAAGTTGCTACTCTGTACTCTGCTTGCACAGTAGCCTCACAAAGGCACACAGACAGCTTTCTGATGGCTGGGGGAGACGTGTAAATGACTCTCAGGCTCAGGAACAAAGGCAATGCTGAAAGATGGCCACTCCGGGTGAGCTTCAAAGGGGAAGCCGCCTTTGATGGGCCATCCGGCCAAACTCCCCTCAGCAAGACTCCATTTGTTCTTGTAGACAGCATGGAGACAGGGCCAGTGTGGGAAAACTCACCCCTAAGCTGGTTTTACCATGGGTGTGTGGCCCTCAGGTAGCCACATCTCTAAGGTAGGCTACCAAGCTCCTGACAATTGAGGAAGGGCAGTGCCATCTTGAAAGGGGCAAGAATGTGGCATTCTGGGATAGCCAGATTTCAAACGTCACAGGAACTTTGTCACTATGTTGGAGGGGACCCAGTAGCTCATTGACTAGTGCCTGTGTGGTCCCCTCAGGACACTTTCCTGGGGTACATATAGCACCCCTAGCATCCTGACCCTCAGATGACACTATAATCAGAGAAAGGCCCACAGAGGGACTGCCCAGCTTCCCTTGGACCTGCACAAAGAGAGGCTGCATGCTTGGAAGAACTACCCTGCTGCACTTTGGACTAGCAAAGATTGGAATGTGCCTACAGCTCCTGACTCAGAAAAATGTTGATTCCCAACATCTAACAACAGCAGTGACTCAAAGAATCAGTCAAATAATCTCCTGGAACCAGGTTGAAGGGCACAAGAGCTGAAGTTGTCCAAGTTGCAAAGTTGGTAGCCACTGCAGAAGTTTTGCCACTACAATTTAATAGGAACCCAGGTGGGCAAATCTGAGATAGCCAAATCCTGCACCCATATCTGCTAACCACAGGAGTGAAATTCAAGACTGGATTTGTTGTACCCAAGGGACACTAGCCCCCACCAATGGATTTTGCTCCAACAGTGTGCAGACTGACCAGTACTCCAGCATCGGCTGGTTGGCTACTGAAGCACAGAGGACTTTGAATGACCCCGACCTTTGTTGCCAAGTTCACCATACACACCTGTGAACTGCACCACAGCCAAAGCTTCATTTGAGCATCTTTTTGCCTCCATGCCTCAGCATCAGGGCCACTCCATTTATGCCTATGGCGGTTGTCTTGTAAAGTTTGGATCTTGCACTAAAAACGCTCTGGTGGCCATGTAACTTTCCAAAGCATCCTTTCTGGCCCCCTAGAACTCTGTCCTGCTGCACTTGGTCATCCAACCCAGGTATTAGTTGTTAAACTTTCTTTGACAAACTTTTCAAAAGTTAACAAACTTTTTGTTGGCCAATGCTTGTTTGCTGTTGATATTAAAAAAATCATTTCTTACTTTTAAAATCTATATTTCAGGTCTCTAAAAATTCATATAAATGTAATCTTTTTTTATAAATTGGTGTCTTGTTTTATTTATGTCATGTCATGTGACCTTCTTATTATGTTGTTGGCTGCTGGTAAATGCTTTCCATATTGTTCCTTTGTTAAGCCTTACTGCTCGCAGTCATAGCTACCCGTTGAGCTTAAGGTTAAGTAAGCATACCTGACTGGACCCAAGGTGGCACTTGTGAGTGTACTGCCAGATAAGGCCTCCCAGCCATTTCGTATTGTACACCCAAATCCTCAAAGGTATAATATACATGATGAAACATTATAAGATGTTGACGAATATACTGTGCACAGGTAAACATCTTGTAAGACAGAGATGGTGAGGATCAGGGCATTAGGAAATATGAGCCCAACAAGAGCATGAGATGTATGACATGAAGAGAATTCAGGAAAGTTAGACTGAAAGATTTGGTGGACTGGTCAGAGGTGGCTGAGGCTCCAAGGTATCAGGCGAGCCTTATAGGTCAAGACCAATAAGAGACTAATCAGAGGGCTGCAACGAGATAAGGCAGGAGGTTCCAGGAAAAATTTTGAGCTACCAGAAATGGTGGCCAGTTGCCTTACAACTGCTTATTTGTATGGATCTCCGACTTGTTCTTCACGCCCACTGTTTGCTCCTTGCTGTACCTTTGGTGTTTTCCTGATTCCTTTCCTTGTTTCTTTCCCTCTGTATAGTTGTCTACTTTATTTGGCCTACTGGCTCTATAACCTGCTATCGAACTGACTACCTATCTGGTGTGTTCCTTCAGTGCTTCCTCCTGAAGCATTCCTCTGGGTTCACAGCTGCTGCACCTCAACTCGTCCACTTTCCAATCCTCAGGCGTTCCAAGTGGCTAGACGTTTACTGGTACTGTTAGCCATTTACCAGCACTCCCTAATGAGAACCTGGTAATCCATAGACTGGTGTACGGGTAGTGGATATAGGTGTCATGTCTTTTATTAACTCTTGTGTCCTTTAGGTGGTAATGGAAACACATGTGCAAGTAAATGTTTGTCTGAAAATGTACCGCTATGTACTAAAAACAATGGTTCACCTGGAATTCTTTTATACAAACTTTGAGGGCGGCGAAGAAATTCATTCTAGCCATACAATTAATTTACTAAAACCACTAATAGACTCTGTTCTAGTAGGTGCTTTTAATTAAATCAGAAAAATATAGACCCTCATTACAACCCTGGCAGTCGGTGGTAAAGCGGTGGTAACACCGCCAACAAGCCGGCGGTAAAAGAAATGGAATCATGACCATGGCGGAAACCGACAACACATACAGCCACTTTAATACTCCGACCGCCACGGCGGTAGCAACAATCACCACAGTGGTAACCCCCAACAGTCAGGCAGAAGACAAGGTTCCGCCCACTGTATTACAAGAGGCCTATCCGCCACCTTTTCCGGAGCGGTACCAACGCCATCAAAAGCACGGCAGAGACAGTGTTCTGAGGGAAAGCGACTCACCTCTCAACACTCAAGGAAGAACCAGGACATCATGGAGCCCGAGCTGCAGGTCTTCCCCATGCTGGTGTATCTACTCATATACCAGGAATACCAACGCCGGCGACGACGACCACGGTGAGTACTGCACCTAGCACACAGGGAAGGGGGGAGGAAAAAGAGAGTGACACACACAATACGCAACACCCCCACCCCCAACACCATACACACAAACACATGCAACAACATTACATATACACCCCATAACCCTCAGGAATAACGCAAGTACAAAAGAAATGGAGTAAAATTTGTGTTATATTAGAAATAGTTAGAAATACGTTTATAATTCAAAAACAGTTTTTACAAAATATACAATATTTACAAAAGGCGGGACAATGTCCACTCAAAATGTCTGTTGCCCACTGGGCCAAAACACATAGGCCAAGCCCACACTTGACTCCTGCCTCAATATGGAGAGAACACTTCAGCGGCATCAGGTCAAAAACACACAGGCACCTCAGGGGGACAGGGAATGGGGGGGTACCTCAGCCGTAAGATGGTGCAACGCCACTGCTCCTGGAGGGGGCTCCATGCCCACTGCTTGGTCCTGGGGAGTGCAAGGCCACAGTCTCTAAAGTGGGTGGTTTGCCCTCTGCGTGGTCCTGGGGAGTGCAAGGCCACAGTCTCTCAGGTGGGTGGTTTGCCCACTGCTTGGTCCTCAGGAGTGCAAACCCACAGTCTCTCAAGTGGGTGGTTTGCCCACTGCGTGGTCCTGGAGAGTGCAAAGCCGCAGTCTCTCAAGTAGATGGCTTCTCCACTGGTTCTGGGGGGGGGGCTTTGTGCCCATTGTGCTTCATCCTGCCAAGGATAGGGTGAGTGGATGCCTTCTTCTACTGGTTCTGGAGGGGGCTTTGTGCCCAGTGTGCTTCATCCTACCAAGGATGGGGTGAGGGGATGGCTTCTTCCACTGGTTCTGGAGGGGGCTTTGTGCCCAGTGTGCTTCATCCTGTCAAGGAGGGGGTGAGTGGATGCCTTCTTCCACTGGTTCTGGAGGGGGCTTTGTGCCCAGTGTGCTTCATCCTGCCAAGGATAGGGTGAATTGATAGCTTCTTCCACTGGTTGTGGAGGGGGCTTTGTGTCCAGTGTGCTTCATCCTGCCAAGGATAGGGTGAGTGGATGACTTCTTCCACTGGTTCTGGAGGTGGCTTTGTGCCCAGTGATGCAGCACATGGGGTGTGCAAGGTCACAGTCACTCACCTGGGTGTCAGATCCTCACAATTTCTGTGGGCAGGATGCATGACACACCATGGATGCAGGACTACAGTCCATCCGCGAGCGGGGATGGCTGTAAAGTGGTTGCAGTGCCGGTGCAGGTGTCAGTGCTGCCAGTGGAGGGGGAAGCCTCCAGCCCTTCCCCTGCAGCCTCGGACAGCTGCCCACTGGGGGCGGTGTTGCTTGCCGCAGTGCTTGCGGCGCTGCTGGCCGCGGTGCAGGTGGCTGTGCTGCCATTGGAGGGGGGAGGCTCCAGCCCTTCCCCTGCAGCCTCGGACGGCTGAAGTGCACTGGCTGGTGTTCTGTGTCCCTTTCTGCCCTTGGCAGATGGTGGTGCCTCCTTGCTTCTGCCAGCTGGAGTCTTTGCCTTGGCCTTGCTGGCTGGTTGTGCCTCCTTTTCCTTGCTGGATGCTGTCCCCTTTTTGCCCTTTCCTAGTGGCGGAAACTTCTTCGCCTTGGCAGGTGTTGGTGGCACACTGGCTGGGCTGATGGGTGCCTCCTTAGAGCCTCTCAGAGCTACAGAAACCACAGCGGACATGGACTTGCTGGCTGAGGTGCTAGGCTGGGTTCTGGCCACCCTAGCCCGAGGTGAAGGACTGGGGGGGGGGAGGGGTAGGGAAGAGGTCAAGGGTGGCGAGGAAAAGCTTCTTAGGGACACTGGGGCAGGAAGAGGGTGAAGGTTTTGGAGTGAAGGAAGAGAATGTGGTTGTATGAGGGGTCAGCCTGCTGTATTTGGGTGCAGGTGCATGAGCTGGATGCTGTTGTGAGGTGGATGCCGGTTGGCTGGGTGTGTGCTTGCGTTTGTGTACAATGGGAGGAGGGGTCACAGACACAGTTGGAGAGGACACAGGTGTCGTGTGCATGGATGTGGGGTTGGTGACTGCCAGTAACGGGCGTGTAGTTATAGGCGTGCTGGTGATAGAGGTAGTGGATGAGGATGTAGTGCATGCAGGTGTGAGTGGAGACGCTACTGGGAGGGAGGTGGACAAGGAGGAGGAGGGGGACACAGTGGAGGTAGTGGATGTTGGTGTGTCTGCTTCTGGATGGTCTTTGTTTGAGTGCCTGTGGGATGTGTGGTGCTTGTGTTTGCCTGAGCCACTTCTGTGTGTTCATTCGGGTGAATGCTGGTCTGAAGTTGTGCTTGGGATAGGTTGGGGTTCAGGGGATTGGGACTGGGTAGAGGAAGTTGGAGGGGGGAGGCTGGAGACAGGGACAATGGCTGCCATCAGTGTGGAGGCCAGAGCCTGAAATGCTTTCTGTTCGGCCGCCACGCCAGAGTGAATGCCCTCCAGGTATGTATATCTTTGTTGCAAATGCCTCTCAACACCTTGGATGGCATTCAGTACGTTGACTGCCCAACAGTGAGGGATCTCAAGGTCAATAGCCTCCTCATTGAGGGCAGCAGGGATGACTAGGGCAGGGCCTGAGGTGCCTGGGGTGAAGGAGATGCCCACCCTCCTGGGTGAGTGGGCACAGGAAACACGCTGAGAGGCTACTGGGAGGGCGGTGCTTGTACGGGGGTGGCAGCTGTACCTGTTGTTGGGGTGGGCACAGACGTGTCCGCTACCGCCAGGGAGCTTCCATCGGAAGAGGAGTCGCTGTCAGTAGTGTCCCCTCCTGTCTCCGTCGTGGTGCTCCCTTCGCCCTCCGTCCCATGGTGCCCTCAAGGTCGGTGGATTTGGCCTCCAGGCCCAAGTGGGATGCAGCTCGCTCCGTCGCCGATGCCTCTGCTCCTCTGCCAGATTATGCTAATGCACACAAGGACAGGGTGACAAAACAAAAAGGGGGGGGGAGAGACAGAGGATACACTTGGTCGATGCCAGCAACAACACTACCGTTGGCGTCCACAACACGCAGGGATTAGCCCTATGCACTAGGCCTTGCACTGCCAGTTAGAATGCTAGTCACCAGCCGATGGGGTACATTGCCCAGCGCCATTAGCTGCACACCTGAAACCAACAGGACCCTGCCCAGTAGTAGAAGCCTACAAGCACTATTGAGGTTGGAGTGCTTCAGAGCCTGACCAACAAGGAACCTAACCCTGTCAGTTCACCCTGGCCTAGGGGTACCCACAGCTCACATCTCCCACCCAGGTACAATCTTAACGCACGCAAAGTAATGAATCAGAATCTGTACTCACCCCCTTGTGGCTGCTGTGATGCCTTCAAGCGCCCATCCAACTCCGGATAGGCCACCGCTAGGATGCAGAACATCAGAAGGGTCAGGGTATGACAGGCATCCCTTCCTCGTTGGGAGGCCAGCCCCAGCTGGGCCTCTGCTGTCTTCCTTGCCCAGTGGCACAGGTCCTCCCACCATTCACGGCAGTGGGTGCTCTGCCTGTCAAAGACCCCCAGGGTCCGCACCTCCTTGACGATGGCATGCCAAATACCCTTTTTCTGATGGGCGCTGACCTGCCGGAAAATATGCATAGAAAAAAGGGATTAGTTATACCATCCGGAATGTTACACTCATGTCCCACAATATCCCTCCCATCCCCTTACGCACAGACATTGACCACCAGACATACAGCACTCTGCCCAGGACCCCACAGCCCCCCCACAGAGGCTTACTCACACAGCAATCCATACAATCATGGCCAACGCATCATGCTCACAGTGTACTCACCTGTTTCTCTGGAGGACCATAGAGTAAAGTATACTGGGTTAGGAACCCATCCACCACTCTCTCCAACTCCTCCGAAGTGAAGGCGGGGGCCTTTTCCCCAGACACTCAATCCATTGTCTGTTCCAGACACAGGTCACAGCAGCACTTGCAGTATAGGTCCTCTCCTGTTGAAGGTCAGGTAGAAAGTGATTGAACAGATAGAAAATGGCGGTCACGTCCGCGGCAGTGCGTACCGTCACCGCCGGCGTACATCGCCATTGGCTCCTGGAACCCATAGAGCCTAATGATAACCAATGCACAGTTGCGCGGCGGTCATCGACCGCCGACTGCAATGGCGCACAATGCCAGCGCAATTACCTAATTTCCACTTGTCTCTCCTCACAGGTCAGGCAGCCGCCATTTCAGGTGGCACCTGACTGCGTCACAGCAGACATTGGCACATCAATTGACTTTTGAATTCACATATTGTTTCTGTAAAGGAAGAAATGCATTCTTATTTTCACATATGTGTGAATATGACCCTCTGCTCACCATTTTCCAGCCTAGAGTTCAACCGCTGAGGATAAATAGGAGATGGAGACATCCCCCCCGTGTACAGACCCCTGGTGGACCTGGCGACTATGGAGGACAGGCACATTATCCTTACCTACAGACTTGATCGGGCCACAATCCAAGAACTGTGTGCCCCATTGAAGCCAGACCTGATTTCAGCTATCCGCCAGCCCACAGGTATCCCCCTTCTAGTGCAGGTCCTGTCAGTGCTGCATTTCCTGGCAAGTGGTTCCTTCCAAAGAACAGTGGCATGGCATCAGGGATGTCTCAGCCAATGTTCTCAAACGTGCTGACCAGAGTGTTGTCTACCCTGCTGAAACACATGTGCAGCTACATCGTATTCCTCCAGGTGGAGGATTTGGCCACAGTAAAGGCTGACTTTTATGCCCTGCAACATATCCCCAACATCATTGGTGCCATTGATGGTACACATGTAGCATTTGTCCCCCTCGGAGAAATGAACAAGTGTTCAGGAATAGAAAAAGCTTTCACTCTCTGAATGTGCAGATGGTGTGTTTGGCTGACCAGTACATCTCCCATGTGAATGCCAAGTATCCTGGCTCTGTGCATGATGCCTTTATCTTGAGGAATAGCAGCATCCCATATGTGATGGTTCAGCTCCAGAGGCACTGGGTGTGGCTAATAAGTGAGCCCAAAGTCCCCTCCCAGTATATGTTGGTGTATGGGTATGGGGTTGTCCATAAGAGTGAGTGTGTGGCTAACAGGTATCCCTCGATCTTTGCAGGTGATTCTGGTTACCCCAACCTATCATGGCTACTGACTCCAATGAGGAATGCAGAACAAGGGCAGAGGAAGATTACAATAAGGGACATGGGCGAACAAGGAGGATAATTGAAAGAACCTTTGGCCTCCTGAAGACCAGGTTCAGGTGCCTCCATCTGACAGGTGGATCCCTGTACTACTCCAAGAAGGTCTGCAAGATCATTGTTTCATGTTGCATGTTGCACAACCTGGCCTTGAGATGCCAGGTGCCTTTTCTACAGGAGGATGAGCCTGGAGATGGTCTTGTGGCAGTGGTAGAGCCTGTGGACAGTGATGAAGAGGAGGCAGAGGATGAAGATGTGCACAACAGAAGTTCTCTCATTGAACAGTCCTTCCAGTGACACACAGGTAAGACACTGTAACTTCACTTTCCATTGCAGTTTTGTGTTAGACATTGGACATGGCAGCCTGATTTACCTATGTCTATGGCCACTTACTGTACCCTTTGGCATCTCTATTTTCATATCTCTGTGGTCCACTCTGGCTCCTGGTGTGTTTACTGCTGCCCAATACAGGTCATACCAATGTATATATAACTGTACATATGAATTGAAGTGTTTACAGCTTGTTAAACTAATACATATTTCAATCAATTGACAGACTCCATACTTGCATTTGTTCCAAGGGTGTTTATTTAAGTGCTAAGAGGTGGAGGGGGATGTGCAATGGGCTGGGGTGATGGTGGAGGAATGTCCAGATAGAGTCCAGTCTCTTTGTATCACAGGTGCATTGTCCAAGAGGGCATAGGAAGGGGAGCAATGGCAGTTCAAGGTGGACAGGGTGACATAGTGGGACACAAGGGTGACATTCAGGAGAGTCTTATTTCCTGGCGGGGGTCTTGGAAATTTCTCTGGCTTCTGCCTGATTCGCAGGGACCATTTGCAGGGTGGTTCTCCTTCTGCAGGGGGTGGGGTGCTGGTTGCCTGTTGTTTCTGTGGCGGTGCCTCCTGTCCACTATCGCCCGCGGAGGTGGAGGGCTGATCTTCGGTGTGGCTAGTGTCAGGGGCCCATTGGTGTGCCACTGCCTCCCTCATGGTGTTGGCCATGTCAGCCAGCACCCCTGCAATGGTGACCAGTATGGTGTGGATGTGTTTGAGGTCCTCCTTGATCCCCAGGTACTGTCCCTCCTGCAGCCACTGGGTCTCCTGTAACTTGGCCAGTATCTGGCCCAAGGTCTCCTGGGAATGGTGGTATGCTCCCAGAATCCCTGCAAGTGCCTCGCGGAGAGTGGGTTCCCTGGGCCTGTCCTCCCCCTGTCCCACAGCAGTCCTCCCAGCTTCCCTGTTGTCCTGTGCCTCTGTCCCCTGAACCGTGTGCCCACTGCCACTGACCCCAGGTCCATGATCATCCTGTGTTTGTGGGGTTGCCTGGGTCCCTGTAGTGGTGGACACACTGCTGATTGACGTGTTCTGGGGACAGGGGTATGGGCCTGCTGGGTGTGTGCTGTGCTGGTGTTTCCTGAGTGGGGAGGCTCTGTGGTGGTATGGGACTGTGGCAGGGTAATGGACTGTCCAAAGGTCCCTGATGGGCCAGGTTGGTCATCCTGATCCAGGCATGCAGAGCTGATGTCATCACTGTGGGCCTCTTCTGGGGGGGAACTGGATGTTGGTGGCGCCTCCTCTCCGGTGGCATTGAGTGGGGGTCCTATGGGGATGTAAATGCAGTGTTGTTGTATCTACATGTGCCATCTTCGGCATGGGTGTGTTGCCTTTTATGGTTGTGATTGCCCTGTAAGCTTTGCCTTGTGTGAGTGGTGATTTTGTGGGCTAGGTGATTCTCTATAATGTGCATGCTTTAGTGATTGGTGTCCATGCAGGTCTGTGATGGGTGTTCATGCATTGGTGTTGCATGCAGGGCTTGGTTTTGGGAATGGGTGGGTTGTGATAGTGGGGTATATGTGAGGTGGTGGAGTGATGGGGGTGAGGGTAGGGGTATGGATTTGTGATGGCATGCAGATAGGGTGCCCGATATATTAGTAAAGATTTGACTTACCAGAGTCCAGTCCTCCTGCTACTCCTGCGAGGCCCTCAGGATGCATTATTGCCAAGAATTGCTCCTCCCATGTTGTTAGTTGTGGGGGAGGAGGTTGGGGTCCACCGCCAGTCCTCTATACGGCTACCTGGTGTCTTGCAACCACGGATCGCACCTTCCCCCATAGGTCGTTCCACCTCTTCCTGATGTCACCCCTTGTTCTGGGGTGCTGTCCCACGGCGTTGACCCTGTCCACGACTCTCCGCCATAGCTCCATCTTCCTAGCAATGGACGTCTGCTGCACCTGTGATCCGAATAGCTTTGGCTCTACCGGGATGATTTCCTCCACCATGACCCTTATCTCCTCTGAAAACCTGGGGTGTCTTTGGTGTGCCATGGATGTGGTGTGCGTGGTATGTGTGAGGCTGTGTGGAGTGATGTGTTGGGGTGTGTGCTGTGAGGTGTGTGGATGGTGTATGGGTGATGGTGTTCTGTGGCTCAGATTGAGTGGGTGCTCCTGGCTTGCCTCTCTCTCAGTTAGCAATCTTTTTTTTTCATTGAAAGGGTTATGGGTAATGTGGGTGTGTGTTTTATTTTGGTCTGAGTGTGTGGGTGTGGTGTGTGTATGTGTGTCAGGTGTGTGTAGTTTGAATTGTCCAATGTGGTGTAGTTTTGTTAGTGTGTGTGTATTTTAGGCGCGGTGGTGTGTACCACCAATGGTTTACCGCGGTTGAAAGACTGCTGCGGTGATTCGTGGGTCCTGATACTGTGGGCGTGTTTCTGTTGGCGTAACGGTGTGGGTTTTGGTGCCACCAGTTTATCACTGACCTTTGGTCTGGCGGACTTGTGTGGGTGTCTGTATAGTGACTGATTTCTCTGTGTCGGTCATAATAGCCGTAACGGTATACAGCTGCGGTCACAGTAATGTTGGTGGCCGTCAGCACGGCCGTAGGCGGCATTTACCACCAATGTTGTAATGAAGGTCATAGTAACTATATGTGTAATTTTGTAGTTTGCAGACCACATAGAAATTGCACAAATGTCACAGACAAGGTGCAAGAAGCAGAAACAGAAAACAAATGTGTGCTGTGTCCCAAGGTGAAAAAGCATATAGAAGTGACCAGGTAACAATTTTATGTACATGCAACATCATTCATTATGTGTGTATAAGTGCACACATAGATGAATCAATGAAAATGGCAAATTCTATTAAGGCAGCAATAATTTAGTTTTTTAATCAGAACTAATGCACCCAACGTTACCAAAATCCTTCTTAACCAAGTTCACCAATCCAATATTTTTAAGAAGTATATCCTCTCAAAGATCCACAGAAAGGACTCTGGATGCTGGAGATAGTGAAGGTGCACTATACTCCTACTGCCCGCTTTTTCACTGATTTAGCCAGCTGCATCCTAGATTTTGCCCCTGTTTCTCACAGGGTATATTAATTAATAAGACAACATTTGTCCCCTACCAGCCGACCCATGGGTTGAAGTGCACATCAGTTGCCCACGGTGACACCACTAGGGTGTGAGCACAACTGGGTGAGTACATTTTATCTGTCAGATTTTGGGTGTCAATGGAACTCTTAAACATCCTGGTTCCATCATCCAATCACGACCTCATGTCCACCCTTTATTCTTGTGTTCCTGCTATCCAATTGGCCTAAAGAGAAATCAACATTTCAAAAAAGTTAGAGACACTGTTGACACCTAAGCACACTAATTGTTCTGGTCTGCACATTTGTGGTGCTAATAAAAACTGTCTGGCATTTAGACGAGAGGGTCAATAGTATTTCTAAAAGTCTGGACATCTGTTTTATCCCTATTCAACTTTTTCCTAGAGATTGAGGCAATGTTGATAAATAAATTCTGATTTATAAATTGGAAATTGCTAAAATGTAAAAATAATTTCTAAAATATGACAACTTTAACATAACTGATTCTAACAGAAATAGAAATTAACAAATCTTGATGTTGGTTCATGTGTTTCTTCTTTTTAGCCCCATCAATATTAACATGTGCTTGGTATGTTACCTCAATTTTTTTTGGGGATCTGTATCTCTTGATGCATGACTTTGTGTGTTTCAAAATAGTTGATAATCTCTTTACAACCTCTTCAAATATATTCCATGTTATGAGTTTTATTTTTGTGTTAGAAGCCTGACATTTTTTGAACAATTCTCACACGTTTCTATCATATTTGCTTCAGCAGCATCAGATGGTATAACTAACAATTGGAAATTTTAACATAACTGATTCTAACAAAAATCGAAATTAGCAAATCTTGATATTGGTTCATTTGTTTCTTATTTTTAGCCCCATCAATATTAACATGTGCTTGGTATGCTAACTAATTTTTTTTAGGGATCTGTATCTCTTGATGCCTGACTTTCTCTGTGTGTTTCAAAATAGTTGATCATCTCTTTACAACCTCTTCAATTATATTCCATATTAAGAGTTTTATTTTTGTTAAAAGCCTGACTTTTTTAAACAATTCTCACACGTTTCTATAATATTTGCTTCAGCAGCATCAGATGATATAACTAACAATTCATCATCATATAAATGAACTTCCCTTTCAGCATATTTCTTCAGAACATCTGTATTTTTTCTGCAAGACGTTTTTGTTTTAAGAAGTCTTGTTCTGTTTGCAAATATTTTACACTTCTTCTGTACTCGTCAATAGTTTTACTCTTTCTGTTCTTTTTTCCTTCATTTTCTAACTGTGTATTCCATCATATATAAATTTATAGATTGATAACAGTGTATTATGGGGATGTTTTTTTTACTGAGGGGGTCTGAGTGATGTCAGATAGACAATGAGAGAGAAGTTCAAGTTATCTATGATGTCACTCAGAAACCAGAGGTGAAAAACATACCTGTGATTCACTTTTCACCAACGTAAAAATGGATGTTATGTATGGCCCCCAAAGTAATTTGCCTCGGCCTTTAACTACTACGCAGGGCCAGAGGATAACGGGATAGCTATACATAACATGCCCTCTCCTCCCTGACATAAATGTGAAAAATAAATATAACTTGCCTACTAGCATTAACCAAAACCATGATTTCCTTCCCCCTCCTGCAGCTTCAGTCAAAGCAGACATGATAAGTGCTGGCAGGCTGTTTGAGAGCCCTGTCACCTGGCCTGGAAGGCCTTTATGACACCACACAAGTTGATGTCCAGTTTTTCTATCAACTATTGTGCTGTCATAGCAAGGAGTTATGACTTTCAGAAACTGAAATAAATGATAGAGGCTTTCTAGGAAAGCCACACATAACAATGCCCTTTACACACAACTTATAAGAATACCATACTTGGAGGGGACACTGCGTGGTCCACATGTGACCTAGTCCATGGAATTAGTTTCAAGGCAAGAGATTGGCATTCACACACTTGGGGACCTGTATGATAACCATACTCTCATTCCCTACAACACCTTACTAAAAGAGGGAGACCTGCCTTCTGGAGATTTCTTACTACATCGTTCCATCATCAGTGCACTGGGGAGGATATGGGGGGACATGAGTCTCGAACTTTCCACACATCTTAGGATGCAGTATTTAATGTATTTTGCACTGGTAGACACCTGGTGCATTAGCTGGCAGACTCTCACCGCTCACCTCATTCGCAACCACTGGGAAACCGACCGGGGCACACCGTACATGGATAACCAATGGTCCAACCTGTTGGAGAGCCAAACAAAGGTACCATGAAACACTAGGTTTCATCTTATTCAATGTTAAATTACACAATGTGCCAACTTAACACTCACTAAAATCAATCAGTACTTCCATCGCACTGAGGCGAACTGCTCATGCTGTCATTTAGTTAATGCAGATTTACTGCATATGATATGGTCATGCCCTGCTTTAAGTAATTACTGGGATGTGATAGGGCAACTCCTGCAACAACTGCTTGAACCATACAATACTGATTACGTGGGAGACCAGTGTTTTGGGGCTTCTTCATAGAACTAAAAGTAACCATGTCACTGTGAGATTTCTATAAATAGGATTCATACCAGCTAAGAGACTCATCACTCACAGATGGAGGTCATCAGACCCACCCACATAAGACCCCTGGTTACAGTCAATGACGGTCTAGGCACAAGCAGAAGGCACTGCCCTCCGCAGGGAAGATGCTCTCAGCCTCAGTAAATACCTCATAGCCACCAATTGGGAAGCTATTCTCGCAGATCTGCATACACCTGTATTTGCCAATACACGACCTAACTTCATCGATGGGAAATATAGCAGGCACGGAAGAATGTTCATCCCCAATCCAATAGCCTAAGCAAAGAGTCAATTGTTAATGGAGGTTACTTCATTCTTTAACACATGGCTCCCCCGACAGGTTACCAGCTGTCTAATCATGTTACACAATACTGCTATCACCGATTAAACAGCTACATACTATACAGAGGTAATAATATGCCTACCATTTGAATGCTTATAGCACCAGTCATGTTCCTCTTCCTTCGATACTTAGTAAATTTGCTTTTATTTTCAACGATTGCTTCATGACATCGATGCCTAGGTTATGGTTTAATACTAACTGGCTAAGTTGTTATAATAGTTATTATCGACTCTATTAGAACTGGTAATATTATTACAGATGCAAATACAGTTATTACAGGCTTGCTTCAACACTGTAACCTTTCTTTTTTTCTACAGTACTAGCGATTAGTATATGTTACATATTATCTAACACGTGCAACATCATACGGCACAGGTGTACCATGGGAATGTTATTGTAGTTACTCGTCGTGCAGATGTTGAACAATTGTATTGATAAGCTTAATTTGGATCGACATCTTCACTGAACTGCAAACAAACATGCTGTATTTTATTTATTACCACTAAAAAGCATTGTAATTTGATTTAAACCTTTAATAAAAAAAGATTCAAGCAAAAATAAAGAGAATCCTATACTTGGAAAAATATATTTTGTCTCTAAGTTTGAGATTGAGTGATGATGAACTGTGAATACATGCGAGGGAGGAGAAAGTCTGAAATTAATTATAATGTTAAACATGATGAGACCAAAACATTATCCATTCTTGAATAGGAAGTGCATCTTCTCCTCTACAAATACAACTGAAATTCTATGTATTTATAAAGAGCCACCTTGTGATTCTTATAAATACCATATACCATTGATGGCGACTGAAAATCACATATGAACCTATAGATCAATCTACTAAAAGAAGTTCAAATGTGCAGACCACGTTGAAGGAAGTTATTAAAAGTTTAATGCAGATACATGATTTATATGACCAATACAAGACATTACACACACAAACTCCAGGCTACACTTTTCATACAATATTTTCTGTTTTTAATAATTCCTATTTTGGGGGGATAATACATAACATTTCACCTTCATAACATGCGTCCTGGTATAGATATGGCATGTGAGAATGCTGCTGTAGCAAATTTCAACAAGCATTTGCAATGCAATAGGTCTTGCATTTTCTCTGGTTAAAGCTATTAGCGTTGTAAATTCCTAGCTGGAATTTTCTTGCCACTTAAATTGAAAAAGAAAAGGAAAACAGTTGACATAAGTGAGCCGATTCAAAGTGCCATCGCTGCCATGAGAATGAGTGCAAAGAAGAGACACAAAAAGAAAAAGAAGTTCGGTCGCAGTCAAACCTTTTGGCAATCGTGCAGTTATCAATGTAACAAGGGCAGTCTGCAAGGCGGTAACAAAACCGCTCCAAGGAGGGACAAATGTAAAGTATTTACCAATGATAACAAAGGATTTTTGAAAGGCAAGCCCAGAAATGAGTGAAAGCAATGGGTCTGCAGTGGGCGTGATTAAAAGCCCACAATTCTTACAACAAGTCAAAGCGTTTGCACACTTGACCTATAAATGGCCATTAAGTGTTGTGTTTTTCACTTTGTGTACTCTACTGTCTGAGTAAGCAAAAAGATCTCTGGATTTGGTTTTACTTGGAATACCTTTTTTTAATGTGCTTTCTAATGAAGCAGTCTTGAACATTGCTATAATGTGTGGAATTGCAAATACAAAGACGTTGACCTCATTTCTATACTTCCAGCTAATGATGGAGCAACTAGAAAGTTTTCAATAGTGGCTGTGACCAGAACAAATTGACACTATACTATATCAAATTGACTGTAAAGACAATGATTCATTCATTTGTTGTTTGGGATAAAGTCTCGTTAGGCATTCCTGACACAGTTGAAAACTTGCTGTTGCATGTGTTAGATTTTGTTGATGTTTTTCTCTCGGCTGTCAGCAGATCACACTGACAAAAGCATACTGCTTCACTTCATCTTTTTTAATGCTTTGTAAGCTTGGCACATAAAGAAAGAGAAAAATGCGTTAATCAGCGCCAATAAAAATGTCAACAATGCAAACAACCCAACAAAGAGCAAAGAGTAGCTCTGATTTACAAACTTCTACACTGTTAGAAAAGAACTACTTGTGGACTCACATCACTAGAACCAAATGGAAACCCTAGGGAAACATTGCCAACTTGCACGAAATGCCACGACCTTGACACCCAGCCATTGCAACGGCAAACCTGGAAAGACTCATGGCAGCCAAAGGGAAAGGGGGAATGACCCTAAGCTCACTCTTTCCTAATACCACTTTTTAAAATATGTTTTTAAAGTATTTCTAACATTAGGTCTATCTGACAGCTAACCCTGTGAATAGCTACACCTAAAAATGTGCCTCAGCAGATGCAGTCCAGCGAGTTAGCAATATTTAGCTTTGTGCTCACAAATGGAATAATCCAACAAGTAAAGCTTGCTGCTCAGCTACGTCCTGCTTTTAATGATGGTTGCTAAGGACCTCCACGTGTGTGGTGACCAGAAGTCCCGATTTTCCCAGACGGTCCTAGTTTTCAAAGATTTTTCCAGATGCTTTTGACCAATATTAAATACATTTCACGTTTTTTAGGAAGGGTGTTCAGGGAACATAAGCACCCACGTTCTAAAGTTGACTTTCTTGTCTGAAATCAATTAAGACATTATTGTCTAAGTAAAGAGTGTTTCACTGCATCCTCATCATTCGAGCAGTCCAGGAGGAGGTCACCTGCATCCTCAGTTCTTTCTCCCAGAGGAGTGGAGAAGAGGATTGGGGACAGGAAAGTGGTCCAGTGATTGTTCCATAACTAAAGTAAACCACAGCTTGTTGATACTCTGGCCTCTACTCTTTTGTAAATCAAGCATTGTTGTAAAGGAAGTGTTCGAACAAGCAAGGGGGTTAAACCCCTGTGCCCATATTTTATAACCAAAAACCGGGGCAGGCTACAGAGCTAGAAGTAAGTCTACAAGATGCTGTGAAAACAGAGGGCTGCACTAATAGTTTTCAACTCAGGACTGTGGCTAACACGTAATTTCAGAGACTTTGCTACATAGACTTCAATGTACAACCAATCAATATACCCAGATTACACATAAATCATAAGGAAAATTGGAGTTTAAGTGGTAATAACAGTTAAAAAGACACATTTTGTGATCTATTTTATTTGTGCTTAGTTCGGCAACAAAATATGGCAATGAGTTGCTCAATGAAGAAAGGCTCAGATCTGTGAGTCAGCGTCATGGGAGATGTTAAGCTGGTAATGCCTTTTGCTGCACGCACAAATGTAGCACTTGCATTGCATGCAGAAAAATACATCTATGTAAAGAGGTCACATTAGTTTCATAAGCTAAGACATGGTGCACCATATGTAGTGCTGGGCTGATGACACTTCTCTTGGACAGAAGGTGAGAACAGCAGCAGTGGTGCACGCAGAGAGGTGTCTTCTTTCGTATCATGCTGCAAGTGAGATGAGGGCATATGCTCAATTTTAATTTTGGTCCACATACATACCTGAACTTTTCTTCAAAAATGGGGCATGCATTTAATTTTGGTAAAAGTATTGGGATGCTGGGATAAAAATTTAGAGAACTGTGACTGTCCACAAAAAGTTGAGATGCCATGTACCCTATGTTAAACGAACAGACCAAGCCTATGCTGGGCGGTATTGTGCTGTGTAAACTATCTTCAAATTCCTATACTATTCAAAACGAACTTTGTAAGTGAAAATAGCTTAGGTATGTTCTGGCATATCTGTAAAAGTAGCTGTGCTTTAGTCTGTAATAAAGAGTTTGAACTGAAAAGTTCACAAGTGGTGTAATATCACTGCCGTACATTAGGGGACCGATTCACAAAAGTAAGTTACACTTTTGAGCAAGATTACTACTGTTCGGTATTCACAAACTGCACTTTTGTAGTAACCTTCATCTTTGTAGTGGCTTACACTTTCGTAGTACCTTACACGTGTAACTTACACTTTTGGTAACTTACACATTTTCAGTAAGTCCAGCACTACACGTGACCAACTACAGATATTGTAGTACCCTCTCTTAGAAAATAAAGGTGGCAGGGAAATTTATTAAAGCCCACAGGAAATAATGTTGAATGAAGCTAGAATGTTTAAAATTGTTACAAATACAAACAAATATGAATCAATTACAAAAATAAATAGTACATATTTAATATTTAACTACACCAAATGTAACATAATTAAATTAAAACATAATGTAATATTACATTGTATTCAAAATGCTTACATTAAATTGAATAAGGTTTATGCATCACTTTCAACAATTATTAATGTACATTAAACGTATTTTTTCTTCTTTTGGATGTTTTCATTTGAACTTTAAAAAACTAAATTTAATTTAATCTAATATATTTCCAATAAATGTTTAATTCAAAATTGATTAAATAGTGCTGAAGCAATTTTTCTATTGTGTTATAAATTTAAAGTAAATACATAAAATTAATTTACATTAATATTTACCATAAAATTGTAATTAATATTTATTTTCGCTTTAAATGCATTTTTAAAAAAAATTATTTACTTTATCAAAGGGAGACTCCCAGTCAGGTTGTTGCTGAAAAGAGAACTTTCATTAAACTCTTTCAACCTCTGACATGTATTGCATTATTCGGCAGAGTTTGTCTTCTTATTCAACTGGGCAGCATCCCTAACGATCTATGAATCAGAAGCATCGCCTTTAAAAGAAGAGACATTTATGCTGAAAAAGTACATGCAGACTTGTTCTGTTGCTTGCTACTTTTCAACAAAATTAAATTAATCACTCCTACAAGCTTTTGATATATTGGGTTTCCTAACTCTGCTGTACTCTTTACAATTTATGTATCACGGATCAACAGCCCCGTACTTTTGTTAATTCCAGAAAGAGTTTTCCAAGCATTTATTTTCTGTTTTATGGATTTTCTTTTTGCGTATTTTATGATTTCAACATACCACTGTACTACTTGGCAGCTGTTTTAAAGACAGACTGCTGCTCTGGATAGTCCTGGTTCTGAGCAAAAAAAAAACAATATTACAACTGTTTACAGTGTGTTAGTAGCAGAGAGGCCAATATAAGTATTCCTCCGAACAGAATTTATTGAGGGATTAAGGAACACTGCCCTGTTCTACGTCCCCCATATCTAATCTTGCAAATGATGTTAGAGAAAGCCACTCAGCTCAGGAAACTGCAAAATAAATCCTGGATGGCTTGTTGTAATGGCGTTACTGGGAAGAGGATGTTGTTAATCTTTTCGTCTGTCACTCCACGCTGAAAATCCTGAAAACTGCGAATCTGGTCTGAACAGGATACTTGTGACAGAAACGAGTCTGCACCAAATAAAAAGCTTTTTAACTGAATCGTTATTCACTGTTCAAAAGCAACTGACAATCTTTACCTGTGTGAACTAAGGCCCATAGTTACACGTTTTGTGGCACAGGTAGCGCAGTAAGTCAGCTTGGGGAACTCTAAAAGAATACCACACATTCCTGTCCTTTCCCCTGTGCTGGCGCACTTTAGTTAGCCTAGCAATGCAGACACCTTTGCACCATGACACAAGAGTGCTGGTGTTGTATGAGGGATTGTTTACTGCACAAATACAATTCTCAGAGGCTTTGTCTTTTTTTCTGTGTGACTGCAGAATGCTGCACACATAGAAGAAGAAAAAACAAGGAGAAATAAACATATGTCTCCGTGTTGCGCCTCTTCTGGGGAGGCGGATCTTTTTGGCGTATTCCCAGGTTTACAAATTCTTGTAAATCTGAGAATGTGGCAAAATCCATGGATGGTGCTTGGGAACACCCATGCAATGCCCATGGAAAAGCCTCCCTAGTGCAGAGTAATGTAGTGCAATAATTTGCGCTTCATTACATTACTCAAGATTTTTAAAGCATTTATGATTCATACATTTCACTTAAATGTTGCATTGCTCTTGCACCACTTTTGTGTGGTGCAAGTGTGACACAAACCAGGCCATATATATGGCCTTACATTTAAATATGGTGTCTTAGATGTCAAGTATCCACTATAATTGTGGACTGCTAAGGAGCACAAAAGAGAACACATTGGTCCTTAGGTGTGACTGGTGATGCTTATATATTGTAACTGTGTGCTGTGGATGGGTGATCCGATTTAAAAAAGGAAAAATCATCACAGGCCCCACATAAAAGTAGGACTAAATGTTGGCAATGACCAGGGCTATACAAGAAAGAGTACAGGGGCTTTTACTAGCAATATAAGCACTTTGATTTTTTGATTATTTATTCTAACTCATACCGGCGAGGAGAGAGAAACATATATATATATATTAAATGCTGGCTGTTGCCAGTAGGTAGTTAAAGTTAGTCCTGGGAAAGCATTTTTTTGTTTTGCTAATAACTTTGGCACTGTTTGACGAATCTTCACGAAATTTTCAAAACAAGTTTCCCACTCAATTCAGCAGTTGTTTGGAAAGTTTGAACGTGATTCATCAAGTGAGGGCAGGGTGGTCCAAAAATGCATTTTCCAGTGGGGTTTTAGACATGAGTATAGCCCAAACCGCTGAATGGAATTACACCATCTATGACAGAAAGCTGCCAAATCTTCACAAAATTTTACAAAAAAGTGTTCCAGAGAATCTTGCTGTACATGGGAAATTTCAGGCTGATCCATCAAGTGGGGGTTGAGAAAAAGGGGTTGGTGCATTTGCCATTGTAATTCCCAAAGGCATTTTGAACACAACTACAGCCCAAACTGCTGGACAGAATTACACCAAATTTGGCAGAAAGGTATCTTTTGGTCCAGAAATAAGCTTTTTATTGTTAGATTTAAATCCGTTCAGTAGTTTTTCAGATATTAAAATAAAAAGAAGTCTACATATCTAGAGATGCAAAGGAAATAATGACAAGCTTGTGCAGAGATCTGCAGAGTTCTGATTGGCTGCCAACACTGCAACCAGGAAGTGTTTCCAGCCATCTTGGGGCTTGGCTTCAGCTGAGAAAAAAAGATTTAAAAAAAAGATAAGGGTCTAGGGTAGGAACACCATGACCACTCAGCTCTGGTGCTGGGGTCCCAGAGGGACCCCCAGGGCACGAAATCATGTTTAAAAAAAAAAGAAATTGCAGCAAAAAATAATAAAAAACAACAAGTGCAGGCTCCCGTGCTTGTTTTTCTAATGTCCCCGGGTGGGCCAGGTCCCAGGGGCATGTAAACGTAAAGGAGGGGGGTGCACAGTGCCTGCTGGGAGTTGTAGTGATGTCAGTCCCTGTACTACCCATGCCAAACACAGATACTGTGGCCCCTGGTGAGTTTAGTTGACATGTGGGATGCCAGCGAGGCGTATTTGGACATTTGGACATAGGGGTGATTAGTTGGTTGGCTGTTACCTTTGAGAAAACCAGAACAGTGTACCATAATGAAAATGGCCTTGCATGTCAAGTAAACAATTGACTAAAGCCACCTGAAGCTCCGCAATTGGACAGTCTAGGGAAATTACATCAATGCTATGGGCATCTGCCAGTACAATACCACCAACACATCGCTACAAATTTGTCCTCCCCTAAACTGGCCATTTACCTCCTATCACCCAATGAAATATACTCACCTAGGGGAAATACACTTATATGAAGTGTGCTGTACTTGGAGTGAACTGATACATATGACGAGGTGCAATGGTTACTCCTAATTTGATGGACAGGTCAGTTTCCACTTTACATTGTGCATCTATCTGGTGACTCAGAACTGAACTACTGCTAACTGGGAGGTAATCTGAACAATATAAAGCAACACAGCAGACAAGATATGAGTCTATCAACAGACATCCAACTGCCAAGATACTCTGACATCCTGTGGTAATGTGTATGAAATAGGAATTCTCGGTATCCCATATAGTTGTTTCCCAGAATTGAAAGCAGGTGTCACTGTCATATTAGGGGATCAAGCAAAGCCTTACTGATTATGGCACAAAGTATATATACCTGTCAAAGGTTGAAAATACATGTTGCATTACAATCTGTAACAGTCCGTTCCATTACTTCAATCGGTCACCTAGCCATTGGGACCATGGGGAAGACACCTGAGACAGCCACTTCCCCCTGGATGAAGCCCTCAGTGAGGAGAACAGCCCTGGATGAGAGGGCAATAAGGATGGCTCTGGCCCATCTGGGACTCGTGGTTAGTCTACAACTGTCAGGCTCACTCTGCTTACATCAACTCCTCCCAGCCCTGTTGCTACATCCCAGGTAACCATTTTCCCCCAAAGCTGTGTCCCAAGAATAGTTACCACTATCATGTGCCCCCCCCCCAGTTCTGGTACCAGAGTCACCACTAGAAAACCCAGACAATGGAGGACCTGGCACCATTGGCAGAGGGCACACTGTGCCAAGAGCACAGGCACGTGGGGTATGGTGCATGGAAGGGATGATGTGGCCCAGCAGATTGAGCCTGCTAGGTATACAACTGGCCAGGACACCATCTCCCAAGTCTTGGGAGCTTACCAACAGTCCCAAGGTGTGATGGGCCAGGGACTTGCAATGATGGGGGGAATACAACAAAGCTAGGTTGGTTGACTTGGCTTCTAATATTGCTTTTAAGTTGCTTTTTAAACATTTTTTAATATTTTGTTGGGGGCATATTGTCAGTTTTTCTGTACTTAATCTTATCTGTTGGTTCTGATTAGATTTTTTTACTCATAGGCGCTACTGCACCTACCATCTCCCTGGCCCGTGTTCAGTGGCCAATCAGCTGTTACTGCGGGAGGTCAAATATCCTTTTGAGGCTCCCCCCCCCACTTATTTTCCCTTTCCTCTTTTCCACCCACCTACCTGGGAGTGGGTTGTTTCACTCTGGCAGTCTTGGCCGATGATTAGAGCACAGCAGCCATTTTTCCTCTAGGGCTTCGGTACATCCAACGCCCGCCATCTTGCAGGGTCAGCGGTCTAGCTGATAAAGTTTCCAGCCTAGACCCTGTTAAAACGTGCAATGCTGTTGTCGTGCAGTGGAACACAATAAAGCTAGGTTGGTTGACTTGGCTTTTAATAGTGCTTTTAGGTTGCTTTTTAAACATTTGTAAATATTTTGCTTGGGGCATATTGTCAGTTTATCTGTACTTAATCTTATCTGTTGGTTCTGATTTGATTTTTTACTCATAGGTGCTATTACGCCTACCAGCTCACCTGGCCTGTGTTCAGTGGCCAGTCAGCTGTTACTACGGGAGGTCAAATATCCTTTAAAGGGCAATCCCCCTCCAATCCACCTCTCCCCCTTATTTTGCCTTTCCTCTTTTCCACCCACCTACCTGGGAGTGGGTTGTTTCACTCTGGCAGTCTTGGCCGACAAGTAGAGCACAGCCGCCATTTTTCCTTTAGGGCTTCAGTACATCCGACGGCTGCCATGTTGCAGGGTCAGCGGTCTAGCTGGTAAAGATTCCAGTCTAGACCCTGATAAAACGCGCGATGCTGTGGTCGCACAGCAGACGCACGCAGTGGTTGCGCCTCTGGAGCGCCAAATGCACGCCTAAGGCAAGCCCGTCTGCGCCCGTCCGCGCTAGTCCGGGCCCAGGGGCTAGTTCCCCTGTCCTGGTCAGGACCATGGGCCTAGTCTACTCCTCTGAGGCTCTTCTGAACCTCAGACCATCTACACCCGAAGCTTGTCAGGTATGTCCCGATCTGAGGAATAGTATGTGGTCATGCTCTGTATGTCAAGGGGCCCTTCATTACAAGGGACCAACTGCTTCTTTTGAGGCTAACCTCCATACAACTCTGTGGCTGGCAAACTGTTGATCACTGTCAGCACATAAACTAGATATAAATCTTTTGCTAAGCGATGCCGCTCCTACATTCTTGTTTCTCACCGAGACATTGGCTGCACGAGGGGTCATGGCCTGATATAGCCTTGGCATTACCTCCAGGCTATCTAATAGCAAGAATGGATAGAACTACCTCAAGAGGGGGCGGAGTTGCCATCATCTATAAAGAGGGTGTGGAGTTGCCATCATCTATAAAGAAGAATTCAAGCTTACTTTTCGCCCTCTTCAGTTAACAGACTTCGAAAGTATGTTTTTCTCTGTGTCCCTTAATCCTCAGTTTACTTTCGCAGGAGTCTTGCTTTACCGGCCTCCGGGACCACCAGATCATTTCTTAAATTCTCTCCCCGACCAACTTACCGATTTAATATGTAATAGACCTAATCTGACCATCCTAGGCGATTTTAATATTCAGGTAGACAATTTAGATCAGACATCGGCCAGACGCCTTCTGGCGGACATGGAAGCCCTTGGTTTAAGACAGTTGATTAAAGGCCCGACACATGATAAGGGGCATACCATTGACCTAGTCTTCAGTAATCTAGCTGCCCTATCACCTAGTCCTCCCCTCCCTCTGGTATGGTCTGATCATTACCTCATTCCACTAAAACTAGCCATTTCCACCGCAAGGGGTTCCCCCCAGCCCACAATTTGGTCCTGCAGGCGTTGGCATAACCTCAATACAGAGCAATGGATCAGGCTGCTGGATAGTCGAAAAACCTTCTTTCTCAAGGAAAACGAGATAGATACCGATCCATTCAATGACTGGATTACCGACTGTCTAGGCATCCTTCTCCCACACAGGACACTAACCGGGTCATGTCGGAAAGTTGGTGGTCAGTGGTTTACCCCTCATTTGTTATTGCTCAAAAGAAAGTGCAGAGTTCTTGAAAGAAAGTGGAGGAAATCTTTAGACCCGGGGACAAGGGAGGAATATAGGAAGTCAATCAAACTTTATCATGCAGAAATAAGATCTGCACAAGGGGCACACTACTCTAGTAGAATCGTGCAGGCCTCTGGCTCCCCTAAAGAGGTTTTTCAGGTGCTTAAATAAATCCTTCACCCCCCTTTAGTGGGCAACCTAATTGAAGCTTCAGAAGAACACAGTAACAATCTAGCCAGGTTCTTTCAACAACAAAATAGTGTTATTCACTTGAATCTCTCAAGAGAGAAGGATAAGCTGGAGGCTCAGGCTATACATTCTCAGAACGGTAAAGCTAGCATGTCACATTTCCCTCCTCTTCCTCAGGCCAAGATGTCCTCACTCCTTCCTGCATTGAAGTCAGGCTTCCCTCTTGATCCAGCCCCCCCTTCAGTATTATCTCTTGGGGCTCTGGCTATTGTCCCGGTTCTAACTGAGTTACTGAACTCCTCCCTTGCCAGAGGTATTGTCCCTGAACAGTGGAAACATGCCACAATTAAGCCCTTGTTGAAGAAATCTAACCTGGACACCATGGATCTTAAAAATTATAGGCCCATATCATTACTTCCCGTAATGGCGAAATTATTGGATAAATACATAAACTCTCCACTATCCATGTTCTTGGAAGGTAACAATATCCTCCATCCCACCCAGATGGGGTTCAGGCCTCTTCACAGTACCGAGTCAGCACTGATAGCCGTTATGGAAGATGCAAGAAAGCAGAGGGATCAGGGTCAGATGACAGCTGTTATACTCCTTGACTTGAGTGCTACGTTCGATACAGTGGATCACCATCTGCTTGCCCATAGGATGAGGGATATTGGAATTAAAGGCTTAGCACTCAGTTGGCTTACTTCGTTTCTTGAGGACAGGACATTCCAGGTTCTGGACTGATCGCATTTTTCTGATAGGTTCAACTCGATCTGCGGGGTGCCACAGGGATGGTCACTTAGCCCTGCGCTATTTAATATTTACATGGCCCCCCTGGCGGAGCTGGTGGAGTCTTTTAGACTTTCACTGGTCTCCTATGCAGATGACACCCAGCTAGTGGTCTCATTCTTCACAAATGGAGGGTCAATAGGATCTTCACTGTCTTCATATTTACGGGCAGTATCAGGTTGGATGACAAATAGTATGCTCCAACTTAATGAGGACAAAACAGAAATAATGATCTTAGGCCACCACTCTGATCCAGTTAACAATCTCCTAGTTCCTTCCCTTTTTGGGGGAGTTGCCTCCCCAAGAAGTACATAAAAATTCTGGGAATCTGGTTAGATCCCCATCTCACCCTAGAACATCATGCCAAGAAAATCTCGGCCGCCTGCTTTGGATCACTAAGACTTTTAAGAAAGGTATTTGGAATACTCCCTCCTCTTGCGAAAAGGCTTTCTGTCCAGGCAATTATCATGTCAAAACTTGACTATGGCAATAGTCTGTTTCTTGGTTCCCCCAAATATGTGATTAGGAAATTACAGGTGGTTCAGAATGCCGCAGCACGCCTCTTACTAGACATCCCAAGGCATACCTCGGCAAAACCGGCCTAAGCCTCTCTCCACTGGCCTCCTGTGGAGCAACGTATCAGATTTAAAACCTTATGCTTCATCCATAGATCACTACATAATAGGGGACACCATTTGTTAAAAACCCTGGCTACTTTTTATAAGCCCACCAGAGTCCTCAGATCAGCTTCAACAGCATTGGCTATACTACCTAAAATTAAAAATGCCAGATGGGGCGGTGCTATGATGGGATACTTTGGGGGCAAACTGTGGAATTCCCTTCCTCTCAGCATCCAACTAATTAGTCACAAACTTGATTTCCAAAAGGCAATCAAAACCTGCCTTTTTTAGGCCTTACTGTCCCCTCCTTATAGCTTTTGCTGTTGTACTTTTAGCGCTGCGAGGCCTTCGTGTAGTTAGGCGCTTTATAAGTTCAATTAACTTAACATAACAGTTAACATAACATAAAGCAGCTGCAGAGGGACAACCACCAGGAAGTCATGCAACAGTGGGAGGCCCAAAACGGCAAGCCTGCTGCCATAACAGGGGTGCTGAGAGACATTAACACCACCCTGAGTAGGGTATGTCCGCAAGAGCAGATGCCTTCCATTGGTCATGTGTCATCAGCCCCTTCTTCATCTGTGGCAGCCAGTGGAATGGATGTTCTGCCAGGGGAAGTACAAGCCTCAGACACCCCTGCCTCTGTAGTTGAAGAAACCCCCCACAAATGTGGACGCCCACCAAAACATCCAGAAAGAGCAAATGCCAAGACTTCAACTACTGCAAGGAAGTGATCCTCTACTCATTGGTTCCCCTTTTGTGTCACTGATACACCCTGTTGACTGATTTTCAACCACTCTCCATTTTCCAATGGTCCAATGATACTGGACTTGAGACTCCAAATGTTGTAGTAGCTACCCTGATGATTACATCGACCATCGCTGAACCCTTCACTGTTTGCACATTTTGATTTGATCCAGTTGCTCTCATTTACCTGTGCACTTGTAAATAAACACAACTAAACCACAACATATGTTAGAGAGTCCTTTTTCATCTATATTGAACAATGATTTGGGCAATTTGTTGCCTTTACATGATATTCCCAAATAATAATATACCAAAGTTGTTAAGCCCCCTCTCACATGTACTGTTGAATCTGGGTTCAATTAATACTCAATGATACAAATAGACAGTCTTTAAACCCCATTTACAGCACTTAATTGCACACAGGTTGACAACATGTCAATGATCACAAAGTGAAGTACATCATTTTTCTTCTTGAGCATAAGTGTGAATAAATAACACCCCACAGAGTACTGAAGTTAGAGACATGTCAGTCTTCGTCAATCCAAATAGGCAAACAGATTGATTCAATGTGTCATCTGCAAAAGCCTTATCACATACCCATACCATACCTCCCAAATGTCCATACCCCATAATACAGACAGAGGTCAGTACAAATGTTCCCCCCAGTCATGGACCCTTCTACTGACCATGTTCAGGTATCTGTAGGCATGCAACTCACCTATGTCAGTCTTGACACACATGCACAGTGGCCTGCAATGAGGAAACACAGTGACAGCTACACACAAATAAGATAATACCATTACCAAACCAATGAGAAGGTTGAGGTTATGGAATGCACAGAATGAGCCGTGTCATTGACACAAGCCATACACATGACACTATTGGAACCAGATTACATGGCAAACAGGTCTATTGTGTGGAACAGAACACTGACATCCCACTGTCCTGACAGTCTGGGCATGGAACTGAAACACCACCAATATAATTCCATACAGTACCTTGACCTATCCATGTACACTTTACATGTCAGACCTGCAAATCCCACATGCTAGTGACACAAGTCAGAATTGACCACATGAGGATGACATTGTGAAGAAATCTGCAAAGTAAAAGTGCCAATTGTTAGAAATGGGGTCTCTAGTACGCATAGGTATACACCTTTGTCCAAGTAGGGACCACAATCCTAGACAGGGTAAGTCACACACAATCCAAATTACCCTGTGCCCACCCTCTGGTAGCTTGGCAGTGAGCAGTCAGGCTTAACTTAGAAGGCAATGTGTAAAGTATTTGTGCAAAAAAATCAAACAGTAACCGATTGAAAACACCGCAAAAATACACCACACAGGTTGAGCAAAATAGATGATATTTATCTGAATAAAATAAGGTCAACACGATAAAGATTCAATAAGCACAAGATGAGATATCACTTTTGCAAGATTAAAAAGAGTCTTAAATCTTACAGATCAACAGTTGTCTCTTGTTTATACAAAGTACCTGGTTTGCATAAAAAAATAACATGAACGGAGACCACAGAGGAGGAGATGCGTGGAAAAATATGGTGTGCTTCGGATTATCGGATGCGGCACAGATGATGCATTGTTTCTTTCCACGCTGCAAGGGGCTTTGCGTCGTTTTTCGGCACACAGGTTTGGTTCCTCACTGCAATGCTGGGATCTTTTTGACGCCCAGGGACGATGCGGAAAAATACTGGGCGTGTGGGAAGGGTAACAGGTTTGTGTCAATCCGATGTGGCGATGCGTCAAATTTCCTGTCACACAGCAGGTGCTGAGTCGATTTTCCACTTGGGGAATTCGCTGTGTTGTTCTGGTTCGGCTCTGTGCCGATCCGTTAGGGCTGTGCATTGAATTTCTGGTTGCAAGGCAGACGCTGCATCGATTCTTCACTCAGGAAGTCGGGCTGCATCCTTTCCGACAGGCTGTGCATCGATATTCAGCGCACAAGGAGGTTCCTGAAGCGAGGATGTCTTTTTGTCCCGGAGAGTTCAGAAAACAGGAGGCAAGCTCAATCCTAGCCCTTGGAGAGCACTTCTCAGAAAAGTCAGAGGGCAGCAGTCCTTCTCAGCAAAGCAGTCCAGATGAGCCCTTTGGGCAGTCAGGCAGTTCCTCTTGACAGGTTGCAGGTTCAGGACCAGAAGTGTCTGAGTTGTGGGGTCAGGGACCTAGTATATATACCCACAAATGCCTTTGAAGTGAGGGAGACTTCAAAGAGTGGGTTTGAAGTGCACAAGTTCCCCTTTCAGTACAGGTCTGTCTGCCAGGGTCCCAGTAGGGGATTTGGCAGTCTATTGTATGAGGGCAAGATACTAGCCTTTGAAATGTAAGTGTCAGGCCCTCCACCCTTCTAGCCCAGGAAGACCCATTCAGTATGAAGATGAGTGCAGGTGTGACTGAGTATCCTGTGTTTGTGTTAGTATGGGTGAAATGCACAAGGGTGCTGTCAACCAGCCCAGCCCAGACATTGATTGGAGACAGGCTGTAAGGCACAGATGGATTTTAAGTGCAGAGAAATGCTCACTTTCTAAACGTGGCATTTCTGAAATAGTAATATAAAATCTAACCTCACCAATAAGCAGGATTTTCTATCACCATTCTAGCCATTCTAAATATGACCTGGTTACCCCTTTCTGGTCAGAATCTTCCACTCAGACAGTATATGAGGGTAGTCCTAATGCTATGCTATGAAAGGAGCAGGCCTCACAGTAGTGGAAAATGAATTTAGGAGTTTCCCACTACTAGGACATATAAAACACACATGTACATGACGTGCTTTTACCTACATAACACCCTGCCCTATGGGTCCCCTAAGGCCTACCTTAGGGGGGACTTATGAGTAGAAAAAGAGGAGTTTAAGGCTTGGCAATTACTTTTAAATTCCAGGTTGAAGTGGCAGAGAAACTGCACGCACAGGCCTTGCAATGGCAGGCCTGAGACATGGTTAAGGGGCTACTTATGGGGGTGGCACAACCAGTGATGCAGGCCCACTAGTACCATTCCATTTATAGGCCCTGTGCACATTTAGTGCACTTTACTAGGGACTTACAAGTAAATAAAATATGCTAATTGGGAATGAACCAATGTTACCATGTTTAAGGGAGAAAGCATATGCACTTTAGCAGTGGTTAGCAGTGGTAAAGTGCGCAGATTCCTAAAACAGTGTCAGAAAAAGTGCAGGGAAGCAGGCAAAGAGTTGGGGGATCTAACACCAAAGAAAAGGTGTAGCCATGTAATGGTAATAAAGACCTATACAGCCATGTCCTAAATACAATGGTAACACTAACTGTGACAAACATTAACTAAGGAGATCATCATGATACTCACAACTCCATGTACTATTTTACATGCACACCTGAGCTATGTAACGCTAATTAACTAATGACTTGTCCTATGGTCATACAAAGACCTTTCTCAAACATCTTTAAGCCCACCAATACCCCACTGAGTCAATCATTTTACAGAACAACCCATACCTACAGTCAGTTGAAGTACTGATTGATGAGATCTACCCAGATGTCTCCACCTTCATCCTCATCATTGTCATCCTCACTTGGCACTTCTGCTTTCTCACCTGGTGGACCTGCTGCCTTCCCCTCATCTGGTATAGATGGGATCTGTTGTCTCAGGGTGAGGTTGTGCAGCAGGTCACAATGATCTGACACACTTTGGCTGGTGAGTACAGAAGGGCTCCACCAGACTTATCAGTGCAAATGAATCTTGCCTTCAGGAGCCCACAAATCAGCTCCAAAACATGCCTTGTCCTTCCGTGGGCCTCATTGAAGGGGACCTCCTCTGGTGTGGTTGGCTACCTCACTGGTGCCAACAACAAGGGATGGTTTGGGAAGCCAGAATCCCCCCTAAGAAATCGTTACATGTGTGCAAACATAAATCTTGGACATCCTAACATTTGGCAGCAGACATAAGATACTGACATATATGACATATATGACTTACCAACCAGCCAGGCCCTCTCTGTGTAGTGTTGTGTCATCAGCAGTGGGATATTGCTGTTCTACATGATGAAGGCATCATGGACTGAACCCAGGTACCTTGCACATACTTGTGATATGTAGAGGTTCGCCAAACAGACTACTTTGACATTGATGGAGTGGAAGTTCTTCCTGTTCCGATACACTTGTTCATTGCCATTTGGGGGAACCAAGGCTACATGAGTATCATCAATGGCACCCGCTACATATGGGATGTGTGCCAAAGCATAAAAAAGCAGCCTTCAGATGGGCCAAATCTTCACGTTTTGGAAATCGAATGTTGCTGTCCAGGTGTTTCAACAATACAAACAGTAAAGCCTTTAGGACCATACTGACCATAGGCTGGGACATCCCTGCACCTAGGGCCACAGTATTTTGAAAGGACCCTGTGGCCAGGAAGTGCAGCACTGACATGACTTTTACAAAGAGTGGTATGCTATTGGGGTGACGAATGGCAGGCATCAAATCTGGCTCCAAATGACAACAGAGATCCTTGATTGTTTGCCTTTCCAGGCAGTAGATCTGAATCACACGTCGATCCTCCATGGTATGCAGGTCTGCTAGTGGACAGTACACTAGAGGTTGTCTGCCCATTCTCATGACAGGGTAACAATGGGAGAGAAAACAATTAGGTATGTCTCTCCCTCATTGTGTCAATTGTAAGTGTCAATATACACGTCACACATAATGCTCGTACATGCCATGTGATGTAGTAAAAACATAGTACATAGCACATACCTAGGGAAATAATGGCTAATTACTGTAATCTCATCCCCTTTCCTCAATTATGACTTGGAAATGGATATGCATGTCACTAAAAGTTTAGTTTAGTTTAATGATTTTTTAGAGCGCATGGCTACCCGGGGGCTTCCCAGTGTTGAAGGTAGACCACCAAACTCAGGGATGCCTATACTGTGAATAAAAATGACTTCAGTTTCTTACAAAAGGAAGATTCCAGCTGCTCTTGTCGGAGTTCCAATGTGAGTGAGTTCCAAAGGTATGCGACTTTGACTGAAAAAGAACTGCCTCCCCATGTTGCTTTCCTGAAACGGAGTGTGTTGACCAACGAGGCGGTGGAGGACCTAAGTGTCCTCTGAGGGATATAGGGTCTTATATATTGCCTGAGGAACAGCAGACCCTTATTAAGGAGGGCTTTGTGTGTCATGCAAATGGCCTTGAAATTGATCCGCTGTTGAATGGGAAGCCAATGAAGTGAGGCCAGTGTAGGTTTAGCAGACAATTGTCTGGGCATGCTCATAAGCAGGCATGCAGTGGTGTTTTGCACAACCTGCAGTCTCTTTATTACGTAGCCAGGAGAGCTAAGGAAAAGAGAATTGCCATAGCAAGCGGGACTAGGCGGGACAGTATCAGAGCCTGAATGATGAGTCTTCTAGCTGAAAAAGGTAGGACTTTGAGAATTTTCCTCATAGTTCTTAGTAAGCCGAAACAGGTTGCGGCCAGCTTTTTAGATTGGCAGTCCATTGTGAGACAGGAATCTAACCAGAAGCCTAAGCTCTTTATGTTTTCTTTGGGTGGAGGATGATTTTTAAGGTCTTCCAATGCCAGAGCTGGAGACTTAAGGAGAGCTTGGTTTCCAACTATCATTACTTCCGATCATTAAGTTTAAGTTTAGAAATAGTCATCCATCTAGCTACGTCCACAAGACAAGAGGATAAATTGGATTGGGCAGTATTACTGGTACTGGAAAGAGAAACAACTAGCTGGGTATCGTCGGAATATGATACCAAGGAGAGACCGTGAGGTTCAACAATTTTAGCTAAGGGGGACATATAGATATTAAAAAGAGTGGGGCTCAATGAGGACCCTTGAGGGACACCGCAAGTCAGAGAAAATGTGTTGGAGAGGAAGGAGCGGTCAAGGAATTGGAAAGTTCTATCTTTTAGGAAGGAGGAGAACCGTCTTAGTGTAGTACCTTCAATTCCTATTGCTGAAGTAATATACTGTCATCTACCGTATCAAATGCAGTACTGAGGTCTAAGAGGATGATAGCTGCATGTCCACCTAAATCCAGTAGTTGGCGAGTTTCTTCCGTAATAGCTAACAGAGCTGATTCTGTACTATGTTGTGGTCTGAAACCCATTTGTGAAGGATGGAGGAGTTTGTGATCTTCAGAAAAGCACGTTAGTTGATTGTTGACATGTTTTTCAATTATCTTCAACACTATGGGAAGGAGAGCAATAGGTCTATAGTTGTTAAAAAGAGTGGGATCAAGTTTAGTTTTTTTAATAAAGGCTTAACAACTGCATGTTTCCAATGCTGGGATACAAAACCAGATGTTAGTGACTGGTTCAATATATCTTTTAGTATGGGTGAGATTATATTCAAGCCCAAAGCTGAAAGATGAGGGGGGGGCGGGATCTAGGAAGGATCCAGACTTTATGGTGTGCAGATTTTTAGTAACAAAAGCTTCTGTTACAGGTTGGAGGAAAGGAAGTGTAGCTCTAGGAAATTGAGAGTTACCGTGTAGATACCAATCTATCTTTTGAGGGAGGTTAGAAGGGAAGGTTGAGTAAATGACTAATATTTTCTTTTGGAAATAGCCTGCCAGATCATTACTATGGGCTAGGGAGGCCTCCACAGGGTTATCCAACGAGGGGTCCAGGTTGAATTCTTTAAAGATCATAAAGATCTCTTTGGGAGAGTTTGCAGACTGTTCGATTCTGCATGTGTAAAATGCTGCTTGTGCTAATTTAATTTCTGTGTGAAATTATCTAATTGCCTCCCTATATTGTATCTTAAAGGTGTTGTCATAGTCCTTCCTCCACCTTCTTTCAAGTTGCTTGCACTTTTTTTGTTGTTGAAGCAGTTGAGGTGTGAACAATGGTTTGATCTCAATCCTTCTGGCAACAGTCTTAGTTGGTAGTATGGAGTCTAAGGAGGTGGAAATCCACTTATTAAAGTTTTCTATCGGACACAGACCAGACTCACCACAAATAGGATGACAAAGATGTAGCATATCCAGCCAGTCTCTATGGTTCAATTTTGACCATTGACAAGAAGTCGACTTTATGGGGGTTTGATGAAGGGGAAAAGAGGGACAAGGACGCGTAAGTAGCAGTTAATAATGATCAGTCCAAATCAGGGGGAGAGGGACATGAGAGGATAAGTTAGGAAGGTTGCTGAAGACTAAATCAATAGTATTCCGTTTAATATGAGTGGGTCCCTAGATCACCTGTGTCAAATCTAGTGAGGCCAAATTGGGGAGTAGAGATTTAGTCGAAAAGCAATATTCATCATCTGCATGGATGTGAAAGTCACAAAAGATGGTAAAGTTAGGAATTTTGCAGGACATGTCTGCCACTGCATCAGGTAAGTCTCTGTGATATTGACATTCTTACCATGTTTCACATTTAATAGACACAAACACTATCTATCTAATTGCTATGAGGGTGCTGGCTATGCCACTAATGAAACCTTACTTTTATCACAACAACATCCCATGTCTTTTCAATCTGCATATTCATACATGGTTGGTCAAAGCCAGCACTGAAAACCATGGCATAGATATGTTTCACAACTTGTGATGCAACATAAAATTAACACCTCCAACCATCTTAGGACCTTAAAATGGCAGCTGCCTGACGTACTGTACTGGACATTAGGAAATGACCTATGTCTGCGGGTAGAAGTCGTCATGGCAGTAGGCAGATACCAGTGCAGTGGATATAGCCGTTGGAACACATTGCTGCCTTTGGTGGTCTAGGGCCAACGGCAATGTCCTCCGGTGCAATGGTGTCTTACGAGGCAGACGTGACCACCATCTCATGCTGCATCTCTCACTTGACTCCTGACAATGCTGCAAACAAGACCTCTACGACCTGAGCTGCTGTGTACTGCCTCTGAGAGCAATCATCCCACGTCCTCCATGTAATAGGGCCCCTGCCTTCTCACTCGAGGAGCTGGAGAAGCTGATGGTGGAAGTCCTACCTCTATATGAACAGCTCTATGGTGCACCAGAGGAGCAGGTAAGTGCTCCATGTGCACATATGACTCATTATTTCAACTATACATTGTTATACTAAGCAAAGGCTGATAGACAATGTTTCTGATAGTGTCCTTAAAGTCTGTAGGGTGTTATGGTTGTGGTAAAATGGGTGAATTCCTGGGCTTGTACTTATGTTTGGTGACAGATTTTGAGTCCAGAGACATTGTGGAGCGTGTTTGATGTATGTTACCTGTCCCACCTTGTGACTGTTGCACATGGTTAGCGGAGTTGCTATACCAGACTCCTTCTGAAAAATCATATTTTCATGTGTTTGCTGTCTGGTCATATGTGATGACATAACAGCTGGTGCTGGAGATGCATGTTGTCTGCCTGTTTCCACCTCACATATGCTCTCATTGTAAATGCTCATCTATCAGTGGAGGAGATGTTCAAGACAGTCTGTGTTTATCTTGTAGTACTAACTCATTGGTAACCCTGCATGTTTTAGTATGTTTTGGTATAGATGACATTATTTTTTGTCTATATCATCCATGCAGGTCAATGTCCATATGAAGAAGAGGATTTGGTGTGCTATCGCCAAGAAAGTACGGACCTTAGGGGTCCACAGCTGGTGGAGCTCCCACTGTTGGAAGAGGTGGGAGGACCTGAGACACTAGGCCCGGAAGACAGCAGAGCCCCAGCTGGGGATGTCCTCCGAACAAGGGCAGGGTGCCCGTCAGACCCTAACCCCCCCTAATTGCCTGAATTTTGAAGGTGGCCTACCCTGAGTTGGATGGGCATTTGAAGGCATCACAGCAGCCACAAGTGGGGTAAGTACAGACCTAACAGCCATTCTTCGTTTTCATAAGTCTACTTCTGAGAGAGTGATTACTCCAATTATTAAAATTTATAGAGCAAAGGCACAAAGTGCTGCGGTCTATGGGGCAGAAATTTGGGGGTCCTCAAACACTGGCAGGCTTGCAGTGGGGGAAAACAATTTCGTGAGGTCTTCTTTGGCCTGCCCTCGCAGTACCCCACTGCTGCCATTGTTCTGGGACCTTGACCTTCCACGCATCACAGATGTAGTTGCCCTACGACCTCTGCTTTTTTGGGTCCGTGTTTGGTCCACCCCTGAGTTATCTACATACAAGGAGTCTATCCAAGACATCTTGGATAGACCTAATGTACTCACCATTCCCTGGTTTAATCACATCTCTAAATGGTTTCACAAATTGGGTCTTAGTGAGCTATGGAGTCATCCAGAAAGTATAAGGAAGGAGCAGAAGAATCATTTGAAAACGGTATACTGGACTTACGTCAGGGAAAACTATCTGCTGTGCCTTACTCACGGCAGATTGACCTCACAATTTTTTGATTTTAAATGGTATCCGTCTTTTGAATCTTTTATGGATATAATTCTTGACCCATTAAGTAAGAGTTTATATATCCAGTTCAGATATGGTTGTCTGCCTCTCAAATCATATGGCAGTAAGTGGAGTGCAACTACAAGATCTGATTTATGTCCGAGCTGTACCCTTAATCCAGAATCCATTGTACATTTTATGTTTTTATGTCCTGCCTATTTGATTGCGCGTCGAAAGTGGTTACGGCCAGTGTGTAGGAATGTGGGGGTAAGACATTGTATTGTTGCCTTAAGAATTCTGATGAGGGAAAGTTCCCCCCCCTTGCCCTGTGCGGTTAGTAGGTACATTACAGCTGCCTGGCATGTACGTACTAATCACTTGGGGAAAGTTGCTGATGCGGAACTTACTTCCAAATAAGGACAACATGAAAAACTGACAATGGAATGTTTTAGTCATCAAATTTTAACCACACACCTAGACTGGAACAATACCCCATGATTGATTTAAATGACAGTCAGTAGGAGATTAGGTGTTTGGTTTTTATGTGTTTTAAGGCCGTAAAGGATGTTCTTTTTTATTCCTCTTATTTCCTTTTTAACATAATTTTTACTTATCTTTTATCTTTCTACCGGTGGTTGTTTTGCTTTTAGGGTTGAAAGTAACCAATAAAGCTATGTATGTACAAATATAACTGTGGGAGAAAACAATTTTGCGAGGGCTTTGATAGTGTGCCCCCGAAGTACACCACTGATCCCAATGTTTCTTGATCTGGGGCTAAACCAAGTAGCTGATTTAATTTCCCTATGACCTCTATTATATTGGATAAGGATTTGGACCACCCTGAATTGGATTTATACAAAGCATCATTGCTTGACCTGCTAAAGAGACCAAATGCAGCTATTATTCCTTGGATTAAATATGTGTCCAATTGGTTTTGTATCTTGGGGTTTGGAGATTATTGGGAGAATCCCCAAAAATTAGTGAAATCCCATAAAACTGCTTTGAAATCAGCTTACTGGTCCAATGTATGGAACAATTATATTTGTTGTAAAACTCATGGTCGATTATCTAATCTTTTTATTGATTTTAAGTGGTTTCCGCAGTATGAATCCTATTAAGATATTATACTAGATCTACAGGGCAAAGGTTTATGTGCTAGATTCCGTTTTGGGTCCTTACCAATGTTGTCTTTAACTTGCAACTGGGGGCCAATCACTACTTCAGATATATGTCCGGCTTGTGGCGGTGCCCCGGAAACAGTTGAACATTTTATTTTATGTTTTTTTGCCCAACATATTTTTTTCCACAGTCAATATGGTTTCGAAAAACCTGTAGGGAAATGGGGCTGGAAAATTGCAGTATAGCAATAAGGGTTTTAAAAAAGCCATAGATCAAATTAATTAATTTTAGCAGTCAGCAAGTTTTTAGTGGCAGCATGGCATATACGTGATCACCATTTTAATCAAGGACCCACGAAGCGTGCCCAGGCAGGATTTTAGATGAATACTCTGATATCACATGTATGTATTTATTTATGTGTTTTTTTTTATAAAATTATTAAATCATTGTACAGATTATAAAATGAGATGAAATTTTTCTTTTAATGTATGTGATGCTTTCATGGTTAATTGACCGAATAAAGCTTGACTTGACTACAGACCTAACACATGTTTGTCGCTTTACCAGGTGATTGAGTAAGGTTGCTAGCTCTGACAATGTGGTAAGGGCAAAGTGTCACAGATCTCCTGTGAACACATTGATGTACAGTGGCCATCTATAGCGCACAGGTGTGCACATAAAAATGTATTTTGAAATATGTTACTCAGCTATGTTGTCCCCTCAGTACAATAGCATATAATGGTGCACATATGTCTTTGTCATATGTGTACTATTATATAGCTTCTTCTACCCTGGTGATTGTTAATTCCCACCAAAAGGTCATCCTCCCAATGTCATGATGGTAAGGTGTATAGGTCCTTGCTCTCTGTGCTCTGCAATGTCTCAAGAATCCTGTCTATGTGCAATACAGAGTCAGACATAATCAAGTCATCAAAAGTTTACTTACAGTTTTCAGAGAAGTGACAGCATAATGTGAGGCTGTGATGTCCATCTTTTAAGTGACAGGAAATGCAAGTTTAATGTCTCCACACCTCTTGCAAATTATTCCCTCTTGGAAAGTGAGGGATGTACATAGACATTTATGATGTTTCATCAGAGTTAATAATATGCATGTTGGATACAATTAAGTTGTTGCCACATTTCAGTGTGTACACATATATTTGTGTCAGAGGCTAGGAATGTTACTACCATGCTAATGTTCTATCAGTGGGACGTAGCTACCCAGCATTGTCCTTGAATACACTGTTGTAGGCATGAAACATAGGCAATGGTAGCCTCTTCATAGTTATATTCTTGCCAGTTATTTGTCAACACCATTTATCAATTGAAAGGTTCAGTCATGAACCAACACTGGAAATAGTTATATCTCCATGTAGTTGGAAGGGTATCTCAACAGAGACCTGGGTGTTAGGGAACCTAATGTTGGCAGTGACACCTATGTGGTGCAAATGTGGTAGTTCATATACACAAGTGAGTAGTATTGTGAGTGTATCCAGGCTTTTGGATTGCATCATGTTTGATGCACCATGTTAGCATCAAATGTGATTTGGCTTCAAGAGTCCTCCACAGACAGATGCAAGGCTTGCCATGTCTGATGTGTGGGTAGTGATGTAGTCACTCAGTCAGTAGGCCAATGATGGCCTCATTGCATGATTAGGTAGGTCTGATTATTACCTTCCCGCACAGTACAGTGGTCCATTTGTAAGGTACACTTTAATGACAACTTGTGGCTGTGTGTGGGAGATTGGTCTGACCTTACTCAGCCCTTACATGTCTGATAAAGTTTGTTTTCAGAAGACCAATTACATAGATGCCTTGGTACACATTGTACTTTCAGTCCTTGATACATCACTATATGTATGTGTGTGTGTAAAATGTGTTTTGGCTCCTTGACCTAAAATGTGTGACAATTTGACAGGTTTAATGTTTGCATGTGTCCACAGTGTATGGTAACTATGTGAAATTATGAAGGTATGGCTTGTTTACACAAGGCTTGTTTGGCTTTAGGTTACAGCATATGTCCTTGCTTGGTACACTACATCAGGCTAGAATATTTGTATGTGTTGAGTATGTGTTTTTGATTAGTGCACATTTCTGAACTATTGCTTGAGTGGTGCTTAACTATGTTGGTGTGGATTGGGAACCTCTTTTATGTGGCAAAGTCACCTTGTCATAGAATGGTCAGTGTGATAGCTAAACTTAATTCATGGTATTGTATGTGTGGGTTAGTCAACTTAGCTGATTTAGAATAATGTTTTTATTGAGGGTCATACATCATATATTGTTGTGACATGTTACCACTTTACTGGCACTACCTGGAGGGTGTTGGTCAACTGGATGTAATAAGACGTATGTCTAATGTATGACGGAAGTGTTATCTTGTGAATGTGATGACCCTATTTCACTATCTATTTTCAGCATCTGCACCAGCAGGCGAAGGAGATGTGGCACAGCTGAGTTGGGAAGCTTCCGGCTCGGGACCTCCAGTCACAACACCACCAACACCTAGGAACCTAGTGGCCCGGAAGGTGGGGGGGGTGCTACAGGGGAGACGGAATCCACTACATCTTCTTCAGAATCCTCCTCCAGTGGCCACACCCTAGTGGTGACAGACCCATCTGAAATCAGTCCTGTACCATCTCTGCCCACCACCCCCCTTTCTATCATCGACCTCCCTATTTCTCCCCACCCAGTTGGCCTTGGTTGCCCATCCAAGAGGGTGGGCATCTCCTTTGTCTCAGGCACCTCTGCCCCAGCCTCTGTTAGCCCTGCTGCCATCAGTGAGGATGCTATTGACCTCCTGAGGTCAATCTCTGGTTGACAGTCGACCATTGTGAATGCCATCCAGGGCCTGGCAACTCAAGTCTAACGGAGCAATGTGCTCCTGGAAGGCATTCACAGTGCACTGACTGGCCTACAGAGATGTTTTCAGGCTCTGGCCTCCCACAGACAGCAGCCAGTTACCCCTTGTCTACTGATCCCGCTCCACCTTCCTCTTCCCAGTCCTAATCCCCCCTTACCTGAACCACCCAAAGCACACAAACAGACTTGCATGCATCAACCTCAACAGACAAGGGTAGCACACAGAAACATAAGCACCACAAGACATACCACCCTCATGCACACAGACAACATCCACCTGCAGACACAGCAACAGTCACAACCTGCCCAGACAGCCCCGCAATATCCAGCATCACAGACACAACACCTCATACAGCTGCAGACACCACACCAAAATTCACTGATCCAGCCACCCCATCTATCCTACCCACAGACAGCACCCCAGCAGACCCTAAGACATCCACCCCAGTCACCACACATGCAGACTCCAAAACCACTGACACGCATACATGCAGCACATCCACCATACTGGCGGTCACCACCCCAACAGACAGTCACCCACCATGGCATCCCCTAGCACTTTCACCACCACTTAGTCCAAGACACATAAACGCCCTCACTCACCAACCCAACAGACACCCACAAGCACACCTCCCACAAACATGCATCCAAGCCATCCACACCTAAATGTCAGACAACCACTCCCTCACCCTCCACACCCAAAGCCCTTCTGATGACCGTCCCCGTGTGTCGATAGAAGTTTTCCTTTGTGAACTTTGCCTTTTCCCTACTCTTCCTCCCCTGTGACACCCTTAAACATTCTTTGACCCTCCCCAAGGACATCTCTCCCACCTCTAAGGCCTCCCCATCCCCCTGCCAGCACCTATGCCCTTCCCCTACGAAAAAGAAGTCCACCACTCCCAAAAAGATCCAACTCCCTCCCTTGGCAAAGCCTAAACCCTCCCTCCCAAGCCTAAACTCAAACCCCACCTTCCTCACCACCCCCCAATAATCCCTGAGGTGCCTATCTACCCTCGTGATGCTCCTGCCTGTGGAGGTTACAGGCAGTCAGGAGTCAAGTTGAGGCACCATTATGTGCATTTGGTCCTATTCTTAAAGACTATGGACAGGCCTATGGCCTTGGACAATCCATTTTTACTTTACTCCCATTAAATCCAACCAGTTGTTGGTGTTTCTGGTTACATCTTTGTCTTGCATTTCCTTTCCTGGGTTTAAATTGTTCCTAGCTGTCATTGGTAGTGTGCCTAATTTGTGTGTGTGTGCTGCTTGTGTGAGGTTGTGTGCAGTGCTTTTGTCCCCCAGGGATTGGGTGTGTGTTATATGATAGGCATGTGTTTGTAACAGAAATGTTGTTGTCATGGTATTGTGTTGTATTTGTGTTGATATGTGTTTGTTGTTGTTTGTTTTGACTGTTTGTCTGCATGTATTGTACATGGCATGATAAGTCAGATGTACTGTGTGTGTCTGTTGATTGCTAGGTTGTATGATGGTGTAACTGTGTGTGTTCCTTCACAGATGGTTGTACATTGTGTTGTATATGTGTCAAGTCCCTGGCCATTGTCGGTTGCGAGTTTTTGACATGTGTTTATATTTGTGTGGTTGTGGTGTTGTTGTTCCGAGTTTTCATTTTGTATGGGATTGTGTGCGGCTGGGCCTGTGCTGTGTTGCCATGTATAACTGTGTGTTTTTGACATGTGGTGTATGTGTACTGGCTGCTTTGTGTGTGCTTTGTCAGTGTGGGTGTCTTTAGTGCTATATGTGAGAGTGTGTGTCACTGTGCTGTTACGTGAGTGTAGTCCCTGCAACCCATTCCCTAAGGTATGCAATGTAACTATCCAAAATTTAACAATATACAAATGTAAAAGGTGAGTGTGTGTACTCACGGTTGCTATCTCCTCATTGGAGATGATTCATTTGTCTTTCGGTGAGCAGGAGCAGCGGTACGACATCTAGTTGTGGCTCCATGGCGGCTCCAGACGGGTATGACTTCCTGGACGTGAGCGTCTCCTTTTATACTGTTCGTTTCCTCCTGGTGTTCCATGGTGGTCTGCCTGCAGCCGAAACGTTGGTGGTGTGCAACCTCGTAATGAGTCCGGTGGAAGCATGAGCTCCACCGGACTGTTGGTGGCTCCAATCGACCGTGGCAGTCTGACCACACTGGCCACGTAGTGTTTTGGCGGGATTCTCTGTGAACCACCGCCAATGTCATAATTTGGTGGTCTTCCCTGCCAGCCTGTTGGCGGTCAGACCAACACTACCCCCATGGTGGACACAGGACCACCTAACTTGTAATGAGTCTCTAAATCTGAGTGCCACTCTGTAGCTGTAGTTAGCATTCCAAAATTAGGAACTGTATTAATGTTAGCTCCCTAATAACTTTCCACCTGTTTGACAAATCACCACAAATCTTTCCAGACCTATAGCATTTTCTACATTTTTAGATCATGTAAACTTTTGAGGTGAATAATTAAGGTGGTGTAAAGATGAAAGGGGTCCAACATGTGATTTTCCACCAATGCATTACCCAAAGGTTTTAAGGGGTGAATGGATTTACATGAAATTGGCAGGATTATACATTATGGTGCAGAGATGATGCTTGTTGGGTACTGCAGTATAGCAGGGTGAGTATTTTAAATGTATAAGGCATTTAAATTTTGTGATATCTGTCACAGTAGTACTTTTGCATAATTTCACAAAATCTTGTGAAACTACTGGAGTTTATGGCTGTAAACATATTTCAAAATATATACAAGAAAATATAAATAAATGTCCCCATCTATTACTCTTAATGGCAATAGGTAGATACCTACTAATTACCTATATGTGAGGCCCTGAATGCTTAAGTCAGATTTACAAGACAATGCAACTCCACCATGAGTGGCTCTGCATTGATTGGTAAATCTGGAGAAATGTAAGGCATCACAATTTGCTGTTTTGAGATACTCTGCATCCCATAGTCTACATTTCTGCTACATTTCACATACATCCAAATGCCACACCATTGTAGCCACTCTATGCCACTCCCCCAAATGCTATTACACTGTAGACAATGCACTGTAAACCACTACACTCTACATTTTCATAATTAACACACCTCCACTTTAAGTCTCTTCAGTCTATGTCACTCCACTGTATGCCACTCCACTGGACTCTACTAAACTATACTTCATTTCACTCTATCTCATTCTACTGTACGCCACTCTGCTCTACTATATTCCACTATATGTCACTCCATTCTGCAACACTCCTATATACTCTATACCACTGCCCACTCCACTATAAACTACTCCTCTATGCCACTCCAGTGTGTGGCACTCCACTCTACACCACTTCATTCTACGCTATTCGATTGGACCCTACTCCAATATACATCACTCCGCTGTATGTCATTACACTCTACCCCACGCCACTGCACACCACTCCAGTCCACACCACTCCCTTATACACCACTCTACTGTACACTATTCCCCTATACACTATTACATTCTACATCACTCAACTTTACAACACTCTGTGATACCTCACTCCACTCTATGCTATTACATTGTACACAACTCCACTTTATGCCAGTCCACTCTACACTATTATACTGTATGCAAATCAACTGTACACCTCTTCCATGCAGGCTTCACTGTGTGCCACTCCACTATATAATACTCCAGTATATGATATTTCACTCTACACCATTTCATTGCATACAAACCCATTCTATGCTATTCCACTGTATGCCACTCCACTGTATGCTGTTCCACTCTATGCCACTCTAGTGTATGCTACTTCACTCTACCTCACTCCATTCTGTGCTATTCCATTGAATGCAACTCCACTGAATGCCACTGTACTGTATGCCATTACACTGTACCCCATTCCAGTGTATGGCACTCCATTCTACTCCACTTCACTGTATGCCAATGCACTGTACACTACTCCACTATAAGCTATTATAGTCTATGCCACTCTACTGTACACCACACCACTCTACATTATTCAACTGTATGCCACTCCACTATATGCTACTCCACTCTGTGCCAATCCAGTCTACACTACTCCACTCTACCCCACTCCATTCTATGACAGTACATTGGATGCCACTATACTATAATCTATTTTACTCTACCCCTCTCCACTGTATACTGTGTCACCACGCACTACAGTGGCGACTCTTACTCGAGCCGCAGTCTTCAGGACGCTGGCACCACCATGGCCAATGTTTTGCCTACCTGTTTTCGCGGTGAGACCCAGGGGGCACATTTCGTGCTCTGGGTCCAGCCACAGACCCTGCCACCCTCCCTGAATTCACCTATACTTACCTCCTTGGGTTTTTTCTTTTTTCTTTCCTCCTTTTTCTTCTTTTTTCCTCCATCTTCGTTTCTTCTTTTTTCTTTGTGCCCATGTTGTCTTCCTCCTTGGTATTCTTCTTCCCAGCATGCCTTTTTCCTTTTCCTTTTCTACTTGGTCTTTTCTCCTATTCTTTTCCATCTGGTCTTTCCCAATCCAAGATGGTGTTGCACTTTCTTCCTGTTGTGTCGCTTCCTGTTTCTGGTATATACGCACTTCAGTTCTTGTCTTCCTTGCGTTGCAAACACTTCCGCTTGGTGGTGATCCTCACTCCTGTTTTTTCCGAGTTTTCCACGTTCCTGTTTTTTCCAGCAAGATTTAATCTATTTTTCCTTTTTTCATTGTTTCTTTTTCCTCTTTTTCAGGAGTTCCTGTGATAGACGTTTTTTCCCAACTTTTTGGGTTTTTCCTCTGGGACTCCTTCTGGAGGGTACGGTCTTTTTTGGTGTATTTTCCAGTGAGCAGCACCGTGGCTACTAGAAAGGGTCACCCATGTCTTGGTCAGTCCAGAACCAGTAGAAGACCGGGTGTTCCTTCAAGTTCTTCAGCCAACGGTGGTGAGAGACGTGCAGACCGTGACAGATTGCAATGCCCAAAAAATATGCGTTGCGTGTTGGCCATTGAAGGACCACAGGATGATGTTGTAGAAAATTCATGCTCCATACTGCGCAACAACAACCTCAAGAATTAGAACAACTGCGGGCAGAGAATGCCGCACTACCACAAGCCTTGTCTTCCTGACCTGTGTATATACCTCCTGTGTCTACCTCGACACCTCAATATTCCAGAGATCTGCATAAGATAAAGGAATTTCTGGACTCTTTGACAGTCTTCTTTGCGTTTCGACCCTTAAAATTCTCATCTGACAAGGCCACTGTGGGTTATTTGTTCAGTGCCTTGTCTCGTCCCCCCACTAGCTTGGGCGAACCCCTTGGTCTCTGCTGAAGATCCTGTCTTTGATAATTATCCTGCCTTTCTTAAACTCTTTAAGCAGATGTTCGAGCAACCCGGATTGGAGGCAGCTGCTGAAGAAGCATTATGTGAAATACAGCAAGGCAATCAGGATGTATTACAATATATGACCAGGTTTAAACAGCTAGCATCTGAGACCACTTGGGTAGAATGCAGTTTTGTAACCCTGTTTCGCCACGGACATCGAGAAGAAAGAAAGGATGAATTGATACATTCTGCTCAATATAGATCCTTGAAAGACCTGACTGATCAAGCATTGAATATAGAGTATAGATTGCGAGAACGTAAGATGGAAAGGCGTAAGACTCGCTTGCAGTACCATTCCGGAGTACCCTGTACTACAACCTGATGTTATGACTGTTGGACCTGACTTTTTGACAGGGTCATCCCCAAACTTTTTGCCTCCTTCCTCCTATTTTTTCTGACCGGTTGTTGTTGGCCTGCTGCCTTGCTGAACTCTTGTCTGGCTGTAAAAGTGCTCTCCAAGGGCTTGGATAGAGCTTGCCTCCTGTTCCCTGAAGTCTCAGAACCAAAAAGACTTCTCTCTTTCAGTTGGACGCTTCGTGCGCCCAAATTTTCGACGCACAGCTTGTTCCGCGGCGAGAAAAACGCCGTACACCGACGCTGATCGACGCAACGCCTTCGGGACGACCGGAAATTCGACGCATGGCCTCGCAAGGACAACGCCGCCTGACTTCCAGAGGAGAAATCGATGCGATGCCTGCCGTGAGAGCGAAACTTCGACGCACAGCCCCGCGGAACGACGCGCAGCCGGAAAACAAGCAGGAGAATCCACGCACAGACATCTGGTAATCCCCGCGACCCATAGAAAGAGACTGTCCGCGCGCCAGAAAACGACGCACAACTTCCCCGCGTGAAAAATAACGACGCAAGTCTGTGTGTGCTGGGGAGAAATCGACGCACACACTATTTTTCCACGTATCTCCTCTTCTGCGGCCCTTTGCGGAGATTTTCCACCAGAAACCAGGTACTTTGTGCTTGAAAGAGATTTGTTTGCTTTTTAAAGACTTAAGACACTATGGTGGTCATTACAACCTCGGCGGTCTTTTAACAAGACCGCCGAGGGACTGCCATGCGGAAGACCGCCAGTGGTGGCGGTTTGCCACTCGCCCTATTATGACCGTTGGCAGCTCTCCGGCCTTTTACGGATGGAGAGCCGCCAACAGCCATACTGGCGGGAGGCGGGGAAGTGGAGGTTGCTCCACCGCCACGCCAACAGAACACCACCCAGCGAATCACGTCCTGTGATTCGCCGCGGCGGTGTTCTGTTGGCGGTGTGGTGTCGGCGGAGCTGCCCGCCATGGCTCCCGTCCCCTCCCGGAGGATCGACGGAACAGGTAAGTCGATCGTCCGTTAGGGGAGGGGCGTTGGGGGGGGTTGTGTGTTGTGTGCGTGCATGGGGTTGTGCGTCTGTGTATGTAGAGGGGGTGTGTGAGTGCGTGTATGCTTGCGGGGGTGTTGCGTGTTTTGGGAATGAGTGCGTGTATGTCTGTGGGTATGTCTATATGGATGTGTGCGTGTATGTTTGTATGTGGGTGTGCGTGTCTGACTGTGTGTGTGGATGTAGGCATGTATGTCGGTGTCTGTGCGTGTGTGTGTTGGTGGTGCCTGCGTGTGTGTCATGTGTGTGTGTGAGTTTCTGTGATGTTGGGGGTCGGGGTGGGGAGGGGGGCCATGCCACCTTTGGGGGGTGGAAGGGGTGGTGGGGGGTGTAGGGGAGGGAGTCGGGGTGGGGGCAGGGGTGGATGAGACCCCTATCAGTGCCAGGGAAGGAATTCCCTGGCACTGATAGTGCTTACCACCATGGTTTTCATGGCGGTTCCAACCGCAGGAAATCCACGGCGGTAAGCCGGGTCAAAATACTGCCAGCGGTATAGTGACGCCCGCCAGGCTGGAGACCCAGGTCTCCGGCCTGGCGGGCAGAACGAGAACCGGCGGATGACCATGGCGGTAACCACCATGGTCATAATACAAAAAAAAAGACCACCAGCCTTCCGCCAGGGTCATAATGACCCCCTATATTTCACTTTTCAGTGATATCTTTACAAATTCATAGTACATCTTTGATCGTTTTGACCTGCAAATACCCAGATAAATATTATATATTTTTCTAAACACTGTGTGGTGTATTTTTGTGGTGTTATAGTATGGTATTGTATGATTTATTGCACAAATGCTTTACACATTGCCTTCTAAGTTAAGCCTGACTGCTCGTGCCAAGCTACCAGAGGGTGGGCACAGGCTGATTTTGGATTGTGTGTGACTTACCCTGACTAGAGTGAGGGTTCTTGCTTGGACAGAGGGCAACCTGACTGCCAACCAAAAACCCCATTTCTAACAATGACAAAGTCCATCTTGAAGCAACCAAGTCTACAGAAGAAGAACCTATGCAGATTGATCTAGTCTGTGGTCCTTTATCTGACTCAGAAAGAGAGGATAGACGGCAAAAGGGTCTTTGTCTATATTGTGGCAAAGCTGGCCACATGATCCGGAAGAGTCCTATCCATCCTTCTGCAGTGTAGCCATTTTTAATATAGCCTTTGCACGTTTGCTTAAAGCATTAGGCCTCTGTGCACTTTGTTCTAGATGCATTTTATTCAGCCTCGCACTGTTATTTTTCAATAACCAGTTTCACGGTCTTGTTTTATTTTCTTCTATCACACTGTTTAGCTTACTTCAGCACCAGAGTTCTCAAACAATACATTCTTGCTCGCTCTGTGCTTCAGTCAAGGATACAGTCTGGTACATTGCCGATAAACGTGGTAGGAGTTTAGTCTTTAGGGTTCATAGAAAGTACACATTCTTACGTAGGGACGTTTCTTAGAACACCGGCGTGTTAATTATGAAAACACTTCCTAGTCCTGTTACACGTAAGAGGGAGATTCTGACCAGGGAACCACAACTAGACGCTGACTGCCCTGTTGCAGATGCTGATCCAGATCACAGGCCTTTACTCAGGTATGAGGGTTGATGTCCTCCTGGGGGAACCTAAAACGCAGGCTTAGAGCTTAACATGCTGTGCTCAAAATAGAACTTAGAAGAGAGAACGTAATCTAGTAGCACTATGATAGCGTTATTCTTATGATTCACTCTCCTAGTTACTATTTCAATCCTACTGTGTTGTATGGTTCTGGTTATTGCGGCTCCCGCTTTGTTATCTAAAATGCAGTTGTTTTATTAAACCAATCTTTAAAACTCAAACTGCCTTTGTCATTTATATATGAGATCACACTGTGTATGAGAGAACTGGTTGGGATCTGAGTGACCACGACTTCCCTGGGAAGCACGAAGATGTCATGCGCTTGGCTGCCCAATCATCTCTTCCCTCTGGGAGAGATGAGGCACTGCTAGTTAGCCGGAGCAAAACCGGATTGAGGGTGACAAGGGTCCTTCGCCGTGGGTTAGACTTAGTCCCCCACACTGTGAACGACCCTGCTACCCAAAAATCCAGTAGTCTCATTAGGATAATGAGAGCCTACGTGACATGGCGCCGCCAACGATTGGTCTAGCTCAAATTTTCGGGTCCACCAGTCTCTCTCGGTCTAATGTATTAAAATTATCCCTCAGTTCCTTTAACGGAGACGTCCGTGGCACTGAGAACTTCCACCACCGCAATATAGGTAATCCTAAATATAGCGGATGGTTGTTTAAGCTTGAACTTTAAACAGGAAGACCCCGTTTTTGGTGTGCCTTCTCTGAACCATCGCTGTTTTTCTAATGGCGAATCCCCAGGTAATACAAATAGCTCTTAATATGAGACAACCGCTCACAGCGCATTTGCTTGCACATGGTCTTACGAACCAGGGGGGGGTCCAGTCACGTTTGTGGTGGCCGCCCATGCAGCCTATAGAATAGAACTTTTTTACTCTTGGGTCACATTTCCAGCAGTTGATGGGAACACAAATACATTTCACACATACACGATTGCGAATGCGCCTGGCCAGTACAGGGCGTACGCATATTTAGAGATACCACGATCTTATCAAGAGCATAATAATTGGCTTGATGGCGCCCTACCCAATATTACCAGTAAGGTTAGGTCCACTCAGTAATTATGGTTCTCCCTGGCCTTTATTGGCCACATATACACCACATCCTGCGGTTGCAAATATGCTGGTGGCTGAAGTTCGTAGTTTATATACAGACTTAACGGCTACATATAGACGCTTAGTACAATTTGTGATGCAGACACTAAACATAAACCTAGCTCGTGCTGCTCCAGCACAACAACACGCAGTAGCTCCAGGTATAAACCCGGCGACTGTACTCTCTATCATGGGTAAGGTCCCAGCAAAACGGGAGGAGACTCCATTTTGGCTGGCGCAAAAAATTAACCCCTTCTGTGACTTGGACGAGATGATCTCGTCCAAGGCTACAGTTCCCCTGTGCCTTGGACGAGATCATCTCGTCCTAGGCACAGGGGAACTTGGGGGCGCGCTAGCGCGCCCCCCGTGCACCCCCCTCCCCCCCCCAAGTCGGGGATGGAAGGGGAAGACCTTCCCCTTACACCCCGACACCCCCCCACCCCCCCCTGTGACGTCAGCGCGCGCGCGCGCGCTGATGTGTCACAGGGGCCTCCCTAGTCGCGCTGGAAGCTCTGCTTCCAGCGCGATTGAAAAAGAAATGCAAAAGCATTTCTTTTTCAATCACTGGGAGGCCCGGAGGGGCTTCAAAGGGAAGGAAAAGTATTTCCTTCCCTTTGAAGTCCCTCCGAGGGTTTCAAAAGCCGGATTGCTTGCAATCCGGTTTTTGAAACCCCACTAGACACCAGGGATTTTTTTTATTTTTATTGAAAGTGACAAAAGGGAGCGACCCCTTGGGCAAGGGTCGCTCCCAGGGGGGGCATTTTTTTGAGAAGGCCTTTTCTGCCCCCCCGGGGGCAGATCGGCCTACTATTAGGCCGATCTGCCCCCAGGGGGGGCAGAAACCTCTAGGCACCAGGGACCTTTTTTTTTGTTTTTTGTTTTTTGTGTTATATATTTTTTTTTTTGGTGGGGAGCGACCCCTTAGGCAAGGGTCGCTCCCCTTGGGGGAAAATTATATTTTGGCCATTTCTGCCCCCCTTGGGGGCAGATTGGCCTATTTTGATGAGGCCAATCTGCCCCCAAGGGGGGTAGAAACCACTAGACACCAGGGAGTTTTTTATTTGCGTGAATTTCACGCAAAGGGAGCGACCCCTTAGGCAAGGGTCGCTCCCTGGGGGGGAGGGCAATTTACTTTAGGCCATTTCTGCCCCCCCTGGTGGCAGATCGGCCTATTATTAGGCCGATCTGGCCCCAGGGGGGGAAGAAACCTCTAGGCGCCAGGGCAATTTTTTTTTTTGTGTTTTTTTTTTTTGTTGTTTCTTTTTTTAGAGATGGGGAGCGACCCATCAGGCAAGGGTCGCTCCCCTGGGGGGCAAATTGTATTTAGAACATTTCTGCCCCCCTGGGGGCAGATTGGCCAATTTTAGGTCAATCTGCCCCCAAGGGGGCAGAAACCACTAGGCACCGGGGATTTGTTTTTTGGTGCCAATGTCACGCAGGGGGAGCGACCCCGTAGGCAAGGGTCGCTCCCGGGGGGGGGTGGGGGTTGGGGGGGCAAATTTATTTTAGGCCATTTCTGCCCCCCCCGTGGGACAGATCGGCCTATTATTAGGCCGAACTGCCCCTAGGGGGGGCAGAACCCTCTTGGCGCCAGGGCAATTTTTTTTTTGTGTTTTTTTTTTTTGTTGTTTCTTTTTTTAGAGATGGGGAGCGACCCATCAGGCAAGGGTCGCTCCCCTGGGGGGGGCAAATTGTATTTAGACCATTTCTGCCCCCTGGGGGCAGATTGGCCAATTTTAGGTCAATCTGCCCCCAAGGGGGCAGAAACCACTAGGCACCGGGGATTTGTTTTTTGGCGCCAATGTCACGCAGGGGGAGCGACCCCGTAGGCAAGGGTCGCTCCCGAGGGGGGGGGTGGGTGTTGGGGGGGCAAATTTATTTTAGGCCTTTTCTGCCCCCCCGGGGGGCAGATCGGCCTGTTATTAGGCCGATCTGCCCTCGGGGGGGGGGGGCAGAAACCTCTAGGCGCCAGGGGAATTTCTTTTTTTCTTTTTTTTTTTCTTGGTTTTTTTCTTAGAGATGGGGAGCGACCCATCAGGCAAGGGTCGCTCCCCTGGGGGGGCAAATTGTATTTAGACCATTTCTGCCCCCCTGGGGGCAGATTGGCCAATTTTAGGTCAATCTGCCCCCAAGGGGGCAGAAACCACTAGGCACCGGGGATTTGTTTTTTGGCGCCAATGTCACGCAGGGGGAGCGACCCCGTAGGCAAGGGTCGCTCCCGAGGGGGGGGTCGGTGTTGGGGGGGCAAATTTATTTTAGGCCTTTTCTGCCCCCCCGGGGGGCAGATCGGCCTATTATTAGGCCGATCTGCCCCGGGGGGGGGGGGGCAGAAACCTCTAGGCGCCAGGGGAATTATTTTTTTTCTTTTTTTTTTTCTTGGTTTTTTTCTTAGAGATGGGGAGCGACCCATCAGGCAAAAGTCGCTCCCCTGGGGGACAAATTGTATTTAGGCCATTTCTGCCCCCCTTGGGGGCAGATTGGCTGAGTTTAGGTCAACCTGCCCCCAAGGGGGCAGAAACCACTAGGCACCGGGGATTTGTTTTTTGGCGCCAATGTCACGCAGGGGGAGCGACCCCGTAGGCAAGGGTCGCTCCCGGGGGGGGGTGGAGGTTGGGGGGAGAGAAATTTATTTTAGGCCATTTCTGCCCCCCCTGGGGGCAGATCGGCCTATTATTAGGGCGATCTGCCCCCGGGGCGGGCAGAAACCTCTAGGCGCCAGGGCAAATTTTGTTTTGTGTTTTTTTTTTTTTTTTGTTTGTTTGTTTTTTTAGAAGATGGGGAGTGACCCATCAGGCAAGGGTCGCTCCCCAGGAGGGCAAATTGTATTTAGACCATTTCTGCCCCCCTGGGGACAGATTGGCAGAGTTTAGGTCAATCTGCCCCCAAGGGGGCAGAAACCACTAGGCACCGGGGATTTGTTTTTTAGTGCCAATGTCACGCAGGGGGAGCGACCCCGTAGGCAAGGGTCGCTCCCGGGGAGGGTGGGGGTGGCAAATTTATTTTAGGGCATTTCTGCCCACCCCCCCCTGGGGCCGTCTGAGCTACAGGCCAAACACCACAGGTAGGCACCTTGCAAAAAACACATCTGTTTTCTGTGAAAAAATATGTTGTGTCCACGTTGTGTTTTGGGCCATTTCCTTTTGTGGGCGCTAGGCCTACCCACAGAAGTGAGGTACCATTTTTATCGAGAGACTTAGGGGAACGCTGGGTGGAAGGAAATTTGTGGCTCCTCTCAGATTCCACAACTTTCTGTCACCGAAATGAGAGGAAAAAGTGTTTTTTGGGCCAAATTTTGATGTTTGCAAAGGATTCTGGGTAACATAACCTGGTCAGAGCCCCGCAAGTCACCCCATCTTGGATTCCCCTGGGTTTCTAGTTTTCAAAAATGCACTGGTTTGCTAAGTTTCCTCAGGTGTCGGCTGAGCTACAGGCCAAAATCCACAGGTAGGCACTGCTTTTTATAAAAAAATGTGATGTGTCCACGTTGTGTTTTGGGCCCTTTCCTTTCGTGGGCGCTAGTCCTACCCACACAAGTGAGTTATCATTTTTATTGGGAGACTTGGGGGAACGCTGGGTAGAAGGAAATTTGTGGCTCCTCTCAGATTCCAGAACTTTCTGCCACAGAAATGTGAGTGACATGTGTATTTTTAGCCAAATTTTGAGGTTTGCAAAGGATTCTGGGTAACAGAACCTGGTCCGAGCCCCGCAAGTCACCCCTCGTTGGATTCCCCTAGGTCTCTAGTTTTCAGAAATGCACAGGCTTGGTAGGTTTCCCTAGGTGCCGGCTGAGCTAGAGGCCAAAATCTACAGGTAGGCACTTCGCAAAAAACACCTCTGTTTTTTCCCAAAATTTAGGATGTGACCACGTTGCGCTTTGGGGTGTTTCCTGTCGCCGGCGCTAGGCCTACCCACGCAAGTGAGGTATCATGTTTATCGGGAGACTTGGGGGAACGCTGGGTGGAAGGAAATTTGTAGCTCCTCTCAGATTCCAGAACTTTCTGCCACAGAAATGTGAGGGACATGTGTTTTTTTAGCCAAATTTTGAGGTTTGCAAAGGATTCTGGGTAACAGAACCTGGTCCGAGCCCCGCAAGTCACCCCTCCTTGGATTCCCCTAGGTCTGTAGTTTTCAGAAATGCACAGGTTTGGTAGGTTTCCCTAGGTGCCGGCTGAGCTAGAGGCCACAATCTACAGGTAGGCACTTCGCAAAAAACACCTCTGTTTTTAAAAAAATTTAGGATGTGTCCACGTTGCGCTTTGGGGTGTTTCCTGTCGCCGGCGCTAGGCCTACCCACGCAAGTGAGGTATCATTTTTATCGGGAGACTTGGGGGAACGCTGGGTGGAAGGAAATTTGTAGCTCCTCTCAGATTCCAGAACTTTCTGCCACAGAAATGTGAGGGACATGTGTTTTTTTAGCCAAATTTTGAGGTTTGCAAAGGATTCTGGGTAACAGAACCTGGTCCGAGCCCCGCAAGTCACCCCTCCTTGGATTCCCCTAGGTCTCTAGTTTTCAGAAATGCACAGGTTTGGTAGGTTTCCCTAGGTGCCGGCTGAGCTAGAGGCCACAATCTACAGGTAGGCACTTCGCAAAAAACACCTCTGTTTTTTAAAAAATTTAGGATGTGTCCACGTTGCGCTTTGGGGTGTTTCCTGTCGCCGGCGCTAGGCCTACCCACGCAAGTGAGGTATCATTTTTATCGGGAGACTTGGGGGAACGCTGGGTGGAAGGAAATTTGTAGCTCCTCTCAGATTCCAGAACTTTCTGCCACAGAAATGTGAGGGACATGTGTTTTTTTAGCCAAATTTTGAGGTTTGCAAAGGATTCTGGGTAACAGAACCTGGTCCGAGCCCCGCAAGTCACCCCTCCTTTGATTCCCCTAGGTCTCTAGTTTTCAGAAATGCACAGGTTTGGTAGGTTTCCCTAGGTGCCGGCTGAGCTAGAGGCCAAAATCTACAGATAGGCACTTCGCAAAAAACACCTCTGTTTTTTTCCAAAATTTAGGATGTGTCCACGTTGCGCTTTGGGGTGTTTCCTCTCGCCGGCGCTAGGCCTACCCACGCAAGTGAGGTATCATTTTTATCGGGAGACTTGGGGGAACGCTGGGTGGAAGGAAATTTGTAGCTCCTCTCAGATTCCAGAACTTTCTGCCACAGAAATGTGAGGGACATGTGTTTTTTTAGCCAAATTTTGAGGTTTGCAAAGGATTCTGGGTAACAGAACCTGGTCAGAGCCCCGCAAGTCACCCCTCCTTGGATTCCCCTAGGTCTCTAGTTTTCAGAAATGCACAGGTTTGGTAGGTTTCCCTAGGTGCCGGCTGAGCTAGAGGCCAAAATCTACAGATAGGCACTTCGCAAAAAACACCTCTGTTTTTTTCCAAAATTTAGGATGTGTCCACGTTGCGCTTTGGGGTGTTTCCTCTCGCCGGCGCTAGGCCTACCCACGCAAGTGAGGTATCATTTTTATCGGGAGACTTGGGGGAACGCTGGGTGGAAGGAAATTTGTAGCTCCTCTCAGATTCCAGAACTTTCTGCCACAGAAATGTGAGGGACATGTGTTTTTTTAGCTAAATTTTGAGGTTTGCAAAGGATTCTGGGTAACAGAACCTGTTCCGAGCCCCGCAAGTCACCCCTTCTTGGATTCCCCTAGGTCTCTAGTTTTCAGAAATGCACAGGTTTGGTAGGTTTCCCTAGGTGCCGGCTGAGCTACAGGCCACAATCTACAGGTAGGCACTTCGCAAAAAACACCTCTGTTTTTTTCCAAAATTTAGGATGTGTCCACGTTGCGCTTTGGGGTGTTTCCTGTCGCCGGCGCTAGGCCTACCCACGCAAGTGAGGTATCATTTTTATCGGGAGACTTGGGGGAACGCTGGGTGGAAGGAAATTTGTAGCTCCTCTCAGATTCCAGAACTTTCTGCCACAGAAATGTGAGGGACATGTGTTTTTTTAGCCAAATTTTGAGGTTTGCAAAGGATTCTGGGTAACAGAACCTGGTCCAAGCCCCGCAAGTCACCCCTCCTTGCATTCCCCTAGGTCTCTAGTTTTCAGAAATGCACAGGTTTGGTAGGTTTCCCTAGGTGCCGGCTGAGCTAGAGGCCAAAATCTACAGGTGGGCACTTCGCAAAAAACACCTCTGTTTTTTTCCAAAATTTAGGATGTGTCCACGTTGCGCTTTGGGGTGTTTCCTGTCGCCGGCGCTAGGCCTACCCACGCAAGTGAGGTATCATTTTTATCGGGAGACTTGGGGGAACGCTGGGTGGAAGGAAATTTGTAGCTCCTCTCAGATTCCAGAACTTTCTGCCACAGAAATGTGAGGGACATGTGTTTTTTTAGCCAAATTTTGAGGTTTGCAAAGGATTCTGGGTAACAGAACCTGGTCCGAGCCCCACAAGTCACCCCTCCTTGGATTCCCCTAGGTCTCTAGTTTTCAGAAATGCACAGGTTTGATAGGTTTCCCTAGGTGCCGGCTGAGCTACAGGCCAAAATCTACAGGTAGGCACTTCGCAAAAAACACCTCTGTTTTTTTCCAAAATTTAGGATGTGTCCACGTTGCGCTTTGGGGTGTTTCCTGTTGCCGGCGCTAGGCCTACCCACGCAAGTGAGGTATCATTTTTATCGGGAGACTTGGGGGAACGCTGGGTGGAAGGAAATTTGTAGCTCCTCTCAGATTCCAGAACTTTCTGCCACAGAAATGTGAGGGACATGTGTTTTTTTAGCCAAATTTTGAGGTTTGCAAAGGATTCTGGGTAACAGAACCAGGTCCGAGCCCCGCAAGTCACCCCTCCTTGGATTCCCCTAGGTCTCTAGTTTTCAGAAATGCACAGGTTTGGTAGGTTTCCCTAGGTGCCGGCTGAGCTAGAGGCCAAAATCTACAGGTAGGCACTTCGCAAAAAACACCTCTGTTTTTTTCCAAAATTTAGGATGTGTCCACGTTGCGCTTTGGGGTGTTTCCTGTCGCCGGCGCTAGGCCTACCCACGCAAGTGAGGTATCATTTTTATCAGGAGACTTGGGGGAACGCTGGGTGGAAGGAAATTTGTAGCTCCTCTCAGATTCCAGAACTTTCTGCCACAGAAATGTGAGGGACATGTGTTTTTTTAGCCACATTTTGAGGTTTGCAAAGGATTCTGGGTAACAGAACCTGGTCCGAGCCCCGCAAGTCACCCCTCCTTGGATTCCCCTAGGTCTCTAGTTTTCAGAAATGCACAGGTTTGGTAGGTTTCCCTAGGTGCCGGCTGAGCTACAGGCCAAAATCTACAGGTAGGCACTTCGCAAAAACACCTCTGTTTTTTTCCAAAATTTAGGATGTGTCCACGTTGCGCTTTGGGGTGTTTCCTGTCGCCGGCGCTAGGCCTACCCACGCAAGTGAGGTATCATTTTTATCGGGAGACTTGGGGGAACGCTGGGTGGAAGGAAATTTGTAGCTCCTCTCAGATTCCAGAACTTTCTGCCACAGAAATGTGAGGGACATGTGTTTTTTTAGCCACATTTTGAGGTTTGCAAAGGATTCTGGGTAACAGAACCTGGTCCGAGCCCCGCAAGTCACCCCTCCTTGGATTCCCCTAGGTCTCTAGTTTTCAGAAATGCACAGGTTTGGTAGGTTTCCCTAGGTGCCGGCTGAGCTAGAGGCCAAAATCTACAGGTAGGCACTTCGCAAAAAACACCTCTGTTTTCTCCCCAAATTTTGGATGTGTCCACGTTGCGCTTTGGGGCGTTTCCTGTCGCGGGCGCTAGGCCTACCCACGCAAGTGAGGTATCATTTTTATCGGGAGACTTGGGGGAATATAGATTAGCAAAACAAGTGCTATTGCCCCTTGTCTTTCTCTACATTTTTTCCTTCCAAATATAGGAGAGTGTGTAAAAAAGACATCTATTTGAGAAATTCCCTATAATTCACATGCTTGTATGGTCACCCCGGAATTCAGAGATGTGCAAATAACCACTGCTCCTCAGCACCTTATCTTGTGCCCTTTTTGGAAATGCAAAGGTTTTCTTGATAGCAATTGTTTACTCTTTATATTTCAGCAAATGAATTGCTGTATACCCGGTATAGAATGAAAACGCACTGCAGGATGCAGCTCATTTATTGGCTCTGGGTTCCTCGGGTTCTTGATGAACCTACAAGCCCTATATATCCCCGCAACCAGAGGAGTCCAGCAGACGTAACGGTATATTGCTTTCCATAATCTGACATTGCAGGGAAAAGTTACAGAGTAAAACGTAGAGAAAAATTGATGTTTTTTTCACCTCAATTTCAATATTTTTCTTTTTCAGCTGTTATTTTCTGTAGGAAACCCTTGTAGGATCTACACAAATGACCCCTTGCTGAATTCAGAATTTTGTCTACTATTCAGAAATGGTTAGGTTTCTGGGATCCAGCATTGGTTTCATGCCCATTCCTGTCACTGACTGGAAGGAGGCTGAAAGCACAAAAAATTGCAAAAATGGGGTATGCCCCAGTAAAATGCCAAAATTGTGTTGAAAAATTGGGTTTTCTGATTCAAGTCTGCCTGTTCCTGAAAGCTAGGAAGCTGCTGAGTTTAGCACTACAAACCCTTTGTTGATGCCATTTTCAGGGGGAAATCCACAAGCCTTCTTCTGCAGCCACTTTTTCCATTTTTTTAAAAAAAACGAAATTTTCACTGTATTTTGGCCAATTTCTTGGCCTCCTTCAAGGGAACCCACAAAGTCTGGGTACCTCTAGAATCCCTAGGATGTTGGAAAAAAAGGACGCAAATTTGGCTTGGTTAGCTTATGTGGACAAAAAGTTATGAGGGCCTAAGCGCGAACTGCCCCAAATAGGCAAAAAAAGGCCTGGCACAGGAGGGGGAAAAGGCCTGGCAGCGAAGGGGTTAATACGCTGGAGGCAGTATTTCCCCATAAGGGACCTCAGGACAAACATAGAATATTAACTATGTGTTTACTATTTGACATGGTTCCCACAGTGGAACATTGTAATACATGGGGCACGGTGTTTGCCGCGATCTACACAACAGCACACGGTACACCGACATTGGCGAATTTACCGGAAGTGCTTAAACAGATTCAGGATGAATATGGGGCTGCCCCAGGCTTAGATTTGGGAATGCAACTGATGGGCAATTTTGCCACGGTTTCTTCAATAATACTGAGTAATCTTAAAGGGGAGGCGGTCGCACTAGCGGTGCATATGCATCTTTGTGACGTCCGGCAACTAGATCAGGAGCGGGAAATGCCTAAAATAATAGCGGAAACATATTCCAGTATCGGTCGAGATAGCCTAGGGGCTAGACCACAGAAACCACAGTTTAAAGGGAAAATTAGTAAAGATAATACTAAACAGCAACCTGAGGGTAATAAAAAGCGCTGGGAGAAAAAACAACAGACACCTAAAAAAGAAAGGGGAGAATCTCCGAGAGCGGAGACCCCGCAGACTAGGTATAATCTCAGAAATTGGGATAACTTGAAAATGCCTGATAGATATCAATACACTGATACACGCCAATCTCGTTCCTTTCAGGACTCATTGGAAAAGAGAAATGAGAGAGGTGGGCGGTCAGAGCGGAGAACAGAGTATGTGAAACCAAGACAGGAATCACAACGCTCTTCAGAGGTTTCTGTCAAGAAGAAAGAAAAACCAATACAACAAAAACAACAGTTTAAAAAGAAAAAGGTGGCGGCAGTCTCAGTTAGACATGCCACACAGGAAGAGAGTTCTCTTGAAGAACAAGACGTGGGCACTAGCACTGTTAGACAGCGCGGCAGAGGTCACAATAGTTCACCGGAATCTTCTAGAGCATCTGGAGGTGAAAGCAACTGATGACTTCATACAGGTTGAAACAGCAGATATTCGTGTCTCTGAACCCGATAGGGTATATACAGTGACTTTACAATTGGAAGGAGACATTGGACGCACTATACACGCAATCTTTTGGGATCGTGTAGTCAAGATATATGACATTTTGCTGGCTGAACAGGATTGGCCGCCTGACTTTGTTCGCACCTGCCCAGTTGGGGAGGAGGTTATTAAACCTCCGTTCTCACCACTTGTTACAGGAGAACTCACAGAGTCCTATAGCATCAAATGGTCTCTGGCACAAGCCCCTGCCTTATATAGAAATCACGTAAGGTGGGATAGGGATTCTCCATATCATGTAATTCCGATTAAAGGTGAACCTCAGCCACAACCGCAATATCCAATAAAACATGAAGCAAGGGCACCGGTGAGAGAAATACTTACGCAATTAGAATACCAGGGAGTAATTGAACCCTGTGTCTCGCTGATGAATAATCCCTTATTCCCTGAAGCTAAACCGGACCATTCATATAGAATAGTCTTAGACTACAGACACTTGAACGGACACACACGTACATATGCTACACAAAATTCACATAGCGCGGCACTAATTAACAACATTATGCGAAAAAAGTACAAAACAACTTTAGACATCTCGAATGGTTTCTTCTGCCAGAATATAGCACCCGAAAGCAGGGATCTTACAAGCTTTAGTGCATTAGGCTCCCAGAAAAATTCTGTCGTTTGCCTCAGGGGTATAAGAATAGCCCGGGACTGTTTGCGGCTCGTGTGACTGAAATTTTACACGGGTTGGACCCCGAAGCATTGTCATATGTGGATGATATATATCTCATGGATGACGAGTTACTACAACATTTAAGACGGGTAGCCTGCATTGTTGTTGGGTTTGCCAAAATTGGCTACAAATTTAACTTAAAAAAATCAAAAATTGTCTTCCTCAGCGTCATATTCCTGGGATATAAGCTGTCAAATAAAGGTAGGAGCCTGGCGCCACAATTTTTGGGAAAATGTGCGCAACTGCAACCACCTAATACGATTAAGAAATTACAATCGTTGTTGGGCTTTCTAAATTTTGGCAGAACATACATTCCTGATTATGCTACACGCATAAAACCATCATATGAATTAATACGTCCTGATTTTTCAAGCAAATTCTGGACGATTGAGCATATACATACTCTTCGGGAGTTGCAGGCAGATCTCCTAGCTGCAAAACATTTACATACAAGGGACAATAAGACACATTTGGTCATCAGGGTAATAGCTGGGGCCATTGGGTTTATGTATGTCTCCTTTAATGAAGATGAGACAGTCCCGATTGGATACAAGTCTCACTTGTATTCAGCTGCTGAACAACGATTCGCAACAACGGAGAAAATTCTCACTGCTGTACAGATGGCTGTTATTAAAAAACAACCTCTTGCCCGGGTAAACGCATTATAGTTGTTTCCCCTATCCCGGCCCTAGAGGCTGTTACAAAAGCAAGTGTTCCTAATGCGAAAGCATTGCACCCGCAATGGATACAATGGGCTACGTCTTTCACAGCTACTGATGTAGATTACATTTTTGACCCTAAGTTACAGACTCAGGAATTTATGCAATATGAAATTGAATATCCAGTTCCCGCTGACACGTTGCCTATTGATCATTATCAAGTAGTCATGTACACCGATGGCTCTGCGCAACCGGCAGTGGGGACAAAACACCAATATTCAGCTGCATGTGCAGTAGTGAGCAGCCATATGGAGGGGGAGAAATTCTGCCCCCAACATACTTATACACAAACATTAGAGGACTGTACGGCACATTTGGCTGAGCTGAAAGCTCTATTGTTGGCACTAACTGATTGTTTGTGATTCATATTATTGTGTCCAGTCTTTTAATGAATACCTACATTACTGGCGATTGAATGGGTTCAGAAATTCAACAGGCAACACCATAAAACACAGACTACTGTGGGGGAAGGTAGCAGACCTGAAGGAGACGCTACCCAAGGTCCATGTTGTACATACTCTTGGACACCAGCGCGTTGGAATACACGTTGCTGGGAATACTTTGGCTGATGAAGCCGCAAACTCAGCAGTGGCAGTTGCCACTGTGGCCGCAGTTACTCGTTCGAGTTCCAAACCAGACACAGAGATCATGGCTGCCATAAAAGCTATGGTTGATGGCGAGCCCTATCCTAAAGGATTTCCTAATAAATATCAATACTTCATGGGAAGTATGCTGAATACTGAGGTTAAAATTCCGGGCATGGCGTACGCGAGATTCCCAATAAAGTTGTAAGACCTCAATTGATTAATGCAGTGCATGAGGGGGTGGCATCTGCACATGCTGGCGTGGCCGCTACAATTTCGCTTTACAGGCCCGTTACTGGTAGCCTGGTCTCTATAAGGAGACGAAGCAGTATGTCCTTTGTTGCGACATCTGTCAACAAATTAAAGTTTAAACGGCTAAGCGCCCGCCGCAGACGCCCCTCTTAATATCAAACAGACCATTACAATGTGTGTACTTGGATCATTGCGGTCCACTCACACCAGATAGTGCATACAAATATATCCTGGTGGCTGTAGATTCTTGCTCCAGATTTGTGTGAGTATGGCCACAGCGCTCGGCTGACGCTCAAACTGTTATTAAAGATTTGCGTCTCTTTGTCGGTACATATGCAGTTGCGGCGTTCCATTCAGACCAGGGCCCTGCATTTACCTCAAGGGCATTCAGGGACACCATGGCTTCGTTGGGGGTCCAGCTCCAGTTTTCGTCTCTATTTCATCCCGAGGGAAATTCTGTTGTGGAGCGTTTAAATCGCGATTTAAAGCAATCCTTAACGGCAAGAGTCTTAGGTACGGGTCGTAGTTGGCTAAACCACCTGTATGGAGTACAGAGAGCACTTAATAACCTGCCTAGAAGGTCCCTGGGAGGGTCGTACTTCATATGAGTGCCTGTTCGGAACACAAATGTTTGTTCCGGATCTAGATGGTCCTGGTGTGGAGGCGGCGGAAACGCCTTTTGACATAAATGATCGTGTCACTGTTTTGCAGGAATTACAACAGTTCAGTGAAGATAACTCTTCTAAAAGTGCTGCCTCCACAGGAATTAAGGATGTGCCAGTAACGCCTACTGGTTGGATTCCCAGAATTGGGGATCTTGTGCGTGAAAAGGTCACAGTGAAAAAATAAGAAAATTGTTTTGTTTCCATTGACAATGTCAAGTTACAACATGTGGCCGATTCTGCACAGCAGACCAAGAGGAACGTTCAGTAGCTCCTGAATCCCTCTCACTCCTGGGGAAGATGTTCCGCTCCAAGTTATTCATACCAACACTGTTGCCTCTCCGAGCTTGGGGAGGGCGGAAGTTGATCTTGCGATAGTTCCACTGACGACAAATAATTTGGAAACATTTGATCGAGTCACTATGACTGCTGATGTTGCGGGTGGTGTGATTTACAGTGTGCCACCGCGAGAAACACCAACTCCTCCATTGAATGCAGCAGCACCTTTTACAAGAACTGCCTCTGGGTACTTTGCCAACAACAACGATGGTCTATCGGACTCATTTGCCTCTTCAACACCTGACCCAGGTCCACATAAGCTGATTTATTGGCTTAAAGATACGTATTTTGTTTTTCCTTGGAACTATCTGTGGCTCTTATTGACTATGATAGCATTTTTTCTCTGGATAGGGTTTGTCGTTACCTTTTTTCTGTTGATAAATGGTCATTTTCTTCCTGAGAGATCAGCGGTTGAACAGGTGGAGGAGGTGTTGAAGCCACATTTTTCGTCACATAAGGTTCGAAGAGACTTGTCCTTTGTGAACATTTCTGCAGAACCAATTCCGGATGGGATTGTGTGGGATAAAGTAATGTTTGATATACACGGTCCCACTGAGATAATTCAAATACCATGTGTTCTAAAATTATCTATGAATTATATTGTAATACCAGGCATTGTATCTGATGATTGGGATGTGAAGACAGTTGATTCCATGATGACTGAATTACAATACTATACTGTCTATGAGAATGAAGATGTTTACCAGTTTAAAGAAAATTATGGTGACATGTTTTGCTATAATTATTATGGGCACCACTTTATACATAAAGCTAGTAGTCCGAAAACAATATTTGATTATACGCAATGGGAGCATTGCCCGACTCCCCCGAAAGGGAGTTCTAAAACACATTCTGACAAATTTGCGTATTTTTCTGGGCATCATCAAATGGATGCTAAGTCATATTATTTTAAGTAAACTCCGTCTTAAGATAAGCAAATGTTGTTGACTGATGCAAAATTTATATACTCAGATTCTTTTGTTTCCCGACTGTCGATTGAAGGTTATGAATATTGGTCAAATAATGTTGATTTGAAAAGTGTTTGGGGAACAAAACATTGGCAGACACAGGGTAGAGAAACATAGTTTAGAACATGTCTCATTCCTGTCCAGATGATTTTTTTAAATGAAACAGTACAAAAGACTAGGTGTTTGGACTTAGCAACGATTAGAGAATTAAATATACCTAGTATACCTGTCCCTACAAAAATGAAGGATTGGCAGAAATATATCAATGCAACCTTTAGTGAACTTTCAGACTGGGTCCAGAATGGTACATTTAACACTTAATTTGCACGTCCGGGCGGGTGGTTATTGTGGCATGTAGACACCAATGGGTGTCATCAATGTTTTGTCACCTCCTCGGGGGGTTTCTGGACTAGTCGGGCAGACCCTCGCTATATATCACCTGAACATGCTGAAATTATTACTACATATAGGGGGTCATTCTGACCCCTGCGGGTGGCGGGAGCAGCCCGCCTGGAGTGAACCGCCGATTGACGGCTGCCATTCTGGCTTTCCCGCTGGGCCGGCGGGCGACCGCCAGAAGGCCGCCCGCCGGCCCAGCGGGAAACCCCCCTCAACAATGAAGCCGGCTCCGAATGGAGCCGGCGGAGTTGTAGGGGTGCGACGGGTGCAGTGGCACCCGTCGCGATTTTCAGTGTCTGCAAAGCAGACACTGAAAATCATTATGGGGCCCTGTTAGGGGGCCCCTGCACTGCCCATGCCAGTGGCATGGGCAGTGCAGGGGCCCCCAGGGGCCCCATGACACCCGTTCCCGCCATCCTGTTTCTGGCGGTAAAAACCGCCAGGAACAGGATGGCGGGAAGGGGGTCGGAATTCCCATGGCGGCGCTGCAAGCAGCACCGCCATGGAGGATTCCCTGGGCCAGGGGTAAACCGGCGGGAACTCGCCGGTTGCCCTTTTCTGACCGCGGCTTTACCGCCGCGGTCAGAATGGCCCAGGAAGCACCGCCAGCCTGTTGGCGGTGCTTCCGCGGTCCCCGGCCCTGGCGGTCATGGACCGCCAGGGTCGGAATGACCCCCATAGTTTGGGAAAATTGTGTCAACAATGGTTAAAATACTCCTCGCTAGATGCAGTAAAAACACATCTCACTCTCCTGTCTAATAACACTGACTTGCAAGATTTTTTGTCAGGCCCGAAGACACCACGTATGAAGCGTTTCTTGTATGAAGTGTACAATGAAATATGGAAACTTTCCCAACAAGAGGGTGCGGCCCGGTTAAGGCAGATAGATAAGGAAAATTTGAAAAAGGCATTGCCTGTTGTGGATAATGGAATTCACACTCTGTCCGACCGAATATATACCATCAACAACATTGTTTCTTCTGCCATAGACATTATACGATCTGATATGTCTTCTTATATCATGGACAAAGTCAAACAAGGTCCATTATGTAGTTGGGTTGGACACTTCAGACACTGAAGGCACATCAGGGCCAGGGAGATATTTTTTTCCTTTAATTTGACGCGACCACAACAACTGATGGCTAAGAAGGAGGCGACTTATGTTATGCTTAACATTGAGAAATTGGAAAGCTTGCCTTTTACCGTGGCCGAGATTCCCTCAGCTGAGTGGTTGATACACGGTGTTATTAATCTGCCTATTTTTACACTACAATTCACTTCTTGTTTAAAACATGTTCCGGAAGGCAGATATGAAAAGTTGGTAGATGGTTATATACATGAGGTGTGGGAACTTCCCTTCTTGTACAAATGTCTCAATGGCTTGAGAGAGGTTTTTCTTAGCGGTAGTGAATGCGAGACTTCAGTTAGCCATTCGATGATTTGTAAGCAGCTGTCCTTTCATGGGGCATGTAATGCCTCGGTTGCGAACCTGGCTTGCTATCTGAAGGGAGTTCCGGTCCCCTTGATCAAATGCACATTCCAGGTGCTTTCAAACGGCAGCTACGTCCTCCTCAATAGTGAAGACTGTTGTGGCATGCGGGCCGGAATAGTTTACGTTGTTTCAGTCACCAAGGTCGTTACTTGCTGCGGGAATGTGTTGTTTACCCCCACTAAATTAAGGGAGGTAGCAGATATTTGGCCTCACATTGCTACTTCCAAGGTGAATTTCGACAAGTTAAGAAGACTAAAGGCTTTATTGTTTCAAAAGCATGTGGCCCTTACATCTGCACGCGAGACCTACGCACTTCTGGTGGCAAGGTCATCAGCAGAAATACTGTACAGTCCCTGTTAAATACCAACTTTCCGAGCCACTTTGGTGAACTCGAGGGATGTGTATTTAATGCGTCCAGCACAGCTGGATTAGCAAATTCTTTCAAAGCCGTAGGTGTTGGTTTTGTTCACACCTTCTCTTCCATATTCGGTTTGATACCTTTGGCTATTCATTCAATTTTCTGAAGCATTTTTGGGGGATTTCCGATCACTTTGGCTTTATTAGCTGGCGTTTTGCTGTTGCTGTTGTTTTTCCCCAATGGCTGTCCCGCCGCAACAAGAACAAATGTGGGCGCTCCCATCAGCGCAGCTGTGTCGTGAACGCATGATGCAGCACTTCGGAGCAACACTCCTGGGACATTTGGAGTGTGACTGGTCTCTGTCATTCAGACCGGTTTTGAATTGTGTGCAGCCAGTGTTTCGGTGCCGTTGGTGCTCGTTTGCACATGCACTAGACGTCTGTCTCTCACAGCAACGCCCCCCTAGTGGTTGATACTGATCTGTTGATGTTCCTGATGAGGGCTCATTCCCAGACATGCGCGCTGTAGCTGCGTTTGCTTCGTGAGGCTAATTACGAAATACCCTTCCTGGAGGAAGTTGATATTAACTCGTTTACAGGCCCTGCACGGGATGCCGCCTTGGTTGATTCTGAGGCTTTGGAACACACCTGCTCCTTAATAGTCTTTGGCGTGGATTTTCCGGTCCTGTCATCTGCCGAAGTGGAGAACCTCCTGCTTTCAATGACCAATGTTTGAATTGTATTTGGTCTAAATTGACACTGTTACATAAATTTGGCTCTTAGCAGCATGCTTCTTTTTAAATTTAGGATTATTGTGCTTTGGTGTCCTCTTGACTTGTTGAAATTATATAAGGTTTTAGTTACTTTTGTTTTAACATAGGGCATTTTTTAGGCTTAGATTTAAACCACTTTCTACCGACAAGCGGAGGGTGCAGTGTAGCGATTTTTAGTATAGCCTTTGCACGTTTGCTTAAAGCATTAGGCCTATGTGCACTTTGTTCTAGATGCATTTTATTCAGCCTTGCACTGTTATTTTTCAATAACCAGTTTCACGGTCTTTTTTTATTTTCTTCTATCACACTGTTTAGCTTATTTGAGCACCGGAGTTCTCAAACAATACAATCTTGCTCGCTCTGTGCTTCAGTCTAGGATACAGTCTGGTACATTGCCGATAGACATGGTAGGAGTTTAGTCTTTAGGGTTCGTAGAAAGTACACGTTCTTACATAGGGACATTTCTTAGAACACCGGTGTGTTAATTATAAAAACACTTCCTAGTCCTGTTACACGTAAGAGGGAGATTCCGACCAGGAAACCACTAGACGCTGACTGCCCTGTTGCAGATGCTGCTCCAGATCACAGGCCTTTGCTCAGGTATGAGGGTTGATGTCTTCCCGGGGGAACCTAAAAGGCAGGCTTAGAGCTTAACATGCTGTGCTCAAAATAGAACTTAGAAGAGAGAACGTAATCTAGTAGCACTATGATAGCGTTATTCTTATGTTTCACTCTCCTCGTTACTATTTCAATCCTACTGTGTTGTATGGTTCTGGTTATTACGGCTCACGCTTTGTTATCTAAAATGCAGTCGTTTTATTAAACCAATCTTTAAAACTCAAACTGCCTTTGTCATTTATATATGAGACCACACTTTGTATGAGAGAACTGGTTGGGATCTGAGTGACCACGACTTCCCTGGGAAGCATGAAGATGTCATGCGCTCGGCTGCCCAATCATCTCTTCCCTCTGGGAGAGATGAGGCACTGCTAGTTAGCCGGAGCAAAACCGGATTGAGGGTGACAAGTGTCCTTCGCCGTGGGTTAGACTTAGTCCCCCACACTGTGAACGACCCTGCTACCCAAAAATCCAGTAGTCTCATTAGGATAATGAGAGCCTATGCGACACTTCCAGACCCTTGGGAAACTCCAGCTCCCGCCCCCTGTGAGGAGGAAGGGGACAGAAGGAGTAGATTTACCTTCAATAAGTTCCTCCAGAGAGACTATCTCCGCACTGTTTATTCTATCTGTTATGGTACAGTGTTCACAAAATCAAGAAGAGCAGGTTTTTGCCTTGTTGGACTGTGGAGCCAGCGGTATATGTTTGGATGAGACCTGGGCCACAGAAAAGGAATCTCACGAGTTCCTAAAGAAACGCCGGAACAAGTTTACACAGTTGATGGTTCTCCTTTAATCTCAGGACCAGTGATGGATTCTACACCTACCCTCTGTCTGCATTTTGGAAGCACCAGGAACACGTTGCCTTTGATCTCATATCCTCTCCAAATCATACCATGATCTTAGGAATTCCCTGGTTAACTCGGCATAACCCTTATATCAATTGGGAGACAAGAACAATATTGTTATCATCACAGTTTTGCCAGCAGAACTGCTACTCCACAAACACTTATTGGTCTCCAAAAGGCTTAAGTCTTTCTCCCAAAGATACCAACTGCTCTATCAACATGATAAAGGGAGTACCAAGTTGTTAGCAAGAATACTATTAAGTATTCCAGAAGGTAAAACGGGTTTGTAAGGCTTCTGGAATACTTCATAGTATTCCTGGTACCAACTTGGTGTCTATGACTGCGCCATTCCTTTAATTCCGGGAGAAGTGGTTCCCTTTGGTTGGATGTATTCGTTGACTGAACAAGAAAAGAAGGTACTAAAAGAATACTAGATGAGAATGTAGAGAACAGTTTAATCGCCCCCTCTTCATCTCCTGCCGGGGCTCCTCTTTTCTTTGTTCCAAAGAAAAAGAAAGATCTGCATCCCTGTGTTGACTTTCGCAGACTTAACAAGATAACCATTAAGAATCATTATCCATTACCCCTTATTAGGGATATTCTGGACGCCGTCCAAGGTGCCAAGAGGTTCGCAAAATTGGATTTGAGGGGTGCCTATCACCTCTTACGTGTCAAGGAAGATAATGAATGGAAAACAGTCTTTCATACTCCATTCGGCCATTATGAATAACTTGTCATGCCTTTGTGACTTACCCTAACTAGGATTGTGGTCCCTACTTGGACAGGGTGAATACCTCTGCCAACTAGAGACCCAATTTCTAACACCCAACCATGCAGATAGCTACACATTTTCAGCCTTCATTTCTCAAAATCTACTGAACATATTTATGGCAATCACAAAAGACATGCTTTCTCCCAAAGATCTAACTTTTTGCCAACTTTGGTTGAATTATGTTCAGCCATTTTGGCTGTACTGGTGTCTAGAATTCCCTATGGAAATTGTACTGGGAAATTGTGTTTTGGCCCCGCACATTTTCTCAGCCACCGCTTGATGGATCACCCTGAAACTTCAAGAAAAGAGTTGAGGCAAATTAACTTATTTTTGGAAAGATTTACGGAGATTTGTCAAACAGTGCCAAAGTTACTATTGAACCAAAAAATCAATTTCCTACGGTAACTAGATCCTTTGGCACAATTTAACAAATCTTTACAAAACTTTCCAAAAAAAGCCTCTTCCACCTCAGCCCAATTTTTTTTTTTAGAAAGTCTACCTCAAATTTGCAGTGTTCCTGCAGTGAAATCATTTAAAGAAAGGGCACAGTCTTGGTTGCTTATATAAAACAAAACTCAGTCGGGCCGGGTCCTGAGTAGGGCAGCACATTGTATTTTATAGGGAAGGGTTATGCAGCCTCCCTCGGCTGAAGTTACTTAAAGGGAGAATGGGGGATGTGGCCCCTCCACTTCTGAGCCACAGAAGAATCTAGGGACCACAGTCTCTGGGGTGAAATTCAAATTAAGGGGAGGGTGGTGAATGGACAACCCCTCCTCAAGACTCATAAGACTACTGGAGGTCCCATCCCTCAGGGCCAGCTGAATGGTTGTGTCCTGGGAGAGCCAAGGAGCTGGGATCATGGGAAGGAAATATCCGCATGCTCCCACTTGGCTGGAGCTGGACAGTTGCACCCACTTGGTGGGAGCACACATCGTTTTCCCTGCAGGCTGCAGGCAGGGAAACAGAGAATGCTCCAGCCCAGCAGGAGCAGAAAAAAATCCTGGCTCCACCAGGCAGAAGCAGCGCTAGCACACACTTCATCCAGAGTGAGTACATGCAGGGGAGCCCACGGGGGCCACGGACATCCCCCAGCAGCTCCTAATGTAATATGTATTGTGCATGCCTCAGGTGAGACTGGGGGAGGCAGCTTAGAGCCCAGGGATGGGGTTCCCTGGGCCAGCTTTGGTTTGGGGAGCCTCCCCTCCCCTCATCTTTAAATGAATGTCAGCCCTGGGTAGTGGGGTCTATTGGCCTTTTGAGGCTCATGGAAGGAGGCTGCATACTCCTGCCCTATATAAAAAATGTTCTGGGGCTGCAGAGAGTGCAAGTCATTGAATCCATGACCCAAGGAGAGCTTACTCTGAGCTGGAGCTGTATGGTCTTCAGCTACAGTACGGGGACCTCTAGTGGCTGGTTCTATTAATGATCTTTGTGCCTCAAAATTTGTTAAAAGAAAGACACAAAGAATTTTTTTTTTTTTTTAAAGAAAAGGCTTTATTCAAAATATTTTATGACAATCATTATCCATAGAAAGAAAGCCTTAGAAATTCTTCAAAAATATGTTTAAATGGTTGTTATAGTTAAGTGAAAATGTAAGTTAAACCATACAATTTTAAACTAACAAAAACACCGAAATAACCAGTTATTGTCCACTCAAGTGATTTTAACATGTTACCTAAAGTAACTAAAACATGCACCATCAAAATGCAATGTTATGATCTCATATCACATACATCACCCTTGACATGTTTTGTCACATCAGTGATATCATCACTACTTCATCTGAAATTACATCATTGATGACAAACCGTGCATGTTGTGTCCCTAAGTTATAGTTACTTTCCGGCATGAGTTATAGTTACAGTAGCTATCTATATCTAATGAAATTCATATGTTTTGTTAATTTAAAATGGCATGTTTTAACTGATATTTTGACCTAATTATAACATCCCTTCTACCCTTGTTTTTTTCAGTGACTATATATATACTAAAATACTAAAAAAACAAAGGTTAAAGAGATGTTGTAGCTAGGTCCTAGAAAAAAGAACATTAACTGAAAAAAGGAATGATTTCACATTATAGTTAGGTGTTACAATGAAACAGGAGCTAGCATTAAAAAGCCCGACCCCCATAAAACATGCGTGTCATAGTTATCTGAATTACCTGTAGCTTACACCTCAATCATGCACTGCATTTGCTCCCACATATTACGTCACTCATGGCATATAAAATTACTTCTTTGACAACATCACTCATGACATCTCATTCATCGTCCCCAACAAGAACCTACATCCAATCTTTATCAGGACTTTAACTCAGTACCTAGCGTCCAGTAAGGCCCGCTCCTAGCCCCCTGCAAGCATTAAATCTCGAAAGCACATGATCTTCAGTCATATGTAGGACAAGTTTGACACATGACAGCCTGTGGCCAGGCTCTAGCCCCACCACTGCACCAGGGGCAAACTCCCACCATCCACAGACTTTGGACATACACAAATGGAGGCTGTCTGCAAGGCGTGGTGTCCCATCAAACTCTGCATCCAGCATACAATAGAGGATGGGCTGGGGATTTGCCCCTTGCCTGATGCTGTGTGCCTTTGGCCAACACCATCTGTGCACTGCCTTTGCACATGCAAAATGAAGGTTGGCCACTGGGCCTCTCTAGTGGCCAGGCCCTGCACCCACCCCTCCATGATCACCTTACACCCTACTTGTTCAGTCTTCAGCCCTTCACAGCCAAGGTTGACCCAAAGGTCTAGTGTTCAAAGGTGTTCTGTGGCCAACTCACCACAAGTGACTTATCCCCACTGTATTCATTCTTTGGATGAATACAAGTAAAAATACAATGACATCCATCAAAAGTACTTTACTTCTGAAATATCTAACTTGTGAAACCATTGATTTAAGTAATTATTTAGCTCCTTGTTCACAAAGCTTATACCATAGTGTCAGAATCACTGGTTAATATAATTAGTGATATCACCAAAGATGTCATGAATAATATGTGAGATCATAAACAAGGCATTATGGGGGTGGAAGTTAAATATTGTTCAGTACACAATAACTAACATATTACAGTGGTTTATGGGTTTTCTAGAGCTAGCTTATGTGTCATCCCAACACCTATCTATAACCATCATTCTTTGTGTGTGTGTGTGTGTGTGTATATATATATATATATATATGTATATATATATATAAATATATGGATATATATATCTGTGTGCATGTATCTACACTACACATCCATATACATATATAAGCATCCGTACCTGTATGCTTACATACATAAAGTACCTGTGGCAGTTGCCACTGGGTAGTTAAATTTAGGATTGTGTTTCCACAGGAAGTGCACTTTTGTGTTGATAATAACTTTGGTGTTTTTTGGCAAATCTCCACTAAACTTTCCAAAACATGCTTTTTTGCCAATTTTGTGCTCTGAAAGTTTTGGGGTGATCCATCAGGCGGAAATCAAGAAATGAGGAGGGTGGTAAAAAGTGTTTTCCCCATTCATTACGCCCCTGCCATGCACTGCTTATGACCTCACATATTACTATAAAACAAACTAACACACTCATTGGATGATGTCATTCATGATGTCATCAGTGATGTCAACATTTAAGTCCTTTGAGATGTCATCAGTGATGCCATAAATGATATCATAGAACATGTCATAGGTGATATATCTATATATAGTTTTGGGAGTTAACTATGTTTGGTCACTGCCATTCATTGCCCATGACCTCACAAATGACATCCATTAAGACATGTTGTTAGAAATGGGGTTTCTGCTTGGCTGGAGTATGCACCTAAGGCAGGCAGATCCCACCCACTCTAGTCAGGGTGAGGGAGTTACACATCCAAGATAACCCCTGCCCACCCCCTTGGTGGCTTAGCACAAGCAGTCAGACTCATCCCAGAGGCAATGTGTAAAGCAATTGCACAACAGACACCACAGAGGAAACACAACACTAAGTTACATAAAAATAAACTGTATTGCACAAAACATCAGACCAAACACAACATCTCAGAAATACCCTGCTACACAAGCAGTTGTCAGAACATCACACAGGTTACTAGTATGCTGCAAAAATAAGCAGTAGTCAGGTAAACACATAGGTTATTGGTTGTTCTGAAACACAAGCAGTAGTCATGTCATCATTGTTACCAGAAATGCACGTGTCATAGTAAACACGTTACCAAAAATGCACATGCCATAGTAACCACATAATCATACTGCCAAAACAGCATAATGACTCCACATAAGATGAAACATCACCAAAACTGCTAGTGGCAGAGTAAACACATTAGCACGGAGGCCATAACCTCATCATGAAATCCATTCCCCAAATGGCATATGTCAGGCACAAAGAAAATGCAAATATCCTCACAAGCATATTTCTAACAGTACCAAAGAAAAAACACCATCCTACATGTACCTGCGCTTCTCTTAACACGTGGGGTGGCAAACTCCAGACTCACACTTGAAGCACAGGCGCTTTTATGTTCCTATTAGGGGGAAGGCAGTAGTTTGTCCAGCACTCTGGGCACCGAGGAACTCACGCGCTTCTACTACAAGAAATGTGGTATGGTCTAGCAGGAACGGGGCCTCCGTTGAGGTTCCCACTCATCCGACTAATGACCGAGAGGAGAAATGCCCTGGGGCTATTGTGCCCTAACACACACAGCTCTTCTCCCAGCAGGGGGGACCTCTATCTCTCTGGGTCCCCGCTCAGAGCCGATCACTCCATACCCATCTGCCCGTGTCCCCAATGCAGCTGCAAATGCTGGCGGCTTCCTGGCAAGCTTTGTTACTCCTGGGGGGTGGGGTGGGGGGGGGATCTGGCCTTGCTGAGTATTCCGCATTTTGGGGCCAGCCCGCTCCTTTTCCTCCTCTCCGCCCAGGTTGCGGTGGTGATTTGTCATCAGTAGGAGCCTGTATGTGTCCCAGGGGCACTCCAGGGAGCTTGCTCACCTGCTCCATCACAGAGGCTCCTCACAGCCTCCCTTTGGAAAAGTGAGGGGGAACCTCATACGGGGAGCACAGGTACCCGAGGAGAAGAAAACAAAGACCAGCACTCCCACCAGAGGAATGTTGATCGCTCTTCATGCGCTGAGCCAGGAAAACAGAGTGTTCTCCAGGAGTTCACTGTTAAAACAAAGTGGTCCTCTTGCACTACAATACCAGAAGGCAAAGCACTCTCCCAGTGCTTGAGGAAAGAAGAAAAGGCACGGGAGCAGGGGGACATACAGCCTGCCCCTAGAGACAGCAGATGGGGCACAGGGCTGCAGGGCCCAAGCAAACAGGCCAGCACAAAGATTTGCGGGCAGTGGCCGTTCCTCTTAGTGATCTAGCAGGTCACAGGTCAGCACAACAGCAGCAGTCCAAAGGCAGTTCCTGTTGAGTCCTTCCAGCAACATCATGTGGCCGGGTCAGTCCATTAGTGTCTTACAATGTGGGGGAAGACCCCTTGTACTTGTACTCATTTTGCGCAGTCTCCACAAAAGGGGGAGAAGGGGTTCAAACCAGTACTGACTGGTTCGAGGAGTGTCCCCTCTCTCCTCCAGCACAGGCTCCAGATATCAGTGGATGAAAATGAGCCCTTTGTTTGAGGCCAGGGCGCAGCCTTTGCAAATACAGGTGTGCCCCGCCTCTCCCTTTCTCAGCCCAGGAAGACCATTCAATACGCAGATGCACTTCTGTGATACCGCCATCCTCCCTGTGTACAGGCTGTCTGAAAAGTATGCACAAAGCCCAGCTGTCACTTTCTGCCAGAAATGGATTGGAGTCAAGCTGCAAAACACCAGAGTCATAAGCATAGGAAAATGCCCACTTTCTAAAAGGGCATTTCTATAATGGTAATAAAAAATTCACCAACATCAATAGGCAGAATTGCTCAGTACCATTACAACCATACCAAAGATGCCTACGCTATCCCCCATAGATCAGACAATACCACCTAGACATAAGATAGGGCATTTCCAATGTAATGCTATAAGAAAGGCACTACTCACAGCAGTGAGAAACTAAATAGGCTGTTTGTCATTACCAGGACAGGCCATACAACCAGGTACATGTCCTGCCCTTTATTCACACCACACCCTTTCCACAGGGCTCGCTAGGACCTCCCTTAGGGGTGACTGATATGTAGTAAAATTGGGGTTCTAGGCCTGGCAATTACATTTAGATGCCAGGTCCCTGTGACAGCAACTGCACACGCAGTCCCTGCAGCAGCAGGCCTGAGACAGGTTTGAAAGGCTACTTCTCTGGCTGGCACAAAGTGTGCTGCAAGCCCACTAGAAGCATTTAATTTACAGGCCCTGAGTATAGGGATACTACTGTAGAAGGGACTTACAGGTAAATTAAATGTGCCAATTAGGTGTAAGCCAATCATACCAAATTTTGAAGGGAGAGCACACCCACTTTAGCACTGATCAGCAGTGATGAAGTGCCCAGAGTCCTAGAGCCAACAAAAAGAGGTAAGGAAAAATAGGAGGAGGAAGGCAAAAAGTTTGGGGATGACCCTGTAAAAAGGGCCAGGTCGAAGACAACCCCCCAGCAGCCTAAAACCAGGGGAGACCAATCAATACCTTGATGGCCTTCCCTGGTTGGGGCAATAGAACATGGACCCTGGCCTGTGAATGCAGGGCCACGTTCCAGTTCGACACCAATCTAATCCCAGTTGGATCCCTCTGTCAATGCTTCCCAGACAGCCTAGGTTAACCCATGGGGCTCCCTAGCTGCCAGTGGGCAGAGCCAGGCCCCAGGCCATCTAGGGACCTCTGGTCTCTGAAACCTCTCTGAGTGGAGGACGGTAGTCCCAGGTGTATAGCATCAACTGTCCTCTATACTTCCCACCAGTTCAGGGGCTCTACCCCGACACTGGTCCTCCGGCCTAGGGTCCGCACCCATAAGCTGCCTAGAGGTTAAGGTCGAGGCTCTCCTCACCCTACTTCTCTTTTTAGGGTCCCGCCACCTTCTCCTAGGAGTGGTACCACCAGAATCCAGAACTGCCAGGGCACTCGGAACAGCCATCCTGCACAATTCCCCCACCAGCCCAGGGTCACCACCCTGCAACTGGCCTCCCAACCCAGGGTTGGCACCCTTGAATTGAACCAGGGTCTGGGTTGAGTCTATGTGAGCCTGGAATGGTAAAACAAAATGTTTAGGCAAGGCCCCAGGAGATGAGGACCCCAGGGCCAAGAACAGCCTGGGGAGGGGGGCTGCGTACCCCCTTCCATCAAACTATTAATAAGGTCAGGCCCTGGGGGATGGGGGTCCCTGGGGCTGAAATTGGCTGGGGAAAGTGGGCCGCATGACAATTTAGATAACAATAAAATGCCTGCTAGAGCAATACACAGTAAGTTAAAGGTGGTTGAAATTCCAGAGGAACCTTGACTTCTGATTGTTTATGAAGCACTATTCATGCAATCTTTGAACCTTTTTTTAATGTAATAGTTTGTATGGAACCAAAGACTATAGATTTCAACAAAGTATTCCATCTCTTATTTGAAAGTGATTTGTCTGGACTGCCATATGCTATTAACCATATTCTTTAGACAGGAGTTAATATACAAAATATGACTGCAAAGGACTTTGTTGAAAAATGTCATGGAAAGGGTGAGAAGTTCTAGTACAATTTGATAACCTTAATGGCATGCCAATGTGGGACAAATGAGTATTAGTATCATTGTCATGGTGAGCCCAAGTGTATGCTGTGAAATTTAGGTGTACCAACTTGGTTTGTAATATTGAGTTGTGCAGTGTATGCATGGGATAATTTACATGACTTTTTGAGAAACAAACTCTATCATTAAATGCATCGAATGTAAGACACCAGGAGAACTTTGCTCTTTGGATCTTGCAAATGTCCTCCATCTGCAACAAAAAATCGAACTCTTGGACAAATTACCTATTTATTTTGTCAAAAAGAGTACCAAGCAAGAGGTGCTCCTCATTTTCATATGCTGTTATTGGTAAAAGATGCACCTAAATTTTGAAAAGACATAGACGAATCTGTACTTTTGTTTCTAGAACAGTATATTACATGCAGCATTCCAAAAGACACTGAGGGGAAAAAAGCCTAAAGCAACAAGTATTGCATTACCAATGTCACATATTTGGAAAGTACTGTGAGCAGAAACACAGAGCTAAAGGAAAACTTTATATAAAATGTCATTTTGGATTTCCAAGATATGGTATTTCAAAAGGAAGAGTAAACAGTTTTATTTTATGTCTGCAGTGAGACATACACTTTCTCGTAAAACACCAAAAACAATCTTAAGAGAACACAGCCGTCAAAATAAATTAATGACTACAATCCTGTTGTCTTGAAAATGTGGAATGTCAAAATGGATATCCAATTTGTGGCAGACATCTCTATAGCTCTTGCTCCTTATGCTACTTCATATATAACAAAATCTATGAAGACAGAGATGAAAGATATGTGGGAAGAGAACTCTGCTAAAAAGTCTCTAACAAAAAAAATTGAACAGCTTCAGTTTAAAGATGCTTTCGCTCAGAGAAAGTATAACCTCTGAATGGTGCTATCGGTTGAGTTCTGCTAGTTTTGAAAGGAATTGTTTGTTGTGAGTCTAGGCTTAGCATCAACTTGAAATGAAACAGAGCTTTTACATCTTTTCCAGAAAATCAATATCTTGCCAAATTTGAACCAGATAGTACAGATATTGTAAAAGCAAACGTGTTGGACAGTTACTATCCACACTAGAACCCGGCTGAATGCCACGGGGAGGTGGTCTGGAGTGGGGCCCTGATGGCGGGAACCGAGAAGAGCCGAGGCCTAATAGTGAGCCTACTGCCTAGAATTCCGCCCTTCCCCCTGGTGCTGCATGGCCCATCGCAACCACATCGAAGGCCGCGGGAGTGTCAAGATTGAGACCAGTGATGAAGAAGCAGACTGGGCAACAGACTGGGCAAGCACTGGGAAATACTGCCTGGAATTGGCGGGGACGGTTGGTTGTCAAACAACACACACCAGACACCCATACACACACCCCACCCACACCACTATAAAACACATACCCACAGTACCCACAACCCATTACGAATACAAATGATTGCCACAAGACTGACACCAAAACCACTGCAACAACTAAACACACACACCACTCACACCCATACACCCCTCACGCATTCCACATCACACACCCCAACATATTACCCAACACACCCTCACCAACACACATCACAGAACACCCATGGCACCACAAAGGCACCTCCGTTTCACTGAGGAGGAGTTAAGGGTCATGGTGAAGGAAATCGTCAGGGTAGAGCCACAGCTATTTGGAGCACAGGTGCAGCAGATATCAATAGCACAGAAGGTGGAGCTATGGTGGAGAATCGTGGATAGGGTCAACGCCATGGGACAGCACCCCAGAACAAGGGACGACATCAGGAAGAGGTGGAATGACCTACAGGGGAAGGTACGTTCCATAGCAGCAAGACACCAGCTCGCTATACAAAGGACTGGCGGTGGACCCACACCTCCTCCCCCACAACCCACAGCATGGGAGGAACAAGTCTTGGCAATACTGCATCCTGGGGGCCTGGCCTGAGTTGGAGGAGGACTGGACTCTGGTAAGTCAACTTGCAACAATTATCAGCCACATACCTGCATGCCATCACAAACCCTCACTCCCATCGCTCCACTCCATCCCAAACACTCCACCATCACATCACACTAATCCCAATGCCAAGCCCTGCATGCTGTACCAATGCATGGACACCCCTCACAACCCTGCATGGACACTCATTACTAAAGCATGCACAGCATAGGGAAACTAACAATCCCACCATACACCAACATACACAAGTAAAAGCTGGCAGGGCAACAACAACCATAGAGGGGAAGCCAGGGATGTACAAATGTCATACACATGAAGCATAATACATCATTTACATCCCCACAGGTACCCCAGCTAATGGCACTGGAGAGGAGGTGCCATCACTATCCAGTCCCCCAACAGATGACAGTAACTCTTGCCTTCAGGATCTGGACGATCTACCTGGCCCATTAAGACCACTGGACAGTCAGTCATCCAAGCCCAGTCACAGACCACCACAAAGCCTCCCCAATCATGAACCAACACCACAGCACCCACCCAGCGTCCCCAAACCTCTGTCCCCAGGACATGTCAATCAGCAGTGTGCCCACCTATACAGGGACCCCAGGCCACACCTCGCACACAAGACAATCGGGGACCTGGGGTCAGTGACAGTGGGCACACCATTCAGGAGACAGAGGCACAGGGCAACAGGGACACTGGGAGGACTGCTGTGCACCAGGGGGAGGACAGGACCAGGGAACCGAATCTCCAGGAGGCACTCTCTGAGATCCTTGGAGCCTACCAACATTCCCAGGCCAGATCTTAGACAACGTGCAGGAGAACAGGCGGCTGCAGGAGGGACAGTATCAGGGGATCAGGGAGGACTTGCAGGCCATCAACAACACCCTGATCTCCATAGCAGGGGTGCTGACAGACATGACCAACATTATGAAGGAGGCAGTGTCACACCAGCAGGCCCATGCCACTAGCCAGTCATCTGAACAGCCCTCGACTTCCACTGCCGCTAGTGACCAGGAGGCCCCGCCACAGCACCAACAGGCCACCAGAACGCCCTCACCCTGCAGAAAGTGAACCACCCTGCAAAAGTTCCCTGGAAACCAGACAGAAGCCAGAGACACTTGCCAAGACCACCACCAGGAAATGAGACTCTCCTGATTGTCCCCCATGTGTCCCACTCAGTCACCTTGTCTACCTTGAACTGCCATTGCTCCCCTTCCTGTGTCCCCATGGACAATGTACCTGTGCTACAAACAGACTGGAACCATACCCTGGACTTTCCTCCATCATCACCCCATCCCATTGCACTTTCCCCTCTATATATTAGCACTACAATAAACACCCTTGGATATAAATCGACTTTGAGTATTTCAGATATTTCAGATATGTATTGATTGAAACAGCTACAACCATTGCAAATTAACTGTACATAGAATGGGCATAGAATTAATGACCTGTAGCTGGCTGTTGTGATCACACCAGAATAATTTGTCAAATCACCAACATCTGCATAATGAATATCCCGAGGTAACAGTAAGTGGGCAAAGAAGTGGGAAATGCCAGCATGCCAACGCTACACAAAGAAATAGAAATGTAAAGTTGCACTGTCTCACCTGTGTGTCATTGGAAGTACTGACGTATCACAGATGTTCTGTTGTCCACATCCTCATCCTCTGCTTCCTCATCCTCACTGTCCTCAGGGTCCACTGCTGCCACAGGGGCATCTCCATCTCCTCCTCCTGCAGAAAAGGCACATGTCGTCTGGGAGCCAGATTGTGCAACATGCAGCATGCGACTACTATCTGGCAGACCTTCTTGGGTGAGTAGCACAGGGATCCACCTGTTATATTGAGGCACCGGAACCTGGTCTTCAGGAGGCTAAAGTCCTTTCAATGATCCTTCTGGTTCACCCACGTGCCTCATTATAAAATTCTCCTGCCCTTGTCCTGGCATTCCTCACAGGGGTCAGCAGCCATGATAGCTTTGGGTAACCAGAGTCACCTGCAAATATTGAGGGACAACATTTAGCCACAAACTATCCTATATGGCCAACACCATAGGCATACTCCAATATGTACTGGGTGGGAACCAGGGCTCACCTATTAGTCACACCCTGTGCCTCTGTAATTGGGACATCACATTTGGGATGCTGCTATTCCTCATGACAAAGGCATCATGCACTGACCCAGGATACTTAGCATTGATGTGGGAGATGTACTGGTCCGCCAAGCACACCATCTGCTCATTCATGGAGTGGAAACTCTTACGATTCCTGAACACCTGTTCATTCTGGCGGGGGGGACAAATGCTATTTGTGTTCTATTAATTGCACCAATTACATGGGGATATGTCCCATTGTATAGAATCCATGCTTCACAGTGGCCAAATCTTTAACTTGGGGAATGCAATGTAGCTGCACATGTGTTTATCAGAACAGACAACTCTCTTGTTAGCACATTTGAGAACATTGGCTGTGACATTCCTGCTGTCAAGCCCACTGTCACTTGGAAAGAACCAGTTTCCAGGAAATAGAGAACTGATAGCACTTGCACAAGAGGGGGGATCCCAGTGGGGTGACGGATGGCAGATATCAGGTCAGGCTCCAATTGGGCACACAGCTGTGTGATTGTGGCCCTGTCCAGTCTAGGTGAGTATTATGTGCCTGTCCTCCAGTGTAGCCAAGTCAACCAGGGGTCTGTACATGGGGGTATGTCTCCATCTCCTATTCATCTGCAGCGGTAGGTATCTAAAGGACAAAAGAGTGAGGAGACTGTCAAAAACTGAACAATGGAGCCACAACAGCAGTCCGCAATGTGGAAACATGTTATGAGACAGTGTAATTTGTGAAGTGTGTGCCTATATATCCTGTGAAGCAGCATTAATCCTATGGCCTGTCCCCCCCCAAAATGGCGTCCACCTGTCCTGTGTGTAGGGACAAGTGAAAGTGAGGTAATGCCGATGACGTTGTGCGCCATGGCAGTAGGCGGTCGTGAACCGCCATGCAATTCCTCATTGGTAATAATTGGCCCCTATGAGGTACAGTGGCTGATGGTGATCTACACTGTTGGTGACAGTATGCACCGCCGTGGACGTGACTGCCATTTTATTACACATTCCTCACTTGTTTCCTGAACTTCCATAGGAGAGGACCTACACTGCATGTGCTGCTGGGACCTGTGTCTGGAACTTACCATGGGCAGTGTGACCGGGGAAAGGGCCCCAGCCTTCACTTCGGAGGAGTTGGGGCAACTGGTGGATGGGGTCCTACCCAGTACGGACTGCTGTATGGGTCTACAAACTAACAAGTGAGTACACTGTGGCACGATGCATGTGTGAAGGATGCAGGAGTTGTGTGTATGAAGGCCTCATGTAAGGGGGGTGGGTGGATGTTCTCTTTGCAGTGTGCACGTTGTGTGCTGGGTTATGTGTGTGCCAATGGTAATGGAAACAGGTATGGTGGGTCATTTGTGTTACTGGCTGGACTGTTTGTCTAATGATGTTCTCCTGTCTGTATTCCCTCTGCAGGTCAGCGCCCATCAAAAGAAGGAAATCTGGCATGCCATTGCCAAGGACGTGCCGAACCTGGGGGTCTATGGGAGGCAGAGCACCCACGGTCGGAAACTGTGGGAGGACCTGAGACGCTGGTCACGGAAGACTGCGGAGGCCCAGATGGGGATGGCCACCCAACGAGGAAGGGGTGCCTGTCAGACCCGACCCCCCTGATGGCCCGCAGGCGGTGGCCTACCCTGAGCTGGATGAGCACTTGAGGGCATCACAGCAGCCACAAGGGGGTGAGTACAGTGGCTATCATTGAAACTCATGGCTGGAGGGGTGGTATCCAGGTGGTGGTTGTGTATCAGTGGGTACCCCTAGGTCAGGCCAGACATAGCAGCATAGGTCCTCTGCTGGCTAAGGGTTTGATTGTGAAATACTGCTTACGTAGCTTGTTAGTATTCACTACTAGTCAGGGCTGCTTGGGTCCCAGGTGTGCTGCAGTTGGCAGTGTGTACCCCTCCTCATTCCTTGTTGAAGAGCCTTTTCACTGGCAGTGCCATGCATAGTGCATAGGCCTGTTCCCTGTGTGTGAGGGTGCTGTGTATGCCAACGGTGGTATTGGTGCAGTCATTGACCCAGTGTATCCTTTGTCTCTCTCCCCTCCTTTTTTGTTCTGTCATCCTGTCCTGTGTGCATTAGCATCATCTGGCGGAGGAGCAGAGGCAACGGTGACAGATAGAGCTGCATCCCACAGGACCCTGGAGGCAGAGTCCACTGACACTGAGGACACCAGTGGGAAGGATGGTGAAGGGAACACCACAGAGACTGGAGGGGACAATACAGACTCTGATACCTCCTCCAATGGAAGCTCCCTGGTGGTGGCGGACACCTCTGTGACCACCACAGCTGCAGGTCCAGCCGCCACCCCCGTACCAGCACTGCCTTCCCAGTAGCCCCTCAGCGAGTTGCCCGTGCTCGCTCACCCAGGAGGGTGGGCATCTCCTTTGCCCCAGGCACCTCAGGCACTGCCCCAGTGAGCCCTGCTGCCCTGAGTGAGGAGCCTTTTGACATCCTGAGATCCATCTCTGTGGGGCAAATAACCATTGTGAATGCCATCTAGGGGCTGGCAGCCCAGATGCAGCAATCTAATGCATTCCTGGAGGTCATTCACAGTGGACTGGCAGCCCAACAGAGATCGATTCAGGCTCTGGCCTCCTTTCTGATGGCAATCATTGTCCCTGTTTCAACCTTCCCCTCTCCAACTTCCACTTTCCAGTCCCATTCTCCTCAACCCAAACACATCCCAAGCACACAAGCAGATGAGCATGCACACAAGACAACACCCAAAAGTGTCACAGGCAAACACCAGCACCACACTTCATTCCACAGGCACTCACACAGACAACATTAATTTGCAGACACAACAATATCCTCTATTTCCACTGTCTCCCCCTCCTCCTCCACCTCCCACCCAGTTACGTCCACACTCACACCTGAATGAACTACATCATTATCCACTTCCATCATCATCACCACGCCATGCAGAACACACACCTCACTGGCAGACACCTTAAGAATATCCATGCACACATCCCCTGTGTCCTCTCCCATCATGTCTGGCCCCCCTCCTAAAGTACACAAACGCAAGCACTCAGACACCCAACAGCCATCCACCTCACAACAGCATAGAACCCATGCACCTGCACCCAAATCCGGCAAACTACTTCCTCATACTCCACTCCCATTACTCCTCCCTCTTCCCGCCCCAATGTCCCTAAAAAAGCTTTTCCTTTCCCAGATTGACCTCTTACCTACCCACCCACCCCCCATCCTGCAAGCATGGGCAGGGTAGCAAGAACCCTGCCAAGCACCTCAGACAAACAGTCCACAGGCCCAGTGGTAGCACCACCTACTCGTGGTGGAAAGGATTCCATGCCAACAATACTGAAGGGGAAGGAGCCTGCACCAGCTGCAACGAAGGGAAAGGAGCCTGCATCAGCTGCAAAAAAGGGGAAGGAGCCTGCACCATCTGCAAAAAAGTGGAAGGAGCCTGCACCAGCTGTAAAAAAAGGGAAGGAACCTGCACCAGGTGCAGAGAAGGGGAAGGAGCCTGCACCAGCTGCAGAGAAGGGGAAGGAGCCTGCTCCAGCAGGCAGAGGGGGGAAGAGCCCACCCACCAGTGCCAGGAAGGGTAAGGGACCCCCAACCCATGAGTAGGTGGCAATCTATGCCAGCGGAAGCTTCCAGCCATACACCGCCACCACCACCAGCTGTCACAGAGCCCCAAAACAGCATTGGTTGTGCAGCGATCAGAGAGTGCAGGAGCTGAGCAGGAGCCTTCCACAACCACAACCACAGTGCAGCCATCGGAGGTTGCGGGCTGAGCAGGAGTCTCCCACAACCACCACCACACTGCAGCCATTGAGGGAGCAGGGGCTGAGCAGGAGCTTCCCACAACCACGGCCACAGTGCAGCCATCGGGGGTGCAAGGGCTAAGCAGGATCCTACCATAACCACCACCACAGTGCAGCCATCACCTCCGGCGGACACCATATAGTCCTGCCTCCAAGGGCTGCTGTGCGGCCTGCCCCCTCCTGATCCAGTGGGGAAGTCACTAACCTGGGAGATTGTGGCCATGTACTACCCAGGACAAAGCAATGGGCATGTTGCCACCACCAGAACCAGTGGGCAAGTCACCCATTTGAGAGACTGTGGCCTTCTGCTCCCCAGGACCAAGCACAGGGCATGTTGCCCCCTCCAAAACCAGTGGGCATGTCACCCACTTGAGAGACTGTGGCCTTCCACTCCCCAGGACCAAGCACAGGGCATGTTGCCCCTCCAGAACCAGTGGGAAAGTCACCCACCTGAGAGACTGTGGCCTTGCAGTCCCCAGGACAGTGCAATGGGCATGTTGCCCCCTCCAGAACTAGTGGGCTTGTTTCAGCATCCGGCTGAGGTGCCCCCCTCCACCTGAGGTGCCTGACTATTTGTCAACTGATGTCCCTGCATTTTTCTCTCCAGATTGGGGCAGGATTCGAGAGGGGCCTTGGACTTTGCCCTGTGGCCATGTGGACCCTGTAAACTATGGAATGGGCAGTGTCCCTTTTTTATACACATGTACAGATCTGTTTAATGTGTTAATCGGATTGTTGAATTTATTGTTGGACTGATTACAAACATTTTCGTAAATTCATGTTGCCTTGGCATTATTCTGCTGATTTTCATGGTCAAATTGTTTTTGTAATGCAGCTGGTTGTGTGTATGGTGTGTGTGTGTTGGGTGTGTGTTGTGCGTGTGGGTGTCACTCTCCTATTCCTCCCTCCCTCCCTTGTGTGCTAGGCAGCTGTACTCACCGTCGTCATATTCACCGGCGTTGGTGTTCCAGGTGGAGCATAATGTAGAAGATCATCGGGAAAGCATGCAGTTCGGGTTCCATGGCTGCGTGGTTCTTCCCTGTGTTTCCAATGGTGAGTCCTTTGACTTTTGTGCTCTGTTTCCCCCAGGCTTTTGATGGCGTTGGTACTGCCCCAGAAAAGGTGTTGGTTTCCTGTGTCCAACTATGGTGGGCGGTACTTTGTCTTCCGCCTGGCTGTAGGTGGCTACCGCCGTGGAGACAGTTGTTTCCACTCTGGCGGTCGGTGTGGTACATTGGCTGTCTATTGGAGATATCACCACCATGGTCATAATTTGGCGGAAGTTATTACCAGCCTGTTGGTGGTATTACCGCCACTTTATCACCCACTGCCAGGGATGTTATGAGGGCTTATGTGTGCAACTTTTTATAGACAAGGCCTTGGCCCGGGCCTTTGGTAATGCAATATGTTTGCCTTACAGATATATAGTTTGGCACATGGACCACAGCCCCCCACAAACGTAAGCCTTGATATCTTCATATCAATACAATTTTGCTATATTTGGTTCATTGGTCGAGTACAGTTCTCCATGCTGGACCATGTATTGGGTAAGGGTATTGTTCGTTGTTGTTGCGCTTCTGTCATCACTGGAACACGGGGCGCATTAGTACCATAGAAGCGGCACTGCCCGACATCCGCTACACTAATCGCAATGGCCACAATCAATGAATCATACAATGTAATCACCTAGAATGGAAGGGGACTGGAATCAATTTATAAATGACACAGGGTGATGGCAGAATTGCACAGACATCACGCTCACCTAGCCTTCCTACAGGAAACTCACCTTACTACACCAGAAGCCCTAAAATTACAACGCAAGTGGAGGGGACAATTGTTCCATACCTACTTCTCGGCACATGCCCACCCCTCCCGAATACCGCACCACAGGTGACGGTCGCAGAGAGGGAGGCATAGGGGCCGTGAGGCGATCAGGGAGATGGGCCATAAACAGACCCCCGGATCTGATGAATTGCTGGTGGAATTTTATTCCATATACACCAATCGCCTACTCCCCACCTTGAGAAATTATATAATAAGTCTCTAGACGAGCGACTACTTCCTGCCATGACGCGAGAAGCAGTAGTGACTTCTCTTCTTGAACCAGATAGGCCCCCTATGCAGATGTCTTCTTATAGACCAGTGGTTCCCAAACTTTTTCGACCTACGGCTCCCTTCACCTATATTGGCCATTGCCCGCAGCTCCCCATTATGTCACTTTTTTTTCGGGTAGGTGTACAGGGTTCCATGGCATGGTGGTGCTTTCTTGTGTATGAACAGCGCTAACCCCATCGATTCCCTGCCTAGGATGCCAGCGATGCAGTGTATACAGCAGGGTGTATGAGCTTGAAAGAATGTGAATCATATGTAACACATAACTATGTCTATGGAGCGAATATACCAGTGAAAATGCCATGTTCTAGAAACGCACTACTCCTCTGGAACTTCTGTGAAGAACGTATGATTCATTTTTCATAATTATCAAATTAACGTCAGCTGCAGCACTACAATTCACAAAAAAACCAAGCTCCATGGAAAATAAACTGCAACAGCCAAAATATTGTTAGCAGAGATTTAACCTATTTCCATCTAAATCACATTTAAGTTTGGTGAAATGTTGATTAAAATACCCCCCAGCAAAGCCACTCCGGGGTATAATCTTTGGCCATAGCTGACAAAACAAATTATGTGTTCGGTAAAACATCAGTAGGGGATAATTCTTTTGGAAATGGACCATGATTTGGTACTGAGTAGAATGTATTCAAATGACCATTTGCACAATCTCCGATTGACAGCGTCAAGAGTGAATGAATTAATACTCACACCCCTGAGATAATCAGCTGCCTGCAGCCTCTGTGTTCTGTTCTGTACAAGGCGTTGCACACAAGTCTTGGATTTAAGAATTCTTTGTTCAATGGAAATAAACAAATGTTACAGCACAGGCCTTCTGAAAGGTCATCTATTCAACTGTCACATCTTCTATAATGTTCTTCCAAATTTTTACATGGTGCGTGTTTTTTCCGATTAGATGAGAATGTAATTGTTATATTTCATTTTTTCATTTACACACAAAACAATCTCTGATAAAACGCTACTGGGTGGTGGGTGGGTGTCTACACACATGTGCGAGTATCCCTTAATTCTCCTAATTATAATAATGCTTACCTGATTTTCCTAAATTCGGAAAGGAACTTCAGGCAAACACGTCGGATGTGCGCGCCATCGGATGTGCGCACTTTAATGAGCATGGCCTGCCAAACACTGCTGTCTTCTGAACTGCTGCGTGCCTAATAAGCAAAGGCTCTGATAACGTAATCACGCTGGGTGAAACCATGCTCCAGAGGCAAGACGTTGACAGGTGGGGCCTATGTAACTCCCCCACATGAAATGCCAAATGAGTTACTCGCCGCAAAATAGTTTTGACCTCATCGTAAGAGGTAATTTATAAACTGTGCACATAAATCTTTTAAATTGTTCCTATCATGTTTCCAAAATGCGTGCGGTGCCCCCGGCAGCTTCCAATGGCGCACCGGGGTGCCGCGGCACACAGTTTGGGAACCACTGTTATAGCCCCCTCTCTATTTTAAATACGGAATACAAGTTCCTCAGTAAGGTATTGGCATGCCGACTCCTCCCACTTCTTCCGCGGCTACTGCACACGGACCAAAGTGGATTTGTTCCTCGCCGTGGTACGTCGATGAATATCCGTGGACTATTTCAGTTGATGGATGAGACGAAACTCTACTAACCACATGCCCACTGCATTTTTTACTTAGAGATGCGGCAAGCATTTGATACTGTCAAATGGGACTATAGCCCTCATTATAACATTGGCGGAAAAACCACCTACCGCCGCGACGACAGCTGCCAAAAGACCATCGCCGCGACTACCAGCCATCCGCCGTATTATGACCACAGACGGATTTTCGCCAGAAGGATGGTGGAAATCCGGCTGTGGCCATGCCGGCAGATGGCGGTAAAGTGGCTCTGCTGCCACCAGAAGTGCCACGCCAGCAGACCGCCGCCAGCCATATGTGAACCATAATACGGCCTGGCGGTGTTCTGCTGGCGGATGCTGCTGCTGGCAGCAGCACCCTGTCCCGTCTCCTCCCGGAGGACCCCCTGACTACTGGTAAGTCGGGTCTCTGAGAAGGGAGGGAGTTGTGGGGCAGTTGTGTGTTGGATGCGAGTGTGCATGTATGAAGGTGTGATTGCGTGTATGTTGTGTTATGTGAATGCGTGCCTGCGTGTATGTTTGAAAGTGTGTGCCGGTGTGTGTGAGTGGATGTCTGCATGCGTGGATGTTTGTGGAAAAGTGTGCGTGTGTGAAGAGGGGAGCGTGTATGTAGGGACGGATGTGGGGGCTTTGGAGAGGCAGGGGTGGGGGGTTAACTGGAGAGGGAGGGGGGAGACCCCTATCAGTGACAGGGAAGGAATTCCCTGTCACTGATGGTGCCTACCGCCATGGTTTTCATGACATGGCAGAACAGTGACAGCTGCCGGGCTGGAGATAGATATCTTCAGCCTGGCGGCTGTCACCTCCATGGCGGTCGCTAATGTCATAAGATCGCAATAAGTACCGCCAGCCTGTTGGCGGTACTTACCGCCATATTACCACTCACCGCCGGGGTCATAATGACTCCCTATATGTTAGCCTCCCTGGAAGCTTATGGAGTACCGCCATATTTAATACAATGGGTGAAGCTCCATTACACGAGTCCAACCGCTAGAGCCAAGATGGGTACACATGTCTCCGCCTCCTACCCCATAGATCGTGGAACCAGGCAGGGCTGTCCTCTATCCCCCTTCTATTTGTATTGGCATTGGAGCACAACACCTTCACCATAGTGCAGGAGATTGGGGAATCATGCTCAATCCCACCACACATGCTTGCTCATTATATGCTGATGATATGATCCTCTATTATAGGGATCTGAGGCAGGACATGGGGAGAGCAGCGCAGATCTTCTCTCAGTTTGCACTTCTCTCAGGGCTTCCAATTAATCCCCACAAATCCTATGCATACTCTTTCAGGGGCACTTACTTAGAATCTTCGATCCAATTTGGATCCATGACCATTGCAATAGCAGCTGTGTCCTTCCGTTATGTCGGTATCCGGGTATACCATGACCAAATAGATTTGCACGTGGGCAATTTAAGCAGGACGATTACATCACTCTGGTCTCAAGTAGATTTTTGGATCACTCTGCCCCTCTCTGTGGCAGGAACCGCGACGCTGTCAAAAATGGTAATGCTACCCCATGTCTTATATTATTTTGTGAACCTGCTGCTCATGGTACCGCCTCATATATTTTGGACATTGAACTCCTTGTTGATTTATTTGATATAGGGAAAGGGTCGCCACCGAGTCAGTCTGATGAAACTACAGTTACCTCCCAACATGGGTGGCCTGGGAGCCCCAGACTTCAAAGCCTACTGTATAGCGGGCCAACTACAATGGTTAGCCAACTGGCTGGCTGGCCATAATATTGAAGAAATACATTGTACATTTTCAATGTTGAGGAAAGCCTCCGTACATTGCTTGCTATGTCCAGGACCCCCAGTGGTGCTAACATGAAGTTGCGTACTGTATTAGCTTATTGGAAACTAGCTATGTGATACACAGCCTCATCAACCCCATATGCGCCCACATACTGCGTGGGCTTCCTACTCCCTCAGGGACTATCACTGTAGCTATGCTCCGAGTTTGGGAACAGCAAGGACCCTTTACACCGGGAGACCTATTTCAAGATGGCATGCTAATGCCTCACTCAGACTTTGTACAGGCGCATGGCCTGCCTGACACTCTCTTTTTGACTCATGCTAAAATACTGACCTGTGCACGCAACAGTTGGGCAAAGGAAGGTACAGAACTGGTAACACACAAAGCCCTTCAGGCTCTTCATACGATGGGACAAGGTAGGCATCTTATCAGATGGCTATATCGAGGGCTCCATGCACATTTCAACACATCTCAGCATCTGCTCAAAACTAAATGGGCAGCTGATATAGGAAGAGACATTGAACCTAAGGAATGGACCTTCCTACTCCAATATGCTAAATAAGTGTCCCTTAACTCTAGATTCAAAATGATGCAATTTTTTCCTCTTTCATCATGCGTACCTCACTCCGCACAGGCTTAATATGATATATCCCACGACAATGGTTCAATGTCCTCGGTGTCATACTATTGATCCTGACCTTCTCCATATGATCCGGACATGTCCGTCCCTTTCACAGTACTGGTCTGCAATAGGAACATCATTAACAGAGACCACAGGGGTGACTGTGGAATTGACACCTGCTTATTTTCTATTGGGGCTATAGGCTAGAACACGAGGCTCTACAGTGACTTCACGCTTCAGGAACCTGGCTATGCTCTTGGGGAAGCGTCAGTTCACTCAGCACTGGAAGTCACCCCATCGGAGTTTGCCTCTCCGGTGCAAAGAATACAGAGGGTTGAGACGGCAACCGATATCACTGGAGTGGGATGCACTGGTGGAAAACTTTAAGACACTGAATAAGGGATAGGGGTTAACACACAGAGACTAGCAGCATCCCTACAGAAATGTTTTGGGCTAGGAAGAAGTTTAAATCCTTGGTTTTAGACACTTCCAGACCCGGGAAGCTTCAATCCTTGCCTCCCCCCTTTTTTCCACACTAACAAGCAGTTAACACGCAGATGGCCCCATTATCACCAAGGAGACCACTCATGCAGGCCCCCACTTTATATGTGATTTTTTTACGAGAGATCAAATGGTACTTGTGATACATATGGCTTTATTTAAGTAACTAATAACAGAGGTGGGTTGGCAGGGTGGTAGGGTGGGTTAGGTTTGGGATGGTTTTGTCAATGTTTTGACAATGTTACATAACAAAAGGTTGGTTTGACATATCTAACGGTCCGATGCTTCGACCGCTAGGCCCCACTACTGTTATGCATGTCACCAAACCTGATGTATACAATGCTTGTCAAACCTTACTAAAAATAAAAACCAATAAAGTTTGTTAAAAAAAAGTTTTACACTTAGGCCCATAATTATAGTTTTTGCCACAAAACTGCGCTAACGCAGTTTTGCAGCAAAAAAAAAGCACCGGTTTGCGCCATTCCACAGCACTAGCCGGGCACCATATTTAAGTAATGCCGCAAGCCAACACTAAGCATGGCCTAACGTAAAAAAATAACATTAGCCAGGTGGGGGTGGCGGTAGAGGAGATGGAGGCTGAGCGTCAACCAATGACACTAGGCTGTTTGAGGCAAAAAAAATGCAGTTAACCAGCCTAGCGTCATTTCATGATGCAAAACCATCCATACAACATGACTCCTGTCTTATAAAAGATATAGGTTATGCCCACCACCCCAATGGCCAGCACTGAGGACCAGTGTCCCCTGGGCATGGCCATTGCACCCAGTGCCATCTAGGGGGGCCCATTTTAGGGCCCCCAATGCACTTTAAAACAGTTTTTGAAATACTTACCTATACTTACCTGGGATGGGGCCCCCCAATCCTGTGGTGTCCCTCTGGTGTGGAAGGGGGTGTTCCTGGGGCTTGGGGTGTCACCTGTGGGCTCTTTCCATGGTTTTTGACCATGGAAATGGGTCCACAGTTCCCCTAATGCCTGCTCTGACTCAGGCGTTAAATAATGGCGCTAAGCAGGCTTAGCACCATGATTTAGGCCCACCTCCCACCTGTGCACCTTTTTTGCACAGGAAGATAAATAAGGTGCTAGGGGCTTAGAGTCATTTTTGGGACGGGAACGCCTACCTTGCATCTCATTGACGCAAGGTGGTTTCACGCATTCAAAAAATAACGTTAACTCCAGTAGCGTCAAAATATAATTATGGATTTAAGCTTGTGCTGAATTTCGGCAAAAAAATTACGTAAATTCAGCACAAACAGACTATAAATATGCCCCTTACTATCCAAAAAGGAGTGTGCATTTTGAAAATATGTGTCCTTATGAAGTCCTGCAGTACTTCACATATAGAAAAAATGTGACAGAAAATGTAGATGAAGGTAAATTTGAAGTCGTTGGTTACAATGGGTGCTTGGTGCGACATAGCTAAAGGCAGTCTAATTAACCATAGAAAACGGAGTTGTAAGACTGCTGAAAAAATTTACTTCTGCAGGTGTTTAAACCTTGGCATTGTGAACAAAATTACTAGGAGCGTTTGATTGCAATGAAGACTCTTTCAATGCTGCAATGGATGGCATTGAGTATTCAGTATTTTTGCAGTATACTTGCAAATGTTGAATAATGAAATTCAATTGCTACTGAGAGTTCACAAAGCAGCCAATGTTCTGGTCTTAAAAGTCAGGACCCACTTGGACAGCCAATAATTGAACATGAGGCGCTTGTTGCAATCAATGAGGTGGAGACTGCAATGGAGCAAGCAAACAACACATTTGGAAAATTTAGTAGCACGGCTAAATGAGGAGCAAATGGAAATATATATGGATTTTAGAGCTAAAGTTAAGCATGGATTGCTTCATCACAAGAAAGAGTGTACATGTGCAACATTTAAACCAATAACACACAAAAGGAGAGCACTGGGAGTGTTGCTAACCCACACCAACTCCCAAAGAGAACTATATCATCACTAAAGGTGTGGGGTAGTAGGAACTGGGGGTGGGCCTAGGTCGATTTACCCAGTGCACCGTGTTGGAGTCGCTTAAGACTCTGAAGTGGGGAAGTCATGGTGGGAAAGTATCCACGTAGGGGGTTGCTATGTAGTTCTACAAGTGGAGGGGGGAGTTCCCTTACGGACTAGGTGGTCTCACACACATAATAGTGTCTTGCTTCATCATTTGACCACCTAGCCCCACCCAAGTAAGATGATACTACTTGGGCGGACTCAACCTCTTGGTTAAAAGAACCAGAGGGAGTGCTGAAATTAGACTTACTGGATAATTACAGAGATCCAGATGGGGTGAGAAACAAAATTACCAAGCAAGTCACCAATTACTACTGCTAGTTTTAATGGGGGTGTATGCTGGTAAGGTTAAGAACGTAGGGGAACAGAAGGCTCATTAGAGGATAATGTCTCTTAGAGTCTAAAAAGGAATACGTATGACCAACATGTTTCTGCCCTCACTAAGTGCTGGTTGGTCAGGGGCATTCGTCAGGGTCGGAGCACACGAAATAAGTGAGGTGCTCGAAGTGAAAATATATATAAGGCCTACCTGAACAGGTAGTTGACGGTGGGGTAGATCTAAAATGGCTAATAAATAAACCACAGATTATTAAAAGAGAAAAAGTGGCACACCACTGCACACAACACAGCACAAGTGAAAGTGTATGGAGGAAATTCACACACACATGCAAACGTGACTTACCCCGTAGTTGGGGGCGATTTGCCTCTGGTCTGGCTAATGCCGGGGGGGGGGGTTTCCCTTGTAGTCACACTCTAAGGAGATTAGGAGTGGAACGTAGAGGACAAGAGAGTAAAGCAACAGAAAGAAGTAGAACCTCGAAGGAGAGAAGAAACAGGAAAATAAACCAGCACACGGGGAAAAAAATACTACGAATAGAGGAAAGAAAAGGAGAAGCCAAGTGGGAGCAAAGAGCAGTAGGGGAGAAAAAAAGAAAAAATGGAGAGAAGAAAAGAAAGAAGAAAAAAAGGAAAGAGGGGAAGGAAAGGGAAGGGAAAAGGTGAAAAAGAGGGAAAGGGGGGGTGAAGGGATCAAGGGGGAACTGAAGGCAAGTGGCAGAGGGGAGGAAAATGGAAAATAAAAAAATAGAAAAGGGGCCCGAGAGCCCGAACTTACCACTCCAAAGGGAATACCATGGGGGGGTACCTACATGCCGGAGCCAGGCCGCTCTGGTACTGACTGAATGGCTGGCCTGGTACTTATGGTAGCCGAACGCCAATCGTAGTGAGGCAGGGGGCGGAGTTGAACCCCAACTGTAAGGTAGTTCAGGTGTGCCTGGCGGCATTGACGGTAGGCACACTGATTCGTCTATTGATTTCCGGCCTGATCATTGGCCGGCCGCACCCTTGGTTGGGTTTGTGCCGGGAAGGGTCCGGCCCTCCAGGGTCCGGAATTACGCGTCCGGCCACGGGACCCCCGGGGGGTGGAGTCCCGCGGGGCAGGCCGCGTCCGGATGTGGCGTGGAGGGGCGAGGTGCTTTCTCCACGCGAATGTGGGATCGCGTTGTGGGGCGTGCAGTGGTGGCGCGGATAGCGCGGCGCGTCACCACCCGCCCGGGGACTCTGGGAGTTGGAGTCCCGTGAAGGAAGGGAACAGAAAGAGGGGGGAAAAAAAGAGCCAGAGAGCGGGGGAAGGAGGTAAAGGGGAATAAAGAAGGGGGGGGAATGGGGAACAAGAAAAACATAGGGAGAGAGAAAGCAAGGCAAGAAAGGAAAGAAGAAAGAAAAGAAAGAGGGGGGAGAGTAAGAGAGGGAGAATTGAGGGATAAAGAGGAGAAGAGTAAAGAAAACATAAAAAAAGGAACAATCATAGAAGCGAGGGGAGAGAGGAGACAATGGGGGTAAAGAGTCATAAGGGTATGGGGAGAGGTGTGATAGGGAAACTAGAATGGTGAGTGCAAACGGGAAGGGAACGGAACAAGAGTAAGAAGGGGGAGAGAGGGGTAGGGGAACACAAGAGAGAAAGAAGGAGTGAAGCAGGGGAAGGTGACAATAGTCTCAGGGGAGGAGGGGACTTCTCAGGGGGACAGGGATATTTTGCTGAAAGGAGGACAATAAGGTTACCAGGTCGTGATTACCATCATGGTGTATATCAGGACGCGTGGAACAGGGGATAGTCTAAGGTAGGATGGGTACGGGGTCTCTAAATCTAGAGGGAAGGAGACCATATTGGTATCTGGTAGTCAACCTAAGGCTGACCATTGAATGTTATCATTCAATCCTATAGTGTCAGTTCGCAACCTCCATATCCATCTCTGTTCGTAAAGTAGGAGCTTCTGTTTAGCGTTGGTTGTCGTTGGTTTCAATTGGTCCAGTATCACCCACTGCATGTGATCCGGATGGTGATTGTTAGAGATGTAGTGCTCTGTAAGTCTAGTGGCATCTCTTTTGCACTGGATGGTGCTCCTATGCTCACAGATGTGTGTGCCCACTCTTCTTGTCGTCATCCCAATGTACTTTTTGTCACAGGGGCATGTGATCATGTACACCACATTTTTACTGTTACAGTTCGTTAATTGTCTAAGTTCCCAGGGTGTTAGTAGTCCCAGGTCTAATGTAAGGGTCTTTTTTTGTAAAGGCGCACACACTGCAGCTGCCGCATGGGAAGTGTCCTTTTGGGGGAGGAAGATCCCAGAGGGTCTTTTGTTTGTTTTTGGTGGGGCTTAATCGTGAGCGGGTATGTACGATCATATCCCGGATACTTGTTGCCTTTCTGTAGGCATTCATGGGAGCCTGAAAGGGAAGACCCCCAGAGGTGAGGATTTTCCAATCATCATTTATTTATTTTTTTATTGTATTGGACGCTGGGTTGAACGTGGTCACACATATCAGTGGGTCTCCCTTATTGGTTCTGCTCCTAGACTGCAGGAGTGTCTCCCTAGGACTTATGCGAGCACGCTTGTCAGCTTTCCTCAATAGGTGGTCAGGGTATCCTCTTGCTCGAAGTTTGTCGGTGAGTTGCTGTGCATGTTTCTTATGGTCTGTCAATTCGGTACAGTTCCGCTGAAGACAGAGGAACTGACCCACTGGGAGGTTTTCCCTGAGAGAGCGTGGATGGAAACTCTGAAACTGAAGGAGAGTGTTACGGTCAGTGGGTTTGTAGTATACCTCTGTTGTGAGTGAGCCGTTTCTTTCAGTTATTAGTAAATCAAGAAAGGAGACCGCAGGGTCACCCAGTGTGGCCGTGAATCTCAGGAAGGGATTAAGGGCCGTATTTATACTCCGTTTGCGCCGAATTTGCGTCGTTTTTTTAGACGCAAATTCGACGCTAAACTAACGCCAACTAACGCCATATTTATACTATGGCGTTAGAGGCGTATAGCGCCAAAGTTCCCGGAATGTGCGTCATTTTTTAGCGTGAACCCCTTCCTTGCGTTAATGATATGCAAGGGAGGCGTTCCCGTCTAAAAAATGACTCCCAGGCCTTTACGTGGTATTTATACTCCCGGGCAAAAGAGACGCCCGGGAGTGGGCGTGGCTAAAAACGGCGCATTTGCGCCGCTTTTTAACGCCTGGGTCAGGCATGGCGTTAAGGGACAAGTGGGCTCAAAATGAGCCCAGAGTGCCCTCCCCTGCCCCCAGGGACCCCCCCTGCCACCCTTGCCCACCCCAGGAGGACACCCAAGGCTGGAGGGACCCACCCCAGGGACATTCAGGTAAGTTCAGGTAAGTATTTTTTTATTTTTTTTTAATAATTTTTTTTGGCATAGGGGGGCCTGATTTGTGCCCCCCTACATGCCACTATGCCCAATGACCATGCCCAGGGGACAGAAGTCCCCTGGGCATGGCCATTGGGCAAGGGGGCATGACTTCTATCTTTACAATGATAGGAGTCATGTTGATGGGGGATGGGCGTCGAAAAAAAATGGCGCAAGTCGGGTTACGACGATTTTTTCGACGTAACCTGACTTGCCCCATTTTAAGACGCCCATACGCCATTTTCCCCCTACGCCGGCGCTGTCTGGTCTATGTGGTTTTTTCCCACGCAAACCAGGCAGCGCCGGTCTGATTGCGCCGTCTAACGCCATTCCATAAATACGGCGCCCGCATGGCGCTTCAGAATGGCGTTAGACGGCGCAAAACTTTTTGACGCTAAACTGCGTTAGCGCAGTTTAGCGTCAAAAAGTATAAATATGGGCCTAAGAGTGTTTAGACAGGTGATAAAGGTGGTTGCTTCTTACTTTGTGCCTCTCCAGATGATCAGGATATCATCGATGTATCTTTTCCATAACCTGATATGGTTGACATATGGGTTTTCTTCGGTAAGGACCATTTCTTTCTCGAAGTGGTCCACATACAGGCATGCTAGGCTCGGGGCGAAGGTACTCCCCATCGAGGTGCCCTGGATCTGTAGGAATTTTTTTTTTTCAAATTCAAAGAAATTTCTGGTAAGGGCCAGGTGGGCTAAGTCGAGGATGAATTCTGGCGGGGTGATGTAGTTCCAGACACCCCTGTTTAGTAGGTTGTTGATCACTTCCAGGGTGGCCTCCTGTGGAATATTGGTATATAGTGATTCCACATCCAAGGTCATACAATGTTCTTTTTCTTTGTCGAATTCAAGAGTGTTTAGTAGCATGAGCACATCTGTCGTGTCTTTAAGGTATGTGGGGATCTGTTTTACAAATGGTTGAAGGAACCAGTCGCAGAATTGGGACAGTGGTTCCAGGATAGAGCCGATCCCGGAGACTATTGGTCTCCCCGGGGGTGGATGCTTATTCTTATGGATTTTCGGCAGGATATAAAAGTACTGAGTTTTTGGGTCGGGTTGAGTGAGGAAGGAGGCCTCATGCTTGGTGATCCAACCGCTGTTCATGCCTTTATCGGTCAGGAAAGTGATCTCTTCCCTGATCACTTCCGTAGGGTCCCTTGAAAGTCTCTTCTAGTGGTGGTCATTGTTTAGTAAACGTAAGCATTCAGCATTGTACATTGCCGTAGGCATTATCACTATGGCCCCGCCTTTGTCAGCGGGTTTGATCGTGATGGAGGGGTCATTACTGAGATTCTGGAGGGCTGTGAGTTCTTCAATGCTGATGTTATGGAAAATCTCCCTTTGTGTGTTCTGTAGATTGCCGATTTTCCTACTCACTGATTTTTCAAATGCCAATACTTCGGGTGGCATTAGGTGGGAGGTGGGGGTGAATTTAGATTCGGGACGTAGCCCAGTATTCTTTTCTCGTTCAGTGTTGGGTTCGGGGTTCTGGAGAAAAAAGGTTCTCAGCCTGATCTTATGAAAGAACTCTGCTAGTTCAATCCTTAGTTTGAAGACGTCAAGTTTCGGGGTAGGGACAAAGGCCAGACCTTTCTCTAAGGCTTGAAGCTCACTATTGTTTAGTACTTTTGAGCTCAAGTTAACAACGGTGGTGGACCCCTTCTTTATGTTCTGCTTGTACTGGGGGATTCGTCGTCTGTTGGTCCTTCCTTTAGGTTCCAACTGACTCCCTTTTTCCTGCCCCAGCCCCGTCCGGGGCCTCTCCCAAGTGAGGGCACACGCATCCACGTCACCACTGCACGCCCCACATTCCCACATTCGCGTGGAGGAAGCACCTCGCCCCTCCATGCCACATCCGGACGTGGCCTGCCCCGTGGGACTCCACCCCCCGGGGGTCCCGCGGCCGGACGCGTAATTCCGGACCCTGGAGGGCCGGACCCTTCCTGGCACAAACCCAACCGAGGGTGCGGCCGGCCAATGAGCAGGCCGGAAATCAATAGACGAATCAGTGTGCCTACCGTCAACGCCGCCAGGCACACCTGCACTACCTTACAGTTGGGGTTCAACTCCGCCCCCTGCCTCACTACGATTGGCGTTCGGCTACCATAAGTACCAGGCCAGCCATTCAGTCAGTACCAGAGCGGCCTGGCTCCGGCATGTAGGTACCCCCCCAAGGTATTCCCTTTGGAGTGGTAAGTTCGGGCTCTCGGGCCCCTTTTCAATTTTTTTATTTTCCATTTTCCTCCCCTCTGCCACTTGCCTTCAGTTCCCCCTTGATCCCTTCACCCCCTCTTTCCCCCTTTCCCTCTTTTTCACCTTTTCCCTTCCCTTCCCTTTCCTTCCCCTCTTTCCTTTTTTTCTTCTTTCTTTTCTTCTCTCCATTTTTTCTTTTTTTCTCCCCTACTGCTCTTTGCTCCCACTTGGCTTCTCCTTTTCTTTTCTCTATTCGTAGTATTTTTTTCCCCGTGTGCTGGTTTATTTTCCTGTTTCTTCTCTCCTACGAGGTTCTACTTCTTTCTGTTGCTTTACTCTCTTGTCCTCTACGTTCCACTCCTAATCTCCTTAGAGTGTGACTACAAGGGAACCCCCCCCCCCCGGCATTAGCCAGACCAGAGGCAAATCGCCCCCAACTACGGGGTAAGTCACGTTTGCATGTGTGTGTGAATTTCCTCCATACACTTTCACTTGTGCTGTGTTGTGTGCAGTGGTGTGCCACTTTTTCACTTTTAATAATCTGTGGTTTATTTATTAGCCATTTTAGATCTACCCCACCGTGAACTACTTGTTCAGGTAGGCCTTATATATATTTTCACTTCGAGCACCTCACTTATTTCGTGTGCTCCGACCCTGACGAATGCCCCTGACCAACCAGCACTTAGTGAGGGCAGAAACATGTTGGTCATACGTATTCCTTTTTAGACTCTAAGAAACATTATCCTCTAATGAGCCTTCTGTTCCCCTATGTTCTTAACCTTACCAGCATACACCCCCATTAAAACTAGCAGTAGTAATTGGTGACTTGCGTGGTAATTTTATTTCTCACCCCATCTGGATCTCTGTAATTATCCAGTAAGTCTAATTTCAGCACTCCCTCTGGTTCTTTTAACCAAGAGGTTGAGTCCGCCCAAGTAGTATCATCTTACTTGGGTGGGGCTAGGTGGTCAAATGATGAAGCAAGACACTATTATGTGTGTGAGACCACCTAGTCCGTAAGGGAACTCTCCCTTCCACTTGTAGAACTACATAGCACCCCCCTACGTGGATACTTTCCCACCATGACTTCCCCACTTCAGAGTCTGAAGCAACTCCAACACGGTGCACTGGGTTAATCGACCTAGGCCCACCCCCAGTTCCTACTACCCCACACCTTTAGTGATGATACAACATTTAAACCAAACTGTCATGTGTCAGTGGTCAAGCTGGTACTTGTAAATGTTTCTTAATACTGGTTCTTGCTGCTTTTCTACAGACGACAACAGACTGCAATTTATCATGCGTGGTTAAATCTCCTACTAATTAACTGCACACACTATTAAAGGTATTACTTTACATTGACTTTTGATGCTGCCTTTGAACTTTGAAACATAAAAGCAAACTGTAATGCCAAAAGTTGTCTGGTGAAGCTTGTAATGAAGTGTTAAGATTGTTAAAAAAGTTGAAACTTGTAATCGTTGATGAGGTGAGAATGGTGTCAAACTTAATGCTTGCTTTTGTACATTTGAGAAAGCAAGAGGTTCTGAGAACAGATTATGATGTCCTATTTGGAGGAAAACATTTGATTGTTTTTGGAGATCTACTACAACATACACCTGTGAAGGGTCAACCTGGGTTCAAAACACTGCTGCAGGGTTAAACTAGGACTTATATATATATACAATAAGCTTTATTCGGTCATTAAAAAAACCATCAAAGCAGAAGAATACTCCTTATAAATACAAATTACAAAATGGAAAGTTTAAAAATAAACAATATATAATAAAATGTAAAAGAAGAATACCTTCCATTATTAAAAAAGTAAAACCAATAAAAGATCTCTCAGTGCATACCCTGTGACATACAAATTACAATGTTTTTAAATGACAGGTCCGTATATACCATGCAGCCACAAGGAACTTGCTAACCGCATGGATCAAAAAACAGAAGTGTCACTCTTTGAAGTCCTAAGAGCAATAGCAAATCATTTAAAACCCAACATCTGACATGCTGGATGGATCCACTTACATCGGGGGGCAATATACACTGGACAGAAGAACATAAAATGTTCAATTGTTTCCGGAGCAGAATTGCCACATGGACATAAGTTGGACACAGACGGTGTCCCCCCAACTGCCAGTAAGAGACAATTGCAGTAGACACCCATAACGGAAACGAGCATACAAGCTCTTTCCCAAAGAATCAAGGATAAGATCTAAATAGGGCTAGTACTGAGGATACCATTTGAAATCAAGAAATACATTGATCAATCGTCCATGTGTTGTACCCAGGAGATTGTTGTTCCTAACGTAAGACCAATAAGCTATTTTCAGAGACAGTTTATGAGCCTTCCCTAAATCCTGTGGATTTTCCCAGTAATTCCCAAGCCCTAGAATGCGAAACCAACTTGACACATGCTTAACCCATGGAATGAAGGCTACATTAGGTCTTTTTAAAAGATCAAGAAGAAAGTCCCTATAAATCACAAGCTGGGGAGTCGTCCAAATTCTTACCCAGAGAAGTAGTGGTCTTAAAGCTATCGTATCAGAGATACGGTTAAAAACCAAGATCCCAAAAAATGGGTTCAGGGGGGTACCACCTGGGCATGCAAGTAGCGCTCTAGCAAAGTTGTTCTCACCCTCAGACAATTTAGTGGTTTTACAAAAGCCCCATACCTCTGCACCATAGGTAGCAGCATTTTGTGCTTTAGCTAGATACATTTTTATTGCCGGAGAAACGGCCTTCGTAACAATACTTTTATAAAAACGCAAGATAGCCCCAGATCTATGTTGAAGAAGAGACATACTCTTGTTAATCTGTACTTCCCAGTGCAGTTTGTTGGAAATTCTCACCCCCAAATTATCTATGGAACTAACTTTCCCCAAAGGAGCCCCGGCTAAAGTGATAGAATATCTTCTAACTGGTCTTGGGCTGAACACCATCAATTTAGTTTTACTGGCATTCAATTCCGGGCCATAATCATAACAAAAAGTTATAAACTTATCCACAAGAGCCTGAAGGCCCATTGGGGTCTTGGAAATGAGGAGAGACTCATCCGCAAAAAGCATAATGGGAATCTTTTGTGCATTTAAAGAGGGGGCATTATTTTGACAAGAAGATACAGCTTGTACAACCTCATTAATATATAAAGTAAATAAGGTTGGTGCCAGAATACATCCCTGACGAACCCCCCGATGGATGGCAATATGGTTTGTCAATTCTCTCTGGTTACCCCACCTCACCTGAGCATAGGTGCCCTTGTGTAACCGCTATAAGAGATGGATTATATTCGATGGGGTACCGATTTTATATAAGACATGCCATCATTTCCCTCTAGGAACCGTATCAATGGCAGACCATAGGTCCACAAGGGCAACATACAAATTGTGTTTAGCAAGTGTTACATATTTCCAATAAAATAATGACAGCCTAAAAACCTGGCCTGCTGTACTAGTTTTAGGGTGAAAACCCACCTGAAGTGAGGAAATCACAGGGTGGGTATCAACCCAATCTAGGAGCCTATTCAAAAGTTGTTTGGTAAAAGTCTTTTGGAGGTTATCAATGAGGCTAATAGGTCTGTAATTAGCAGGGGAACTCATCACTCCCTTCTTATATACAGGGATTACTTCAGCCTCTTTCCATGTGCTGGGTATTGGGCCTCCAGCTGCTATTGTATTAGATATCATGTTTATATAACTGGACCAGATCACTGGCTCAGACTTATATAAGTCACCCGGTATCTTATCTGGGCCTGGGGTTTTAGAAGGTTTAAGGGAATAAATTGCGGCAAGTGTTTCCTCCATGGTAAAAACAATATAATCATCCTGATTACACACGTCCGATTCCAAGTCACCAGAAAGTAACCACACTGCAGCCAATGGCTGGGAATGAGAATCATAGGTGGAAAGGTTACAGGGCAGGGCAAAAAGATTAGAAAAATGATCAACCCAACTCTCAGGTTGAATGTAAGAACATACAGTGTTCTTTCTTACCCTCTCGATGTCTCCCAGACAATAATGCCCAGAAAGACATATTGTTATTGTGTCTAGCAGCGACCAACAGATTCTGCCATATTGACTCATCCCAGTTTTTCTTTGCCTGTGCTATAGCTTTATAATAGGCTGACCTGGCTGTTCTAATCGCCCCCTGGGAACCGGACACAATAGCTAACTTTAATGCAGATTTTGCCTTTGGGCAGTCCTTATTGAACCACCCCCTGGTTTTAAATGGGTGGTCAAAGTGCTTTGTAGAAATTTCCTTGTAGAACATATTCTGTAGCATGGGTGTCATTGTCTCATGGATGTTAAGAATTGGTATATTGGTAATCTCCTGGCCCTCATGATCAGCCATAACATCAATAAACACTTCATAAATCTCCCTAATCTTGTATGGATTAGACAACACTTTTGGCCAGCTAACACGGATGTGATTGCTATCCAGAAGTGGCTCTGGAACAACAGTGTGAGTGGTGTTCAATGACCTCCTAAATTCGACGCTGTGTAAAGTAAGGAGCAGGGAGTTATGCTCACTGTCATGGCGGAACTCCACCTTCATATCCTCCAACATTGACCATAGCCTAACATCCAATAAAAAATAGTCGATAACATTAGACGACTGACCTCGTTTAAAGGTGGGAGCAATATATGGGTCAGAGTGCGTACGTCCATTACAAGCTAAAGACCATACTTGTGGCACAGTGAATTCAACTGTAGGGCAGCGCAGGAGCGACTACACAAATGCTCATTCACCAATTGTGGAATACCCCAATGTTCATCCTCTTCGACTGTTAAGTCATTACATAAATATGAGGGTTTGAATGTGCAATTCATGTCTCCTGCAACCACTACATAGATGTCAGGAGATAAAGTATCTAAATATTCAAACAACTGGGTCAAAGTCTGAGACTCCAATCCCCGCTGTACTGATCTTGCGTATGTATCAATTATAATTACCTTGAAACCCCTATTAAATACAAGCAGTACTCCTAGTAGGTCCAGGGAATCTATTTTTAATACAAAATGTTCGCACTGCAACCTCTTTCTAAGAAGTATCAATAGACCTCCCTCTGCTCATCCAGTATCACCGTCTGCCAGTTGGGCCATCTCCTGGTCTGATAGAAAACCATCTAGGAATACGGAATCAACTGCCCAGGTCTCCTGAAATAAACATATATACTGTTTGTTTATGTAATTAACCCATCTGATAGTAAGTGCAAATTGTTTTCTGTGAAGGCCAATGCACCCTTGTGATTAATATCAGACTTCCCACCAGTTAAATCTCTGCAATTTATAGACAGACTAGCAGAAGGCGGAGAAGACTCTAATACCAACCCCACTAGGCTTCCTAAGGTAGCAGGTGCGCAGTTCAGAATTAATAAGATCATCGACTAAGAGCCTGTCTGCAAAACAAATGAAAATATAATCAAATTTCGAGGCAGGCTGACAATGTCTACCCACCTCTAAGATGTCGGCTCGAATAACAGAAAGACAATTTCACTGGACTCTCAACCAGTAAATAACCTTATTTAACAAGGAGTCATGAGTTTCCACAGACCCCAGGGGCAGCTTAGGTACATGAACCATAAATAAGGTACCTCCTTTATTCCCAAGTGCTCGGGCCTGACTCTTGGGTGCTAGCCATTTCGTTGCACCCTGGTGTGAGACACCGTCAGGTGGCTTAGTACTATAAGTTGGAAAGGAGGCTACACCAACCAACATCTGGGGACCAACCACCCCCCCAGAGTCCCTAGTATGATAAACAGATTTAATTTTACCATATCTATACAACCCAGTTAAGTTCCAATCCTTGGTCCCAATGGCACACTTGCGCCTAATGGCCTCGAGAGGGGCCCGTGGACCTTCAGTATGGGAACAAGATGGGCATATGGGAAGGGGAGTGGAACCAGGCTGTGAGTGTTGGTCACCTGCTAAAGTCCTAGGTACAGATGAGGTTGAAACAGTAGGTGTGCCCCCCAGAACAGGAGGGGGCACATCCAAACTTGGCCGAAAACACCTGCAACCACACAACATCCCAGGGTCCCTCATTAACTTGTTCATCAATGTCAACACCAAGTTCTTCACTTTATCCAACTTAAGGTAAACAGAGGACAGATCAAGATTGCCACATAACATCAGCAGTCTGTCCAAACCCAAAGGTGGATTGACCGCAACTTCAACGCTGTCAGATGTCCCATAGCATGCATGAGTTGCAGTGCCGCAAGGTACTTCTTCCTCCCCCAGAAGCCCATACAGGTTAAAACACAGAATATTAGGCATAACCAAAAGCTCAGGACTTAAGGGCTGACAGGTGGCCTCATCACCCACAGGAAAGTCTCCTATGGTAAAAGGTGCAGCATCCAACCCATTGCACAGCACCGGCAATACATCCGACCTTGTCTTTGAAATATCGGATTTGAGTCAACCTCCCCAGAAGGATTGGTGTGCAACTGCTTCCTCTTGAATATATCTGGAATTTTTATAGCAGGCGGACCCTGTTTTAGAGGAGGTAGGTTAGAATTATTCATTAAGATGGCCTCCACTTCTTCAATTAGGGTATCTATATCTTCTAATGAGTTACTTCTTTTATTACTCATTTTATTTTTAGATATTTTCCTTGTTTTTTTTGTACCACTAGTATGAACAGGGATGTCCACGACTTTGCATTTCCCCATCTCTAGGTACAGAATGTAAACAACAGAGGATATGAAAAACAAATAAGTCAAACCTAGGGGCAATTCTGGGATAAGAACTTACTTCCCTGGAGACAAATAATATTGCCCAGCCCAGCCTCTGTCAGGCGATGACGGGCGAAGACCGGCCTGTCTTGGCATGGTCTTCACCTGGGCGCACCCCAGGCGCATCCCGCACTGCGGAAGCCTGAAAGCGCTTGAAGCGCGTGATATCACCAGGGAGCCTGGGGGATGTAGTCCCACCACAGGTTCAGAGCCAAGTTCGAAATTCAGCAGCGCGTCCCGCACCGCGGAATCCTGAAAGTGCTTTAAGCGTGCGGTGTCACCAGGGAGCCTGTGGGATGTGGTCCCACCCCAGGTTCAGGGCCAAGTTCGAAATTCAGCAGCGTGTCTCACGCCGCGGAAGCCTGAAAGCACTTTAAGCGCGCGATGTCACCAGGGAGCCTGGGGGATGTAGTCTCACTCCAGGTTCAGGGCCAAGTTCTAAATTCAGCAGCGCGTCCCACGCCGCAGAAGCCTGAAAGCGCTTTAAGTGCACGGTGTCACCAGGGAGCCTGGGGGATGTGGTCTCACCCCAGGTTCAGAGCCAAGTTCTAAATTCAGCAGCTCGTCCCCAAACTAGGACTTCTTTCGGGAAACATTAGGAATGTGAATATTTGGTTACATTTCAAATACAAAAAAATTAAACATGAAAGAGCATCTTTCATCGAATATGGCAAAATTTTGAAAGATATTGGAGTAGGTGTTCTTTCAAAAGAGGGAAGGTCTGTTCTAGAAAGTCATCTAAGTAAAAAAAACATTATCCAACAACAAAGACAGCAGCAGAACAAATCTTCAGTGTTATACAAGATGATAAACATATTGGGGGTCATTACAAGCTTGGCGGGCGGCTACCACCGCCCGCCAAGCGGTAACCGCCGTGCGGCCGCCAATGCAGCCACACTCCCGCGGACCCCATTACAACATCCCCGCTGGGCCGGCGGGCGCAAACCTAGTTCACGCCCGCCGGCCCAGCGGGGATGCGGCCGCAACATAGGAGCCAGCTCCTAATGGAGCTGGCGGTGTTGCGGCCGTGCGACGGGTGCAGTAACACCCGTCGCGCTTTTCACTGTCTGCTATGCAGAGAGTGAAAAGCTGCATGGGACCCTGTTAGGGGGCTCCTGCACTGCCCATGCCACTGGGCCCCAGGACTCCCCTTACCGCCAGCCTCTTCCTAGCGGTGCAAACCGCCAGAAACAGGCCGGCGGTAGGGGAGTCATAATCCCCAGGAAACCGCCGGCCCCGGCGGTGCAACCGCGGCGCTACCGCCGCGGTCGTAATACGGGTCTCCGTACCGCCAGCCTGTTGGCGGTACGGACGCCACAGGGTCGTAATGACCCCCATTGTGTGCCTAATGCCAATATTGGAGGGGTGTGCATCTTTCAACAATGAATTACTGGAATTAGAGAAAATAGAAATTTTGCAACTGAAGGCAATACATAAATGGGAACACCAGGGTGTCACTGTATTTCTAAATGAAAAGTTACAAGCAAAACTGGATTCATTAGAAACATCGAGAAATGCTTGAATCTATGCAAAAACCTTTGGGTGATTTTGCACTGAAATTTAAATATTGAAGAAGATTTTATTAATGGTGCTATGGGTAAAGTTGTTGATTTTTTTTTTTTTCCTAATAGGAATTAGGCAGAATACCTTATGATTCAATTTGATCAGATTGACAACGCAAAGCCAACTGGACAATTTACTGCATGTTTTTTGCTTGTGAAAGGTGTAAATGTTCAACGGACACAGTTTCCAGTTTCTCTAGCATATGCCATTACTTTTCATAAATCACACGGTTTATGTTTGATGCAGCATTTATTAATATTGCTAGTACAGTGTTTAAGTAAGGTATGTCATGTGTAGCTTTGCCTTAAGTTAGGGTATTACCTGGTTTGCATCATTCGATGAGAGCAGAGTAAATGCAGACTTAAGTTGCATTAAAGAATCCAACCAACTAAGAAGTCTGTATGCTCCGCACTTAGGAGGATATCTAGTTCATGAGAAATGTTCCATCTGTCCAAAGCGGAAAGTTTGAAAGCAGTGTAGTGATGGTGTTGCAAAGAAGGAAATAAAAGAGAAGAAGGAACATGTTAAGAAATAAAATGAAAATGAAGGAGATATTGTTGGTTATCAATTGTCATACGCCTCTTGTGTGATACTACTATGTCAATGTTGTCGTAAACATATTGTTTGCATTACCTCATGTAAGTATACACTATACAAGTGAAACAACAGAAGGTATTGTGTCCTGCATTGTGAGCTTTGTTGAACCATCTGCTTAGTGAGAGAACAAAAATACATTCTGCATCGGTAATTCACAACACTGTAGATATATTTAGTGGATCTGTATAATTTACTCAAAATACTCAAGAGGATGCACAAGAGTTTTTAATGGTAATGTTTGCTGTTTTAGAAGAAGAGGAGATGCCTATTAATGAATTATTTATTACTTGTGGTGTCATGAATATGAAGATTGCACATACACATTAACTACACAAAAAGAATCAGTGTTGTATTCATTTAATATTACCAAATTCCAAAAGTGTGACTTTTGTGAGGTTAGTGAGAAAGGCTACACAAAATAATGTATGTCCAGTTTGTTGAGCAGATGTTGTTATGACATTACATGTAGCAAGAACTGGGAAGTATGTCATTGTAATGCTACAACGATGCAGAGCAGATGGCAGTAAATCTGATGCTGAGGTCACTAACTGTAAAGCAGTTTAAATAACTATTTATTGTAAAACATACACTATTATTTCTATCATTTTTCATGAATGAGTTAGTATTAAATCTAGTTATTATACTGTCTCTCTAAAAGGTAGAAGTGGATGGACAGAATGTAATGATAGGAACCCTAAATTCAGGCAAAGGCTGCCTTGCAAGTTACACAAATTCCTATATTTTGTTTTTGGAACCAAAAGTCTAAAGAGGGTCACAGTGGTAAAAGTAGAATGCTCTAGGTATTGTAGGTGCATTATCAGGATTTACGACATCATGCAACCTACCAAGGGTGTTGTCTTTACAAGGTTTTGCCTATGCTTTTGTGCCTCAGTACTATTGTAGCATTTCTAATAGTGAAGTTCTCATTTTCAGCATATGTTTCTTTGGATTAGTGGTAAAAGTATGGATAGTATGATCATTTAAACGTTGTAGTGGGTGCAACGTCCATGGCAAAAGTGTATTCTTCTAAAACTTGGTCACTTCGTTAATAGTAGTCGCTCTCAGCTGCCCCATAACATTGAAACTGCAAATAGCACTCTGGATTGTTGGCTTACCTCCACCTTAGATGCTTTTATTCCAGTCAGACGGGTCTCTGCGAAGAAGAGACTTGCTGCGCCTTGGTTCAATGAGCCCCTTTTCATGGCAAAAAAGCATTGCAAAGCCTCCTGGAGGATAATATATAACCCCACACAAAAAGTGCCATACATATCAGCTATTAAAGCTTATCACAAATTTATCTTGAATTCCAGGGCAGAATATTACGCTAACAAAATCAATAGCAGTAAGAGCCACGCTAAAGAAATCTTCAGCCTGGTGAATAGCCTTATGAAACTAGTGTTCTCATCTGACCCAATCATTGTCTATATTGCATACTGTGACAAATTAGCAGACTACTTCTCGAATAAGATCAAGGACATCTACTTGCACTTCCCCCAGTCAATCTTGCAGCAAAGTCTGAAACTGTGACGCCAGGAGTGGACCTCCAAGTGCGAAAACATCCGTCTGATCTCCCTCTTACCCTTTCTTGCAAAGGTAATGGAGTGTTACGTCAATGGCATTCTAACCAGCTTTCTAGAGGATAACTGCATTTGGGACACATCTCAAAATGGCTTCCGACCTGCGTACATCACAGATTCCGCACTCCTTTCTGCTTCTGAGTATCTTTGTGGTGCTTTGGACGCAGGCAGATCCTCTTCTTTGATCTTGCTCGACCTAAGCGCTGTGTTTTTTATGGTGTCTCACCAAACTTACTCACGCACTTGCAGAATATTGACATAGGAGGCGTCACAATCTCTTGGTTTGCCTCTTTTCTTTCTGACTGCTCCCTTCTGGTCATTTCTATAGTCTCAACCCTGTGCACTACAATAAGGTGTGCCTCAGGATTCACAACTAAGTCCCACATTGTTCAACATATACATCCAGCTTTTAGCCCACTTTGTGAAATCTGTAGGCCTTACGATGATATTGTATGCAGATGAGACTCAGCTTGTACTTTCTTTTTTGGACAACCTTACACAAGACAGGACACATTTTCAAAAAGATTTGCTTGCGCTGGCAGAATGGATGACAAGCAACTGTCTATGCCCTAACACAAACAACACTGTGGCCCTCATTACAACCCTGGCGGTCGGTGATAAAGCGGGGGTAATACCGCCAACAGGCCAGAGGTAAACAAAATGGGATCACTACCACGGAGGAAACCGTCAACATAGACATCAGTTTAACCCTCCGACCGCCAGGGCGGTAGCAACAAACAATGCGGCGGTCACCGCCAACAGACAGGTGGAAGACAATGGACCGGCCACCGTATTACAAGGCACCAATCCGCCAGCGTTTCCCGGGGCGGTACCAACGACTTCAAAAGCACGGTGGAAACAGTACTCTGAAGGGGAACCACTCACCTTTTGACACTCAATGAAGAACCAGGACGCCATGGAGCCGGAACTGCAGGTCCTGCCCGTGCTGGTCTACCTCTTCATCTACCAGGAACACCAAAGACGGCGGCGATGACGACGTTGAGTAGTGCACCTAGCACACAGGGGAGGGGGGAGGAAAAAGAAAGTGACACATACACGCAACACGCAACACCCCCACCCCCACCCTCACCCACAACACCATGCACACTAACAGATCCAACAACATTGCAGATACATCCCGTAAACCCCCGGAAGAACGCAAGGACAAAAGGAATAGAGTCAAATCTGTGATATTTAGAAAATGCATATAAAGTTAATGATTGTAAACAACAGTATATACAAATATTTACAATATGTACAGAGGACCGTACACTGTCCATTGCAAATGTCCGTGGACCAGTGGCCCAAAAAATCATGGGCAAAGCCCACACTTGACTCCTGCCTCAAAACGAAGAGAACACTGCAGGGGCATCAGGTCGAAAAAACACAGGCATCTCAGGGGGAACGGGGGTGTGCACCTCAGCCGGAAGATGGTACTACGCCACTGCTCATGTGGGGGCAACATGCCCACAGCGATGTCCTGGGGAGTGCAAAGCCACGGTCTCTCAAGTCTCTCAAGTGGGTGGGTTGCCCACGGCTTGCTCCTGGGGAGTGCAAAGCCACAGTCTCTCAAGTGGGTGGTTTTCCCACTGCTTGGTCGTGGGGAGTGCAAAGCCACAGTCTCTCAAGTCTCTCAAGTGGGTAGTTTGCCCACTGCTTGCTCCTGGGGAGTGCAAAGCCACAGTCTCTCAAGTATCTCAAGTGGGTGGTTTGCCCACTGCTTGTTCATGGGGAGTGCAAAGCCATATTCTCGCAAGTCTCTCAAGTTGGTGACATGTTCCGCTGGTTCTGGAGGGGGCTTTGTGCCCAGTGTGCTTAATCCTGCCAAGGATAGGGGGAGTAAACGCCTTCTTCAACTGGTTCTGGAGGGGGCTTTGTGCCCAATGTGCTTCATCCTGCCAAGGATAGGGGGAGTGGATGACTTTCTCCACTGGTTCTGGAGGGGGCTTTGTGTCCAGTGTGCTTCATGCTGCCAAGGATAGGGGGAGTGGATGCGTTTCTCCACTGGTTCTGGAGGGGGCTTTGTGCCCAGTGATGCTGCACCTGGGGTGTGGCAGTTCACATTCCATCACCACGGTGTCTGAGGCATGAGATGTGCAGGGAACAGGTAGCATGATACTCCATGGAGGCAGAGCCAGACTCCATCCTGCGGCGACGTAGGCTGCAAACTGCTGGTAGTGCCAGTGCTGATAGTGGTGCCTCAAGTGGTGGGTGCAGGGTCCAGGACGTCTCCTGCAGCCTTGGACGGCTACCCACTGGGGATGCTGCTGATGTCCGAGGTAGTGGCACCGGCTGGGCATGTGGCAGTGCATATGGCGGTGCAGGTGGCGGTTCCTGAGGTGGTGTCTGCGGTGGAGATGCTGCTGGTGCTGGCCGAGGTGCAGGTGCTGGTAGTTCTGGAGGGAGAGACCAGGCCGTCTCCAGCAGCCTCGGATGGCTGCCCACTGGGGATGATGCTGGTGACTGTCATTATGGCAGCGGCGCTGCAGGGGGTGGTGTCAATGGCGGGGCAGATGGCGGTGCAGGTGGCGGTGCAGGTGGTGGTGGCTGTGGCGGTGCTTACCGTGGTACCGGTTGCTGGCCTGTCAGGACAAATGGTGGTCACCAGTCCTTCACCTAGAGGCTCCGAGCCCTGAAATGCCTTGCCCTTGCTTTTTTTCCCTTCCCCACCTTGGTAGATGCTGCTGGGACCTTTGCACGGTCCTCTTGTTGTTTGGATGAGGCCTTGCTGGGTGGGTCGTGTGTCTTGTCCGTGCTGCATGCTGGCCCCTTCTTAACCTTGGCAGGTGGCGGAATCGGTAGGTCTTTTGCTTTGGTAGGTGGCACACTGCCAGCCCTGACAGGTGCCTCCTTCGACCCTCTCAGACTTGCAGGGACCACAGCGGACGCCCAGTTGGTGGCTGAGTTGCTGGCCTGGGATCTAGACATCCTGGCCCTAGGGGAAGGACAGGTGGGGGAGGCTTAGGGAAGAGGTCAAGGTTAGCCAGGAAAAGTTTTTTAGACACACTGGGGTGGGAAGATGGGAGGGGTTTGGGAGTGGAGGAAGAGGTAGAGGTTGTAGGAGGTGTACGTCTGCTGAGTTTGGGTGAAGGTGCATGGGCTGGATGCTGTTGTGAGGTGGATGGCTGTTGAGTGGATGTGTGCCTGCGTTTGTGTACTTTGGGAGGAGGGCTCACAGACACACTGGGAGAGGACACAGGGGACGTGTGCATGGTTATAGGGGTGGTGACTGCTCGTGAGGGGTGTGTAGTGATGGGCGTGCTGGTGATGGAGGTAGTGGATGAGGATGTAGTGCATGCAGGTGTAAGTGGAGATGAGACTAGGAGGGGGTGGATGAAGAGGGGGAGGGGACACAGTGGAGGCAGTGGATGTTGCTGTGTCTGCATGGGCATGGTGCTTTTGTGAGTGCCTATGAGATGAGGTGTGGTGCTTATGTTTGCCTGAGCCACTTTTGTGTCTTGATTTGGGTGAATGCTGGTCTGAAGGTGTGCTTGGGATAGGTTGGGGTTGAGGGAATTGGGACTAGGTAGAGGAAGTTGGGGGGGAGGCTAGACACAGGGACAATGGCTGCCATAAGTGCTAAGGCCAGAGCCTGAAATGCTCTCTGTTGGGCTGCCACGCCAGAGTGAATGCCCTCCAGGTATGCATTTGATTGTTGCAAATGCCTCTCGACACCCTGGATGGCATTCAGAATGGTTGACTGCCCAACAGTGAGGGATCTCAGGAGATCAATAGCCTCCTCACTGAGGGCAGCAGGGCTGACTGGGGCAGGGCCTGAGGTGCCTGGGGTGAAGAAGATGCACACCCTCCTGGGTGAGCGGGCACAGGAAACACGCTGAGGGACTGCTGGGAGGGCGGTGCTGGTAGGGGCAGTGGTGGCTGTACCTGTTGTTGAGGTGGGCATAGAGGTGTCCACCACCGCCAGGGAGCTTCCATCGGAGGAGGAATCGCTGTCACTGGTATCCCCTCCTGTCCCCGTCGTGGAGCTCCCCTCGCCCTCCGTACCACTGGTGCCTTCACCATCAGTGGATTCTCCCTCATGGGCCATGTGGGTTGCATCTCCCTCCGTCACCGGTGCCTCTGCTCCTCCGCCAGATGATGCTAATGCACACAAGGACAGGGTGACAAAACAAAAAGGGGGGGAGAGACAGAGGATACACTTGGTCAATGCCAGCAACACCACTACCGTTGGCGTACACAACACACACTGAGCTGCCCTATGCACTAAGCTATGCCTAACCAGTCACCAAGGTAGTCGCAAGCCCATGGAGTACAATGACTTACACCAGCATCTGCACACCTGACACCCACAGGACCCTGCCCAGTAGTAGTTGGCCACTTGGACCATTGGGGTGGGAGTGCTTCAGAACCTGCACACAAGGGACCTACGCTGCCATAATCGCCCTGGCCTAGGGTCACCCACAGCCCACATCCCCCACCCAGCTAGTGCCTAAAGCACACAAAGTCAGGAATCAGAATCTGTACTCACCGCGTTGTGGCTACTGTGATGCCCTCAAGCGCCCATCTAACTCCGGATAGGCCACCGCCAGGATGCAGAATATCAGTGGGGTCATGGTGCGCCGGGCACCCCTTTCACGTTGGGAGGCCAGCCCCAGCTGGGCCTCTGCCATCTTCTTGGTCCAGTGGCGCAGGTCCTCCCATCTCTTGCAGCGGTGGGTTCTCCGCCTGTGATAGACCCCCAGGGTCCGCACCTCCTTGGCGATGGCATGCCAAATACCTTTTTTCTGGTGGGCGCTGACCTAGAGGGAAAAGACGGCAGAAAATGTCATTACTCACCCATCCAGACTGTCAAACTCATTGCCCACCAGTTCCCACCCATGCCCTGATGCACATACACTGACCACCTCTCATGCAGCACTCTGGCCAGGTCGCCTTAGCAACCCCCAACATGTGGCTTACATCCACACCACTCCAAACAGGCATTGCCCACACATCATGCTCATAGTGTACTCACCTATTTGTCTAGAGGACCCCAGAGTAACGTGTACTGGGGGAGGACCCCATCCACCAGTTTCTCCAACTCCTCTGTATTGAAGGCAGGGGCTCTTTCCCCAGACACTCTAGCCATTGTCGCTTCCAGACTCAGGTCTCAGCAGCACTTGCAGTGTAGGTCCTCTCCTGTTGATGGTCAGGTAGCAAGTGAGTGAATAGCTAGAAAATGGCGGTGACATCCACGGTGGTGCGTACCGTCACCGCCGGCGTACATCGCCATTGGCTCCTGGGACCCATTGGGCCCAATGATAACCAATGCGGAGTTGCACGGCGGTCATCGACCACCTACGCCAGCTCAGTTACCTCATTTCCCCTTGTCCCTCCTCACAGGTCAGGCAGCCACCATTTCAGGGGGGCACGTGGCATGGCACCTAGCTGCGTCACAGCACATATTGGCACATCTACTGACTCTCGACTTCACACACTGCTTCTGTGACATTAATTCAAAAACAGTTGTGCCATCTCTGTGGAACATGACCTTCTGCTCACCATTCTCCTCCATAGGCTACAACCGCTGAGGCAGATGATGAGATGGAGGCATCCTCCGGTGTACAGACATTTGGTGGACCTGTCGACAATGGAGGACGGACACATTACCATCACATACAGACTTGATCGTGCCACAATCCAAGAACTGTGTGCCCAATTGGAGCCAGACCTGATGTCAGCTATCCGCCAGCCCACAGGAATTCCCCCTCTAGTGCAGGTCCTGTCAGTGCTCCATTTCCTGACAATTGGTTTCTTTCAAACAACAGTGGCCATGGCATCAGGGATGTCTCAGCGAATGTTCTCCAACGTGTTGACCAGAGTGTTGTCTGCCCTGCTGAAACACATGCGCAGCTATAACGTCTTCCCCCAGGTGGAGGATTTGGCCACAGTGAAAGCTGACTTTTATGCCCTGAGACATATCTCGACATCATTGGTGCTATTGATGGTACACATGTGGCATTTGCCCCCCACAGAAATGAACAGGTCTACATGAATAGAAAAAGCTATCATTCGCTGAATGTGCAAATGGTGTGTGTTGCAGACCAGTACATCTCCCATGTGAATGCCAAGTATCCTGGATCAGTGCATGACGCCTAAGTCTTGAAGAATAGCAGCATCCCTTATGTGATGGGTCAACTCCAGAGGCACCGGGTGTGGCTATTAGATGCGGCCAAGGTCCCCTCACAGTATAAGTTGGGGTCTGAGTATGGGGTGGTCCCTAAGGGTTAGTGTGTGTCTAGCGGTTGTCCCTCAATATTTACAGGTGACTCTGGTTACCCCAAAGTCTCATGGCTACTGACCCCAGTGAGGAATCCCAGGACAAGGGCAGAGGAACATTACAATGAGGCACATGGGCGAACAAGGAGGATTATTGAGAAGACCTTCGGCCTACTGAAGGCCAGGTTCTGGTGCCTCCATCTGACTGGTGGATCCCTGTACTACTCACCCAAGAAGGTGTGCCAGATCATCGTGGCATGCTGTATGTTGCACAACCTGGCTTTGAGATGCCAGGTGCCTTTTCTGCTGGAGGATGATCCTGGTGATGGTCTTGTGGCAGTGGTGGAGCCTGTGGGCAGTGAGGAAGAGGAGGCAGATGAAGAAGATGTGGACAACAGAAAAAACATTATACAGCAGTACTTACAGTGACACAAAGGTAAGAGACTGTAACTCAACTTCACATTTCAGTATAGGTTTGGACATTGTACATGGCTGCCTCTTACCCTCTGTCTAGGGACACTGACTGTTCCCTTTGGATTCCCTTTTTTCAGATCTGTGTACCGCATTCTGGCTCCTGCTATATGTACTGCTGCCCATCAACTGTCATCCTGTGGTATAATTATTTGAAAATAGACAATGCAATGCTTTGAGAATGTTGTAAGAATACATCTTTCCAATCATTACACTGACTCCATTATGGTTTATATTTCAAGGGTGTTTATTTTATGTGCTAAATAGTATGGGGATAAGTGCAAGGGGCTGGGGTGATGGTGGAGGAAGGTCCAGGGTAGAGTCCAGTCTCTTAGTATCACAGGTGCATTGTCTAAAGGGCGTAGGAAGTGGAGCAATGGCAGTTCAAGTTGGACAGGGTGACAGAGTGGGACATAAGGGTGACAATCAGGAGAGTCATATTTCCTGGTGGGGGTCTTGGCAATGTTCTCTGTCTTCTGCCTGGTTCACAGGGACCGTTTGTGAGGTGGTTCTCCTTTTGCAGGGGGTGGGGTGCTGGTGGCCTGTTGGTTCTGTGGCGGGGCCTCCTGTCCATTAGCACTGGCGGAGGTGGAAGGCTGTTCCTTGGTTTGGCTAGAGTCAGGGGCCCTTTGTTGTGCCACTGCCTCCCTCATGGTCTTGCCCATGTCAGCCAGCACCACTGCTATGGTGACCAGGATGGTGTAGAGTTTTGTGAGGTCTTCCCTGATCCCCAGGTACTGTCTCTCCTGCAGCCGCTGGGTCTCCTGTAACTTGGCCAGTACCGTGCCCTTGGTCTCCTGGGAATGGTGGTACTCTCCCATGATGTTTGAGAGTGCCTCGTGGAGGGTTGGTTCCCTGGGCCTGTCCTCCCCCTGTCGCACAGCAGTCCTCCCAGCTTCCCTGTTGTCCTGTGCCTCTGTCCCCTGAACCGTGTGCCCACTGCCACTGACCCCAGGTCCCTGATCGTCCTGTGTTTGTGGGGTTGCCTGCGGTCCGTGTAGTGGTGGACACACTGCTGATTGATGTGCCCTGGGAACAGAGGTATGGGCTCACTGGGTGGGTGCTGTGGTGGTGTTTCCTGAGAGGGGAGGCTCTGTGGTGGGTTGGGACTGTGGCAGGGTAACCGACTGTCCAGAGGACCCTGATGGGCCAGGTTGGTCATCGTGATCCAGGCGTGCAGAGCTGCTGTCATCACTGTGGGCCTCTATGGGGGGGGGGAGCTGGATGTTGGTGGCACCTCCTGTCCGGTGACGTTGGGTAGGGGTCCTGTTGGAATGCACATGCATTGTTATTGTATCTGTGTGTTCCATCTTGTGCAATGGGTATGTTTCCCTGTATAATTGTGCTTTCCCTGTTGCCTTGGCCTTGTGTGAGTGGTGATTATGTGGGCTGGGTGAGTCTCTCTACTGGGCATGCTGTGGTGATGTGTGTCCATGCAGGTCTGTGATGGGTGTCCATGCATTGTTGTTGCATGCAGGGCTTGGTATTGGGATGGGTGGGCTGTGATAGTGGAATATATGTGAGTTGGTGGAGTGATGGGAGTGAGAGAAAGGGTGAGAGTATATGATGGCATGCAATTAGGGTGGGGGGATAAAGTAGTTAAGGCTTGACTTACCAGAATCCAGTCCTCCTGCTACTCCTGCGAAGCCCTCAGTAGTTATGGCTTTACTTACCAGAATCCTGTCCTCCTGCTACTCCTGCGAAGCCCTCAGGATGCATGATCGCCAAGACTTGCTCCTCCCATGTTGTTAGTTGTGGGGGAGAAGGTGGGGGTTCACCGCCAGTCCTCTGTACAGCAATCTGGTGTCTTGAAACCACGGAATGCACCTTCCCCCGTAGGTCGTTCCACCTCTTCCAGATGTCATCCCTTGTTCTTGGGTGCCGTTCCACGGCGTTGACCCTGTCGACAATTCTCCACCCAAACTCCATCGTCCTTGCAATGGATGGAGGACCTGAAAGACATCCACACCACCCTGGTCACCATGGCAGGGGTGCTGGCAGACATGGCCAACACCATGATGGAGGAAGTGGCTCACCAAGGGGCCCCTGACACTAGCCACACGGGAAACAACCTGAATAACTACGTTGGAACTACTACTTGCCTTAACAACAAATCCTGAAGAACTACTAGGTCTTAACAACTACTGCCTTAATAACGATTTGCCTTAACAACGAATGCCAGAACAACAAAATTTAAGGTAAGTGCTTTTTTTAATAACAAATTTTAAGGTAAGTTTTGTGTGTTGTCATTTATTTGTTTAGAGTTTAATTATTATGTGTTTAATTTTATATACATGTATATTTAATAGTTGAATTATTGGATATGTTGTATTTATTCATGTTTGTGTTTGTATATATTAATTTATATATGTGTAAATATAGTATTTTTATGTATACATGTCTATAGATATATATTTTTATATATATATATATATATATATATATTTTAATCTATATGGGTAGTGATACTGAAGTATTTATTTTAAACTGTTTTGTTTTTGTCTAGTTTTTTGGAGTTATGTAGCGCAATTATGAATTTGAATGTTTTAGTATTTTTTTTTTCAAACATTTTTTAGGTATTAGGTAATAATGTATATACTTGGGTATTTTTTTTTATTTATTTAAATTATTCTGTGGATTTAGGGGTGGTATATGTGGGATGGAGGGGTTATGAGTAGGGTTGGGTATTATTACTCAGGTATTAAAATGTGTATTTGAGTATTTATTTTTATGGGGTGGCATGCTGTGGTTTAAGGGACGGGATATGAGGGATGTAGGGGTTATGGGTGGGGAAGTGTATTAGTAATGGATATTAATTTATGTACTTATGTATTTTTTGTGTGAAATCTGGGTGGGGGAGTGTATTAATACTTGGGTATTTTATTAGGACTTTGAGTATTTTTTTATATTTTTTTAAGGATGTGCTGTGGATTAAGGGATGGAATGTATGGGTTGTGGGCGTTATGGATGGGGAAGTGTATTAATACTCAGGTATTAATTTAAATACTTGTATTTTTTTAAATGTTGGAATGTATGTTGTGGGTTTAGGGGCGGGATATATGGGATGTAGGGGTTCTGGGTGGGGAAGTGTATTAGTAATTGGGTATTAATTTATATACTTGAGTATATTTTTTATTTTGTGAAATATGGGTTGGGAAGTGTATTAATACTTGGGTATTTTATTAGGACTTTGAGTATTTTTTTTACATATTTTTTAAGGGTATGCTGTGGATTGAGGGATGGAATGTATGGGTTGTGGATGTTATGGGTGGGGAAGTGTATTAATACTCGGGTATTAATTTATATACTTGGTTTTTTTATTTGGGAATTTATTGTTGTGGATTTAGAGACGGGATATATGGGATGTAGGGGTTATGGTTGGGGAAGTGTATTAGTAATTGGGTATTCATTTATATACTTGTTTTTTTTATATTGTGAAATATGGGTGGGGGAGTGTATTAATACTTGGGTATTTTATTAGGAATTTGAGTATTTTTATTTATATTTTTTAAGGATATGTTGTGGATTAAGGGATGTAATTTATGGGTTGTGGTTGTTTTGGGTGGGGAAGTGTGTTAATACTCAGGTATTAATTCATACACTTGTTTTTGTAAAGTTTTGGACTTTATGTTGTGGATTTAGGGGCGGGATATATGGGATGTAGGGGTTATGGGTGGGGAACTGCATTAGTAATTGGGTATTAAGTTTTATACTTGGGTAATTTTTTTGTGTGAAATCTGGGTGGGGGAGTGTATTAATACTTGTTTTTTTTCTTATGACTTTGAGTATTTTTTAAAATATTTTTTTAGGATATGCTGTGGATTAAGTGATGGAATCTATGGCTTGTGTATGTTATGGGTGGGGAAGTGTATTAATACTTAGGTATTAATTTATACACTTTTTTTAAAGGTTTGGAATTTATGTTGTGGATTTAGGGCTGGGAATTTTTTTATTTTTAATTTTTATAATTTATGTGGGTAAGGGGTGGGATATATGGGATGCAGCTTTTTATGGGTGGTGAAGTGTATTAGTATTTAGGTATTCAGTTATGCTGTTGGTTAATTTTTCATTTGTTTTTTGAAAAATTAATTGTGGGATAAGGGATGGGATAGATGAGATGGAAGGGTTATGGGTGGGATAGTTTATCAATACTTAGGTATTGTTTGAACTAATTAGGTCAATTTTTATTACATTTTTAAAAATATTGTATGGGGTAAGGTATGGGATACATTCGTTGTAAGGGTTCTGGCTTGGAAAGTTTAATAATACTGAGGTATTAATTTGTAGAATTGGGATTTCTTTTTTTTTTAACTTGCTGTGGAGTTAGGTGTGGGATATATGGGATACAGGGGTTATGGGTGGTTAAGTCTATTAATACTGAAGTATTAATTGATATAGTTGAGTAATTTTTTATATAATTTTAATTATATGCTGTAGGATTAGGGGTGGGATATATGGGATGTAGGGGCTATGGGTGGGAAAGTTTATTAGTACTTTAGGTATTAATTGGCACACTTGGGTAATATTTTATTTATTGTTTTAAAAATAAGCTGTGGGATAATAGATGGGATATATGGGATGTAGGTGTTATGGGTGGGAAGTATCTTAATACTCGGGTATTGTTTTATACACTTGGGTAATTTGTAAATTATTTTTTAAAAATAAACTGTGGGATAAGTGGAATGGAGGGGTTATGGGTGGTGAAGTGTTTTAGTACTTGGGTATTAATTTGTAGAATTGGATTATTTTGTAATTAAAAAAAAATTGTGGTATAATGGATGGGATATTTGGGATCTAGGGGTTATAGGTGGGAAGTGTATTAATACTCAGGTATTATTTAATGTATTTGGGTATTTTTTTATTTTTTTTATTAAAAGTATGAGTAGAATTAGGGGTGGGATAGAGGGGATGTAGGGGTTATGGGTGGGGAAGTGTATTTATAATCAGGTATTATTTTATACCTTTGGGTATTTTTTATATTGGTGTAATTTTACTATTTTTTAGGGATGGGATTTTGTTTATTGGGGGATAATGATTTGGGAGTGTATTGATAGTGAATTTGTTTTTTAATAAACGTGATTTTATTTTATATGAATTCTTTTTTTTTTTTCTTTTTTTTTTTTTGCTGTTAAAGATGTATATATTTTTTTGTTTGAAAATAGTTATGTTTTAAAATTTAAATTTTAATGTTTAATATAATAGTATTTAGTAGAGTAGAATTTTGATTATGAATATGTACAAGTTTATTATTTAAAATATTTTTGATGTTTGATTTATTGTAATTATTTTTGTCATTTTTAAAAATTTATAAAATACTTTTTTTAATTTATTTTGAAAATGTGAATATTTTTTTCTGGTGTGATAAAAAAAATATGATTTTAAAAAAATACTATTTTTGGATGTATAATTTTGTATGTATATTACATTGTATTAATATTATTTTATTTAAATGTATTCATAATTATAAATGTTTAGAAAATACATAGATATTTTTAATTGTTATTCTTTTAGGTGTTAGAATTTTTTTCATCCACAAAAATAATTTTTTTTATGGAAATTTAATTTTTAAATATAAAAACACTATTTATTTATTTTTAATAATTTTTATTTTCAGCATAATAAAGTTTAAAAAATGGAGGAAAAAAAATGTATTTATTATTTAATATTTACAGATTTTTTGGAATTTTTACAAAATTGTTTACATTTATTTAACCATTTTTTGTGGTATTTTCTTCTTTTCCCTATTATAGTCTATGAGTGAAATAGTCTGTTTTCTATTTTTAGTGCTCTTCCATGTTTCGTTGTTTGACGTCTTCTGTTTTCAGTCGGAGGAGCGTCACGGTCAAGATAGGATGAAAGCGGAGACCTCTTTTGGGTAAGTGGGATTATAATTGTTTTTACAGTATGTTTTAGAGTATTTTTATTACAGAACTAGTTGTCAGAGGTAGTTATAAGGTAGGTAGTAGATTTTCGATGTTTGGAATGTTTTTTATGTTTAATTTTTTGTTTCTGTACAGTTTTGTATACAATAGTGGTATCGTAAAAAAAAAGAAAAATAATGTTTAGCAGTGTTTTACCTTTACAATGATTGTACTGCTTTTCTAATAATTATGAACAATTGTCTTTTTGCTTGTGATAATTTTGGTTTAGGCATTTATAAGGAAGGCAATTGTTCGGTTTATGAAAAAAATATTTGGTTAATTGTAACAGCCTTCGTAATTATTTATTTCTTTTGTATTAGTAGTGTCCTTTATTTAGTTTTCATGTCTTTTTGTTGATTGTTAAATGTGTTTTTAATATATATTTTTTTTCTAATTTCTGGTTTGGTAAATGTTCTATTTTATTTTTTTTCTACTTTTTATCGTATACAGAGTTGTTTTTTTTATCATCCATTTTGTATCACCAATTTTTTATTTTTTTTGGATGATTAATGTTTATTTATTTACTCTCTGCAGTATGAGATGCTTCTTCTATATTAATGAAGAAGATTTCTTCAGCAACACGTGTTTGGATAAAGACATGAAAACTTCAAAGGCAGGAACAATTTTGGTTGGATAAATTTAGTGTAAAAATAATTTCAAAAATGCCAATTTAATTGGTGGTCTTTTTTTAAAACTGGCAAGTAATTTCTTAGTAGGTTAGTGGTTGTTAGTAATGTAGAATATATGCTAGACTGTCGAGGTAGTCTGATGCTGTTATTGTATCAAATTGTTGTATTTTTGCCAAAATTATTTCTGTCATTTCTTTGCTTTTTTGACTTGTGCGTGGGTTCAGGCTACCTGAGAGTGACTGAGCAAGTCTAATTTCTTGGAAACTTTGCTCCTTTTTCAAAATTTCCATGAAATGATACAGGTTTGGGTGGGGTTTACCTATTGCTTTATTGAAGGAGTTGTGCCATCCCTCTATGGCATTATTAGTCTTTGCACCACCTTCTAAGCAGGTCTGGTAGCAGTTCCACCATTCTATTGGAAATCTTGGCTTTCGTCTGCAACCAGATCTGTTTAGGTGTCCAATCCAGGTTTCTTCAAAGAAATTTAGTAAGGGTGCCAATTTGTCTTCATTTACTGTATAATAGTTACAGTCTGTTATTGTTGTGTAATACTCATCTACTTTTGCAGGTGGTACAAAACATAATGCTGTGAGTTTTTTTAATTCAAATTGTAGTATGCAGTCTGAGAAATATTCTCTAGTTAGGGATGATTTTTGTATTCTACGCCAATATGCTTGTGAAAAGTGGAAAAAGCATCCTTGAATTTGGGTTTGTGGATATATTTTCAGTATTGTGTTTATCATTGATAATTCGAAATCTAGTATCACTTTTCTAGGTGTTTTATTTAGTGTTTTGTTTTTGATTGTTGATAAAAATTCAGTGTAAGTAGAGGAATGTTTATCAGGCAATAATGGATACACTAGGGGGACTGTAGTTTTATTTTTTGTGGCATGTATAGTGTAAATTTGATTGAATGGATGAGCTGTAGATTTAAAGTTCCATCCATCATCCAAATTTCACTATTTTGTAGGATTAGTAGGTTGCGGGTTGTGCTAAATATTAAAATTCTTTTTTGAGGGTTTTCGTTGTCGTGCATGAGGAAAGTTTATTTGGAGAAGGTAATTTTTAGTTCTGGGGGATGTTAATGTCTTCATAGGATTGTGGTGTTACATGTTTGGGGTTACTTGCCAGTTTTTCTCGTTGAAACATTCGCTTAATGTTTGATATAGAAGGCATGCTACCTGCAATCTGTACGGGAATGTTTTGTACTACCTCCCTTATAGCCTGTCTGCAGGAGTCATTGGAGGAGTGTGCAATATGTTTTATTTTTTGTATGTTTTCTCTAATCTCAATTTCCATTGCAGAGGCAGAGTGGTTGTGATCTGTTGTCTTAACAACGGTGTCTTCCAGAGTAACAGCTCTGCCTCTGCAATGTGAAGAGTAGAATTGTACACACCTCCAATGACTCCTGAGGTTGACAACCTTGTCGCTGCAATAAAGATAACGTTCATACTTTAGTAGCTGGTGTCCGGTTCTTGAGGTCACGTAACTTGCTTCTCCTTGCGATGCCATTTGTGAAATATCTGTAAATAATATGAAAAAAATAGATTATAAGAACTTTTTAGTTTTTAGTTTTAAATCTGTGGTGGAATTACTTTATAAAATAGTAAGTTAGTTAATGTATACTGCATGCTCTTTGTAAGTGTTTGGTGAAGCTGGCATATTTACTTTTACATTTGGTGATTGTGTATTATCTGTGCTGAGGTAAGTAATTAGTAGTTTTAGATTTGTAAACATGGGTCTACTGTGTGACTAGTGTTTGTTCTGAGGTAAGTACTTGGAGTTGTAATAGTATATTTTCTTATAGTAACTGTTCAGCACCTATGTTCATGTAAGTATGCGGTGAAGTTGGTATGGTTATTTTGGAATGTACTGAACATTTGTCATGTGCTATGAGGTAAGTACTTGGTGGAGTTGGAATAGTACTTTTTGTGCAATTTACTGTCCAGCACCTGCTGTGAGGTAAGTATTTGGTGGAGTTGTAATAGTAAAAAAAAATTATAGTCACTGTCCAGCACATACCCTAATGTAAGTATGTGGGGAACTTGCAATGATTAATTTGTAGTGTACTTAATGTGTGCAATCTCTCTTGAGGTAAGTAGTTGGTGGAGTTGGAATAATAATTTTAGTTCTATATAGTGTCCAGCACCTACTTTGAGTTTAGTATTTAGGGGAGTTGTAGTTGTACATTTTTTTAGAGTAACTATCCTGCACATACCCTCACATAATGATGTGGGGTATTTCAATCGTTAATTTGTAATGTGCTGAATGAATATCTGCTATCTGGCCTGAGGTAAGTAGTTGGTGTAGTTGCAATAGTAATTTTAGTTCTATTTAGTGTGAAGCATGTGCTCTGAGGTAAGTATTTGGTGGATTTGCAAAGTAATTTTAGTTCTGTTTACTGTCCAGCACCTGCTTTGAGGTAAGTGTTTGGTGGAGTTGTAATAGTTTTTTTATATGATGAGTATGCTGCATGTACCCTCACATAAGTATGTGGGGAACTTGTAGTGGTTAATTTGTAATGTGCAGAATGTTTGCCATCTGCCCTGAGGTAAGTAGCTGGTGGAATTGGTATAATTATTATAATTCTATTTAGTGTCCAGCAGTTGGTGGAGTTGTAATAGTTAATTTGTTTTTAAGTCACTGTCCTGTACGTACCTTCATGTAAGTATGTGGGGAATTTGCAATGGTTAAATTAGATTTTAATAGTAAGTTTGGTTCTATTTAGAGTGCAACATTTGTGCTTATGTAAGTCGTTTCTGGAGTTGTAACAGTTAAATTATTGTATACTCAATGTGTAGTAGCTGTTATAACATAAGTATCTATAGTAGTTGTATTATTAATTTTGAGTGTATGTCTTGCGTAGTTTCTGTTTTAAGGTGAGTACTTGGCTGGAGGTTTAATAGTATATCTTAGCTTTTATGTAGAGTCTACATGTAGTGTGTGATATTTAAGGAGAAATAGAGCACCTTTTCTACCACTTTGTTGAATAGTGGCTAGTAAGCATGCTATATGTGAGGAAGTGTTGCAAGAGTTAGTGGTAAAGCTAAGTTTAAGAAAAAGTTTTGGAAAAGCCAGTTGGTTTCCCATTTTTAGCTGTCTTGTAGATAGTGCATGTGCTGTCTGTTAGAGATATTTTATTTAGTGTTGGTGGATTTAAAGTGTTATATTAATTACTATTACTGGGCCTCAAAGTCACTTCTCATTGTTTGTTTCCTGCTGCAGTAGTTTGTAGTGAGCACAATTCTTTTCTTGTATGTTATAATGTTGTAGAGCATTTGTGAAGTCCTTGTGTGGGATATTTTTTTATTTTTTATTGTGGTACTCTATAGACTGCGGGGCATATTTATACTCTGTTTGCGCCGGATTTGCGTTTTTTTTTACGCAAATCCGACGCAAAACTAACTCCATATTTATACTTTGGCGTTAGACCCGTCTAGCGCCAAAGATCTTGGAGTTTGCGTAATTTTTTAGCGTGGACACCTTCCTTGCGTTAATGATATGCAAGGTAGGCGTTCCCTTCTAAAAAATGACTCCGAGGCATGTGCGCTGTATTTATACTCCCGGGCAAAAATTACGCCCGGGAGTGGGCGGGTCAAAAAAAATGATGTCCAGCCGCTTTTGCGTCATTTCTTAACGCCTGGTCAGGGCAGGCGTTAAGGGACCTGTGGGCTCGGAAGGAGCCCAGAGGTGCCCTCCCATGCCCCCAGGGACACCCCCTGCCACCCTCGCCCACCCCAGGAGGACGCCCAAGGATGGAGGGACCCATCCCAGGGAACTTAAGATAAGTTCAGGTAAGCATTTTTTTTTTTTTTGTGGCATAGGGGGGCCTGATTTGTGCCCCCCTACATGCCACTATGCGCAATGGCCATGCCCAGGGGACAGAAGTCCCCTGGGCATGGCCATTGGGCAAGGGGGCATGACTCCTGTCTTTGCTAAGACAGGAGTCATGTCAATGGAGGGTGGGAGTCAAAAAAAATGGCGCTAATCGGGTTGAGGCAGATTTTTTGCCTCAGACCGACTTGCCCCATTCTTTGACGCCCAAGCTCCATTTTCCCCTACGCCGGCGCTGCCTGGTGTGGGTCATTTTTTTTGACGCACACCAGTCAGCTCCGCCGGCTAACGTCATTCCATAAATAAGGTGCCCGCATGGCGCTTTGGAATGGCTTTAGCCGGCGTTAAATTTTTTGACGCACAACTGCGTTGGCGCAGTTGTGCGCCAAAAAGTATAAATACGGCCCTGCATGTTTTATAGGTTTGTTCTCTGTGTTTGGCTGTTTTCAATTGTGTGCTGTATATTTGTTTATTTAGCTTTCAATTATTTTTTAACTGCTTCTTGGCACTATATGTACTGTGTTTTTTAAGTATTTTTAATTTCACTGACTTTATGTGTGTTTGGCATGAGATTAAGGGGTCTTTGCACATGAATGTTTGTTTAGTTTTATTAAATTAGAAGGACTGCTTGCATGTTATACACGCAATGTTATACTTACTTTAAATGTTTTTTTTTGTTGAGCTTCTTTTATTTAAATTGTTTTTTAAAATATTTTTTACGTCTCCTGGTGCTTTTTTTTGTTCCTTGGAGTCTAAAAGAAATAATAAAGAGTGTATTATTTAGTTTTTTATTTTGTATTATTAATGATTTACTTTGTTTAATTTAGAAAGTAATTTTTTCTGTAGCCTTTAATTTTGAGGTGAGTAATCTTTGTTTTTTGATTAAATTTACTAGGTGAAGTCATTTTTTAAAACTATTTTGTAGTTGGAATCTTTTATACATATATTTTATTTTTATTATAATGTACTTTTAGTAGTCTTATCATATTCATTAGTTCACAGTTTTTTAAATACAATTGGTAATGGTTTAGTCAAATGGTATTTTAATTATGGTAATCGTTTACCTTTGATGATACAGGTGTTGTGTTTATTTTTTGGTCACTTTCGTGAAATTTATGCCTGTAATACGAAAGTGAAAAACTAGATTAATTATTTATTTTTTTAGCTGTGTTATAGCTTCGTATATTTATTTATATTTATTTTAAGGATATTTTACCTTGTAATGTCAGTAGATGGCGGTGTTGGATAAATTATAGATTATTTTCTTTCCGTAGTGGTTTACACGTCCTCTCTGTAAGCTGTTCGGTGTAATAATGAGTACAAAATGGAGGTCGTTGGTATTTATATGTGTTTTTGTAAGTAATGTTATAATTGTAAATGGTATATGTTTTGGACGTGTTTTTTTATTCTGTATTCGTTTGTGATATTAGATATATATAACTTTCAAGTATATTTATCGTGTAGTTTGTATTTTTTTCACTGTTAGTCATCGTTTGTTCAGTAGAAGTACTTCCTGGGTGATGTAGAAACTGTTGTAGGACTATCGTTTTATACAGTGTTTTTTTCTTCAGTGTTGTATCCTTTTTATATTTGTTTTAAAATGATTTATTTTAAATTAAAACGGTGTTTATATGTTTACGATTTTTGCTGATGTTTTCTTTGTTTTATGTAGGAAAAATATTGTTGTTGTCGATTTCACTGTTTTTTTCACGTAGTACTGTAGTGGTTCCCATATTTTATATATAAGTGGTCGTTGTTTAGGTGTAATGCAGATTAAGCCTATTTTTCGTTGTTTAGACTTCGTTGTAAAAAGATTAGTTGTTTAGGCGTTTTCGGTGTTGGGTAGTCTTTGTTTGGGTAGTCGTTGTTTGGGTAGTTATTGTTTGGGTAGTAGTTATTTGGGGAGTCGTTTAGGTAGTCGTTGTTTGGGTAGTCGCTGTTTAGGCAGTAGTAGTTCAGTGGAATATTCGTACTTTAGTGGTTCCTATATTCGTTATGTGGGAGGTTGTTGTTTAGGAATAATTCAGTTTATGCTTTTTATCTTTGTTTAGACTTTGTTGTAAAAAAAATTGTTGTTTGGGCATTTTCGGTGTTGGTCAGTCGTTGTTTAGGTAGTCGTTGTTTAGGTAATAGTGGCATATTCTATGGCATATTCTAGCCACACTGAAGGACAGCCCTCCACCTCCGATTACTCTAGTGGGCAGGAGGCCCCGCCACAGGAACAACAGGCCACCAGGACCCCACCCCGTGCAGAAGGAGAACCACCCGCAAACGGTCCCTGCGATCCAGGCAGAAGGCAGAGAACATTGCCAAGACCCCGCCAGGAAATAAGACTCTCCTGATTGTCACCCTTCTGTCCCACTCTGTCATCCGGTCCACCTTGAACTGCCATTGCTCCCCTTCCTATGCCCCCTTGGACAATGCACCTGTGATACAAATAGACTGGACTCTACCCTGGTATTTCCTCCATCAGCAACCCAGCCCATTGCACATCCCCTCCACTTATTAGCAGATAAATAAACACCCTTTGAACACATTCAAGTATGGAGTCTGTGGATTATATGACACATGTATTAGTTTTACAAACTGTAAACATTGCATTTCTAATCTACTGTAATATTAACATAGGTATAGCCTGTAGTGGGCAGCAGTAAAGACACCAGGAGTCAGAGTGGGACACAGAGATCTGAAAACAGAGATGCCAAAGGGTACAGTAAATGGCCATAGACATAGGGAAATCAGGCTGCCATGTTTAATGTCAAACACAAAACTGCAATGGAAGGTGAAGTTACAGTGTCTTACATGTGTGTCACTGGAAGTATTGTTGAATGAGTGTACTTCTGTTGTCCACATCTTCTTCCTCTGCCTCCTCTTTGTCACTGTCCTCAGGCTCCACCGCTGCCACAAGACCATCTCCAGGCTCATCCTTCCGCAGAAAAGGCACCTGGCATCTCAAGGCCAGGTTTTCCAACATGCAACATGCAACAATGATCTGGCACACCTTCTTGGGTGGGTAGTACAGGTATCCACCTATCAGATGGAGGCACCGGAATCTGGCCTTCAGGAGGCCAAAGGTTCTCTCAATTATCCTCCTTGTTCGCCCATGTGCCTCATTGTAATGTTCCTCTGCCCTTGTCCTGGCATTCCGCACTGGGGTCAGTAGCCATGAGAGTTTGGGGTAACTAGAGTCACCTGTAAATATTGATTGATACCTGTTAGCCACACACACTAACCTTTAGGGCCAAATCCACACCCATATACCTACATCAACTGGGTGGGGACCATGGGCTCACCTATTAGCCACACCAGGTGCCTCTGGAGTTGAGACATCACAGATGGAATGCTGCTATTTCTCAAGATAAAGGCATCATGCACAGAGCAAGGATACTTGGCATTCACATGGGAGATGTATTGGTCCGCCAAACACACCATCTGCACATTCAGAGAGTGAAAGCTTTTTCTATTCCTGAACATTTGTTCATTTCTCCGGGGGGGGACAAATGCTATATGTGTACCACCAATGGCACCAGTGATGTTGGGGATATGTCCCAGTGCATAAAAGTCAGCCTTCACTGTGGCCAAATCCTCCACCTGGGGGAATACGATGTAGCTGCGCATGTGTTTCAGCAGGGCGGACAACACTCTGGTCATCATGTTTGAGATCATTGGCTGAGACATTCCTGATGCCATGATCACTGTAGCTTGGAAGGAACCACTTGCCAGGAAATGGAGCACTGACAGTACCTGCACCAGAGGGAGGATACCTGTGGGCTGGCGGATAGCTGAAATCAGGTCTGGCTCCAATTGGGCATACAGTTCTTGGATTGTGGCACTAACAGGTCTGTATGTCAGGATAATGTGCCTGTCCTCCATTGTCGCCAGGTCCACCAGGGGTCTGTACACAGAGGGATGTCTCCATCTCCTATTCATCCTCAGCGGTTGAACTCTAGGGTGAAAAATGGTGAGCAGAGGGTCATATTCACACATATGTGAAAATTAAAATGCATTTCTTCCCTTACAGAAACAGTATGTGAATTTGAGAGTCAGTTGATGTGCAAATGTCTGCTGTGACGCAGTTAGGTGCCATGGCCTGTGTCCCTCTGAAATGGCGGCTGCCTGACCTGTGAGGAGAGACAAGTGGAAATTAGGTAATTCTGCTAACATTGTGTGCCGTTGTGGTCGACGACCGCCGCGCAACTTCACATTGCTTATCATTGGGCCCTATGGATTCCAGGAGCCAATGGTGATGTACGCCGGCGGTGACGGTATGCACCGCTACGGACGTGAATGCCATTTTCTATTTGTTCACTCACTTGCTACCTGACCTTCAACAGGAGAGGACCTACACTGCAAGTGCTGCTGTGACCTGTGTCTGGATGCGACAATGGCTCGAGTGTCTAGGGAAAGGGCCCCCGCCTTCACTTCGGAGGAGTTGGAGAGATTGGTGGATGGGGGTCCTACCCCAGTACACTTTACTCTATGGTGCTCCAGACAAACAGGTAAGTACACTGTGAGCATGATGCGTGGCCCATGAATGTATGGATTGCTATGTGTGTAAGCCTTGTGTGGGAGGGGGCTGAGGTGTCCTGGGCAGAGTGCTGCATGTCTGGTAGTCAATGTCTGTGCGTAAGGGGATGGGAGGGATATTGTGGGCTATGAGTGTAGCAGTCCGGACAGTATGACTAATCCCTTTTTCTATGCATATTTTCCTGCAGGTCAGCGCCCATCAGAAAAAGGGTATTTGGCGTGCCATCGCCAAGGTGGTGCGAACCCTGGGGTCTTTGACAGGCAGACCACCCACTGCCGCAAATGGCGGGAGGACCTGTGCCGCTGTGCAAGGAAGACGGCAGAGGCCCAGCTGGGGCTGGCCTCCCAACGAGGAAGGGGTGGCCGTCGTACCCTGACCCCCTGATGTTCCGCATCCTGGTGGTGGCCTATCCGGAGTTGGATTGGAGCTTGAAGGCATGACAGCAGCCACAAGGAGATTTTGAATCATGACTTTGCGTGCGTTAAGGTTTTACCTGGGTGGGAGATGTGGGCTGTGGGTGACCCTGTGCCAGGGCGAACTGGCAGGATAGGTCCATTGTTGGGCAGGCGCTGAAGCACTCCAACCCCAATAGTGTTAGTGGGAATCTACTACTGGGCAGGGTTCTGTTGGTTTCAGGTGTGCAGCTAATGTACCCCATGGGCTGGTGACTAGCTTTGTAACAGTACATGGCCTAGTGCATAGGGCTGATCCCTGTGTGTTGTGTACGCCAACAGTAGTGTTGTTGCTGGCATTGACCAAGTGTATCCTCTGTCTCTCCTCCCCTTCTTTTTTTGTCACCTTGTCCCAGTGTGCATTAGCATCATCTGGCGGAGGACCAGAGGCACTGGCGACGGAAGGAGCTGCATCCCACATGGGCCTGGAGGCCGAATCCACTGACTTTGAGGGCACCAGTGGGACAGAGGGGAGCACCATGATGGAGACAGGAGGGATCACTACTGACAGTGACTCCTCCTCCGATGGAAGCTCCCTGGTGGTGGCAGACACCTCTGTGCCCACCCCAACAACAGGTAGAGCCGCCATCCCCCGCACCAGCACCGCCCTCCCAGCAGCGCCTCAGTGTGTTTACCATGCCCGCTCACCCAGGAGGGTGGGCATCTCCTTTGCCTCAGGCACCTCAGGCCCTGCCCCAGTCAGCCCTGCTGCCCTCAGTGAGGACGCTATTGACCTCCTGAGATCCCTCACTGTTGGGCAGTCAGCCATACTGAATGCCATCCAGGGTGTCGAAAGGCATTTGCAACAAAAAAATGCATACCTGGAGGTCATTCACTCTGGTGTGGCAGCCCAACAGAGAGCATTCCAGGCTATGGCCTCCGCACTGATGGCAGCCATCTCCAGCCTCCCCCGCCAACTTCCTCTACCCAGTCCCAATCCCCTCAAGCCCAGCCTACCCAAGCACACCTTCAGACCAGCAATCACCCAAATCAACACAGATAAGTGGCTCAGGCAAACACAGGCACCACACTTCATCTCACAGGCACTCACACAAACACCATCCCCATGCAGACACACCAACATCCACTTCCTCCACTGTGTCCCCCTCCTCCTCCTCATCCACCTCCCTCCCAGTAGCGTCTCCACTCACACCTGCATGCACTACATCCTCATCCACTACCTCCATCACCAGTACGCCTATCACAACACGCCCCTCACTGGCAGTCACCACCCCAACATCCATGCACACGTTCCCTGTGTCCTCTCCCACTGTGTCTGTGACCCCTCCTCCCAAAGTACACAAGCGCAAGCACACACCCACCCAACAGCCATCCACCTCACAACATCATCCAGCTCATGCACCTGCACCAAAACACAGCAGACTGACACCTCCTACAACCACTCCCTCTCCCTCCACTCCCAAACCTTCACCCTCTTCCCGCCCCAGTGTCCCTAAGAAGCTTTTCCTCACCAACATTGACCTCTTCCCTCCCCCTCACCCCCGTCCTTCACCTTGGGCCAAGGTGGCCAGAACCCAGCCCAGCACCTCAGCCACCCAGTCCATGTCCGCTGTGGTTTTTGCAGCTGTGAGAGGCTCCAAGGAGGCACCCGTCAGCCCAGCCAGTGTGCCCCAACACCTGCCAAGGCCAAGAAGGTTCCACCACCTGGCAAGGGCAAGAAGGGGACAGCATCCAGCAAGGGGAAGGAAGCACAACCAGCCAGCAAGGCCAAGTGAAAGACTCCAGCTGGCAGAAGCAAGGAGGCACCACCATCTGCCAAGGGCAGGAAGGGGCACAGAACACCAGCCATGGCACTTCAGCCGTCCGAGGCTGCAGGTGAAGGCCTGGAGGCTACCACACAACCGCCAGCACCGCCACCTGCACCGCCGCAAGCAGCACCACTGCCAGCAGCAGTAGCCCCAGTCGGCAGCTATCCGAGGCTGCAGGTGAAGGCCTGGAGGCTACCACCACAACCGCCAGTATCGCCACCTGCACCTCCACAAGCAGCCCCACTGCCAGGAGCAGCAGCCCCAGAGGGCAGCCGTCCGAGGCTGCAGGTGAAGGCCTGGAGGCTACCACCACAACCGCTAGTATTGCCACCTGCACCGCGGCCAGCACCGCAACCTGCACTGCCGCAAGCAGCACCACTGCCAGCAGCAGCAGCCCCAGTGGGCAGCCGTCTGAGGCTGCAGGTGAAGGCCTGAAGGCTAACACCACTGCCAGCACCGCCACATGCAGCGCAACTGCGATTCACAGAGCAGCCGTCACCGCCGGTGAGCAGTGTGCAGTGGTGAATACATTGGCTGCAGTGCATCCTGGCCCCTGCAAAAGTTGTTGTTGTGACACCCAGGTGAGAGACTGTGACCTTGCACTCCAAAACATCGGCATCACAGGGCGCAATGCCCCCTCCAGAACCAGTGGAAGAAGGCATCCACTCAGCCCCTCCTTGTCAGGAGGAAGCACACTGGGCACAATGCCCCCTCCAGAACCAGATGAAGAAGGCATCCACTCAGCCACTCCTTGCCAGGATGAAGCACACTGGGTGCAATGCCCCCTCCAGAACCAGTGGAAGAAGGCATCCATTCAGCCCCTCCTTGCCAGGATGAAGCACACTGGGTGCAATGCCCCACTCCAGAACCAGTGGAAGAAGGCATCCACTCAGCCCCTCCTTGCCAGGATGAAGCACACTGGGCACAAGGCCCCCTCAGAACCAGTGGAAGAAGGCATCCACTCAGCCCCTCCTTGGAAGGATGAAGCACACTGGGCACAAGGCCCCCTCCAGAACCAGTGGAAGAAGGCATCCACTCAGCCCTCCTTGCCAGGATGAAGCACACTGGGCACAAGGCCCCCTCCAGAACCAGTGGAAGAAGGCATTCACTCAGCCCCTCCTTTCCAGGATGAAGCACACTGGGCACCATGCCCCCTCCAGAACCAGCAGATAAGGCATCCACTCAGCCTCTCCTCCTCCAGAACCAGTAGAAGAAGGCATCCACTCAGTCCCTCCTTGCCAGTATGAAGCACACAGGGCACAAGGCCGCCTCCTGGACCTGTGGAAGAAGGCATCCACTAGAGAGACTGTGGCTTTGCACTATCCAGGACCAAGTAGTGGGCAAACTACCCACTAGAGAGATTGTGGCCTTGCACTCCCCAGGACCAAGCAGTGGGCAAACCACCCACTTGAGAGACTGTGGCCTTGCACTCCCCATGACTAAGCAGTGGGCAGGGAGCCCCCTCCAGGAGAAGTGGTGTTGTACCATCTTCCGGCTGAGGTGTCCCCCCATTCCCTGTCCCCCTGAGGTGCCTTTATGTTTTAGACCTAATGCCTTTGCAGTGTTCTCTCCGTATTGAGGCAGGAGTCAAGTGTGGGCTTGGCCTATGGGTTTTGGCCCAGTGGGCCACAGACAATTTTTGAGTGGGTAGTGTCCTGCCTTTTGTATAGATTGTATATATTGCACATACTGTTTTTGCTTTCTGAACGTATTTCTAAGTATTACTAATATTACACTCATTTGACTCCATTCCTTTTGTCCTTGCGTTATTCCTGAGGGTTCCTGAGTATATGTAATACTGACGGCCTGTTGGCGGTGTTGCCGCCGCTTTAACAACGACCGCCAAGGTTGTAATGAGGGCCTAAATGTTCATTTTTGTTATAACATAGCATTAGAGCATAGGAAATATGTAGTGATTCATTGCTATTATGAAGTTATTCATTGTTAAAATTCTATACATTTTTAATTATATAAATTGCAATACTAATTCATATTTTTTTTTTTTTATACAGATGAATGGCACCATTTTGTGTGAGTCACTCGTCTGAATTCCAGGAATTCCGATGGGGCAATGACAATTCCTCAATCCCGGTGAGGACTAACATGACTACAATGAAGAGTACATTGCCCTCTCACAAGTCCTCAATGGGAAGGGGGTTTTGGGAAGACAAAAGAGAAAATACCAGCTTCTGCTTCGTGGACTGTAGAATCAGACTGCTGGACCCTGGACTGTGTGTTGTGCTGGGTGTCCGGACTTCTGATTTCTCAAAATACTGGGTTCTTGTATTTTTAGGATTCTGGGCTACAAAATAATTAATTCATTAATACATTGAACTTGCATAAACTATTGTAGATTGCAAAATGTCAGTTAATATTGACACCTTGTGCATACGTTTCTATGAGGCTGAACAAATCTCTTCCTCGTTTTACAATACTTTCAGAGTCTCTGAAGCAATGTCCAAACTCAAAAACAATCAACTTGACTAAAGGGCTTCTTTGTGTTCTTGCATAATCTCTTGCCAATATTAATTCTGATAAACTTGCTCTACTTCCAATCTCCTAATTCTCAGGGGAGCACTTGTTACAGGAAATATGTATTTCCTTATTGTCTGTTTAGCAGTATCTTGGATTCCCACCCAAACGATAAATCACACTAGTTCTTATTGTAATAAATGATTTAAAAGACAGAGCACTGTTTTGTTTCAATTAAGCAATTAATCTTTCTTTACCATGAAATGAATTTAATTGCTTGAAAATTTCAGCAGAACCCAAACTGGGTTTTTTCACCTTTATTATTTTCTCTCTTTCACAGGAAATACAGGATCATCAGCAGAAGATAGAAGAGGAGAGCCTGGAATCAGCAGGAAGCCGACCAGAGGGCGAGGATTGCAGGAACTTGACTGGAGGCTGTCCGCAGGATAAGAAATGCTGGAACTCGACTGGAAGCTGGTCAGAGAATGAGGAGCACTGGATCTCTCCTGGAGGCAGGCTGGAGAACAGAGAAATTGACTTCACTGAAACTCAACTGGAGGTAGGCTGGAAGACAAGGAACTTGACTTGACTGGAAACAGGTGAACCAAGCAATAGGTATGAAGCAATGCAAGGCCTCAGACTCACAAGTATCTTAAATTGTAAAATATACACATGTGCCTTTTGGCAGTTGGTTGCTTGTTAAGGAAATGAGCAATTATCCTCCTGATAGTGGCACATGTTCAATACAGATCACATTGTGAAGAGCACATGCTTTGTCAGTTACAGTTGGAGCATGTGGAATACAATGCACGTAATCAACAAACATTGGTTATAAAAAAGAGACATTTAACAAGTATTCGTTATTGCAAACTTGATATTCAAGAGTGTAATGAATATACCCAAATAAGTCTGAATGTTGCAAGCAACAGCATCTTACTGTAATCAAGCTCTGGATGTGCTAGTGTACCCACAACACAATCACACACTCACTCACACACCCATACAGGCACTCACACACAATCTCACACAGCCACACACCCACTCAGACACACACTCACTGATTCACTCATTGAGCCACTGTTATACCCACTCACAGACTCACACAGACACTAACATAACCACTCATACACAACCACACCCAATTACACACCCACACATATATTTATATCCCCACTAGCACACCCATAGAGTTACTCACACAGCTACTAACAGACCCACACAGCCACTCATATACCTACTCATACACCCATTGAGCCACTCTCACACCTACTCACAGATGAACACAGCCACTCATACACCCTGTCACACACACACTCACAGACTCCCTTATACACCGACACAGGCATTTACATCCCCATTAAAATAACCATACAGTCACTCACACAGGTACTGACAGAGCCATTCCCACGTAGGCAGTAGTTTCTTTTTTTTTTTTACATTTTTTCTTCATTTTTCTCCTCTTTGTTTTTAAAGAGATTTATTAACTCACAGTTTCTTGTTTTTGTTCTATCTCTTTGTAAAAAAAATACAAAAAAAGTTACACATATTTACACACAAAAAAACAGTATTCCAAAATGTTACTTGAAAAAGCTCTGTTCAGAGCTACGCTATACTTTCATTATGTATTTTGTTTACAGCATGTACCCATTTTTTTCCTTCTGGATAACGCAAGCAAGACACTCGCAAGAGCCATGATGCTCCCATATAGTATGGGTGATTCCTGTGAGCCTCTTGCGAGAGGCAGTGTTTGCATTTGTGAGCTCCATACTTTCAAAATCAAATTTGCATTTATACTGAACATATCCTTTTGTAATAGGTATAATTTACATGCACCATATTTGCGCTGCCCTCCATTTGTTTCCTGCCATCCCATGAGACTCTTGTGAGATCGTAAAAACACTTTTGCATTTTCCTCCATTACAATAGTTATCCCTTATAATGGCCACTACTAGACTATGGGGAGAGACAGGCCTTTCCACTGAGACCTTGCATTAAGATAACCAGTGTGTAGAGTAGGGTGTAAAGAGACACTGCCTCTCCATTCACACTTTCTCTATGCAACGTAGGGTGGGGAGCATACTCACATCACATGTAAGACCTCACTATTTCATACTAAGTATAAAAAGTATTATCCTTCCCACTGACACCTCTCTGCAGGGAAATACCCATATTCATTAGCGTGTGAGACTGGATTTCCCTGTCCACTCACATCTCTCCCTAGGATGACAGATATATACAGTAGTACACAGGAAAATTGTGCCTTTTACACTAACACCTATCTCAAGGACAACTTGGATATACAGTACAGTGTAGTGAACCAGTGGCATCTGTTATCATACCTCTCCTTAGAACAATAGGTCTATGAATTGCTATCTGGGAAGGAAGCCATCCCTCTGCTAGCACAGGGTAAGAGGTGTCTCTAGTAAGGTTTGAGAGAGATGTATCTCTTTACTCATACCTCTTCTCATGCTGAGAGGTATGCATAGTAGGTTGTGGAGAGAAACTGCCCTGGTTCCTAATACAAGCCTCTTGCATGATAACTATGCCAAGTATAGTGTGTAGAGAGACTGGCCTCTCTCTTGTGATGTGTCTCTTGGATAATGCTTGTGGGAATTAGGTTGTGAAAAGTGACTTATCTTTCTTGTCACACCTCTCCCCATTATGAAAGAAGTACAAGTAAAGTATGGAGTTCAAATTATCTTTAAGATCATGAGCATATCTTGCATAACAGCTATAGAGACTATGATATGAAAACACACTGCCCTCGCAGCTGGGACATCACCCCAGAGTAGCACATGTGCAAAATACGCTGTGGGTGGAGACTGCTATCTTTGCTCATACCTCTCTTCATGATAATGAATGTCATTAGTAGAGTGTAAAATTGAGTATTCTCTCTATTGACAACTGTGTCTTGCACAAACTGTGTGCACATTTGAATGTAAGGACACACTGAACACTCTCTAAGACACCTCTTTACGGGGATTTGCATGTGTAGTATGGTGTACACAAAGACGAAGTCTGTGCTGAAACTTATTTTCAGAGTGACAATCATATATACTACGATGTGCAAAAGAACTACCCTCTCTACCAGCACACATAACTGTATAGTATGTCATGAGAATGCATTCACTGCTGTTCCAAAACCTGTCTTTTGTATTGAAATCTTTTTTATACAGTGGGAAGAAGCACTAATATCTCTATAGTGCCTTAAACAAACATACACATACAGCAGAACAGTGGCCGTTCTTAAAGAATGAACTGCCACTTTAAGTCAACATTAGAAGACTGTAATAGTTTCCAAATCTTTAAAAGGTGTTAAGGAAAAAAATCGGTAGTAGCTTTAAACAGTTTATTTAAAAGAACACTTTAACAACATAACAAAAAATAATAATAACAATAGTAAACTACAACAACAGTTAAAAAAAAAAACTTTACAAAATATTTACATTTTTTCTTCCTTCTCATTATTAGGCAATAGTATCCCCACCATCCCCTTTTGCTTCATTTGCCTACTGGATTCTGATGTATGTAGATATTATTTTCCTTTGTTTCAACCACCTTAGCCTGCCAAACAATATCTAATTTAATAGTGTTTTCTGGCAGGCAATATGGCAAAACAGTCTTTTAAAAAATACATATATGTACAAAAAAGCAGTTCAGGTGGGAAACTAGAAACAACCCATGTGTAGATGTATTGTAGATGTAGTCATTCTAAAATGATAGCTAAGACAAACTTAACCTGTGCAGCCAAACTACACATTTCTTCAGCTGCCAACACATTCTTTCAACTGACAGGTACAACCTCGTCCTAGGTACTCGTTACTTAAGCAGAAAACAACCCTCCTTATACAAATAAAACACTTTTTCGCTGCTAATATAGGCAGATCATTTTGTCATCAAAAACAAGTACAGCTACACAGAACAAGCTTCTCCAAGGGTATAGAAGCTGTCAAAAGCAGTAATAACCAAACAACAATGCAGCTATACAGAAGGGACAGATATAGTATATATTCTTTTGTTCTACAGTGAAATTATCAAGGAATCATTGGAGAGAATTTTTAATCTTTCAAATTCTTCTTTCTTTATTATGTTTGTTTATCTCTCTTTCTCTCAGACTCTTCAATTACAACATAAAACATACAAAAAACATATACACATATAACTGTGCTCATTTTTGTCCACTATACATATGCCACTTGGCATTTTGAAGTTCAAAGACCTCTTTTGCGGTGACACATTCCAATCATTAGTTCTTTAAAAAGTCCGCTGCTAAACCTTTTCCAGGTACGCAGTCTTTTTAGATGAGGTAGTGCTCTTTAGTACTGCCTTTTTTTTTAAGGATATTAGTTCCTGATGGCAATGTGCGGTACTATCCTGTTTTATTCTTCTCCTTTATTCACCAATTAACACAACACTCCTCTGATAGATAGTCAACGCGTTTCGGCCTTTCAACTTTTGGCCTCTTCAGGACATCCGAAACAGTGCCTCTACACACAGTATTACAACATATTACTCTCTAATACTAAATGCCTCAGAGCCATATCCAACATTACCACCAGGGTCCTTACAAACCCTGTTCACCATTGTCTCATGAGCACCTTAAATCATCACAAGCCTTTTTGAATTCACCACAGAGGCTCTCTGCCATGCACAATACATTATCTATGTGCTTATCAGTGAGTTGTTGTAGTATCACTCTTTTTTGGAACCACAAAAACAGCCCAATTGGTGCATGCTTTACAACTCAGTGTCTCATATTTCACCTCTTTTACGTGTACCCCATATTATATTTCATTTAGTCATGCATATACTTCTTGTCTGACCTTAAAACTTATATCCAACTGGTTGTTATTACTTTTACGCAATTTCAAACAATACGAATGCCACTGTACAATTGGCCCATTGTTCACACTGTTATCATCGGGTAGCTAAAAAATATCAACATCATCATTTCGTATTCACTGTCCCTTCATAGAATTACACATAAAACCAATAACATCTTCCACTTACATTTTGCATTTAGTATAAGATTGTTTAAGACCTCTCGTCTCGCCTTATGGCTTGGTTAGCGGTGTCAAGGGCACCATCAAAGTCATTAGAAAAACAGCAGAAAGTGAAAAATGGGGGCAAAAAGTTAGGGGGCTTCTGCAATCAGCCCAGTTTTCTCACAATAGGTGTGCGTAATAGGGTGTGAGGAAAGACAGGCCTCTTCCCTTAGACCTTTCTCTTACATAAAAGGTGTGCATAGTAGGGTGTCTGCATGGACTACTCTCTCCTTCCACACCTCTTTCTCAGATAACAGGAGTTCATAATGAGGTGCGTACATGTTCAAAACATTTTTGGCAAAGATAATATTAACCCTGTGCTAGGCTCCTACCTATTAGACTGGTGCCCAACCAGCCCAGTGCTTGAAACTCAATATAATCTTACTCGTGAGGAGCTGTCACAAAAATAATCAATGCCACAAATAGACATACAATTTCCATAAAGTGTGTTCATTGTCAATTATTCTCAAAGAAGGTTTTGCATCACATTCCTATTTCATATCACAGTGTTAAAGAGATTCAGTGCATTTAGATTCCCAGTTGCAATAATTCCAAAAAAGAACTTTCAACCCATTCAATTCCATCAACAGATATCCTGTTCCATCAAATTGGAATTTGTCAAAATTAAAACTTTTCAGCCATCTAATTAATTGCTGTCAAGATTACAAATTTTCAGCCAATACGTGTTTCGCATTCTTCTGTGTCGCTGCTTCTTAAGGTCTTTCTCTTAGTAACAAATAAAGTGTTGCAAAACATAGTCCTCTGTTAGTGGTGAAGGTAAGGAAATCTATAATATTTCACAGTTTCTTGGCTCTGGTGTTCATGGTTCCTTGAGAATTTTTCAATAGTTCGAACATGTATTTCCAATTCCTCCTAGATGCATTTCCTTGATTAAATCATCTTGCTGTGACTTCCTTCCGGAACGCTTATTGACTAGTTACATAGGTACTCTAAAAATCCTCTAAAATCCAAGTTGCCATGTACAAAAAATAATTAACAACTATGAATTATGTTCTCTGTCCAGGATAACATAATGCATCTATGTGGAATTGGAAATAACAGACCTACAAGACTATCTGTATTCTTCTCATGCCAGAAGGCAAAACATGGAGTGGGATTTGCTGCTTGTGATCAACCCCATGCTATGCACGGTCAAAAGGTTGGTTGGCAGTTGGCTGGATGATCACAGGGAAGAGGGGTTAGATGCCATGCCTGGCTTCATGTGAAAAAAAAACTAAAGTCACTATAACAAAGGTACAAAGTAATATTATAGTTAGGAATTGCAATTATGTCTTAATATACATTAAAAACCCTAGAAATTCACTACAATAACAATATAGTTAGATTCATATTTTTAGTAACAACGTAATGTTTTAAACTCAACAAACCACTGAAATTCACCAGTTATAGTTATCTCAAGTAACAATAACTCATGCCCTAAAGTATCTAAAACTCATGCGCTCACCATATGCTGCTATTAGACTCATATAATATACATCGCTCATTATATGAAATCATTGATGACATCACTGCAACATCTGCAATGACATAATTAATGAGAAGTCTGTGCACAAAGAGGGTTAAACAGTATAGTATATATACATTTAGAATATATAAATAGTTGTTTAAACATTACCCAGTGGTAGACAACGCTGGGTAGTTATGGTTAGGTCAGCTGTTCCATAGGAAAAGCATTAATTTTGTTGCTAATAACCTTGGCCCTGTTTGACGAATCTCCATAAACTTTTCAAAACGGTGCAGATTTTTAACTGGTTTTTGTAATGCAAAGTTTTGTTTTTAACTGGTTTGTGTAATGCAAAGTTTTGTGACCTCTTGTGGGGTCTGAGAGAAAAAGGAGATCCCAAAATGTTAAATCTCCATGCATTTTCCATTATATCCTTTAAGAAGCGCTACCGCAAAAAATGCTGAATGAAAATACACCAATATTGGCAGGGTGCTAGATCTTGGGCCGCAGATTCTAGTTTTTCTGATTTGGTGTAAATGTATTCAGTAATTTCTGAGACACTAAGGTTTAAAAATGATTGTGTATCTGGATGTTGGGTCCAAGAGAGGCTTGAATGAGCCTTGCGCCAGTTTACAATCAGAGAGCTCGGATTAGCCCAGGGAGCTTTTTTTCCCTAGGGCCTTCCCACATCAATCAGACCCCCATGGGCGCAAGCACTCTGAATGGCTGCTAGCAACATGAGAAAAACATTGTCCCAAGTAACCATGAATAACCAGACCTTTTAATAAGGTTAGAGGTTTATATTACTAGATTAAGAATGCTAATATTAAGTAAATCAATCTCAGCACTAAATGATAAGCATATGCAAACATCACAGGCTGACCAAAATAGACAATGCTTTTATCATTAAACAGTCAAGGGTTACTGTACAAACCAACAATAACTGCGTGAGAGAAATAGCATACATTTGTTAGTAAACAAATAAAACCAATCCCATGTTGGTAGCAATTATTGCAACAGTGACACACTAACTAACCCTCTAATTTAAATGGCATGTTTGTGTTTCATGCAAATAGAAAAATTGACAAAAACATAATTTGGAAAACATCTGACTTGGGCTCTACCAAAATAGTGGTTTATTATACCTATCCTAAATGGATTAGTATGCAGAGACGTCTTTGTCAATTGAAACTCGTCTGGTATTTACTCGGCAAGTAATGAAGAAATCAGTTCAGTCAAATTGGGGCTTTAAGCTAACTGAACTAATTAAGCTAGGGTAATAAGACTAAGAGGGACTGCAGAATAGCGATTAATGGCAATAATTTTAACAACAGCAATAAATGACAGTAAGAGAGAGAATTAATGGGAACTGGGGTTTTTTCATAAATGGCAGTCCCAATATATTGAAATCCCAAAAGTAACTTGTAAACTTTCCATTGGTCAGGTCCCTGTGAGTTCATAATAGAACCAATAAACATTAATTTCCAAATCTGTGATTTAGTTCGACAGTCTTTCACACATCGGTGATTGGCTCCTCTTCTCCCATTCTCATCTCCAGTTGTAGTCAGGTAACATTTTATTGCAAACATAACTCCAGTCAGTGCAGTCATTGTTGCATCTTGGGAACTTCAGTTTCTTATGCACAAAAGATACAGGCCCTCATTCTGACCTTGGCGGGCGGCGGAGGCCGCCCGCCAAAGTCCCGCCGTCAGGTTACCGTTCCGCGGTCGAAAGACCACGGCGGTAATTCTGACTTTCCCGCTGGGCTGGCGGGCGGTCGCCTTCAGGCCGCCCGCCAGCCCAGCGGGAAAGAGGATTCCACGATGAAGCCGGCTCGGAATCGAGCCGGCGGAGTGGAAGCTGTGCGACGGGTGCAGTTGCACCCGTCGCGTATTTCACTGTCTGCGCAGCAGACAGTGAAATACATTTAGGGGCCCTCTTACGGGGGCCCGCCACCCCCCCCTACCGCCATCCAGATCCCGGCGGTCGGACCGCCGGGATCTGGATGGCGGTAGGGGGGGGTCGGAATCCCCTCGGCGGCGCAGCAAGCTGCGCTGCCTTGGAGGATTCAATGGGGCGGCGGTACACTGGCGGGAGCCCGCCAGTGTTGCCGGTCCGACCGCGGCTTTACCGCCGCGGTCGGAATCCCCATTGGAGCACCGCCGGCCTGTCGGCGGTGCTCCCGCGGTCCTCCGCCCTGGCGGTCTTTGACCGCCAGGGTCAGAATGACCGCCACAATGTCTCTATGGATTGAACATTATGGGGCATATTTATACTCTGTTTGCGCCGGAATTGCGTCGTTTTTTTTGACGCAATTTCAACGCAAAACTAACTCCATATTTATACTTTGGCGTTAGATGCGTCTAGCGCCAAAGTCCATGAGTTAGCGTCATTTTTTAGCGTGGACACCTACTTTGCGTTAATTATATGCATGGTAGGCATTCCCGTCTAAAAAATCGACTCCGAGGCATGTGCGTCGGATTTATACTCCCGGGCAAAAATCACGCCCAGGAGTGGGCGGGTCAAAAAAAATGACGCACGGCCGCTTTTGCGCCGTTTTTTAGCGCCTGCAAAAGGCAGGCGTTAAGGGACCTGTGGGCTCTGAAGGAGCCCAGAGGTGCCCTCCCATGCCCCTAGGGACACCCCCTGTCACCCTTGCCCACCCCAGGAGGACACTCAAGGCTGGAGGGACCCATCCCAGGGACATTAAGGTAAGTTCAGGTAAGTATTTTTTTTTTATTTTTTTGTGGCATGGGGGGCCTGATTTGTGCCCCCCTACATGCCACTATGCCCAATGACCACGCCCAGGGGACAGTAGTCCCCTGGGCATGGCCATTGGGCAAGGGGGCATGACTCCTGTCTTTGCTAAGGCAGGAGTAATTTCTATGGGGGTTGGGAGTGAAAAAAAATGGCGCAAATCGGGTTGAGGCGAAAAAATTGCGTCAACCTGACTTGCCCCATTTCTTGACGCCCAAGCCCCATATCCCCCTACGCCGGCGCTGCCTGGTGTACGTCTTTTTTTTGAACGCACACCAGACGGCGCCGGCGGCTAACGCCGGCTAACGTCATTCAATAAATACGGCGCCCGCATGGCGCTTCAGAATGGCGTTAGCCGGCGCTAATTTTTTTGACGCAAAACTGCGTTGGCGCAGTTTTGCGTCAAAAAGTATAAATATGGGCCTATATTTCAGCTCACGGTTCTCACAAGAAAGTTTGAGGCATCTACTAGTATAACATTGCAACATTACAAATTCTGGTCAGCACTGTGTGAAGAAAAAACAAGGGTGAATTCTGCTGAGACAGAAAACATTTACAAACATTTATTTATGCCATGAAGGTTAACATGTAGCCTTGTCGAATAGGCCCATTATTTCACAATTACTCTATACATAGTCATTTTAAGCAAAACATTTCATGAATACATTAATATGATCCACTATTACATTTTGTTATGCATGTGAATAATATTTCTAAACAGTTAATATTATCTTTATTAATGTCATATAGGTTGTGCCTGCAATCTACGTGGGCACATCTTGCTAAAACACTCAATCTCACTTTATCAGCACAATACATGTTAATTCAGCATGGGTAATCATTGAATTATTTATCAGTACTTATTTAGGCTTTCACAATCCCTTCTCTGATGACTAAATGTGCCATCACAACTTGAAAGTACATAGTACAAACATTTTTTTTAATCTAAAATGTTGTTTCTTCATAATGTCTGACATTTTTGGGTTTTCACCAATATTCATCAAAAGATAAGCTTCTCAACTTTTCCAATTTAGTTTCCTCCCTCCTCTGTTCATTTTTTCATCCTTTGTCTTTTAATCAGTGTATACAATTTGTAAGCTCCCATTAGGCAGATACCCCTGTCTTGTCTCTTACAGGGGTATCTGGATTTTCCTTTGTATGCTCAGAGTCTGTTTATGACTATCCAGTTTCCTTCTCTGCTTCTGGAGTTTGTATGGATGTTGTTGGTACTCTCAACAACTCTTCTTCATTTCAAGTGTGACTGGCATGTACCCAGTTTGGAACTCCTGCACACTTCACCCAGTAGTATTGACTAGTACTATTTGATGGGGTCCCTTCCACCTGGGCTCCAGATAAGTCTTCTGGGACCCCATCAAGTAGTAATAGTCACTACTTGATGGAGTCTCCAGCTCTCATGTTGTGACTCTGATCTTGGGATGGCAGTAAAGTTGCGGCCTCCACCTGATGAAAAAAAGAGCAAACCACATCAGCTAGGCCCTTGCAGTAATCCAACACCATATCATCTATTATTTTTACAAGAGCATTTGCAGGAACTGTTGGCAACCTCATTGCTCTGCCCATGAGGATCTCATGAGGCGACAGTCCATTTTTTGGGTATGTTTCTCATACTCATCAGAACTAACAGCAGTGTGTCTGGCCATTTCATGTTTGTGGATGCGCACATTTTGGCAAGTCATGACTTCAGTGTACCATTCATTTGTTCTACAAGTCCTGAGGCTTCAGGGCGATAGATACAGTGCAACATCTACTCAATATTTATGGCTGAACACAGTAATTTAATTACTTTGTTATTGAACTGACTTTCTCTATCTGATTATAAAGAGACAGCTAAACCAAAACGTGGTATCAGCTCCCTAAGCAATAATTTTGCTACGGTAAGGCTGTCATTCCTGCGTGTTGGGTATGCTTCAATCCAGTGACTAAAAATGCAAATAATCACAAACACATATTTCAACCCTCCACAGGCAGGCATCTCAAAGAAATCTATTTGCATTCTGCTTAATGGACCTCCAGCTGTTCCAATGTGTCTCATGTTAACAACTGTTCTTTTACCTCCGTTCATCTGTTGGCAGATGATACAATGGTGACAAACTGCTTCGGCAACCTGTCTAAATTTGGGGTGAAACTAGAATTGTCTGAAGGTTCGCATCATTGCATCCTTCCCAACATGTGCTAGTCATTTGTGTTAGCAAACAATTTGGTAACACTACTTGTCCATCCCCGAACACCCAAACATCATCTTCTCCTTGTACACATTTCAATTTCACCCATGTTTTTGTTTCCTCTTTATCAACTCCATCCTACAAGCTCTTTAGCTCTTCTCAGGTATCAACAACAGTCAATGAATAACTTCTACCGACTTCTTCTGGCAACAGTTCCCATTTGTCTTTGAAGGATGTCCAATTCAATGCACAAAACTTTCCAACTTGATCAGCTTATTTATTTTCCATTGAAACAAAATATTGTGATCTCTGCTGGGCACTGCATTTCACCACACCAATCTTTTCAGGCATCTGCAAAGCTTTGTAGCAAATCATGGATTCTATCACCATTTCTAGCTGACGAACCGGAAGAGGTCACAAAACCTCTCTGTGACCATAGCTGGCCAAAGTCATGCACTATTCCAAATTCATACTGTCTGTCTGTATAAATGGTAACTTTAAGCTGTACAGAAACATAGCATGCTCTAGTAAGAGCCACCAACTCAGCTATTTGCGCAGAAAATACTCCCCAAGGCCAGGAAGCTTTGAGTATACCAGAAATATTACACACAGCATATTCTATCATTAATGTTCCCATGTTATCCCTTAAACAGGAACCATCAACAAAAAGAACCTGGTCATTTTCTTCTTATTGGGTATCTCAAATGTCAGGTCTGGGTTTTGTGCACAATGAAGTAACTTCCAGACACTCATGTTCGACATCTTTCAATTTGTCAATTTCAACGTTTTCTTTCGGGAGCAAAGTTGCTGGGTTAAGCACTGTACCACTTTTCAGAGTAACATCTGGGGAACCTAAAATTATAGTCTTGTATCTGGTCAATCTAGCATTTGTGAGATGCTGTGTTTTCATTTGTGTGAGCAAAACTTTGATGGAGTGAGGGACCAAAACAATTAAGGGATGTCCTATCACAATGCTCTCACTCTGAGTGTGGCTCAATTCAACCGCTGTCACAGTTTACAAACAGCCAGGCAAAGCTGTAACAACTGGGTCCAAAATATCAGAAAAATATGCTATGGGGGGTTTACACCACCATGCACCTGTGTCAAAACGGCAAGAGAACATGCATCACAATCATGACAAAACAACATGAAAGGTTTAGTGTAGTCAGGCATTCCCAAAGCCAGTGCTTTGCACAGACTTTCTCTCAACTCAGTGAAGGCTTTCATATAAGCTTGGTCTGACTCTAGAGGGTCAGTAACCCAGTAACCTCTTTGTGAGTCAGCTTCTGCAGTGGTTTGGAAATGATTGAGAAATTGGGAATACACTGGTGGCAATAGCTCGCCATTCCCAGAAACACTCTGACATCTCTTTTTGTAGCCGGGGGATTCATCTGCAGAATAGCAGTGACTCCCTCTCTGGAAATCTTCCTCGCGCCCTTTTCAATTTGATTTCCCAAATATTACACTTATTTCTGGCAGAACTGCAATCTGGGGGGACACTTTATGCCTGTTCTTTCCCAAATTATTTAGTAAGGCAATAGTATCTGGCCTGCATGCTTCCTTTGTTTTTGAAGCGACCAACAAATCATCAATGTACTGAACCAAGGTCGATTAGAAAGGCGTTTCCACGTTCTTCTTCAGTATCTGATTAAAGATGGACGGGGAAAAACCTTGTGGGATTCTGCACCAACAATATATGCGATGGAGGAATTTAAAGCAGAAAATAAAATAGATATCCTCATAAAGAGGTACAGAAAAGAATGCTTGAGATAGGTCCACTATAGTGAACCAATCAGTGTCACATGGGATCTGAAATAATACCACTGCTGGATTTGGCACCACCAGACAACATTCAATCACAATATCATTGATTTTCATCAAATCCTGAATGATCTGAAATTTTCCACGTGGTGTTCATAAACCCATGATAGGGGGGGTACACAGGCTGCTCAGTACTTCTTTCAGGACACCTTGGTGGTCATTATGACATTGGCGGTAAAAACCAAATACCGCCATGTTGACTGGTGCCAACATAATGCCACCAGATTGTGACACACACAAGTGACAGAAAACAGCCACAAGCACAAATCCACCAGACCCACTGAACGTGATAAACTGTTGGTACTACCACCTCTACTGTTATGCCACCAAAACAGCGCCCTCCAAATAATGACCCACGAATCACCACAGTGGACATTCCACAGTGGTAAACCATTGGCGGTGCACACCGCCATGGAGGATATGGCCACTCAAAAACAAAACAAGACAAAATTAGCTAGAACCATACACCCACACCTGCAGAAATACACACATCCCACACACCCCACACGCCCACCAACTGCACTATCCAACACACCCCTACATCACCTACAAACACAAGAAGACCGCTACACTTTGTCATGCCAATCCCAGAGAGAACTGCACACACATATCACAACTATCCATTCATCTGTCAGGCACCACACACCACTCCCCACCACTTCACACATCACCCTCTGCACAACACACTTCACACAACACCCATGTCCCCACAAGGGCACCCCTGGTTGACTGATGAGGAGTTGCAGGTCATGGTGGAGGAAATAGTCAGGGTAGAGCCACAGCTGTTTGGAGCATTTACAGCAGATCTCCATTGCCAAGAAAATTGAGCTCTGGCATAGAATAGTGGACAGGGTGAACGCCGTGGGACAACATCCATGCACAGGGGACGACATAAGGAAGAGGTGGAACGACCTACAGGGGAAGGTGTGTTCTATTGCAGTAAGGTACCAGCTCACCAACAGGAGGACTGACGGTGGACCCCCACCTCCTCTCCCACAGCTGACGGCATGGGAGGAGCAAGTCTTGGCAATACTGCATCTTGAGGGACTCACTGGAGTAGCCGGAGGACTGGACACTGGTGAGTCAAAATTTACTACCTATCACCCCCCATACCTGCATGCCACCATGACCCTCACCCTGACGGCCATCAACCCACTCCATCACACACAGTGCACCACCCCAATTACCACACCTAGATGCCAAGCCCTGCATGCCATACTCACTGCATGCACATCCTTCCGGCTCTGCATGCACGCCCACCACCAACGGATGCACAGCTATAACATTGGGAAAGCTAGTAATGCGGAATATGTCATAGACATGTAGAATAATACAACACTTACATCCTCCCAGGTGCCCCAGTCAATGTTAGCAGCGAGGAGGTGCCACAAGTACCCAGTCCCCCACCAGAAGATGCACCCAGTGATGACAGCAACTCAGGAGCTCTGGATCTGGATGAACTCCCTGGCCCATCTGGGACTACCGGTCAGTTGGCTATCCCATCCCACAGCCAGTCCACCACAAAGTCCCCCCTCAGAATCTAACACCACAGCAGCCAGCCAATGCCCCCACACCTCTGTCCCCACAACATGTCAATCAGTAGTGTGCCCATCTGTATAGGGACCGGAGTCCATACCACACAGGCAAGACAATGAGAGCCCTGGTGTCAGTGGGAGTGGGCACACTGTTCAGAGGACACAGGCACAGGGGGGCAGGGACACTCGGAGGACAGCTGTGCACCAGGGGGAGGACAGGCCCAAGCATCCCACTGCCCAGGAGGCACTCACAAATGTCCTGGGGGCATACCAACAATCCCAGGACAAGGTGGGTCAGGTGATCAACATCATGCAGGAGAATCAGCGGCTGCAGAGGGTACACCATCAGGAGGTCATGTAGCAGTTGCAGGGCCTAAATGCCAACATGGCCTCCATTGTAGAGGTGTTAGGTGACATGGCCAACACCATGCGGGAGGGAAGAGCACACCAGCGGGCCACGTCTACTAGCCACAGCCATCAACATCTGCTGCAGATAGTGAACAGGAGGCCCTGCCACAGGACACACAGGCCACCAGCACCCCTCCCCCTGCAGAAGGTGAACCACCCCGCAAATGTTCCCTGTGACCCAGACGGACACCAGAGACAGTTGCCAAGACCAAGACCACCGCCAAAAAATGAGCCCCCCTGAATGTCCCCCTTGTATTCCACTATGTCACCTTATCCACTTTGAACAGCCATTGCTCCCCTTCCTGGGGCCCCTTGGACACTGGACCTGTGCAACAAAAAGACTGGCCCACTACACTGGACTTTTCCCAACCATCACCCCACTCTATAGTACTTTGCATTGTATACCAAATTTATAAATAAACACCCTTCGACACAACTTGAGGAATAGTGCTTTACCTGAAGTAAATGTACAATGTATTGTACTGTGATGAACTGCATGATCCTGTGCAAATGCCCTGTAATATGTTGATCCATCCTACATATGTGTATCAGCATTCTGTACACATCACAGCATTACACTGTTGTAACCATACCAACATCTGCAATAAGGGAAGGCATAGGTGACAGTCATTTGGGATGCAGAGATAGTGACTGGCATTATGCTACAGCCACACAGCACAACTCTTAAACAGAGAAATGTTTAGTGCAACAGTCTTACCTAAGTGTCATTGGAAGTACTGCAGTATCATATGTGTCTTGTTGGCCACGTCCTGCTCCTCCTCCCTGTCCTCAGTGTCCACTGCTGCCACATGTGCATTGTGACCCCCCTCATCCTGCATATAGGGCACATGGCATCTGAGGGCCTAATTGTGCAAAATGCAGCACACAATAACAATCTTGTAGACCTTCTCAGGGGTGTAGCATAGGAATCCACCTGTCAGATGGAGGCACCTGAACCTGGCCTTCAGGAGACCAATCGTCCTTTCAACAATCCTCCAGGTATGCCCATGAGCATCATTGTACCTACTCTCAGCCCCTGTTCTCAGATTCCTAACAGGGGTCAAGAGCCAGAACAGGTATGAGTAGCCAGAGTCACCTGCAAGAAGTGAGGAACACACATTAGCCTTGCACAATGGCATGAGGTATGACTCTTGAAGGCATACACTGACATACATTGGGTGGGGACTCAGTCTTACCTATAAGGCACACCCTGTGCCTCTGTAGTTGTGCCATCAGCTATGGGATGCTGCTATTCCTCAGGACAAAGGCATCATGCACCGACCCAGGATACTTGCCAATGATGTGGGAGATGTACTGGTCAGCAAGGCACACCATCTGGACATTGAGTGAGTAGAAACTCTTCCTATTCCTGTACACCTGTTCACTGGCCTGGGGGGGTAACTAAGGCAATATGAGTCCCGTCAATGGCCCCAATCACATGTGGTATGTGTCCATTGCATAGAATCCAGCCTTCACAATGGGCAATTCATCTACCTAGGGGAATGCGATGTAGCTGCACATGTGTTTGAGCAAGGCTGCCATAACCCTTGCAAGCACAATCGAGAACATTGGCTGTGACATTCCTGCAGCCAAGCCCACTGTCACCTGGAGGCTGTTGCCAGGAAATGGACCACTGATAGTACCTGCAGAAGAGGGGTTATTACTGTGATGCAATGGGTAGCAGGTAGCATATCAGGCTCAAATTGTGAACACAACTCTGTAATTGTGACCCTGTCTAAACGATAGGTGAGTATGATGTGTCTGTCCTCCAGTGTATTCAAGTCCACAAGGGGTCTGTACATGGGTGCTTGCCTCCTCCTCCTATTCCTCAACAGTGGTTGATACCTAAGGGACCAAAAAGTAAGAAGGGAGTATCAACAGGAAGTATGGACACACAACATCAGTGTACACAGAGCATGTGGGTATGTTGGAAAATGGAATTGTCTGTGTGTGTTCATTCAACATCAATGATGCACTAATATATCAGTACATGTGTACTAGCAGTAGAAAATGGCAACCACCTGTCCTGTGTTCAGGGACAGGTGGAAGTGACCTCACTCCTCCGGCATTAGGCGTCATGGCGGGTGGCGGACTGCACCGCCGTGCAATTCCTCATTGGCTAACATGGGGGTCTCTGGAGTACAGTAACCAATGATGATCAACGCCAGCGGTGACGGTGTTCACCGCCGCAGACGTGACCGCCATGTCCTATCTATCACTTCACTTAATTCCTGACTGTTCACATGACTACATCTTCACTGCGTGTGGTGCTGTGACCTGTATTTGAAACCTGCCATGGCCCGTGCAACAGGGGAAAAGGCCCCAGCCTTCAATTCAGAGGAGTTGGAGAGGCTCGTAGATGGGATCATACACCTGTATGGGCAGTTGTATGGGCCTCAAGACCAACAGGTGAGTACATGATGGGTACGTTGCATGCTGCATGGCTGCGTGTAGATGCTGCAGTGTGTCATTTGGGGCGGTATGGCTGATGGCAGTGTTAATGCAGAGGTACGGGTCATGTGTGTGCCTGATGAGGGGCAAATGCAGTATGTATGCCATATATGTGACAGGCTGGACTGTGTGGTTCATGATGTCCCCCTCTTTGTGTTTCCTCTGCAGGTCAGCGCCCATCAGAAGGGGTAGTAACAACCATCTTTGTTGCCTGGCATGGGGTTTGGGTGCAGGGTTTTAGTCAGTAGATGCCCCAATATGCCAGCTTAGACATGCTGAGTGGTCCACCTTAGTATTTTGGGTGTAATGCAAAATTTTGATAGCTAGGTAGCTGGCTTTCCATGTCAAGCAGGGCTTAGTTGGTCCCAGTTGGTGTGCAGATGGCAGTGTTTGGCTCCTACATGCTGTGGTACCTAGCCAGTGGTATGCCAGTGTGGTCCATACTGCCCATTCTTAGTCTCAGTGTGTGATAGTGATGTGTATGCCATCTGTGCTGTTGGTGCTGTGATTGACCCCGTGCTCCCTTTCTTTCTCCACCTCTCCTTTTGTCATCCTGTCCATGTGTGCATTAGCATCATCTGGCAAAGGAGCAGGGGCACTGGCGAGTGAGGGAGCTGCATCCCACAGGACCCAGGAGGCAGAGTCCACCAACGCCGAGGGGACCAGTGGGACAGAGGGCAAAGGGAGCACCACGAGGGGCACATGAGCTGATACAACTCACTCTGATTCCTCCTCTGATGGGAGCACTGAGGTGGTGGTGGACCCCTCTGGGACCACCCCAGCTACAGGTTCTACCGCCACCCCTGTACCAGCACCGCCCTCCCAGTAGCCCCCCACTGAGTTGTCCGTGACTGATCACCCAGGAGGGTGGGCATCTCCTTTGCTCCAGGCACCTCAAGCCCTGCCTCAGTCAGCCCTGCTGTCCTCAGTGAGGAGGCTATTGACCTCATGATATCCATCTCTGTAGGGCAGTCAACCATAGTAAATGCCATCCAGGGGCTGGCATCCCAGATGCAGCAATGCAATGCCTTTCTTGGTGGCCCTACAGAGATTGTTTCAGGCTCTGGCCTCTTTCTTCTGTCCCCCTCTCCAACTACCACTTCCCAGTCCCACTGTCCTCTCCCCAAACCCATCACACACACACATTCTGACAAGCATGCACCCTAAAACAACAGACAAGACTCGCACAGACAAACACAGGCAGCACACTTCAGTCCACAAGCACTCACACAGCCAACAGGCAGATGCACACACAACATCAGCCACTGCCTCAATGTCTCCTCATCCTCCCCCTCCCTCACAGTCATATCAGCACTCACACCTGCATGCACAGCATTAACAGTCTTAGATCCTGCCACCTGCACAGCCTTGCCCACAGTCATCACAACAGCAGACCCACAGACATGCACCCCACACACCACATGCACAGTCACCACCACCACCATCACCCACCTCATGTGCAGACACCACCACAACATCCATTCACACATCCTGTTTGACCTCCCCCAACCTGTCTCCCCCCTCAAAGACACTCAAACAGTAGCACTCAGATGACTAACAGCCATCCACCTCACACACACACACTGTCCATGTACCTGCACCCATGTCCAGCACACCGCCTCTTCCTACAACTACTCACTCTACCTCCACTCCCATACCTCCTCCCACAGACCACCCCACTGGTCCTAAGAAGCTTTTCCTTTCCCGCCTTGACCTCTTCCCCCCGTCCTGCCCGTAAAGGAAAGGTCCTATCCCCCTGCCCAGTACCTCCAGCACCAAATCTAGCTCTGTTCCAATCCTTAAGACTTCAGCTGCAACTAAGGGGCACATGAGTGGAACTCTGGCCCCCTGCCCCAAGCCCACTCCTCTGCCCCCAAAACTGAAAGGTAAAGACCCGTCCCCTCCCAAACAAAGACCCAAGGACGTCCTCCCAAAAACAAGCCACCTTTACCCCCCCCACCTCCTGCCCCCTGAGGTGCCTGCCTATTTCCAACATGATGCCCCTGCACAGTGGAGTCCCGATGATGTTAGGAGTCAAGTTGGGGCTTGGACTTTGCCCTGTGGGCATTTTCAGACTTTGAACTGGCCAATAGCCATGCATGTATATATGCAATTCTGTATTTGTTTGGATTTGGGCTCTTCATCCTACTGTATTACAGTGGTTGGAACAGAGGTATGTGTCCTGGCTTTCTTTGCTCCTGGGTCCTGTTACTGTCGATTTACTCTGAAGATGGTCTGGGTGTGTGGTGTGCGTGTATGGTGTGTGTGTATCACTCTCGCACTGAACATAGCGGTAGCAATCTCCAGGCAGGGAGAAGGCAAGGATCCACCCACCATATTATGACATAGCACACTGCCAGGATTTCCGGGGCGTTAGCAATGCCACCAAAAGCCTGGCAGAAGCACATAATATAAAAGGAGACACTCACCTCCAGGGACACACAGGTCTCCACGGCTGCTACGGAACCAGAACTGGAAGTCTTCCCGATGCTGTACCACACCATGGCCATCCTGGAGCACCAACACCGATGACGACAGTGAGTACAGCCCCCTAGCACACAAAGGAGGGAGGGCTGGTATGGTACATTGGCTGTCTATAGAAGGGATCATCGCCATGGTCATTATTTGGCAGTCATTACTGCTGGCCTGGCGGTGGTACTACCCCCATCACCGGCATGGCAGTCACCTGACCGCCAATATCATAATGATCACCCTTGTCTTATGAATTCTACAATTAAAGGTGCAATCCCTTCAATGTCATATGGTATTGGGGAATCTGGGAAAAACTGCATTTGGCTTCACTGGGACTTTAATTGGCTCAACTCCTCTGATTAGACCGATGCCTGTCCCTGAAAAATCCCCTACTTTCATCTTAACTGTTCTCTATAGGTCGGAGGGAAGGTCTCGTACTGTAAAGAAATGAAAGAACCTGATCAATGGGTACTCTTCACTTACTGAGTTACAGTCGGTTTCCCCAGACTGATTGTCCTCATCATCACTATTTGTTTGAATGGCAATCCCATCATGTGAACAGGTAATTGAGCATAGCAAGTCCCTTCCTAGTAAGGAAACCAGACTCGAGTCACAAACTGCAAACTTGTGCAAGCCTTTGAAATTTCCAATTTTAACTGAAACTGGTTCTGTAATCAGGTTTGTCAAATACTGATTTGCAATTCCCACAACTTGCACTGTTTTCCCTGAAAGGGGTATGTTAGGGACTTCTGCAGTTGGAAGTGTAGCTCCTGTATCGGCTACGAATGAGACTTTGTGACCCATCACCTTCCTCACACATATGGACCCTTTTGGTCTACTTCGAATGAAGCTGCGAGCATGCATTATTCTTCATCTGAGCTCTCACTCATCAACTCATCTTTTGATTCATCCTCATTGTGTAATGTTTATGGGTGTATTGTGCTATTACTGATGTTAAACCGTTGACCTGTGCCCCACTGAGGAAGCATCATCTGCTGCTGCACCATTGGAGCATGAGGTATCTGCTTTTGAACTTGGTACTACATTTGCTGTGACTGTGGCATCTGAAAACGTGGCATTTGCATTTGTTGCATGGGCTGAGGACCTTGCACTTGATTCACATTATTCTAGAAATTAAAATATTGTCTTCTCCTTCTTGGTCCACTCATGTTTAAAAAAAGGATTGTTTTCATTTGTTTGTGTGACAACGCTTTCCTGTCCTAGCATTGGACACTCCTGCTTCCAATGTCCGAGGCCACTGCAGGTGTGACAAGGTAACGTCCTTTTCAATGCTTGCATATCATTCTGAGTAACTGTAGTGCTCAAATTAACGCCTCTACCTTTCGCCTGATTCTGAAACAACATTTTGCCCTGCTGTGGCTGTGGAAAAATTCCTTGTATTCCTGATTGTGCCGCTTTAGTCTGCATCACCATTGCTGTCTCTTTCAACATTCTCTGCTTCAGTTTAATCTCATCACTACAGCATCTGGCATATTTTGCAATACTTCATCAATCAGCTTTGCTTGCCAGCAAAACAAATGACTCTTAATAATCTGGCTACTTTCAGGTCTCAATCCTTCAACGAATCTGAACCCAACATGAATCATCTCTTTTGGCGCAATTGTTTCTGTACCACTGTAATATTTGAATGCCTGCAACAATCTCTCGTAGTACGCATGTATGGACTACTTTCCTTCTTGAGCTGTCATATCTATTCTCTGCCAATAGGTATTCTTGGAAGAAATTATTGTTTTAAAAAATGTAATCACCTTTGAATAGTATTTCATTACATCATGAGATGGTGCACCTGTGAACTGGTCTTGTGGCGGCTCTCTCGTAGGCCAATCTACACTCCTTTTGCATTCATCCTACAAATCACCTAGAACCACTATTTCCAACAGGGTATTCAAATCTTCTCACAGGCATTTTGCAAGCTTCACAAACCAGTCTGTTTGTTGGTACCAATCCACTGGCTTCTCTCTCAATCTTGGATAGCCATTTGTAAAAGACAGAATGTCACTTCTGCTCCAAGGGACATGTACAAAATTCCCCCAAGGAATTTCTCTCATTGGTAATATTGTTACTGGATTGTCAGTCTGCTGTACACTAGCAATTAAATGTGCAGACTCCCTTTTCTTCTTGTCTCTTCTCTTTACCCATCTGCCTTCCTATTTATCTAATGCTTCCCATGTCTGAATGCTCTGGATTAATTCCCTAATGTGAATTTTCATTCCTGGTATTCTCATGTTCTCAATATCTTTGATTCAAATTCTAACCTGTAACTTCTTCTCAAATGCTTTGTTTTCTCGATCTCTATGTTGTATTTCTCTGCCAGGTCTGCTAATATCTGAGGTACCAATGCTGCTTTGTTGGTAAATATTTTGCACAAGAAGTGCAATTCATCTTCACTATATGAGTAAATTCTATCTAATTCAAATTTGGAGTGTTCAAGAATGGGTTAAGACGTATGTCTGGTCTTCCCGAATTATTCAGTGGAGTCCTGGAATAATTCAAGTCAATCAATGGACCCGTCATGTCAAATGTTGATTCATCGGAGACATGACTCCTGCATCTACACTGAATCCATCCATTTCTGTACTCAAATTCAATATGTTCTGTTCATTGCTCTTATTATTTCCCTACACAAACAATGGTATAACAGGACCAATAGGAACAGGTACTGACACAGCATCTGGACTTGGCTGGATGTTTTGATCGCTAGAGTACATTACTCCTTTATTATGACTTGTCAATGCAAATGTATTTGTCTGTGACACTGTTATGGGTGTCTATCTTAGGATTGTCTGGGCTTGCAATGGGGATATCAAATTAAGTGTAGATTCCATTTGAATCAATGTCGGCTCCTGAGAAACCTGTCTAATTTGGGAAACTTGTCCTGTCGGCACCATTATACTTGGTGCAGAATTTACAATAGGGACGTCTGGATCCTAAATCCTAGGTATATCAACCTGCAGCATAGTGGCCTGAATTGTGGAAGTGGTAGGGATAGTATGTATCACTTCAGTAGGTACTAGAGAAGTAGGATCGGCACCAGTACTTGAACCTGTCTCATGTGCTGCATATGGTGAGGGACGACTTCTCAATAATTGCAAGATGAACTCATCGTCTGAGTCTTCATAGTAGGTCAAAGATTTTCTAGACTCCTTTGATTTCTGTTCCTTTTCCTCAGAAGTATATGGACCCTTCTTCTTTGCATTCTGTTTGACATTGCTTTCGTTCTCTTGCGTAATTGCAGGAAACATCTTAATTTCCTGCAAAGTCTCAGTCTTCCAAAATTTCTGCTCACTATCCTATCTCGCCTCTGCTAAAGTTTTCTCAGCTTCTCTCATTCCCCCCTCAAATGCATCTCCACTTAGGACACTCTTTAATACTTAGAAAAATTTCATTTTTGCATTTATGCTACGCTTCAATCAAATCAGGAAATACATTTAAATCCCAAAATACTTTTTGCTTGCCTTTCTCCACCAATACCGCTTCACGGTTGTCCACCAATCTGTTTGAGGCTTTTCTTACCAATCAACCTTTCCCAGCGTGGACCTAGTGAAGTCACACTCCCACATACAGTGGCTGGCAAAACCTTCCGGTTTGTCTTTCTCAAATCAGATTCACACCAAACTAAATGCAAATATCGTGAGCACTAAAGAAAAATCAACACACCAAACTTGTCTGTTTACTACAAGTAGGAAATACAATTGCTTTGGAAATCTTACTGAATTTTCAACAGCGGATTTTAGCTCTAGCAGATACTCATTCGATCTCAGTTTCCCTGACTTACAAGCAAAATTCACCCAGCAAATTCTTCCCTTGACTGATCATCAGATCCTCATGGTGCACTTAGGAATCACCAAATCTCCGTCAAAACTAACACTCCCTTTTAACACACTCTCTAAGAGTCAACCATGCCTGATTGACCTATTAAACAGACAAATTACAACATCAACCAAGTGTTTTCTATACTTGTACAATAACCAATACTACAGAGTCTTAGACCACGCACGGTCTATTTACCAAGAACCACATGGGCAATTTGTTAGCACAAAGTGCCACACACAAGTGAAGTTCGACGACTTCTCTACATACACCCTTTGGAGTACGCACACTCCCTAAACAACTACATTGGAGTACGCAAACTCCTTATTACTCACAAGCATCATAATTCACCTGTGATTTGCTTAAGCAGTGCAAGCGCAAAATCTATTTCACTCACAAATCACACTAGGAACGTTGAGAACATCTTCCAACAGGCGTTGGCAAAACCCACGTTTTCTGGAAGGTCATCAAATGGTATCCCTGAATTAAGGACATGGTAATCTCTTTAGAGGACATAACCTTTCGTTTACGTTTCTAGAACTGGGCACTACTTAAGGAGACATAACCTATTACTTTATTATCTACAACTGGGAAACCATAGCGGCCTCTTAAGGAGATGTAAACCTTTACTTTATTATTTACAACTGGGAAAACATGGCTGCCTCTTAAGGAGACATAACCATCCACTTCTGCTACCAAAAATTGTTAGTGCGTCTAGCCTTACTGGGTCTTTGATAATGTATTTATAAGGGGACGCGTTAGAGCTTCGATGGACCTTTTGACTCCGCTAAGATTGATTCACCATGGATATCAAATTTACTCCTGACCTAAACCGCAACAATACCATGTGTTCAACTAATCATCATCAATAATTAGGAGTCAGTAATTTTTACCATGCCATGGCCCAAGTGGCCATAAATAACCACACCTTTCAATAGGGTTAGAGTTTTATTTTACTAGATTAACAATGCTAATCAATCTCAGCACTAAATGATAAGCACATACAAACAATAGAAGTTGACCAAAAAGGCAGAAAAATCCTAATTTAGATAATGCCTTTATCATTAAACATTCAAGGGTTACTGCACAAGTCAACAATAACAATAAATGTGTGAGAGAAATGGCATACATTTGTTAGCAGACTAATAAAACCCATCCCTTGTTGATAACAATTATTGTAACAGTGACACACTAACTATCCCTCTAATTCGAATGACATCGTTGGGCTTATGCAAATAGAAAGATTGACAAAAACATAATTTGGAAAACATCTGACTAGGGCTCTACCAAAATAGCGGTTGGTACAGAAAAGAAAGAACAGAATCTATGATAAAGACAGATGCGTTTTATCATACCTCTAACAAATGGATCAGCAAGCAGAGACGTCTTTGTCAATGGAAACTCGTCCGGTCTTCACTAGGCAAGTAATGAGGAAATCAGTTCAGTCAAAATGAGGCTTTTAGCTAACCAAACCAATTAAGCAAGAGTAATAAGACTAATAAAGACTGCAGAATAGGGATTAATGGCATTAACGAAAACGACAGCAATAAATGGCGGTAAGAGAGAGAATGAACGCGAACCGGGGTTTTTCATAAGTGGCAGCCCTGATATATCGAAATCCCAAAAGTAACTTGCAAACTTTCCATTGGTCAGTTTGTTGCGAGTTCATAACAGAACTAATAAACATTAATTTCCAAATCTGTGATAGATTGAGGCATCAACTAGAATAACGTTGCAACATTACAAATCTTGGTCAGCAATGTGTGAACAAAAACAAGTGTTAATTCTGCTGAGACAGAAAACATTTACGAACATTTATTTATGCCATGAAGCTTAACATGAGGCCTTGTCAACTAGGCCCATTATTTCACAATTACTGTATGCCTAGTAATTTTAAGCAAAACATTTCATTAATATGATCCACTAATACATTATGCATGAGAATATTATTTCTAAACAATTAATATTATTTTTAATAATGTCGTACACGTTATGGCTGCCATCTATGTGGGCACATTTTGCCAAAACTCAATCTCCCTTTATTGGCATAATACATGTTAATTCAGCATGGGTAATCATTGAAATATTTATTAGTACTTATTTAGGCTGTCACCGAGGCCAGTGGCATAGAGTGGCATAGACTGCAGTGGTGTAGAGTGGAGTAGTGGAGTAGAGTGGAGTAAAGTGGGTGGAGTGGCATAAAGGGAGTTGCACAGAGTATTATTGAGTGGAGTTGAGTGTCATAGAGTGGCACAGAGTTGATTAGAGTGTTGCAGAGAGGCATAGAGTGGAGTAGAGTGTTGTAGAGAGGAGTAACTTAGCATGGAGTAGAGTCTGGTAGAGTGTCATTGAGTGGAGCAGGGTGCAGTGTCATAGGGTGTTGTTTCCTAGAATGTTGTGGCATAGTGTTATGGCATAGAGTGGAATGGTGTAGAGTGGAATGGTGTAGTGTGGAATGACACAAAGGCCCTCATTCTGACCTTGGCGGTCTTTTCGCAAGACCGCTGAGTTACCGCCGCGGTGAAGACCGCCGACCGCGGCGGTGTGCCGCTGTGCGCATTCTGACCGCTGGGAGCGTTCCGCCGGAAAACCGCCAGCAGCCACACTGGCGGTCGGCGGGAAAGTGGAGACTGGTCAACCTCCACCGCCACGCCAGCAGAACACCGCCCACAGAATTACGACCCACATTTCTGTGTGGCGGTCTTCTGTTGGCGGTCTTCTGTTGGCGGTCACGTCCCTATGGCTCCCGTCGCCTCCCGGAGGACCAACGCACAAGGTAAGTTGATCGTCCGTGAGGGGAGGGGGTGGGGGGGTGTTGTGTGATGTGTGCGTGCATGGGGGTGTGCGTGTGAGTGTGTAGAGGGGGTGTGTGAGTGCGTGTATGCGGGCGGGGGGTGCTGCTGTGTCTATGGGTAATGTGTGCTGTTCGGCAGGTGCGCATGTCGGCATGTATGTGTGCGGGTATGTGTCCCCGTTGTGTATGTGTGTGTAGGGGCTGTGTATATGTGCATGTTGGGGGTGTGTGCATGTCGGGGTGCATGTATGTGCATGTCGGGGTGGGGGTGGGGAGGGGGTTCGTACCACCTCTGGGGGGTGGCAGGGGGGTGGAGGGTGTGGGGGGAGGACTCGGGTGGGTAGTGGGGGGTGGGGGAGACCCCTATCAGTGCCAGGGAAGGAATTCCCTGGCCCCGATAGTGCTTACCGCCATGGTTCGCACGGCGGTTCCCGCCCGCAAGAAACCGCGGCGGTAGGCAGGGTCATAATACCCTTGGCGGTCTTGGGACGACCGCCGGGCCGGAGTGCGCAAACTCCAGCCCCGCGGTCATGACCGCCGTGGCGGTCGGAGTGGAGAAGTAGCGGTCGGTCGCGGCGGGGACCGCCGCGGTCAGAATGCCATTTTTAATACCGCCGGTCTGTTCGCGGTCCGACCGCCGTCTCTCCGCCGACCGCCAGGGTCAGAATGAGGGCCAAAGTGTTCTAGAGTAGAGTGAAGTGTAATAGAGTGGAGTGCCATAGAGTGGAGGACTGTGTTATACCGTAGAGTGAACTGGTGTGTCATAGAGGGGTATGTCATAAATTGTCTTAGAGTGGAGGGGGTGTAGATTGGAGCATCATAGAGTGGAGTGTCGTTGTAGAGTGGAGTGGCTACTCAATGAGTGGAGTGGCATGTCGTAGAGTGAAGTGGTGTGTCGTGGAGTGGTGAGTTATAGAGTAAAGTGTAGTGTCATACACTGGAGAGGTGTGAAGTAGCGTAGAGAGAACTGGAATGTTATAGACTTGAGTAGTGTGCTGTCGATATAGAGTGGTGTGACATAGAGTGGAGTGGCATGTCATACAGTCGACTGGAGTGGTGTACCGTGGAGTGGCATGTTGTAGCATGGTGCATCAGAGTGTCTTACAGTGGAGGGGCGTAGAGTGGAGTGGAGTGGCATGTCATAGGGTTGAGTGGCCAGTTGTATGGTGTAGTGCAGTGGCATATCATAGATGTTGTAGAGTGGCAGAGAGTTAAGTGACATAAAATGGAGTAAAATCTTGCAAAGTGGACAGGCATTAAGTGGAGTGGTGTGTTGTACAGTGCATTGCAATGACGTGTTTTACAGTGATGAGTCATAAAGGGGGTCATTCTGACCCTGGCGGTAAAAACCGCCAGGGCCAACGACCGCGGGAGCACCGCCAACAGGCTGGCGGTGTACCCATGGGCATTCTGACCACGGCGGTACAGCCGCGGTCAGAAACGGAAAACCGGCGGTGTACCGCCGGTTTCCCGCTGCCCTGGGGAATCCTTCATGGCGGCGCAGCTTGCTGCGCCGCCATGGGGATTCCGAGCCCCATACCGCCATCCTGTTCCTGGCGGTTTTGGCCGCCAGGAAGAGAATGGCGGTATGGGGTCTCGTGGGGCCCCTGGGGGCCCCTGCAGTGCCCATGCCAATGGCACTGGCATGGGCACTGCAGGCACTGCCATTGGCATGGGCACTGCAGGGGCCCCCGTAACAGGGCCCCACCAAGATTTTCAGTGTCTGCCATGCAGACACTGAAAATCGCGACGGGTGCAACTGCACCCGTCGCACCCCTTCCACTCCGCCGGCTCCATTCAGAGCCGGCATCCTCATGGAAGGGTGTTTCCCGCTGGGCTGGCGGGCGGCCTTCTGGCGGTCGCCCGCCAGCCCAGCGGGAAACCCAGAATACCCGCGGCGGTCTTTTGACCACGCAGCGGTATTCTGGCGGGCCCCGCCAGGCCGGCGGCTACTGCCGCCGGCCAGGGTCGGAATGAGGCCCAAAGTGTCTTAGATTGGAGCACTGTAAAGTGAAGTGGCATCTCATAGAGTGGAGTGGAGTGGCGTGTCACAGAGTGTAGTTAAGCCATGTGTTGTAGTGTCATTTGCCATATTACATTTTTTTCAGAAATGTATGTAAATAAAAATACTTTCCATATATCTACAGATTTTCCTAAACTGCCTCATTTTTCCCTCTGCATTACGCAAACAGTAATAAGCCATATTTTACATAAAAACACAGTAAATCAAAAATGTGGTTAAAACAATATGGCTGCCTTTTCATTTTGAAAGGGCTTTTTTTAATCAATAGTATTGTATTTTGTCGGCATAATGTATCACAGTATACTGCGGAGATGCTGCAGTATACTGTAGCCCAATATCTCATTAAGATTTTGTCCCTTACAACTCAAAAATTCCTGAACCAAATTAATCAAAGAACAACAAGAACTCTTTCTACATCATAATCTTCATTTTTTTTTCTTCGACCCTGCTTTAAGCAGGTAGGTCGCTTCCCTCGCTCCTCGCTGCTGCCAGCCGCCTGCTTTTCCCATTTGGTATTTTCCCTCATTTCTCCATAGCTGGTATTTCCTGGGTTCTCCGTAGCTGCTTTGTCCCCGTGGCCCCGCCACCCTCCCTCCACGTACTCCTGCCTTCCTGCCCTTGCTCCTCTACTGGCCCGCCCCCGCCCTGCCATTGGTTACCTCCACACTCCTACCAGCCGACACACCCTCCCTCCTCCCCTCTTATGCCGGCTGCAGCGCGGACGTGCCGAAGGCGCGCCAAAGGCAAGCCCGTCTGCGCCCGTCCATGCCAAGACCGCACCTAGCGCCAGACCCCTGGCCAACACGCCCCCTGCACTACCTTTCAACAGTACACCGCTGATGAACTCCGCGCCCTAAACCCAGGTCATTCCTCCACCTGCTGCCAGGTCACACCAACGCGCACCAGAGTGCCTGCAACTTCACCTGTAAGCCAACCCCCGAACACCACACCAAAACAGACTGCCACCTTAAATGCATCCTGCTGAACACCCGCTCCGTCCACAAACATGCAATTGAACTATGGGACCTACTGACCACTCACTCGCCAGACATCGAATTCCTCACCGAAACATGGATGAACCCTGCCTCAGAACCAGACATAGCAATAGCTATACCGGATAACTACAAAATCACCAGAAGAGACCACAACAACAAACCAGGAGGACCCATGGGACCCCTTCCCCTTTGTGAATGGCTCTAAAAACATTTTTTCTCTGCAGCACACAGAGAAAGAGGAAAACGCCTCTTGGGATAGCTTTTGTGCAGGAAGGATCCCCTTCCGGCACAAAAACAATCCTGGATACAACACGGCCACCTTTAACCATGATGCACGGGTGCCTACGTTGGGGCTAGGTAGCAAATTGTATGCCAGTGCTGGGGGAAAGAACAGGAATGCACTGATTTCATAAATACGGTGCATTCCTGTCCTTTCACATTGGCATAGGGCAGCACAGCAATAAGACTTGCGTCGCTGCTCTATGCCAAATACCCATAAATATGAGCCTAGGATTCCAGGCTGAACCCAACTGGAGAGCAACGCAGGGTAGAAAAGGCACAGCTTATGTGTGTCCAGCCTCAGGGGGCGCAGGGCTCTGGGGAGCGGCGTGCAGCTCACGTGTATGCTTCGGCTTTCTCAGATGGGTACAGTGCCACAAATAAAGAAAATGATACATATTTGAAGTGATAATGGATTGTAGGCACAGGATGATCCACAAGTGAGGTAGGATATGTGGCATATTCTGTGACTCTATACAAACTATTCAGAGGTAATACAGTTACCTGAAATTTTTCAGTGTTAGTCTTTTGAGTGGTTTGATCATTCATTTCCTAAGAAATTCAGGTACACTTGATCTCTTTTCTTCCCAATGTGTTTTTATAAGTATACATAGGACGAGCTACTGTGCACTTCCCATAAATATCTATATCCACATTTCTATGACTGGCTTTGTTGAGACCATCCTTTACCAGCAATAATTTTTTCATCAAACTGTAATGACAGGATACAAGTAATTTGAAATTCCAGAGAAGCAACTGGTCCATCTGTGTAGGCAGGATTTAATTACACAGAACGTGAATCCTCCACCATTTTATTTGTCTCATCCTAGTAATTCTTCTCTAGTGTGGGGGAAGAGGAAACACGGTAATGAAATATGCATGCTTTTGCAGAGCTAATTATTGCGCCAGAATTAGCTTTTTTTACACACTACTTAGCCGCTGACGGACAAGACCTACTAAAAAGTTCACCTGATCTTGATTGAGAGGAGTGTAGGTTTAAACGATTTCAACATTGTGACAAAAAAGTAGATCTACACCTTCTACTGAGAGTCAGCACCATACTAAAACGTTTTCACTTAAGGTTTTTATTTGGGAGTACAGTAAGAGGGGAAATGAATCAGTAGAGAAACACACAACTGTATTAATAAAGCGTGCTGCCTCATGCAAATTTGAAGTTCACATTGATGTAAGATCAATTAGTAGCACATAGAAAGTCCAACAAGAAAAAGAAGGAATACTGCTTAGAGATGAGCCTTCTTTAGTTGATGTTATACCCACTGTGAAATGAGTTGAGCTCATGCTAAATTATGTTGAAGAACTCCGGAGTGATTTAAATGAAAAATGGATAAGTTTGTAGTAGCATCAAAAGTGGAGATGAATCAGTTACCCCAATTTAATGTTAACTATTTCAGGTGTGGTGCACCTGGTCGTATGGCCAACTGCCAGGAATGCCCTGCACTCAGAACTATTTGCAGTAACTGTGGGAAGAGGGGTCTTGTCAATAAATGCTGAAAGGGTACTAGCAAAGTGATGGAGGCAGATAAGGAAGTACACGAGGAAGTTTGTCTCCTGTTTGAGGTAAGGCCTTGGAAACCTGTCACTTAAAGTAAACACCCATTTGCAATAGAATGGGTTTCGCATTTGCTCGAGCTATTAGCGTTGTAAATTCCTAGCTGGACTTTTCTTGCCACATAAATTGAAAATGAAAAGTAAAATAGTTAACATAAGAGAGCCGATTCAAAGCATCATGGCTGCCATGAGCATGAGCACGAAGGAGATACACAAAACAAAAAAAGCACCATAAAGTACAGAAACTAAAACACAGAGCCATTATGCCATTCCTGTTAGAATGTAGGGCCCATTCATTGTGCAAAGGTCTGTGCACAATTGGACTATTAAGAAATTGCTACTTTGTGGGGCCAAAGAAATAGACTGCCCGACTTCAGAAAAGGTTAGTACACCGCATACAAGGTCACCAATCAAAGAGAAGACCGAACATCACTACTATTCAAAAACTCCCTAACTGGCATAAATCACCTTCAAAATTCATAATGGCAAGCAAAGAGATAACAAGCTACAAATTAACAATAAATTTGAATCTGCTGGTACTTAAATTCAACCTACTTGCCCAATACCTCAAGCAACAAGCCTCCTTAAAATACAATGCAACCAGATTCTGGCAGTGGGACCTAAATTTCTGGTACCGTAAAAACTAACCTCTGTTTCAATGAAAATGAGGTGACTTAATTGGCAAGTCGCTCATACCATTTTATCGCTCTAAAAATGTCTAGTTTTTGTGATTCTTCTTTCATTGACTTTAAATCTTGACAGATTACCTTCGCAAACAAAGACATATGTTCTTCCTTCCAAAGGATCTTGAGAATATAAAGCACACGCTGCCAGCCAACGCATTTCGTTTACAACATGTAAACTTATTCAGGGCTGTAACATTAGCAAAACATACCCTTGTAATTCATAGATGTTAAAACCATATTGTACAATATACCATGATCTATATACTACAATACTAAATAAAAACATACCGCATTATGTAGACAATCCAACAACACACGTTTCGTGATCCATATTGACAACAATAAAGGAAAAATATAAACAAACAATAGGATAAAGGGGTGATGCTTTGGAAGGGATAATACATCTTTGTTATTGAAGCATAATCGTCAAGAATTGAAATCAATAAAAGAAAAATCACATAAATTGGACATTCTTTGAGTAATGCACATTTTTGTTGATGGTGCATCACCTTACGGTGTTTTTCAATTAGAAGCTAACACCTGGAGTAGCAGGTGGTTGGGTGTGTGCACATCAAGAACCCATTACAAACGAGACAGGGTGGTTGTGTTGGCCTTGGTCGTGCTGCTCTGATTTGGACATTTTATCACTCTGCCTGCCTGTGAAATGAATTGTAATACTTTAGACCGACGAAAACTATGTTTCCGATAATAATACTTTATTGTTTTTGGCATTAGCCTGACACCTGGACATTGTGCCCCGATCTGGCAAAGTTGGCATCAGGAAAATAGAACATTGCAGCAAAAAAAGCAGAAAAATGTGCCAGTCACAAAAATACTACCCTAGTCAGCAAACCGCAAAGCAAGCAAATGTGAGCTGTGGAACGTACGGCCCGTATTTATACTTTTTTTAGCGCCGCATTTGCGCCGCTTTTTGACGCAAAACGGCGCAAACCTACAAAATACAATGGCATTTTGCAAGTTTGCGCCGTTTTTGCGTAAAAAAACGACGCAAATGCGGCGCAAAAAAAGTATAAATACGGGTAGTGTCTAACGCAAGAGAGAGCGCAGAGTACGGTTTAACAGTTGCTTATTGTCTGGCACCATCCTGACAAGTTGCTTCATAGTGTGACACACGTTCTGCTGGAGGGGGCTCTTAAAGGGACTCCTGTGCCCTCCTCCCATCTCAATGTAAAATTGAAGGCGAGTGAAGGCGGTTACTTTATCAACCCCCTGCAGCAGCATGTATTTTACACTGCTCCGTGCAAGAGGCTGATGTGAGGTTCGGGGTGAGGGTATGTGGAAAGGTGACAATGATGGGAAATCTAAACTGCCATGTAGGGGGAGGAGAAGATGCAGGAAAGAAAAGGTGACGGGGTGAAAGGCTGGAAGGGAGAAGAGAACACGTATTGTGAAGCAGGCAGTCCCGTTTTATATAACTTGAAAGTTCCATGAGTGTGACTGAAAAACAAAACAAACAGTGACAAACTACCAGTTACTTGTCATTGTTTTTTTTTTTTTTCAGTCGTGCTCATGGCGCTTTCAAGTCTTAGACAGCTGTAACTCCATGGGCAGTCCTGGTAGTTACTTGTCATTGTTTGTTTTGTTTTTCAATCTCGCTCATGATCTTTCAAGTTTTTTACAGCAGTAACTCCATGGGCAGTCCTGCTGTATAAAACTTGAAAGCGCCATGAGTGAGACTGAAAAACAAAACAAACAATGAAAAGTAACTACCAGTAGGCAGGATTGCAATTGGGTGGTTTGGAGTGGGGTGAATTGGAGTAGAGTGGAGTGGAGTGTGGTGGATTGGAGTAGGGTGAGGTGGAGTAGACAACTGGAGTGAGGTGGAGTGGATTGAACTGGAGTGGGGAGGACTGGACTGGAATGGGGTGGATTGGACTGGAATGGGGTGGACTGGAATCATTGGATTGGGGTGGGGTGAGTTTGATTGGGGTAGGGTGGGGTGGATTGGATTAGAGTGGGTGGACTGAAATGGGGGGGTGGCTTGGATAGGGTTGGGGCAGACAGGAATGGGCTGGATTAGATTTAGTGAGGTGGAATGGACTGGGTTGGGGTGGATTGGACTGAAGTGGGTTAGATTGAGAAGGATTGGATTTGGGTTGGGGTGGATTGGAGTGGGTTGAATTGGAGTCGGGTGGATAGGAGTTTATGGATTGGAGTGGATTGGAGTGGGGTAGAGTAGAGTAGACAAATTGAGTGGGTGGATTGGATGTTGAAGCAATAGCCTGATGAAGAAGCATGCCACAATGAGTGGGTGAGGGCATTTTTAAGAACTCAACCTGTGTTCCCACTAGGGCAGAAACTTGAGGAGTTTTATGAGGTATCCGCCTCTCCTCCTTGTTTAGTGTCAGTATCTGGGAGGACGGATAAGGAAAGGCTCCTCTTTCCCCTCTTTGGTGTGTGCTATGAGAGAATAGAGGAGGAAGGCAATAAATCAAGGGAAATCTTCAGAGTAATTAAAACTTTATGTCCCTGGAGGTGTGCACCGGAGTCCATCAACCTTCAGCAGAATGGTGTGACCGGCTGGAGTCATATCTCCCAAAAGAAGAAAGCAACCATTGAAGCTCAGCTGGAGAAGAGTCTGATGGATATAGTACACTCCAACAATCCCCTTGAAGGGATCACTGGCAGCTATCCGAGTCCTCAAATCACAATCCTTATCAGATTCTTGTCCTCTGAACCTGCTAGCACTGGGGGCAACCATCACTAACCCACTGGTATATAGTGTGCTTAATTCTTCGTTGTCCATAGCAGTAGCCCACGTGTCATGGAAGCAGGTACAAATGCTGCCCCTGTTAAAACTGGGTGGACCCTAATGATCAACCAAATTATAGGCCAATATCTCTACTACCTGCCCTGTCTAAGGTACTGGAAAATTGTGTAAATCAGCAGTTCTTTCAGTATCATGCGACTAAAGAGTTGCTCCATCCTAGCCACTCTGGCTTCAAATCTAACTTCAGTACGGAGACAGTGCTGATGGAGTCATCAAACATATCAGAGGCACCTTGGTTGATGGGGAGAAGGTCGCTCTGATTATGTTAGACCTGTCAGCGGTTTTTGATATGGTCCCCACTCAAGGCTTCTAGTACGCCTCCAACCTATTGGGATAGGTGAATTGGCCCTAAATGGCTATCCTCCTTTTTGGAGGATAGAGGATAGGAAGCATGGGTCCCTCCTTTCTCCTCAAGAGCATGTGAGCTGAGGGTGGGAGTGCTACAGGGCCCTGCTCTGAGCCCCGCATTATTCTTTGTGTACCTTACTCCTTTAGCCTAAGGTCTATGCTTAATGTAACACTAAACTGTTGGAGGCAGTCACAGTACAACCAGTAACACTGTATGTTTCACATCAACAGGTTGAGCTGGCACTGAAAACACAGAGGCCACAGAAGAGACTGCCACTCCTTGGATGAAGCCCTCAGAGATGAAGACACACCTGGACGTCTGGATGTGAAGGACTGTTCTGACTCATCTGAGCAACCTGGTCAGACATCAGCAGTGAGTCACACTGTGGCCACATCAACACCTCCCAGCCAGGATGCCTCAACATCACAGGCAACTATTCTCCCCACAACCTGTGTACCGAGCATGGTGTCTACCATTGTGTGCCCCCCAGTCCTGAATCCTGAGTTGCAGTGCAACACTTCAGATAACGAGGGTCCAGGAACAAGTGGGAGAGGGCACACTGTGGCACGGGCACAGGCTTGTGCGGGTAGAGTATCTGAGAGGGATGCCCAGGACACCATCAGCCACATCTTGGGAGCCTATCAGGGGTCCCAAGGCATGATGGGCCATGTCTTGACTGAACTCCAGGGAATCAAGCATCTACAGAGGGACATGTATAGGGAAATGCGAGAACATATGGAGGTCCACAATACCAACATGGCCTCCCTAACAGGGGTGATGAGGGACATACACACAGTCCTGAGCAGGGCTTTTCAAAACCAATTTTCCCCTTCCTTTGGCTCATCAACACATGGCACATCTACATTGGTGCCAGCCACTGGAAGGGAGGCCCTGCCAGTAGAAGAACCCGCCTCAGACACCCCTGCCTCTGTAGCAGCAGAACCCCTCTAGCACAAGCAGGGACTTCCAGCAAAGAATCCAGGAGGTGGAACGACACCCACCACTGCCAGCAAGTGATCTCCTCTGAAAGGAACTCTTTTGTGTGCCACATTTTCACTCTGTTGACTGATCCTCAACCACTTACCAATTCCAATGGAAGGAGTACTCTGGACTTTGGACTCCCAATGGTGTGGCATCTACTCCACTGATTTAATTCACCATGACTGACACCTTCACTTTAATGTTTCTTCTTTTTTGTTCAAATTGTATTTTCTGCATCAGCATTGTAATAAATTCATCCATCACAACATTTTGCTATGTAGAGATGTAAGACCATATGAACCATATGATGAAGACATAACTTACTTGTGCAAGGAGGGAAATGTTACAGGTGCATAGTGTCCAGCTCAGGATTATGACCATTGCACACAAGCACATACATGCAAGTGCCTGGTCACACCAAAGCTTTTATTCCAGTGTACAGCACAAAGGCTGTCCATATGCCTGGACTTTGTGATACAAGAATGCATGACTTATACTGATTCAAAGTACATATTCCAAGGTACAGCCCCCAGACCACAGAAGAAACGGATTTGTCAGACATTGTCCTGTAGAATAGGCAAACATTAAAGTGGATGATGTCACTAGACTAAGCCTTATCACATACCACACCAAAGTAATCTAACGTCACATAATCCAAGATTCAGACAGATGGCAGTGCAACAGTCACTGATCACACACCCTTCATAATCCAATGATTATGCATCTGGTGGTATGACGCAAACATATTTCAGTGTTGTGGCACAGGCACTGTGGCCTGCAATGATAAAACACATCTACAGCTACATTCAGGTCATACAAGAAGAGTGTTTAACCAATGTGAAGGAAAAATGAATTGGTCCCAATGTATGACTACATATTTCATGCCCACATGATGAAACACATGATGCAATCGGCCCAACACAGCAAACAAAACAAGTCCAACGTGCACTTCTGACTTTCCACCCAAACACTGTGCAAGCTGTCTTGGCACAGGTCTCATAAACTGTGACCTACATTACCTGGAACAATACATGTCCACTTTGCATGTCAGAACAGCATCAGATACCTGCCAATGTCACAACTCTGAAATGCACAAATGAGGATGTCATATTGACGGTACCTGTACAAAGAAAAAACAAGGAGTATGGGCTTGAAAACATATCTGTTACATAAATCACATAGCAAGGAAACTGACAAAAACAAAGCAACATCATCAAGGTGGGGTTATGTCAAAAGCTAACTCTTTCAAGCAGCCTTTGGCTGAATATTGCAGAATATCAGCTCCCTAGTTGTTTCTAAAACACTCAGTTCCACACATTCCCACAACTACAGTTCATTGTACAGTCACAGTCGTGACATCACATGACATACACTCATGAAAAGTAGATGTTGATGAGATCTTCCCGCAAGTCAGCTGCCATCTTCACTTGGCATTTCAGAATTCTCCACCTGGTGGCACTGCGGACTCCCCCTCCTTCGGGATGTGAGGGATATCCCTCTGCAGAGCGATGCTGCGGTGCATGCAGCATGCCACAGTGATCTGCCACACTTTTCCAGGTGAATAGAAGAGGGCTCCACCTGTCCTGTACAAACACCTAAATCTGGCCTTTAGGAGCCCAAAAGCCTGCTTCACTACCCAGCATGTCTATGGGCCTCATTGAAGTGGACTTCTCCTGGCATAGTTGGATTCCTTAGAGGCCTCAGCGACTAAAGACGGTTCAGATATGCGGAGTCTCCTGTTAAGGAATGGGACATATGTGCAACGAGTTACTCAGTTCATGTTTGTAGCACCTGACATTGCACACACACAATCAGGACAGATGTGACTTACCAACCAGCCAGGCCCTCTGTGGGTACACTTGTGACATCAGTTGGGGTATGGTGCTGTTCTGAATTATGAAGGGATCATGGGCTGAACATGGATAAGGGGCACACACATGTAAAATGTAAAGAGCTGCCAGACAACTTGCACATTGATGAAATGGAAGTTCTTTCTGTTATGATAAACTTGTTCATTGGCCTGCAGTGGAACCAAGCCAAGATGTGTGCCATCAATGGCCCCCACCACATGTGGAATGCATGCAAAACCATAAAAGTCAGTCTTCACATAGGCTAAATCCTCACATCAGGGAATCCAGATATAGCTGTCAAAGTGTTTCAACATTGCTGAGAGGACATCCTTCAGCACCAGAGTGAACACAGGCTGGGACATACCAGCAGATCGGGCCATAGGGCGGCTGTATGTTGGAAGGACACTGTGGCTAGGAAGTGCAGTACTGACATGACTTGTACAAAGGGTGGTATGCTGGTTGAATAACTAATAGCTGGAATCAGATATGGCGCCAACTGACAACATAAGTCCACTACTGTTTGCCTATCTAGGTGGTAATATAATATGGGACATTGCTCCATGATCTGGCAGTTGACGGTAGACAGGAAGTTTTGCATCCGTCCTCTCTCTGGCTACCTATGTATGACAAGACATGATTTCTAACGTTAGTCAGTGTGTCCACAGCAACATACATGATGCCTGTCAATGATATCATTTGACAAAGCATTACTGACTGGATTGACAGGGCACCTAGTACACATCACTGCTGCAAATAACACAAGAGTCACATGTGACCTCCGTGGTTTTCAACACATATGGCCAAAACATGGATTTGGACCAAAATCAAACATGGGCAACAAAATTGCCCCTCGATATGTGACTGTAAATCCCGACGGCCAAACTGACAGTCAGCGGTGGTGGACTGTGCCCCACTGCTAAATGCCATCTGTGCCCTGCAACATGTTACAATGGTAGTTGAGTAGTTGGACCGAGAATCAGGATGTTTGTGAGGTACAGAAACCTTTTTTGTAGGTGTGATGCAGCTGCTAAAGCCTATTACAGCATTTCAGGCCACCAAAATAGCGGATGCCTGACCTACTCAACTGGATGTTAGGAACTGCTTGTGAATGCCGGTAGAAGTCGTCATGGTGGTAGACAGTTGCAACCGTGGTGGGCACAGCCATAGGCTAACGTTGTTGCCAGTGGCAGTCACGTCCCAATGGTTGTGTCCACCAGCGGTGATGACTGCGTATGTGGCAGACGTGATCGCCATGTGCTGCACATATACTCACTTGACTCCTGACACTGCTGCCAGCAACACCTTCATGGTCGGAGGTGCCTTGTGTCGCCTCTGGCAGCAATCATGCCACATCCAGCAGGTGATAGGGCCCCTGCCTTCACTCCAGAGGAGCTGGAGAGGCTAGTTAATGAGGTCCTACCTTTGTGTGTACAGCTCTAAGGCTCACTAGCGGAGAGGGTAAGTACCTCATGTGCACAATTTTCTCTGTACTTCAGCATCCTTTTCCTCCTCACAGGCTAGGATGTGCCCAGGTGTACCAGTTAGACTTCTTGTGTGCCTGTTGTTGTAGTCTGTGTGGCATCAATGGGATGGACAATGTGCAGGTATTGGTGGTCAGTGCCATATGTTAAGTTCAGTCACATTGTGTTGTGGGAGGTTTTTGGGGCCCTAGATCATCCTTGTGTTGGATGCATATAATTAGGAAAGGAGACATTACTGCTACCCACTGTCATTTCTTTACTCATAATTGTTGTAAATATCAGATAACATGTATGTGCATGACAGCATGAGCTGTGTATGCATATTGTATGATTCATTAGAGAATCATGTGAGCAATGTGTATAGTGCCACAGATCTTCCAATCCACATCTGGACTTGCTAACCTGTTGAATGGAATGAATATCCTGACTCACTCAGCCTTTCAAATTGCCACACACACCCCATGCCAAATTCTTGTTGGCCGCATGATGTACTGTCATGCATGGAAGTGATGGGAATAAAGTGTCATGTAGGTCCTGTATGCTCAGCCTTTAGAGATCAGAGCCTGTCAAATGTATCTCCCAGTATGGGACCTAGTCTAGACTGTGGATATGCAACTGTGGCACTGTGTTCACTCCCCGTACACCACTAGATCCTGGCATGTGGCCAATAAGATGTTCCAGTGGCAAATCTGCCCTGAATGCCTCATTCCTTTGACTAGATTAGGAATGGGTACTGAGGTAAATCATTAATCTAGTCCATATGTGCATTTAATATCATTGTCAATGTGTGTCTTAGACTCATGACACATCCTTTACTCCCACAGCTCAGTTGTCACCTTCATACAGGTCATATTTGTCCTGTACAGGCTTATTGTACAAATGACAGCACCACAGGGCAGACAGTGTATAGATTCCTGGTAGGCCATAAAATGTAATTCAGTAGCTTGGTCAAATAGCAGAAACTGTACAATTCATGCCTTCGATTTTTGGATACCACCTCTGTAATATAGACATATGTCAAAGGAGTATTCTGTGGTACAAGTACATACCACAAAACCCACCCCTGAAGTGGTATGAATCTGCAATTGTTATTCCACATGTCCACACATGGACGAGGAAGACGATTTCTGTACCCACCATGCCAGCCTCTTGATTGTTACTCATGTGTAATGTTGAAGTTTGCACTCTGGAAATCGCTTTATCCACCATGCCAGCCTCTTGATTGTTGCCCATGTGTAATGTTGAAGTTCATATTCTGGCAGTTGCCTATAGGGACTGTATGCAGTGAGGCATTCTCACAAAGTGTGAATGAGTTGGTCCATTCATGCCTAAGGAGTTTACCCTTCAGAAGCTAAATAGGTGTGCAGTGTTCCAATGTGGCTCACGTCACAGTAGAGGTTGCTAAAGCGTTGGCTACCTGATGTCACTAAGCTTGCTTAGTCATTGTGTGGACATGAGCAGGGTAGTCAGTTGTCTGCATATGCAAATACATATGTCTGAAGTCAGGTCCCTGGACATATAGTGCTTCACACTTGGGGAATGTAAACATATATAACAATTCTAGCTTGGTGTTTCTGAAATGTATGTGGCTCAACCATTTGTGACCAAACTTGTGAATTTAATCTTTAAGAGGTGGGAGAACCTGAGACGCTGGGCTTGGAATATCGTGGAGGTCCAGCTGTGAATGTCCTCCCATTGGGGGTGGGGTGCCAATCAGACTATTACTCCCCCGATGGCCCACATTCTGGCAGTGGCCTCCCCAGAACTTGATGGGTGTTTGAGGACAGCAGCGCAACCACAAAGGGGTCAGTTCAGGGCATATCCCTGCCTGTCACATTGACAAGTGAATGTGTTACGTTTTGACATCCCCCCTGACGATTAGGGATGAGCCATGTGTAACACAGTAAATGAGTGATTGTGTAGACATGTCATGTGTTGCATATTGATGTGCCATGCCTATTAGACCAGAGACCTAGGTCACAACTGTGTACAATCCACAAACAATCTGCTCCAGGGACAACATATGGTCAATCAAGTACTGTTTGTTGTTTTAGTTCATGTAAATTGTATGCAACAGACCACTACTCCTCAGTGTTAAAGGCCAAAGGTATGGAACGATGGATCACTGTCCTCAGCCATGTGTTTATTGAAATGATCATTTTGCCATCTACCACTCAGAGGCTAATTGTCTTCAGCGTATGATGGGTGCCAGTGCCTCACTAACGTCTTTAAAGTGAAGATTGTCATCATACATGTGAGAAAGCATACATTGTTCTTTGGGTGCAGCTACAGATCAATGCTTTCTTTTGGTATGTGGGTAATATACATTGACATGATTTATGTGCGATCACTGTTGCCAACATTCTTGCACCTACATGTCAGCATGTGTCCTTTTCTCCTTAGCAAACATTTCTAAGCTGCTGTTTCATGCATGGTCTACCTGCTTTGATGGGATGATTTTTGTATAACCTCACAAATATGTACATGCCAACCTGTGTGTGGAATAAGACACTTGCAATAGGGGTACATTTCATGTTGTGCAACATACAGGAGTGTGTCACCATTGATTATTGTCTGACACATATCCTCACCCATCACAGCATGTCATTTGGCATGTACAACTGCAGTAGCAATGAGGGGCATGACAGGTAGGCCTAGAGATTTTAGCCACAATGTGCATTTCTGTGCCACTGATGTAGAATCATGTAGCAAAGTGCTTTTGCACGTGTGAAATGGGTAATATTTGTAACCCTTACTATTGCCATTTATCATGGAGTGACTTGCATTTATGTTTAAATCATGTGTTTGGGTACAAGCATTCATCCACAGACATCTGGGTTTGCATGACCAAAATGGAGGCAATGATGTAGCTTACAATTGGGTAACATGTTGAGGGCCTTCAACAAGTACCTGCAAATCTCCGGCCCTCTCCAACATCCAAGGAACTAATGATGTCTACTGATGCACTCAGACTGTGTCATTCTAAGGGGTGCCAGACATTAGTGGTGATTTCCCTTGGGCTTGCTGATTCATTGTGCTGTGGAGTTTAGAAACATATCTCCCTGACATTTTGCACATGATGCCTACAGTGTCCATTTCCATGCCAAATGTTTGGCCTATCTCAGCAACAACAGTACTATCTCCATGACGCCACTGGGAAAAATATCACTTGGTGAAGTGTGCATTGTGGAACTGCTTCCATTGTGACATGAGTATTTCCATGTCACCTTCTCCAGGCTATTGCTCTGTTGCCAGCAACATGGCAGGATTTTGGAGCATCATTCTTTATTCTTGGATCATTATATATATGAGCATGTCCTTGTGTGGGATCTGTGGGAATGGACTTGGCATTGGCCTCCAACAGGTAACTGAGGTATGCTCCATGGGGCAATCACTAAAGGTAATGAGGCCGCCTACTTGTTCAATGGTTACTGTGATTGCACAACTTCAGCCATGCAATTGTAGTTGTCTGAGATCCTGATTTTCCTGTGTGCAACTGTTGACAGTTAAGTTGGCATGTATGCATATGGTATATTACATGTATGGGCCACTTAGGTGGAGCTTGTTGCTGGGTCTACTTGCCAGCATGGTAATGTTTGCTAATCAGAGCTGTTGATCAAGTGTGATCATGGGCATGTGATGAGCCTATTTCTCTTTGTGTTTCCAGCATTAACCCAGGGTGGTGAAGGAGACAGGGCACAGCTGAGTGGGGAAGCATCTAGCCATGGGACCTCGGGTCAAGACACGACTGACACAGAGGAACTCAGTGGGTCGGAGGGTGACGGAGTGCCACAGGGGGGACTGGATCAACATCCTCTTCATCATTGGATTCTTCCTCCAATAAACACTCCCTAGTAGTGGCGAACCCATCAGGATGTACCCCTGTACCATCTTTGTCCACTACCCCCAGTTCTATCACTACCCTCCCTGTTGCTCCCTACCGATTTGGCCGTGCCCGCTCACCCAAGAGGGTGGGAGTCTCCTTTGCCGCAGGCACCTCTCCCCTAGCCACTGTTTCCCCTTCTGCCCTTCAGTGAGGAGGCTATTGACCTCCTCACTCTGTGGAGGAGTGTCTCTGTGAGTCAGACAGCCATTGTGAATGCCATCCAGGGATTGGCAAGCCAACTGCAACAGACAAATGTATTCCTGTAAGGCATTCATGGTTCAATGTCTGGCCTACAGAAATCTTTTCAGGCTCTGGCCTCCACACTGACGGTAGCCCCCTTCACCTGCCTCTTCCCAATCCACATCCCTCATTCCCCTACCTTCCCATAAGCACACTAACCGATCCGCACACATCTACGTCAACACACCAGAGCAGCACATATAGACACATACACCACAAAACACACCGGCATGCAAGCACTCAACAGAAACCCACACACACATTGGTCACCACTGCCCCAGATCACCCCATCCTACCCCACACAACATCAAGCATGCCCACAGGCACTACCACAACAGTCAGTGACACCCCCCCCAACCATACCTGCAGACACCACCACAACAGACACACAGGCATCCACCATACCCTCAGACGCCACCCCAACAGACACACAGATATCTACCACATCCAGCATACCTGCAGACACCACCTGAACAGACACACAGACATCCATCACTACCAGCATGCCTGCAGATATCATCCCAACAGACACACAGACATCCACCACTGCCAGCATACCTGCAGACACCACCCCAACAGACACACACATATCCAACACTCCCACATCACCCAGCAACTCCACCTCCCAGACACACAAGACACGCAAATGCCCACACTCACACACGCAGCAGACACCATCCAAACACAAGTGTACCTTTCATATGCACACACCCAAGACATCCACACTGACACAGCAGACAACCAATCCCTCAACCTCCAAAACCCCACCCCCTTCTGAAGAATGGCTCATGTTCCTAAGTCTGATGTTTTGTTTAAGCATGCACTTTCCCTTGTTAACTCCACCCGTGACCCAAACCCAAGAGGCCCCAACCCACATCCCAACACATCCCTTCCACCTCCAAGTCCTGCCCATCACACCTCCTAAGAAGCAGTCGACCCATCCCAAACCCAAACACACCCATCCCAAATCTGATCCCCCTCCCCAAGGATGATCCCTGAAGTGCCTACCTGCCCACTTGATGCGTCTTTATGTGGAGATTCCCTCGTAGTAAAGGAGTCAAGTGAAAGCACAATGAGGTGCCTGGACAATGCCATATGGACTGGCTAATGGCCCTGGACTTTTCAAATTAGTTTGAAAATAAACCCAAACAGTTCTTTTTGTTTGGCTATACAGTTGTGCTGCAATTCCTTTTTGACCTTTATGTTGTTCCTGAGAAACTTGTGTTGTCTGCCTACATTGGTGTGTGTTTCAGCCTGCTTGCTGATCCATTGGTTGTTGTTTGCAGTATCTGACTTTTTGGGCAGTGCTGGTGTTCCCCAAGACATGAGTATGTGTTGACGGTATGGATATGTGGATGTAAATGCAATTGTGGTGTCATAGCATTGTGGTCTGTTTGGTATGGTAAGTATGTCATCTTGTGTTGTTCAATGTGAGCATGTATGGTGTTACACTTGTCCCTCTGATATGGATTATGGATTCATCACATGTGTGGCAGCTTAAGTTTTAATTGTGCAGACATCGAATGTGTTCAATTGTGCTACCTTTGTTTGCATTTGAGTGTGCATGTGTCCATTTAGATGAGTGTACCATGCAGCTTGTTCATGTAGATGTATACCCCATGCAGTTCGAGTTGTATGTTCCACATTGTGCAGACAAGCATGTCATTTGTTTCTAGTATTGTTTGTCCCTGCGATACATGTAGGGTCAGTTCCTGTGCAAATGATGTTTAAGGGGCATGTGCAAAGTGATATATGTCCCGGTTCAGGCTCCTTCCCTGAGTTCTCCTGATGCCCCCATCCCTATTGTGCAGTCATTGTTTGCATACTGAGATTGGAATATGTGTTTCTCTGTCTATTGTGAATTCCATTGTCCTTCAATTGTGTTGCAATGTGGGTGAGATGTGTGTCCATTGAAGGGCTGTTTATTGGGAGTTGTGTTTGTTTGCCATGCCACATAAATACATATATGTGTTGAGTGTGATGACAGTCCATGGCATGTGTGCAATATGAGTGTGTGAGTTGCATTTGTAGATGTGATGTTGCTGTGTTGTTGGTGTTGTGTGACACAATGTTGTGTACACTTCACTGTCCCTGTGCCTAAGGTGAGTAGATGTGTGTTTTTGTGTAGTGTTGCGGTGCAGTGTAAGTGACTTGCCCAAAGGGGACATTTTGTGACTGTGAAAGTGTCCTTCCTTGTGTTTGATTCTGACTCGGGACACAATTACATGTGCACTTGGTGCCTGTAGTGTGAACTCCATATAATGTGACTGATGGCACGACGATCTACAGGGAGTGCAGAATTATTAGGCAAGTTGTATTTTTGAGGATTAATTTTATTATTGAACAACAACCATGTTCTCAATGAACCCAAAAAACTCATTAATATCAAAGCTGAATATTTTTGGAAGTAGTTTTTAGTTTGTTTTTAGTTTTAGCTATGTTAGGGGGATATCTGTGTGTGCAGGTGACTATCACTGTGCATAATTATTAGGCAACTTAACAAAAAAAAATATATACCCATTTCAATTATTTATTATTACCAGTGAAACCAATATAACATCTCAACGTTCACAAATATACATTTCTGACATTCAAAAACAAAACAAAAACAAATCAGTGACCAATATAGCCACCTTTCTTTGCAAGGACACTCAAAAGCCTGCCATCCATGGATTCTGTCAGTGTTTTGATCTGTTCACCATCAACATTGCGTGCAGCAGCAACCACAGCCTCCCAGACACTGTTCAGAGAGGTGTACTGTTTTCCCTCCTTGTAAATCTCACATTTGATGATGGACCACAGGTTCTCAATGGGGTTCAGATCAGGTGAACAAGGAGGCCATGTCATTAGATTTCCTTCTTTTATACCCTTTCTTGACAGCCACGCTGTGGAGTACTTGGACCCGTGTGATGGAGCATTGTCCTGCATGAAAGTCATGTTTTTCTTGAAGGATGCAGACTTCTTCCTGTACCACTGCTTGAAGAAGGTGTCTTCCAGGAACTGGCAGTAGGACTGGGAGTTGAGCTTGACTCCATCCTCAACCCGAAAAGGCCCCACAAGCTCATCTTTGATGATACCAGCCCAAACCAGTACTCCAACTCCACCTTGCTGGCGTCTGAGTCGGACTGGAGCTCTCTGCCCTTTACCAATCCAGCCACGGGCCCATCCATCTGGCCCATCAAGACTCACTCTCATTTCATCAGTCCATAAAACCTTAGAAAAATCAGTCTTGAGATATTTCTTGGCCCAGTCTTGACGTTTCAGCTTGTGTGTCTTGTTCAGTGGTGGTCGTCTTTCAGCCTTTCTTACCTTGGCCATGTCTCTGAGTATTGCACACCTTGTGCTTTTGGGCACTCCAGTGATGTTGCAGCTCTGAAATATGGCCAAACTGGTGGCAAGTGGCATCGTGGCAGCTGCACGCTTGACTTTTCTCAGTTCGTGGGCAGTTATTTTGCGCCTTGGTTTTTCCACACGCTTCTTGCGACCCTGTTGACTATTTTGAATGAAACGCTTGATTGTTCGATGATCACGCTTCAGAAGCTTTGCAATTTTAAGAGTGCTGCATCCCTCTGCAAGATATCTCACTATTTTTGACTTTTCTGAGCCTGTCAAGTCCTTCTTTTGACCCATTTTGCCAAAGGAAAGGAAGTTGCCTAATAATTATGCACACCTGATATAGGGTGTTGAATTCATTAGACCACACCCCTTCTCATTACAGAGATGCACATCACCTAATATGCTTAATTGGTAGTAGGCTTTCGAGCCTATACAGCTTGGAGTAAGACAACATGCATAAAGAGGATGATGTGGTCAAAATACTCATTTGCCTAATAATTCTGCACTCCCTGTATTGTTGAGCGTAATGACTCATGTAGGTTTATGTACTTATGGCTGGTTGCATCCACTACGGCAAGGATTTTGAGTACCTTCAATGATCATCTTCAGCAGCAGAACGTGCATTATGGGGTCCATAGAGGCACCGAACTTGAAAGGTATAAGTCCCTTTATACTGCCCATTCCCGCCTGCTGAGATGTGGTGGGTGGACCTCCACGGTCACATTGGGGGTGGCCAGCCTCATAATGTTTCTGACGGAAACACTGTATTCGCCGGCCTGGTTGTGCAGCCTTGAGACAGTGGCGTTGCCGGCAGGAGCACGGCAGTCTTTGCCCTATCGGCCCTCATGACTTGGTCGGACCGCCAACACCCCCATTGCGGTCCTCAGACTGCCAAACTCGTAATAAGGCCCTAAACCTTGGACTGTTCTGCTTAGCTGCACCAGTGAGTTGAGTGACATAACTTGAGCACAGTAACCTCTGCCAAACTTTGAGCCAAGGGAGCCAGGTATCACATATGGCCAATGCTGAACATGAGCTAGTGGGTGCAGATGGGGCCCACCAGCACACATTTTCGGGGATCAGCACTTATTTTTACTCAACAAACTAGAGCAAGAGAGGAAAAAAACACAAAAGAGGAAAAAGAAGTAAGAGAAACTCAGAAAAAACTGTGGTAGAACAAGAAAGCAGAGATGAGAAAGAACAAGCAAGTGAGAGGAAAGGAGCAGGGAGCATCTGGCAGTGAATTAAAGAGACATGCGGTGGAATCAAGACTATGCAGCCATCGACGGACGTCATATAGGGTTCGCCAGGGGTCGTAGGTGTGACCCCTGGATTTCCTCTTGTGACCCCTTTTACTGCCTCCGCAACCTCTGGCCTCAGAGGTGGTAAAATCAGTGCCAGGAACACAGTGGCAGCTTATCGTTATGGATTTGGTTGGGGCTCCACTCTTTATTTCCCGTCATTCTTTCTGATTACATTAATACTGAATAATGGTTCATTATTCACTATTAGTGTAATAACACATGAAGTACAATTTGCTGGAATATTTCTTTCTCTGCCAGCTGAGGTAAGTACAAGAAAAGCTTTTATATCTATGTTGTCTGCGTGCTTGAGGGTGAGTTTAGGTGAAAGTGTGTGTAAATGGGAATGTGTAAGCACGTGTGCGAGTGAAAGTGATGGTCAAAGGATATGTGACGTCACTTTCTCTACCACTGGCATTTTGTTGAATTGACATTCATGTATGCAGCCTTGGTGATCAGCACCCAGACTTTCGATAGCGCCACCCATGGGCTTCTGAACAAACTTGGGACCACAACACTTATTTTTTTCCAAACTAAGCACTGGATGTGTCAAGAAAGAAAGGAACGCTTTAACATTGACAACGTCGGACTGAGTCACTCGACTTCAGTGCTTGGAATCCGCTGGTCTGATCCTGTGTCAAAGTCACTGCTTAGCCACGTGGGGGTAATTTTATCCGAAAAACTGTAGTCTTTTTAATGCACATTGTTTTGGCCGAATGGACTCACTTCATCTAAGAGATTACTTAATAAACGGATACCAGTGGAAGTTATTTACTCTGCCATTCAACACAATAAATGTGAAAGCCATCTGCCCGCCTGTGTATGTCCATATATTGCAGAATTGTATCTGCACGTTTTCCAGACGGTGTCATTGTAGCCCATGGAAATATGCAGTGCTTTGCTTTCACGGATCTAAGCCAATTAAAACAGCACACAGTACAAACACGTGATACCCAATATGAGCACTTATGGATGTTTCATACATTAGAGTCTTTGATTTCCCTAGTGCAGGGCACCTCTGAGGTCACCTATCAGATGTGCCTAAATGCCAACATATGTCTCAGCAGTGAAGCTGCGAAAACACCAAGGCTCTGCTCAGCAAAGGCAAACCGCAAGGAATTTTTATTTTCTGCAGTCCCAAGTGCATGAGAGAACCGGCTGCCAAATTAGTGTTTATGGCAGAAACTCCTACACATTGAACCGGGTAGAGACGTAAACTGAACTTCTCTCGCTCCTAACTGGAAATCCAGATGTTTTCCCCCTTTCTCCTCTAATATGACCTTTCAATTTGTCCGGCTGGTGACTGTATATGAGTAAATAATCAAGACAGTGTGCAACACAAAGCTTCTAAAACCATAATACAGAAGCAAGTGCAGGACCACCCCACCCCACTTGCTTTTCAGGGAAGTGAATGGCCCCACATTTAGCAGAAATAATCCAATTAATCTCATGTTTCACTAATAATGTTAATTAGGTTATTAGTAGAGTCTACAGTGGTAAGTTGACTGATTAGTGTGAGTTGATTTAATATGTTTACATTTGAAATAACCCGGGGCCTGATTTTAAGGGCAGCCTCCAGTTCATCATGATAGCAGAATGCATTATGACAACCCCTGATGTACCACTGACTGCCATGTTTAGAGCACACTAGGGGTGATATCTGTACCTTCAGAAGATCCATCTTCACAGTGGTTCTTCTGAAGGCATTGCACTTTGGTGCTCAGTTGGCTCATTCCATGCAGCCATTCACCAAACTTTTTTTGTTTTAAAAAAAAACCTCCCAAAGTGGGACGTTGTTTTTGACAAAAAGACTAACAGGTCCCACACCCTGAGAGTTTTCTCCCAGCGTCTGGGGATCATTTATTGTTTGGGTCAGTCAGAAAAAAATCAGACGATTGCTCTTAATAAGGCAAACAGTCTGATGTCCTTACTTTGACGGGCCCTACTCCATTGGCCCGCTGGATTAAAGTTTACGATGACAGAGCCAGTGGGGCGGCACCATTAGAAAGATGACGGTTCACCAGACTCTTAGTAGAGGGGATGGACCAAGAGTTTGACAGAGAGGGTACGCCACCATGTTTGTGATGGAGTAACTTGCCTACCTCTAAGTCGGGCCATACATTTTTAGTTGTTGACCAAATCGTAATTCAAATATTTCCTTTAATAAACTCAGATGGGATTGATAGCATTGCTCCTGAAGTTCATAATGTTCTGAGACCCCACCCCCTTTGCTTCACTTTTATAGCAATTAATTTTAGTGAATCAGAAAGGTGCAGGCTACAGACTGTGATCAGCAGTGAATTTTCAAAATTGTTCGGTAAAATAGGAATGTTTGTTTTGATAATAAATCTTATGCATAATAATTGTTGCTTTAAAATCAATTCTCTTCTTTTGTATATTGGCAACCAAAGAAATTGTTGTAAGTGGTTTGACACGTGATCAAACGTTTTTAGACCAAACAATGCACAGGATGTCACTTTGTGGATCTTTTGTTGACTCTTTTTGGGTAAATCGACATACACAACATTCTCGTAATCTGTGAATGCACAACGGCATTAAGTGCTTGAACCTTGGTCAGAAAGACAGGAAAGGAAAACCACATTGTGCGTGTTGAACATCATAGAAACCCACATTAGTTAGTGAGTTTATATGACTTTATAATGATAGGCAAATCATGAAGCCCTTGTTTGTGGCTTGTGTAACTGGTTAGAAGGGGGTCTCAGTGAAGAAGGTCACAGGAACCACCCTAAATACAAATGAGAGATGAAATAGGCAGTATATCTATTTTGGATGGGTCGCCACTCAAATAATTAGCTTTCAACCAGGACTTGGCCAGGGACAGAGCCTGTGTTAGGTCGGTTGAACAATTAGCACATGATTTGTTCAAAATAAACAATATTTGTCTAAGTTAGCCAAAATATCACGTTTTGCATGTTCTAGCTAGAAACTCCACATCACCACACAACTTTGGCTATTAAATATTAAAGCGTTGCTTTCGAGCAGGGGTCTTCAAACATCGTGTTATTGCAAGCTTCCGTTGAGTAAAAAAACAAATATTCTGCCCCCATCCTGCCCTCATCTTAGTGGCGTATCCTCTCACTATGTTTACACTGAATATTACTTCCATTGGATAAGAGGTATTTGTTTGAGGCTAAACTGAAAGTTAAAAGGACAGACATGTTACTATGTGGTGCATTCTCCTCTTAGCTTTCAAAGTATTAAACGTAAAATGCATTCAACAATGCACATAGCCCCGGCACCAGCTAAAGAAAGTCTAAGCTTTCACTACACACTGAGCAGACACAGCATAGCCAGGATCAGTGGAAATTGTCTAAACAGAAAGGACAGATACTGCATTAGTGGTGCAACCTTTCACTGAAACACAGAACAAGCCATGCATATACATCAACAATGCATATTTACCTTACATACAAAACTGCTTTATAGCAAGGGCACCATCAATATAGTCTTACCTAACCTATCTGAGCGTCTACTTCTACCAAAGTGAATATGGCAATGAGGGTTAGAGGAGGCACCTAATTTAAGGTATGATCTGCTACAGGGCCCTGGGTCATTCACCAGAACTCTTATGTCATTCCTTGGAGCCCATCTGCTATTCCTCCAGACACTTACAATTCATTACCTGGTGCATGGAGTTCCAAATCTGGCCAATGGATGTTCCTCAGTCTGCAATCAATCTTTCCCACTTAGCTATAAAGATGCTTCTAAGCTTGCCATGACATATCATGCACTTCCTTCCAGGGTTCAGGAACTCGTAGTTGACCCTCACATTAACTTCCCTACCCAGCAATACCTTTGCTTAGGCAAAGACTCTCATCCAGCCCTTCCCCCTTACTAATCCTGAGAGATTTCAGGCAGGCCCATAATCAACCCTAAAGTCAGGGTCGAGCATCCTCAGAGGCCTTGTACTATTTCTGAAACAGTCAGCCCTTATGGAGCAATGAATGACAATGGAAAACTGTCAGCAGACAGTCAGACACTCTACGGGCCTTCAATTACCATCAATGGATATGACATCCACATTCACCCTGTCAGTGCTTCAACTTACTCTGCTAACATTCAGAGTCCCTCAAATTCTTTTGCTGGTACTTAGCCCCTCCATTTACATTCTCATCCTGTGTTCAGTCAGCCATAACTCTACTTCTTCTTGTCAATACAAAATATTAAATCCAGGAGACCTTTGTTGGCTCAGCAGGAGCTTTTGGAAAACCCTAGAGGTCCAAAGCTATCCCATCCACTCCCTCAGTAAGCTCTGTCAGACCCTGACCTGGTTTCACAGATTTTTTAAATCATCTGCTCTCAGAGAGCCTTAGATACCTTGAGAAACCTCTGGTAGTCTCCAGGCTCAATCTTTGAGACTCGTTTCTGTAACTATCTGAGCCATTTAGTTCACCCCACCTTTCACTAGCTCACAGAGCCTCTATCTTGGCCCTCCCAGACTTCCTGCTAGCCCCTCCTTAGCTCCACAGCCTACTTAAGCCTACGTTCAGTGTATAAGTGTACTCTTCACTAATCTGAAACCCTCAGGATAGCACTTTTGCCTCACATAAAGTCTAGATCTTTAGGCGTACCCTTGGGAAAGTAATGTGCATCCTTGGAATATGCTTTGCCTGTGCTGCTTTTATATCCGACTTGTTACTACTTTGTTGTACCTCAGTAGCACCATTAATGTGTACATGTCATTTTTACATTACTAGTCTTGTATCTTAGTAGCATTGTAAATGTGTACATGCTGTTTTTCCATGTTACTTGCAAGTACAGTCTTGCAGCCAGTAGCATGGTTAATTTGCCTTTTACACAGCATCTTTGTAACCTGCTTCTCACAGCTGCAACCTCCCTCCCCCAAAAATAGCGTGCTAGTTCAGGATTTTGTTGCAGAGATCAATGTGTACCCTGAAGGGCACAAGTTCAGATCCTTGTAAATAGTTTGGCATGTTACCCATCTGTTACAAAGAAGAATTATTATGCACTCATTTATTTCCTTTTACCTGATTTGTTTATTATTTGTATTTATTCTTTCAATTACTGATATTTCTAAAGCAGCATGTGCGCATTACAGTATCAAAGATATCTCCTTCAGGGCACCATCTCTAGCAATTCAAATGCCACTTAAATTAGTGTGCAATATCAGCATCACCCTGTGGGCAAGGAAGCGTATCTGCTTTTAGACTCCTGCTTGTTCATTGTGACCTACGATGCACAGATAGGAAGTGCTAGTCTTTCAACTGACTGTGGAGTTATGAATATGCCAACATGTATCTATTGTAGGTGTGCCAGTCCTGGCCAATAAAAGACAAAGGCCCTCATTATGACTTTGGCGTTCTTTTTGAAAGACCACCAAAGTCACTGGGCCAGAAGACCGCTGGCGGTCCTCCACCCACCATATTACAAGTACTGCTGGATTTCTTCCACATTTCGCTTAGAAATCCTGCAGTAGTCGTGCTGGCGGGTGGAGGCGCATGGGTGGCTCCACCACAGGCCCTGCCCCACCAGAAGGACTCCACCAGTCATATTACGACCTGTAATGCAGCCTGGCGGTGTCCTGATGGCGGGGCGCTGCTGGTGGTGGAAGCGCCCGTTCCCTGCCAGATGACCTCCTCGCCGGATAAGGTTAGTTGGACGTCCGACAGGGGAGGGGGGTGGGAGAGTGGGGGGTGTTGCGTGTGTAAGTGGGTGTATGTCTGCGTTTGTGTATGGGTGTTTGTGTGCTTGTATGTCTGCATGTGTGTATGGGTGTTTGTACGCGTGTATGTCTGTGTGTGTGTATGGGTGTTTGTATGCATGTATGCCTGTGTGTGTGTATGCATGTTTCTATGGGTGTATGCATGTGTGGCTGAATGCTAGTATGGATGTTGAAGTGAATGCATATATGAGTGCTGAGGTAAATGGGTGTGTGTGTGTGCTGAGGTGAATGCGTGTATGAGTGTTGCAGTGAATGCGTGTATGTAATTGTAGGTGAACGAGTGTATGAAGGGTACGTGTGGGTGTCTGTGTGCATGTGCATGTATGTGGGGGGGGGCTGTACCTGAAGGGGTGGAGGGTGCGCTTTACCTGAATGGGGGTTAGGGGTTTCTAGTATAAAGGGGGCGGTGGGTATTGTGCATGTAGGGGGAAGTTGTCTGCCGGTGACAGGGAAGAAATTCCCTGTCGCCGGTAGCCTTTCCACCAGGATTTGCGTGGCCGTGCTCCACAGCAGAAACCCTGGTGGAAACTGGCTCAGAATACCACTGGCCATCTTCTGTGGACCGCCAGGTCGGAGATGCTCATCTCCGGTGGGTACAACTGCCCTGGTGGTATGAGTGGAGATGTGGCGGAGTGGCAGAGGCCAACCGTCTTCACCGCCAGCCTGTTGGCGGTGAAACTGCCACCGTGGTCCTGGCGGTCAGAAGACCACCAGTGTCAAAATGAGGGCCAAAATGTTGTTTCTAAGTCAATTGGATGTTGCTGAGAGTAACATACTAATCACTATTAGTTTACTGCAAATGGGATACAGTCCGCTGGGAATATGCTCTTCCATGGTATCTGAGGTAAGTAAAATGCTTTTAAATGTATATGGTGTTTGTGCTTGCAGGTGAGAGTGTGTTTATGTGAAATAGTTTGTGTATAAGTGTGAATTTGTGTGTTTATGTAAGTATGCGTGCGTGAGTGAAAGTGGAGGTCCAAGGGCGCATGATGTCACTTCCGCTACTTCTGGCATTTTGGTCAATTGACGTCCATGGAGGAGACAAGAATGGGGTAGTTTAATGGGCAGCTGAGAGAGGCTTACTGTATGAGTTTCTGTCTATGCTTGAGAACTATTTATTGAGAGCTAATGATGCTTTTGGATTAATCAAATACTTAATTTAATAGTTGTGCTTTCCACTTGAATATTTGTATTCACCATTTGACCTAGGGATTTTACAATGGCAAATCTAATAGTGGTAATGGGATTTGGGTTGCACTGCTACTGTCTTTTGCGCTGTGTTCTGCCAATGAGCAGTAGGCAGGAACAGGCAACATGCACTCCAACCCATGCTAGAAAAGTTGGCACGCTCACTGACTTTCTGTTTGTGTTGCTATTCAAAAACTGATATGCTTCTGATGAGATACAAAGATGGGGTGTGTAAATAAACAGGAACATTTGGATCATTGTTGTTGCCATCTACTGCCCTATTTCCATCTTCACCCCAACCATTGTTTTATAGCCTGATGTAATCCATCTTGTGCCATGTGAAGGTCTTAGTTGTTTAAAAATATCTAAAAGCAGGCTTAACGTTTGATTTATCCTTTTAACTGAACATATGCTCTCTCCTGGTTACTGGAGTATAAAGCAGAATATTTCCTTGATCCTGTAAAGCAACACTGTTGGGCATCACATTTTGACCTATAACTAGTGCTCACTACCTTTCCAAGGCATCACCTATTTGTCACCCTTTCTCTGGGGACTGTTTGTTCCACATAATACTAAACCATAATTAATTAACACCGACATTTGAGTAACTGAGTTACACTCATTTGCTCAAATCACTTTTTGAATCAGGTCCTCACTGTTTAGCCACAGTCAGAAACATTTTTAGCAACAGCTTGTCTGGAGTACTTTCTCTGAGCTCCTTCTTCAAGCCTGCCCTCCTTTTTACTGGAGCAGTCTCCCTACTAGCTGTAAGTCAGAAGTACACAATAAAAATGAGTTACCTCTTTGAACTCTGGCCTGGATCCTTAAAGGGGTGATAAATCCTTTTTTTTAGCTTAGGTAGAATTTATTTGACCACCAAGGGCAATGTTAAACTAGTACAATGCACAATCCTGGAGTCACCTTGGGCACCCCAATCAGGTGCACCCACTAAAGACTGTGTCCATAGACCATCTTCTCAAAAAACGGAGCTGTCTCCAGGAGACTGCTTTGATTTTTTAAAGGCGGCGCAGGTATCCCCAGAATTCATGTGCAACATGTGGGATCCCTGAGAGATTACTATAAAACATCTGCTCACTCCAAAGATGCCCACCGTGGGGGCACAAGGTGTGGTCCGTTTAAGTGGTCACATTAGAGTGCCTCCTGAGAACCTGATTGCCCCTGCATTAGTAATCGGCAATGGCATTTCCTCCTTTGCATGGGCTATGACCCACTAAGATCATGCAGATGTAGTTACAGAAGTGATGATTGAAAATATATGCCAGCCTCTTATGTAATTCAGAGGTGTCCCAAGGGTGGACAAAATGGACACAAAAGCCCATTGCATCCTACTGCACGCTTTGGGAATATTATGCACAGGAACCCACTAGCCATCAGAAAAGAGTAAAATAATGAACTGTCTCTCCTCTCCCTCTCCACCACAGGTATTTGCCTTGTCTACTGATATCATTCATAAGAATAGAATAAAAAAAGATGGTGCAATTGGTGAGCTAGAGATTAATTTATTTTTAAACTCAGATGAGAAGATGTGCCCGACCCTTTAGACCTGGAAACAATTCCTCCATGCCTAATAATATTTATTAAGAAGTGTAGATACTTTAACTATAAATGTAATTGGTGGAAATTTATAGTTTCATCTATCTAGGGACTTATTTAGAGAGCATGCTACGCAGTGTGGAAACCTGGCCACAGATCCCTGTCAACAGGCCTTGTTTTCATTATATTGTGCTTGTGGGCCACGTACAGTAGTCTGTATTCCATGGTTATTATTAATTTTAACTAGGTTAATTGATTTTATTGATCGTATGGGCCCTGTAAGGACACTAAATATTATTTCCCATTTATTGATTATTTTTCTGACTATTGTTATTTTTAATTAATTTAATAGATTTTTGTCAGACTACCTGTGGCTCCCATGGGAGTCCCCTAGATGGACACCAGGTATTTATTGTCTATGTAGCTTTTCACTGAGGTTTGTCTAATTCGTGCCTGGTCTAGGAAAATGATTGAAAATCCTTTCAACCCCCTGGGTTTGGGGTGAGAAGTTGTAAGATAAGGCTGATTTAGAGTCAGGGCTCAGCTTTAGTTTAGTTCTGGTTATGGATAATTTAGGTTAACAGGCTCGGTGGAGCCTGCCAATGTCATTGCTGCAGATGGGAAATATGAATAGGGACCAACTCCTTACGACCAGCAACCAGACCACTTGATCATGAACCTCAACAGCCATCTCTTGATCCAGAAGAAGGAGAACCTCTTAAACAAGGGTATAAGCTTTACACCAACTCATTGAGGGGGCGACTTAATGATCAATATAGAAATGGCCCATGTTTTCAGAAAGATCATGCTCGAATCCTGTTTTGGAACAGAGGACACAACAGGTGAAACCAGAGATGAGAAACTGGACTCAAGAGGAAGGCCTTGTTCAATCCACCTCTTCACTCCATACCCCCTGAAATATTAACTTTTGAAAAAGCAGTATTTTAATTATTTCAAAAGACTCAAGGGACAAGCTACAACCCATTTTTTCAACCTCTCGCAACATGAGATGTAGATTGCTCTTTTAATCAAGTTCTTATTCCTCTTTTCCATGACCCGTTGGACCAAAACCCGCCCAACACTTTCCCTGTACTCATATTGGACCACCCTATATTTTAAGTACTGAGAGGCTATCTTTTCCCACAGATGTCGCTCCAACCTTCACTAGAACCCCAAATTCATAGAGCGTACACGTGTGCCTCATTAACAGTTTGGTCCCTGATTGCCAGAGAATATTCAATTCATCCTCAGAGAACTGTGCTTGCACTCGGAAGACCGCCCCATTTTGATTCTGATTGCACTGCCAAAATAAACTGAAGAGAAATACCACAAACAAATGCCTTCATTGCATCCCAAATAATATGTGGAGTGGCAGAGTTGTTATTAGTAAGAATACCTTAATTTAAGGAATCCTGCATCCAATAAATGTAAGCATGATTAGTAAACAAAGATCAAGGAATAAAAATGTCCGCCTTGCCTTTCTAACATTTAGGAGATACATGTTAAGAAGGACTGGGTTGTGATCTGACATAATCTTGGGGCACACCTCCATAGCGGCATGTTCCATCAGCCACCAGCTACAAAAGATTAGATCAATCCATGAGTAATGTCTGTTTGGCGCTAAGAAGAAATTATATCCCAGAGACCTTGGATAGAGACCACGCCAAAGATTAGTCAAAAGATGAACACACTCCAGACCTTGGATGGCAGCCCTAGTCTTAATCATTTGGGCTGGGTTGCCGAATTAGTAGTATTGATAGCGTAACTCATGATGCAATTTAAGTCCCTAAGGAGCACCAGGTCATCAACATCAACATTAGGGCCATAGATAGCAACTACTGTAAGATGCCTCACCAAGATGTCCAAATGAGCAGTAGCCCACCTACCCTTAGAATCAGATGCGATTCTCTGTACTGTATATTCCAACCCCTTAGAAAAAAGTATTGCCCCCAAACCCTATATGGAGATTGATTGTCTAATGCAAGAAACAAGATCAAGCCCTAGCTGCTGGAGCAGTGACTGGTTCTTGTATGCCAAATGAGTCTCTGTAAGACATACAATATGAGACTTGTATAATAAAATCTCCTCTTTTACCAGCTGTCACTTAAGAGGGTGATTGAGGCCTGCAACATTCCAACACATAATCCTTCAATGTGATATGTCAACAGACTAGATCCACAAAACTAAAGACTCTGAGCTGATGCATGTGTGTTATATACAGACATACTCATGATTGTAATAAAAACAACACCTCCTCACCACATCACCCACCCAGCTACCCAGCTGTTCCAAAACCTCAAAGATCAACGATTTTAGAAACAACTAAGAGCAAGCGACACACCCACCCTCGACCAGGGGAAAAAGCATCCCACCATCCAGCTGTGAGGAACCTCGAACAGCCACAGTGTGGCCCCCACCCATCTACAATGCCCCCCATTCCAATGCCCGACCATGAATAATTCTGAGCAAATGACAGAAATTAAGAAATGAAGCATAGCCGCTATGGGCAGGACTGACTGATATTAAAAATAACCGTAAGCTAGCCGTCAACAAGTATCCAGATACAAAAGATGGCAACAGTTGCTGAAGAATTAGTGCTTGTTCCCCTCATCCTACCAAAGCTTGAGCATTTTTGTGGCCTCAAGTTCTGTGTGAGAAAATTTAACATGGCCATCCCTGAGGATCTGCAGTCGAGCAGGCTCTTGCAAAAACACCTGAGCACTGGCCGTTTTGAAGGGATCAATCAGTTTGTACAGTTGCCAGCACCTATCCATTGTGGACTTACAGAAAACAGAGCGGACATAGAAAGGTATTGAATCCACAATAACAGGATGCTGGCTGGGCCTTGTAGAAGACTGCCTGTCGGCACAGAAAATTGCCAGTATAAATTAAAAAACTATGGGGTCACCCTTTATCTGAAGTGGCACTGCCCCACTGGATTGGAAGGCGATGGCCCTTTTGTATTTGACAACCCAAGTCTAAATCTGATAGCTGGGGGAAAGCCTTGCCAAATAGTTGAATTATAAATTAACGAGGATCCTCCCCTTCACTGACCTCTGTGATTCCAAACACTTTTAGGTTGCTCTGTCTCTGATGATTCTCTAAATCTTCAACCTTGTCTTGTAACTGTGAGAGGCCACCCTCATGATCTCGGACTGAATGAGCAGAAGCCGATGCACCATCTTCTCTATTGGCCGCTTGCTGCTGAAGATCCAGAACCTGTGTTGTGAGAGTAGAAACTTTTATCAGACTGCTGAAGCTGTGCGCTATCACTCCTCACCTGGGCATAGTGTTGCTCTCGCTCTGCTCACTGTACCTGCATAAGTAGGATGATTGTGGCCAAGGTTGGTTCAGAAGTAGCAAGATGAGAAGATACTGAGAGCCCTCCATCCACATTCGATGGCCACCTGACTTTACCCTAGATGAGTCAGTTACCTTATCAGAGGACATCGTAGACGAGGGAGTGCTGTGTTCATTCATAGTTTGAGGCAAATTCAGACGATGGTCAGGCGAAGCTATAAAAGGTTTTGAGGGTTTAGAGTCCAACTTCGCCTTGACCCATAGCTGTAACGGGCAAGCGGGTGGGGAGCTGCTGCGCAGATTTGTTCTTTTTAGCCCACACCCTCTTCTTACCACTGAAGGCCCTCAATTCAGGAGATTCCTTGGTCACAGCAGCCTGTGATGACTGAAGTGATGGCACAGTAAAGCAATGTTCAGTAGAATGTCCAGTTGCTTCCTTTCACCCATATGAAACCAATTACAATTGTTCAAGCTGAGGAAGAGTGCACAGCTTCTACCTCGGAGTGAGCCACCTCCGTTATTGCTGGTGCTGCACACTGGTGAGAGTCCTGTGCCTCCCCAGCAGTATCTAAACCATTCTCCTTAACAAGAACCTGTGCTTGACCATATAACTGAGCATTAGTGTCGACATCAGGAGTGGACAGTGGAGAAGGCAGGAAGTGGTATGCTGTCAACAGGCAGGGTAGCAACAATGTTACCTGTGGGCAACATCCTCAGAGCAGCCTTCTTCGTTGAAGATACATTGTTGCAGAGTGTCAGTTGACTGACAACCAGGTTAGAGGATGAAGTGAGCGCCAGCGAAGAAACAGGAGTTGTAGGGTTGAGATTATCCATTTCAAGGGCCACCTCATCGCATATCTCAAGGCACATGGCATCAGCTGAAGATATTGGAGGAGACAAGGGTGATGAGGATGAAGAGGCAACCCTGGCGAGCTCCACAGTGATTAAAGATGAGGCAGATGCCAGCAACCTTGCCACATGCCAGCTAATCACAGTGTTGACAGCAGAGTCAGGAGGTTTCGCCGCCTTTTGCTGCAGTGAGATTCTGCTACTGCAGGCTGGGCTGCCCACCAGGCGGGGGCTGTCCCCCTGCGAATGATGACAGTCTTCATGGGCACCATGGCAGCCCAGAAAAGGGCATGGGGAACAAGGAGTGGGCCGCAGCAGACAGACGGATAGCCACAAGTGCAGTGTAACATAATAAGCGGCATCAGCTACCAGTAAGAAAAAAATGCTTCAGCCACACTGAACAAGCAACTGCGAAGATACGTGGCTCATGGTGAAAAGTCCCTCTAATTAAATTGATCTTTGCACAGCCACTGAGTTACTGCCACAGTGACTCTGGCTTCTCCTGCTTCTCCAGAGATCTGGCTGCCACTTTGCCACTTGTAAGAAGAAGAAGAGGACTGACAAGGGATATTGTAGCGTACAGGGGTATTATAGCAGACGGCCAACCAGTCAGGATGATAGCAGCAAGGATGACCACAAAAGTAGCCACAGCATTGTAGTAGCAGCAGGGCCCAGGAAGTCAGAGCCGGGGAGGAGCACACACGGCAAGTCAGCCCGCCACCACCTTTATCCCGGCCCTCGAGATGGAGATTGCCATGAACCTGGGCTAAGATCCAAACATCACAACATCACTATAAAGCAAGAAGACAAAGGTGAGGCCATCGTCATTTTGGAAACCACCACCTATCACACTGAATGTCTCTGACAATTGGCAGACTGACCTTTACAACAAGACCTATTAGTAGATTAAAGAACTAGATTAAACAGCTGGTGAGAAAAGAAAGGATGCTGAATGGATAACCAGTGAAGAAGTTAATTTTCGACTGACTAAGTAGTCTATAACTCCTTACTTTAATGCATTACCTAAAACAGACAAACATCAACACCACCCACCAGGAAGACCTTTAATGTTGGGACCTGAATCCCTACTAGAACTCTTGTGGTGATTTACTGACTGTATCCTCCAGTCTGACACTCCTACCACAATTGAGACCCTTCTTTGAAACCACACACAATTTAATGACACTTTTCCCTTTCATCTTGGAATGTTCAAGGATGGCAGTGAAAGAGAACCTTTTTCAGTTTAAAACCCACCTATTTTTACAAGTCTCTGTGACTTCCATCAACAGCACATACAATCAAAGCAGTCCTAATCTATACATGCCTCAATTTGAACCGTCTCATATATACCACCATGACATAATTGTGTGAGAAGTGTAATCCAGCATTGGTGCAATATTCTTAGTGCAAGATGCGACCCAGCACTCAGAACGGGTCTGAGGATGTATTAGCTCAAAGAAAATAACACTAAATGCTACAGGACATGAACAGCAGTATCAGGAGTCACTTGATCACTCTTAGGTTGTTCTTCATGTGCTTCTGGGATAATCTTTGCCCCAAATTACTATTCATTTCTAAAGTTGGCATGATATTGTAATTTGGTAATTTTGCATCACCAGAGTATTGTCATTACTCTGGCCCAATTTAAATTTCTCCCATGCCTAGGCGGTATTGAACAGAGTAAGAAGTCAGCAGATGGCCCCCTCATTTTTCTTCATTATGGTTCATCACCTTGAAAGGAAAAAATGTTGTAACCATTGCCAATGCTAGCTGCCCAGTGTTATCAATCATTACAAAACATGTCTGTGTTGTGCTCTATCGTGAATATCTCCATGCACAGGAGGACAGAAGAGCAATTGTAGCTGTCAGCCTAGCTTTCCATTCAAATGGTGATCATGTCTCAGTACCAAAATGCACCAACAAAATATGTCATCTGAACCTTGATGAGGGTTGTTGGAACATACTAGTTACATAATGAAGCAATTGTAAAATCGGAAGTAAAGTAAAAGAATGAAGGATACACCAATGACATGCATAAGGGAAGAGGTTGGGATGAAAGGAACATTACAATACACATCTGTCTGTCACACACATCATATAACAGTACAGAGACCACTGTGTGTATACATGAAACAGCAACAGTAACAGCAAAGAGGAAAAGGAGGATGTTTGGAAGGCGGTGCAAGGTTTAGAGTTGAAACAGTCAACCAGGCTCTATGATCTGTAAGACATTGACCACATGTGCTTCAGTGCCCTCATGTAACAAGGCATTTCAAACTGCATGGTCATGGGAAGAGAGGATGTGGTACTAGTAGTGACGCCCAACTTAGGATCACGTGTGTCATCTTGCTGTGTGGAACACAATGTCATGAAATGTGAACCCCAAAAAGAGAAACAGGAGACTATGGGGGTGATTCTCACCCTGGCGGGTGGCGGAGGCCGCCCGCCAGAGTTCCCCCCTCCAAAATACCGCTCCACGGTCGCAAGACCGCTGAGGGTATTTTGGGTTTTGCACTGGGCTGGCGGGCGACTGCCAAAAGGCCGCCCGCCAGCCCAGTGCAAAACGGCCTTCCCACTAGGACACCGGCTCAGAATTGAGCCGGCGGAGTGGGAAGGTGCGACGGGTGCAGTGGCACCCGTCGCGTATTTCAGTGTCTGCAAAGCAGACACTGAAATACAAAGTGGGGCCCTCTTACGGGGGCCCCACGACACCCCATATCGCCATCCTGTTCCTGGCGGCAGAGCTGCCAGGAACAGGATGGCGGTATGGGGTGTCAGAATCCCCATGGCGGCGCAGCGAGCTGCGCCGCCATGGAGGATTCTACAGGGCAGCGGAAAACCGGCGGGAGACTGCCGGTTTTCCCTTTCTGACCGCGGCTGAACCGCCGCGGTCAGAATGCCCTGCGGGGCACCGCCAGCTTGTTGGCGGTGCTCCTGCCAACCCTGGCCCCGGCGGTCCATGACCGCCGGGGCCAGAATGACCCCCTATATTTATCCACAACATTTGACATTAAGGAAGAAAACAATAGGATATTGCTAGCATTGCCATGTCTGTGGTATACTCACCTGTCCTAGTTAGAAGTCACCCACATCATCGCCAGCTCTTAGCCGCCACCCACCTCACACCACTGTTCTAAAGGGGCACATTTGATGTCCTACTTTCAAAGTTTACATCTCACAGAAAGGCTGTATTTGATGTCCTAAATTCTAAGTTTGTGTCTCGCAGATAGGAAAGCCTTCCTCCTAGCATTGATTTCCACTGAGAAATCTGTGACAATCTGAACTTTTTGACCTACTAAGTAAACGGTGCATGCTTACTTACCACCAGGTGAATACGTTGGGCTTATTCCTGTCAGAGGAAACAAGCAATGATTGGTCAGGACTTTTTGCGTCTCTATTTATTCATATTTTTGTCCTGATTTTATGAGCACTCAGCAGATCCAAAGAGAGGGAAGTGCTGATGAAGCCTGTAAACCAAAGGAGAAGTCCCATCAGAAAACCTTTCACATCATTGATCTCGGGGAGCTCATAACATATAACATTGTTGCATTAAGCTTGGTTCCCAAGATCGCTCACTTTATGCTTAAGATACCAACCAGACACTAAGGCCCCAGGAATCTTCTCTTTCCAGTTGATCTTTGATCATAGTCATCCTTCTCTCTATCTACTCCACCTTACTATGAAAGGATTCAATTTCTTCCTATAGAATCTTTATTTCCATTATAAGATTGGTCATCTTCGCATACATGGAACCCAGCCAGGCCCCTACTGTAGTGATTTTCTAGAGGATGGCTTCTGTGGAGACTTCTTGCGCTGCTGGGATGCCCATCTTCTTAACTTCTCCTACTACTCAGTGAAGAGCAGTTATTGGCAGACCTTGCCAGTGGTCACCGCAGGAGGGCTGTTCAGCTATATAGAGCAATACCCTCAAGTTAGATGAGAAGGTAAAGAGGCACGTGGTTGGGTAAGAGTGGAAGAGACCCATCCAACAAAGAAGGGTTATCACGTATAACCACTGTTGTGTGGGGATGTTTTTTTCAGCCACCTCTCACCAATCCTTAATCCTTCATGTGCCCCTACACTTGTGAGATGGTCAGATTGAGTCCACTGTCCTCATTTGTGGAGTGTGGCCCCACAAAACCTCTGAAATGCCTCCTTAGTTCCCCCTCCCTGCGTGCTTTCAGATGTTGAAAAAGAGCATAGATGTATCCTGGAGAACTCGTACAAGTCCAGAGAAAAGCATGACAGATATAGTGCCAAGTCTTTATTGATAGGTAGGCAATATGTTATGATGAGCTTTTTATAGTGTATGCCAGCATGGGCTCCCCAGTCATGGAACTCCAATGTGTGAATGGTGTAAGGCCCTTATTGTGGGGAATGCCTCATCTCCATCCAATAGGAGAGGTCTGAACCAATGAAGAAAGCATGAACATATTTCCCACCAACAGCCTCCCAGTTCTGAGATTTAAAAAAACAGAGTGAAGAGAGGATGGCCTCCCAGTCCTGCTATGTTATCACTAGGGCAGCATGTGCTGGATCATGCTTGTGTGACCCCTGTTCCGGTGCATGGGGAGGTTCTTGTGACCTGCCTGCAGTGAGGCCAATGGTGTCCTCTGCTCACCTCGGAGTCAGATATAGGTGCATAGCGTGGCTGCCTGTGCCTTGGTGAGGGTGGTGGCCCGATGCATGGCTCTGATCAGGGAAGTGTGGCACCCTTGCTCTTGTCCTCACAATTAGCAAACAAGCCTCAACAGGTCAGAGGCATCTTAAATGTGAGCCTCTGAGGCTCATTGATTCTATCCCCACAGGAAAGTTCTGCATGATGACTACCTGATTTATGGGTCTCACATCTACCCTCCGAAGCTGTCATCTTTCTCTGTGGCATAACTCTACTCCATACCCTTTTTTTTATTATATAATTTTCCTTGTCTCAACAGTTCAATGACTCAATGGTGATATAGGCTTATTACTTCTAACATGCTTTGGTAGGGGCGACAGGCATCACTTTAGATGCTATACATAACTGTGGGGTCGGTGTGTTCTAGGCAAGTAGGTCATTGTTGTTCTTTTTGCAAGACTAAGGGTGTGTATGAAAGCTGAGATAAAGCTGGGCATGTTGAGTGAAAGTCTGACCAGGACAGTATGTACTCAGGGTAAAAGTACAGGTGATACAAAACATCCAGGCCCATATTTATACTTTTTGACGCTAAACTGCGCTAACGCAGTTTAGCGTCAAAAAATTTAGCGCCGTCTAACGCCATTCTGAAGCGCCATGCGGGCGCCGTATTTATGGAATGGCGTTAGCCGGCGCAAGCAGACCGGCGCTGCCTGGTTTGCGTGGAAAAAAACCACGTAGACCAGGCAGCGCCGGCGTTGGGAAAAAATGACGTTAGGGCGTCTTAAAATGGGGCAAGTCAGGTTGAGGCAAAAAAATCGCCTCAACCCGATTTGCGCCATTTTTTTACGACGCCCAGACGCCATTTCATGACTCCTGTCTTAGTAAAGACAGGAGTCATGCCCCCTTGCCCAATGGCCATGCCCAGGGGACTTGTGTCCCCTGGGCATGGTCATTGGGCATAGTGGCATGTAGGGGGGCACAAATAAGGCCCCCCTATGCCACCCAAAAAAAAGTAAAAAAATATAAAAAATAATACTTACCTGAACTTACCTGAATGTCCCTGGGGTGGGTCCCTCCATCCTTGGGTGTCCTCCTGGGGTGGGCAGGGGTGGCAGGGGGGGTCCCTGGGGGCAGGGGAGGGCACCTGTGGGCTCATTTTGAGCCCACAGGCCCCTTAACGCCTACCCTGACCCAGGCGTTAAATAGTGGCGCAAATGCGGGGTTTTTTGACCCGCCAACTCCCGGGCGTGATTTTTGCCCGGGAGTATAAATACGACGCATTTGGGTCGCCGTCATTTTTTTAGACGGGAACGCCTTCCTTGCATCTCATTAACGCAAGGAAGGCGTTCACGCAAAAAAATGACGCTATTTGCCAATACTTTGGCGCTAGACGCGTCTAACGCCAAAGTATAAATATGGCGTTAGTTTTGCGCCGAATTTGCGTCGAAAAAAACGACGCAAATTCGGCGCAAACGGAGTATAAATACGGGCCCCAGTCCTCAACAGAGTGAACGTGTTGTTGTGCAACACTAACCAGGAGTGAGATGAAATGAAGCACAGAACATTTGCTTAATATCTATAGAGAACCATTCTCCATCTGTTATTATTGCAGGATTTACATCTAGTGGGCATGGAATTTCAATTTGTGAGAGAACATAGCTATATTCTGTTAGCACATGCAGGATTTATGACAGGCTTCTCAGGGGCGCCACTTTAGTCTAGGAGGTTCTGTTCCTCAACAGAATCTGAATAATCCTCATTATGTTGTACGCCATGCTGTCCTGGTGACCTCAAGCTATATTACTGATGTGTATGTGTGTATGCACCTCCAAAACTGCTGGCTTAGGTTCTGATGGATATAGTTTCTGTGTTGGTAGAGGGGCTAAATTTTATGTTGTTGATCAGGAGTGACATCATTGATGTTATAAATCTGAGACTGGAGAGATCCACAGCCCAGGCAAATCAGAATGTCCACAGTATTTGCAAGATTTGTGGAACCCATGGGACTGGAAGTTATCTAGAGGAGAGTACACAGGACAGACCAGCAATCCTTGTTCCTATCAGTTGCACATGGTGCTGTGTCCAGGGCAGACAAGCTATTAATGCCCATCCTGCCCCCACTACATGATTCTCTCACAGAAATTGGCGTGGGGAATCTCTGATCACTCTTCAATTTTTCTAATGCTAAGAGTTCCCACTGGTGCTAGATTGGAGAGGTGGAGATTAGATGTAGGGGAACTTACCTACAGGTTCATGGTGCAACATGTTACCACTGTCACTAAATAGCTTTCAACAAAAATAGGGGGTCAGTAGAGTTTGGAGTGACATTCTGGAAGGCCTATAATGTGGTGATAGAGGTGAGGCTACCATATAGATTTTATTTTAAAAGTAAAATGCATCCTCATTCTTTGAGGATCTGTGAAAATTGATCAAGATAGCTGAGCGGTAGGTGCTGGGAAGCACTGTCATGATGGTCTGTAGGAGGATTGCAGTTGCAGGATGATTAGAGGGAACATCTTCAGACATTAACCAAGACAGAATTTCGGGGGAGAGTGGTTAGAAATTAATCTATGAGTCAGGTAAGAAGACGGAATGGCTTCTTACCTGACCAGAAGCCATCCAGTAAAACAGATATTAACTAGATGTATAGGAACCAATATTGATAATCAGTACCAGATCACTAGGGTATAGGAAGACCAGGGGTGTGTGAAACTTGTGTGATTTGCTGTAGCATATTTATGCAAAATTATATAATGCAAAATGAGTCGACCTCAAAACATTACTTGAACAGTCTGTTCGGATAAAAACTCAACTGGAAAATGTAATTTTGAGATGATTTCTGGTCCCTCACATTCACAACACTGCAGCCTACATGATTTGAAGTTTCCTGCTAAACAATTGACAGAATGATACAACTCGCTTTAAGATCTCTCCCTGAAACTAGTGATGTAGCGTAATAGTGCAATCTCAGTAATTCGACATACATTTCTTTACATAAAATTCCCAAATGTATACCAATTACACCGGCGTGATTAAAATTTTGCCCAGGCCTTATGAAGATAAGTCAACCGTGTTTAGGGATTACTATGTACAGCTGTACTCATCAGGGTTGCAAATGACAAGCCATATAAATGAACAGTTCTTGTATGGCTTCATTCTCACAGTCTCTCAGAAGCTGAGAGTCTACTGCTAGAACAGGATTTGGAGGTGGAGAAAAACACATTGGTGGTGTTGCAACTACACTCAGGATCTGGGGCCAAAAAGCATGCAAGTGGATGTACATAAAGGTCTTCAAAAAATCTGCTGTCCGGAGCTGCTTTTGTTTGTAGCAACAAAAAGGAGAGCTCACTGCCACCATACTTGTGCCATGAAACTATTACTTTGTTCCACCATACAGGGAAGCCAACCAAACTCTGTTTATCATGCAGATTAATTTCTCTAATACATTTTTGGAACAAAATCTTTGCAAAGCTCTTAGTCAATCACCTTGCCTCACACATTCAGACTCTAAAATACCCTGCTTAATCACGTTTTATTCCCCAAAGGTCCACAAGGTAAAATCGGAAATCCCTACAAAACTGTGTGGATTATGTCAAGATTATTGGGGGACCTCTGGCTGGTTAGTCCCTGGACGCACAGAAAATATTCAACTTCATAGCATGGTGCTTCCTTTTGCAGTCCTGTAGCAAATCGGCGTTAGGCCAATTATTAGGGCATGGGTTGCCTTATTTTATGCTAAACCAACAGATACAATAGCTGTTAGGGACTGCCAATAAGGAAATTTCCAACATATAGATGGAATTAACAGGGATGCTCCTATTGCCAAACTATTCACATTAGCAATAGAACTTCTGGAGAGCTGAGTCCAGCAAAATACACAGATCAAGGTTTTTGTAGGCAGGATGGAGTGAAAGACTTGCTCTATAAAGGACAGTTCTATCTTTTTATCTGAGGAGACTCCTCAGTTGTAAAGATACTACTAGTAAAAACCTTTAGAATACAAACAATCATACACTTGCAAAAAAGGGTACGTTTACCTTTGTGAATCAAGCCCAAAGTGTTTTGACCTCAGGAAGACTGGTTGATTGAGATCAACAGGCTTGCTCGTTCTGGGTTCTTACACTTATTGTACTAGTTCTATGGAAGATGAGTTTCGGGTACTCTTTCCAGGGCCAAAACCACTGCTAATAACTTTGGAGGTAAACCGTGAAGGACATAGGGTGGGTGGGGAAGGTCACTAGGGAGACACTGTGCAGTTGAGAGACACTGGTGGGAATGGAGGAACCAGAAGGTTTTGGGTGGTTGATTTGATAGTATCTCCAAACTGAGACACCTGTGTGACACCAAGGGACTGAAATCCTTTATGACACTGCAAGATAAGTTTGAGTTAGCCATTTCTGAACATTATAGCTACCCCCGACAGAAACACTGCTTCAGGGGGCAGGGAAGAGATTGGGAAGAGCTGCGGGATCTCTCCCCACTGGAAGGAAGAATACTGTTGGTTAACTTGGATAGGGGAGCGGTACTCAACATATATTGAATGATTATCAGCCGGACAGATATCCTTAGAGGGAAATAGGAGGAACACTTAGGTCTGTGATTACACCAACAGGGATGAAGCCTTTGTATATCCGAGAGTGGTAGCAATTCAGTCTTTTTTCCAACGAATTCAACTCAAAATACTATATAGGATCTACCACCATATGGCCTGCTCACATCATATGAGGCTTGAGATTGACCCCACCCATGTGAGATGTTCAGTGGCACCAGGAGCCTTCCTGACACAGCTTGGAAGTGATCTGCTATACAGCACCACGGCCAAAACTGCACTCAAAACTGCTGGAGGATATGAAGGGGAACTTCATCCAAAAAAGTCCAAAAAAGATGCTACCTGCAATAGGAGGGAACTAAGACTGACCTGCAGAAAACTGGTATTATATATTATGGATCTAATCGTCGCCCAAGAGATATTCCCAGGCAAGGGCTAAATGACATAGCCCCTGAGTTGCTTTCCTGGAGAAGTGGAATGGATTGGTGTATGCCACAGAGAAGTCATTAAACATACAAAAGGTGCCCAAAGAAACTATAAAAAGGTATGAAGGTGTTGGGAGGAAGAGTAATGTGACTTGTGTATTTTTACGGCCTACGGTGTAGATCCCCAGGAGAATGTAACACAACTATGAATCTATTTGTAAGTTCGTCTGCTTCATTGTTTGGCAAAGCTCAGGTGGGGTCTCCCACAGAAGAGACATTTCAGAGGGCTCTGCACGGATGATGCATTGTTTTATGTTTTTATTATTGCCTTTATTTCTTCTTCATGTGTTGTTTGCATGTATTTATTCTTTGCATGTTATTTGTATGTAAGGAAAGAAAATATTTAAAAATAAACACAAAAAGAGAAAGCGAAAGGAAACATATTGTTGCTATGGTAAAACAGCAGTGGCACTGCAAAATAAAATAAGGTTTAATAGCACACAAGTTACAAATATGGAATAGTGACCCAATTAGTGCCTTCGTGCACATTTCTCAGGGTAATAATAAAGCCACCTCTTTGATATATTTATATAGTCCGGCTGAACAGTAAATGAAAGTTACAAACTGAAAAGTTCAGCGCATCCCGTAATAACCTAAAAATCTGGACATTTTAGAAGACTCCTTTCTGTTATAAAAGGCTTTTCCATTGAAGTCTCAAAGTTCCTGTCTTTTTGCCGTAGATAACAATGAAATTGTGAGATGCATGCCTAGCAGCTCACCGTTTCTCTTCCAGCAATGTCTGCGCATTCCTGAGCCCTTGCTCACGGCTCTTCCTTCCCAGCGGACCTTGCGGCCTGACTTTCCCAAAGAAGATATTAATACCACCGACCATTATAACCCAGTTATTTTGATGGAAGCCTGGGAGGAAGTTACTTGGCATTAATTGGTCTCTGGTGATCTGCAGGTCTCCGTTTAGTTTGTTGTTCTTACTCACATAACCAGCAATGAAGTGGAAAAGCTGAGGAAGTAGCGGTGATTGTCTTGAACGAGCGCTTTTTCAGTGTCTGTTTTTGCAATGAGCCCCGCTTCCTCTTTTAATTACTTCAACACGTGGAGGAGCCGGTGCAGAGGCACACGCACGCACACACTTTGTCAACTAAGCTACATCAGCTCTGTTCAGCACCTGCGCGCGTGCCAGGTGATTAAATGTTCTCTTCTCTTCCCTGGATCGTGCACGAGTCAAAAAACGTTCGTATCGTTAACGCTCGAGGCTCATGTATGCGCCTCATCTCTACTAACGCAAAAAGAACTGATGATGTACTGAATGCTGAACAATGCAAACATTCACCCTCAGTCACAAAAATCTGGGTTTTATCCATCGTCCATCATCTGTTGTTTTTGCAGTTGTGGCTTCGAGTGGGAAGGGTATATAACCAGACCTGTGCCCCTTGCTTGCAATGCCACCCGATTCAAGCTAGCCTGGCTGATGAAGGGTAATACCCTGAAACTGATCCCAGGATGCTTGTTTCTGCTTCAGGGAGGACCTGGCCTAGCAGTTTGGGCGGGACTGTTCCCATGGGGAACAGGGTTAAGACTGATTTGCATATGGTTGGGTCCAAACTGAAATGGCATGGCAAGCAAAAAGACTGATGGATTAAACCCAAATCTGTGACTGGGGGTGAATGTTTGATTTGCTCTGCATTCTGTCCCTCATCTGTTGTTTTTGCCTTCATCTCTACTGACAGCGGTTCAAAGCACTGTAGTACTGGGTAAAATATTCTGCCTTCTAAATGTTTGTTTCTTTAATAAAATGAGGACGAATTCGCAGCCTTTAGGAATACATTATGTGCCTCTCTGGAAAAGGATATTCTGAAACGTTGTTTCTTGTTTGTGTTTTTTCCTTATTTGTTGGCAGTTGGTGTGCGCTATTCCACGGTGTGACCTCTGCGTGCCCCATATGTGTTAAGAGGACAGACTGAGTGAGGCCAGTGATGAATGGTGCAGACACTTAAAGAATCGTACATTTCTTCATTGACATTGGAGGCTTGTATTTACTAGATGTACAAATACCTAACGGTTTCAGTTGATATAGACAGTGTGAGATAGGAGGCAGGGCCACTAATGCCTAGCGTGACGATGAGCCTCAAACACTATCGTCCTCATTAGAGGAGGTCGTAAAATCGAGCTAAAAAGGCAGCAAGTTGTTCAGCTGCATTTAAAAGGATTATATTTTAGAGAAATATGGTAGTATTATCAAGCAATGATACAACTTTTTTGCATGGTACACAGGTGCTTAACATATGCGGTAAAATTTGAGAAATCACCATTAGGGCTGCTCTTCACCTTCCAGGGCTTTTTACCCTTTCTTAAACATTGAAGGAGTACATTTCATCTAACCATAGATTTTGATTTATGAGACTTGAAGGCTTCTATGTACATTTCTCACTTAAAAGGCTTACAATATTAAGACCAGAGAACTAAATGTGTTTGCTCATGCTGCATACAATCCATTGTGATACCCACACAACCCATGCATCCTGCGCCTGTCTCTGTACCAGCAGTGTCAGTTGTTGGGTTACACATAGGTCGAACTTTGCATTTCTGTATGCGGACCACGCTTCTTCCAACTCTCTACCACGCTGTAACCATTAAAATATTATTACCTTGTAGCTGAGTAGACACCTCTTAAATATCTGTCACTATCGGGAAAGAGAGAGTTTTTTACACAGCCCAATCTCCTGTGCCACTGCCCAATGGATACATTAATAGGCAAAATAAGAGGGCGGGATTTCTGTTAACCCCTTTGTTGCCAGGCCTTTCCCCCCCCTCAGGTGCCAGCCCTTTTTTTGGCTATATGGGGCAGTTCGCGCTTAGGTCCTCATAAGTTTTTATCCACATAAGCTGCTCACGCCAAATTGCGTCCTTTTTTTCCAACATCCTAGGGATTCTAGAGGTACCCATAGTTTTTGAGTTGTCCTAAAGGAGACCAAGAAAGTAGCCAAAATTTCCTTTAAAAAAAAAAAAAAAGGGGACAAAGGACTGTAGAAGAAGGCTTTTGTTTTTTTCCCTGAAAATGGCATCAACAAAGGGTTTGCGGTGCTAAAGTCACCATCTTCCCAGCTTTCAGGAAGAGGCAGACATGAATCAGAAAACCACATTTTTCAACACAATTGTGGCATTTTACTGGGACATACCCCATTTTTGCTATTTTGTGTGCTTTTAACCTCCTTTCAGTGAGTGACAGAAATGGGTGTGAAACCAATGCTGGATCCCAGACAGCTAAACATTTCTGAAAAGTAGACAAAGTTTTGAATTCAGCAAGGGGTCGTTTGTGTAGATCCTACAAGGTTTTCCTACAGAAAATAACAGCTGAAATGAAAAAAATATTGAAATTGAGGTGAAAAAAAAAGCCATTTCGCTCCACGTTCACTGTAACTTTTTCCTGTGAAGTCAGATTTTCAAAAGCAATATACTGCTACGTCTACTGCACTCTTCTGGTTGCAGGGATATATAGGGCTTGTAGGTTCATCAAGACCCCTAGGTGCCCAGAGTCAATAAAGCAGCTGCACCTTGCAATGGGTTTACATTGTATACCGGGTATACAGCAATTTATTTGGTGAAAAATACATATCAAGGAAACCTCTGCATTTTCAAAATGGGCACAAGATAAGATGTTGAAAAGCAGTGGTTACTTGCGCATCTCTGAATTCCGAGGTCCCCATACTAGCATGTGAATTACAGGCATTTCTCAAATAGTCGTCTTTTTTACACACTGTCTTACATACAGTAAGGAAGGAAAAAATGTAGAGAAAGACAAGGGGCAATAACACTTGTTCTTCTATTCTGTGTTTCCCCAAGTCTCCTGATAAAAATGGTTCCTCACTTGCGTGGGTAGGCCTAATGCCCGTGACAGAAAACGCAACATGGACATATCACGTTTTGTACATTGAAATCTGATGTATTTCTTGGAAAGTGCCTAGCTGTGGATTTTGGCCTTTAGCTATGCCGGCACCTAGGGAAACCTAGCAAACCTATACAAAACTAAACACCTAGGGGAATTCAGAATGGGCTAACTTGTGGGGCTCTCACCAGGTTCTGTTACCCAGAATCCTTTGCAAACCTCAAAATTTGGCAAAAAAACACCTTTTCCTCATATTTTGGTGCAGCAAAGTTCTGGAACCTGAGGGGAGCCACAAACCTCCATCTACCCAGCATTCCCCCAGGTCTTCCAATAAAAATGGTGCCTCATTTGTGTGGGTAGGCCTAGTGCCCGCAACAGGAAATGCCCCAAAACACTATGTGGACACATCAAGACTATCAAATACAAACTCAATGTTTTTGCGGGGGTGGAGGCACCTGCGTTTTTGGTCCTGGGCTCAGCAGCCATCTAGGGAAACCTACCAAACCCAAACATTTCCGAAAACTAGCACCCCAGGGAGTCCAGGGAGGTGTGACTTGCGTGGATCCCCCAGTATTTTCTTACCCAGAATCCTCAGCAAACCTCAAATTTAGATAAAAAAAATCAAAGTTTTCCCACATTTCTACGAGGAATCAACGCACCAGCACAAATTTCCTACCATCCAACGTTCCCCTCAGTCTCCCGGTCAAAATGATACTTCACTTGTGTAGGGGGGGGCAAGTGCCTGTAACAGGGAAGAGCCAAAAACATGTTGAAAATGAAGGGGAATCAAAGGGGGTCCAAAAGGGAAGTTTGAAAAAAATAATTTTTAGGCTGACCAGTGGGGCAGAATTTTTATTGGTATAGATGCAACAATGCTGGGTAGTAGGAATTTCATGCAGATTCTGGAAAGTTCCATCACAAAAATGTCAGAAAAATGTGTGATTTCAGGAAAAGTAGGAGATTTGCAGGGCATTGTGGGTAAGAAAATGGTGCAGGTTGCATGTGAAGCACATCACCCTGGACTCACCCAGACGTTTAGTTTTCAGATGTGACTAGGTCTCGTAGATTTTTCTACATGGCAGCATCCCAAAGTCCAAAAAGTCCAGCCCTCACCATGGGGACAGTTGGGCCTAATTAAAAAAGGCAGATCTGCCCCCAAAGAGGGCTAAATGGCCTAAAATAAATTTACCCCCCCCCCAGGGAAGCGGCCCTTGCCTAAGAGGTCGCTCCCCTTCCGTAAAATTGACCTAAAAATAAAATCCCTGGTGTCTTGTGGTTTCTGACCCCCTTGGGGGCAGATTTGCCTAGTAAAAATAGGCTGATCTGCCTCTAAGGGGGGGGGGAGGGGGCAGAAATGGCCTATAGACAAGTTGCCCCCCACAGGGGAGTGACCCTTACCGAAGGGGTCCCTCACCAGGTGTAAAAAATGAAACAAACAAAATAAAATTATCCCTGGTGTCCAGAGGTTTTTGCCCCGCCCTGGGGGCAGCTCCGCCTAATTACAATAGGCCAATCTGCCCACAGGGGGTCAGAAAAGGCCTTAGAAAAATGCCCCGAGAGGAGCGACCCATGCCAAAGGGGTCGCTCCCCTTTATTGTAAAAAAAAAAAATATCCCATGTCTCTAGTGGGCATTTCTGCAGCCCGATCTTTCCTTTCCTTTGATGCCTCTCCCATCACCAGCCCATGATTGGAAGAGAAATGCAAAAGCATTTCTATTCTGATCCGCACTGGGGGGCCTCTGATGAGGTCCTCGCTGATGTCATAAGATGTCACGGGGGTCTGGAAGGGGGAACGATTCCCCTTCCAGCCATGCCCTCAGGGGGGTGCGGAGGCCCTTGAGGGGAGCACTAGAGCTTCTTCCGAGAGCCTGTGCAGGACATATTTGTTACTTCCTGGGCACCCGAGCAGTGCTGCCTAGGATATAACTGTTACCTCCAAGGCACCCAAGGGTTAAGGGAGTCGGTTGAATTATTTCCAACTCCTAACCATATCTGAAACCTATGTAATCAGTTTTTCAGATAGATGGTTTTATTCACCTTTCTCAGAGACTTCCTAAAAAAAGAAAAATCTCCTCACCTGCTCTAGGTGGCATGCTTCATCATTGGGCCTCCTTCACCAGCACCAAGTTGTGGTAAGATGGGTTCATCCTGAGCACTTTTTGGAGAAGGATGATAACGGCAGATGAAATATGGATGGATGCATGTTGAAAGGTTAAAATTGTAGTAGAGCAGGACATTTCAGTCACTTTATTCTATCACTGCTGTCCATACACAGTTAAAAATAGAAGGAGGTAGTGGAGTGAAAGCTATTAAAGTTCCCTCCTCACTATCTTTACAATAACATGTTTTCTTGTTATGTTGATTATCATTTTTGACTACGAGTAAAGTGAAACTCACTTCTTGGGCACCAATCAAGTGGGTGAAGTGATAGGATCCTGCCATTGTGAATGGCCAGAGGACCTTTCCATATTTTATTCTTGCTTTTCCGTCAAAAATGTAATTGGCAGAAGTTATGGCCCTTCCCTTGGTAACCAGAAATGTAGACATCTCCCTTTTAGGGAGTTGTGGTCATGTCTCTGAAAAGGGCACTTCATATGCAAATATGTAAAGCATTGAAGTTTTCAGAAGGGAAAATGTCCTGGAGAGGGAGGCCATTGGCTATGTAAGGTTGTGAAAACATTGGTCAAGGGATTCAAAATGACGTATGAGAGACATGGTACAAAAAAGTGAAGAGCGATTGGTAATCCATATGTGAGCATGTATTCTTCCAGCTCAACAGCAGATAATTATAATACTAGTCATGATGAGTTACTAAAGCAAATTTTCTTTGTATGTCATCTATAGTTGGAGTACTTCAAAACTAAAGTCCTGCCATCTCTAAACAACTCAAAGATAGATTTACACTACAAACTAGGGTGTACTTGCTCCACTAACTGTGGTGAAATGAGCAACCAAATAAAGAGAAACATACATCCTGAATGCTACAGGTAACTGCCACAGGCCAAACCTGCAGATAGAACGCCGCCCAAGGTCACGTTCCGTGCTAGATTGTATGAACCAATCAGACTCTTAGAGGATCAATTGTGCCAGCTCTTCTGATGACCCTCCACACTTCATCAACAGTCTTGTTGTGCAACACTTCCCATTTTATTTTCCCTGTCAACCTGTCTATTACATTACGTAGAGGACAGAACTTCCTTTGGAATGCATCTGAAAGATCTGAATGCAAGCAATGTGGTGAAAAGTGTCTATTACTTTTGCTCACCTAAGCCACTGACTGGTATTCAACCTCCTATTGTGTCAGGGAGCTAAGGCAGGGATGGTTGATTCCAATGGTAGTACTCAGCAAGGTAATAGGACAGGGAAAATACTGGGCTACTCAAAGTATATTTGTGGTCACAGAACTACGGAGGACAGGAGAGAGCTGTAAGTGAGGAGAAGGAAAGAGACAGGATACAGGCAAGAGTAAGGTTTGATCAAAGTAAGGGATGCACTGGTATATAAAGAAAAGCCCCTTAGTAGCTTAGGGAAACCATTTTGGAATGACATCAGCAGATTGCTCTTAACACAGGTCAACAGTCATACAGCAAAGTCTTAGTTGGGCCTGTCTTTATTGGCACTGTTGTACTCAGTGCAAGGTGGACTAAGACTAACAACACCGAGACAAGAACACTCAAAAAGACTTGGGCAGCACAACAGAGTTCCTTCCCTTACCTCATCAAAATGGAGATCAAGCCAAAAGTTACACTGAAACAGATATGGGATACAGCAGGCATGGGACCGAATTGAAATGGAGCAGAAAACCAGAGAGGAAAGAATTCCCAGAATACAGGGCAGACAAGACAGGAAGGAGACAGAATAAAGAAGTATGAACAGGGCTTCGGAAATCAAGAACAGGAATACTGAGGTCAACATCAGGCTTTACCAAACAGGTAGTGGGATAAATAATGCCCTGTAGGTACATGGAAACTGGAACTAGGATTCAGAACAAGGAACTTGAGGATGCACCAGACAGGCACTGGAACAAGTAATGCCGCCTGGTACACAGAATAACACAGGAATTCAGAACAGTAAATCAGGACAAGGAAAAAAAGGGAAATAGCACCAACTGAGTTAATTTGTAGTCAAAAGGCCAAGTGGAAAAAACACAGAAATTCAGGGCATCAGAGTAGAAAAAGAAAGGCAAAAATAAGGTGAGACTGAAACAAGGAAAGACAGCAAAAACACAATGTTGCACAGAGCAGCCCCAAGAAAGTGGAACACTGAAAAAAGCAGTAGAAGGAAGAAAGATGTCTTTTAGGATTTCAATGTTTTAGGGGTACAGGCAACTGGAGAAGAAACCAGGAGATCCCGGTAATGAGAGTTGAAGCATAAATTCTGAATGCAGAAGCCAGCCTTAAATCCCTCCTCAAAGCTCACAAGAACACAGGATGATTGGAACTTAGAACAGGTGTGAGCTAGCTGCAGCACAGTGCAGGTGAGAGCAGTTAAAGTTCCTCCTCCAGCTCTCTGCCTAAAGGAGTGTGCTGAAGTCCCAGGAAGCATCCAGTCAACAGAACAAAACTCCAGAGTGGAACTAGTTTATGACCATGGCAGGAATCCATGCAAGGGAACACATAGGCATGCAAGAAGTGGTAAACAGAGTTCAAAGTATAATAAGATTCACCATAAAGCTTATCTATAGCTCCCACGCTTGGTTAGGCGTGCAAGTATCATAACACATTAGGAGAGTAACCTTGGAATGGAATTTGGAGTGAATTTGATTTCCAAAATGATATGTACATTCTTTGACTGTACACTGAAATTCACCAAGGGTTCCAAACTAGTGTTCAGGATGACGGCAGGCTCACAGAAGGTCTTCAAGTAGCACCACTCAAAGGCAGAATGAAAGGATCCTGACATCTTGTGTCTAACAAAGAGCATGAAGAAGTATTGAGTTAATCAGTGTTAGACCTGACAGCCTTAGGGTGTTCATCCCCCAACTTTTTGCCTGCCTTCCTCCATTTTTCTGACCCTGCCTTTGCAAGTTTTGGGACTCTGAGCCCTTTACCACTTCTGCTAAAGTGCATATGCTCTATCCCCTAAAACATGGTAACATTGGTTCCTACCCAATTGGCATATTTAATTTACCTGTAAGTCCCTAGTAAAATGCACACGTATGTGCCCAGGGCCTGTAAACTAAATGCTACTAGTGGGTCTACAGCACTAATTGTGCCACCCCATAAGTAGCCCCTTAACCATGTCTCAGGCCTGCCATTGCAAGGCTTGTGTGTGCAGTTTCACTGTCACTTCGACTTGGAATTTAAAACTCAGTGCCAAGCCTAAAACTCCCCTTTTTCTACCTATAAGTCACCCCTAAGGTAGGCCCTAGGTAACCTATAGGGCAGGGTGCTATGTAGGTAAACGGCAGGCCGTGTTTTGCATGTCCTGGTAGTGAAAAACTCCTAAATTTGTTTTTCACTACTGTGAAGCCTGCTCCCTACCTAGACTAGCATTAGAACTGCCCACATATACTCTTAAGTGGTATATTCTGATCTGGAAGGAGTAAACATGTCTTGTTTGGTATTGCCAGACTTGTAATAGAAAATCCTGGTTACTGGTGAAGTTGGATTTAATATTACTATTTTAGAAGTGTCACTTTTAGACAGTGGGCATTTCTCTGCACTTACTGCCATTTGTGCCTTACAGACTGTCTCCAATCCACATCTGGTCTATACTGATTGACAGCTCCCCTTGTGCATTCAACCCAGACAACCATAAACACAGGACACTCAGTCACATCTGCACTCATCTGCACACTGAATGGGTCTTTTCGGCCAGGAAGGTTGGAGGGGCCTCACACTTAAATTTCCAAGGCCAGTGGCCTGCCCCCATACATAGGACTGATAACCCCCTAGAGCAGTGGTCTTCAAACTTTTTAATGCCACGCCCCCCCAGTTGAAAAAATAAAAATCATTGGGCCCCCCCTCAGAATTTTTAACAATTATTTTAGAAAAATGGCAATGTTTAAATAGGTCTAAACCTATTTAAACATTGCAGTTAAGTACTGTTACCTTTTTAAAACTGCAATAACATGCTTTTGCTTAAAACAAAGACATGTTATCTGTATAATATTTCTTTTGGCCACAGTTTGGCGCCCCCCTTGGGATCACTTGAGGCCCCCCGAGGGGGGCCCGCCCCCAGTTTGAAGACCACTGCCCTAGAGGGATCATAGCAGACAGGACTGGGCTGAAAGGTGAACTTGTACACTTCAAAACAACGCTTTGAAGTTTCCCCCACTCCAAAGGCACTTTTGGATATATAAACTGGGTCTCTGACCCCACCAAATCTGACACGTCTGGATCTACACCTGAACTTTGTCAGAGGAGCTGCTTTGCTGAGCTCTGAGAAGGTTTGCTGCCCTGCTATTGCCCTGCTGGCCTCTGACTTTGCTGGAAGGACTCTGCCTTCCCCAAAAGTGCTCTTTAAGGGCTTGGATTGAGCTTGCCTCCTGTTTTGAAGTCTCAAGGACAGCAAAGTCTTCACCCACTAGCTGTTAGCTAGTTTCTGAATTTAGCAATGCCACGAACAACTTCACCAATGCCAGCACCGATGCACCGATGCCACAGTCTGTTCCCACTTTATGAACATCGCTGCACGCAATGACCAAGGCCTGCATTGCAAGTCTGACGTTGACGCGACACCGCTTAAGTCATGCAGGGTCCTCGTGATGCCACAAAGTTGACACATCATGTCTTGACCGACTGGATCCATTGACCCCGCTGGGTCAGAAGGGACCGCAGTGCGGAACCAACGCCACACCAGCAACGCCTCTTCTTCCTGACTATGTGCAACATCTTTGTTTCTTCGTTCTCAAAAGGTACTGTACCTAGGTGTCAGTGCGACTACATGATCGGCACCTGTGGCATCACTTTATTAGGAACAACTCCGTCAACGATGCTGTGATAGCCCCAGCTGGAGCTATTGTGTTTCTAAGCTCTTTAGTGGGATTTATTCTTTCAAAATTCATGACTCTGCTTGTGTACGTTGGACTTTCATCGTTTCAGCCTTATGTTTTTCAGATAAATATTATCTATTTTTCTAAACCTCTGTGGTGTATTTTTGAGGTGTCTTGACTGTCTTACTGTATGATTTATTGTATAAATACTTTACACATTGCCTTCTAAGTTAAACCTGACTGCTCAGTGTCAAGCTACCAGAGGTTGGGCATATGATAATTTGGATTGTGTTGTGACTTACCCTAACTAAGATTGTGGTCCCTTCTTGGACAAAGGTGTATACCTCTGCCAACTAGAGAGCCCATTTCTAATAACCAGGGACTTCAGACATGTCAGTGGACTTCAGAGGGGGACAACAGCGGCACCTTTGTGCCCACTGCACCTTTTTGCTAGTTCTTGCCAAGGATTCAGCCAAACACTTCATCCTTATTTATTGCTGGACTACTAAAGTGAAAGATGTTTCTTTGTGCACTCAAAGCTGTGATTGTTGGTACAGATTCAAGCATCAAGTTACACTTCAGAAAAAAAAATCAAAACAAATAAAAGAGAAAGATGTTCAAAGCTTTACTATCCATGATGTAAAAATAAGGTGTGGGAATGTCTAACTGATGTGGTACAACTTTCTTTACAAACAAACATGTTAACAGGATAGGTGTGAGTGCTTCACTCCAGCTGAGGCATTGTAGTTGTCTGCTTTGTGGGGAATTTCCTTGCTTCATAGGAACCATTTAATCTTGGTCCACAACAGAAGAAAAATAGAGGATTAAAGGGATTGAATAGCATAGATGCTGAAATTAAATACACTTACAACGGATCAACAGATAAAACTCAGGAGATGGAGTAATATTTCCCGACGGAATATATTTAGGCTGACAAATAGACTCAGCAGCAGGTTCTGGTGGGGCACCTGAGAAAGGTATTTAGCCCATGCTCCTTGAACTTTAGATACCAGCGATAGGCTGCACCTCTTGGTTTTCACATTTGATGGGGAGAACACGTCTGAGGTGTTGTAATAGGGAAGAAGTGAGGATTTGTCAGCATTAATGTCAATAGTGCATATAAAAGATACATGTCCTTTCTAACCCTGGTTTATTAGATTTTTTGAGCTACGGCAGTGGTACTTAAACTTTTGACTTCTGATTCGTTACTAAAATCCAGGGGCCCCGATTGAATCATAAATAGAATCTGGGAAGGCCCTACTGAGTCACTGGAATCCAGGACCCCAGTTAAGTAAGTTTAATGAGTTGAACCATTAAACAATACACAAAAATGCACACAGAAGCATTTTTCAAACAAACACACAAATTATTATTTTTCACAAGCAAATATGAAAAGATTTTTTTTTTAATTTTATTGGGAAAGTTGGAGCCTTTCTAAATTCAATTGAGGCCATCCATTGGTCATACATTATGATCTTTAATGCATTTGCATTGCTCCCATGAATCAATCTGAGGACACCAACTTCATATTTTTTTTGCCTCAAGTTTCACATTCTTTCATATTTACAGAACAATTGAAATGTTTACATTTTTATATTTTGTTTCTTTATTCATATGCGCTTTATTAATTTGTTAATATTAAATCATTTTCTAAATAGTTGTGGACCCCCTCGTTAGGTGCTGCAGACCCCAGGGTACCCAGACCCCAGGTTAAGGACTGATGGTCTAATGTAATGAAGGGTTAATAAAACATACTTCCGTCTGTTTAGTTACTCGAAAAGTAGTTCATACCTCTTCTGCCTGAATGTCCCTCACTGTAGTGAAGTGACCCCTTGCCTGAAATACATTGTCATTTAACTGTTAATTCTAAAATTAATCTCTTATTTGTCTATTTGAAACCAGGCTATTATAGCCCAAAAAATTCACCTTTAAGCTACCAGCATATGTAACATCATGTTTAGCACTATGTAAAGCAATAAACTGTGTATGTGTTGCTGATTCATACAAAAATATCAAAGGCAAAATTTATTCAGGTACCCTTTTGAAGTCACTGCTTGTAATAATATTACCCTAACTCAGAAAATCTTATAAGAAAAGATGCAAGATATTAGATCTTGCCAGCTTAATACAAAATTTAGAGAAACTACTAGCTAATCAAGGGCCTATGTGCAAATGTACAAAACATTACTCGTAAAATACTGGTCACAAATTGTGACCAGTGTTTTTGTGAGTTTTGAAAACTGACCTATGTACTATTGTGCTGGTGTGCAAAATGTTTATTTGGTGTGGATCACAATCCAAACTTCTTCATGAACATTAAAGATCTAGGTCACAAATTATGACGTATTCAAATTGGATGCCATCACAGGGATAGTGGCCTTCTAGGGTCAGAACACTACCATGTCTGTGATCGTATTTAAATAAAGTAATCTTGTTTTTTAAATGTGGCCAATATTCCTTAAAGAAAAGGGGGCAGTGTTTTAGAAAAATATTTACTTAGCTCCACCCTTTCCTCTGCTTGTCCCTTGCCACGCCTCCGAAAAGTTAATGGAGCCATAAGTAAGAAAAGGGAGGAAAAATGGATAGTCTGACTGTGGTGAGGAAGACTTGGCTCAGAGTGAAGAAGAATACCAGTAGTTAAATGCGGTATTACATCCTCATTAGTCTTCCTCACCGCAGTAATTGCTGACTGAGCTAATACTCAAGCAACAACGGCTCCATGTACAACTACACCCTTCTGGCTGGGCTCATAAAAGCTCTTGGTTTTTCTGTAGTATCCTATGTTGACAATATCCAAATTGTGGGCTCAGTGGCTAGTTATCATGATGATACTGCAATGAGGTTTTACAACTGTATATCACATATTGGCAGTTGGATGAACAATAACTGCCTTACGCTGAACTCTGGGAAAACCAAAGTTGTTCTGTTCGGCAAGAATACCTCCTTTTCGTCCCCAGTTTGGTGGCCACAGGAATTAGACACTTTGCTTACACTTGTCACAAAAGTGAAGAACCTAGGGATTCTTTTTCATAACAAACTATCCTTTGAAAATCAGATTAATGCTGTTACTTCAGCCACTTTCTTCACTCTGAAATTACTCAGGAAAGTGTTCCCACTTCATTCCCCAGGAATTGTAGAAGACTGTAGTCACTGCACTTGTATTATCCAAGTTGGACTACTGCAATGCCCTCTTTACTAATCTGCAAACAAACTTTTAAACAAATTGCAGATTCAGCAGAATGCTGCAGTTCATCTGCTGCTAGGTATCCCCAGTCATCAGACAGCCTCACAAGCCCTAACTCAACTCCATTGGTTGCCTATAAAATAGCACATCGATTTCAAAGCACTCTCCATTGCACTTACGGCACTACATGACTCCAGTGCTGATTACCTCAAAAGCAGGTTCTTGTTGTACACTCCATCCAGGTCATTATGCTGTTTCATGGCAAACAATGTAGTAAGAGTTCAGAAGATCTCATTGGGGTGGCAGAAGCTTTGTTGTGTGCACAGCAAGACTTTGGAATATTCTCCCTCCTAAACTGAAGAAAATGTCAGGAATTTTCCCTTTTAGAAAAACACTTAAAATGTGTGATTTTATTAACAGACCTTTATTATGATGTGTTCTCAGTGTGGAGTCAATCTTGCTACTTCCCTTCTGTATCTGGCAGTGCCTAGAGGCCTCCGGGCACTATTGCACTTTATAAATATAATTCTCATTTAATTTTCATTTCAATACAAGAAGAGGCACACACACTCAGTAATGCCCTTGCAATCACACCATGACATTTGTTGAAACTCCACATAGCTCATGCCTGTGCTTGCATGCAAAACAGCAAATGCCAAATCTTGATCTATAACCACCTACCGATCAATAATGAAACATTAAACTGTGGGGCATAGACCATGTGGCTGCCTTCCACATGTCTTTCATAGACACCCCAGTGAATGATGCCCATGAAGTGGTCATACTCCGTTTAGATCTCATGTGGACTTGGCTATCCAAGTCTGACCCTTGTACCTCATACGCCTGCTGAATAGCATGCTTATGCCACCTACTCAGAGAGGAATTAGACTGTTCAGACCACCGGCAACCAGTCCAGACAGCACAGACAAGTTACCCACCTTTCTAAATGACTCTATCCTTAGTAGAAAAATAGCTTCCCTCACATCTAAAAGATGTAAATGCTGCATCATCCTCAGACTGGGATTTGGGAAAAAGACTGATAAGAGTCCTGTGATCTATTGACTGTAGAAGGGATTTTAGATAGAAATCTTGAGCTGAATGTCAAGATAATATTATCAGAAAAAACTCTCAGAAATTGTTTCAATTTCAAAAAGGACCCAAATTCACCAATTCATTCTGTTGATACAATCACCAAATTAGAACCTTGAGAGTCAGACACCTCAACTCGACTATATCCAGTAGCTCAAAAGGTGGGATCTGTAGACCTCTTAAATCTAACAGAAGATTCGAAGCAGGAGAATAATGTAACACCCTGGGCCTCTATAAAAAGAAACCCTTCAATAATCTGGAAATCAAAGGATTAAGATGGTCAAGAGATAGACTGCGAAAGGCCCTAAGTGTTGACCAGTGTGCTCTTAAGGTTGATGGGCGAACCCCAATGAAAACCTATCTGATGAGAAATACAGAACTTGTATCGGATCTACTAAAACTAGGTCAACTCTTTTCTCAGTGCACCACTTACTGGACAAATTGCAATGTCTAGAATTGGATCTCAATGTTATGGTTGTAAGGAATTCTATAGTAAATCTGTAACCTCTGTGGAATAACCCTGTGCCAGAAAGGTTACCCTTTCAATAGTTATGCCTGACGATGTAGCTTGTTGAACATACCCCCTAAAACAGAAACCCATATCAGAATATAAGGATGGCTCAGGATCCCCCAGTGGCTAAACCACCATTTCCAACAACAAAGGGAACCAGGAAAGCTTCTTTGAGCCCAGGACTATCATGAGCACAAATGCCTGGCCCTCCTTTATCTTCTGGAGAACCCCGGATACCATTAGAATGGGTGGAGAAGCATACACTTGTCATGACTTGAGTGCTTCTTGCAGCTATAATCAGCCAGTCTCTGGGCACCAGTTGGCTTCTTGCTTGTTCTGGATTGACCAAGGCAGGGGCAACCCTTTCCAGTGGACACGGTTCTGCTGATAATAAAACACCAAGCAGGCCTAACTTCCAGAAGGAGTCCCAGAGATAAAAACCTAACGTGGGAAAAATCTCAGAATCGTGGACTCCTGAAAAAAGAAGAACAAAAGCACAAAAAAGAACTGGAACAAGCTGCAGGTGGGAAAATAACAGGAGAAATCCAAAATCACAGGATACGGGAGTGAGGAGCACAACCACAAAGGAAGTGTTTGCAATGCAAGGAACATAAGACCAACTGTGCTTATATACTGACAAACAGGAAGTGACATGCAGCAAGTATTGAAGACATCATTTTGGATTGGAAAAGACCACATTCAGGTGAATGGAAAAATAGCCATATATAGAAAGGTAGTGAGCAAAGCATGCAGGGAAAGGAACACAGACTCTTGGGAAGAAGAAACATGGCTAAGGCTAGGAAAAGAAAAAAGGAAGAAAAAAGAAGAAAAGACCAAGAACAGGTAAGCAACTTAAGAGGGTAAAGAGCGAGGGCAGCATAAACAGTGCCCAAAGGGAAAGTTTAACCAAAAAGCAGACCGCAGCAAAAATGGGCATCTGAGAAGCGGACCGCCGATCTGACCGAGGCCTGTAAGTGAGGCGCCGCCAATCTTCGCGGCGTCACAACACTAGGCCATTTGAAGGTCAGAGTGTCCAGTCCCCAAGCTTCCACACATGGAATAATCTTGAACAGGCGTGGACGCAGAGCATTTTTCCTGTTTGCAAAGGTGTCTACTGTTACATACTCACAAGTTTCTGTAATGTCTGGGACACTTCTTCTTCAAGGACAGTGCACTGATTATCTGACTCAGATTGTCTGCTGCCCAATTCTCCCTTTCCAGAAGATAAACAGCTCTGAGAGACCCCAGACTGGATTCTGCCCACGTAACATTCTCCTGTGGCTTTAACCTCAGAGACTGAACTCTGCAACCCCCTTGCTTTTTCAGGCATCCCATCACAATCTTGTTCTCTCTGTGGATTTGAACATGATGACCCATGATCTGGGAAGCAAACCCACATAGAGCTAACTGAACCACCTTCAGCTTTCTGAAATTTGAGAAACATGAAGCCTGGAATACATCCCATTTCCCCTCAATGGATAAAGAATCCAAGGTGGCACTCCACCCCAGTTTGTTGGGTTCTGTGGTGATTACTTTTGTTGGAGTTATTTGAAATAGAAGCCTCCTGGAGAGATGAAGTCCATCAATCACAAACCCAATGCCCTCCTAAGGTGATCTGATATAGGCACCTGTTGGTTGTACTCCTGTGAACATGGAAGTCAATAGCTGAGCAAGTGATTGATTAAAGGAAACATGTGAAGCCGGGCCTCGGGAAGTACACTAATTGTGGCTGCCATAAGCCCCTTCACACTGTCCTAAGAATATAATTTTTTTTCCTTGAATTGCCTCTTTCCTCTCTGGTGGCAGGAATACCATACTCAAACAAGTGTTGAAATGGTCTCCAATAAAAATCAGACACTACTTGGGGATCAGACATTATTTATTGGCATTAAGAAGAAACACATGATCCTGCAGAGTTTTCCAAACTTCTTTGATGTGCAGGTTCACGTTAGAAAATGAAGAGGCAGAGATAAGCTAGTCTTCCAAATATGGAAATATCTGAATTCCTTTGTTATGTGTAAACCCCGGGAAAGGTGCTAACACCTTAGTAAACACCCTTGATGAAGAAGAGAGCCCAAAATAATATACCTGGAGCTGGTAATAGTCGGTGTCCACACAGAACCTGAGAAATATCTGGAACAATTGATGGATTGAGACATGAAGGTATACATCCAACAAGACCAGGGAAGACTCATTCAAATAAGGCAGAATCTTGTGTATTGACACCATCTTGAACCGGGATAAGGGATGAATGAATTCACCATCTTGAGGTCTAAAACTGGTCTGTATTCCCCTGACACCTTTTGCACAAGGAACTGGACTACATTTCTCCCTTGACCCCTCTGGACACAAGGAACCGGGAAGATTCCTACTTTTGACAGAAGTTCATGAATACCTTGTAAAAGTGCATTTCTCCTCAGAAGCGGGGTCTGCTGAAAAAAATCTGGGGGCATGCAATCAGACACAATCTTGTAGCCCTCCTTGATCACACTGAGAACCAATTTATCAGTTATTGACATTTTCCAAGTTGATAGAAAAATTGAAATTCAACCCCCACTGGCAAGTCCTTCTCCACGGTGACATAATCAGGACTTAGACTGGGACTGAGACCCACTGTCTGAATGAATGCTGCAGAGATTTATCTGAGGAAGAGGACCCCCCCTCCAGCCCCACATCTCCTTCCTCGAAAGGGCTGATTCGACTTCCATATAAATGAAAGACTGAAAGCTCTTTTAAAGCTAAAAATGTCTCTCCTGGTGTTTTTCTGGTGCTAACAGGTTCCAGTCCGCTGCTGATTTTTTTAATATTAAAAAAAGCTCTAAACAATTTAGGACCTGAAAATAGGATTTTCAGCAGTAGAGAGTCATCTGGCCTGGATAGAGGAAACGGCTACAGTCACTGCAGCGTTCAAAGTGTCATAGGAAATATCATAGAGCCTTCTAGTCTGTTGTTCCATAATGGCGATAGTCAATGTAATGTCAGCCCCTTGCTCCATCAACTCTGCCAGACTTTGAAAGTCCTTTAGTAGTGACTGTATAGCATATGACAAATAAGCGGCCACCCTGATAGAGAAATCTGCTATTGCAAAAGCGTGTTTAACTCCCTTATCCATCCTCCTATCCCCAGGATCTGATGATGAGGCCTCTTCTGAACATATGCTGCCCTGAGATGCCAGTACTGCAATAAACGAGTCCCCCTTTACAGCGATAGAAAAATGTCTGTGGAAAAGTTCTGAATGGAATATCTCTTAGCAAGATATCTGGGGAATGAGGATTTGTCAACATCATTCCATTCATTCTCCATCACACTTTTAATGAAGGCATGTAGACGGAGAGACTCCAGCTGCTTCTGTTGATATTAGAAGAACTCATTGTCAGACGGCAGTCTGAGTTGTATTCAGCCAGAGTGTCATTGAACTCAGTGCTGCCTGGCTGTTTACAACCCCTCTTACCGCCAGCCTTTCTATGGCAGTCTGAACGCCATGGAAAGGCTGGCGGTAAGGGTATGCTGGGGCCACAGGAGGGTCCATGCGCTTCCCATGCCCATGGCATGAGCAGTGCTGGCCCCCCGCCCGGCACTACCGGAATGCGCACTGTCTGCTAAGCAGACAGTGCACATTCTGAGGTTGCTGGTCGGCCTCCTCTGTGCTAAGCTATAGAACTCAGCTTCCTTAAGGGACCCAAGTCTTATATCAAAGCACTGTTCCCGCAGGACTCACCAGCGTGAGTGCTCTATTACTATGTTCCAACTGGTCAGCCCTGTGGGAACGTTGTAATAGGGTGGGAGGAACACCATCGGTATGACAGTGGCATCCTCCCAGTGGCATTGGCGGTCGGCTGGTCCAACAGCCAATGTCATAATGAGGCCCTTAGGAGATCATTACGAGTGTGGCGGTCAAAGGACAGCCACACTCATGGTGGCGGTCAGAGCACTGCAACTTTGGCAGTCCATCCACCACATTATGACCCCGGCGGTAGGACCACCAGGGGACCACCGTCCCTACTGGTACCTGATGGCAGTCTGAGTTGTACTCAGCCAGGGTGGCGCTAAACTCAGCACCGCCTGGCTGATTACAGCTTCCCTTACCGCCAGCCTTTCCATGGCAGTCTGACTGGTGGGAACATTGTAATAGGGCAGGGGCGCCGCTGGTATGATGATGGCGTTCTCCCTGCAGCACTGGCGGTTGGCTGGCCCGACCACCAATATCATAATGAGGCCCTAATGTCCTGGAGCACCTTCTTGAGCTTGTGCTCCTGCACAAATCATCACTTGTAGAATGATCAGCAGGAGGATCCCAATAAGACTTTTTGGTAGAGGAAGGTGACTCTCCCTCTTGAAATGCAGCATTCACTGCAACATGGATCTCCTGCTGTAAAACTGCCATTGAAGGCGTTGCAGCAGCGATGGCTCCGTGCCCTGGGTCTCCTTAGTTGGCCCCTCCTTGCAGCTCAAACTCAACCCCACAAAAGCAGCTACTTCTGGCTTTTCTAGTTGCCAAGAAATGTACCCAGTGAGAACTCGTGTTGCACTTCATTGCTTAACAACTACAACATGGAGTCCCCCCGAACACGTGCCTCATAGATACAGGAACTACAGTCAGTGGCTTTCGGCAGTGAGGCCACAGTTCACCCAAGACATACTTAGGACCTAAAAAGGGGATCAAAAGTGATTGGACTGCCAGCACACATCTTCCCAAATAAGTCACCCCCACAATGAAAGGCCACCTCTTTCGATTCACTATAGAAGGATCTGAAGGTATCAACAATGTGTACCTGTTATAGCAGCTCAGCAGTTACTGACGTCCCATAGCATCCGTTGATTACTTCCATCATCCATTAAAGAGGACCCTCTGTTTCTGTTATCTTCACCAGCTGTTTTTTCACCTCCAGTATTAATTGATCAGAGGAGCAGCTTCAATTTATTGTCTCCTTCTTCACACTCTTATAATTATGCCTGGGCCGAATGCGTGGAGTAATTCTACGTGGAACTCCACTGAGTGGAGTTACGGAGGTGTGTAAAGTACCTTGTTATGCCCATTTGCACTGCATTTTGAGCCAGACGCAATGTAAAGTACGTACTCGCATTCAAAATGGCACACAAATGGCACCACACGGTTTGCATGGGCGGGGTCATCTTGTTTTTCACTCTGCTTATGGTGCTGGGCCTGTTTTTTCATTCTTTAATAATATCTTCAATACTCCACCCTCCTAATTAATCTACCCCTCATATTCATTTATTGTGTCTTTTTGTGTCTGTGTCTTTTTATGTTTTTTTCATTTTTTTCGTGCTTTTTGTGACTTTTTGTATTTTTGCTTATTCTTCCCTTTACTTCCTTAGTTATTTTTACCTTCCTTCTTTCTCCTCCTGTTTTGTTTCTCCACCCCACCACCAAGCACCATGGCAGAACAGGGTGTCACTAGCAAACAAGGGAGTGGCAGTGCCAGGCCCCTTGGACAGCCAGCGGCAGCCGTCTACCTTCTGACCAGCTGCGTCACCATAGGGTGCAGCCTGGGCCTATCTTTAGTGAGGAGGGGGTGACAGCACTGGTTTTCTACGTGCAGACTACCTCTCTTCCATGCTGGCAGCAGGCGGCAAGCCCGGGAGTGGTTACCCCCTGAGGGAGAGTCAACTGCATTGGGCTAGGGTGCACAGGTGTTTTTGGGGCTGGTCCAGCGCACCACCCAGCTGCTAACACACTGCTGGGCAGATATCATCAACCACAAGCAGGACTTGCTTGACCTGCTAGGTGTGGAGATTCTAGGGCTCCGTGAGTATTAACTATATTATCATGTTAGAATTCTACAATGCTAAAATTTGTTTCTGAATAGCATGTTGCTCACACTCAGAGGTAAGTTATGTTTAAGTTACATTAAGAATATAATTTATTATGTGATCCAGTTAGAGATAGGCAGATGCTCGGTGCTACATCATCATACTCATAAGCACTCACTTTGGCTGATTAGTTAAGAAGCCATTGCAATGCAGAGTCTTTCATCCTCCTGTTACCATAGTGAACTAATGGCAGCAGTGAGTTACTGTTCCCTGTGACTTTCTTTATGTAGCTCATACAGTCCCAAGCAATTTCACAGTGATGTGTAGTACTAATATGCATCTATGCATTGCAAAATAAGGGCAACTGAGTTGGTCCATCAACAAGCTTGAGAAATAAAAATAGAATTAAAGATCATTCATTGCAGTGCATTAGTTCCAAACATAGTTTTTGCTAAGGAAATTTGGAATAGGGATTTTAGGAGTATAGCCAAAACAACGACAGTCAATCTGGTTTAAGTACAACGATTCTGTGTTTGCGAGTTATATAAAAATTGGAGATGAACTGTACCACTGATCCATGTTTTTAGCTTCCTTATTTCTTGCTTCAGCACCCAAGATCAAGAAGAGGGGCACCACAGAGGTGGGTCTGGCAGGAGCTCGGAAGGCATTGACTACCAGTGTCAACGCTGAGGGCTCTACTCATCACAGAAGTCCTATTATTTAATATTATTTCCTTAACTTTTAACATTGCCCACTATTATACTACTTTTAATTTTGCCTTTTCTTTTTTTTAATTTTGTTATACTGTATCCTTTCAACTACCCTATCCAATTTTTGTTTAATTCCTGTAATAACTGCATTATCTTTTTTTCTGTCTTTCATTGTCCATTTTTATTCTAACCCTCATTGTACTTCAATGATTAATGTGTCATCATCATCATCATAGGTTATAGTTCTGCCCCTCCATTACACAAAGTTTTTGGTTAGTCTGGCTACCTGGCTTTTCTAAAATTGAGAACCAACAATATGCCCAGATTGATATTTTTGAGAAAAGATACTGTAGTGTTAACCAAACTTTAATGATGTATTGCAGTTTCATTTTTGTGACTAAAACTTTTAAGGGGAGATGTACTTGGCATCTGAAAACTGTATAATTTTAATTTAGCCACACCGACCACCAGTGGAGCCAGCTCAAGTTCTGCTACTGGAGCTGATGGAGCAGGGAGAGAAGTGGCAGCAGGGACATGTGGGGGTAAGTCACATTGCTTGTTTATTGACAATTACTATCACTTCCTAGCTACAAGGGTGTCGCATGATCGTGAACCCCACCCTTGCATTATAGCTACAGTGGTGGTTGGGTTACTTATGGCCTCTTCTCTCTGCAACGCAGCAAAAGCACACATAATGTACACAAAAAATTATGGCTTGATGGAAACAGGAAAGAATGGAAGGTTAAAAGAAAGGATGGGTGAAATTAGTGAAAGGAAAAAATGGATGGATAGGTGAAAGGATGAGTGGGTGAGTATTGGGTGAATGGATCGATGGGTGAAAGGATGATTGACAGAAAAGGTGGATGGGGATACTGAATGGATGGATAGTGGATTGTGAATTTTGGTCTACAACTGGTTGAGAGAAAGTATAGCTTGAATCATGGTGGCTATGAGTGAATATAGTAGGAAGAATGAAAGGTTGATTGAATAATTGCTTGGATGAATACACAAGCAAGCTCGAGGGGCATGCTGCTCACCTACTTCGCTTACTTTGGGCCTCATTTGGAGTTTGTCAATCCCACTGTGGGTCCACCAAACTCACGGGGAGGATGGCACAGGCATGCCAGTGGCATCTCCCCCGCCCTATTACAGTGTTCCCGCCGGTCTGACTGGCAGGAACACTGCAATAGAGCATTCCCTCCAGTCAATCCGGCAAGAACAGTGCTATGAGAGAGCACTCGGCTCCCTGGATGAAACTGTCCAGTAGGTAAACTAGAGACTGGAGCTTTTACCGAGTTTTGTTTGTGCAGGACAGGACTGGGAGAAGGCCTGCATATTAAAAAACAGTGACTTTAGTGATTGCATTATAGAGTAAAGGAGAAAGACAAAAAAAGGTAAGGTGAGCTTCATGAGGCGTCAGGGGTGTACCAAGAAGACTCAGAGGCAGAGCAAGAACATAAGAGGAGTTTGACATTTGAGCCAGAAATGCAGCAAACATACTCAGTAGCATTTCCTGACCATGTACCTCTCTCCAGTCTACAGACCTGAGTGAGTACTAGGCCTCAAGTCTTTGCCATCACCATGGTTTCTCTATAACTTTCCCTTTCTAGCTGTTAAGGTAGTCCCACCCTGAGTTCTTTCATCCTCCTCCTCCTGATTGTGAGGAACTCCATCCCAGTCTCAAACCGAGTGAAGTAGACCTCTGTAGTCATTTGCACTGCTGCTGAAGAACAAACAGAGACTGGAGTATTCTGTGTAGATTTGTGTTTTTTAACTAAAGTGACTGGTCTTCTTTGAGGAACATGAAAAAATGAGAGGACCCTGCATGTAAATTTCACTAAGTTTCACAGACCAATCACTTTTAGGAACAAATGATCACCCATCAGCCCCACAACATTGCAAATCATCAGAATCAAGTTTACAAATTTGTTGAACTTCCTCCCTCACTATCTGCCACCACTTACATCATCAATCATCACTCACAATTACTCAGTAGATCACCACTCATTGGTGCAAAAGTTAATAGTTACCTCTTCCAGTCTAAGCATGGTAGTTGAACAAAATATTTTGACCTCCATTAGTTGCAAGTAGCAAAACACTGGAATTTGTCATTGACACTGGAAGTCTTTTAATCAATGATCTTGTGGGACAGCCCTACCAGGTGATGTAAAAAAAGGATAGGCAATGGAATTCGAGGGAGGCAGACATTGTCTCCAATGCCCTGAGGGAATGTGGGGTCTTCTTCACTGCACACGGGTCCAACTACAATCTGGCCATATACTATGTGAATAAAAATGGTGGGGCAGCATTAAAATGACACAAACATTTTTTTTGCAGAGAAATAAAGAAGTTTAACAAGACATTATTAAGAGGTTTTATGTTGGCACTGGCATACTCAGTCAGGGAAGTAGATTTTGTCCTCCCAGAAGTTGGTCAGCAAACACACTTGATTCTGACCAATCATCCTCTTCTTCCTCCTGTGGTGTTTCGGGAACAGTGTAAACAGTTGGTATAAAATGCTGGTTCAGTTTGATCATGGTTAATCTCTCTGCGTTTTGAGAGGAGAGACTGGTCCTGTACCAGCTACACTGAACACACGTTCAGCAGACACACTGGCTACATGACAAGCCAGATACTTTTTTGCCAGCCTGCTAAGCTCTGGCCATCGGTGCATCTTCCCATACCAATGGGTTTTGACCGACATACACCTCTTTTGGGTCATTCATATACTCCTGAAACATCCTCTGAAGTGTCATTGGTGCTGCCACTTGCTCGACCTCTTTTGCCTTCGCTTCTGTACTGGTCTTAAGATCCAACACTTGAAACTGAGCCAATGCAGAGGTTGGCCTGATATTTCTGATGCTGCTGTTGCTGGTGTTCTTGTTGTCGGTGTTCTTGTTGCTGGTGCTGGTTGTTATGAGACACGACTTCCCTCTCTGGAGGTTGAAAGCAGCAATCCAGAACTGCAGAGTAGACTCTAAGTTTCAGTGTTTTTCTTCCAGTTCTCCAGCTTGCTCAACAATCCACCTCTTGTACTTTGAAACAGCCCCTTCAGAAAAAGGAATGAAAGAGAAAAGATTGTTTTGTAGCATGGAAGAAGTAGGGTGGCGCAGATGTACTCTTTGGATGAGATAATGTCATTTTGCAGCCTTGCATTACAAGTCAAGTGATAGCTTAGGTTCTCACCCAAGGCATGTGCTTCTGCATTTTTGTTCACACCTCCAAGTGTGAATCTTTCAGGCACTTTCTTTAGCTGGACCTGTAGCAGATGCAACAAAGGGATAGCTTGGCCTGTCGTAATGTACTCCTTGCTAACTTGTTGACACCTTCTATATTAGGGTTTAAACTGGACTCTGTTACCACGCTGAATAATCCGCAACTGTTTCTGGGCTTTAAAAGAATGGCTAAAATGAGTGCAGATTCATCTGCAGGTGGTCAGTATGTTGCTGACTATCTCTTCTTTTTTTAGAAAGTCTTGCACAGCCATGTTGATGCAGTGCACCAAACACAGGACACTGAGATAGCCACCATCTGCTACAGCCTTGAATATGTTACTGCAATTGTCTGTAGCAGCAAATCCAATTTGAAGACCTCTGGGTCACAGCCATTCAGACTCCTTGCTATTAAATTATCCAAAATGTTTGCAACTATGTGTGATTTCTCCATGGCGAACATGGCTACTGTTGCATGCCGTCAAACACTCTTAAAAATGTCATCAGAGACAAGACTTGTAGATAGCTTTTACTTTACCCCCACAAAAAATATCCAGTATGCAGTTTATACATATGTAGCTGCAGCACATTGTGATGCAGTGCTGGAACAGCAACTCTGGCAAAATAGGTCTGACTTGGAACCGTCCATTTCAGGCAGAAGGTTGCCACAAACTCTAAGAATCCCACTGCTTCCACAAAAGAAAAAGGGAGGAGATCCAGAACTAACATTTTTGCCAGTTTCCCATTGTACCAATGTGCCATTAGGTAGTTGCGGTCGTAGCACACCCCCTGCCTGAACGTGCCTGTGGGGCCACTGGCACAGGAGACTTTTGAGATGTAGGTGGTGGTAGACTCAATGTGTGTCATGGTGCAGTCACTGTATGTTGTGGTGTCTGCATCTGACTCTGAATCTTCCTGTGCCATTGTGATGTCACTGAGGAGGGTGATTCTGGTGTACTGCTGGGGACAGGGCTGCTTTATGTGAGGATGTCACCCACTTCTCCCTCACCTTCCACTGTGATTTGACCAGTTGTAGCTGATGGATCGCCTGGCCTCTAGTACCATAATGTGAACCTGACTTACCTTGAGAAACACTTGCATTGCAAACAGAACAGAACTTATCGCAATGTTCTCCTCCTGTTTGCTAATCATAAACAGTCCCAAACTGGGAAGGAATACTTTTTTTATTGGGCCACTGCCAATGCCTCAAGAAGAACTGGAGATAGGTGGGTGTGTTGATTGCCTCTCTGCAGTGCATACTTCTATTGAGGTACAGGTTTGTGCAGGTGTCTGCTGGGGCCTTACAACTATGGGAGCTGGTGGTGCTGCCTATGTCACATCCCTCAGAGCAGATTGGATAATAATGTCAGACTCCTCTGTGCCAGCGTCCACAATGACTGGCTCATCGCCATCATCCTCCTTATCGTCACCCCCTTCCATGATTCTAAGTCTTTCTAGAACTCTTCTTTTCCTTTGCCTCTCCTGCCATCTCCCGGATTCTGCCAGGGTCCACTCATAGTCATCAGAAGTGGTGTTTGGAGAAGATGGTGGAGTAGTACCCTTCCTTTTTCTTGCTGGAGACCTGGGAGCCATTGGTTCTAAAAGACAAGGCTCTTGTTCAGAAGGAAGCTCAAACTCCTGTTCTGCTCCAACTTCAGGAAGATCTGCTATTGCTGTCTGCGGCTGTTGTCCACTTTGCTCTGTTTCCTGAAACAATTGGGTATTACTTTGTGAAAGGAATAAATCCAATTCAAAGTCACTGCTCGCCAGCATTGCCATGATTGCAGTAGCTGCCTCTCTAGCAGCCATGGTCATGGGCTTAGGTTCGGGTGGTGCTGTTGATGCAGGAGTGGCAGGCACATGTGTCCCGAAAAAGGTTGTGATTGGCACACCACTGTTGGAAAGCTGCTTATTCTGACTGTCCATTTTCTTGGGAGCAACTTTCTTTGTGGTCATCTTAAGCTCAAAGTTGGCAGTGGCACTAAGATGCACAAGCGGAAGGCTTTGGAGCACCAAGGCCTTCTCTTTTGTAGTACTGCGGGTGATGTGAGGTCTCTCTTGTGCACCTAAAAGCAACCAAGCAAGAAAAACATGTAGTTAGTGAAACGTGGCATTGTTGCAGATTAAAATAGTACACACAAATGCAATTTTAGTGCAGTTGGCTACTTATGTAATAAATAAATGCCAATTTAATCAAACATTGTAAAGTCAAACCACACCACACATTTTCATTTCAAATTAGGCAGCACATATCCAGATATAGCTCTTTGCTTTATCCCCATCTCTTTTAAAGGAGACACTTGGAGAGGTCAGAGAGAGGTGCACGGGTAAATTTAATATTCCTTAAAAAAAAATCCTATGGCGGCAAGGTGGTCCATGGGAAATGGAATAATCATTAAAAAATGAATTATGCTGCTGATTTTTCAGCAGCACACCACAGCCAGAGTGCCCAGAAGGAAATATAATTTTTATACACCTAAAGAAACTCAATTCTGTAGTGCGGCTTGCGCCTTCGGTGGGTGGATGAACGGATGGACGGAGAAATGGATGTGGATGGATTGATGGATGAAGGCAAAATACAGAATGAAATAAATAAAATAAAATCAAAAATGATTTTTTTTAATTATTTTTAAAAATTGACATATAAAACAATACATTTAAAAAATACAACTAAAAAATTTAATTAAAATTAAAAATCTAATAAAAAATTAAAATAAATAAACTAAAATGTATGTTTATTTATTTTAATTTTGAAGTAAATAACAAATAAAGTAAAAAATGAAATTAAAAACAATAGAAACAAATTAAAATTGAAAATGAAAATAGAAAATAAAAATGTTCAATAGAAACTTAAAAATAAACAAATGATCAGTAATGAAGAATGTTTGTATGGAAGCCTATGGCAAAGACACACTTGCTAAATTTACAATATGGCTGCCATTTGCACGGTAAAACAACAGCAAGGAGGCATGGCAAAATATATACACATGCAAGCCTATGCAAAGGGACACTATCTGGATGCACAAAATGGCAGCCAGACACATGGTCAAACAACAAGAAGAAGGAGGAAAGAGGCATGTCAAAAAAAGAACACATGCAAGCCTATGGCAAAGGGACACTGGCTGGGTGGACAAAATGGCCACCAGCTACATGGTCAAAGAACAACAACAGGGAACAAGGAGGCATGGCAAACAAAGAACACATGCCAGCCTATGGCAAAGAGACACTGGCTTGATGGACAAAATGGCTGTCAGTCACATTGTTAAACAACAACAATGAGGACCAAGGAGGCATGGCAGACAAAGTACACATGCAACACTATGGCAAAGGGACACTGACTGGATGGACAAAATTGCCGCCACCACATGGTCAAACACCAACAACAAGGAGCAAGGAGGCATGGGGTACAGAGAAAGAACACATGCAGACCTATGACAAAGGAACACTGGCTGGATTTATAAAATGGCTGACAGCCATATGGTCAAACAACAACATAAAGGAGCAAGGAGGCATGGCAAACAAAGAACACATGCAAGTCTATGGCAAAAGGACGCTGGCTGGATAGACAAAATGGTTGTCAGCCACATGGTCGATCAATAACAAGAAAGAGCAAGGAGACATGACAAAGTACACATGCAAGCCTATGGCAAAGGGACACTGGCTTGATGGACAAAATGGCCACAGGCCACAAGGTCAAACAACAACAACAAGGAGCAAGGAGGCATGGGGACCATAGAAAGAAAACATGCAAGCCTATAGTAATGGAACACTGGCTGCAAGCACAAAATGGCTGCCAGCTACATGATAAAGCAACAACATCAAGGAACAAGGAGGCATGGGGAACAAAGAAAGGACACAGGCAAGCCTACGGCAAAGGAACTCTGGCTGTATGCAAAAAATGGCTGCAAGCCACATGATCAAATAACAAAAAGAAGGAGCAAGGAGGCATGGGTAACAAAGAAAGAACGCCAGATGAAAGCCTATGGCAAAAAACACTGGCATATTGCACAAAATGGCTGCCAGACACATGATCAAACAACAACAAGGAGCAAGGAGTTCAAAGAAGAACACATGCAAGGCTATGGCAATAACACAATGGCTTGATGCAAAAAATGGTCGCCAGACACATGGTTAAACAACAACTGTGAACAAAGAGGCATGGAGAACAAAGAACACATGCAAGCCTAAGGACGTAGACTACACAAAATAGCCCCTGGCCACACGGCATGGAGAACAATGACAAATGACAAATAGGGGACGATGACAAGCACACACACATGCACACACACTGGCATAAGGAGGCATGGTGGTAACACTGAAGAAAACTCTAACATTAATTCAGTAATGCAAAACACAAAAATTAACTGGGCTAAAAAAAATAACAACAACAGTACACACATCCTCCTATGCCATAAAATATTATCACACAACATATACACTTTTTTGCACACAAAAAAAATGAAATGCAAAACATTTGTAATTTAATCCAATGCTGTCCCTACCTTAAATAAAGTTTTGAAAACACATGCCACTGAAATATTTATTTCATGCACTGATGACCACTAGTCATACTGGCTAGATGGCCCTTTGGGAATCTAGGCCACATAGTAAAATAATATTGCAAATGTTACAAACATGTAGAAAAGGACAAGTATTGAGTTGTGTATTGATTTTCCTTCACAAAAGATGAAAAATCTATGAAATGATAAATAAATAATTAGGCTCATACTTAAATTGCAGGCCACCCACCACTATACATTTTTAAAATCAAATAAAAATGCAAAGAGATATCATTGCATTCCCAAGCAAACAAACAACACTCTTTTTCAATAGTTTTGGAACTTACTTGTGTTATTTCACAAAAAGAAAGTCCTTAAATCCAAAGGTATATCCAGTAGACAAAGATAGTGGTCCTTCCACCTGAAATCCAAGTGAAAAGTGATCAGGAGATGGACAAAGCATTGGGAGGAGCCTGTTGGAGAGGAACACAAAGTTGGAGTCTCTGGGGCACTTCCTTCCTGTCTGAAATAAAAGACTTCTCAATCTAAAAACAACAAGTTGAAGGGTCCATTGGAAAAGAAAATCCAATGAAAAAAACACTTTTTAACTGCATTTAGATGTATCTGGAGTAAAAAAATCTACTCCAGGTGCATTCATGTTCACGTGCAGGACTGTTTGGCCGCTGTTGCGGGCAGAAGCAGTGCGAATTTACGCAAAGTCGTGTGCGTGCTGCCGGAAACAGCGTGATTGAGCGCAAAATCTTGCACGTACATACTAGCAGCCAGGGAGCATTGTGACACGTGCAAGACAGCACCAAAACCCAAACTCGCAGTCATAACAACGAACGTTGCTCCATGCCGGATTGCGGAATTTGCAAACTCCATGCTACTCTGCAATGAGGTTAGCTTAATATTTTTTTATCAAAAAGTAATTATTTTCGTCTACTTCTTCCACACAGTTTTTGATTTTTTTCCAAATCACTACCAGGGTGAGAAAGAGAAGAAGCGTTGGATGCTTCAATTCAAATATCAGTTATCAATTACAAAAGTCTGGGACAAGAATGGATATTATGTTCCATTTGGTCAATATGATATATATTTTTATAGAGCAAGAATGTGATAAAACTTATTTTTTTACGATCAAGGTTAGGTTACCCGCGAGCAGCTGTAAACACATCTGACAGCTCCAGAAACAAATGCCACCTCCTTTGCCTTGCCTAGAAACATAGGTCTCCCCTAACTTTTGGCCTCTACTTCCCAGGTTATTTCTGTGTGCTGGACTCTGTTTGTTACTCTTGGCACTTTACCACTGCTGACCTGTGATAAAGTGCAAGTGCTCCCCATGTGAAATTGAATGCATTAGTTTTTCCATGATTGGCATATTTGATTTACTAATAAGTCCCTAGTACAGTGCACTAGAGGTGCCCAGGGCCTGTAAATCAAACGCTACTAGTAAGCCTGAAGCCCTTGTAGTGCCACTCACATAAGTAGCCCTGTAAACATGGCTCAGACCTGCCACTGCAGTGTCTGTAGGTGCAGTTGTACCCACTTGCCAAGCCTAAACCTTCCCTTCTCATACTTGTAAGGCACCCCTTAGGTAGGCCCTAGGTAACACCTTGGGCAAGGTGGGACAAGTACTGATGTGTTTTACATGTCCTAGTTGAAATACTGCCAAATTCGGTTTTCACTGTTGCAAGGCATATCTCTCTCATAAGGTAACATGGGGGCTGCCTTTAAATCTCCTTAAAGTGCAACTTCCCTTTGAGAGCAGATAGAAATGTGGACTTTGGGGTCTCAGAACTCACAATTTAAAAATACATCTGTTAGTGAAGTTGGTTTTTAGATTGCTAGTTTGAAAATGCCACTTTAGAAAGTAGGCATTTTCTTGCTTTAACCATTCTGTGACTCTGCCTGTTTGTGGATTCCCTGTCTGGCTCAGACTGACAGTTGGGCTGTTTGTGAGTCTCCTCTAGACAGTGACACAAAGGGAGCTGGGGTGTAGCCGGCATATCCTGATGAGCCATCTGGGCTAGAGTGGAGGGAGGAGTGGTCACTCACACCTGAAAGGGCTGTGCCTGCCCTCACACAATGCAGTATCCAACCCCCTGGTGCCTGGCCTGTGCAAGGCAGGATCTTGTGAACAAAAGAGACTTGCCTTTGAAGTTTGCCTACTTCAAAGGCAGAAAGGGGTATACGTACTGGACCCAAAACCCCTGATTTTAGATCACTTCTGGAATGAAGAGGAACCTCTGCCAAGGAGAAGAGCTGAGGAGATGTGCTGCCCCTGCCTGTGACAGTGTTTTGGTGGGCTATCCTGCAGTTGCTGCTTCTGCCTGTGAAAGGGGACAAAGACTGGACTTTGTTGTGCATTCCTGCTTAGAGGTATCTCAAAGGGCTTGGAGTAGAGCTTGCCTCCTGTTTTGAAGCCTCAGGGACAGCAAACGCTTCACCATCCAGTTTTGAGGCCAACATGCTGTGGACTCTAGATTGCCAGAGTGTGCTGGAGCCCTGGAAGTGAATTTCTGGTGATATCCTGTGAAACAACATCGGACGATGCTGTGCAACTTCGCTAAGGACGCCGCTGCACAGAACCTGCAATGCTGCTTGCACCTGAAGCCACGGACCTCGCAGAAGCGCGATGACTTTAACGACTCCGCAGGCCTCGCATCGCCGCAGATGCTGATCCCGCACAACTTTGCTGAGATCAGAGTGTCATAACACCAACGTTCGTGACACCTGACTCCGTCCCAGTGCCTGTGACCCCGTGATGTGAGCGCGACGACCCTTTGAGGTCACCCGGCAGCATCATGACTTAGCCAGACTTCATCTCTGCTGGAAGTACCAAGGGACTGACACCTCACAACCGATGGTGCCTCAGCTCCACTGCTCTGCAGTAAGGACCCGATGCCGCTGAGCAACACCCCTGCTCCTCTGCCCCGTAGCACAGGAACCAATGCCGCATCGGATCCAGCAGACTTCATGCACCAGCCTGTTTTCTACTCGTTTTACTAGGATACTGTACCTGGACGTCCGTACAACTCCGTCAACTGCACCAGCGGTGCTGCATTGTAGGAAACGACTCCGTCACGACGTCGCTTAACATCAAATTGCAGCATTTGTGCCTCTAGGCACTATTTTTGTGTTTTTAAGTGCTAAGATCATATTTTTAATGGTGTATTGTAGATTTTTATCATATTTGGTCTTGTTTATTTAGAGAAAATATTTACTATTTTTCTAAACCTGTGTTGCGCCATTTTGTGGTGGCTCACTTTATTACTGTGTGTGTTGGTACACATACTTAACACATTGCCAAGCTACCAAGTGGGTGAGTGGGGGTTAACTGAGTGTGATTCTCCTTTACCCTGAGTAGAGTGAGGGTCCTTGCTTGGACAGGGGGCAACCTGACTACCAACCAAAGACCCCCTTTCCAACACCTCTTATTTCCAATTCTGAAAGGACAGCAAAAGTCCTTTGTATGAGCCAGAAATAATATTTTGACTTGCAAAAGGGCTTTCGTACATCAAGTTAAATTATTTTGCAAACCCTGTGATTTTGCTAGTCACAGGGTTTGTTTCTGCAAGAGTGGTGTACTTTGCCTCTTTGTCCATTCTGTGCCCTAGTTGCTACACACATCTTGATATTTTTTATCACGTTATGTCACCAAAGGGGCAGGTAATTCTACATAGCACTTAGGACCCTATTCCAAGTTACTTAGAATTCCAGATTTGGGCAGAAACTGGAGCTTTCACCTGAACCAATAACTCCAAGTAATATTGTAATACTGGAGGTCTTTAGGATACATAATTGGCAGGTTAAATCTGGTGAAATATGTCCCTAGAAATTTGATATTCTAGATGGATGTCTTCAATTATTTTACTCATTGAGAGGTCATTACGTAGAAACATAAACTCCAATCACAGAGAGAGGAAGTGAAGACCCATAGATGTGGGAGACTTAGGAGAACGAATAATTGGAGTGTTTTCAGAACGTAAATGTCGGCCTTGTGACTGCCCTAGTATAATGTATCCCTGCTCACAAAGACAGAGAGAGCAGGGACTGGTGGGGAAGAATGTCATGCCTTCCTAATGTCAGAACAATGCTGTTCGCCAGGAGCTGTTGTAAGGTATGTTTGACTAAGTATGTTCAAATCTCTAGCTCAAAAAAATGGCAAATTATAACAGCCAACAATAGTAAGTAGTGTTAAGTTTTCAGAAACCCACCAGTCCGTTAACCTTATCCGTTTTCTATTCCCTTCTGTTTTTCTTAGTGACTATGCACCCTTCTTCCAAGTGTGTCTGAGGTCCCGAGTTCTGTTGTCTGTGCCACTGAGACCAATTAGACCCTATGAGATTTCCCTACTTAAAACAAGTGAAATGTGGATGCCCCTCTTATTTTTATAATTGGGAGCTAGTCTGCCCGAATGAATATTAGAACTAGCATGCAATCCAACACTGGCATTGTAGCAGAAGACGCAAATTTGTTACACTGTTCAGAATTATCACGGTTCCAGAGATCCATGGCAGGCGTAATTTTGCAAATCACAGGAACGTTCTGCATTTGTAGTCCAGATCTCTGTCTGCTAGGATTGATGACGAGGCTGAAACAACTAAAACTTAAAAACAAAATTGTCGACCTCGCACTGATCCTTGCAATAAGACATAGTTGTGTCTTGGAAGTCAGTGACAGGGCCACGTGTAAAAGTCTGAGTGAAAGAATTGTTTAAAGGGGCTAGGGTAGAAAACACAGCCTTAGACACTCAGCATAGATAAACACATAGGGCCTGATTCTAACTTCGGCGGGCGGCGGAGGCCGCCCGCCGAAGTTCCCCCACCAAAATACCGGTCCGTAGTCTAAAGACTGCTGAGGGTATTTTGGGATTTGCCCTGGGCTGGCGGGCGGCCGCCAAAAGGCCGCCCGCCAGCCCAGGGCAAATCAACCTTTCCACGAGGACGCCGGCTCAGAATTGAGCCGGCGTAGTGGGAAGGTGCGACGGGTGCAGTGGCACCCGTCGCATATTTCAGTGTCTGCATAGCAGACACTGAAATACTTTGTGGGGCCCTCTTACGGGGGCCCCTGCGGCACCCCCTACCGCCATCCTGTTCCTGGCGGGAGACCCACCAGGAACAGGATGGCGGTAGGGGGTGTCAGAATCCCCATGGCTGCGGAGCGCGCTCCGCAGCCATGGAGGATTCTGTAGGGCAGCGGAAAACCGGCGGGAGACCGCCGGTTTTCCTTGTCTGACCGCGGCCGAACCGCTGCGGTCAGAATGCCCTGCGGGGCACCGCCGGTCTGTCGGCGGTGCTCCCGCCGACCCTGGCCCCGGCGGTCTGATACCGCCGGGGTCAGAATGACCCCCATAGTTCCTGGAAATAACAGGCTTTGATGATGGACTAATCGCACTGGCCCACTAGAATGACAATTAGCCCATTTTTAGATGCCTTGACAATAGCATGACTACTGCTTGCTACATACAAGCCCATTTTTATCGTACACATAGTGGACATGATATGTAGTTAGTAGTCGAGTCACGTTGGAATACAAGATCATTCCACTCACAGGTCATTCTCAAGCCCTTGTTTACAGACCATGAACTTCCAAGACCTCTTGGCATCAACTAACAAATTTGCTCCAGAGATTGAACTGCATAGGTGGAAGAGATCTGAAAAAGGTGGCCTACAGTAACTGTTGTGTTAGTGTGGAATGGATGAGTCAGCAACAGCACCATGATGTGTAATAACCACTCTAATGTTCTTAAAATCAATACATGAATCTAAACACGCTTGAACTCAAAGTGTACTTTTGTCATTTTTTAAACAGGGGGGACAGAAACATGCTGCCTTGTTGCCTGCAACACTTCTTCCAATACATTCAGGTACATACAGTCCCCAACAGTGTTAAGACTCACAATGCCATCCAGTGCAATGCGTACATGGACAGGTGTTGCATGCTAAACTGTCTTCAACTAGCAATCCTGTGGTTTAGGGGTGCTTGCAAACCACTTTCAGTACATCAGAGTCTGTACCCCTCCAAGCATGCATTTTTCTGTAGAAAATGTAAACGGTGGGGAAGTGTAGCACAGTGCCTGTTCTGCCTGCGTTAAGTCAGGTTATGTCCTAAGTAAATTTAATGGTGGCAATCATTCAAGTGCTGGTGGTTAGGACTGGAGAGGGTGAGGGGGGCGGGGTGGGGGTGGAGTAAAAGATAACATGCTGCTTGTGCAACATTTCTTGGTATTGAGTCTCTGTATGTTCTAAGATGCCGACTACTGATTTTTTCACTTGATTTTTACGTTTCTGGAGCCTGAGTTTTCAATGTTACCTTGTTTGTTCTTTGATTTATCTAAATCTAATTTGAAATATGGGAATATATCTTTATAATCATATGCTGCAGAAGCTTTTGAAAGAAAATATGAATAATGCAAACAAACTAGGATGCCAGGTAAGCAGGATAAGAGAGGACTTGTTATCAGTGCGACCTGGGCCTTGTAGGAATCTAAATGCACAGGGTAAATACTAATAATAATTCTCCTACAGGAGTGTTCACCTCATAAGGGCTCCTTCGACGTTTGGTGGACAGCTATCAACTGATATAACGTTAGAAAGGTGAAAGCAACCCCTCTGACACAGCAAGAACACCTTCTGTATAAATGTAATGCAGGCAAGTCACCATGACGTGGCAGCCCGCTTGGCACTGTTTTCCGAGCACTGAAACAAACTTCCAAAGTCACAAAGTATTAGTAGCCTTGATACACTGGGCGTTTTCTTCCAGCATGTGGGAGTGATTGCACACCTTTCCAACCTGGGACGGCGGCCATGTCTCACATGATGAACCCTTTGTCGTGTAATTTGTCTGTTCAACGTTCGATTTAATATAATGAATTTCCTCTGAAGCAAATATAAGTACCACTGGTTGCTGTTGCTTTGCCTGTGAGAAAATATAACATAGGTTTTTAGTTGCTTGCAGCATCCTTGGTCATTTCATGGAATAACTAAATTCTGCATACAGAGAAGGAAAAGGAAGCTGTGAGGTGTCGAAGGTAATGCACAGTACAGTGCATATTTTTACTTTTTCGTTGTCAGCTCAAGCAAAGGTATAATAGCGTATATATGAGCAATTTTAAACTTTCTTGAAAGAAAGCAACACTGCATTCAGATTTGAAACGTTTACTTGTACAGGGATTAATTTGTCATTTTAAAGTTGTGAAACTGATATACACAAGACACTTTAAATCTCACTCTAATGTCAAAAAAGGTAATAATGAAAGTCAAAGTCACTTAAAATTACTTTCCAGTCCTTGCTGAACATGAAATCAGAGAACCATCAAGTAGCCAAACACAACAGATATCCCGAGATTTATATTTTCTAGGGGTTGGAGCCTTGGACAGGAAATGCAACGATATTCATTTCGCAAGATATAATATTTTTACAGATCCGAAGTATAAGTCCCAAACTCAGTGTTCAGTAGAAAATGTGGTGAAAGCCTTTTCTCTGGAAGTGGTGACGCACTTTAAACATCTGCTCATTTTCTTTCGGTTTGTGCAGGGGACTGCTAATTGGTAAAACATCCCCTAACAAGTGCAACAAGGGCCTTGTCTGTTTCTTTCCTTACAACGACCCCCAACAACAGCTCAGGCCACAGTGAGGCAAGGTTATGAGCCCAATCACAACAAGGCAAGTGTGTATGTTTGCATTGTACATTATAGGGGAGGGCCCAAAGGTCTTCGCAGTAGTGGGTCATTTGCGGCCTGGGTGACACCCAGAAAGTTTTAACGTTGTCAGCAGCCATTATGATCAAAATTCTTTTTCTACAAAAATGTATGCATAATTGGTACCAGAAATAAGGCTGATGTATGTGTGCAAAATATGTGTGAAAACCTTCACTATAGCACCGGAGGAAGGGCGGCTGAAGGGCACTGATATTTGCTCAGCTAGAAAATCCAGTTTTTATTTTCGAGAAAAAAGGGCCAAATGTTTGATTTCTTGGTGCACATTTCTGCCTCTTTTTCTGCTGCAGATTATACACCCCTTAGGAGCCCTTATGCTTGGGCCGGGCAGAAGGACATTTGACAATATGGCCCTCATTCTGACCCTGGCGGTCGGTGATAAAGCGGCGGCCAAGCCGCCAACAGGCCGGCGGTCTAAAATATGCAATTCTGACCCTGGCGGGAACCGCCAACACAGGCCGCCAACTTAACACTCCGACCGCCACAGCGGTACAAACAAACAGCGCGGCGGTTCCCGCCAACAGCCCGGCGGCAGACAAAGTACCGCCCACCCTATTACGACCCACCAATCTGCCACCTTTTCCGGGGCGGGAGCACCGCCGATAAGAACACGGCGGAAACAGACTACGAACGGGAAAACGCTCACCTCTACGCACTCCACGCGAGATTCCGGCAGTATGGAGCCAGAGTTACAGGTCATCCCCGCACTCCTATTCCTCCTCATATACCAGGAGCACGCCCGGCGGCGCGGAAGACATCGGTGAGTACTGCACCTACGACACAGGGGAGGGAAAAGATTACCGGCACACACCCACCCACCCACACCCACTACAACACACACATCAATGCATTCCCACAGATCACTGTCACAACCCACAAACCACCCCCCTCCGAAATAATGCAAAGACCAAAAGAAGAGATCATAAACGGGCAGATATATTGAAATATGTACGCCATTAATCCCAAAAAATAAATAAACTATGTACAAAATATATACAGCTACTAAATGTAGTCCAACCACTGTCCGTGGATCACAGGGGTCCTGTGCAAAGGGGCAAGGCCCAGTCCCACGACAAGAACTCCACGGAGAGAACACTGCAGGGGCATCAGAAAGAAAATAGGACAGGCACCTCAGGGGGAAGGGAAGGGGGGGCACCTCAGCCACTTGAGTACACGACGCCAGATCCACGAGGGGACTCCATGACCACTGGCCCATCCTGGGGAGAGCAAAGCCACAGTCCATACAGTCCATACAGTGGGTGGCCTGCCCACTGGGCCATCCTGGGGAGAGCAAAGCCACAGTCCAAACAGTCCATACAGTGGGTGGCCTGCCCACTGGGCCATCCTGGGGAGAGCAAAGCCACAGTCCATACAGTCCATACAGTGGGTGGCCTGCCCACTGGGCCATCCTGGGGAGAGCAAAGCCACAGTCCAAACAGTCCATACAGTGGGTGGCCTGCCCACTGGGCCATCCTGGGGAGAGCAAAGCCACAGTCCATACAGTCCATACAGTGGGTGGCCTGCCCACTGGGCCATCCTGGGGAGAGCAAAGCCACAGTCCATACAGTCCATACAGTGGGTGGCCTGCCCACTGGGCCATCCTGGGGAGAGCAAAGCCACAGTCCAAACAGTCCATACAGTGGGTGGTCTGTCCACTGGGCCATCCTGGGGAGAGCAAAGCCACAGTCCATACAGTCCATACAGTGGGTGGCCTGCCCACTGGGCCATCCTGGGGAGAGCAAAGCCACAGTCCAAACAGTCCATACAGTGGGTGGCCTGCCCACTGGGCCATCCTGGGGAGAGCAAAGCCACAGTCCATACAGTCCATAACAGACCCCACTGCCACTGGAGGAGGCAAGTTGGCCAGAGGACATCCTGCAGCCCTGCCCGAGATAGATCCTGCCCTGCCACGTCTGCCAAAGGGCCAGCGGTTCTTGCCCTGAAGGGCCCAGTTCAGCGGTTCTTGAGACGGCGGGGCCCAGTTCAGCGGTTCTTGAGACGGCGGGGCCCAGTTCAGCGGTTCTTGCCTTGAAGGGCCCAGTTCAGCGGTTCTTGAGACGGCGGGGCCCAGTTCAGCGGTTCTTGAGACGGCGGGGCCCAGTTCAGCGGTTCTTGCCTTGAAGGGCCCAGTTCAGCGGTTCTTGAGACGGCGGGGCCCAGTTCAGCGGTTCTTGAGACGGCGGGGCCCAGTTCAGCGGTTCTTGAGACGGCGGGGCCCAGTTCAGCGGTTCTTGCCTTGAAGGGCCCAGTTCAGCGGTTATTGAGACGGCGGGGCCCAGTTCAGCGGTTCTTGAGACGGCGGGGCCCAGTTCAGCGGTTCTTGCCTTGAAGGGCCCAGTTCAGCGGTTCTTGCCTTGAAGGGCCCAGTTCAGCGGTTCTTGCCTTGAAGGGCCCAGTTCAGCGGTTCTTGAGACGGCGGGGCCCAGTTCAGCGGTTCTTGAGACGGCGGGGCCCAGTTCAGCGGTTCTTGCCTTGAAGGGCCCAGTTCAGCGGTTCTTGAGACGGCGGGGCCCAGTTCAGCGGTTCTTGCCTTGAAGGGCCCAGTTCAGCGGTTCTTGCCTTGAAGGGCCCAGTTCAGCGGTTCTTGAGACGGCAGGGCCCAGTTCAGCGGTTCTTGAGACGGCGGGGCCCAGTTCAGCGGTTCTTGAGACGGCGGGGCCCAGTTCAGCGGTTCTTGCCTTGAAGGGCCCAGTTCAGCGGTTCTTGAGACGGCGGGGCCCAGTTCAGCGGTTCTTGAGACGGCGGGGCCCAGTTCAGCGGTTCTTGCCTTGAAGGGCCCAGTTCAGCGGTTCTTGCCTTGAAGGGCCCAGTTCAGCGGTTCTTGCCTTGAAGGGCCCAGTTCAGCGGTTCTTGAGACGGCGGGGCCCAGTTCAGCGGTTCTTGAGACGGCGGGGCCCAGTTCAGCGGTTCTTGCCTTGAAGGGCCCAGTTCAGCGGTTCTTGAGACGGCGGGGCCCAGTTCAGCGGTTCTTGAGACGGCGGGGCCCAGTTCAGCGGTTCTTCCCATGAAGGGCCCAGTTCAGCGGTTCTTGCCTTGAAGGGCCCAGTTCAGCGGTTCTTGAGACGGCGGACGGTCTATGGCCAACTGCTAAATGCCTGGTGGTGCCCTCCTGGGCAGCGGGGATGGTGCTCCTTCACTGCCCACCTGGGCTGTGGGTGGTGGGGCCATCCTGGCCAGCTGGGCTGGGTCCTCCCTGGGCAGCGGCTATGGGGCTGGTGGGCTCTCCCGGGGCAGCTGTGCCGGTTCCTCCCGGGGCAGCGGCTATGGGGGTTGTGGGCTCCTCCTGGGCAGCAGGCCTGCTGCCTGACCTCTCCAACTTGCTGCCCTTGCCCTCCTTAGTCGTCGGCCTGTGGCCCTTTCCTCCCTTTGGAGCTGTGGCTGGTGACTGTCTCTGGGTGGTGTCCGGGGGGGATGTAGAAGGCGGGCTCCTGCGGCGCCCCTTCCGCCTTCTGCTCCTCTTCCCAGGGGGTGGGCTGGCTGTCCCCTTGCTGCTGGGCGAAGATCCAGACATGCGGGCTGGCGGGCTCCAATACCCCTGCACCCTTGTCAAGGGGGCTGCAGGGCTGGTGGTGGCTGAGGTGCTCTTCTTACCCCGACGAGAAGGAGGGGGGGGCTCAGGGTCAGGAAAGAAGTTAGTAGTGGCGAGGAAGAGCTTCTTGGGACAATGGAGAGTGGTAGGTACAGTGGGAATGGGAGTGGAGGGAGAGGATGTGGTTGTAGGTGAGTCACGTTTGCTGTCTTTGGGTGCAGGTGCAGGAGGGATAGGCTGTCGTGAGGTGGATGGCTGTTGGGTGGGTGGGTGGCTGCGTTTGTGTGGTGTGGAAGAGGGGGTGACAGACACAGTGAGAGAGGACACAGGGGACGTGTAAATGGCAGTGGGGGTGGTGACTGCACGTGTGCGGACTGGAGTGGAGGGTGTGCTGGTGATGGAAACACTGGCTGATGGTGAGGTGAATGGAGGTGTGAGTGTAGACGTCACAGGGAGGGAGGAGGGAGACGAGGAGGTGGGGGTCACAGAGGTGGTAGTGACTGTTGGCATGTCTGCATCGGAATGTTGCGTGTGTGAATGTCTGCGTGATCTGTGGTGCTTATGTTTGGATGAGCTTCTCTTGGGTGTTGAGGTGTGTGCAGGCTGGTCTGATGGTGTGGGTGGGACAGGCAGAGGAACAGGAGACTGGGAGGAGGGAGTTAGTAGAGGCAGGCAGGAGACAGGGACAATGGCTGCCGTCAGTGCTGAGGCCAGAGCCTGGAACGATCGCTGATGGGCAGCCTGACCCGAATGAATGCCCTCCAGGTACGCATTGCTGCGATGAACCTCCCTCTCCACCCCCTGGATGGCATTCAAAAGGGTAGTCTGCCCAACAATGAGCGTTCGGAGGAGGTCAATGACCTCCTCACTGAGGGCAGCGGGGGTAACAGGGGCAGGGCCTGAGGTGCCTGGGGCGAAGGAGATGCCCGGCTTCCTGGCAGAGCGGGCACGGGGCGAACGCGGAGGGGCTGCTGGGAGGGCGGAGATGGTGCGCTGGGTGGCGGCTGTACCTGTAATGGCGGGGGCACGGATGGTGCCACCCCCGCAAGGGAGCCCCCTTCCGAGGACGTGTCCGTGTCGCTGCAGGCTCCAGTCGTCCCCGTCGTGGAGCTCCCCTCGCCCTCCGTCTCACTGGTCCAGTCTGACTCTGTGGCATGGCCCTCCTGGGCCATGTGAGATGCAGCTCCCTCCTGCCCCGATGCCACTTCTCCTCCGCCTGATGATGCTGATGCACACAAGCACAGAAAGACAAACAAAAAGGGGGGGGGAGAGAGAAATAAAGGGATATTGAGTACATGGATCTCCGGTACAGTTAGCGGACATGACAGACACAGATGCCCCCTGCACTAAGTTGCGCACTTGGGGTACGCTACGCATTCCGTGGAACATGGCCTACACGCCTAGAGTTGACAACTGCACCCATGGATGACACGGCCCAGGGATGGCTGTACTGACAAACTACTGAGGGTGGTGGCTGGGGACACAGGGGCTTACGGGGGTGCCCAGCCTACAGATATCGCCCTGGCCTAGGGGGACCCCCAGCCCTCCTCCCCCACCCAGACACCTCCACTGCGCGACAACAGAGTAGATAATGCTTGTACTCACCCCCTTGTGTCTGCTGTGCTGCCCTCACGCGCCCATCCAAATCAGGGTAGGCCACCGCCAGGATCCGGAACATCAGGGGGCTCAGTTGACGGCAGGCACCCCGCCTACGTTGGGAGGCCATCCCCAGCAGAGACTCGGCGGTCTTCTTGGTCCCGCGGCGGATGTCCTCCCACCTCTTGCGGCAGTGGGTGCCCCGTCGATGGTGGACCCCCAGGGCCCGGACTTCCTTGGCGATGGCACGCCAAATCCCGATCTTCTCATGGGCGCGGACCTATGTGACACGTACAGGGAGGGAGAAATACCACGTTCAAGTTACTCAGCATTTTCCTTTCCAGTGGCCCAACGCCCCCCATCCCCGCCAGGCCCCCCGCCAGGCCCAACATGCCCCCCATCCCCGCCAGGCCCCCCGCCAGGCCCCCCGCCAGCCCCAACATGCCCCCCATCCCCGCCAGGCCCCCCGCCAGGCCCCCCGCCATGCCCAACATGCCCCCCATCCCCGCCAGGCCCCCCGCCATGCCCAACATGCCCCCCATCCCCGCCAGGCCCCCCGCCAGGCCCCCCGCCATGCCCAACATGCCCCCCATCCCCGCCAGGCCCCCCGCCATGCCCAACATGCCCCCCATCCCCGCCAGGCCCCCCGCCAGGCCCCCCGCCATGCCCAACATGCCCCCCATCCCCGCCAGGCCCCCCGCCAGGCCCCCCGCCATGCCCAACATGCCCCCCATCCCCGCCAGGCCCCCCGCCATGCCCAACATGCCCCCCATCCCCGCCAGGCCCCCCGCCAGGCCCCCCGCCAGCCCCAACATGCCCCCCATCCCCGCCAGGCCCCCAAGCCAGCCAGTGGCCCCAAATCCAGATGGAATTAAACTCACTTTTTGGTCTGGAGGACCGTAGAGTAGCGCATACTGGGGGAGGACCCCATCCACAAGTTTCTCCAACTCCTCTCCAGTGAAGGCAGGGGCCCTTTCCCCAGTCGCAGCAGCCATTGTCCCTTCCAGACCGAGGTCACAGCAACACTTGCAGTATAGGTCCTCTCCTGTGAAAGTTCAAGTCGTAAGTGGATAAGTAGATAGAAAATGGCGGTCACGTCCGCGGCGGTGCGTACCGCGGCGGTGCGTCCCGCCACCGCCGGCGCCCTTCGCCATTGGCTCCTGAAACCCATAGGCTTCAATGTTAACCAATGCGGCTTCGCGCCGCGGTCTTCGCCCGCCGCCCGCCGCGGTGTGCCACGCCAGCGCATTGACCTCACATCCCATTGTCACACTTCACAGGTCAGGCAGCCGCCATTTCCAGGGCCCACATGGCTCAATTTCAACTGCGTCACACAGGCCTAGGCCTTGCATAGCCACTCAGACACGCCATTCACTGCATAGAGAATCGTATACTGTGCTAGCTGTGAGTACGTACCTGTGGGTTGCCTGACTGTGTGCTCCATGTTGTCCTTCCTAGGCACCGTCCGCTGGGTTGGGCGAGGAGACGGATGAATCCTCCCGTGTACCGACCGCTGGTGGACCTTTCGACAATGGAAGAACGCCACATTATCCTGACCTACCGTCTTAACCGTGCCACTATCCATGAACTGTGTGCCCGGCTGGAGCCCGACCTGATGTCCCCCATCCGCCAACCCACAGGGATTCCCCCTCTGGTGCAGGTCATGTCAGTACTCCATTTCTTGGCAAGTGGGTCATTTCAGACAACCGTGGGAATTGCTTCCGGGATGTCTCAGCCCATGTTTTCAAAGGTGTTATCCAGAGTGTTGTCTGCCCTGATGAAATCCGTGAGGAACTACATCATTTTCCCTGAGGTGGGCGAATTGGCTACAGTGAAGGGTGATTTCTACGCCCTTGGACATATTCCCAACGTAATTGGTGCCATTGATGGGACCCATGTGGCTTTGGTTCCCCCAAGAGACAGGGAGCAGGTGTACAGGAACAGAAAAAGTTACCATTCAATGAACATCCAGGTGGTGTGTTTGGCTGACCAGTACATCTCGCATGTAAATGCCAAATTCCCAGGGTCAGTGCATGACGCCTACATCCTGAGGAATAGCAGCATCCCTTACGTGATGGAACAGCTACAGAGACACCGTGTATGGCTAGTGGGGGACTCTGGGTACCCCAACCTGTCGTGGCTACTGACCCCAGTAAGGAATCCCCGGACCAGGGCAGAGGAACGGTACAATGAGGCCCATGGGCGTACTAGGAGGGTGATCGAACGCACCTTTGGCCTCCTAAAGGCCAGGTTTCGCTGCCTGCATATGACCGGTGGATCCCTAATGTACTCACCTAAGAAGGTGTGTCACATCATCGTGGCCTGCTGCATGCTTCACAACCTGGCTTTGCGCCGCCAGGTGCCTTTCCTGCAGGAGGATGGTAGAGACGGTGGTGTTGTGGCAGCGGTGGAACCTGAGGAGAGTGACGAGGAGGAAGACGACGGGGCTGAAACAGACAACAGGGACAGAATCATTGAACAGTACTTCCAATAGGACACAGGTAACATTTCAAAGATAATTTAGTAAATGTTAACTACTCTGCAGCATCTCTGCTGCCTGTCTATTTGCCCCAGTGTATGATGACTGAGTTTTGGCTTTTCCCTCCCTATTTCAGATCTGGGGTCCCCACTACGAGTCCTGTGCTTCGTTTCCCCATGGACTACAGCTTTGTGGCAGCTGTTTGTTGACTTCACCATGTACAAGGACATATTTGCACTGTCATGTCAATTACAATCTATTGAAATCACAGCCAGACTCCTGATATTTTGGTGCAAAATAGGTGTTTATTGAAGTGCTCAAAATGGGATGGGTGGTTTCAAGTGGGTGGGGGCTATGGTGAAGGAATGTCCATGGCAGAGTCCAGAGTAACAGTCACACAGGTGCATTGTCCAGAGGCCTGTGGAGAGATGGAGCATGGGCAGTTCGAGGATGGACAGGGTGACAATGTGGGACAGTGGGATGACATCAGGTGGTATCCATTGCTGGCGGGGGTCTTGACATCCTACTCTGTCTTGCGAGATCTCAGGGCCCTCTTGCGGGGTGGTTCTTCTCCTGCAGGAGGTGGGGGTCTGGTGGGCTGCTGCTGTGCGGGGGCCTCCTGTCCACTAGCGCCGGCGGAGGTGGATGGCTGTTCTTGGTCCAGGCTAGTGGCAGGGGCCCTTGGGTGTTGTTCAGTGTCCGCCCTGCTGTTTACGAGGTCCTGCAGCAGCCCTACCATGGTAACTAGGGTGGTGTTGATGGCTCGGATGTCCTCCCTGTACCCCCGATAGTGTTCCTCCTGCAGCACCTGGATCTCCTGGAACCGGGCCAGTACCGTCGCCATCGTCTCCTGGGAGCGGTTGTATGCTCCCATGATGGTGGTGAGGACCTCGTGGAGAGTGGGTTCCCTGGGCCTCTCCTCCCCCCCCTGTCGCACAGCTGCCCGCCGAGTTGCCCTGTTTCCCTGGGCCTCTGCCCCCTGGCCGGTGTGCCCACTACCACTGCCCCCAGGTCCCTGTTGTTGTTGGGGTGGTGGGTTATCCTGGGTGCCCTGTAGTGGTAGACACACCGCAGATTGACGCGCCCTGGAGACAGAGGCATGGGCCCGCTGGGTGGGAGCTGTGCTGGTGTTCCCAGAGGGGTTAGGGTCTATAGTGGCCTGTGCCTGTGTGAGGGGAACCGACTGTCCAGAGGTCCCCGATGGTCCGGGCTGGTCATCGGTGTCCAGATCGACAGAGCTGCTGTCATCGCTGACGGCCTCTTGGGTGGGGGGTGTGGATAATTCTGGCCCCTCCGCCGCGGTGTGTTGACGGTCGGGTCCTGCAGGGGTATAGAGGTATGGTTATAGTTTCAATGTGTGGCATATGGGTGTATCTGTGGGTTCCCGTGTCCCCAAGTGCTGGCATTCGTGTGTGGGGGCTTTTGTGAGGGTGGCTTGTGGGGGGGATGTGTATATGCATTGGGCATGCTTTGGTGATGGGTGTCCATGCTTAGTGGACGCATGCAGGCCTAGGTTTTGGGATGTGTGGGTTGTGATGGTGAGACATTGGCGGGGAATAGGTGTGCTGGGGGTGGGGGTGAGGATGGTGGTGGGGGTGAGGATGGTGGTGGGGGTGAGGGTGGGGGTGAGGATGGGGGTGGGGGTGAGGGTGGGGTTCGAGGATGGGGGTGAGGGTTGGGGTCTGATTTGGCATGCAGGTGGGGGGGAAGCAGTATTGAAGCTTCAACTTACCAGTATCCATTCCTCCGCCGACTCCTGCGAGGCCGTCAGGATGCAGGATGTTCAAGACTTCCTCCTCCCATGATGTGAATTGTGGGGGTTGAGGTGGGGGTCCTCCGCCAGTCTTCTGCACGGCGATGTTGTGCCTGGATACCATGGAACGCACCTTCCCCCGTAGGTCGTTCCATCGCTTCCTGATGTCTTCCCGATTTCTGGGGTGCTGTCCCACTGCGTTCACCCTGTCGACAATCCTCTGCCATAGCTCCGTCCTCCGGGCAATGCTGGTGTATTGTATCTGTGTGCCGAACAGCTGGGGCTCTACACGAACGATTTCCTCCACCATAACCCTGAGTTCTTCGTCTGTGAAGCGGGGTTGTCTTTGGGGTGCCATGGGGTGGTGTGTATGATGTGTGGGGTGGAGTATGTGTATTTAAGTGAGTTGAGTGTGGTGGTGTGTGTTGTTTTGTGTGTGGATAGTGTGTGGGTGATGGTGTTGAGTGGCTGTGGCTGTTATGTTTTGGATGCTGGTGTCTCGCTCTTGCCTTCTTTACGAATTTTTAAGCGTAGGGGTTTGTGGGTGATGTGGGTGGGTGTTTTATATTGTATTGTGTGTGTGGGAGTGGTGTGTGTATGTGTATCAGGTGTGTGGGATTCAAATCGTCCAATGTGGGTGAGTTTTGTTCGTTTGTGTGTATTCTGACCGCGCCGGTGTGTCCCGCCAATGGAATACCGCGTTTGAATGACCGCCGCGTGGATTCGTGGGTCGTAATGGCATGGGCGTATTTCTGTTGGCGTGGCGGTGGAGGTTTGGTCACCTCCACCTTTCCGCCGACCGCTGGTCTGGCGGTCTGTTGTGGCGGTCGGATTTTCGGAGGTTTGCCTTCTGCGGGTCAGAATGACCGTGGCGGGTTTCCGCGACCGCGGCGGGATTATGGAGGATTTCTGACCGGCGGTAGGCGCCTTTTACCGCCGAGGTCAGAATGACCACCTATATCATTTGCACATATGGCCACAAGTTTTCGTTGGGAATTTTGTGTATCCCCGAAAACTCTTAAATATTTTGATTTTCCAAGAGTACACCCACAATGAGTATATCTCTGACTTTTAAAGCAGTGGAGTTGAACAGTGTGGTAATTAAGCTACACACGGGGTATGAAGAGAGTGTGAAAACACTTAGGGCCTGATTACAACTTTGGAGGACGGTGTTAAACCGTCCCAAAAGTGGAGGATATACCACCTACCGTATTACGAGTCCATTATATCCTATGGAACTCGTAATACGGTAGGTGGTATATCCGCCACTTTTGGGACGGTTTAACACCGTCCTCCAAAGTTGTAATCAGGCCCTTAGTTTATTGCTACTAAATAAACGCGATCCTCCTCCCAAGCCAGCTCAACTCAACTGCCTCGATCTGAACGTTCGCTGAACAAACATTCCACAGAACTAACACGTTCATAGAGTACAACACATCCCCCACCCTTCCAGTTTTCCCAAAACACAAGAAAACACCCGTAAAGAAAAAAAAAAAAACATGATACAAAAAAACAATAGCAGTATCAAATTAAAAAGGAAAAAGAGTTAAAGCGATGCTACAGGAAAAATACATGACGGCACAGTCATTTCAAGACACAACTTAATCAAATTGTACATAATCCCGCAAATAACATGGTGGTCTGCGGGTCCGCTGGCTGCGACAACCATCTGTAATACCATCATATGAAACAGATTCTGCACTCTGTTGTACATGTTCTGTACCACTAGCTTCCGAATTAAGCATCAGATGTTCTCCTCTCACACAAGCATATCCATCTGTCTTGTCACATAAATCTTCATCACTCATAGACATAAATCTGTTGTAGCTCTTCCTAGAGGAAGACTTGCCCTTAACATCCACATCACTCTCTTCCCTTCTTTGGTAAACTGCGACTTTCCTTTTATTCCATATTTCACCATTCTCCAACTCCACATGACTTACTCCCACTTTCTTATCTCTGAAAGGACCCCAGAACTTAGAAAGACCATCAACAACTCTCCCATGTCTGATCTTTACCCAATCTCATTCTACTACATCCCTTCCCCTTACAGTTTTGCTTGCACAACTTGTATCACACACACCACCATTCAACAACCACTCTGGCAGTAGTTTAGAACCTTTCTCCCTTTCTCATTCTTTCAAACGGAGTTGCATCCGTAGCTTTATTTGTTGTGGTATGGTGGGCCCAGACCATCTCATCTACAATTCCTTTTACATCTGAATACCCATTAATTTTGTGCCCTTTACAAATCAGTTTATTCTCTCAACTATGCCATTAGCTTGGGGATTATACAGTGCTGTACGCTTATGAATAATTCCACAGTTCTCCAAAGATTTCTTCATCTCATGAGAGGTATGTTGAGTGCCATTATCAGTTACCAAGACTTTAAGAAAGCCCTCCGCCAGAAAATCTTCCCTCAACACCTCAATGGTACTTCTAGTGTTAATCTCCTGCACAAGCTTTACAACCACCCATCTATCGTACACATCAACCATGACCACATTATTTCTGCATATATTTCCCACCCCTTGCATGGGACCAATAAAATCCAAACACACAGTACACCAAGGTAAGCCAGGATCTTCAATATGTCCCTGAACACCTTGGGCACCAGTGTTCAATCTTTTTTGACTTTCTTTACATGTTATACAATCTACAACCCACCGTGAAATCATGTCATCCATGCCTGGCCACCAAAAGTATTCTCTAACTCTCTTCTTAGTCATGGTTTGACCCAAATGACCTTCGTGTGGTAACACGAAAATTCTCTTCCTTAGACCCTCCGGTGGGATAAACTTGTCATTCCTCATAACCAAATTAAAATCTAGAACCGATAATTCATCCACCAATTTTAAATAAGGTCTCAAAAAAGGAACCACAGTACTATTCATCCTTTCACCTTCCACAATCATTCGTACAACACCCTTGAGCACAGAATCCTTCTCCATGGCGGCCCTCCATTCCTCCAAGGAAAAAGTGCCTTCACCCAGCCCTCAATGTCACTCAACCAAGCTACTGCTCCTTCATATTCTTTGAGTAAATCCTCTGCCTTGTCCACACCCACCGAGTCTAAAGGCATCCTAGAGAAACAGCCTGCCCGGGCATTCTCCCAACCCGGAATATAACTGATACTAAACCGATATTCTTAGAGCCTGGCAGCTAAACTTGCTAGTCTAGCAGAACCCTTTCCAGCACCCCCAGGATTCAACACTTTTTGTAATGGTTTATGATCAGAGCGTAAAGTGAAATCTAAGCCCCAAAGAAAAGTCCTAAAGTACTCCACAGCCCACACAGCAGCCAACGCTTCACGTTCAATAACTGAATAATTCCGTTCGCACGCCGTCAAAGACCGTGAAGCAAAAGCGACAGTAGCCTCTTTCCCCTTACATACTTGAGAAAGTATTGCTCCTAAGCCACACGCACTCGCATCCACAGTCAGAACCGTCTTAAGATGAGTGTCAAAAGGGGACAAGATACCAGCTTCACAAATGTCATTCTTCACTGTACCAAACAAAATCTGTTGTTCCTTTCCCCACCTGAAGTTAGACACTTTTCTCAGCAACACTCTTAAATTATCGTTTTTTTTAGCAAAATTCTCCACAAACTTGTTGTAGTATTCTATCAGCCCCATAAATGAACGCAATTGTTCCTTGTTACATGGAATGGGTGCTGAACGAATAGCATTTAATAAATCTTCCTTAGGTCTGTACCGTTCCCCAGATACCGTGGGATCTAGGCAATCAATATCTTCCACCAAAAATTGCACTTGTCTCTCCTCAAAGTCAAACCACCGTCCCTCAATTTGTTCAGAACAGACATAAGAACAGCATTATGTTCACTTTCAGTCTGACCAAAGATCAAAATGTCGTCTTGGAAATACAACACCTTCTGCATTCCTGAAAACAAATTGGACACCACTCTTTGAAGCACACTTGCCGCCGAAGACAGCCCAAAAAGCATTTTGGTGAACTGGAATGTACCCTCTATGGTTATGAAAGCAGTGAGTGCACGAGACTCATCATGTAATTTGATTTGATGATATGCACTCCTCATATCAAGTTTTGAAAAATACTTCCCCCCTTTGAGCAGAGACAAGAGTTCATTTATGTTTGGAAGCAGAAAGGAGTCCGTAACCACAAATGTATTTAGAATGCGCAAATCCACACAAAAATGAAGCTTACCATCACTTTTCTTTGTAATAACTACCGGTGAAACCCATGGTGAGGCCTCAATAGGTTCAATTATACCCTGAACCATCATATCTTGTAACATTTTCTTGACTTCCTCTCTTACCACCAACTTCATCCTTGTCACCTTGTGTTTCATTGCCACAGCATCCTTCTCTAATATAATTTTGTGCACGTACCCTTTTAATTCACCCAACTTTTCAACAAACACACCCTTTGCATCTTCAATAATTTTTTCCAAAGATTCATCCTCTACCAACTGAACCTTATTGTCAGAATGCGGATCAATGATTATGCAAATCATATTGATGTTCCTGTCCCAAAATCGGTGGTCCAGACTTCGCCACATAAATTTTCCCTTCAACACATCGATGGCTGAACTTAATGTTAGAAATAAAATAACCTATCGCATCGATCTCTGCACCTTGATATCCTCTCGGATTTATATCTTTAGGTAGTAAAGGAATATCATGCCATAACTCAACCCACAATGACTTTGGAATAATAGTATACAGTGAACCAGAGTTCACCATTAGTTCCACATCCTTGTCAGCGATGGTAAAGATTCCCTACGGTCTGGTCTCTCTTCCTTTTCCAGTTCCAGAAGCTTGAACCAGTAAGATGTGTTCACTAACACAGTTCTCCTCTGTAGAATCAGCAACAGCAACCTTTGATCTGGAACGGTCTCTGCACATCCGAGCAAAATGCCCTTCCTGCAATCTTTATTAACAGCAAAGCACCATTAAGCATCGCTGGTATGAGTAGAGCTCCCACACCTTGTGCAAAATTTAGACTTTGACGAGATTGACTCTTTGATCCCCTGTTTCCTGTTTGCAGCACCAACATGCTTGGACAGATTTTGGGCCTGATTGCAACCTTGGCGGAGGGGGTAATACGTCCCAGATGCGATGGATATCCCGCCAGCTGTATTATGAGTTCCATAGGATATAATGGACTCGAAATACGGCGGGCGGGATATCCGTCACATTTGGGACAGATTAACCCCCTCCGCCAAAGTTGTAATCAGGCCCTTTGTTTTTTCGAAATTATTGCCACTTCCTCATCACCTTCAGCATTCGCACTCCCTTTCTTGTCAATTCCTGCATGCACATGTCTGATTCTTCTACGATTTTAGCTATGGTAATTGCACCTTTTAGAGACTGATTTTTTGCTGCCCATAGCCGTTCCTGCTTTTTTTACTCCTGCACTGTACAATAAATTGATCTCGAATCAGTTTATCAGTCATGGGTCCAAATTTGCATTTCACAGACAATTCGTGTAAACTAGAAACAAAGTCCTCCAGTGACTCTCCTTCTCTTTGTGGTCTAGTGTAGAATTTATAACGTGACATTACTATATTTTCTTCTTTTGCAAATCTCTTCTCCAACCGTAATTTTGCTTCCTCATAACCATCACCTAAAGATTGTCCATCATCATTACAAATTTCGGGTAAATATTTAAATATATGATGAGCTTCTCTGCCAACTGTGCCCAACAACAATGCTTTCTTCGTATGTGCAGAGAAATTTTGGCCATCCAAGGCCACCACATAGTTTTCAAAAAGATCAATCCACTCTTCCCATTGGATTGAAGGTTGGGACTTATTATCCAAAAATGGTGCTGGAATATTAATAGCTGAAGCCATCTTAACTCACTTGTAACGTTGTAATATAATGTACTCAGGCCAAATACTGTATTCTTCCTTTTCCTTTAGCCAAAGAGGAATTAAGGTACTTTCCTCTAATTTGCCCATGGGTGGGGTTAACATTTTCACAGGCCTCCGTATACCACGCCCTTGTTGATTCAGGACTGACGCTCACCTTTAGACTGTCACGCAGCATAAAACCGGTAACAGCATATTCACTCGCTCGCTCATCTCCCTAAGCGCGCTGCTCCTCTCCTCTCCTCTCCTCTGCTCCTTACTCCACTCGAAGCCACAACAGTCCCCACTGGGCCTGCATTTCTCGTCATCGACTCTAATGTGTAGGTCCGATAGGATCGCGTTTACTTAACTCCCCGGGTAACTCGACCAGTGTAGCTGGCGCTCGTCCCCAAAATGTGGTAATTAAGCTACACACGGGGTATGAAGAGAGTGTGAAAACATGTAGTTTATTGCTACGAAATGAACGTGATCCTCCTCCCTAACCAGCTCAACTCAACTGCCTCAATCGGAACGATCGCTGAACAAACACTCCACAGAACTAACACGTTCATAGAATACAACAAAACGCTAAATACAGCCCACCAACTACCCTTAACATGGATGTGTGAGCATGTCGCGTGGGCTCTCATTATTCTAAATGAGACTACTTGATTTCTAGGTAGCAGGATCTATAACGGTGTGGGGGACTGAGTTTGACCCACGTGTAAAGAACTCTGTCACCCTAAATCCGGTTTTTGCTCCGGCTAACTAGCAGTGCCTCATTTCTCCCATGTCGAAGGAATGATTTGGCAGCCGAGCGCATGACATCTTTGGAACTTCTCAGGGAAGTCGTGGTTACTCAGATCCAAACCAACTCTCTTATTTCCAATATGATCTCATATACAAATGACAAAGACAGTATAAGTTTTATATAATGTTTTAATAAAACAACTGTATTTGAGATATTAAGGCGTGAGCCGCAATAACCAGAACGATACAACACAGTAGGATTGAAATAGTCACCAGGAGAGTAAAACATAAGAACAAAGCTATCATATTGTCTAACAGTTTCTACTCTCCCTCTGCTTGTTCTATTTAGAGCACAGCATGTTAAGCTTCTAGCTTGCCTATTAGAATCACTGTGGAGACATCAGCCCTCATACCTGAGCAAAGACCTGTGATCTTGGTTCAGCATCTGCAACGAGGCACACTGTATGTAGTTATAATATCAGCATGTTCTGGTGAAACGTAACGAGGGTCTGCCCTACTAGTCCTGAACCCCCCTGAAGAGGTGACAAAACGTTGATGACACATATTAGTGTCCACAGGCCATAATAACCACCCGCCTGGATGTAACGATGAAGTGTTAAGCGTACCATTCTGGACCCAATGTGTAAAGTCACTAAAAGTAGCATTCACATAGTGCTGCCAATTTCTTAATTTAGAAGGGACAGGTATACTAGGCAAAGTCAACTCCCTAATTGTCGCTAAGCCCAACAGCTAGTTTGTTGTACTGTGTCATTGAGGAAAATCATCTGCACAGGGATAATGCATGCCCTAAATAACGTGTCCCTGCCTTGCATGTGCCAATTTTTCGAACCCCAAACACTTTTCAAGTCAACAGTTTTAAACCAGTATTCATACCCCTCGACCGAAAGTTTAGATACAAACAAATTTGAATACAGTAATTTAGTATCGGTCAATAACATTTGCTTATTAGAATACGGTGCAACTTTAAAATAGTAGGACTTAGCATTTCGTTGATCATGCCCAGAAAAATATGCAAATTTATCATAATACGTTTTCGAACTTCCTTGTGGAGGAGTCGAGCAATGTTCCCATTGCACATAATTAAACATGGGCTTAGGGCTACTAGCTTTATGAATAAAGTGGTGTCCATAATAGTTGTAACAAAACATGTCACCATGATTATCTCTAAACTGGTAAGCATCTTCATCGTCATAGACAGTATAATATTGCAAATCCGTTAGCATAGAATCTACTGTCTTCACATCCCAATCATCAGAAACAATGCCAGGTATAACAATATAATTCATTAATAATTTGAGGACATACGGTATTTGAATCAATTCAGTGGGACCATATATATCAAACATTACTTTATCCCACACAATTCCATCCGGAACTGGTATAGCAGAAATGTTTACTGTGGACAAGTCTCTTCGAACCATATGAGACGAAAAATGCGGCTTTAACACAGTCTCCACGTGCTCAATGTCAGATCGATCAGGAAGAAAATGACCATGTATTATCAGAAAAAAAGTAACCACAAATCCCAACCATAAGAAAATAGTCATCACGGCCAAAAACAGCCAAAAATAGTTCCAAGGAAAAACAAAATATGTGCGTTTAAGCCAACCCAGCAGCCGTCGTGGACCGTGGATAGAAGACATCGAGGACGAGGAGCCGGACACATCATTATCAGCGTCGTTGAAGCAGCCAGAAGCAGTTCTAGCAAAAGGTGCAACTGTGAACGAAGAAGCAGATGGAGGCTCTCGCCGTGGCACGCTATAAACCACATGTTCAGAAACGTCAGTAGAACGTACAGCAATTTGATCACAAGATTCCATATTAATCGCCGTCGGTGGAACAATCGCAAGATCATCATCCACCCTCCCCAAGCTCGGAGAGGAAACAGTGTCGGTGAAAATCACCTGCAGCTGGACTTCTTCCCCAGTAGTGAGAGGGATTCCGGAACTACTGGGTGTCCCTCTTAGTCTGCTGTGCAGAATCGGCCACATGTTGTAACTTGACATTATCAATGGAAACAAAGCGATTTCCTTTGGCCCCTCGCAGCGGCGGTAAAATCACAGTTCTCGTGCCGCTTACCCCCAACACAGGGACAGGTTCTCGATAAGAAGGACCAAATTCTTTTTTAACTGCGACCTTTTCACGCACCAGATCCCCAATCCTGGGTATCCAACCAGTAGGTGTTACTGGCTCATCCTTAATTCCTGAGGAGGCAGCACTGGCAGAAGAGTTATCTCCACGGAATTGTTGTAAATCCTGCAAAACAGTGACACGATCATTTATGTCAAAGGGCGTATCTGCCGCCTCCACACCAGGACCATCTAGATCAGGAACATACATTCGTGTTCCAAACAGGCACTCATATGAAGTACAACCCCCCAGTGACCTTCTAGGCAAGTTATTAAGTGCTCTCTGTACTCCATATAGGTGGGCTAGCCAACCACGACCTGTACCTATAACCCTGGCCGTTAAGGACTGCTTTAAATCACGATTTAAACGCTCCACAACAGAATTTCCCTCGGGATGAAATGGAGACGAGAATTGGAGTTGGACCCCCAACGAAGCCATGGTGTCCCTGAATGCCTTAGAGGCAAAAGCAGGGCCCTGGTCCGAATGAAAAGCCGCAACTGCAAATATATAGACAAAGATGCGCAAATCTTTAATAACAGTGCGAGCGTCAGCCGAGCGTTGTGGCCAGACCCACACAAATCTGGAGCACGAATCTATAGCAACCAATATATATTTGTATGCACTATCTGGTGTCAGCGGACCACAATGATCCAAGTACACACACTGTAATGGTTTATTTGAAATCAGAAGGGGCGTCTGCTGCGGGCGTCTAGTCGACGATGCTTTAATTCGTTGACAAACGTCACAACAAAGGACATATTGCTTCGTCTCTTTATAGAGACCAGGCCACCAGTAACGAGCCTGTAAAAGTGAAATCGTGGCAGCCACCCCAGCATGTGCAGAAGCCTCCCCCTCATGTGCTGCAGAAATCAATTGAGGTCTCTCAATTTTATTGGGAATTTCACGTACACCAATGCCTGGAATTGTAACAGTAGCATTCAGCGCACCATTCAAGCAGTAACTATATTTTGAAGGGAATCCTTTAGGAAAGGGCGTACCAGCAGCCGTAGCCTTTATGGCAGCCGAAATGTCTGTGTCTGGTTTGGAACTCGAACGAGTCACTGCGGCCACAGTGGCGACAGCCACTGCCGATTTCGCAGCTTCATCAGCCAAAGTATTCCCAGCAACATGTATTCCAACGCGCTGGTGTCCAAGTGTATGTACAACATGGACATTAGGAAGTGTTTCGTTCAGATCCGCAACCTTACCCCACAACATTTAGGGGGTCATTCCGACCCCGGCGGGAGCACCGCCAACAGGCTGGCGGTGCCCCGCAGGGCATTCTGACCGCGGCGGTTTGGCCGCGGTCAGAACAGGAAAACCGTCGGTGTCCCGCCGGTTTTCCGCTGCCCTGGGAATCCCCCATGGCGGCGCAGCTTGCTGCGCCGCCATGGGGGATTCCGACCCCCTCACCGCCATCCTGTTCCTGGTGGTTCCGACCGCCAGGAACAGGATGGCGGTGAGGGGTGTTGTGGGGCCCCTGGGGGCCCCTGCAGTGCCCATGCCAATTGCATGGGCACTGCAGGGGCCCCCGTAAGAGGGCCCCACTTTGAATTTCAGTGTCTGCTTTGCAGACACTGAAATTCGCGACGGGTGCCACTGCACCCGTCGCACACCTTCCACTCCGCCGGCTCCATTCGGAGCCGGCTTCCTCGTGGAAGGGTGTTTCCCACTGGGCTGGCGGGCGGCCTTTTGGCGGTCGCCCGCCAGCCCAGTGGGAAACCCAGAATGACCGCCGCGGTCTTCTGACCGCGGGACGGTCTTCTGGCGGTCCCAGCCAGGCCGGCGGCTACCGCCGCCGGCGGGGGGCAGAATGACCCCCTTTATGTTTAATGGTGTTGCCTTTAGAATCTCTGAACCCATTCATCTTCCAATAGTGTAAATATTTGTTGAAAGACTGCACACAGTAGTAGGAGTCACAGACCAGCAACGTTAAAAGTGCCGGATCCGTGTGCTCCAACGCTAACAATAGAGCTTTGAGCTCAGCCAGCTGTGCCGTGCAATCTCCCAAGGTTTTAGTATAAGTATGTCGGGGGCAGAACACTTCCCCCTCCATAGTGCCGCTCACCACCGCACATGCAGCAGAATACTGTTGTTTAGTCCCAACCGCTGGTTGCGCAGAGCCATCGGTATACATGACCACTTGATATTGGTCAATAGGCAACGTACCAGCAGGAACAGGGTATTCCATTTCATATTGAAGAAATTCTTGAGTATGCAGTTTAGGGTCAAATACATCATCTACATCAGTGGCTGTCAAAGACGTAGCCCATTGTATCCATCGCGGGAGTAAAGCCTTCGAATTTGGAACACTCGCTTTTGTAACTGCCTCTAAGGCCGGAATTGGGGAAACGACAACAATGCGTTGACCCTGGGCCAGCGGTCTTTCTTTAATGACAGCCATCTGTACTGCAGTGAGAATTTTCTCAGTTTGTGCAAAACGTTGCTCTGCAGCTGAATACAAGTGAGACTTGTATGCAATCGGGACTGTCTCCCCCTCATTAAAGGTGACATAAGTAAACCCAACAGCCCCAGGTATCACCCTGATGACTAAATGTGTCTTATTGTCCCGTGTGTGTAAGTGTTTAACTGCTAAGAGATCACTCTGTAATTCTCGTAGTATGTGTGTATGTTCAATCGTCCAAAATCTACTCGAAAAATTCGGGCGAATCAACTAGTATAAGGGTTTTATACGCGTTGCATAATCAGGAATGTAAAATCTGCCAAAATTCAGAAACCCCAACAATGACTGGAGCTTCCGAACCGTATTAGGAGGCTGCAATAAAGCACATTTCTCCAAAAAATGTGGCGCTAGGCTCTTGCCCTCACTCGACAACTCATATCCCAGGAAAATGACGCTGAGGAAGGCAATCTTTGATTTCTTAAAATTAAACTTATAGCCTATATCAGCAAACCCCACAACAATGCGCGATACACGCCTTAGATGTTGCAGAATCTCATCATCTGTCAGATATATGTCAACAACATATGATAATGCTTCAGGGTCGAACTCATGCAGCATTTCAGTTACACTAGCCGAAAACAGTCCTGGGCTATTCTTATACCCCTGAGGCAAACGACAAAAAAATTTCTGAGAGCCAAACGCACTGAAACAGGTATAGTCCCGACTCTCGGGCGCTATATTCTGGCAGAAAAATCCATTCGAGATATCTAATGTTGTCTTGTATTTTTTACGCACTATATTATTCATAAGTGCTGCGCTGTGCGAATTCTGTATTGCATATGTGCGAGTATGACTATTCAAATGTCGGTAATCCACCACTATCCTATATGAATGGTCCGGTTTAGCCACCGGAAACAAGGGGTTATTCATCGGCGAGACACAGGGCTCAATTACACCTTGATACTCCAATTGTGTAAGAATTTTTCTAACCAATGCCCTTGCTTCAAATTTGATAGGATACTGCGGTTGTGGCTGAGGTTCGCCCTTTATCGGAATTACATGATAAGGTGATTGTCTGTCCCACCCCACGTTATTTCTATACAAGGCGGGAGCCTGTGCTAGAGCCCATGATTTACTATAGGACTCCGCGAGTTCTCTCGGAACAAGTGGTGAGAAGGAAGGTGTAATAACCTCCTCCCCAACTGGACAGTCGCGAACAAAGTCAGGTGGCCAATCTTGTTCTGCCAACAGAACATCATATGATTTTACCACATGGTCCCAAAAAATGGCGTTTATAATACGGTCAATGTCCCCTTCCAATCGCAGAGTCACTTCATATACTCTATCAGGATCAGAAACACGCATATCCGCCGTCTCGACTTGTATGAAGTCATCAGTTGCTTTCACCTCCAGATGCTCTAGAAGACTCCGGCGAACTATTGTGACCTCTGCCGCGCTGTCTAACAGTGCTAACGCCCATGTCTTGTTCGTCAAGAGAACTCTCTTCTTGAGCGGCATGTCTGACTGAGACAACCGCCACTTTCTTCTTCTTAAATTGCTGTTTTTGTTGCAGCGGTTTCTCTTCTTGTTTAATAGAAACCTCCGCTGAGCGTTGTGAATCCTGTCTCGGTTTCACGTACTCCGTCCTCCGCTCTGACCGCCCACCTCTCTCACTTCTCTTTTCCGAGGAGTCCTGAAAGGAACGACATTGGCGTGTATCAGTATATTGATATCTATCAGGCGTCTTCAAAGCATCCCTATTCCTGAGATTATACTTATTCTGTGGGGTCTCCGGTTGCGGAGACTGCCCACCATCTTTTTTAGGTGTTTGCTGTTTCTTTTCCCAGCGCTATTTCGAACCCTCAGGTTGTTGCTGTTTAGCATTGTCTTTATTATTTTTACCCTGTAACTGGGGTTTTTGTGGTCTAGCCCCCAGGCTATCACGACCAATACTAGAATATGTTTCCGCTATTATTCTCGGAAGCTCCCGCTCCTGATTAAGCAGCGGAACATCCCGAAGACGCATTCGCACTGCTAGTGCTACTGCCTCTCCTTTGAGATTACTCAAAATAATAGAAGAAACTGTGGCAAAATTGCCCAGCAACTGCATGCCCAAATCCAAGGCAGGGGCAGCCCCATATTCATCCTGAACCTGTTTAAGTACGTCCGGTAAATTAGCTAATGTCGGTGTACCGTGTGCCGTAGTGTAGAGCGCGGCAAACACCGTGCCCCAGGTATTACAAAGGTCCACCGGAGGAACCATCCCGTACGGCAAACACATCGTCAAAATTCTATGTTTATCCTGAGGTCCCGTATGGGGAAATACTGCTTCCAGCGTATTAATTTTTTGCGCCAGCCAAAACGGAGTCTCCTCTCGTTTAGCCTGTACTTTACCCTTAACTGAGTGCACAGTGGCCGGATTAATACCCGGAACCACAGCCTGTGGGTGCGCTGGAGCAGCACGCGCTGCATTCGTATTTAGTGTCTGCATGACAAACTGAACTAATCGTCTATATGTAGCCGTTAATTCTGTATATAAACGACGAACTTCAACCACTGCCAATTGAGCAACCGCAGGATGTGGTGTATATGTAGCCAATAAAGGCCAGGTAGGACCATCATTACTCAGTGGACCTAACCTAACTTGTGCTACTGAGTGTGGGAGGGCGCCATCAAGCCAATTATGGTGTTCTTGATAAGATAGAGGTATTTCTAAATAAGCGTAAGCCCTGTATTGTCCAGGGACATTCGCAACTGTGTATTCGTGAAAAGTATTTGTTCCCCCATCCACTGCTGGAAATCCGACCCAAGAATAAAAAAGTTCCGTTCTATAGGCTGCATGGGCGTCCACCACAAAAGTGACTGGACCCCCCTGGACTGTCAGTCCATGTGTCAACAGATGTCCCGTGAGCGGATGACGCATATTAATTGCTATATTCACTACATTAGGATTCGCCATTTTATAAAAAATAGCTTCAGGTCAGAGAAGGCACACCAATATCGGGGTTTTTCCTTTCAAAGTTCAAGCTTGAACAACCAACCACTAAGCAATAGGAAGCACCTATCCCGTGGCGGCGGAAACCCTCAGCCCCACGGACGTCTCCGTATACGGAACCGAGGAGTCAAAATATATATGAGACCAAGAGAGTCAGTCGGACCCAAACATTAGAGCCAGACCAAACGTTGGCAGTGCCATGTCGCGTGGGCTCTCATTATTCTAAATGAGACTACTGGATTTCTAGGTAGCAGGATCTATAACGGTGTGGGGGACTGAGTCTGACCCACGTGTAAAGAACTCTGTCACCCTAAATCAGGTTTTTGCTCCGGCTAACTAGCAGTGCCTCATTTCTCCCATGTGGAAGGAATGATTTGGCAGCCGAGCGCATGACATCTTTGGAACTTCTCAGGGAAGTCGTGGTTACTCAGATCCAAACCAACTCTCTTATTTCCAATATGATCTCATATACAAATGACAAAGACAGTATAAGTTTTATATAATGTTTTAATAAAACGACTGTATTTTAGATATTAAGGCGTGAGCCGCAATAACCAGAACGATACAACACAGTAGGATTGAAATAGTCACCAGGAGAGTAAAACATAAGAACAAAGCTATCATATTGTCTAACAGTTTCTACTCTCCCTCTGCTTGTTCTATTTAGAGCACAGCATGTTAAGCTTCTAGCTTGCCTATTAGAATCACTGTGGAGACATCAGCCCTCATACCTGAGCAAAGACCTGTGATCTTGGTTCAGCATCTGCAACGAGGCAGTCAGCGTCTAGTTGTGGTTCCCTGGTCAGAATCTCCCTCTTGCGTGTATTGGGACAAGGAAGTGATTTTATAACTAACATGTCATCGTGATCACAAAATGTCCCTACGCAGGAATGCCAAGTCTAAACTCTTACCACGTCTATCGGCAATGTACCAGACTGTATCCTTGACTGAAGCACAGAGTAAATATGTTATGGAGAACTCCAGTGCTGAAGTAGGCAAAACAGTGTGATATGAATAAAAAAACAACACCGTAGAACTGGCTATTTGAAAAATAACAGTACGAAGCCTAATAAAAAGCATGTAGAGCAAAGTGCACAGAGGCTCTAAGCTGTCAGCAAATGAATAAAATATATTCAGGGCAAAGTGCACAAAGGCCTAAAGCCTGAAGCTAAAGCGCAATGAATACGTAAAACTAACCACACTACAAGCAGAGCACCTAGAAATGCCATAAGAGCTTTAAAAGCCCATAGGGATAGTCCTGGAAACAGTGACCCAAGGTGAGCAGCGGACCTGTACCCACTAGATACAGGTGAAAGTGGACTGTGGGCACTCTCAGTGACAGTTCATCCCTTCCCTACACGCCTTAGATATGTGCTGATATTGAGGCAGACCTCTCCTCGGACAATTCCATACTTGAGACTAGCCTGTGCAGCTATGAAGTCATCCACATGTACTTGCACTGTATCAATTTTTTAGAAGATCAACTGAGTGTTTTTTGTACAATCCCATCCAATGTCTAATGGTGTTTCAAAGATTTTCTGTCACTATTTAATACTCTAAATCTCATAAATCATGCCATTACTCTTTGGAGTTCACTGGGTTTTCTGTGAGGTCGTTCCACATTACACTTGGATGTTTACTCCCGTTTAAGTAATTTTGAGAAAAAATGGATGGGCAACAAACATTCATTTTCAAAATTACAAGCAAATGGTTTAAAGCTGCAAGAAAGTAACATCCATTTTCATTGCCAAATAGCACTTGTGAGGAAATGTTTTTAGTTCACGGGAAGACACAATGCAAGGACGTTAGAAAAGCAGGAAACCCCTCACAGCAAATGTAGTCCAAAAATCAGGTTCTGTGCAAGATTTTGCTTGCATAATGACAGGGGCAGTTTCCTCTTTAGGGCTCAGGGGCTGCACAATTAGCAGAAAATATTAAATAAATCGTTTTGTTCCGAGATACATCGTAACTCTAAACAAATCATTTAAGTCTGGGCTGTCCATCCCAGGCTGCTTGCCCCGCCTTGCTCTGAAGCAGGAGATGGAAGCCAGGCAGTTAATCAATCAATCAGTATTTGTAAAGCACGGCTACTCACCAGTAAAGGTCTCAAGGTGCTGGAGGGGAAGGGGAGGGCCCTCATCCGAAGAGCCACATCTTGATGTTCTTCCTGAAGATGGTGAGTGATGAGCTTTCTCTGAGGTGCAGGGGGAGGTTGTTCCAGCTCTTCGCTGCGCCGGTGGTTTTACGGATGCGAGGGATGGTGGCCAGGGGTCTGGTGGGGGTGTGGAAGGAAACACGGTGGTTCATGTAGGCTGGTCCTGCCTTGTGTGTGACCTTGTACGTGTGGGTGAGAAGCATGAAGGTGATTAGCTACTCGACCGGTAGCCAGTGGAGGGTCCTCAAGTGTTGGGAGATGTGTTCTCGGTGAGGGAGGTCCAGAATGAGTCTGGCGGTGGCGTTCTGGATGAGTTGTAGTTTTTTCATGTTCCTGGTTGAGGTGCCAGCATATAGGACTTTGCCTTAGTCAAGCTTGCTAGTGACTAAGGCGTGGGTGACTGTCCTGCAGCAGTCTGCTGGGAACCATTTGAAGATCTTCTGAAGTTTTCGGAGTGTATGCCAGCAGGAGGAGATGACAGAGTTTATCTTGCGGGTCATGGATAGGGAGGAGTGGATGATGATTCCTATGTTGCAGGCGTGCTTAGTCGGTGCAAGGGGGCGCTGAGGGATGTGGACCACCATGAGTCATCCCAAGCTGAGGTAGTGTTTCCGAAGATGATGTGCTCAATCTTGTCGGAGTTGAGCTTGAGGCAGCTTTCTTTCATCCAGGTGGTGACGGCTTCCATTCCTGAGCAGAAGTTCCTTTTGGCCGTGTCTTCAGTGAGGGAAATGGTGAGTTATGTGCCATGGGCGTATGACACGACGTTCATACCATGGCTTCTGACGATGGCAGCAAGAGGGGCCATTTATACGTTGAACAGTGTGTGACTCAATGAAAATCCTTGGGGGACTCCGCAGTTGACTCCTGTGGGTCTGGAAGTGTAGGGCGGGAGTCTGACCCTCTAGGTCCTCCCGGAGAGGAAGAAGTGGATCCATTCCAGGTCTCTTCCACGGATTCCTATGTCGTGGAGTCTGGTGCGCAGGGTGCTGTGGGAGACTGTGTTGAATGCTGCTGAGAGGTCAAGGAGTATGAGTGCTGAGGTGTGGCCGTGGACTAGGAGTAATCTGATGTTGTCAGTGGCTGCCAGGAGGGCTGTCTCTGTGCTGTAGTTGCTGTGGAAGCTGTACTGGGAGAAGTCCAGGGATTTGTTTGCCTCGATGAAATTCCGTAGTTGCGCACTGATTGTTTCCTCCAGTATTTTGGCGGGGCAGGGTAGCAGCAAGATGCGCCAGTAATTCTTTAGCTCTGATGGGTCGGCCGAAGGTTTATTCAGGAGAAAGCGTATTTTGGCATGTTTCCAGTCCTCGGGGAAGTAAATCAACTTTCTGCACTGTCACAGTACTTACGCCTCTGAAGCCCTCCATTTCCATTTCTATGGCAGTGTCCACTATAGGCCAGTGACGCTCTTGGAGTCATAGTTTCGGGTGTTGGAGTCTTCATCCCTGCGTGAGGGCAGCATCGATCATTCATAGGCATAGATCCCACCCTTTCCACATTTGACATGCAGTAGGAGTGGATGAAAGCACGTGTAACTTGGTGCCTTTGCTTTGGTAATGATAAGTGTTATAATGCTAATCTTGTGTTATTTTTATTATACTGAGACTCACAGAAATGTATTTTGCATGCTCCCTTTTAGAGAGCCCCCACTTTTTTCATCCCACTTAAACAACTGTCTGCACATATTTCTGTATGACTGATTGCAGCCAGCTGCTGTGGGTACTTCCTGATGCCTGGTTAGAGCATTTTCTTCCAAAGTTGATGCTGCATGCAGTACAAGACACTGCTAAGCACACACTTTAAAGGGCCTGAAGTTGTTGCAGTGTACCATTCACACATTAAGGTAAAAGGTGACCATGGTAATGCAGTAAGATATGGGTCAGTTTTTTATGTTTTTAACATTTCAAGATTATACATTTCCACTGCTTTATAAACCTTGCGTTCTCACTAAATGTATTTCCTTTCCAATGCACCATTTTGTCAATCTTTTTTCAATTTTTCTTGAAAGGAGGCCCCACCCTGGACTTCACGCTTGTCCATTAAGTTTACCTGCTTCACTCGCTACATAGAAATCATACCCAGACTTTTAAACCCCACCACTTTCAAATGTCACCGGCCGCCACTGCTTAATAAACACTTTGTATACCCCTACTGCAATGCTTAGACAAAAAACAGCTGACACTTCTTGTCTCAGGTCAAATTCAGTTTTGTGACTCTTTCACGTGAGAAAAATTTAAAATAATAGTATTAAGGTGTTTTGAAAATGTATCTTGTGTTTTGATTCCCTTTAAATATACTGTTATTCTTTATGTAATTGCAAACACCTAAGAAATATTTCTGCATGATTCTCAAACAAAAATTTATTTATCACAAGCGATGCTAGGAAATCAAAGGCTGGTGAGAAGTGTTAGAGAATACAAATGTTTGTTAAACTCCAAACAGATTTTTACGACACCCATATTAAACTATTCAGAAACAAAGGTAGACGGACTACTCATTCTCTGTAGTAGTCTTGACTTTTTCCTTGGTAGGGAGGCCCGGATATACAAGATTCTGGCGCATCAGTACTGATGCGCCATATATCTTGCACACCGCCACCTAACAGCACTATCGGTACGCTGTATTTACAATACGGCGCACCATGGGACATGTTAGGCCAATAGCGTCAACATTTTAAAATATTGTGGCACTTTGCTCCACTAGTGTCAAAAAGTTTGATGCTAGTAGAGAAAAGTGCAAGAAGGCCCATTGAATATAATGAGTGCAAGCATTAAAAATGATGCCAAAAATCTTGTAAATTTCATTGCACCTAGTGCCGGAACACCCCCCTTGCATGCATTATGCCTGGCGCAGACATAATGTGGCTCATGGGGTCGCGAAGTGGTTCAATGCATGTATTGTGCCACTTTGTAAATTTGACAAAGTGATTTTTGCCTCGTTGAGCCACATTAGCATAAAAAATGACGTTACTGTGGCGCAAGGAGGCACTAGGGCCTTGTAAATCTGTCCCTAAGCTTGTAAAAGATATATGTACATTCAGAAAACAAGCAAGCATAAATCAAAACAGTAAGGAGTTAGGCAGGTTAAAATCAGGGCACATGTAATTATATTGATAATTATTTAAATACAATAATGAATTTAGTGCATAGAATCACAAACCCAGTTGTTCATTTCAATGTAGGTGCACAAATGACAGGTTGTGGTTTTGGAATTCACAAATATTCATGTACTCTCATAAACTGATTTTCTGACAAGTAAAATTGTTGTTTTTATGGTTTTTTTTGTCTTCAGTAAATCTGTCACCAGCATAGGAATGCTATGGAATGTTAATGAAAAAGTGGTCATGGTTTTCGCCTGATGGTGGCTCCTCTTAATAGCTCAGGGTAGCCTATGGTCATACAAGGAATTCTTAGTGGGCTCCACATTCACCATGCTCAAGTGAAGTTTGTTGTGCAACCTGGATGGAACAGATAGTGCTGTTCCAAATGGAGCTGTAGAAAGCATGACCTGACTTGGTGAAAAAGAACTGCAGTTCAAATGTGTCATGCAGGCATGCTTTTGAGCTTCATCAGGAGGTGGAGTAAGTGATGCAGTGATCTCTGACTGAGAAAGAGATGTCCAATCCCAGCAATACAACTGAGCATGATTTCCATCCCGAGGGGGATGTGTAATTTTTGTGTGGGGCTGTTTGATTACCAAGATAAAAACAGTGCATGGGACTCTGTTTCATGAGAGGTGACTTCTCTCTTCTGCTTGTCAGCTGACAAGCAGCAGTGTCTGCAGCTTGAAGACGTGAGACATCTAAGACATCTCTTCCTATTTGCTGTTGAGGACAACAGTTTCAGGAATATGAAATCGAACTGGAAACAAAGAGGAAGTGGCTACCTTTACAATAAATACCTGTGCTCAATTTAGGCTTCAGACATATCCACATAGTGTGAGGTAGGATTCCTGCTCAGCCTACAAACCAGGCCCTTCTGTCAAAATGTGAGCTGCACCTAGTGCTGGCTAATAGCTGGAACTTAATTGCCCTCAACCATCATATTCTGTTTAGCAGTGCTCTCTCTCTTTTTACTCTTGATCAAAACACATTGTACTATTGACAGCACTGTGTGAGGTATCCATACCCACCTCAGAAGTGGTGAAAATGTAAAAAACTTGTAATCTTTGCATCAATGGGATTTTGTGTGGTGTGGTTTCTCTTCTCTTGCCTTTATGTCTCAGGAATATACAATTTTCATTCTACTGTCAACACTCCTGGCTTTCTATGCCAGGCAAGGTTAGCTTACCATTCATGTCTTACATGCAGGTTAATCCTGAATCCCCAATTACATCGGTCACCAGAATTTGTTCTCTGGATTTACGGACGGACATAACCAATTCTGCAACCCTGTTTAAAGTAAGCAAGTGGATGAGGGCATGACAGAGCAAGATCTTCAAAGGATAGCAGTTGAATTGCCAATGGGTAGATGTGCTTTTTGAACAGACAACATTGAGTTTTTTTTTTTTTTTTTTAAGTTTCAAAAGTTTTATTAAGAATATATAAGGCGATACATACAGCATATAAACAAACTGTTTAGCTTTCAAAACATTGTTTTTGTTCTTTAACCACAATTATTTCCATTGTGAGCATATATGCATGTACTGTCAGGTAAATAAAAATTCCCAGTTGCATAGTTGAGTTTTGTACCCTTATTTTGAAGAAAAGTGGAGAACAGGTGGGGGGGGTGGTAAAGGGAGGGGGGGCGAGGATAGGGTTGTGTGGGAGGGGTTGATCTTGGTATAGAGGAGAGATGAAATAGTCATATGAAATGGGGAGGGGGAGAGAAGGGGAAGAAAGAGGAAGGGTAATCGCGGGGGAATGTAGAATGAAGAGACTCGAGGTAGACAGGGGGTCTTTGTATCCTGAGACTAGCTTGTTCAGGCCTAAGAGTAGATCGTTCTGTACTGCTCCGTCTGTAGCAAGTTATTGTCTAGGGGTAGATAGTATGTATGTTAGATATGGTAGGGTCGGTTAGAGAGTGTCTACGTCTTATGTGAGTTGATTTCTCAGTCCTTGTTTGTGTTAGGAAGCGACTTGTATTACTATGTTGGGTAGTTCAGGGTCTCGTGCATATGACAAATTAGAGGCCTGTGGATTGATAGAGAGAGAGAAAAAAGAGAGAAAGGGGAGAGGATAGCGTAGCTAGGGAGAGAGAGAGGGGACAGTAGGAGATTAAGGGGGTTATTCTAACTTTGGAGGAGGTGTTAATCCGTCCCAAAAGTGACGGAAAAGTGACGGATTTACCACCAGCCGTATTACGAGTCCATTATAACCTATGGAACTCGTAATACGGCTGGTGGTATATCCGTCACTTTACCGTCACTTTTGGGACGGATTAACACTCCTCCAAAGTTAGAATAACCCCCTAAATGTGTTTCCGGAGTCTAGGATTCTCAGAGGGTGATTGGTAATTGATATTCCCTAATCATTGATCATTGAACATTGATCATCCGTTGGTCATCCACCAGCCGCTTCATGGTCTCTTCAAGAATGGGCGCCAGACCTCCTCAAATTGTTCTGCTTGGTCCTGTAAGTTATAAATCACTCGTTCATGGGTAGCCGTTTGATACATGGCCGTCATCCATTCTATGGGTGTGGGGGCAATGCTAGATCTCCAGTGCCGGAGTATGCATATTTTGGCCGTGGCAAGCGCTGTGTGGATTAATCGTTTATGTGCCCGCGATAGGAAGGGATACGGACGAATGTCATGTAGAATGATAAATGCTGGTGGGGTCGGTTTTGGTATCTGTATGAAGTCCGATAAGGCGAGGCGTACCGCGTCCCATAGTGACTGTACCGTTGGACAGTGGCATAAAATATGAAGTTGGTCACAATATGGCTCTGTGCATCTCCAACAGTTCGCGTGAGGTATCAACTCTGCCCTGAAGAGTTTAACGGGGGTCCAGTACCACCCCTGAAGGATTTTAAATAGGCAAAATTTCAGGCGTGCTTCACGTACGCCCCTGTCGAGGGCTTCTAGTATGTCTGGCCATTCTTCGTCCGTGTAGGTTATCTCTAGTATATCCTGCCACTTTAAGCGTAGTCGTTCAAGTAAAGGCTGAGAGTAAAGGTGGTTAGTTAATTCGGCATAGAGGCCAGCCAAGACGCCTTTTTGTCGGCCCCATTTCTGAAGATAGGTGACGATAGGTGAGGTTTTGAGCATCCACGGGAGGGTTCCTACTGTTCTCCGCATACAGTGTTTGAGCTGTAGATATCGCCACTCCTGGTTACTTTGGATGCCGAATTCTTCCTGGAGGGAGGTGAATGTGCGGAAGCTGTATCCATCTGTTATGTGAGATATATTGTGGATACCTGCCTCGGACCACTGGGGCCATCTGAGAATATTCCCTCCTATTTTAATGCTTTTATTCCCTGCTATGGGAGCCTGAGTATGCAGGGAGGGGTGTACTCCTAGTAGTCGATGGGCTCTGCACCACGCTGTGTTTGTAGCCTTGAGGATGGGGTTAGCTAAGGGAACATGGTCGGCGTATGTTCCTCCCATCTCCGTATACTGTCCATATAGGAGTTTCTCTGTGATCACCCATTGCGGTGGATCGGCTATATCCGGAAGTGTATATATTAGCTGTGAGAGTTGTAGGGCCAGAGAGTATTGTTCTACCGAGGGTAGTCCTAATCCTCCGTAGAGCCGTCGTGCCTGTATTATTGCAGGTTTCAGTCTTGGGCGTGAGGAGCCCCAGACGAAGGCCCTTATGGATGCGTCTATTAATCGTAGTGAGGAAAGAGGTATCTGTAGGGGGAGCATGCCTAGCACGTATGTGAAGCGTGGTAAGGTGACCATTCTGACCGCCTGTGTCCTGCCCCACATGGACAGGCCTAGTAGGGACCATTTGGCAAAGTCTTGTTTCATTTTAGATATAAGGGGGTCTATGTTGTCCCTGACCATATGTTCCAGACCTCTGTTAATGAACGTTCCTAAATATTTAAGGCGGGTCGGGGTCCATTTGAATTGGAGGCCATGTATCGCTGCCCTCGTCGTTATGCGGGATAATGGTAGCGCCTCACTTTTATCCCAGTTTACCCGATATCCGGATAGGGATGCAAAGTCTTCTATAGTGGAAAGTAGTGCTGGGAGCGAGGTTTCTAGATCGGACATTGTTAACAGAATGTCGTCTGTGTAGAGATATATTTTGGATATGCCCCCGGTGATATGGATCCCTTTTATTTGGTGAGAATTTCGTATGGTGGCAGCTAGGGGTTCCATGGCCAATAAAAATAGAAGTGGCGACAAGGGGCATCCCTGGCGTGTGCCCCTTCCGATAGGGAATGGGTCTGACATGATGCCCCCACTGTTAACCTGTGCTGTGGGATGGTCATATAATAAACGCACTTTAGAGATAAATTGTTCCCCCAGGCCAAAATGCTTCATGGTTGTGAATAGGTAGGACCACTCAATGCGGTCGAATGCTTTCTCCGCGTCTAGGGACAGGGCTAGGGCTTCGTCAGGTAATTGTATGGATTCTAACAGTGTATGGCAAAGAGTTCGCATATGATTTCTGGAGGTACGGCCTGGTACAAATCCTACTTGGGTATTGTGAATCAATGATGGTATCACCTTGCGTAGCCGCGCTGCTAGAACACTGGCTAGGAGTTTGACATCCCCATTCAAAAGGGAGATAGGACGGTAACTGCCGCAAAGAAGGGGGTCTCTCCCTGGCTTAGGCAAGATAACAATCGTGGCTTTATTGGATAGAGCGCCCAGGGAGCCTTCTTGACATGCTTCCGTCAGTGCTTCATATACTGCGGTTATTGCCTCTTCCCCAGCCCATTTATAGAATTCCGCAGGGAATCCGTCCTGTCCTGGTGATTTATGGTAGGGGAGGCTTGTTATAACTTGGGTTATCTCTTCTTTGCTTATGTTACCGTCCAAAAGGGCCCTGCCTGCCTCAGACAGACGGGGCAGATTGGCCGCGGTAAGGAATGTCTCTATTTGTGTTTGATCTGTCGTTGTTTCAGGAGTGTACAAATGTCGGTAGTACTTGGCGAACTCGTTTACAATGTCTTGTGGGCGAGTTAGCACTGCTCCTGAAGATGATGTTATGCCGCAATGGCAGAGGCTGCCTCTCTTTGTCGGAGCTGCGCCGCTAGGAGGCGACCTGCTTTTTCCCCTTGTTCGTAATGGCGGCCTCGCAATTTTTGCAGTGCGTATTCCGCCTGAGATGTATAGAGTTCATTGTGTGTCATGCGGGCCTGTTCTAAGGCGTGTCGCAGCCTAGGGGATGGTTGGGCGGTATATTGTTTAGTGAGGTCCTGTATCGTGGTCTCTAAGGTGGTTTGGCGGGCTATTCTGTCTTTGTTGGCCAGTGCTGCATCTCGCATCATATTCCCTCTTAGGGTTGCTTTTGCTGCCGCCCATAGGATCCTTTTTGAGGATACAGTGCCTGTATTCTCGGCCATGTATGTAGCTACATGAGCTTTTAATTGTTCCTTCCCTTGGGGAGAGCGATATCTGTGTACAGCCAATCGCCATGGTTTACGACCAGAGAAGGAGAGTCCCACCTGGATCCGGATTAGTATTGGGGAGTGATCTGAGAGCCCGCTGTCTAGGATGCAGGTGTCTTGTATATGAGGGATTACAGTGTGTGATACTAAGAAGTAATCCAGATGCGATTGGGTGCCATGGACGGTGGATAGGAAAGTATATTCCTTATCTTTCGGGTGTTGTATTCTCCAGCAGTCCACCAGACCGACGTCGGTGGTCAGGTCTGTCAGAAGCGCTCTGTCGTGATTGTTACATATATCAACAGGGCCTGTCCTATCCATTATGGCGTCTTGGACGAGATTCCAGTCTCCCCCAATTATATATCGAGTAGTTCCGATTTCTGTCAGGAGGCGATTTAGCTGTAGAAGGAATGGGCGTTTTGGGCCGGTTGGTGCGTAAATGGATCCCACGCATAAAACAGTGTCCCCTAGTTTTAGTTTAGCAAATATATACCTTCCTTCCGTATCATTCCAGGTTTTAATGCTAGTGACCGGGAGGGATTTACGTACTAGTATCGCCACTCCACATTTGCGGGGTCCGTTACTTCCAGATTCCTGACTCGTCCGACGGCAGCTGAAGGCAACCCTCCCTACCCAATCCCGTTTAAGTTTACTGGATTCCAGAGTGTCAAGGTGAGTCTCTTAAATCAGGGCTATATCTGTTTTTTTGGATTGAAGATAGGACAGGGTCTTTTTCCGCTTAACATAGCTCGTCATGCCGTGTACATTCCAAGAGAGTATGCGTAATGGTCGGGTCGCTTGAGGGTGGGACTTTGACATATTGGATAATTGTGAGTAAGCACCCTCGTTCCGGGGTTGGTGTTGGTGGGGGGGGGAGGGAGGGTGGGAGATATTGACTTAGTTGTTAGAGTGGGAGTTGTGTTTCGATATGATACGGTGTTTTATTTTATACGGGGGTTAGCGGCTGGTGGAGGCCAAGGGAGTCCTCTGGAGAAGAAAGAGAAGAGAGAGGAGAGGGTGAAGGAAGAGAGGCAATATAAGTAGGATGAGAGCCAGATGGAGGGGAAATATGAGGGGAAAAGAAGACAAGGAGAAATGAGAGGGAGAAGAAAAGAGGGAGAAGGAGGGGGAAGGGATGGATGCGTGTGCTGAAGTTGAGATTGAGAGTATAGCAAGAGAGCGTGCAATTTGGGAGAAGAAGTGGAGAAGGATAGGGATGAGGGTGGTTAGGAGTCCAACCTCCTTCGTTCGTTAGGTCTGTAAACGGCGGGACCGATTTCTCTCGGAGCTCTCGTGCCGTCGGGCGATCTCGATCGGGGGGGGTGAGGGGGGAAATAACAGACAGCCGGTTATCGATATGTCGGTGATAAGGAGGGGTGGGGGGGGGTACACAGCAGTGCTTATGTTTATGTTTATGTATCGGGAAGTGGGTCTGTTCATCAGTGGTTAGTGGCTAGTGTATTAGTTATATAACTAAAGTGTATATTGGCAGAAGTAATGGTCGGTTAATAACTATAGTACCTGGGCGGTGCTGGAGAGGAGGGGGGGTGTCGGGTGTTGATGGGGAATGGTGTTTAGGATGTTGTGCCTAGTACTTGATGTTGTATGATATCGTAGGGTGTTTAGGAGTTCATAAGATAGGGTCGTAAATTAAAGTAGGGACTGGGCAGACAGAAAGACCGAGACCGGCTGGCGAGAGGGGGGGGGAAGAGCTCAAACAGAGTATTACAGTTCTCGCGTATGCATGGGTACATAAAGATACCAATATACAGTATGATATAATATTTCCTGAGCATTTCTATTCAACTATAACACAGCCTCGTCTCGTCTCGCCTTACAACTTTTCAATGACATATTAGGTTGATAAACATAACATATCTTGGTATCTTATCACATTATCATGTTAGGAGCTATTATGCCAAGCGTCTCTCTATTAATCGTAGGATAGGTAATGAGTGTAGCTGAGCCCCGGGTTACGCGAGGATAATGCGTATCTCGTCCTATTACTAACTCCTTGCCGTGTATTATTACATCATAATACTGACCTACTAAGGTCTTACTTGGTATGTGCCACCATCATAGTCGTTCTATTGTAGATGGTAGGTTAAGATAGTAATAATGATTAGGATGGGGGTAGGTACAAACATCTGGGGAAAGGAATAGCTAATAGTTTATAATTTACATTGTGATGTTATAATGTGGTGCGGAGTGGCAGTGTAGAATGTCATATTATTTCGCTTCGTTATGCGGTATTATGTTGTATTATGTCCTCGTGTTCTATTTTTTATTTTTTTCCCCATTTTCTTATTGTAGAATAAAGTAAAGTCAAGTAATGGGAGCTTTGATATGTCTCAGATTATATCATATTGTGTGTCCCTGTATTGGAATTAATTTATCTTTACGTGGTCTAGTCCCTTCCCTTGGGGTGATAATGGGGGCTAAACGGTTCTAATGTCAGCGCTGGTCGAGTGTGGTGTGTATTAGGGAGGTTTTGCATACTTTGTTGTTTACTACCATGAGATATTTTGTAGTGTGTGGAATATAAGGTAAGTTCCATGATAGTTAATTAGTGTTTATTGTTGTTATCTGTTTAATGCCCCTGTTACCTTGTTACCTTGTTATAGGGTTATAGGGTCGGGACCGGGCCCTTATTCAACATACAGGGAGTTGGTGGGGTCTGATCCATGTTCTAATAATCATCATCTGTTGTGTACTGAGGGCAAATAATGATTTACTGGTAGTTTTCCATTATAGGGCCTCGGCTCTAGTCATAAAGAGCATAGGTTTTTCATGTATCTGGTTTTAACATTGATACTAGCAGTCTTAGACAATTACAATAGTAAAACACATATGATCTGGAAAGGTACGCATCCTTCCGCAGAGTCTATAGTTGTTATTTTCGACTCTCTAGCGATAGTCCCACAAGTCGTCTTGTCGCGTTACCATCTCAAGAAGACCCAGTTGTAGGCTTTAAAGGGGAGCGGGATTTGTCTCTTTCCGATAGTTGGGTGTGGGTTACTACTGCATGTATAATTTGGCCCCTGTCATCATATGATCTGGTTAGTCTCTCCATATCTCTACCTCTATGACTGGCTCCGGTGTCGTGTAGAGCCGTCTTCACCTTTTCTATTCCCGAGTGGGGGGTTTCGGCCCTATCACTGCCTCCTACAATGTCATGCTCATTGTCTGTGTTGAGAGAGTCCATAGGCTGGGATTGGAAAGAGTCAAGGAAGAGTCTCAATTCGTCGGGGTTATAAAAGTCCTTGGATACTCCATTTTTAGCAACCCACATTCTTGCAGGGTCAAAGAGACCATATTTCATCTCTAGTTTGCGAAGCCGTGGTCGTAGGGCTAGGAAAGCCTTTCTACGTTCGTTGGTTTCCTTGGAGTAATCAGCGGTTATTCGGATCTCGTGCTGGTTTATTCGGAAAGGGACGTGGTTGCGTGCTACTTGGAGTATTTGTCGGGTTTGATTATGCCGCAGCAAGCATGCGATGATTGGGCGGGGCCTTGAGGAGTTGTCAGAGCGTTTTGGGCCTATCCTGTGTGCCCGTTGGAATTCTAGCGGCGGGTCAAAGTCCAATGAAATCATTTTTGGAAGAGTGGAGGTCAGAAAAGCCTGCATATCCAAGCCTTCTTCGTTTTCCGGGATCCCAAGTACGCGGATATTGTCTCTCCGGCTCCTGTCCTCCATGTCCGTTAGTTTGCTCCTGAGGTAGATGAAGTCTTGTTCTCGCTCCTGAGACGTATTGATCTGCGTCTCTAGTGATCCCATGCGTTGCTCTAGCCCTGTCACTATAGATTGAAAGCCTGCAATGTCATATCGCATGGATTTGGTTTCTAGTGTCAATGAAGTTATAGAGGCGTCCATCCCCTCTATGCGGCGGCTGACGGTGGTGATCTCTTGTAGTATCCTGTCCATAGTTGTGGATTGATCTTTATCAGACATCGTGGTGGACTCGTTTAAAGGTGAAGATGTTTGAGGGTTTATCTTCGTGGGGGTTAGACGTTTGTGTTGTAGCGCTTCTGAGAATAATAGTTGTCGTGCAGGCTTGCTGACAGGTTTATGGTTCGGTTTGTTGCTGGGCATCGCCTCAATTGTCTACAGAGTCTGGCCACGTGGGGCCCGAGATTCCCTCCGTGGATTCCGATAAGGATATAGATGTTCAGTGGCTTACACTGGTGCCAGTCCTCTCCCTTCTCCTGTATCTCTGCTCTCTTGGCTCCCTCTGGCTCTCTTCATCTCCGATGCCCCTCTAGTCGCTCACCCCTCTCGTCTCTTCGCCTCCGCGTGCCTCCCGTCGTGCCCCTCTGCCCTCCTCAGTATTAGTTGTCTGGAGGGAGGGGGGCGAAAGTTTATTATCCCAGCGGGAGGGTTTTTGTTGTCCCTCTGTGATGGAAAAGAGGGGAGAAGTCGTGCCTCTGCCTCCAGCTATGCCGTTCTTAGTTTGAAGAGATTCGATCCTACCTCTCTGACCGGGTTTCTCTCCCGGCTGTCGAAGGGGCCGCACCCCTTTGCTGCGTCTCCCAGTCTCCCTGTGGGGGGTCGAAGGTCCACGGGTGTTTGTTGGTGTTGTAGGGAGATGGATGCGGGTCGTCACGGCTCCCGCAGTCCCAGCGGCCTGTTCAGCTTGCTCCTTGCCGCTGCGGGCACGCCATCCCCGGTCTTCCGAAGACGCGACTCCGCCCCTTTTGTCAGGCCTTATCGGCCTGGGGCGAGTCGCGAGTTTCCTGCCTTGCGTCCCCCTCCTACGGGGTCCCCGGACATGATTCCGTGTCGCCGCTGTTGTAGGGGTGGAGGGGCACCGAACCCGGTGTGTTGTCCGGCTGTCTTCTCGCCCCCGTCGCCCCTCCTGGACCGCCTCGGCACGGAGCTCTCGCTCTAAGCGGCCATCTTGTTTCGTGGCCCGGCCACGCCCCCTCAACATTGAGTTTTTTAGAAAACATGGTAGCTTCATTGCGTCTTTATTTTTTCTTATTATATTTTTAACAAGAAATCTGTGTCATTGTCAGTATCATCATGACTTTTATTACTGTTATTTCTGTTGTATCCTTTAAGGTATCCTTATGGTATCCCCTTGATTGTGTCAATACCATATCAAGAGTTGGTTAATAGAAAGCTATATCCCTATTGATACCTTATTATAAGTCATTTATTATTCAACATTCAATTGCTTATTTGTTTTCTGTATTTTTTTATGTATTGCTCTACATTTGGTATGTGTTGTAATTATGTAAAAAAATAAAAAATGAAATAAAGAATTACAAAACAAATAATGTCAAATCACAGGCCCTCATTTTCTATGTGCTGTGTGATACTGGATAATGCTCAGGTCAATAAGGCCAGTCACAGCTCTCCCGCCACTCCACGGTCCTCCTGCCTGTCACTGACAGCTCCTCCTGCATTTCTGAGCCTGATTGCAAGAGCTCCACCTACATTCCTGAGCCTGATTGCAACAGCTCCGTCTGCAATCCTGAGCCTGATTGCACTTGCTTACTCCCCTTCCACTACCGCCCCTGCCCTCCCGCCTTCCCGCCACCCACCCCACCTCTCCCACCTTCCAGAACATATAATGGAGGTCACATCGCACTCCTGGTCAGACGCGATTGACCTATTGGGCCAGTCACAGCTCCCCAGCAGCTCCATGGCCCTCCTTCCTCCCACTAACCTCTCTGCCCATATTCCTGAGTCTGATTGCATCTGCTGATGCCCTTGTCAACGCCTCCTTTGCACCACTACTGCTCCCACTCTCCCGCCTTCCTGCCTCCCACCCTGGCCACCTCACAGCACATATAATGGAGGCTGCAACAGAGCCACACTGCCAGCGTGAAAAAGGTGACCAGAGTCAAGCCTGTGTGAGCCCGTCCGCATCTGGACTGCACCTAGCACCAGGACCCCTGCTCCTCCCAGCCCCACCAATACACATCCAAGAGGATCCAGGCTCTGAAGAGCGGACCCCGATCAACAGCTGATTCACAGCCTCCCCACGCTCAACAAAAGAACCCTTCACCTGCCTACACTGTCATTTCTCCTGCAAAGTGGACCCACCTGCGCACACTAATACCCGCACTGCGTCCACACAGAAGTCTAAAACAACCAAGCACCACTCCAATGCATGCTGCTAAATGCCCACTCCTTATGCAGACATGTCACAGAAATCTGGGACACCATCACCCCCCACAACCTGGAGGCCACCTTCTTTCACTGAAACATGGTTAACACCCTCCTCAAACCCCAACATTGCCACAGTACACCCCTAACATCTACAAGATTCTACACTGAGACCACACTAACAAACACGTTGAGGGCCTTGCCATTATCTTCAAGGAAACCATCCAATGCACTATCACCGATGATGACTCTTACGCCCCTCATGGAGCACCTCAACTTCCAACTGCAGAACAATGCCAACACCACGATGCGAGGCACTCTTGCATACAGACCTCCGGGACCATGGCCAGACTTCTGCAACACCATCGCCAACCTCATCGCCCCCTTGCAATCAACTACCTCTGCTACATCCTACTCAGCGATCACAATTTCCACCTTAACGACCCCAATGACACCAACTCCACTTCTCTCATGGAGAACTTTAGCAACATCGGCCTCACCTAACTGGTCACCAGACCCACGCACAAAGCCAGACAAACACTGTGAGTCATCTTCACTTCTAGCAGCAGAATCAGTTACACCCACTGACCTCACCTGGACAGACCATGTCATTGTCCACTTTACCATCTCCAATTCCCAGCACACCACCTCCAATCACCTTGGCACCCCCCACTAAAGCTGGGGCAAGGTAACTTAGACTCTATGGGCACAGGTCCTAGGCACATGTAGTCAGTTAGGAAAGTATTCAGTGAGTACAAAGGCGCTACCAATCCCTGATTCCAACTGGCTCAGAAGGTGCACTAGTCAGGTTGAATACTTCCAAAAGACCCATCTACCAGCATTTCATACTGGTTAGTCAGACATTTCCTAAATTCGCTAGGCACGCAACCCACCAGAACAACATTCAATTAAATTAGATGGAATGTAAATATTGTTACAACAGTAGTTCCACCTATGTTAAAGTTATTTATTAGTCCATACGCATGTTTGGATTGGCACCACTGTATCCACAATCAGTTGGTATATAGTCCAATAAATCGTATTCCGTGATTCTCTAAATCAATTTCCAACATAAACGTCACATTGAATTTCCACCAATAGAATCTCCTGATATCTTACAAGTTCAGCCCGCCAACACGTGTTTTGTCAGGGATATTACCCTTATGACTTCACCAGGGCTGTAACAATGTATAACACACTTATTAATACGTTACAATTCAGATACCAGTATTCTTGTTAATGTGAATAACCATGCAGTGCTGTGTGGGTAGTTGAATAGTGACAGGGAAAACAGATAAACGCATCTATATTAATGTGATAGGTAGCAACCAATTTATGTACATAAGTGACCATGTACCCAAAATTCCTAAATGTACCTAAGTGAATAACACTCATCCCAATGCTATATCCCAAAATTGACCAACAGTGTAAATCATTTATGTGTGCATGCAACTGTGATTAATACCCAAATAGTATAATGTCACTAACCTTCATATTCCAAAAATCCTTCCATAAGAAGTCTCTCTAACTCTCATTAATAGATTGATTTCATAACAACGTATCAAGGTCTAAAGTGATGATATTCAAATTCTCTGTCCAAATACCAAAAGCAAAATCACATTAAATAAATGTAAGTCCTTGCCACTGTGGTCTCAGAAATGCATGCCACTGATGTCTAGCTACATAGCCCATAGATAATATCAAGCTACAAACTCCTTGAATAAGCAGCTTCACTACTTACAGATATATGACTGTAACCAAGTATATGTAAAACAAATCTAAATCCATTGTGGTGTCCATGCTCATTATTTAAATATTCATTGCAAGTAACTTGTATATAAAGAAGTCAACAGCCTCCTACAGTATGTCAAGTATTCAAAAACCTTTGTTCCCTTAAAAATAACTAAACCATTGTACACTGAAAAATATTATCGCTAGTTCTTAAAAATTATACGTATAACAGAGTACCGCCACTTAAATACTTCTGCCCAGAGCCCCAGTCTCAGTCCGACCGGGCCTACACAATTACTTCGGGCCAGCTCTATTATACCTTTTAAGTTCAATCTGGTTGGAAGCGAGTGCGCTCATCAACCGAGCTTCACTCGCACAGAAGGGTAAATACCAGCACCAGCGCGTCTTAACACGGAAGTGATTAGCCCGTATGTGTTAGTCCTTCCTTATTGTCTATGGCCACCGCATAAACACAAAAAGAGGACTCCTCCCTCACTCGTTACTCACTATCTTTGGACCACTGAGTAAAAAGATCGAATTTATATCAATGTAATCATCTATTGCCCTGCCTCTTATTCTAAAGTGAAGTTAATAGTTAGCACTTATTCAATGTTTGAAAACTAACCTTTTTAAATTTACACACTCATACATTCCAAAACGAAAATTTTAAATTATTAATTAGTAGATATGCTATTCGAGAGAGAGTGGCAAGCATACACAAATTGTCAGCACAAGTCTATACTTAATCAACGTGCAATTATATGGAACCATTCAAAAATACTCTAAATAAATTATAAGATCCAACCATAGTCTTAAAAATTAATAACTATAAAGTACAAAATAATTGAGACTCAAATTTCCAAATTAGGTTCCTAAAAAATACTCCAACTCATGATCCGTATTTAAGCCCACCTCGACCGCCTGTACCCTCATGATCCATAGTGATTCCCTTCGTCTGAGTTGTAATTCTCTGTTTCCACCCCTGGGATCCACAAAAATATGTTCTAAACCAAAGAATTGAATTGTAATCTGTGTGCTTTGATTCTTACAGACCAGGACATGTTGAACTAGTGAATATCTCTCGTCCCTTTGTTTAACGGCCCTCAAATGTTCACCAATTCTCATTTTCAATGGGCGTATAGTGCTCCCTACATATACACATTCACATTTGCATTTTATAATGTAAACAACATATTTCGTGTCACAAGTCATATGTGAACGTATTCGATAGACCTTACCGTCATTGTCAGTAAATTCCGTTAGACCATGGCAGGCCCATTTACAAACCCAACAATGGCCACATTTATAAAAGCCTGGATATTTTCTGGATAGCCAATTCTCTTTGTTTAGAGGTCTAGGACAGGTCCGACATAACAAATTCTTCAGAGATTGTCCTCTTCTATACGTAAATATCAAGTGTGATCTGAGTAATTTTGTTAACATGTTGTCTTGTTTCAAAACGTTCCAATGTCATTGCATCACCCTCTGCAAAATAGATGCACTCTCATTATACAGTAATCTGTAATTAATCGGATCTCATTCGAACTTTTATCCAGAGGTTTCCGACGTGGTAATAAAGTCTTTGTCCGGTTCACTTTTTCAACCCTTTTCTGTGCATTATGAATCGTATCCTGACTGTAACCCCTTTGTACAAAGCGAGAGATCATTTTCTCTGCACATTCTTCAAAATCTTCTGTTCTACTACAATTACGTTTCACCCTGACTAATTCCCCAAAGGGTATTGCCAATATCTGGTGTCTGGGGTGTGCACTGGAAGCATGTAACATCGCATTGCATGAAGTTGGTTTTCTATACAATCTACTATGGATATGGTCATCATGTATAAACAATTCAACATCTAGAAATTCAATTTTCTGTTTACTAAACTTGTAAGTGAATTTAATATTTACATCATTTCCATTCAAATACTCACAAAATTCAGTCAATTGTGTTGAATTTCCTGTCCAAATCATAAAACAATCATCAATATATCCTCCCCAGTACAAGATATAGGGGGTGATTCTGACCCCGGTGGTCAGAGACCGCTGGGGCCAGGGTCGGCGGGAGCACCGCCGACAGGCCGGCGGTGCCCCGCAGGGCATTCTGACTGCGGCGGTTCGGCCGCGGTCAGATGCGGAAAACCGGCGGTCTCCCGCCGTTTTTCCGCTGCCCTTGTGAATCCTCCATGGCGGCGGAGCAGCGCGCTCCGCCGCCATGGGGATTCTGACACCCCCTACCGCCATCCTGTTCCTGGCGGGTCTCCTGCCAGGAACAGGATGGCGGTAGGGGGTGCCGCGGGGCCCCTGGGGGCCCCACTTTGTATTTCAGTGTCTGCTCTGCAGACACTGAAATACGCGACGGGTGCCACTGCACCCGTCGCACCTTCCCACTCCGCCGGCTCAATTCTGAGCCGGCGTCCTCGTGGGAAGGATGATTTGCCCTGGGCTGGCGGGCGGCCTTTTGGCGGTCGCCCGCCAGCCCAGGGCAAATCCCAAAATACCCTCAGCGGTCTTTCGACCGCGGAGCGGTATTTTGGTGGGGGAAGTCTGGCGGGCGGCCTCCGCCACCCGCCAGACTTAGAATGACCCCCATAATCCTGCCACTCTCTGGCCCCTGGTCCCCAAACCCACCTCTCCTCACACCATCCCATAAAGAGATTGGCGTAAGAAGGGGAGAATTTGGCACCCATCGCCACTCCTTGCCTCTGTTTGTACCACTGGTTGTTCAAGAGGAAAACATTGTGATTTAATAGTAAATCAACCATCATCAGTATCATTTCAGTGTGTTTAAGCAAACTAGCTGATCTTCTGTTTAACATATGTCTCAGAGCTTTAAGACCTACCTCATGTTGAATACTAGTATAAAGTGCCACCACATCCAAAGTAACTAACATCATATCTGCTTCTCATTGCATGTCTCCTAAAATACCCAGGATATGTTTAGTATCTCTGATGTATGATGGTAAATTTGCGACAAGTGGTTGCAAAAAAACATCAACAAATTCTGAGATTCTCTCCGTAGGTCCCCCAAGCCCTGAAATAATCGGTCTACCAGGGGGAAAAGGGAGGTTCTTATGGAATTTTGGTAAGGTATATAAACACGGGTATGTAGGTCTATCCACTCGCATATATAAAAATTCTTCTTCATCTAGTAATCCTTGCTGATGCCATGCTCCCAGTGCATTATTGATTAAGTTGATCAGGTTTTGTATAGGGTTAGAGGGGAGAGTTTCATAACAATTACCATCATTCAGTTGTTTATAAATCTCTTCATCATAGTCTTTTTTATTCATAATTACAATGTTTCCACTTTTATCGGCTTGTCTGAAAACAATATCATCATCATCCTGTAATTCTCTCAGAGCCTGCCATTCTTTACTAGTAAGATTGTTTTTTAATCTTCTCTCTCTAAATTTATTCCAATGTTGTCTAAAGTCTCTGGTAACAGATCTATAAAAAACTTCAATGTTGCTATCATCTCCTGACCTGGGGGTCCACTTAGATCTCTTCTTAAGACCACTAGTCTCATGTAAATCAGTAAAAATATTCAAATCATTCAGTAGTTTCTGAGTAATCATAGGTATATCCTCATAGTCAGTAACTGACATTACCATTGCCATGTCATGTATATCTTGTATAGTATTGTCACTGTATTTGGACTCCTCTACAATACGGCTCACTTGTCCAGCTACTTGCATGTTTGATTTAAAAAATCTCTTAAGTTTTAGGCGTCTCACAAACTTATAAAGGTCAATTTGTTGTCTGCAAAGATCTCCCCTATTAGTAGGGCAAAAACCCAAACCTTTACTCAGTAAAGAGATCATGTCTCCTGAAAGATTCTTATTTGATAGATTGATGACATTAATCTGTTGTCCTGTCAGTTGCCCTGATTCTTCCTGTCCCATGATCTTGTTTTCATTCCTCTCTTCTGTGTGTTTGTTTCTCCCTCTGTGTCCCCTCCTGGTTTGCCTGTTGCTTCTCTTCTTGGTAGTCAGTTCCCTTGTCTTATTCTTACTAGGATCAGCACTAGTACTAGCCTCACCCTTGTCAGTCTCATTTGTTAGCTCGCTCCCTCCTGAAGAGGAGACAGAGCTCATGGAGTCACTGGGAGAGCTCCTCAGGTTAGTCCCTCCAGCTAGATAGTCATATTTCTTAGCAAAAGTAAACACTCTCCCATTCGAATAGTCGCTCTCGTCTCTTCTTAGTTTTCTAGCTTTTCTTTGTTTAATGTCTTCCTGGTGTCGATTTAATATGTCCTCCAATATTCTATAGTTTTTTTCAATTGCTTCTCTAAGACCCGTACCTTTAATGGCCCGTTCTAGTACAGTTATCCCTGTTTGTAATTTTGAAACCTTCCTGTCTGCATTTTCAATAAGGATATCCATGAGTCTCATGGAGCTGGAAATTAGTTCCTTATTCCAAAGTGACAAAAGATCTAGATCCAAATATCAAATCGTCATATTTCAGAAAAATCTGTGACCTCAGACCCCTAGGGATCCTATTCAATTTCTTAAATTGCCTAAGTGTCACACCATCCCACCATCTAGATAATTAGAACTTTTTCAACTTTTCCAATCTCCTGAATTTCTCTGATAAACTTTCTTTAGATAAATGAGTACCACTTTTAATTGATTCTTGAATAGTACGAACTTTCATTAGGTTACTAAATAATTTTTCAGCAATTTGTTCCCTCTCCATTATAGATGTCAGTAATGATTCAGGGAGGAGCTGCCTACTCACACCAGATAAATTTAGTCAGTTAGGAAAGTATTCGGTGAGTACAAAGGCGCTACCAATCCCTGATTCCAACTGGCTCAGAAGGTGCACTAGTCAGGGTGAATACTTCCAAAAGACCCCATCTACCAGCAGTTCATACTGGTTAGTCATTCATTTCCTAAATTCGCAAGAAGTATTTAAGTGGTGGTACTCTGTTAAAGAATAATTTTTAAGAACTAGCGAGCATATTTTTCGGTGCACGATGGTTTAGTTATTTTTAAGGGAACAAAGGTTTTCGAATACTTTACATATTTTAGGAGGCTGTTGACTTCTTTATATACAAGTTACTTGCAATGAATATTTAAATAACGAGCAGGGACACCACAATGGATTTAGATTTGTTTTACATATCCTTGGTTACAGTCATATATCTGTAAGTAGTGGAGCTGCTTATTCAAGGGGTTTGTAGCTTTATATTATCTATGGGCTATGTAGCTAGACATCAGTGGCATGCATTTCTGAGACCACAGTGGCAAGGACTTACATTTATTTAATGTGATTTTGCTTTTGGTATTTGGACAGAGAATTCGAATATCATCACTTTAGACCTTGATACATCGTTATGAAATCAATCTACTAATGAGAATTAGAGAGACTTCTTATGGAAGGATTTTTTGAATATGAAGGTTAGTGACATTTTGGTGGTCATTCCAACCTTGGCGGTAAAAGCCGCTTACCGCCGTCAGAAGACCGCCAACATACGTCCGCGGCCGCGGTAAACCACCACGGTCATTCTGACCCACAACAGGCAAACCTCCAAAATGCAGACATCCACAAAAGTCCGCCACACCAAAGGCCAGCGAGAAACTGGTGATGACCAAACCTCCACCGTCACGCCAACAGAAATACGCCCACACTATCACGACACACGAATCCACGCAGCGGTCTTTCAACCGCGGTATTCCATTGGCGGTACACACCGCCGCGCTCAAAATACACACACATTTACAAAACACAGACACATTGGACAATTCAAAATACACACACCTGATACACATACACACACCACTCCCACACACCAATACAATATAAAACACACACCAACATCACCCACAAACCCCCACTTCTACAGAATCGGGACCACACACTGAGAAAAAAAAAACTGAGCACCCAGACGCGCATTTAACTTTCACCCAGCAATATTTCCACGCACTTCACACAACACACCAATACACATCACCACACAATCCACCCCACACATCACCCATACCACCCCATGGCACCGCAAAGACACCCCAGGTTCTCCGAGGATGAACTCAGGGTCATGGTGGAGGAAATTGTACGGGTAGAGCCACAGCTCTTCGGGACACAGGTGCAGCACACCACCATTGCCAGGAAGATGGAGCTATGGAGCAGAATAGTCGATAGGGTCAACGCTGTGGGACAGCACCCAAGAAATAGGGACGACATCAGGAAGCGGTGGAACGACCTACGGTGGTATCCAGGCACAACATCGCAGTGCAGCGGACTGGCGGCGGACCACCACCTCCTCCCCCAGAATTTACAACATGGGAGGAGCAAGTCTTGGCGATCCTGCATCCTGAGAGCCTCGCAGGTGTATCTGGAGGAATGGACTCTGGTAAGTCTCATCTTCACTACTTCATCCCGCCCACCCCACCAGCATGCCAACTCATACCCCCACCCCCACCCCCATCACATCCTGCTCCTTGCAAATGTCTCCACATCACAGCCCACCCATCCCAACACCAAGCCCTGCATGTGACCACAAAGCATGGACACCCATCACCAAAGCATGCCCACTGCACATACCCATCCCCCACCAAATCACCGTCACAAAAGCCCCCACACGGGAATGCCAGCACTGGGGTACAAGGGCACCCACCCATTACACGCTATGGCACACACAAATGCAATAACCATACTTTTATACCCCTGCAGGACCCGAACGCCACGTAACCACGCAGGAGGGTCCACAAATGTCCACTCCACCCCCAGAAGAGGCCCACAGTGAGGACAGCACCTCTGTCGACCTGGATCTAGATGACCAGCCCGGCCCATCGGGGACGTCGGGACAGTCGGTTCACCTCAGACAACCACAGCCCATAGCAGACCTTCCCCCCTCTGGCAACACCAGCACAGCACCCACCCAGCGGGCCCATCCCTCAGTCCCCAGGACACGTCAATCAGCGGTGTGTCCACCACTACAGGGCACCCAGGTTAACCCCCCACCCCAACAACAACAGGGACCTGGGGGCAGTGGTAGTGGGCACACGGTCCAGGGGACAGAGGCACAGGGAAACAGGGGAACTGGGAGGGCTGCTGTGCGACAGGGGGGGGACAGGCCCAGGGAACCCACTCTCCACGAGGCCCTCTCCTCCATCATGGGAGCCTACCACCACTCCCAGGAGACGATGGCGACGGTCTTGGCCAGGTTTCAGGAGATCCAGCTTCTGCAGGAGGAACAGTATTTGGGGTTCAGGGAGGAACTACGAAACATCAGTTCAGCCCTGGCCACAATTGTAGGGGCTCTGAATCAGGTAGTCACCACATTGCGGGACACTGTGGCAGGACAAAGGGCCCCTGACACTAGCATGGACCAAGAACTGCCTACCACCTCCGCCGGTGCTAGTGGACAGGAGGCCCCGCCACAGGACCAACAGGCCACCAGCACTCCACCCCCTGCAGAAGGAGAACCACCCCGCAAGCGGGCCCTGAGATCCAGGAAGAAGACAGAGTAAGATGCCAAGACCCCCGCCAGGAAAGGATACCTCCCTGATTGTCATCCCACTGTCCCACATTGACACCCTGTCCATTCTTATACTGCCCATGCTCCACTTTCCACAGGCATTTGGACATTGCACCTGTGAGACTAATAGTCTGGCCTCTGCCATGGACAATCCTCCACCATCACCCCTCACCGACTTGCAACCACCCACCAATATAAGACACTTAAATAAACAGTTATTCGACAAAACAATCAGGAGTCTGGCTGTGATTTTGTACTAATGTATTAGACATTACTGTCCCAAAATGCATATTTACATTGTGATGCCAACATACCACTGTCACACAGCTGTAGTCCATGGGGAAACAAAGCAGATGTCACGCAGTATGGCCCACATCTCTGAAATTGGAAGGGAAAGTCACAACTCAGTTACCATACACAGGGGGAAAAGGTCAGACAGTAGAGAGGTAGTAGGGGTTAAGTATATATAATATGACGGGTTGGACTCTTACCTGTGTGTCATTGAAAATACTGCTGTATTACTGTGTTCCTGTTGTCTATGTCTTCCTCTTCGGCTTCCTCTTCTTCACTCTCCACAGGCTCCACAGCTGCTACAACACCACCATCTGGACCATCCTCCTGCAGAAAAGGCACCTGGCGTCGCAAAGCCAGGTTGTGAAGCATACAGCAGGCAACGATGATCTGGCACACCTTCTTTGGTGAGTACAATAGGGAAGGCCAAAGGTCCGCTCGATCATCCTCCTAGTTCTCCCATGGGCCTCATTGTACCGTTCCTCTGCCCTTGTCCGGGGATTCCTCACTGGGGTCAGTAGCCATGACAGGTTGGGATAACCAGAGTCACCTATTAGCCACACACGGTGCCTCTGGAGTTGACCCATCACATAAGGGATGCTGCTATTCTGCATGATGTAGGCGTCATGCACAGAGCCAGGGAACTTGGCATTAACATGGGAGATGTACTGGTCTGCCAAACACACCATCTGTACATTCATCGAATGATAACTCTTTCTGTTTCTGTACACTTGTTCACTCCTGCTGGGGGGTACTAAAGCCACATGTGTCCCATCAATGGCACCTATGATGTTGGGGATATGTCCAAGGGCATAGAAATCACCTTTCACTGTAGGCAAATCCTCCACCTCTGTGAAAACAATGTAGCTCCGCATGTATTTCAGAAGGGCAGACAACACTCTGGACAACACCTTGGAAAACATAGGCTGGGACATCCCTGATGATATGGCCACTGTTGTTTGAAATGACCCACTTGCAAAGAAATGGAGTACTGACAGCACCTGCACTAGAGGTGGGATCCCTGTGGGTTGGCGGATGGGTGACATCAGGTCTGGCTCCAGCTGGGCACACAGTTCCTGAATAGTGGCTCGGTCAAGCCTGTATGTCAGTATGACATGTCTTTCCTCCATTGTCGACAGGTCTACCAGCGGTCTGTACACGGGAAGATTCCTCCATCTCCTCGCATGTCCCAGCGGACGGTGCCTATGTAGGACAACAGCGAGCACAGAGTCAATCAGCCCACAGGTACGTAACCACAGTTTGCACAAAACACAATTCCCAATGCATTGAATGGTTTGTAGGAGTGTTGATGCAAGGCCTAGGTATGTGTGACGCAGTTAAAAGTAAGCCATGTGGGCCCTTGAAATGGCGGCTGCCTGACCTGTGAAGTGTGACAATGGGATGTGAGGTCAATGCGCTGGCGTGGCACACCGTGGCGGTAGGCGGTCGAAGACCGCGGCGCAAAGCAGCATTGGTTAACATTGAACCCTATGAGTCTCAGGAGCAAATGACGATGTGCGCCGGCGGTCGCGGTACGCACCGCCCCGGGCGTGACCGCCATTTTCCATCAGCTTAATCACTCGATACCTGATCTTCGACAGGAGAGGACCTACACTGCAAGTGCTGCTGTGCTGCTGTGACCTCAGTCTGGAAGAGACAATGGCTCATGCGACTGGGGAAAGGGCCCCTGCCTTCACTGCTCAGGAATTGGAGAAACTCGTGGATGGGGTCCTCCCCCAGTATGCGCTACTCTACGGTCCTCCAGACCAACAGGTAAGTACACTGGGACCATGCTTTGTGGCCAATGCCTGTGTTGAGTCGGGTGGATGAAAGATGGTGGGGAGGGGAGCGAATGAGGCATGCATCAGACGACGGATGACAGGATGTGCCACATGGCAAGGGTAGGGATGGGGGGCCACTCACATTGAGGGTGCAGAAGGTGATGACTCTTTTTCTCCCCCTGTACATTTCACATAGGTCAGCGCCCACCAGAAGATAGACATTTGGTGTGCCATCGCCAAGGACGTCCGGGCCCTGGGGGTCCACCACAGACGGGGCACCCACTGCCAGAAGAGATGGGAGGACATCCGACGCTGGAGCAGGAAGACGGCGGAGGCTCAGCTGGGGATGGCCTCCCAACGTGGCAGGGGTGCCAGTAGTACTTTGACCCCCTGATGTCCCGGATCCTGGTGGTGGCCTACCCCAATTTTGATGGGCGCGTGAGGACATCACAGCAGACACAAGGGGGTGAGTACAACCTCATTCTGCTGACTTTGCTTGCAGTGGAGGTGTCTGGGTGGGGGAGGAGGGCTGTGGGTATCCCTAGGCCAGGGCGATTTCTGTAGGCTAGGCCCCTCCGTAAGGCATGGCCCTGTGCCCCCGCCCCCCACCTCTGTAGGGTGCCAAGTACAGTTATCCATGGCCCTGTGTCATCTATGTGTGCAGTTGTCGTCCATAGGCTTGTAGGCCATGTCCCACGGATTGAGTAGTGGACCCCAAGTGCGCGGCGTAGTGCAGGGGGCTTCTGTGTCTGTCCTCTCCGCCAACGGTGTCGCCAATGCATGCACTCAACATGTCTTTATTTCCCCCCCCCCCCCTCTTTTGTGGTCTTCCTGTTCATGTGTGCATTAGCATCATCAGGTGGAGGAGAAGTGGCATCGGAGCACGAGGGAGCTGCATCCCTCCAGGGCCATGCAACGGATTCCGAATACACCAGTGGGACGGAGGGCGAGGGGAGCTCCACAGCGGGGACTCGTGCAGACATTAGTGACACAGACTCGTCCTCTGAAGGGAGCTCCCTTGTGGTGGCGGCAACATCCGTGCCCCCCACACCAACAGGTACAGCAGCACCGCCCTCCCAGCAGCCCCTCAGCGTTTGCCCAGTGCCCGCTCACCCAGGAAGGTGGGCATCTCCTTCGCCCCAGGCACCTCAGGCCCTGCCCCAGTCACCCCTGCTGCCCTCAGTGAGGAGGTCATTGACCTCCTGAGGACGCTCATTGTTGGGCAGTCTACCCTTTTGAATGCCATCCAGGGTGTAGAAAGGGAGGTGCACCAGAGTAATGCATACCTGGAGGGCATTCATTCTGGTCAGGCTGCCCATCAGCGATCGTTCAACACTCTGGCCTCGGCACTGATGGCAGCAATTGTCCCTGTCTCTAGCCTCCCCCCTCCAACTTCCTCCACCCATACCCTATCACCTGTACCTCTGCCTATCCCAGACACAATATCAGACCAGCCTGCACACACCTCCGCACCCAAGGGAAGCTCATCCAGACATAAGCACCACACATCACACAAGCATTCACACAAGCAACATCCACATACAGACATACCAACACCCACTGCCTCCACTGTGTCCCCCTCCTCTTCGTCTTCCTCCTCCCTCCCTGTCACGTCTCCACTCACACCTGCATGCACAACATCTTCAGCCACTACGTCCATCACCAGTACACCCACCAGAACCCCCCGCACACGTGCAGTCACCACCCCCACTACCATTTACACATCCCCTGTGTCCTCTCCCACTGTGTCTGTGACCCCCTCTTCCAAGCTACACAAACGCAGGCAGGCAGCCACCCACCCAACAGCCATCCACCTCACGACAGCATCCAACCCAAGCACCTGCACCCAAAGACACCAGACTGAAGACTCCTACAACCACAACCTCTTCCTCCACTCCCATACCCACTACACCTACCCGTCCCTCTGTTCCTAAATTGGTTTTCCTTTCCAAACTTGACCTCTTTTCAACAACTCCCCCACCCCGTCCATCTCATAGGACTCCAGTCAGCACCTCAGCCACCACAAAAGCGGGACCTGTAATGACAGTGTGCCATGGACTGTGGAGTCCCCCACCCTCAAGGGCAGCCAGTTCAGTGAGGAGCCAAGGCACGGCCAGCCCACCCCCGGTAAAACATCCGAAGATTGTCAGTGGCCGGCGCGAGAGGCCGAAGACACCAGGGACCAAAATCCCTACCATGGCTCCGGCAGGAAGTGTGGTGCCACCTGGCACACCGCCAAAGGTGGGGAAGGGCCACAGGCGAACAGGGAAGGCTGGGAAGGGCAGCACGCCCGACAAGTCCGCCAGCAGCCCAGCTGGCCAGGAGTACCCCGCCTGCCCCATCCCAGGTGGACAGGAGGACACCCACAGGCCCGGTACTGCAGCCCAGGAGGGCCCCACCAGCCACACGACAGATGGGCAGGAAGGCACCGCCAGCCACAGGTCAGGTGGCGAATGACCTCCATGCCATGGCCGGATCCGCTGAGCTGGACACTCATCCGATGCACCGCTGAACTGGGCCCTTCATCTCAAGCACCGCTGAACAGGGCACCGCCGTCTCAAGCACCGCTGAACTGGGCCCTTCATCTCAAGCACCGCTGAACAGGGCCCTTCATCTCAAGCACTGCTGAACTGGGCCCTACATCTCAAGCACCGCTGAACAGGGCACCGCCGTCTCAAGCACCGCTGGCCCATTGGCGGAAGGGGCAGGCCCGCCTCTGTTTCGGGCAGGGCTGCACGAAGCACTCTGGGCACCAGTCCCCCTCCAGAACCAGTGGAGACTGTTATCCACTTGTGAGACTGTGGCTTTGCACTCCCCAGGATGTACCAGTGGGCATACCACCCAATGTAGAGACTTGAGAGACTGTGGCTTTGCACTCCCCAGGATGGAACAGTGGGCAACCCACCCACTGTAGAGACTTGAGAGACTGTGGCTTTTCACTCCCCAGGATGTAACAGTGGGCAACCCACCCACTGTAGAGACTTGAGAGACTGTGGCTTTGCGCTCCCCAGGATGTAACAGTGGGCATACCACCCAATGTAGAGACTTGAGAGACTGTGGCTTTGCACTCCCCAGGATGGAACAGTGGGCAACCCACCCACTGTAGAGACTTGAGAGACTGTGGCTTTGCCCTCCCCAGGATGTAACAGTGGGCAACTCACCCACTGTAGAGACTTGAGAGACTGTGGCTTTGCACTCCCCAGGATGTAACAGTGGGCATACCACCCAATGTAGAGACTTGAGAGACTGTGGCTTTGCACTCCCCAGGATGGAACAGTGGCCATGGAGGCCCCTCGTGGATCTGGCGTCGTGGACTCATCTGGCTGAGGTGCCCCCCCTTCCCTTCCCCCTGAGGTGCCTGTAGTTTTGCTATCTGATGCCCCTGCAGTGTTCTCTCCGTTGGAGTCAGGTATCCTGTGTGGGCTTTGCCCATGTGATTTGGGCCCAGTGGTCCACGGACAATGCCGGCTACAATGATCGGACTTTAAAATATATGTATATATAGGTTTTAGATGTGTGATATATTTTTAAGCCAGTGATACAATATATTCCAATGTTTAGAATCATTTCCTTTTGTCTTTGCATTCTTCCGAGGGGTTTGGGGGTGTAACTCTGAGTTGTTGCTATGCATTGATGTGTGTGTTGTAGTGGGTGAGGGTGGGGGTGGGTGTGTCGCGTATGTGTGTCCCCGTAATGGTTTCCCTCCCCCCTCCCCTGTGTCGTAGGTGCAGTACTCACCGTTGTCTTCTGCGCTGGCGTTCGTGCTCCTGGTAGAGGAGCAGGTAGACAATCGCTGGGAGGATGTGGAGTTCGGGTTCCATGCTGTCCAGATTCCTCGTGGGGTGTATGGAGGTGAGCGTTTTCCGTCGGAAATGGCTGTTTCCGCCGTGTTTTTATCGGCGGGGGTACCGCCCCGGAAAAGATGGCGGATTGGTAGGTTGTGATGGGGTGGGCGGTACATTGACTCTCGTCTGTCTGTTGGCGGTGACCGCCGCGCTGTTTGTTTGTCCCGCCGTGGCGGGCGGTGTGTTGAAGTGGCGGTCTCTGTTGGCGGTTTCTGCCAGGGTCGGAATTCCATTTTTTTTACCGCCAGACTGTTGGCGGTTTAGCCGCCGCTTTAACACCGACCGCCAAGGTTGGAATGACCCCCTTTACTATTTGGGTATTAATCACAGTGGCATGCACACATAAATGATTTACACTGTTGGTCAATTTTGGGATATAGCATTGGGATGAGTGTTATTCACTTACGTACATTTAGGAATTTTGGGTACATGGTCACTTATATACATAAATTGGTTGCTACCTATCACATTAATACAGATGTGTTTAGCTGTTTCCCTGTCACTATTCAACTACCCACACGACACCTCATGGTTATTCACATTAACAAGAATACTGGTATCTGAATTGTAACATATTAATAAGTGTGTTATACATTGTTACAGCCCTGATGAAGCCATAAGGGCAATATCCCTGACGAAACACATGTTGGCAGGCTGGACTTGAGAGATATCAGGAGATTCTATTGGTGGAAATTCAATGTGACGCTTATCTTGGAAATTGATTTAGAGAATCACGGAATACGATTTATTGGACTATATACCAACTGATTGTGGATACAGAGGTGCCAATCTGAACATGCGTATAGACTAATAAATAACTTTAACATAGGTGGAACTACTGTTGTAACAATATTTACATTCTATATAATTTAATTGAATGTCGTTCTGGTACGTTGTGTGCCTAGCGAATTTAGGACAGGTCCTAGGCACCACACAACCCAAACCCACGGCAGACCTCAACCTCAACCAGGCAGGACAAAACTTCATCACCTGGATCACCAAATCTGCCTACAGTGTCGCCCCGGTGAAACCAGCTAAAACCAACAACAACTCAGAGCAGGCAAGAAGGTACACCCCGGAGTTCAGAAACTTCCAACGCAACTGCCACCGACTCAAGAAACAATGGCACATGACCAAGGACCCGTCCGACAGAACTGCCTACAAAGCAGCCCTTTACAACTACCACCAACACTCTAAGACAGCAAAAAGAGCTGCAATCACTACTCGCATCAACACTGCAGCCAACCACACAAAATAACTCTTAAGAATCATCAAGGAATTCTCTAACCCGATAGCCACAGAGACCACCATACACACATCCCAGGAACTCGGCGGCTCCCTCTCAAAATACTTCCACAGCAAGAACACACCATATACAGCAGTTTTGACCGCAAACCCTCCACCTCTAGCCTAGACAACAGCTCTCAAGCAGTGAACACCAGTCACGCGATAACCTCCTGGTCCACAATTACCACACAGACCATCGCAGCCATCACTTCATCGTTCCGCTCTGGGGCACCCACTGACCCCTGTCCCCACCTGATTATATACCAGGGAGCCAACACTATTAACACGGAACTAACCCACATCCTCAACACCTCCATCTCCATGTCAACCTTCCCAGATGAATGGAAACTTGCAGAGGTCAGATCACTCCTAAAAAAAAACATCTGCTGACCTCAGCAACCTGAAAAACTACAGACCAATCTCCCTGCATCCCTTCCCGGCCAAAGTGCTTGAGAAAGCCATCAACCAACAGCTCGCCACCTACTTTGAACAAAACCAACTTCTCCACACCTCACAATCAGCATTCCGGGCCTACCACTGCATGGAGACTGCACTGATCACTGCCACGGATGACATCATGACCATCCTTGACCAAGAAGAGTCAGCAGCTGATCTTTCTGGACCTTTCTGCAATGTTCAATACAGTCTCCCACACACTCTCCCACTCTCAACAGACTCCACAATATAGGCATTCAACAAAACACCCTTAAGTGGGTAACCTCTTTCCTCTCAGGCTGCACGCAAATCATCTGCCTTCCTCCATTCACTTCTACACCCAAGAACATCACCTGTAGTGTACCCCAAGGATCCTCTATCAGCCTAACCCTGTTTGATATCTGCATGACCACCCTCGCAGACACCGTCTGATCCTATGGACTCAATATAGACTCCTATGCCAATGATGCTTCTGCAACACCATGATCAATGTAGCAACTTGGGACAGCTGCCTCAAACTAAACACAGACAAAATGGAAGTCCTGATCTTTGGGAAGAACACCTCCGTATGGAACTACAGCTGGTGGACAGCAGAACTCAGACCAACACCCCCTACATCGGACCGCGCACAAAACCTCAGGATCATCCTTGACTGCCAGTTATGGATGAATCAACAAGTAAACTCAGTCGCCTCCTCCTGCTTCTACATCCTCTGTATGCTCTGCCGAATCTTCAAATGGATTTCTACTGACACCAGAAAGACAGTCATGCATGCCCTGGTCACCAGCCACCTCGACCATGGCAATGCTCGCTATGCCGGAGTGTCCTCCCAGCTACTTAAAAGACTCCAGGCTCTACAGAACAGACTGTACAGAACACTGCAGCCAGACTCATCCTTAACCTCCCCAAGCACTCAAGCATCACCCTCACTGTCTCCCCTCCAGAAGAGATGCCAATTCAAAATCCTCAAACTCACATTCAAGGTTCTCCACAACCTAGGACCATCCTACATCAACCATCAACTGAGCTTCTACGTCACAGCAAGACAACTATGCTCCACCTCGCTAAACCTCACACACGCCAAGTCCTGGACCAGCCTGCCATTCCACATCCGAACAGCTCTCTCCCTGATGGACTTCAGAAGGAGATTCAATATGTGGCTTTTCGATGGAAACACAGCATCCTCAGCACCCAGATACCTTTGGAGGTGATAGTGCTGGGCTTTACAAATGCAATGATTGATTGATTGTTTGATTGATGAGAGCATATTGGGATCCATCAGAAATTCCTTGTTATATGCCTCACAGTTCTTATTTCTATTTATCTTCCACAGGACACATACCTTCATTGATGATCTCCATAGAGGTTTCTCCCACATTGTTTTCCCTATTCTCTCTACTCTGCCACAGGCTGACCACTCTTTTCTTCCTCTGCTTGATATTATAAATTATGATCTCAGTAATAGTGTAATTCATTTTATTCGGACATAAATTATATGTGAGAAACATTGTGCTGCCTCTAACATACTGTTGGAAATGGGGCCTCCAGCTGGCAGTGGTTTGCACCCTGTCCAGGTGGGGACCTTCACTCTAGTCAGGGTAAGGGAATCACACAGCAAAGTAACCACTGCTTACACACTTGATAGCTTGGCTCAAGCAGTTGGGCTTATTTCAAAGGCAAGGTATATAGTATATATACACACACACTCAAAGAAACACAGTGCAAACACCACAAATGTACTTCACACCAGTTTAGAACAAGCATTGGCAAAGTCAATAGGTCTCGCTTGTGGGCGAGCTATTCCCTTTGGCAATCGAGTGGGGGTGGTAAACAGGAGGGCGGGTGGAGTTGGTGAACAGAAGGGCAGGTGGGGGGTTGGTGAATGGGAGGGCGTGTGGTGTGGTGAATAGGAGGGCCGGTGGGGTTGGTGAATTGGAGGGCGGGTGGTGTTGGTGAATGGGAGGGCAGGTGGGAGTAGTGAACAGGAGGGTGGGTGGTGCTGGTGAATAAGAGGGCGAGTGAGGGTGGTAACTGGGAGGGCAGTTGGTGTTGGTGAACTGGAGGGCGGGTGGGGGTGGTGAATGGGAGGGTGGTTGGGGTGGATAACAGGACTCGGCTCTCCCATGCCTACAAAAAAGAAGTTGGGTGACTATGTTTTTAAAAAAAAGAGCAACACAAAAGAGCAAAACAATGTGGGATGTGGGGGTGGAGATGGCAGCCCATGGCCATGAAACACTTGCCTGAGAAGAGCTGAGCCAGCATTATGTCAATATGTAGAGCTTTGACCAAAATCTTTCTACCTCAAAAGGTATAAAAATCATAGTGAAACGCCTTATGCAAACGGTGATTTGTCAGAGTGATTGCTTTTAATGACTGCACTTCTGTACAAGGGTTCATGGCGGAACGTGATTTAACGCATTACAACGAATTAAAAGCAAGAAACAAAAAAAGGTCTGATTAACACTCACATGAGCTGCTGCTAATGAGATGAAGGGTGTGAGAAAACAAATTGCTTTACTTTATGTAATCCTTATGGGAAAAAAACAATTAGGGTTCAACTGGCGCTTAACCTGAAATTTTACACACTGCTTGGCTTGCAAACCTATCAGCCCTGCTGGAAATAACAAGCACACACGATGCAAAGCAGAACAAGCCACAATGAAAAAGGATTGTGGCTGGGATTAAAGGGAAAATTGAAACCAAATGAAAGGAGGGGCCATCGACGCTGTAACAGGAGGTAGCATGACATAGGCCTTCATTACAATCCTGGCGGTTGGTGTTAAAGTGGCGTTAATACTGGCAACAGGCCGGCGGTAAAAAAAATGGGATTTTGTCCCTGACCATAACCGCCATCAAAGACCGCCACTTTAACACACCGACCGCAAGGGTGGTAACGGCCGCTGGGCTGGAGACTTCGGTCTCTAGCTCGGCGGTCGTCACAATCCCACCCTCGGGATTATGACCCAGCCTACCGCCATGGTTTTCGGGCCAAACTTACTGCCACGAAAACCATGGCGGTAGACACTATCAGTGCCAGGGAAACCCTTCCCTGGCACTGATAGGGGTCTCCCCCACCCTCCCCCTTCCTCTCCTGCCCACTGCACATATACACACCCACACGCACACCCATATACACACATGCATACCCACCACCACCCACGCATGCACACATACATATCCACACACTGCAATGCACACCAACATACCTTGTCACACACATGCATTCACAACACACAACACTCACAATCACTCATTCACGCACGCATTCAACGTGACTCACACCCGCATGCACACATTCCAAAACATACACACACACCCCCACATACACACAACACACCCCACCCACCTCTCCTGTCGGAGAACCCGACTTACCTGCTTGCAGGGGGTCCTCTGGCTGGAGACGGTGCGCGGCGCTGCTGTCAGCAGCAGCGTCCGCCAGCAAAACACTGCCAGGCCGTATCATTGGTCATGATATGCGTAGACGGCTCGAGCCATGCCGGCGGTATGTTGGCGGCCGTCGCCATGGCGGTAGTTACCGCCAATTTTGTAATGAGGGCCAACAATAATGTTCCCTTAGTGAAATTGCCTGGATGGAACTAAGCACACAAAAGGAGGGACATTTTGAAAAATGCACCAATGAAAAGGAAGCATTTAAGACCAGCAAAACAAAGAAGGAATGGCAAGAGTGGCCATGGTTAAAGGCCCATAGATAGAATACATCTTGTCTTGCAGACAGCACCCTGCACTGCCAAACTCAATCTAAAAATAGCCAATATTTATTTAAGTAAAATAAGACCAAAATGACAAATATACAAAATACACAAGCAAAGATATGAATTTTCAAAGATGAAATCTTAGTATAGCGCTTGGAAAAACAATAGCTCCAACTGGGGCTATTACAATGTCTTGACGGAGTCGTTCCCAACAGTTCGACATCACTTGTGAGGAAATGTGTGCCAGTCACGGAGTCTCATAGACCTCAGGTACTGTACGTTGGAAAATGAGTAAAGAAAGACGTTGCACAGCCTCCGGGAGGTGAGGCACTGCTGTAGCCGGTGCAGGGTCCGATCCCTACTGCTACCGGGAAGGGGAGGCATTGGTTACTGATTGCTAGGCAGGGGAGGTGAGGTGCCAGTTCCTTGCGGTTGTAAGGGAGATGATGCGGCTTCGGAGATGAGGAGTTGATTCCTCAAGGCAAGGCTGGGTCAATGAATCCAGCAGGTCCTGATTCAAGGCACCGATTTTGTGGTGTCGTAATCACACCACGGGGCCACAGGTGCTGCAGCAGAGTTGGAGTCGGGTGTCATGGATGTCAATGACACGGCACTCTGGAATCATGCTGTGGTGAGACTTTGGAGGCACTGCGGCACAGCAGTGCTGGGTCTGCGGAATCAGTTGTGGTTGTTGCATTCAGCAGGGACCATGGCTCCGGTGCAGGCAGCAGCACGGAGTCAGACAGCGGCGCCGGTTCCGAAGACGCTCTAAAATTGATGTGCTTGTTTCTTCTTGGTTACACTAGAACCCACGCTCATGGGCCCAGGAAATGCATTTGGCACCCATTGGCAAGTCAGGAGTCTCAGCAAGAGAGCCCAGATGCTAGTAGATAAAGACTTTGATGTCCCTAAGACTTCTTAACAGGAGGCAACCTCAGTCCAAGCTCTTGTAGAACCTTTGGAAGCAGGATGTAGAAAGCAAAGTCCAGGCCTTTCACTCCTAGGACAGAAGCAGCAAGCAGCAGGCCTGCACAGTAAAGCAACAGACAGAGTGGCCATCTCTCCAACAACATCTCCCTGGTAGAATATCCTCAGTCCAGAAGGATTCTAACTTTGTGGGGTCAGCAGTCCAGTCCTTATACCCATTTCTGCCTTTTAAGTAGGCAAATGTCAAAGAAAAGTCTTTGTAGTGCACAAGTCCCTGACTTTACTACCCTGACCTCCTGACACACTCCTGGGGGTTGGAAGCTGCCTTGTGTTAGGACAGACAAAGCTATATTCAGATGTAAGTGTCAGCTCTTTTTACCACTCTAGCTCAAGAAGACCCATCTGGATATGCAGACCACACCTCAGCTCCCTTTGTGTGACTGTCTAGAGTGAATTCACAAATGGCCCAACTGTCATCCCGACCCAGACGTGTAGTCCACATATAGGCACAGACACAGAATGGTTAAGCAAGAAAATGCCCGCTTTCTAAAAGTGGCATGTTTAAACTTACAATTTAAAAAGCAACTTCACCAAAAGATGTATTTTTACATTGTGAGTTAAGAGACCCCAAATTCCATATCTCTACCTGCCCCCAATGGGAAATTACATTTAGAAGATATTTCAAAGCAATCCCCTTGTTTCCCTTTAGGAGCGATAAGTCTTGCAATAGTTAAATGCACTGCACCCTGCCCTTGGGGCTGCCTTGGGCCTACTTTATGTGTGACTTACATGTAGTAACAGGGAAGGTCTGGGCCTGGCAAGTGGGTGCATTTGCCAGGTCGAAATGACAATTTAAAGACACTGCAGTGGGAGGTCTGAGACATGTTTATAGGGCTACTCATGTGGTTGGCACAAAAAGTGCTGCAGGCCCACTAGTAGCATTTGACTTACAGGTCCTGGGCACACGTTGCTCCATACTAGGGTAAATCAAATATGCCAATCATGGATAAAGCAATCACCAATATCATTTAGACCGAGAACACTTGCCCTTTAGCACTGGTCAAAAGTGGTAAAGTGCCTAGAGTCCTTAGGCCAGCAAAACCGAAAGTCAGCACAGGATCCTAAACAGGAGGTCAGAAGCAAAAGGACAGAGGAAACCATGCCAAGAGCTGATAGGTCTAACACATACTGAGGTTATTTCATGTATTTCCTGTGTATGGAATGGCATGTGCACAATTAAACAATGTCGTCATCACTTTTAGCCTTTCCTGTGAGGCAGGGGGCTGCTTGGTTGGAGTCACACTTCACCAATTAAAGCCATGTACTAAAAGGAATATCCCTGTCCATGTGATTCATATTCTCTGGTCTCTGACTGACTGGTCTACATTCTGCGTCTTGTGTCCTCCTCTCTTTCCTCCTTCCCTTTTCTCCAATTCTTTCCTTCACTCCATAGTAGCCCAAGCAACAAACTGCCTCCTTATCCCACCTCTGCTCCTGTTAGTAGTCCCCCTATACATGACACAGTTGTAAGGTTCCCCTCAGTGGATTCCAGAAAGCATACATCAAAAAGGCACATAACCTGTAAAGAGCCTTGTACATATATGCCCTCTTGTTTATGCAAGTTTGGCCTCTTTACAATGCAGTCCCATTGCTGTACAGAAATGTTCAGCATCCACTGTTTCAACGTGAATCAAAGCTACACACCAAACTCCCTCCTTACTCTGCTCTGCCCACTATCTGCGATACAGTTGGAAGCAAACTCTCTTTTGCTGCCACAACAAAGGTATGTCGCAAGAGCTTCCAAGAGTGCTTGTAGCATAAAGTCAAGTCACCCACAAAAAGCCTTGTATTTATCTGCTCTCTCGTTTCTGTAAAATTGGACCCTTCACAAAGCCCTCCCATTGTTTACCAAGAACACAGAGGGCCCAATTCACAGAGACTTATGAATCAGTGCAGAATCTTTGCAGAGAAGTGCAGTGAGGAGATTCCTATCTGAGTGTGGAGATTTGGCACTTGTAATTTTACAAGTCATAAGTTCCTTTGTGATTCAGGCCCCCAGTGTTTTTGCCTTACCCAGAAATTATATAAAATATATTTAAACTTTTTGGGTGCACCAGTGCACCAATTTTCTTGCCCAACCATGCGCCCCCCTAATGACACCATGGGAGCGCTGTATTTACAATACAGTGCTCCAGGGCGCAAAGTGTCCACAACAGTATCAAAAATTCTGATGCTGTTGTGGCACTAACCCTTAACATTGCTGGACTAGCGTCAACAGTTTGACAATAGTCCAGCAATGTTAAGGGGGCCCCATTGACAACAGCACAGCATCACCTTCATCGCCTGTCCTGAGCAGGCATTAAAGAAAATTACGCTATGCTGGCACAGAATGGCGTATTGAAATCTTGTACATTTCTGCGGGACTTTTAACGGGGGACTGCCTACCTTGCACTCATTATACCTGGCGCAGGGATAATGCGGCACAAGCCTTTACAAACTATCACAGTGGTGACATTGTGCCAGAATGAAAATATGGTGAGGGGTGGGGAACTGTTTTTGCGCCACCTTATCATAAAAAGAAACAAAGCTAAGGTAGCAAAAAATACCTGTAAATGAGTCCCTTGGTTTTTAAATACGCTAACATTACCCTCCAGAAGGAGCTCGCCTTTCACCTTCTGAGTGTGAAAAGCTGAAAAGGGGCTGAGTAGACAAAGCAGCAGCAGTAGCAGAAAAAACAAACCTTTATTGCTACTATCTCTAGCAAACCTAATTGTTTCTTGAAGAAATGCAAGGCAGCACTGCTATTTAGAAAGTTCTTGCCCTGTAACTTCCTACAAAACGTGGACAGACAAGCAGGTAGATATATGTTTACCACGATTGAAACCATTGGCACCAGACTCATGGTGATCTCAATATACTTCTCGAAAGCTGTCAGAATTGGAGAGGTGATTGGAACAGGGCAGCCGTAGAAGGATACAATTTTAAATAGCTGACAAGCAATATAAGGTGCATATAGATCTTTACAAGATGGTACTGTACAGTCTGGAGCCCTTACTAGTAGAAACTAACAATGTTTCCATATTATCGGCATTGTAGTTGTCCTTGTAAGGTTGAGTCCAAGTGGTAAAGCTGATGGTAACTCCACATCATAACTCTTTTGAAGAAAATGGTTAATGGTATCAACCCAGTTGCAGGGTCAGGGAGGGAATCATACATTAAAATTGCCAGATTTAATGGGGCAGCATTTTTGATGGGGTTACAATTGTACACTATGGACATTTATCACTTCCCGGCAAAGCGCGGGCCAAGGGTGGGCCCGTCCTTCGCTCGTCAGCGCCCGGACGAGGCTGTGCTGGGCCACACTTTTTAATTTTTGTTTTTTGTGTTGTGCTGACCAGCAGTGCTGAGCGAGTCTTTTCCTTTTTTCTTTTCTTTTTTTTACTATTCCGCATGGGAAAGCGTAAGGTTCGCTCTAGCCCCGACCCAGCTATAGCCAAATTCAAAACCTCCAAATCCAATAGAGCAACGCAAATCCATTCCAATTGCGTCTCTAGAGAAATTGACAACTTAATTGAGGAAGTGGAATCTATCCTTAAGGAAAAAGAGGGCAATGCCCGCAAGAGACTGAAATCAGGATCTTTACTTCTGTTTTTTACAACCGGCCCCAACAACCCTACTGATACACAGCCTCCGAAAATTTCAGCCCATGTTTCTGTCCCTCCCAGTTTGACTTGTCTGGCCAATTCTTCGTCTTCGCCTGGTATTGGTTCCAATTTGGATGTAATTTCTTACGACCCCATCCTTAATGGGATTCCATGTGCAAATCGGTTCTCTGTTTTGGACCAACCAGAATTGGTGGGTGCCAAACAGTCTTTGCCTTCTGTGCCTTCTAAATCCAATTGTGATCCACCTAGCGAAGATGTCTTAACAATGGTTTCTAGTCTAAAGCGTGAAGTTGGGGAATTGAAGTCCTCAAACTCCTTAAAAAACCTGACTTAACCTCTCAGTGCATCTCGATTCCAGTGCCAGCTCAAGCTTCTCGGCCTTCGGTTCCTGTTGCCCTGCCAGTAGATTCTCCACTGCTACGGGAAACTGACAAGGGTCCCAGTTATAGACCTCATCACGGAAATCACTCGACCTCAGTTCTAGCGAACTCGTCATCCTCTCATTTCAACCCTGGTCAATCTGTGGCCCATTTTATTCACGTGCCCAACCAAAATTGTATCGACATGTGTAATGTCCCTCAACTTTCACCTCATACGAGGGAAGACACTTCTTCTCTTATTAATAAGGTGTCGTATTGGATTCGCCACACTAGGGGTTGTGGCTCTATCATCGACGCTGATATTGTTTCTGCTTCACGTGTGCGAGGTCCTGGTGGGCGGGACATTATTAAAATTAATCTTGTCAGCCCCGCTTTAGTTAAGGGGATTTTGCAGATGGAAGCTCGCAACTTATCAAGAACAGACTCTGATATATTTTTTATAGAAAGTCTGCCTGCTACGGGACACAAGATTCTGTCCTCTCGTCCACCTAGAGTCAAGTCAATTCCTCGCAATGCTCCTGTTTCTACTGTCCCCCCCGGCTCGTTGCCTTTCCCCGGCGATGGGGCTGCTATGGTCTGTAACATCAAAGGTACTATCAGGGGACCCATCAGATGTGGATTGACTACGCCACCCTAATTCTTGCAAACACAGCGTTCCACACCCCCAGGTAGCGCCACTTTCAAGATCTTCATTTGGTTTGGGCGCCAATACTATAGGGGCTTCATCTTGCACCATTAATGGGACTTCCAATTCAGTTCCCGACGCTGACTCTTGCACGCCAGTTTGTAGCACCACATCAGGGAAATTACTGTCTTGGAACGTGGCTGGCATCAAGAGCAAATTATCTGATCCGGAGTGGGGGGCTTATGTTGAATCTTTTTCCATATGCATGTTTCAGGAAACTTGGTCTACGGATTGTCTATTGCTGTTTTACTAAAAAGGTGATCCAGTCCTCTAGGGGAAGGGCGATTGGGGGTCTATGTACCTGGGTCAAGCTGACTGAGGTGGGCAGGGTAAAGGAAATTGCTGTCGACTCTTGCGACATTCTAGCAATAGCAATATGGTCAATCTCAGGTACTCCCGTGTTATGTATTAATATTTATAACAGACCAGGCCCCTCTAACCATCAGTCTGATACTATTCATCTGCTGCATAATCTTTTATCTGACCTTCATCTTAAATATTGTGTTATTATTGCAGGTGATTTTAATGCTCAAATTGAATTTGACTCAGCTTTCGCTGAGTCTATCCAGGCTGAAGATGAAGTATGGAATCTCCCCCTGCTTTTAACCCAATCGGTGTCATGTACTCCTCCCCCTAGGGTGTCGCAGATAATAGATCTTGCAGTAACATATGGCCTTCGTTTTGGAAATGGTCGATTTCAAAATGACAACCCTGTCAGACCTACCTTTTTCAGAGGCCCCTATAGTAGTACTCTAGATTACGTTATTCTTGATCTGCGAGTCTGGCATTTTATAATTAATGTAGAGGTGGGTTCTCGGTGCACTAGTGACCATGCCCCTTTACAAATTGTATATGATGCAACTCTTTTTATAGGGCAAGCTCCACCTCATGTTTCGGATGTTTCCAAAGATTTGCTGGAATTATACAGCAATAGGCGCGTGGTGAGATGGTCTTCGTTTTTTAAATCCAATCTGCTTAATGATAAGCTCCGCGCCTTAGTTTCCTGCCATCAGCTCTTTGATGACCTTACTGTTCTATCTCCCTCAGAAGTTATGTCTTCTCATGTGGCCCTTTTTGCGGATCTCAAGGAGCTTTTTACTAAACCTCCTACAACCCAAAAGAAATCTTCTTTGCCTAATTGCAGATGGTTCGTTAAGGAGTGTCTGGAGGCCAAGAGCCTTTTGTCCAAAGCTTTAAAGCTAAAGAGCCGGGACGCCATTACACATGCGAGAAGAAACTATGGGCCAGATGTAGCAAAGCTTTAGCAAGTCGTAAACGGCGAAAATCGTTGTTTGCGAGTCGCTAAAGCTACTTTGCTATGTAGAAATGCATTTTGCAAGTCGGAACTGACTCGCAAAATGCATTTCCGACTCGCACATAGGAAGGGGTGTTCCCTTCCTATTTGCGACTCGCAATGGTATGCATTTTCATTTGCGACCGCGATTGCGGTCGCAAATGAGAGCACAGTTACCATCCACTTGAAGTGGATGGTAACCCAGGCGCAAACGGGAAGGGGTCCCCAGGGGACCCCTTCCCCTTTGTGTCTGGCAAAAAAAAAAAAATTCAGGGCAGGCAGTGGTCCAATGGACCACTACCTGCCCTGAAAAATACCGAAACTAAAGGTTTCGGTTTTTTTTTCACAGTGCAGCTCGTTTTCCTTTAAGGAAAATGGGTTGCACTTTGAAAAAAAAAGACTGCTTTATTTAAAATCAGTCACGGACATGGTGGTCTGCTGTTCCCAGCAGGCCACCATCCCCGTGAGTGCCCTGAATCGCTATGGGGTCGCAAATTGCGACCCACCTCATTAATTTTAATGAGGTGGGTCTTTGCGACCCCATAGCGACTCGCAGAAGGTGTCTGAGACACCTTTCTGCATTCCAAATTGCGAGTTGCAATTTGCGAGTCGCTGGGACTCGCAAATTGCAACTCGCAATTTGGAACCTTGCTACATCTGGCCCTATGTTTCTACTTGCAAGTCATCTAAACTCAAATATGAGGAAAATATATGAGAGTGTCTTGCGGAGGCGGCCAGTGCTCGTGAAGCTAAACTTTTTTGGACCTTGGTCTCACGTAGAGACCCCGCTCTTTCATTTATTCCTGAATGCCACATTGATGCAGAAACTTGGCTCTCCCATTTTGGGGAACTCTATGGGTCCTGCCCTGATTTGAACAACACTCCTACTGATTCTTTATTGTGTCTCCCTGCTGTGCCGCCCTTTACCCTAAAAGAAACAGAGCTGGCAATTTGTGCCCAAAGAACAGGGAAGGCTCCTGGCTCAGACGGTGCTCCATCGGATTTGTATAAATCAGACTTATCCGTTTGGACCCGGTACATCAATAGGGTATCGAATATTGTTTTGACAACTCGATCTTACCCAGACTCGTGGAAGGTGGCTATTATCGTCCCCGTTCACAAAAAAGAGATAAGAGCTCCCCAGGGAATTATAGACCTATCAGTCTATTAGACAACTTGCAAAAAATATTCTCCTTCCAGTTGCTATCCAGATTAAAATACTAGATAACAAAAAAACTGGTTTTAAGCCATCTCCAGGCTGGATTTAGGGACAAGGTCAGTACCATCGATCAGGTCTTCCGATTTACTACCATCAAGTGGAAGATCGTAGACGCAGACAAAGGCCATCTACTTGTGGCCTTTGTTGATTTGAAATCTGCCTTCGACCTGGTCCCGCGTGTTAAGCTTTGGGAGGTCCTGAGCAATACTGGAGTTCCGGGTTCTATGATCAATATTATCAAAGATCTTTATTCTGATAACTATGCCAGAGTTCGCTGGGGTTCGGCTGGCGACCTGACCCCAGCTTTTCCAACAGCACGAGGTGTGAGGCAGGGGTGCGTTCTTGCGCCTACCCTATTCTTACTGTTTATTAATGCATGTATCCCATACCTCTTAAATTGCCATGGCAATGCCCCGAATTTGGGTGGGCAGAAGTTCCCTTGTCTTCTGTTTGCGGATGACCCTCTGTTACTCTCACAAACTGCCATGGGTCTTTCCAGATTGCTCTCTCGATTTTTGGAGTTTTGCAAGGACCATGGGTTGGAAATCAACTCAGCAAAAACTAAATATATGGTCTTTCGAGACAATAGGTGTAAAATGAAGAGGCCGGTATAACTAGAAGGCGCTCCCTTGGAAAGAGTGGGCACCTTCGACTACTTAGGTATTAAATTGGAAGACTCACACCTTTGGCATGCTCACCGTCAGAAATCCTTATTGTGCCTGAAGCAAAGGGTGGGTGGCATTGTAAGATTTGCTGCTAGATCTCCCAAATTTGCAATGTCTCCCGCCCTTGAAATATACAAATCTCAAGCCGGGGGGGCCCTATATGGTGCCGAACTTTGGGGCCATTGCAACCTGGTGGATTTGGCAAGGGCAGAAAATCAATTTTTGAAAATGCTGTTAAAAGTTCCCTCCAGTACTCCATCTCTGCCCATCCGAATGGATCTAAATCTTTTTTCTATCTCGCAGATTGCTGCCTTAAGGCCCTTGCTATATTGGATCCGGCTTTGGTCAACAGACGCCCTTTCTCCATTTCGCTGTGGGCTTCTCAAGCTGGTGGGCAGTAAAACTATCATCAAAACTAAATGGTGTGCTTATGTCAAAGAGTCCTTAACCCATCTTGGTCTAGGGTCCTATTGGTTGGACCCATTTTCCATTCCTAAAAATGCTGTGCAGTTACTGAAGGATGCTTTTTGGCATAATGTCCAGATTGTGCAATTTACTAAGATTGTCCCGCTGTCTATGTCTGATAGTTATTTATCAATCAAATGCCATTACGAATTCGAGCCCTTCATGGACATAGCACTATCTCCACTTGCGCGAGCTCTTTTTGTCAGATTCAGAATAGGGTCCCTCCCTTTGTGCTCTTTAATGTACAAATGGCTTAGTTCCACCAATAGATCCAAGTTCTGTCCAATGGGTTGTAAAAGTGAAGAGTCTATCTCACATGTTCTTTTTCATTGCCATATATATAATAAACAAAGAGCTCTTCGGATCATTCTGCTTTGTAAATCTAGAGGTGCCAGGTCCTATCTTCATGTTGAGAGAATTTTAAAATCTGACTCATCTGTCCAGGTAGTTTTACCAGTGGCAAAATTTCTCTAATCAATCTGGCGTCTCAGATTAGCAATTTTATAGAATAAGACTGGGTAGCTAACTTTTAGACTTATGTATGTATATTTATTGACTCTTGATGTCTGATTTTAGCACTCAATTTTTAACATAAAGACATTGTTTCATTGTACTATCGAACATCTATGGGCGCAGGGAATAGGTCCTTTGTTGAGTGGAACATTCTATTTTTAGGAGACATGTACTCTGATTACTTTGTTTGGATTTTAACTTCTTTTTACCTTTTTAAATTCTTTATTGTGTTTATATTTTTTGTGTCTTTTCAGTCTTAAAAAACAAAAAACTTGATGCCTGTATTGTACTTTTATGGAATGTTTTTACTTACCGAAATAAAGTTAAAGTTAATGATTAATTAACTTGATCTAGGTACTAGGCATCTTGTCATTAAGGGAGAGAATGAGTTGTGCCATCAACATAGAAGAGTATGTTGCTAGTGTGGGAGCAGATGATGCTAGCTAGACATATCATGTATGCATTGAACAGCGTCCGGCTCTAGGAAGATCCTGGCGGGCCATTGCAGATAAGGTTGTGGGCATTTGAGGTGTACGTTGTCAGGCTGACTGATTTGGTCCATCCAGTGAGAAAGTAGCAGAACCATTGGACTGCATGTCCTTGGATTCCAATATTGTGTAGGCATTGGATGAGGACAGAGTGGGAGACTGTGTCAGATACTGTGGAAAGGTCCAGAAGGATGAGGACTGTTGTGTCTTCTAAGTCCAGTGGCATGCAGATGTCATCCGTAGAAGCAATGATGGCAGTTTCTATGCTGTGGTTTGGTGTGAAACCAGACTGACTGGTTTTGAGGAGTTGGTAGTCATTGAGGTATTTAGTGAGGTGTCAGTTAAGGACCTTAGCCAGGATGGCTCGATGACTACTTAAAGAATGGAATCGTTTCAGAGGTAGCAGTGAGAGAGCCCACCAATTCTTTTGGTGGCAAAGTTACATGTAGCCCAGGAGGTCAAATAAATTGGGGTGCCAAAATGAATTAAGAAGCCACTGAAATAAAAAAAAAGCATAATGTTTAAAGGTACCAGAATGCTATGTATGTGTAGGGGTGCTGGTGAGAGCATTTGGGGCCACATTTATACTTTTCGATGCAAAACTGCACTAACGCAGTTTTGCGTCAAAAAGTTTAGAGCTCACTAGTGCCATTTTTTAACACCACTCTGGCATCAAATTTATACTATGTCGCTGGGTGGTGCTAAAGAATTGTTTAGAGTCATTTTTAACCACTTTAACGTTTGCGCCTTGTCGTAAGGCAAAATTACGTTATTGGAGTAAAAAACGACTCTAATCCAGTTTACGACATGTAAATATGTCGCAAAATGGAAATGCACCATTTTAGCCTGCACCTGCATCAAAAACAGACACTAACGTGGAGAGAACAGTTCAAAGGAGACCCAAAATGGATCTCTGAAACCAGGAGAGACCCCAGGGAGGCCTCATTCAACTAGGAACCAGCCAGGAGGACACAGTCAAGACCCAGGGGAGGGAGAAGAAAAAGAGGAAGTGTTGTTTCAGCACAGAGGAGCATGAAATACTGGTGGGAGAGGTGATGAAACACCAACATCAACTCTTCATCACCTCTAAATTGCCAATTGGAAGGAGAGAAGCAATCTGGCAGCAGATTGTGGATAAAATCAACAGTGTAGCAGAGGTCATGAGAACTGTGACTGAGTGCAGGAAATACTGGCATGACTGCAATGGCAAAGGAAAAAATGGCATGGAACAAGAAGGCAGCACTTCATACTTGAGGTGGGAGTCCAGCACCGCAAAAGGACTTGGACGAGATGGAGGAGATAGTTGCAGTGGTCATCACAGAGGAAATCGTTACAGGAATACAAGGACAGGACAGCGCAGAATACCAGGAAACACCACAAATGCAGGATAAGTTGCATGGGGAAATATATGCTTAAACGTCAAGTGCAGGAAGGGGGAGGCACATAGGACTCACACAATGCATATCAAAGGAGTGCAGAGGGACACGATGCACTTTAAGCAAGTTGCACCATGCTGACGTGAGCTACATATGTACCTACGCCTTGGTAGTGCCATGTACCATTGAAACATACACGACCTGGACATATTTAGAATGCCACGTCTAAATACCTACATGTACAAATGCAGCACATGGGATGGATGGCATGTATAGTCACTGTGCCACTGGTTGTGACATCACAATATCCCTTGCATGTAGTCACATCAATACCACTAACACGACCAAGACCTCAGAGACCAGGTAGTCAGTCAACACCATTCCCCTTGCAGTAACACCCTGCAACTGCCTTGCCTCATTGCCCAAACGCTTGTGTGCTGCATCTCACAGCACGCAAGTCATTGCAACTGTCCCAATAGTACCCAGGCATGCACCGGTAGCACCACCCCACTGCACATAGACAACACATTCACATGAGACAGCCATCCCTACATCATGTCCCTTGGGTGCATTGAACAATTAACTCAACAGGCGCTGGGGAAATAGCAGGCTGGACCGGTATCATTGGTAACATGCCACTACTAAGACCAACTAAACTAAAGTTGTGTTCAACCACACATATTGATGCTGAACTGAAATGTGCCACTACTGAAAATATGTACCATAGATAGCACAACAGTCACAGGCTGAGCTCACAACTATTCTGACAAAACCATGTCAGACACATGGGAATGGGGAAATAAACACACACATATAACACATGGGGTATGGCTGTGAACATAATGGCGGGTAATTCCACATCAATGGGCGGAGATGGTGCATGGGCAAGCCCGGTGTTGGCAATACTGCCAGAGCAGTGTACCCTTTGCACTTGGCAGTAAGGGTCACACGTTGGGATGGCGGCTGGAAATCTGTCTGCACATGGTATCTCTGTGGGCCACTTAGCAAACATTTTTTATGGATCAAATAGAGTCAGTGCCAGTTTTGGCCTGCATTGTGTGTAACAGGACACACTGCACTCAGCCCTGCAAATCAGGCAGTGGAAAGGGCAAAGGGACAAGGTATTGGACCCCCTGCACTGCCCATACCAAGTGCATGGGCTGTGCAGGTGCACCCAGGGGCACACCACATCACCAACAACCATTTCATGGGGGTTACATCGCCATGCATAGGCTGGTGGAAATGCAGAAACAGACCTGGAAGGTAGTGTTGAACGTATCACTGGTCCGGTGTCACAGGACAGATGCCATAGCCAGTTGGTAAGCTGCTGGTAACCTGTCATGTCCAGGCCATTGGCCCATGGGGCATTCCACGTTGACAACAGTTGCCACTACCACCTGTGCTGTTGGGGGTGGTCAATTACACAGGGACAGTCAGGTGCCCCTTGGACTGATGCATGTGAAATCTGAACTTGCTTCAAGCCCTGACCTAAGTACAACTCCTGTGAAGTGGCTATGTCCATAGATACATTTACCATCAGGCACTGTCATATACAGAATGATGTACACAGCAGAAATTTCATACCCATACTGCCCATCCCTTGGTTCAACCCTGTGCTTGTGTCACATGGGCTGTACTGTCACCATGCTACGCTCATGTATCATAGTGCAAGGAGGGCTGCATTGAGGGGGAGGACAAAGGTGTTTAGTAAGGCAAACAACTTACACAGACAGGAGTTGAAACTGAACTCTGCCAGGTTCATGAGTGCTATGCAAAGTAGCACACAAACACAAACGACAACATGAGGAGCCATCAATGGCAACAAGAGAACACTGTCTTGGCAATGCCATCCCTGGGGTGGTGCAAGATCTCAGCACAGCATGGGTGTATGTGAAACATGTAAGACTGTGACAGGTGAAAAATGCCATGTGTGGTACTGAGGCATAAGCACAGCAACACCCATTGCAAGGCCTCACCATGGAAATGGATGCAAAATAAGGATAGACCATGAAAAGGAGGCGTCAAGCCACAATACAGATAGACAACACACTTAGAAGATATGATGCAGCCAATTTTGCCAAGTGGGCTTTCATCCATGTGACATGCAGGTGGGGCATAGGGCTGTAGACCGCAGCTATGATATACTGAAACAATTCTTTGGAACTAAGGGGCGCATCATGGTGCTAAGCACTGCGCCGTATTGACAAGGTTGCATTAAGCCACTTTTTGTGGATTAATGTCACCTTGTAAATACGGACCCAACTGATCATCACTGTGAATGGAAGGTGGTGCAATGGATGTTGCTGTGGGTGTGCCACAGCAAAACCCATTACATTTTGAAGCTGCTCAGATAAATGGAATATTATCAACTTGAGGTAGGGCCAAAACTCTAAAAACTCTAACGCCAGCCCCAGGGGTGGCATTAGCAGGGTGCAAAGAGGAGGAATACATTTCTACCTCCATCTTTTTCTGCTTTTCCAATGTGTGCTGCATTCTGCAGCATACATGGGAAGAGCAAAATGACAAAAATTATTGTTTATGTGCATGAAGGTGTTCCTCCCTGCACATAAACAATCATATGTAAATGACGATTTGGCTCTTCTGTGTGTGTGTGCTGCATTCTACAGCTCACACAGAAGTGCCAAAGCGGCATTAGTGGTTGTTAATGTGCAGGAAGGGACACCTTCATGCACATGAACAGTCACACCCCTCAACGCATACATCCTTGCACAATGGTGCAAGGATGCCAACATTGATGATGGCAGCTGAATCTTGCACCAGTGCGGGGGACAACATAGGGGTGCCCCATATTCACTCACATATCTTCTTTGTGTTACCAAAGTCACCCAGTGCAGTACTGATTATATTTGCACAGCAGCGTGCTGCACCACTTTTACATGGCAATGAGTCTCAAACATCAAGTCAGTGACGTGACTTGTCAACTGCCACAACACAGATAGACTGATTTTGCACAATCTCATTGCAGAGGATGATGGCTCTGTTGATCTGCCTGTTCTGGAGTACCCTAATGACCTGGATGACCAGCTGGCAACTATCAGCCAAGAGACCCTCCAAGAAGTCCTGGTAAACCTGCAGACACCACCTCCAGTTGCAAGGAGGAGTACTGAAGTAGCAGACATCCCACAGCCCACACTTAGCACCCCAATAGTACGACCTGCTAGCACCGATACAGCAGAGGACTCCAAGGACACAGGCACCAGCTTTGAGAGCGGGAGCTGGCCATGGATGTGCGGGTCGGGATGCAAACTATGGCAGCCAGCCTTGAGGGGATGCGGACGTGCATGGTTATGGCAACAGCACAGACTGCAGCCAACCGATGCACACACTCCCCAATGTGTGGAGTCCAGGAGTGTCTGAGGAACATAGCTGCTGCCATGAGGGAGAGGCCCTCCCAAACTGGCATCAGTGTGCTTGAGGACAAAGTGGACTCCATGCACCGGGGAATGGTCTCCCTCAGGGCAGACATGGCTGCCTACCACAGAGATGTTGCTCCTCCTTGCTGCAGTGATGTCATATGTAGTGCCACAGATAGCAGCTGCTGGGAATTGGGAGTCCACATCTGCAACCACTGAAGTGTGTGTGGCCCCTTCTATCTCCCCACTACCACCATCAAGGGTAGACGAGGCACCACACACATCGGAGGATGAAGATGTGGAACAGATCCTCTTCAACCATGAGTACCTGGTAGCACCAGCCCATGTCACATGGGCAGTTTTATCCTTTGTCATGTGCTTGACAACATGCCAGTGTTAGCACTGTTGCAGATATGCACTCTTCCTCAACACACTGTTGACCTTTCTGCTATGGACTGCAATTGTCTAACTTTTCAATTGGCAATTTATGTTCCCCTTCACTGAAGGATACTTTACCCAAACATGTACCATGACATGTCCCTCAACCCTGGACTTGTGTTGTGTTACAATTGGATTGATTCCACCAATGGGGTCCCAGACCTGACATTGTAAATATTGCACTATTACACTTGTTATTAAACACCACCTAAAAAACCATCATGTTTTTGTGTGTTGTGACACATCTACTATCCCTAGGATTTGTGATGTGTGTAACATGTCTCAAGTCACAGAGTATCAGTACAAGAGTGCATGAATATGTGGGCACATATCTATGCACATGGTGCCTACATGATGTACGTCGATGATGATCTCACCCCCTACAAGCAATTCACTGAATATGAGACACATGTTGAACACATGTATGCTACACCCTCTACATACTGCAGGAATGGCTGTGAAACAGTTATTGGACAATATTGTCAGCTGGGAGTACCAGTAGAACACATTAGTGTGAAACAGAGGGACTTAACCTCATATATTATTGCCACAGGTCAGTTTAGCAGGATAGGAATGAAATGTAGAATGTTGCCAAATGTCCCACAGTGCCTAACATTCCGGACAAAAACCCATACAATGACAGCTGAATTGCCACACCTACCTGTCCTATACATGGTCAACATAGTCACCTTGAGTGGTGGGTACACTGGATGGCAGATGCACAGATAAGTAGATGTGTTGTAGCTGCCAATGTGACAGCTCAGTCATAAAGAGGTGATGAACATGTCAAGAGAGGGATCTGGATGCAGGATGCAGGCCCTAGGACAACACACAGTTTTCACTGTACGCCCATGGGAAGACCCTGAGACCCAAGCATATGACACATGAAGTAAGGGAGTACCCAATATTATTTATTATGATAATAAAATAACTAATACAAATTGTTAACATCTATCCTAACCTAACCTATCCTAACTATACATAACCCACAACAGACTCTAACTACTCTATGCTACACTCACCTAACAAATTTAACAACACACTCTAAACATTCGCCACCCACCCCCCTTATATCACAGGACACATGCAGGACAACATACACTAAACTACACATTTACTAACTATAAGTAAACAAATATATATATTTTTAGTATTTGTTTTATCTTGTTTTTGTTTTTTTTAATTTTTTTATTTATTAACACATAAAAGCCCCAACATCACCCCCCACCCACCCACCCACATAATAAAACATAAAAAGTAGAGAACCCACCCCCAAACCTAGTTAGCCTAACTAACCCATTAACCTATTCTAACCTACAACTAACCCCCTAATGCCTACACAAAAACTAGAGCAAAAGAGGAGGCAGGGGAGTGAACTTGGGAGGAGTGACAACATGCCATTCAGAGGTTAGCCCTTTTCAGTTTCCTCATAAGGTTCATGAGTGTCTTGGTGTTCTTTACCACCTCCTTTTCTATGGAATCCAACTTTTTGAGGACCTATTTTACATCCCTCTGTAAATCTGTGATGGCACTCATGTTGATGGCAGCAGGTGTGGTTGGCTGTGGGATGGAAGTAGAGGGAGCAACACCTGGAGCAATAATTATGTTGGCAGCTTTGGGCCCCTGCACAGTTGTGGTGCTTAGTCCAGCCTGTGTGGGCAGCGTGGGTCCCCTTGTCTGAATGTCCACCACTGACTAGTGGATCACTCTGAGCGATAGCGGCGTGCTATCCTCCTGAACCCAGATTCCACTGCCAATATGTGCTTATAGTGCACTGCCGTCTTCTGAAAGGCACAGAGTTGGTCGTTATTAATGTTAGCAGCTGTTAAAATGAGGCAGGTAACCATCAGGGTCAGTATTGTGTAGATTATGTACAGAAAATTAGCTTACTATCTACACCGATTTGCACATGCACTCCTACTCAAATTCCAAATGATACAATGGCCCTGATGGATGAAATGACAATGCAGCCTTAGCACCATTTCCTTGACATCATAGCCACCCACAACAAGATAATGAAACGGACCAAATTAGATCTGCATAGATTTTGTACCATGTGTGACAATGTAAAGGCTGCGTCAACTTCAGATTGATCAGGGCCACTATTCCTCATCATCTGTGTCAAATTTGCAACCATACATCAGCAGAAACTTGCATCTTTTATTGGGAGTATGGGATGCTGTTGGTAACCATAAGGGTTCAGTGTTGATAGGTACACATGGAAGCCTGATCAAAATGGCCGTCACCTACAGTGTGAGCATTATATCTACCTACAAATTTGTTGATCCCACCCCCTGTGTCTCAGGGTGTATGGTCAGGCAGATCATCATCTCAACTGTCCAGGTCATCCACCAATGCATGCCCACTCATACATGGAGTCAGGGAGTGGACCATATGTTAGGTGATGACAAAAATGAAGCTGGTATCCCTAGGTCTATCACCTCTATATTCATGTGCCCAGGTGTAGACACCCATCAATACCTGATCAGCCAATACCATTCCTCACACACTCATAACCATGCCAGCACATGATTGGACTTGACGTGCATGCACACCTATTACATTCCATACAAGTGTCATGTAAGTGGAGTACAAAGTTAGTGGCACCATGATGGGGGACAATTGCCCACCCAGTCCTACATGTACATTACAATACAGGGATGCATCAATTTGTATACAAAATGGTGCATCGCTGTGTTGTGAGAATGATGGTTTGTTCCATTGCCATTATTTACACAACAGTACACATCGAAGTCACATATGGGCCTGCATGTGGCTTGTCATCACCTTGTTTACACAATGCTGCCCATTGAGCGCCACAAGCCTCACAAGATATGACTCTCTGCACGTGCATGGGGAACCACTTAAATGTGACACAGTGCTACACCCTGCAGCAATCATTTGTGGCCAATCTGTTGAAGATGGAACTCCATGGAATGAGGAGGAGTTGGGTGACAGATACATGACACTACCCTTGTGCTCTGCAAGTCAAATGACTCAGGTGTTCTGGCATGTCCTTCAAGGCACACAGGGGCACTTTCTGGAGGACAAGCAGCTAAATGTTTTCATGCATTGAGTAATTCATGACTGATGTGTCACAGCTGGCTGATAGCATCAAATGCCCCATTGCCAGTGCTCCCTAAGGCAGGTATGCCCTCTTTGTAAACATGATAGCAAGGATGATATACGTGTAAATCTGACAATGTTGCACCATAATTGGACTGTCGTACTTTGTTATCACAATCTACTTACATATGGTATGCTGACGGTGTCTTGGCTTATCATACATGACTCAATGCTGGGGCACTGATGTTGTCATGGCCCCTGAAATATGTGACTTAGTGATGGATGTGCATGACTCACCTAGCATCTGACTTGCATTGGTAAAAAGGTATGATATGTGAAGCCCTTTCTGATTGCATGCAACCTGTCCACAAGCATTGCATGCAGCAAGTCAACACATATGCTACTGTCATACAAGTGTGGTGAACAGTAATTAGTATGCCTTTGGGTGACTCACCAACAGGGCCACCAATCACAACACCAAGATGGTCCAGAAGATCCTGCTCCCTGGCTACCAGATCAGCCCAGTGATGCTTGAGCTGGTGGTCGTTGTGACTGCTGTGGTTTACCCTCTTTAGGTGGTGGAGCACCTTGCCCCACCGCAGCTGCCTCGCCTCCGTCCGGTAGCCCTGGACAACACGGCCACCAAACTCCAACATCAATGGGAGGTAGTGGGCTACCAGCCACACGAATCCTCCCAGCTCCTCCTCCCCCATTCTGGTCTTCCTCCCCCTGCCAGACATTGCACTGGGGTACAGGTTGAAAAAGAAAAATGTAGTAGAAATAAACAGAAGTAAGGAAAGAAAACCTAACACCCAAAAAATAACTAACCCACCTATACAACTAACCCAGACAGACACCCCACAGCACAGGTACAAGGTAAAATACAGTTGACACACAAATTTACAGACACTGGGACAAATAACAGTCAAATACAACAGAAAACACAACAGGAGGGACACCACAAGATACAAAATAGAGCAAGAAGACACCACCAACTGCAAGATACAACCACATAGTTAAAAGAGGCACAGACTGTAAAGAGAAAGTGAAAGTACACCCACTGTACCATGCCTGTAAACAGGATATGCTATTACATCACTTCCTGTGCCCTTGCGTCATGTTTTCTGTTATGCGTTAATTTTTTAGACACATCTGATATTTGCATGAGTTTTTTCTGATGCATTACATGTGCGTCTTTTTATATTATGCGTTGATTTTACAGTAAATCAGCATTGTGGTGAGTGCGAAGGTGTAAATCACGCTAACGGCCCATGGGCCATGTACTTAGCGTTTGCGGATGTTTTCGACGCATTTGCGTGAATTTTCTTTACTCAATTACCGATTGCGTGATTTTGTCAATTTTTAATGAATGCACCCTGTATCAACATCATAATTGAATGGGCTGGGCTGCAGTTTGACATTTTGTGTATGGCCACATGTGGTAGTCCATTGAACAAAGTGATTTGTGTGTCATTGGTCTGTTACACCAATGTGTGTGTTACAGAATCAACAACATGCAAATGTATACACATCATGCATATGTATGTATGTGTGACAACATTGTATCCACATATGTATGGCAGTCAGTTCTATGCAAGCATCATGGTATGTGATTGTGAATTGTGTTCACTTATGTGCAGTTATCTTATAGAGCATCACATTTCAGATGACATGAACAGCTCAGACATTGTTGATGACGGCTGATGAATGCAATCTGGCAAATGTTACCTGACAAATGTCTCCATGGATGTACTGTGCTGGATCCATTTCTCCCATTGCTTGTCATACCTGGGCTAGTCATGTTGGGCATTGCCACCAATTATGTCCCCCCCTTGTCACACATGCTCTATGGAGCCATTGCAACTCTCACACTGAGGTGTGTTAGTGGTCTGTTCACACATTACAGTCACACCATATTTTGACATCCACTGCCTCATGTGTGGCCATCTTGTTTACCTCCTATTTGGACATGTTGTTGTTGTGTGTGAAGGGCTATTGTTGTACAAGTTGGCAACGTGGATATAATGAATATGTTGTGGTCCATAGACTGTGTCCTTCAGTAGTCACATTCAAGTGATGAGGCTAATTGTGATGTATGTGATGGTAGCAGTTCACTCTTAACCTTCACATGTGATGTTGTTACAGTACTCTTCAGATTAGTATTTTTGACATGCTCCTTAAGGTTAGATTCATAACCCTAAGGTTATGTTTAAGAGATTGAAGACACCAAAGCCCGATTGTGTAAATAATTGAGGTGTTTATTGACAAAATCTAAAAGGTGAGTTAAGTGATTATTGAGTGAAGAAGTTATCAACAATGTGCAGTCTGCGGAGTATCCCACCAGCTGTGTTGTGCTGTTCCCCCTCATTTTCTTCTCCACCATTTCCTCCTCTTCCTCAGACAGGTAATCTACCTACTCAGATAAGGGGATGTTCATCTGCACACATATGTTGTGCAGGATGGCATGTCATGATTATCTTGCAGACGATGTGTGGGGCATATAGGCTCCTGTGATATCCAGGCACATGAATCTGGACTTCAGGATGCCAAATGTCCTCTCCACAATAGTCCGTGCCCTCCGATGTCCCTAACTATATGCACACTCTGCTGCTGTGCTTGGATTTGGAAATGGGGTCATTATCCATGGCTGAATGCCATAAGCCTGATCCTCAGCAAAAGGTTAAAGGAGTAATTTGTTGTTAGGGCTTGCAACAGGTATGGCATGTAGCATGGCAGTTGATATTAAGGGTTTGTTGTGGCTCATATGTATTTGTGGTTTGGTGTGAGTTTCTATCATTGTGTAATGTTTCCTCAGCACCAGGTTGTTGGTCATGACAATCTTGTGTTTGGATCAAGGACCTGGAACATATGATTTGGATTCCACACTGATGGTCATTATGTATGTACCATGGGTTGTGTAGTGCAACTTTGTACCAGTGAGCTATCACGAGAGGGGACATGACACATCCTCACAACACAATGGGGTCAGATGTGGTGGCAACATGGTAGCACTACAGAGCCTGGCTATCCCATCCCTTTTGATATGTGTCATTGCAGATGAGGTGTGACACTTAGGACCTTTGAAATTGGTTAGTGAGAATGCACTACATGTCTCCAACATTGGCTGCACTGTCCTGCAACATTTAAACTATGCAAGAATGCCCCATGTGTGACATGTTACTTGGCAACCCTTGGTTGTCCCCTGCACCAGTTGCTCATGTGCAGCCATGCACCAACACTACCTACCCTGCACCAGGGTACTTGGCTAGCTGCCTTGTGGAGGTAGATGTATATGTGCAGGACGGTACACCGCCCTGTACATATGCTTTTTGGATGGCCAATTGGCTCTTTCTGTGTGTGCAGCAGCGTGCAGCATGCATTTGTGCCACATTCATCTGAGTTCATAGCACAGTCGACTTCCTTTTTGCAACCTGCATACAGCACCCTGAGTTGGTATTTGTTGTTGGCACTTCCTCAGATTTTAGGGGACAGCTACATGTGAGTCTGCATCATCATGCTATGTATCTTGTAGTGACAAACCTGCAGCGAGAAACATTGCACACCCCTTCCATGCTGCATACAGCATGGGAGGGTGGCCAGTTTAGAATGTGGCTTCAAGTCATTATGAAATGGTCATCTGTCAAGATGTACATACAGTGCAGGCCATGACTATGGAACTGTGGGCTATTATATTGTTCCCTTGGTGTTTCAGAGTGGCAGCTAATGTTTGTGTCAGTCATGAGGTGTCCAAGGGTGTGTATCCCATTGTCACAGGATGATCAACACAACTATCAGTGTCTCTCCTATCTTCCTAAACATTTCTGTGCATTTATTCTGTTGACACATGCACAGTGGAGGCTATGGGATGGAGCTCAGCTACTTAGCAAATGTGTCCCTTGGCACAGTACATGTGAGGTCATTGATGTCCTGTTTTCTTCTACTGGGTCCCACTATGACATCCTTGATCTGCACTGCCTGTCTGTGTCTCTGCCACCTGTTAGGCCATTTATTGTATCTGGTACAGACATGATGGTGTTGTGAGTCAGTGAGAGGTGCATGTGAGGTTATACTCCAGTAGGTTTGGTACCACTTCTGACACATCTGGCACATGGTATGTGATGGCCATTGATCTTGTATTCCTATGTGTGTGAGCTAATGCGTCAGACAGATGTCTCTGTACACTACAGGTAAATTAGGTGTGTGTTGATGAGATGCAGTTGATATAGGCACACGTTGTGTGGTGTTTGATATTTGTTCTGGCAGTGATTTGCACAGCATGACTGCAGCATGGTGCATTAGTGTTATCACCTGCACGTGTGTTACCCTGGCCATATGTTATTATAGTGGTGTGTGTGTTGTGTGTCCAACAGGGTTGGTGTGTTGTGTGTACATCAATAAATTTGTTGACTTATCAACAAGCAGGCCATTTCCAAATTGTCCATCGTGGAATTGTTAATTGATCCTTCTGTGCCGGAATATGTAGGCGTCATGGACACTCCCAGGATACTTGGCCAAAATGTTTATGAATGTTCTGCGGTGGTCCACTATGCCCTGCACATTAATGGAATGTGTGTGCTTGCAATTACGGTATAAGTGCTCTGTTGCTGCAGGTGGTATGAGCCGGACATGGAAGCAGTCAATTGCACCTAGCACATGCGTAAAGCCATGGATTTGATAGAACCCTGTGTGTTCTCCTGCTGCTTTTCATGGGTGTTGGGGAAGCTGATGTGGGGGGTGTCAGGGAGATGATAGCGTCTAACACCTTTGGCAGGAATGCAGAGAACGGCGGCTGTGAGACACCAGCAACCAGGGCACCCGTTGTTTGGAAGGAACCAATTGCCAGCATGTGCAGGTAGCAAGCAGCTTTGTCATAGGTGATATGTTGTGTGGGGTCTGCAGGCTGGCTGCAATTTATGGCTCAATGTGGTGCAGCAAGTGTAGTAAGGCTTGTCGGTTGAGTCTGTAGGTCCTAATAATGTCCAGATCCCTGAGGTCAAGGAGGGTTGTCCTGGTTCTGAAGACCGTCTCCTGCCTTCTGTGTTGCCTTTGTGGGCTGCGTTGTCGTGGTGGTATGTGCAGGAGTAGTTGCTGTCCTCTGTGCCATCTAGCAAGCTGTATCAGTATCACCTCCATCTTCTTCTGTGGGTTGTAATGTTGCTTCTGTGTGTTCTCCTTAAGTAGTGGTGTGTTTGCCTCATTTTAACGCCTGCCCTGACCCAGACATAAAATTGTGACACAAATCGGAGTTAATGTCTTTTTTTGGGTCTGCCTCCCAACCGGGCGTCTTTTTTGCCCGGGTGGGTGAATACGGCACTAGTGTGTTTGAGTCATTTTTGGGACGTGAACGCCTACCTTGCATCTCATTGATGCAAGGAGGTTTCATGCATCTGAAAAATTACGTTAACACCAACATTTTGATGCTATACAGGCCTAGCATCAAAATATAAAAATGGGTTGGGTTTGCGCTGAATTAGCATAAAAAAATTACTTTAATTCAGCGCAAAGCAAGTATAAATATGCCCCTTGGTCTCAAGGACACAGTACTTACTGCTCGTGGCAGTCAGTCTGATTGACTATAGTGCTTCTGAGTAGTTATGTTAGAAATGCACAAATGGAGAGGTAAAAGAGAAATGCTAAATGTGTGGGAAAGACTAAAAAAGAAGACCGATTAATACATTTTGGGAGGATGGCTGCAATCTAAGAACAGAACAGTCCAGAGTAAAGTGTTAATGGCACACGAACAGAGCCCTTTGTGAAGTACATTTGTGAATATTTCAATAGTCATACATATGATCAACAATCAATATGGCACAGGACGGTGCCTTCAGGATGGTAGGATAAACATTGAGAAACAAGGCTGAATAAAAATAAATACACGAAGATGTGCACCATCATGGAACAGAAAATTCCATAGTAAAACACTAGTGGCACACAAATAAAATCTTATGTAAATGGCAAGCATGAACAAATTAATTATCACTTGCTAGTCCTTTCTTTTCAATGATGTTGTACAAAAGATACTCAAATGATTCTTTGAATTTTCAAATTTCATTGAGAACCAGTTTTTCTAAAGTGGCGAGCTCAGTGGGCATAAATAGGCTGGGAGGGTTAAAACTGGAAGGTGGGAGTAACCCTTTTGTGTTGCTTTTTACTGTAGTTCAATATTGTTTGAAGAATCTGAGTAGATCTTCTTGTAGCTGAAATAAATCACTTATTTTTGTCGGTACCTAAAAGGCTGATTTCCTCTGAAAATAAGGTATGTTTTGATACAATGAAAATAGGGATTTTTGCAGGGGCCATGGTTTTGTTTGTTGTCATTGCAGGCCTGTCTGTGCCTATTGTGGGTGTCCCCATTGGTAACACGTGCGTCTTCTTTGCCGTTCACCTGAAAACTCGCGGTATTGATGGCCATGGCTTATGTCCCTGTTAGATTCTGTAAAAAGGTGTACTGCTGTTTGTATTGGCTGAGAATGAAGTACTAGATCGTCCTAATGGGTCCTCAATAGAACTTTCTGAAGATTCGGAGAAGGGTACGCACGTCTGTTTTTTATATCTGCCTCAAGGATGCTATTGTGTACTAGGTGGAGTATGTGGGTACACACTGTCCCATAGATAGTGGTAAAAGTCCTCTTTGGAGTAATTCTTGTATTCTTTCAGTATTTTGTTCATTTTTTTGTTTAGTTTAAATTTATGAAACTCGTTAATTGTGTTTTGAAGTTTGTCCAATGGCCGTTTTGCTTTGTCAAAGGAGTTGGTTTCACTTATATATTTTTTCCAACTGTGCTATTTCTTCCAGCTCTTTTTTCGCTCAGGCGCTGTATCAATACACAGCACTACTTAATGGCTTAAGCACGCTGTGACCAGATGTCTAAAGCCAGTACAGAATTTAGGATTGTTCACAAAAATCAAGGTTTACAAGATTTACAGATTTGTAAACCCAATGGTATCTCTCCTGCTTTCAGGCAGTCGATGAGCAGATAGACATGCAGTATAGTCCTGACATGTTTCTTTTCTAATTTGTCAATTGAAGTTTGGGAGGTGACAGCAGAAGTAGTCGAGGTTGGGTTAGCAGACAATTCCAGTAGGGATGGTCCACTGATTATTTTTTTTATATAGAACAGGGTTTCTCTGCAACTCATATTTCACCACAGTCTGAAAATATGAACCTGTCAAGGACACTGGTAGTATTTTGAAACCAAAAGCTCTCGAATCAGCTGACTGCACAAACAATCTATAGTCACCACAGGAGCTACCCTTAAAACTAAAAAGTGCAGGATGCTAAGGGGCATATTTAAGAGCCCCTAGCTCCACCTTAGCTCCACCATCGTGTCATTGTTTTTATACTAAGGCGGCGCTAAAGTGACTTTTATCACGCACCATATTTACAAATTGATACAATGCACGCACTGTGCCACTTTGTAAAACCTTGTGCCACGTTATGCCTCTGGCAGGCATAATGTATACAAGGGGGTGTTCTGGCGCTTTGAGGCTCCTAAAAATGGCTCAGTGAAATTTAACAGATTTTTCTGCGCCATTTTTGACGTAATTTTTAATGCCTGCTCAGAGCAAGCAGTAAAATGACGCTCCCATGGAACCCCAAGGCCCTTCTTGCACTTTGCTACACTAGCATCAACATTTTTGATACTAGTGTAGCAAAGCGCCACAATAGCATCACAAATTTGATGCTAATGTGTTAACGACCTTTGGTCAAATCCCACTTTGTCTCTGCATTGGTTGGGAATTTGTAAAAATAAATCATGTTCTGGTTATGCTTTGCAACCTCTGGTCAGACTGGCTACCTTGCACGATGCAATAGTCAAATATAAGACCATATCACACAGGCACAGACGGTCGGCCACTTCCCTATCGGTTGTGAAAATTATTGTGTGAAGGTGATTTTGGTTGACACTTGAATTAAGGAAACTTCTAAAGTCCTGTAAAATCTAAACTGGGATAGCCAGTGGAACAAAATTTAGACACCCAAAAATACCATCAAACTCTGTGTGTCTGAATCATAAAACAAACACAAAAAACACAAATAAGGCTAAGTAGGTAGACATTTGCCCGGCTGGAAATAGTGCATGCCATGCTTGTTGACACCACTCAGATTTATTAAACTGTGGCTTTCCACAAAATGTATTTCGTGTTATTTTTTATAGGCAAATGAGATCACGCGTCTGCTAAGATATTTCCCACTTGAATTTGAAATACATTAAATTGTCTGTTTTGTTAAACACCATTTGGTAAGTAGTTGTGTCAATGCAGTCTTTTTCAGGACACTGGCAGCTCGCTGTGCTGTGTCTATTACACGCATTGAATGGACTGATTTACTGGCTCTATGATTTCAAATAGATGAACTCATAAAGTATATTAGGCAAACACCTGCAAGAATCCTTAGAGGGCTCAAATTCCACCTAGAACAATAAAAACAGCTTATCTTTAATTTTGAATTTGGTAAACCTATTTCTTATAATGACAACTAGTACATCTTGGTTGAGCAATTGGGTTCGACCGCTGGAGTTTGCAAAGCTTGTCAGGTGTCACTGGAGCGTGGGAACACTGACCTCATAAACAAAGCCTCATGATGGCCTCCCAACTAGACTCTGCACCTCATAAATCTGCCACCTAACCCCGTGCACCGCGGAGTAAGAGTCTTCCAACTCCGATAAGGTGGAAATGAGGCCAGAAATATTCAAGTGAATAACAAATCCACTATTTTCTTCCATCATCCAAGTAATAAACCAATGCTGGCTAGAGGAAATGCTCACATTCGCTTTGGCTTGTTTGGTAACACTGTTTTATCATAGACATGTTTTACAGACGTTATTGAATAGTTTCTCTTGTACTCCCTTTGTAAATATGGCGCACATTCATTTTGCAGAAACGTCAGTCTTAGGTATTTATTTTAAAGGTAAATTTAACACTTGATTGTTTTCCTAAAACATGTTTCTATTTCGTCTGATCTGTTTGAAATAATTTGGTTATTAAAAAGAGAAAGAAAAAAAATCACTACCTGTTTCCTCAATAGGTATATTAAGCTGTCATGGGAAATTGATAGCTCGCACCTTACTAACACTGCTGGCTACATATTAGATTTTCAATAGGGAAAGCCAAGCTATTAATTACTAATTGACTAGAAGCTTCATACTGAGGATAGGTTTTTCAAACCTGTGACTTTGTTGCCCGACATCACATATTGGTGTATTCGTTGATAACTTAACAAGGATGCTACTGACATGCTTTGACACAATATCATTTTTAGCAGGGCCAGTTGACTCAGAACTCAGCATTATACTAACCAGAAACAAATCGATATAAGAATGGTAAGCACAACGACATGGTCAGGTATTTCTCACTCTCATTTGTTACACTCAACATTTGACCGCAGCTCGACATGGGTCAACGACAGAATCTGACCTGCTTTTTCCATGCATGCATTACACCAAAATGATTCCTGTAGAGGACACGATGGATTCATTCACTTTTTCTCCATCTATACACTAGTACAATATTAGCTTAAGCGTCCTATTTTCCACTCAATTCTCTTCTCTACATGCCAATGCAAAATTATAAAACAAAATAAAACGGTCATGTTAGAAACTGGGTCTCTAGTTGGCAGAGATATGCACCTTCTCCAAGTAAAGACCACAATCCTAGTCAGGGCAAGTCAGTTACACACCATAAATTAACCTGTGCTCACCCTCTTGTAGCTTGGCACAAAGCAGATAAGCTTAACTTAGGAAGCAATTGTTATTTGTGCAACGCTTAATACAGAAAAACTGTGAAAACATCACACAAAAAGATACAATGCATTCCTTAGAACAATAGAGCATAATTTAATGAACAAAACAAGACCAAAATAACAAACATCCAATAAGTAAAAGTCGAGATATGAATTTTGAAAATTAAAATGCAACATAGGGGCATATTCACAAGTTTTTGGCGCAGGGCAGCACTGCAAGCCTTCTTGCTGAGCTGCTCTGTATCAAAAGAAATGTAAGATATGGCTCATTCCTGTCCTTTTCCCTTACGCTGGCATACAATGGGCTTCCATGCACCAACACAGGCACCCTTGCACCATGGTGTCTGTGTTGCAGGGATGATTGTTTTTGTGCCGGAAAGGGCACCTTCCTGAACAAAAACAATCACAAGAGGTGGTTTCCTTTTACGAAAAAGGAAAAATGAGGGGAAATAAAGGTATTTCTCCTCTTTGCGCCTTCCTGACACCTCCTCCTGGGAGGCTTAGGCTTTTGAGGCATTCCCAGCTTTACAAAATCTTGTAAATCTGGGAATGTGTCAAATGCAATGCGTGTGACATGGGAACACCCACTGTACCGCCTATGGCATGCCTCCCTGTTGCAAGGTGAGGCGCTGTGTTGCCTCAGTCCATATTTACAAAGCCATGAAAAGCCAAGCAGGATGGCTTCACATGGCCTTGTAAATATGGCCTGCAGTGAGCACCGCCGGACCATCACTAAAAGTGACGTTCCAGCATTGCAGACGGGCTTGTAAATAAGCCCCATAGTGCGTAAAAGTATAAGGTGCCAACCAAGTAATCCGGTCTTGCTAAACCCCGGTGAAATCTGAAAAGTCTGGCCAACCGAGATGGAGCACGGGTTGGAGACAGGGACCAACTTTGTCCCAGTGAAAAAGTACCTTGTTGTGCCGTCAATGCTTGGAGCAAAGAAGTGATGCGTAGCATTCGACCCGACTGGATGTAGGCGATGTGTCGGTTCAAAGCCACGCAATCCAAGATGTGTCATCAGCAGATCCTTAGCGATACATCATCGTCAAACCATACAGTCGGCAATGTTAAATTTTTGTCCTTAGCAGCACCAATGCATAGGCGTCGAGGAGAGATACATCGGTTCCAATTGATGCATCAATAGCCATGTTGGATTTTGAGGTTGCAGCACTCTATCCCCTCTTTCAAGGGTCCAAGGCTGGATTTGCACCACTTGGCATGGCAGGACTTGCAGCAAGCAAAGTCCAAGCACTGATGCAGGGTGAAGTCTTTGATGTCCTTGAAGCTTCAGAATGGGAGACAAGCAGCAAGCCCTTGGAGTCACTTTGGTTCTGACAATGTAGAGATTCAGGTCCAGTCTTTCTCACTCCCAAGCAAGGGGGGGCAGAAGGCAGCAGGGCAGACACAGCAGAGCAGGAGTCCAGCAAAATCCAGCTGAGACCAGCAGAGTGACAGTCCCTTCATCAGTGCAGCAGTCCTTCTACCTGGCAGAATTTCCTCAGGTCAAGAAGTGTACTTATTTGGTGGTGTAAGAAGTCCAGTTCTTATATCTAGTGGTGCCTTTGAAGTGGGGGAGACTTCAAAGAAAGGCCTTTGAAGTGCAAAGAGTCCCTGCCCTTTCTGTCCTGGCTCCATACTCACTACAGAGGGTTATGCAGCCATCTGTGTGGGATCAAGACACAGTCCATTCAGGTGTGTCAGCTCCTCCTTCCCATCCTGCCCTGGATGGCCATCAGGATGTTGATGGTCCATCAGTCACACCTAAGCTCCCTTTGTGTGTGGCTGTCTGGAGGGAGTGCACAAGAGCCCAGCTGTCACCCACCCAGGCATGGGTTCAGGGACAGACAGAAGGCACTAGATGATTTAAAGTATGGAAATGACAATGTTCTAAAAGTGGCATTTTCAGAACTACAATTCAAAATCGGACTTCACCATCAGTTGTGATTTGAAATTGTGATTCCAGAGACACCAGACTTGGGCGTCCCATCTCTTCAAAATTGGAACCTATTTTAAGATGCAACCCAAATGTGAACCTATCAGAGAGATAGGCCTTGCAGTAGCAAAAAACACATTTAAGAGTTCTTAATTAGTTCTAAACTAATTTAGGTTTAGTAAAACCTTAAAGTACATGTCCAACTTTTAAAATACACTGCACCCTGCCTTTGGGGCTTTCCAGGGCCTACCTTATTGGTGACCTATATGTATTAAAAAGGAAGGTTTTAGCCTGGCCAGAGGGTTAACTTTAAAAACTGCACCCACAGGCTCTGCAATGGCAGGCCTGAGTCATCTTTAAAAGGCTACTAAAGTAGGTGGCACAATCAGTGCTGCAGGCTCACCAGTAGCATTTAATTTACAGGCCCTGGGCACAGGTGTTGCACTTTACTAGGGATTTCTATGTAAATTCAATATGCCAATTGTGGATAAGCCAATATTACCATGTTTCAGGCAGAGAGCACCTGCACTTCAACACTGGTTAACAGTGGTAAAGTGCCCAGAGTACTAAAGCCAGCACAAACGAGGTCAGGAAAATTGGGGGTCTCAGGGCAAAAAGTTAGGGGAAACCACGCCAAGGATGCCAGGTGTCACAGATCACATGATAAACATGCACACTCTTCCACACACTCACACTAACTCAGTTGGGCGAACCAATCCACAAATGGGCTTTGATGCCAAATCGGGTGTTATGTATATGATGGATTCATTATTAGTAGAAGCTGTATTGGGTAGTCTAGCCTAATTGGGTGCACCTCACAGCCTGCACCAGAAGGAAGAGGCTGGCAGACTGGGCAGACCACACAGGAAGCAAAGGTAAATATTTCAAAGCTTAGGTTTGGGGAGCAGCACCCTGTCACTAGTCCAGGACACATTTCCGTTTCCTTTCTTTGGGATAAACATTTCCCTCACTTCCAATGTAAACACTTTGAAAGGTTATCTGTTTGCTGGCCCAACCCATCCCCTAAATAGTCAGATTAGGCTATACACTAAAATAGTACATAGCAAACGTGATCCTTGATTTTAATGTAGATATTTAATATGTTCTCCTCAAATCATATACAAAATTTCAGCAAAATACTTGGCTCCAATATAATTGTACAAACTATATTCCATCAATACAATATATCCTCATAATATTTGGAACTTCTTCAGGGCTGGAATCAAATATGTAAAAAATTATAATTATATGTATACTTGTATGTGGTCACTATATAAACCATCTATAATGATTTTGGACACAGTTAACAGGAGAAACAGTTATGTCATACTGTCAACATTATAATTACATAATTATAAACATCAAGTACATGATTATTTCTTGCAGATGTGCTGAACCACAGCATTAAAAAAAAACTACATAAATAATGATCACACTAATAGTCATCAAATATGAACGCTATGGATTTCTCAAGACATTTTAACTAATATGCTGATAGTTACTAAAATGGATGTCACATGAACTAAATTAAATAACATCTGGAAGCCAAATGAGAAAGCGTTTGCATACCAAGTATGAATTATTCAGTTCTTAAGGGCAATAGCCTCTGATGCAACATACAAATATCTTAGAATAAGCATTGGCAAAGCCAATAGGTATCTCCTTTGGCTACCGCTGTAGAGCTATTGGCTTTGAAAATGTTTGTTGTTGATGCTAGCCTAATCCAGCAGAAGCTTTAGTGCCCTGCACTACCTCAATCCCATTGGAAAGCATTACTGCAGATTGCATACACCCTGGGGAGATTAAGTGATTTGCCCTGAATCACAGGATGCCAAGCTGACGCTAGTTCCCCAGTTACAAAGTCGGCACCTGTGCCTGTTATGCCACAAGAATGTAAGTGCATGGTAAAGAGACAGGTGCCCTCTTGAGGACGCATTCACAGCAACAAACTACACAGATTCTTTTTGGTGACAGGCGGGAAACATAATTGTGCATGGAACAATTCGAATTGGAAAATAATGCAAACAGCAGAGAATATGGATTACTGCTGTGTCTCATAAGAAAATATAGTATCCATGGTTGCAAATCATTGCAGGAGCCGAAAGCATAAATGAAGAGGATCAGAAGCGCCAGGCGCGCTGCAGGGAAGGAACAAGTCCATCAAGCAGGAGAGAGGAGGCAGCTTCAGGGGAGTTGGAGAGAGCAGGGGAGGAGAGCAAGCCATGCCAGCAAAGAGCAGGGGAAGTGCAGCTGATTTGAAGCGGGTGCCCCGGCGAGCAAGGGAAAGGAAAGCGCAAACTTGTGAGAAGTGCTCATGAAAAATAAACAAGCCTGGAGTGAAGTACGGATGAGCAAGTACAGTAGGGGCTGAATGCTAAACTTGGGTTGCATTTTGACGGGAGCATCTCTGTTGGCATTCTGAACCTGAAAATGAGCCAAACCCGATGAAAAAAGTAATGCGACAACAAACACATGAATTAATAACAGAGAAAGTGTACATGTAATAGGAACAGTCTCTATGGATGGAAACTAAGCAAAGAAAGGAAAGACAAATACATCTAAGTGACCAGTAAAACACACACTTTTACGAGATGCACTACAAAGAACCAATTAAAAGTGACGGGCAGCAAAGGGCATGCACTTACTCCACAGAGTAGACAACAGCATGTCTTGAAGGGACAGCACATGTGCTGCCTAGGCGAGATCTAAAAACCTTTGATTTAAAGCACATGAAAGTAGAACAAACCAAAACTAATTAATTTCACTTATCCTCTTTGTAATATCTGGTCGAATACATATGTCTTCTTTGAATTACCCTCCTGTTTCCTAATCAGGTGCATGCCTCGCAATAACTTCTTATAGTCTTATTATTAAGACTTTTTAGTGTAATCTTGATAAGCCTTACATGTAAAAACATTCTATGAGAACAAATAACCCATGTTGTATCTAGGCATTCAAATAACATCTAACATATTTATATTCATAAACTAATCTTCTGAAATGATAATAATTTAGTTAATATATGTGAATCTTAATTCTGTCATCTAAAGTAGTAAGGGAGGGAATATGGCCTAAAGACCAGAGCTCCCTACTTTGGAGATGAGGGACCTGGTTCACGTCCAGGTCTTGGCATCCTGTGATTCTAAGAAAATCCCTTAATCTCCCCATGCCTCAAAAAGAAATATGTGGAATGTAATCTGGTGCTCATGTAAAGTGTTCTAAGACCCTTTACTACCCTCTGAAATGGACAAGGGGTATTGTGAGATATTTAGGGATTAAGGTCCACAGAAACCCTGAGAAAGTGTTTCGCTGTAACTATGTAGTTGTCCTAGACATGCTAGCAGGCAGTGTAAAGAGATGGATTAAACCTCTATCATATCTGATCGGGAGATTGGCCATCATTACTTGGGCTGATAAAAAGCCCAGAATCAAATAGACTACACAAACTCCTCCATAAGAAACAAGCATTTGCAATGCAACGGGTCTCGCATTTCTACAAGTTAGAGCTATTAGCCACTGTAAACTCCCAACCGGACTTTTCTTGCCACATTAAATGGAAAAAAAGAGCGTGATCGCGCTGCTACAGTTCACTCGTAGTGAAACCTATTGGCAAAAGTGCAATTATCTACGTAACAGGCAAAAGTGCAACTATGTAACAGTGTCGATATCATGGAAAGCGCTCAACTTCTGCCACGCGAGATCCGCTGCGAACAAAAATAAAAAGTAGTCCACAAACCAGATGGAAAACAGCGAGCCTCGTATGTTTTCAGTACTTGGTTGCTGCGCTCCAGGAGGGCTAACCACCGGAAAAGGCATGACATATGCATGCCTTCCACTAATGAAGACAAGCAGATTTTAACAGGCAAGCCCACGAACCAATGAAAGACACTGACGTGACATGGACGGGGCTCCGAGCCCTTTTCTAACTACTAAAGCGTCTCGCAAGCGTAACGCATGCGCAATCGCATGTGACGCAGGCTCGACCCTAAAAAGGTGGCCTGACTGCTCCATATTTGAAACTAAGTTATCATGCCACACAGGCCCACTTTGCGATTTCTTGAATGTATGGCCCCCAGCATTTGTCACCAGCATTTGCATGCATTGTGCCACTTTGCAACCCCTTGTGCCACATTATGCCTGCGTCAGACATGATGGATGCAAGGGGGTATTCTGGCGTTAAGCGGTCCGCAAAAATGGCACAATAACACCTACAAGATTTCATTGAGCCGTTTTTGGCATAATTTGTAACGCCTGCTCGAAGCAGGTGTTAAAAGGACGCACCCATTTTAATCAATGGGCCTCCTTGCGCCACAATAGCGTAAAAAATGTAGACTCTGTTGGCCTAACGTGCGCCAGTGTGCCACGTATTGTAAATACAGTGCACCCATGGTGTCATTAGGTGGGGGTGGGGGTCTGTGCAGGAAATCTGACTGATGCGCCAGATTCTTGTAAATCTGGGATAGAATCTTTAGTCCAGGTGCCCCAACCTTTTATGTATTAAGAGCTACATAAGTTAAATGAAAATCATCCTGAACTTCTTACATTATTAATGCTGTAATTAGTGGCCACTGGGCACGGTTGCCGTCAGTAATGTAAAAAAAGGCTTTTTCAACTTGGAATGCCTCTACTTTGGTAAATCATAACAGCTACAACTTTAAAGCCCCCGACACCAAGCTTATTATACTAGTAATAGGTCTCCCCAATGTTGAATGATTTATCACTCAAACATCAGCTTTATCTATATTTTGGATATTCAGCATTTGTTTCCAAACATCAACTTTTGAGTTCTGAAAATCAGAAATTTTCATCTTGAGTTCTCACATTTAAACTTTGGTATACATATAATAATTCAACAAAGAAAAAACGCCTAATTTAGTAGACTGGGCAGCACAGAGGAGGTCTACTTACAGGTAGCTGGAGAGCCATCAGAAACGCACGAGCTGGTCGTTGGAGAAATCTCCTCTGGACTATACAAGTGTATCTGGACCAGAATGCTGGAAAGTGATAGTGGGGCGTGACTGATATTTGAGCAGGATCTGGAATGTACTATTACAGCGGCACAGTGTCTATATTACTGCTAGTTTATTAAGAGTGTTTCTCTCAAAGTTAGGCATAGGCTCATAAAATTTAAGTTCATAATGCAGTATTATTATACACCAGTTAAACTACAGAAGCGCGGACTAATTGTTGGTTCAACAATTTTCAGATGTCAGTATGGTGGTGTTTTGCCAACCAGAAGTATTAGCACAAAGTCTTTGCTGAATTAAACAGGATGATTTGTTATAGATTACAGAGGTCTTTTATGTGTACATTGCTTTGATATGTCAAAGACGTCCCTATTGCTACCAGAAAGTGCACAGCTCTGGCACTCCTATTTGCCAAGCATAGACTGGTGATGGGATGGGACTGGGCCCCAATTCCTTCCATGCACAAGAGAATGTATTTACTGTAACAATTCAACAGACACATATAGTACATTGTTACTGGTGAAATCTAGTCTCGGAGATATTTGGTCACTCCAGCAATCCTTGTTACTATCATCTGTAGTGTTGTGAGACTTTGTGCACTAGGACCCTTGCGGTTCGAGGCAGCCTCAAAAAGGAATTTCGTAACTTGCTGGGAGGTCTTAAGGTGTGGTTATTAATGGTTATGATGAAATCAGAGTGCAGTGTGTGTGATTGTGTGCAGATGAATAAAGATGTTGCTGAGCTCGGTGTATGGCATGGTCATTCACATGCCCCTGTGCTGGGGAGGGCACTACAACTGGCAGCAAGTAGAGGATCTGTGTCAGCCACGGTCCATCCATTGGGGCAGAGGGACCATGCCCCCCACCTTTTCAGGTCAGGCAGCCAGGAGCTAGACATGCGCAATTTGCGCGAGAACCAAGATATTCTCAGCCCGCTAGCGCATGTGCAAGATTTCACACCCGCTTGTGTGGCGTCCAACTGCACCAGCGCTGATATCATGCTGCTTGCAAGCATGACTGCACCTCAAGTGGATTTTTAACTCGAGAAGCAGCTAAATCTACTCAAAAATAGGTTTTTGAGTGGATTTTCTTCTCCAACGGACCAGTCAAGTTGTTTTTTAGTGTGAGAAGCCTTTTTTTTAAAACTTTTTTTTCGCAACAGGAAGGAAGTGACCAACAGACTCCAACTTTCTCTTTCTGTCCAGGAGGCTCCTCCCAGTGCTTTGTCCTTCTCCTGGTAACTTTTCACTTGGATTTCAAGGTAGAAAGATTACTCTCCTGGATACGTACCGTTAAGAGCTTTGTTTTTGCGATAGCACAAAAGTAAGTTAACAAAAACTAGTGTTGTTTGTTTGATAGGGCATGCACCAGTATTTCTTTGTACTTTTATTTGATATTTAAATTTCATTGTGGTGGATGGCCTGTAGCTTAAGTAGGGGCCTAGTTATCTTTTTTCCATTTCATTGATTTTTCATCCTTTGTAAAGGAAAATTGTTGCACAGCCTTACACCTTTTCTCAATGTTTGTTACATGTGCAAGATTAATTTATTTTGCTATGTGGCCAGGACTTCCAAAGGGCCATCTAGCCAGTAGGCCCAGTACTAGTCATCAATGCATGAAAGAAATATGTGGTATATGGGTTTAAAACATCATTTAGAACAATGATTGCATTGGATTAAATAAAAAATGTTGGCTATTGTTTGCTTTTCATTTTTTTTCTGCAAAAAGTCTAAATGTTGGGTAATATTTGATAGCATAGGAGAATGTGTGTTGTAAACTTTTTAAAGCTTAGTTTAACTTCAGGTTTTGCATTGCTGAATTAATGTTAGTATTTTCTTCAGTGTTACTACCATGCCTCCTGTTAGAAATGGGGTCTGTAGTTGCCAGAGGTATACGCCCTTGTCCTAGTAGGGACCACAATCCTAGTCAGGGTAAGTCACACACAATCCAAATTATCCTGTGCCCACCCTCTGGTAGCTTGGCACTGAGCAGGCAGGCTTAACTTAGAAGGCAATGTGTAAAGTATTTGTGCAATAAATCATAGAATTACACAGTAAAAACACCACAAAAATACACCACATAGGTTTAGAAAAATAGATTATATTTATCTGAATAAAATAAGGTCAACACAATAAAGATTCAATAAGCACAGGTTGAAATGTCACTTTTGCAAATTTAAAAAGTCTTAAATCTTACAAATCAACAGTTGGCTCTTGATTACACAAAGTACCTGGTTTGCAGCAAAAATAACACGCACGGAAACCACAGAGGAGGAAATGCATGGAAAAATATGGTGTGAGTTAGATTTTCCTACGCGGCACAGATGATGTGTCATGTCTTTCCACACTGCAAGGAATCTGTGTTGTTTTCGGCTCAAAGTCTTGGTTCCTCACTGCGATGAAGGGATCTTTTTGACACCCATGGATGATGCAGGGAAATCCTGGGCACGCTGGAAGAAGTCACAGGTGTTACGTCAATCCGGTCTATCAATGCGTCGAATTTTCTGTCGCATGGCAGGCACTATGTCGATTTTCCCTTTGTTTTGGTTCAGCTGTGCGTTGATCCGGTAGGGCTGTGCATCAAATCTTCTGTTGCAAGGCAGGGGTTGCATCGAATTTCCACTTGGGGAAGTCGAGCTGCGTTATTTTGGTTCGGTGGTGCAGCGATTCCTCGTCACAAGGCAGGCTGTGCATCGTTTCCGGCAGGCTGTGTGTTGATTTTTGGCTCACAAGGAGTTTCCTGAAGAGCTGAATTATTTTTGGCCCTGAGACTTCAGAAAACAGGAGGCAAGCTCAATCCAAGACTTTGGAGAGCACTTCTCAGCAAAGTCAGAGGGCAGCAGGTCAACAGCAGGGCAGCAGTCCTTCTCAGCAAAGCTTTACAGATGAGTCCTTTGGATAGCCTGGGAGTTCCTCTTGACAGGTTTCAGGTTCAGGTCCAGATGTGTCTGAGATGGTGGGGTCAGGGACCCAGTTTAATTACCCCAAAATGCCTTTAAAATGGGGGAGACTTCAAAGAGTGGTTTTGAAGAGCACAAGTTCCCTTTTTAGTACAGGTCTGTTTGCCAGGGTCCCAGCAGGGGGTTTGGCAGTCCATTGTGTTAGGGCAGGCCACTAGCCTTTGAAATATAAGTGTCAGACCCTCCACCCCTCCAGTGGAGGTGTGACTGAGAGTCCTGTGTTTGTGGTTGTCTGGGTGAAATGCACAAGGAAACTGTCAACCAGCCCAGCCCAGATGTTGATTGGAGACAGGCTGTAAGGCACAGATGGATTTTAAGTGCAGAGAAATGCTCACTTTCTAAAAGTGGCATTTCTAAAATAGTAATATAACATCCAACTTCACCAATAAGCAGGATTTTCTATTACCATTCTGGCCATACTAAATATGACCTGGTTACCCCTTTCTGATCAGAATCTACCACACAAACAGTATATGAGGGTAGTCCTAATGCTATCCTATGAAAGGAGCAGGACAGACAATAGCGGAAAACGAATTTAGGATTTTTCCACTACCAGGACATTAAAAACACACATCTGCACAGCAACCTGCTCTAGAGGTTACCTAGAGCTTACCTTGGGGGTGATGTATATGTAGAAAAAGCGGAGTTTAAGGCATGGCAAGTACTTTTAAATGCTGAGTCAAAGTGGCAGTGAAACTGCTCACACAGGCCTTGCAATGGCAGGCCTCAGACAAGATTAAGGGGCTAAAAATGTGGATGGCACAACCAGTGCTGCACACCCACTAGTAGGATTCAATGTACAGGCCCTGGGCACATGTAGTGCATTTTACTAGGGACTTACAAGTAAATCAAATATGCCAATTGGGAATGAACCAATGTTACCATGTTTTTAGGGAGAGAGCATATGCATTTTAGCACTGGTTAACAGTAGAGTCCTAAAACCAGCAAAAACAGTGTCAGAAAAGTGGAGGGAGGCAGGCAAAAAGTTTGGGGGATGACCACCCTAAGGCTGTCAGGCCTAACACCTCCTTTTTCTGGCCAGTGTGAGTGTGTGTTTGTCGATGCCAACCATTTGTCTTTGTTCTTCTATGTAGTCTATGTCGGCAGGCCTGAATGTGTTCTCTGTTACCAATGCCTCCTTGCTCGCTGTGGTTGTTTGACTATGTGGCTGGCAGCCATTATGTGCATCCAGCCAGTGTGCTTTTGCCATAGTCTTGCATGTGTTCTTTGTTATCTGTGCCTCCTTGCTTGCTGCTGTTGTTTGACTATGTGGCTGGCGACCATTTTGTGCATCTATCCAGTGTGCTTTTACCATAGGCTTTAATGGGTTCTTTGTTCTCCATGCCTCCTTGCTTGCTGATATTCTTTGACCATGTGGCTGGTAGCTATTTTTTACATCCAGCCAGTATAATCTTGCCATAGTCTTGCATGTGTTCTTAGTTCTCAATGCCTCCTTGCTTTCTGTTGTTGAATGACCATGTAGCTGGTGGCCATTTTATGCATACAGACAGTGTGCATTTGCCATAGGCGTGCATGTGTTCTTTGTTCTCCTTGCCTGCTTGCTCAGTGTTGTTGTTTGACCATGTGGCTGGCGGACATTTTGTGAATCCAGGCAGTGTGTTTTTGCCTTAGGCTTGCATGGATTGATGTGATAGCAGTTTAATATTATGCCTCAGGATCGTTGTCTATTGTGTTAGCTAAGAATATGATTTTGATGAACAGTGCTTATATTATTACATGTTTTTTTTTGCATTTTTAATTATATTACCTCCTTGCCTGCCTTACAATAGGTTTCTTTCTTCTTGTCCCCCCATACAAAACATTGGCAATTATTGTTAATTTTTTTAATTAATTTTTTTATTTTATTGTTTTATAATTTTCAATTCTTAATTTTATTTTATTGTTTTACTTTTTATTCTAGACTTTATTTTTAAAATATTTATTTATTTAATTGTTTTGCATTTTTCTTTGATCTATCAATTCATCCATCCATCTATCCATCCATCTATACATCTACCATGGGCAAACTGCCAACCTACAGCATTCATTTCCTTTAGGTATATTTCCATTTCTTCTTAGATACCCTGGCTGCAGTGCACTGCAGACACATCAGCAGCATCATTCATGTTTTAAATGATTATTTCATTTCCCCTGGACCACCTTGCCGACATAGTTTTTTAAAAGAATTATTCCATTTACCCATACACCTCTCTGACTACCACAGGTGTCTCTTTAAAAAAAGATGGAGATAAAGCAAAGAGCTGTATCTGTATGTTTTGTTGCCTAATTTGTAATGACATTTTATGGTATGGTGGTGGTGTGGTTTGACCTTACAATGTTTGGATCAATTGTTATTTATTACATGAGTAACGATACACATCAGTATTGCATTTGTCTGTACTATTTCAACATGCAAAAATGACACAATTCAATAATTACATGTTTTTCCTGCTTGGTTGCTTTTAGGTGCACAAGAGAAGAAAAAACATCACCCACAATACTGCTAAACAGATAGCCTGTATTGTGATTTCACTCCTCCAATCCCTTCCATTTGTAGAGCTTAGTGCCACTGCCAACTGAGAACTGTAAGATTGCCCCAAAGAAAGTTGCTCCCAAGAAAGTGGTCAGTGAGAAGAAGCAGCTTTTCTAACCGTAACCTTTTTCGTGAGACGTGTGCCTGTCACACCAGCCTCTGAAGTGGAACCTGGGAGCAGCACTCCTGCACCAACAGCTTCACTCCAAACTAAGCCCAAAACAATGTCTTTCAGTGAGGCAGCCACTGCAATCGTAGCAACGTCGATGAACAGTAATGTTTAATTGAATTTGTCCCTTTTGCAAATTAGTACCCACATTTTTGAGGAAATGAAGCAAATTAGACTGCAGCCGCAGCCAGCAATAGTAAATCTTCTTGAAGTTGAGCAGAACAGGAGGTCGAGCTTCCTGCCAAGCAAGAACCTCCCCATTTTGAATCGTTGGCTCCCTGATCTCCAGCAAGGGAAAGAATGAGTACTCCTCCACCATCTTCTCCCAGCACCACTTCTAATGACACTAAAAATGATAGGGACATGGAGTGGACCCCAGCAGAGTCTGGGAGATGCCAGGAAAGGCAAGGGAAAAGAAAAGTTCCTGAAAGCCTTAGAATCATGGAACGGGATGATGAGGAAGATGATGATGATGAGTCATTCATTGTGGAAGCTGGCACAGAGGACTGCAATATTACTATTCAATCTGCTACGAGGAATGTGGCACAGGTAGCACCACCAGCTCCCATATTTATAAGGCCCCAGCTGAGACCTGTACCAACCCCTACCTCAGTAGAAGTAGGCACTGCAGAGAGCCAATCAACACACCCACCCACCTCCAGTTCCTCTCCAAGCATTGGCAGCAGTTTACTAAGAAAGTAGTCCACTCGGTTTGGGACTTTTTGCTCCTAGCAAACAGGAGAAGAACATTGCAATATGCTTAATTTGCCACCCAAGTGTTCATCGAGGTAAGCCTGGTTCACATTATGGTACTGGGGGGAACATGAAAAAACATCATGCAATCCAATCCAGTGAGAGAAGCACCTTTAAAAAACTGCTGAATGTGGTGTTGAATGTGAGGTGAGGCAGGAAATATCAGCTACAACTAGTCAAATCATGGTGGAAGGTGAGGAAGAAGAGGGTGAAATCCTCACGCAAACGAGACCTGTCCCCAGCAGTGCACCAGAAACACCCTCCTCAGCGACCTCAAAATGGCACAAGAAGATTCAGAGTCCGATGGAGACACCACTGCATACAGTGACAGCCCCATGACACACATTGAATCTACCACCACCTACTTCTTGAAAGTTGCCTGCATCAGTGCCCCCAGAAAAGAAGTAAATGTTGGCTACTATTACAAGCATGTTTAGGCAGGAGGAGCAACCACCCAATGGCACATTTGCACAATGGGAAGCTGGCAAAAATGTTAACGCTTGACCTTCTCCCTTTTTCCTTTGTGGAAGGAGTGGAATCCTTAGAATTTGTGGTAGCCATTTGCCTGAAATGAAAGGTTCCAAGTCAGACCTACTTTTCCAGAGTTGCTGTTCCAGTGCTGCATTACAATGTACTTCAATTGGTTGGACAAGCTTTGCAGAAAATTGTTGTTCATACTATCCACCTGATGGAAGGCACATGGATTAGTTGTTGGGCAACTGATTGCATTTGCATCACTGCACACTGGATCTCTTTTGCAGGGGTAAAGCAAAAGCTATCTATAGGTCTTGGTCCTGAAGAAAGTTTTAAGAGCATTCCACAGCATGCAACAGTAGCCATGTTCGCTTTGGAGAAATCACATACAGCTGAAACATCTTGGACACATTTAATGGGAAGTTGTCTGAATGGCTGCAACCCAGAGGTCTCTGAATTGGATTTGATGTCCTGGACATTGGAAGTAACATAGTCAAGGACATGGCAGAAGGTGACTGTATCAGAGTGCTGTGTTTGGTGCATTGCATCATCCTCGTTGTGAAAGACTTTCTAAAAAAACAATACATAGTCAGTAACATACCGACCACCTGCAGACAAATATTCACTACATTTCAGTAATTCTTTTAAAACCCAGAAGCAGTCGTGGATTATTCAGTGTGCTAGTAAGTTAGCTAGGATAACAGTAAGATGGGCCAAGCTAGCTTGTTGTTACATCTTTTACAGGACCAGTTGAAGAAGCTGCCTGAAAGGTTCACATTTGAAAGAGTGAACGGAAACACAGAAGAGCGTGCTGTGGTTGACAGCTTAAGCTATCATTTGACTTGTAATCCAAGGCTGCAAAATGATATTATCTCTGTACATCTGAGTCACCCTACTTGAGCCATGCTACAAACAAATTCTTCCTATTTTCATTCCTTTTTCTGAAAGGGATGTTTCAAAATACAAGAGGGGAATTGTTGACCACGCCAGAGACATGTGAGAAGAATGGCTGGAACTTAGAGTTCTACTCCGCAGGTCTGGGGTGCCGCCTTTAACATCCAGAGAGGCAGTCTTGTCTCACAGCAGCCAACACCAGCAGCAAAAACACTGGCAACAACAGCAACAAAAGAATTGGATCCAACCTCTGCATTGGCTTGGTTTCAAGTGGCAGGTCTTAAGTCCAGTGCAGAGGTGAAGACAAAATAGCTCAAGCAACTAGCAGCACTAATGACCATTCTGAGGATGTTCCAAGAGTATCTGGAGGACGCAAAAGAGGTGTATGAGGATCAAAACCCATTGGCACATTGGAGATGCACTGCCCACTATAACAATACAGTATCATTTTCCTTTTAACAATCATAATTTTTAGAAGTGGGTGGGTTAACTTCACTCCTCCATAATTTGTATTTTTCTAACCTAGAAGACAGAACATTCACTATCTTGGGTCTCTATGGGGGCTGAAGGACTGTTTGCAATGCATTTACCTGAACTGTGTAATACTCATTCAATCATTTCCACCCATAACAGATTGATGATTGTGTGCTGCTCAGCAACCCAATGAATACTGTCCTTGTTTCCTTTGTGTAGTGTTTCTCTTTGCCACACCTTTCCTCAAATCCTGTTTTCCATCCATTCATCAAGCCGCTAACCCTCTTCCCTTGGGCTGTGTGATTTTTATTGAGGAGTGACAATTTTACCCAATAAATGAATCACACACTTGCTGGGGCGGTGGTAAAAGCGACACCAATTCAATGGCTGCATGATCTTCTATTACCTGAGCAATAGCCCACACTGCCCCATTTACCCACCCAGGCATCATTTGTGAATATCATAGTTCAGGCCTTGTGTTATGCGTTGAGTAAACTCTTAACCTTGTCCACACCACTCCTGACTCTGGGCCCACTGCCCCTGACTCAAGGATTTTATTTCCTGTCTTTAAAATCTTTCCTCTTAGTATTACAGTACCAGTCTGCAATATACCTAAGGGGAGAACGGAAAGCTAAGGTTAGTAACAAAGAAGAAGAAAGCTACATACTAGTATAAACAGGAGGATGTAAGGTACAGAGACATGAAAAATAGACAAATGCAGGGATAGTAAGAATTTAACAAAGCTTAGATACAACCAAAATAAATACAAAAAAGGTAGACAGGCACAATAAAAAGAAAAGAAAAATGATTCTAATTGAGGAGAGGTGAAAGTTAGGGAAATAGTAATCATATAACAGGAAGACTTATTGGGATCAGCAGATCCCCAGTGTTTGAAATGGCCCTTTCTGCAGGGTTTCCCCTGTATTTTTGGCTTCTGACCTCCTGTTTTGACCCAGTGCTGAACTTAGTTTTTGCTGGCTTTGGGACTCTGGGCACTTTACCACTGCTGACGAGTGCTAAAGTGCAAGTGCTCCCTGTCTAAAATGGTATTGGTTTATCCGTGATTTCTATATTTGATTTACTATTAAGTCCCTAGTTCAGTACACTGTGTGTGCCCAGAGCCTGTAAAACAAATGTGATTAGTGGGTCTGCAGCACTGAGTATTCCACCCCTGAGTAGCTTTGTAAACATGTCTGAGACCTGCCACTGCAGTGTCTGTGTGCGCAGTTTTAACTGCCAGTTTGACCTTGCAAGTGCTCCCACTTACCAGGCCCAAACCTTTATTTTTACTACCTGTAAATCTCCCCTAAGGTAGGCCCAAGGCAGCCCCATGGGCAGGGTGCAGTGTTTTTGAAAGGTAAGACATGTACTGTTGTGTTTTACATGCCCTGATAGTAAAATCCTACTAAATTTGGTTTTCAATATTTCAAGGCCTATCTCTCCTATAGATAAACACGGGGATTGCCTTGAAATATCTTTCTATTGTAATTGCCCATTGGGAGCAGACAGAGAGATAAAGTTTAGGGTCTCTGAAATCACAATTTAAAAATACATCTTTTGGTGAAGTTGTTTTTTAAATTGTAAGTTTGAAATTCCACTTTTAGAAAGTGGGCATTTTCTTGCTTATCCATTTTGTGCCTCTGCCTGGCTGTGAAATACATTTCTGGGTCAGGATTACAGTTGGGCTGTTTGTAAATGCACTTTACACAGTCACACAATGGGAGCTGAGGAGTGTCCTGAATATCTTGATGGGTCTTCCTGGGCTAGAGTGGTGGGAGGGGCTAATGCTAACACCTGAATAGGACTGTGCCTGTCCTTACACAAATCAGTCTCCAAACCCCTGGAGTGTGCCTTGGGCCAGGTCAGGAAAGGCAGGGTCTTGTGCACAACAAATCATTTCTTTTGAAGTTTGCCTATTTCAAAGGCAGAATGAGTTCAAGTATTGGGCCCCTGAGGCCACAACTTCAGAACACTTCTGGACTGAGGACATTCTGCCAGGAAGAAGAGCTGGATGCTGTAGGAGGAACTGTCACTCTGCCTGTTGCTTTTTTATGCTGGACTGCTGCTTGCTGCTTCTGTCCTGGGAGTGAAAGGATTGGGCTTTGCTTTCTACATCCTGCTTTCCACAATTCTCCAAAGGCCTGAACTGAGCTTGTCTTCTGTTAAGATGTGTCAGGGACAACAAAGACTTCACCTGCCGGTACCTGGACTCTTCTGCTAAGAGTACTGATTTTCAGACAAATTTAGTCCCTGGGCCCTTGGAAATGAAAACTGATGTCCTGAGGAAGAAAATCCACACAGTGGATCACCACGGGTGAAATTTCACATATTACCTGGCTTGCGGATGAAGAATAGACAGAGCGCCTGCCTTGAGGCTGAGGAATAGAAACAGCTCCTGCCCTGCAGTTGAAGGATCTATGCAGTGCCTGTAGGGCTGATATAGCGCCTGTTCGATCACAGCTCTGTCATCACAGTGCACCTAGAATTTACCACGCATCGTGCCTAGATGTAATTTTTGCACCAACCCTGCACCACAGCAAGGAACCAAGGCTATTTGACAGGAAAACGATGCATCCCCTCTCCTGTGGGGAGAGAACCAACACATCACCTCCCCGGCCAGTAAGGAACCAACGCATCACCTTCCCTACCAGTAAGGAATCGAAGCATCACCTCTCCAGCAAAGAGAGAATCAGCACATCACCTCCCTGGTCAGTAAGGAACCAAAGCATCACTTCCCCTGAGCAGTAAGGAACTAACTCATTGCTTTATTTTCTGGTGCCTCACCTCCTTTGCGGCCTGCAGCACCTTTGTTTTTGATGCATCCCAGGTACTGTGTGTCTAAAAGAGTCAACCATTGAGTCCTCTGGAAGACTCTTTGCAACTTTTTAAATGTGATATCTTTGCTTGTGTATGACGGATTTTTGTTGCTTTGGTTTTGTTGAACTCAGATAAATATTGGCTGTTCTTCTAAACTAGTGCTGAGTGCTTCTGTGGTGTTTTCACTGTGTTACTGTGTGTATGTACAAATGCTTTACACATTGTCTCTGAGATAAGCCTGACTGCTTGTGCCAAACTACCAAGAGGGTGAGCATGGGTTATTCTAGCTGTGCGGTTCCCTTTCCTGCCTAGATTGGAGGTCCCTACTTGGACAGGGTGTACTAACACCTAGCTGCCACGCTAGTGGTGGCACTGGCACCCTTATCTCCTGGACTTGCCTAAAACATTGCCCTCTTATACCCCTTGGGTGCTGAGGTAAGAAAAAAGAAGTAAAAAAATAGATTAGGGGTACAGTGCTCCCCCAAATAAATTGACAATCAAAGGCAAACACAGTAACATTGTACTTTTCTAAATCTGATCACCTATGGTACTAGCATCAACTCAACTAGTGGCAGATATAGCCTGTAGAAATTCCAACTTTACCATTCTTGGTGACTTCAATATTCATGTCGCTGAGGCAAGTGGTCTATCTGCCAAATCTCTACTTTCTGCTTTGGCAGCATTAGACTTGATGCAGCTGATTAATGGGCCCACTCATATCAAAGGCCACACCATTGATCTGGTGTTCAGCAACCTTCCAAAATTATCACCTCAGGTCACTCTCCCTTTGATCTGGTCTGATCATTATTTAATTTCACTTACGCTCCCTTTTCTCTCTGCCCCTACTCACCAACTGCTGAAAAAGTTGACCTATCGTCATTGGTCAAAATTGAATCATAGGGACTGGTCGGCCACCTTACATCTCTCCCACCCCACCTGTCATGGCTTTGAGCCTTGCTCAACAGAGAAATATAATAAGTGGATTTCTACCTCCCTAGATTCCATACTGCCGACCAAGACTGTTTTTAGAAGTACTGGTCATAAGAAGACACCATGGTTCACTCCTCAACTGCTTCAATTAAAAAGAAGTGTAAGCAGCTCGAAAGGAAGTGGAGGAGGAACTATGATGACAACTTCAAGCTAGAATATAGAAAGGCGATCAGATTTTTCCATGCGGAAAATAAATTGGCACAGGCAGCTTTCTATATCTCCAGAATTGAACAGTCCGCTAATACTCCAAAAGAGATCTTTCTAATTTTAAATTAAATGACCCTGTACCCTTACTTGGACAATCCTTTGGAAGCCTCCATAGAGCATAGTAATAATCTGGCATGTTTTTTCCAAAAGAAAATCCTTGATATTCACTCCATTTTTTCTTGTAACCCCTCTCGAGAGGCAGACTTGCGAGTACAGGACAACTCCCACTTTCCTAGAGCTATACTCTCAGCTTTTCAACCATTGATGGAAGACTTAGTAACAAATTATCTTTCTACAATAAAATCTGGATCTCATTTAGATCCCGCTCCTCCTATATTCTAGCTCGGGGCTCAGATATCATTGTGCCTGTATTAACTGATATCCTAAACCTCTCTCTGACATCTGGCCTTATTCTGCAACACTGGAAACATGCGGTTGTCAAACCCCTACTAAAAAAAACAGACTCAATGCAACCCTTTTTAGTAATTAAAGACTTATTGCTCTTCTCCCCATAACATCTAAGATAATTAAAAAACATGTAAATAACCAACTGACAGGTTTTCTCGAAAGTCATAAACTTCTCCATCCCACGCAAATGGGCTTCAGACCACAACACAGTACTGAATCTGCTATTTTGGCCGTTACAGAAGACACTCATCAACGATTGGACTCAGGTGGATACGCAGACATCATCTTACTAGACCTAAGCACTGCATTTGATACGGTGGACTATAATATATAATTTCAAAGAATATCACTGGCAGAAATTAAAGGGACCACTTTTAAATTGATTCCCTTCCTTTCTGAGGGATAGGACCTTCAAATTTTTCGACCGTTCTTTTTCTTTTAACAGTTTTCCCTTACTTGTGGGGTTCCACAAGGCTCTTCATTAGATCCCACTCTTTTTAACATTTCTATGTCCTCTTTTGCCAACGTCGGGGAATCTTACGATCTTTCCTTGGTATCACATGCTAACGACACTCACCAATGTCCACCCGGAACAGGCTAATTTATCCTCCTGTCTTTCAGATGTAGCCAGATGGATGGCTAACTCCAAACTCAAACTCAAACTCAATGATGATAAATCTGAAGTATTGTTAGTTGGAAATTTCTCTCTGGCATTGAAAGGGTTAAAGATCTCCCTCTGCCTAAAGAGAATATAAAGAGCTTAGGTTTCTGGTCAGATCCCTGATGGATTGCCACTCCAAAAAGTTGGCCGCAACCTGTTTTGGCCTGCTAAGAACTATCAGTAAGATTTTGAAAGTTCGTCCATTCTTGGCCAAAAGACTCACCATTCAGGCACTTATATTGTCTCATCTAGACTATGGAAATTCTCTTTTGCTGGGCTCTCCCAGCTACGTAAAAAAGAGATTGCAGGTTGTGCAGAATGTTGGTGCCCGTCTGCTTATGAACATTCCCAGACATGTTTCTGCTAAACCAGCCCTGGCTCCGCTTCACTGACTTAATATAGAGCAACATATTATTTTTAATGCCATGTGCATGGCACACAAAGCCCTTCATAATAAGGATCCAGCATTTTATAAGCAAATTATAACATTTTATACCCCTCAGAGGGCACTCAGATCCTCCTCCGCCTTGCTAATTAACACTCCTCGTGTTAAGAAAGCAATATGGGGAGGCAGTTCCTTTGCATTCAAAGCTGCCTATCTCTGGAATTCGCTCCCTCTGGAACCTCGTCAAGAGCACCTGGAATCCTCCTTTTGCAGGAAAGTGAAGATGTTATTATTCTCAGTGTAGGCACTTCCTAGTTTAGTGGTTCTATTTTAGCGCTGGGAAGCCTCCGGGTAGCCATGCGCTCTATAAATGCAGCAAACTAAACTAAACTAAATTAGCATCAACTCAACATGAGTTGACCTATTAATTTCCAATATCTTCGCCTTACTGCACATTTGTTAAACCTAAACTATATTTGCAACTATGTACCACTACTAATGCATTCATATTGCAATTAATGATCTTTGCTTTTCACCCACCCTGATGGGCCAACTCAGTCTCCCTTTTTTTCAATGCATAGATGGGTACTATGATAGTACACATCACTGGGGGATTGCAACTGGGAGAGACTGCATAATCTATATAAATAGAGGCACAGAGAAGGAAATGCTAACTCACTGATATTTACTACTACCACTGTCTTATTCTTGGTGACAGGTGGGGGCTCAGTCTGTATGGTTTCTTAAATAGTCAGCCCAAAAACGTGCAGATGAGTACAATTAGGAAGCACTTACTGAACACATGACTAGCTCAAACTGGATCACATAGCATTCATTGTAATGCAAATATAACTTACCTCTGAGAGTCAGCATTGCCACTAGAGAAAGATTTGCATTGTGCAATACACACAACAAATAAATAGCAACTTACTCACCGAGACCTGACACCTCAATGCCCAGCAGGTCTATCAGGTCCTGCTCACGGGCCAGTATGTTTGCCCAACAGTGTGTCAACTGCGCCTGAGTGCGCTAAACCCCAGTGTGCCAATGCAGGCACACCACTACACCCTCCCCCACAGCAGTTGACACTCCCAAAGGGCATAACTGCTACCAGACCTGTCACCTGCTGCCAGCATGGAGGGGAGGTGGTGCTCCAAAAAAACACAAGTGCTGCCATCTCTGCCTCTGTAAAAATGGGGTGGGGCTACAACCCTTGGCAGCGTCCACATCTGCAAGGTAAGTGGCTAGCAGCCACATCATCACCACCACTCCCTCTGCGCTGGGTGGTAAAAAGGAAGGGGACGAAATAGAAGGAAGGAAGAAATAAATATGAAGTAACGGGAAAAGCAAAAAAATTAAACTATTTAAAAAAATTCACAAAACAAACACACAAAAACAAAATGACAGAAATGTAAGATGCATAAACACAAATACACACTGATGAAATAAAGGAAAATGTGGAATGGATAATTTAGGAAAGGGGGAATGAAAAGATTAAGGGTGGATCAAAGTTAGGCCCAGCACCATGCAGAGAGAGAGAGAGAGAGAGAACAAAATGGGCGCGCCCATGTGAACAGCACGGTGCCATTCACGCAATATTTTGAGTGCAAGAACACAAATCGCTCTCCTGAACATGAAAAACATAGCGAGAACAGGCGTGTTGAGCAATTCCACCCTCTGGTAAAATTCTGCAGAGCTCACAGAGTTTTTTAACAACTTCATGGAATTCTGCATACTGGAACTCCACGAGCTCCGCCCATCCCTACTCAAAAACAGTAGTATATAGGGTGATAACAAATTTTAGTCACACTAAAATCATTATTGGTTACGCGTACCAAGTTTAAGAGCTGTAGTATGTTCCATGCATTTTCACACTGTGAAAAATGTTGATCCTCTGTTGGGACTGATGAACGATCTTTTTAGAGAAAAACGTTTTAATTCATCATTTCTTCATAGAAATTATGGTTAGTGCTATAGAAGCAAAAATGAGGACACATTTCTATAAAATCACAAATATATTCCTCATCTGTGTGAAGAAAAGTCTGCTAAACGAAATTAAATATGTGCTTCTAACAGCAGCATCAATTTGTCTTTTGATTTTATGGATAGATGGGAGAGTAGCATTACACAAAGCTCTTTATTGCTATTGCCCTCACAGAACTTTAATGACCACAAAAAATTTCAATGCTTTCAATTAATAAATTAAAAGGATTGAGTCGCAGGATGGGGCCATGTGTGTCTCGATATATGATGGTCCTGTGCCAGTAACAAAAATCTTCACAGGACATAATTCAAAGTCAAATCCATAAAAGTTTATTTAAATTTAAGACTCATTACATAAGGCAAAAAGTAATTAGTCAAATTCAAATCAGCATCAATAAGACAAGACAAAATGCAAATTTGACAGGTATTGGCATACGGTCAATCCCCAAATCAATGAAATAGTCAGAACCAAGGTACAGTTTAGCAAAATGATTAGCTTAGTTCTGCTCAGGGCAAAAGTTAATTAAAAGATAAGTATAAATCATTGGACAGACTAGTAAAGAGTCTTCTCAGTTCTGGAAGCAAGAAAGGTCTGGCACCAGTCTCAAAAAGGGAACATTTTATAGGTTTCAGACAGTGAAAACTACACTCTCAAAATGAGAACTTACATCATGGGTCTGTTTTAATAAGGTAAATTACAACAAGAAGAGGAACTGTTACAATTTAGTGACAAAGGATGGCCACTGCATCTTTGAAAGGAAAAGCGCTCCTAGTGGCAAACAAAGGAAAGGTGCCATTAGCAGCACAAAGGAGTTTACATAGCATCCTGAGGAGAAGAACGTATACAAGTTTTCTAATGCCATCATCTTCAGGGAATCAGTCAAGGTCACCTCTTGCTCCCTTCAGTTACCAGACTGTGAGAGTATGTCTTTCTCTAGCCTACTAAACTCTCAGTGTAGTTTTTCAGGGGCCCTAGTATATCATCCCCCTGGCTCAGTGCAACATTTCCTACAGTCATTCCTGGAGCAAGTTGCTGAACTAATATGCAACTTCACTATTCTTGGTGATTTTAATATTCACGCAGAGAACCAAGACAACGCTGCGGCTAAAAGATTCTTGTTGGATATGGCTGCCTTGGACCTAACATAATTGGTCAGAGGCCCTACACATAATAAAGGTCACACCATCGACCTACTTTTTAGTGATACAGTAATACAGTTATACAGTCATTCTTTTACTGAATCTGTGGAAACCTCTCACAAACATAGCAATGATCTAGGTTCATTCTTTCAGAGTAAAATTTCAGCCATTTATTCAGCTTTCCCGATGGGCACTTACATCCCCTAAGTGAGTAATATCTAAACGACACAGTGGTACTCTCACAGTTACCACCTCTTTCTCCGGATCTGGCTTCAACACTGTTGGACACTCTCAAATCGGGTTCCACTTTGGACCCTGCATCCCCTTCAATCTTAACTCTAGGGTTATCTGTAATAATTCCTACTCTGACTGAATTGTTGAATCTGTCGCTTTCCAGTAGTACCATCCCCCATCAGTGGAAATACGCCATAGTGAAACCAATGCTTAAGAAACCCAATTTAGATGCATCCGTACTCGATAATTATAGGCATGTTTCCTTGCTGCCAGCCCTTTCTAAGATTCTTGAAAAATATGTGAACATTCATCTCTCCAACTTCTTTGAAGACAATAACATTCTTCACCCCTCTCAGATGGGCTTTAGGCCTCTAAACAGCACGGAATCAGCATTGGTTGGAGTTACAGAAGAAGTTAGAAAGCGCCTTTACCAGGGACTGGTATCAGCGATTATTCTTCTTGACCTCAGTGCCATATTTCACACTGTAGATCGCAACATTCTACTTCAGAGAATGAGGGAGTCCAGAGTCACAGGCAATGCTCTGAGATGGTTCTCCTAGTTTTTAGAGGCAAGGTAATTTCAGGTACGAGATCGTTCCTTTTTTCTCCAGCTGCTTCAAAAGCAGCTGGGCAGTGCCACAGGGCTCTTCTCCTAGCCCCTCTTTGTTCAATATATATATGTTGCCATTGGCAAAGATAGTGGAGCCATACAGGCTCTCCCTACTTTCATATGCAGATGATACCCAGCTTGTGGTCTCTTTTTCAACTGAGCAGAGCTCATCTGAGTCGGTACTTGCCCCTTGTCTACGGGCAGTGTCCAAACGGATGTCAGAGTGTAAACTCAAGCTAAAGGGAGATAAGACAGAGGTTATGATTCTAGGTCATCACGCTTGGCCGAATCGTATTCCCTCCGTGCTCCATTCTTTGGGAGATCTGCCCCCCCCACCAAGGGAATTCATTAAGAGTTTAGGAGTCTGGCTCGACCCATGGCTGACCATGGATCAGCAGGTGCAGAACATTTCTTCCCCTTGTTTTGGTATATTCAGAATCCTTAAAAAGGTGTTCAAAATTCTCCCACCTATCGCCAAAAGACAAATCATTCAGGCACTCATTATCTCTCGCCTGGATTATGGTAATGCCTTGTGTCTTGTTGCTCCAAAATATGTTATAAAGAAATTACAGGTAGTGCAGAACACTGCTGCCTGCCTTCTTTTCAACATACCTAGGCATGAATCAGCTAAATCATCTCTTTCTGCTCTGCATTGGCTCCCAATGGAGCAACGGATAAAGTTTAAAACCTTGTTTTGCATGCACAGAGCACTTTACAATAAAGGTTCTCCATTTTTGCAATCCCTTGCCTCCTTCCATAATCATGTTAGACATCTCAGGTTGTCTTCGGCAGCACTAGCTTTAGTAAAAAAGTCTATATGGGGCGGAAGATCTATATCCTACCTTGGTGCCAAGTTGTTGAACTCTCTCCTTCTGGTTTTACGACAAACGAGCCACAAACTATCTTTTCGTCGTCTACTTAAAACATGGTTGTTTTATCCCCTGTCACTAAGTCTGTGTTCTGAAGACTTCTGCTTAGCGCTGGGAGGCCTTTGGGTAGCCATGCGCTCTATAAGTTCTCATAACATAACATAACATAATACAAAAGAAGGGGGTTGTAATTAATTAATTCCAGCATCAGGAGAGATTTGAGAAGGTTTATTCTCTTCATCTCTAGGCTACTCAGAGGCAAACAGTACAATGACAGTTGATGTGGACAGTTGACAGCTGGGTACATGGAATGTTCCAAGGAAGATAATCTAGGGAAAGTTACCAGGGGAGTACAATAGAAAGTGACCAAGATGATGAGGAATGTGTACTTCAATCAAAAGAAGACAATTACTACCTTGTGGATTTGGTAGGTGAAGATAAGAATGTAGGTGTCAAGGATGTGCTAAGGAATGTTAGGGGAAAGATATGTTTACTTCAAATTCAATAAGATATCTCCCTTGGCACATATTGGGTTCATACACAAAAAGTGGCCTTTATGAGGGTGTGATAGTAGAGACATAATATTGAGGATAAGGGGAGTACTAAATCTAAGTTCAATCCTGACTTTTTTCAAATATTTATTTGTGAGTTTTGATAACAAGGGTATTACAATCAGATGTCGCTTAATAATGCAAAAAACTCAGCATTGTTATGTAGAAATGTATACATCTTCTTTCCATGTCATATGATAGACAGTTAAACACAGTGCGCTGTACAGTATCAGGAATAGCAAACTATAGTAGCACAATGGCATATGTACAGTAGGCATTGGAGAATATGAACTTTACAAATTCTACAATCTATAAAAGGTTGCATAACTAATGGCATGGAGTCTCTTGTATCTGTCATGGAGTTGCGCATGCGGGCATAGGAAGGAGGAAAACTAAACTGAGCCAAGGGAGAAGGGGGCATCTAGGTAGAAGGATCTCCTTATGCCTATATGAATGGGGCAAGTGTTGGTAACCACCTGAGTATATACGCAGCAGTTTCGTGGTTTGTGTCTGGAGGCTTATTTTTAAGGAAAGTGAACAGAATAATTTCAAGTGTCACTAAGGGTCGGGGTGGCACAGCAATTATCTCTAGCGGTGTATCAGACTTGGCTTCCACCTTATCCAAATATTTCTGCTAGTGCAGAGGTGTATTTGGGATCGGGCAGCCCGGTCCTCCTGCTTGCAACACTTGCTGCTCTGCTAGAATACCAGAATGCAGGTCCAAAGCCACAAGCAAATTAGGGGAGCTGTAGCTGATTTCCAACATATGGCTATCCTTCTTTTCACTATCACTAAAGCGAAGTATATAAATGTATTGACCAGCTTGCATGCGGCCAAGCAGGAAATGATACCCAATAAGCAATGTACACCCTCTTTCTGGAAAGGAGTGCCTAAGGCCTTCGAGATAAACCACACAATCTTGTTATAGTAGGGGATACGTTAGCAGCAGCTCCATGCCAGTGGTAAACTAGTAGCGAGGATTGGCATTTGCAGTCCCTGGGTACATTCGCACCAAACATTCTGAGGTAAGGTATCTGTGGTGCAGGTAATTGAACTGTGTGTATTTTAGCCTGGTGTTCATGAAAATTAGTTTCAGTACCTCTGAGCACTTTGTCTTTGTTTATCTGTCAACGTGATTTTAAGGGCAGTATCCCAATAAGCTCGGAGATGGTGTAGGGAAACCTCTCTATCAGTGCATATAGCTCTGTAAAGGAATGTACCAGCCCTGTGGACACCCTCATTTATCCGTTGCACCTGGAGGAGTAGGGAGGTCTTTGGTTCATAATGCGTTATCGGGCAAAATGTGTGCAGGCAACACATGAGTGTGGCATATATTAGGAAAAAGCTCTGTGGAGTATCATAATCATCCACCAGACTTTCAAATGTGCTAAGGATCTTATCTGTGAACAAGTCGCCCCAGACAGTAACACCTTCATCGGACCAGGCTGCTGCATCCGGTTGTATTTGTAATACATGGCACACCGGCAGTGCCCAAAGGGAGAGTTCTGGTGCGTACGGAGGGCAAACACATGTCTTGGTCACATATTTAGACTAGCTTGTCTTGGCCATGTGCATGAGGGCATTTCCCGCGCATCCTGGGAGCCTCCGCTTCTTATCTCAGCAGCCATCGCAGTACCGGGAGTGATGCTGCCCCATCAAACCAATGTCCCAGTTCTGACATGTTGTGACCTGCAAGCTATAGCTTGGGCCATTGTTATTGGGCCTCTGCATAGTTCTAACCCACCATGCTGTAGGGGAGTGTTGGACCTGGCTTTTTTGACAGTGTCATCCCCAAACTTCTTGCCTCCTTCCTCCTATTTTTTCTGACCTGTTGTTGTTGGCTTTTGACCTCTGGGCACTTTACCACTGCTAACCAGTGCTAAAGTGCATATGCTCTCTGTGTAAATTGTACTATTGATTGGTTTATCCATGATTGGCTATTTAATTTACTTATAAGTCACTAGTAGAGTGCACTATATGTGCCTAGGGCCTGTAGATTAAATGCTACTAGTGGGCCTGCAGCACTGGTTGTGCCACCCACTTCAGTAGCCCCTTAACCTTGTCTCAGGCCTGCCATTGCAAGGCCTGTGTGTGCAGTTTCACTGCCACTTCGACTTGGCATTTAAAAGTACTTGCCAAGCCTAGAACTCCCCTTTTTCTACATATAAGTCACCCCCAATGTGTGCCCTAGGTAACCCCTAGAGCAGGGTGCTGTGTGGGTAAAAGGCAGGACATGTACCTGTGTAGTTATATGTCCTGGTAGTGTAAAACTCCTAAATTAATTTTTTCACTACTGTGAGGCCTGCTCCCTTCATAGGCTAACATTGGGGCTGCCCTCATACACTGTTGCAGTGGCAGCTGCTGATCTGAAAGGAGCAGGAATGTCATATTTAGTATGGCCAGAATGGTAATACAAAGTCCTGCTGACTGGTGAAGTCGGATTTAATATTACTATTCTAGAAGTGCCACTTTTAGATAGTGAGCATTTATTTGCACTTTAATCTTTCTGTGCCCTTCAATCCACGTCTGGCTAGGTTTAGTTGACAGCTCCTTGTGCATTCACTCAGACACACCCCAAACACAGGGTACTCAGCCTCACTTGCATACATCTGCATTTTGAATGGGTCTTCCTGGGCTGGGAGGGTGGAGGGCCTGCCCTCACACAAAGGACTGCCACACCCCCTTTTGGGACCCTGGCAGACAGGATTGAACTGAAAGGGAACCTGGTGCATTTCTTAGACACTCTTTGAAGTCACCCCCACTTCAAAGGCACAACTTAGTATAAAACAGGGCCTCTGCCCTACCTCATCAGACACTTGCTGGAGAAGAAACCTGAACCAGAAACTACATCCTGCCAAGAAGAACTGGCTGGCTGCTCAAAGGACTCACCTGTCTACTTTCTACAATGGACTGCTGCCTTGCTGTTGGCCTGCTGCCTTGCTGAACTCTTGTCTGGCTGTAAAAGTGCTCTCCAGGGGCTTGGATAGAGCTTGCCTCCTGTTCCCTGAAGTCTCAGGACCAAAAAGACTTCTCTTTTTCACTTGGACGCTCCGTGCGCAGAAATTTTCGACGCACAGCTTGTTCCGCGGCGAGAAAAACGCCACACACCAACGCTGATCGACGCGACGCCTTCGGGACGACCGGAACTTCGACGCACGGCCTCGCAAGGACAACACCGCCCAACTTCCAGAGGAGAAACCAACGTGACGCCTGCCGTGAGAGCGAAACTTCGACGCACAGCCCCGCAGAACGACGCGCAGCCGGAAAACTAGCAGGAGAATCCACGCACAGACCCGGGACATCTGGTAATCCGCGCGACCCATAGAAAGAGACTGTCCGCGCTCTGGAAAACGACGATCGACTTCCCCGTGTGAAAAATAACGACGCAAGTCCGTGTGTGCTGGGGAGAAATCGACGCACACACTATTTTTCCACGTATCTCTTCTTCTGCGGCCCTTTGCAGAGATTTTCCACTCCACTCCAAACCAGGTACTTTGTGCTTGAAAGAGACTTTGTTTGCTTTTTAAAGACTTAAGACACTTTATATCACTTTTCAGTGATATCTTTACAAATTCATATTGCATCTTTGATTGTTTTGACCTGCAAATACCCAGATAAATATTATATATTTTTCTAAACACTGTCTGGTGTATTGTTGTGGTGTTATATTATGGTATTGTATGATTTATTGCACAAATGCTTTACACATTGCCTTCTAAGTTAAGCCTGACTGCTCGTGCCAAGCTACCAGAGGGTGGGCACAGGCTAATTTTGGATTGTGTGTGACTTACCCTGACTAGAGTGAGGGTTCTTGCTTGGACAGAGGGTAACCTGACTGCCAACCAAAAACCCAATTTCTTACAGGAAGCATATAATGTAACAAGCACCACTTGCCATTTGAATTTGCCTCATATCAATGCAGTTAGGACCGCTCTTAGGTCTGCTAAGAATCTAGTGGGTAGCAGCACTGGCAGAGCAGAGAGGAAACATAATAACCTGGGATGGATTAACAACTTAGAGATGGCAACTCTTACTGTCAGAGAAAGCGGCTAAGCTGTCCAAAATGGGAGGGAAGACCTCGCCCTGGCAAGGGCTCTGCCCAGATTGCCCTCTATCAGATCTCTGCCGGAATGATATACTTGGACGCCCAGGCATTTAATGGAATTGTAAGAACAGGAAGCGGGGTGCTCGGCAGCTCTCTCTGTTGGGGCTCAGATAGGACCATCAGTGGAAACATTTGGGACTTGTCCCAATTCACTCTCAGACCGGATGCTTCACCAAATTGCTGCAGGAGTTCCATAAGGTGAGGAAGCACCATAGCATCACCTCTCAGGTAAATTAGGGCGTCATCAACAAACAACAAAATTATGTGCCAACAACCACCAGCTTGAATTCCTCATTCTGAGGTATGCTCTCTAAGTGCACACGCGAGGGGTTCCATTGCCAGCACAAAGATTATTGCAGACATGGGGTAACCCTGTCGGATGCTGTGTTCAATAGTGAATGAGTCAGATATGATGCGCCCAGTTTTCACCTGCGCTAGTGGCATATTGTAAATTAGGGCTACCCACTGTAAGAACTTGAGGCCTATCCTAAACCTTGCAAGGACCTTTTCCAGATATTCTTATCCTGGGGTGTCAAACTCCTTTTCTATGTCCAGAGATGCAACCCAGGGGCTAGTGCCCATGCCAAATCATCAGCCTGAACATTCAAAGTAGGTTCAAGAAGGTATTCCTCCTGGGTATAAACCTGTTCTTATCAAGGTATACTATGTACTGAGCTATGGGGACCAGCCTGATAGGTAACAGCTTTCCCAGGATCTTGTAGTCTCTGTTCAATAAGGATTGGGGGCAATATGACCTCATCAATAGAGCATCTCTGTCTGATTTTGGCAAGACTACCAAGGCTGCCTTACACAGTGAGGCTGGGAGCAAGCCCATGGAGAAGGTGGAATTATACACCTTTAGCAAGTGAGGGGCAAGGTTGGGCTTAAAGGCACCATAGAATTCCACTGGCCAGCCATCTGCTTTTGGAAACTTACCATGTGCCATTTGCTTATTTCTGTCCGTAATTTCTGTTACTGAAAGAGGGCTTCGAGATCAGCTAATTGTGATGCCTGAAGTTGTTGCAAATGTAAAGTGTCCAGGAATGAACCAATTAGGGTTTTGTCTACTGGGCGCGGGGCTATGTAAAGCTCGTCATTGTAGGAGCTGCGGTATTGATGGCCTCTTGGGTGTTGACTAAGGAGCCTATTTCACTGCAATAGCGGTAATGGGTACCGTGGGGGAATCAGAGCGGAGTTGCCAGGTCAAAATCCTGCCTGCCTTATCCTTATGTTTCCAGGTCTGATATTCCTCATAGTCAATTCTGCTCAGCTGCTCCATTACTTTTGCCTGTGCGAGTCTCGCTCACGCCAGAGGAGCAACTGCTGTTTGATCGCCCGGTGTTGGACTTTTTTGCTTATGCAGGGTCATCCCCAATCTTTTTGCCTCCTGCCTCCTAATTGTTCTTACCTGTTGCTGTTGGCTTTTGAACTCTGAGCACTTTACCACTGCTAACCAGTGCTAAAGTGCATATGCTCTCTGTGTAAAATTGTATGTAACTGGTTTATTCATGATTGGCATATTTGATTTACTAGTAAGTTCCTAGTAAAGTGCACTAGAGGTGCCAGGGCCTGTGAATCAAATGCTACTAGTGGGCCTGCAGCACTGGTTGTGCTACCCACATAAGTAGCTCTGTAATCATGTCTCAGACCTGCCATTGCAGTGTCTGTGTGCAATTTTAACTGTAAATTCGACTTGGCAAGTGTACCCACTTGCCAGGCCTAAACTTTCCCTTTTCTTACATGTAAGGCACCCCCTACGGTAGGCCCTAGGTAACCCCAAGGGCAGAGTGCAGTGTATGGTTAAGGCAAGACATATAGGGGGTGATTCTGACCCCGGCGGTCACGGACCACCGGGGCCAGGGTCGGCGGGAGCACCGCCAACAGGCTGGCGGTGCCCCGCAGGGCATTCTGACCGCGGCGGTTTGGCCGCGGTCAGAAAGGGAAAACCGGCGGTCTCCCGCCAGTTTTCCGCTGCCCTATTGAATCCTCCATGGCAGCGCAGCTTGCTGCGCCGCCATGGGGATTCTGACACCCCATACCGCCATCCTGTTCCTGGTGGTTCTCCCGCCAGGAACAGGATGGCGGTATGGGGTGTCGCAGGGCCCCTGGGGGCCCCTGCAGTGCCAATGGCATGGGCACTGCAGGGGCCCCCGTAAGAGGGCCCCAAAAAGAATTTCAGTGTCTGCTTTGCAGACACTGAAATTCGCGACGGGTGCAACTGCACCCGTCGCACCTTCCCACTCCGCCGGCTCAATTCTGAGCCGGCGTCCTCGTGGGAAGAGTTTTTTGCACTGGGCTGGCGGGCGGCCTTTTGGCGGTCGCCCGCCAGCCCAGTGCAAAAGCCAAAATACCCTAGCGGTCTTTCGACCGTGGAGCGGTATTTTGGAGGGGGGAAGTCTGGCAGGCGGCCTCCGCCGCCCGCCAGACTCAGAATGACCCCCATAGTAATGTGGTTTATATGTCCTGACAGTGAAATATTGCTAAATTCGTTTTTCACTGTTGCAAGGCCTGTCCCTCTCATAAGTTAACATGGGGGCTACCTTTAAATCTGATTAAAGTGTAGATTCCCTTTGGGAGCGGATGGACATCTTGAGTTTGGCGTCTCTGAGCTCACAAATTAAAAATACATTTTTTAGTAAAGTTGATTTTAAGACTGTGGCCCTCATTCTGACCCTGGCGGTCAGTGTTAAAGCGGCGGCCAACCCGCCAACAGGCTGGCGGTAAAAAAAAAGGTATTCTGACCCTGGCGGGAACCGCCAACACAGCCCGCCACTTTAACACTCCGACCGCCACGGCGGGACAGACAAACAGCTCGGCGGTCACCGCCAACAGCCAGGCGGCACACAGTGTACCGCCCACCCTATCACAACTCACCAATCCGCCACCTTTTCCGGGGCGGGAGCCCCGCCAATAAAAACACGGCGGAAACAGACTACGAACGGGAAAACGCTCACCTATACACACTCCACGAGGAAGGAGGACAGCATGGAGCCCGAATTACACATCCTACCGGCTATTGTCTACCTGCTCATCTACCACGAGTACGAACGCCGGCGCAGATGACAACGGTGAGTACTGCACCTACGACACAGGGGAGGGGGGAGGAGGAAAGCTTACGGGCACACACATATGCGACCCCCCCCCAACTATCTACACACCAATGCAGAGCACAAAGTCACAGTGACACCACCCAAACCCCCCGGAATAATGCAAAGACATAACTAAAGTGAGAAACAACATTTATGTACATAAGAGGTTCTTCGAAGTCATGGTAAAATAGCAATATGAATTGTAAAAAATCAAGTAAGAACATTGCGAAACAGATAAACATAGGCAATAAGTCCTGCACAGTCACCTAAATTTCCACTGTCCGTGGGCCAAAGTGTATCAACACATGGGCAAAGCCCACACAGGAGACCTGAGTCCGTTGGAGAGAACACTGCTGGGGCATCAGATGACAAAACTACAGGCACCTCAGGGGGAAGGGAAGGGGGGGCACCTCAGCCACATGAGTCCACGACGCCAGATCCACGAAGGGTCCACCATGCCCACTGTGCCATCCTGGGGAGTGCAAAGCCACAGTCTCAAAAGTCTCTACAGTGGGTGGGTTGCCCACTGTGCCATCCTGGGGAGTGCAAAGCCACAGTCTCACAAGCCTCTACAGTGGGTGGGTTGCCCACTGTGCCATCCTGGGGAGTGCAAAGCCACAGTCTCACAAGTCTCTACAGTGGGTGGGTTGCCCACTGTGCCATCCTGGGGAGTGCAAAGCCACAGTCCATCAGGTGGATTACAGAGACCACTGGTCATGGAGGAGGCATGGTGGGCAGAGTGCGTCGTGAAGGCCTGCCCGACACAGAACCGGGACTGCCAATGGGCCAGCGGTGCTTGACAGGAAGGGCCCAGCGGAGCAGTGCTTGAGACAGCGGGGCCCAGCGGAGCGGTGCTTGACAGGAAGGGCCCAGCGGAGCGGTGCTTGAGACGGCGGGGTCCAGTGGAGCAGTGCTTGACAGGAAGGGCCCAGCGGAGCGGTGCTTGAGACGGCGGGGCCCAGCGGAGCGGTGCTTGACAGGAAGGGCCCAGCGGAGCGGTGCTTGAGACGGCGGGGCCCAGCGGAGCAGTGCTTGACAGGAAGGGGCCCAGCGGAGCGGTGCTTGACAGGAAGGGGCCCAGCGGAGCGGTGCTTGACAGGAAGGGCCCAGCGGAGCGGTGCTTGAGACGGCGGGGCCCAGCGGAGCGGTGCCTTTCTGCACGGCAGGGCCCTCTTCAGCGGTGCCTTTCTGCACGGCGGGGCCCTCTTCAGCGGTGTCTTTCTGCATGGCGGGGCCCTCTTCAGCGTTGCCTTTCTGCACGGCGGGGCCCTCTTCAGCGGTGTCTTTCTGCACAGCGGGGCCCTCTACAGCGGTGCCTTTCTGCACGGCGGGGCCCTCTTCAGCGGTGCCTTTCTGCACGGCAGGGCCCTCTTCAGCGGTGCCTTTCTGCACGGCGGGGCCCTCTTCAGCGGTGCCTTTCTGCACGGCGGGGCCCTCTTCAGCGGTGCTTGTCCAGTCATCCAAGGGAGCCAGACCTGGCCAGGACTCCCTGCTTAGTCGCCCTCCGACCGTGCAGTTGCTGGACCCTTCTGTGACGGAGTCCCGGGCCCGTGGGTGTCCTCCCTCACACCCGGGATGGGGCTTGTGGGGCCCTCCTGGTCCGCGCCCCTGCTGGCTGACTTCTCCGCCCTGCTGCCCTTGCCCTCCTTCGATGAGGCTCTCTGGCCCTTGCCTCCCCTGGATGTTGTGGCAGGTGACGGCCCAGGACTTTGCTCCTTGGGGGCAGCCGTGTCAGTCTTCTCGCGGCGGCCCCTGATTTTACGGGTCCTCTTCCCAGGGGGGGGGGGCTGGCTGTTCCCTTGCTGCTGGCCGATGTATCTCTGCTGGGAAAGGGTGGACTCCAAAACCCGTGCACAATGGTGACACTTGAAGCAGGGCTGGTGGTGGCTGAGGTGCTCTTGGGACTCTTAGCAGATGGAGGGGGTGGGTCTGGTGGGGCAAAGAGGTTAAGTTTGGAGAGGTAAAGTTTTTTAGGACCAATGTAAAGGGTAGGTGTAGTGGGTATGGGAGTGGAGGAAGAAGATGTGGTTGTAGGAGAGTCAGGTGTGCTGTCTTTGGGTGCAGGTGCTTGTGACGTAGGCTGTCGTGAGGTGGTTGGCTGTTGGGTGGGTGGCTGCCTGCGTTTGTGTGTCTTGGAAGAGGGGGTGACAGACACAGTGGGAGAGGACACAGGGGACGTGTAAATGGCAGTGGGGGTGGTGACTGCACGTGTGCAGACTGTACTGGAGGGTGTGCTGGTGATGGAACTACTGGCTGATGGTGGTGTGCATGCAGGTGTGAGTAGAGACGTCACAGGGAGGGAGGAGGGAGACGAGGAGGAGGGGGAAACAGGGGTGGTAGTGACTGTTGGCATGTCTGCATCTGGGTGTTGCTTGGGTGAATGCTTGTGTGATCTGTGGTGCTTATGTCTTGATGAGCTGCCCTTGGGTGTTGAGGTGTGTGCAGGCTGGTCTGATGGTGTGGATGGGATAGGCTGAGGAACAGGAGACAGAGACAGGGTGGAGGCAGTTAGAAGAGGGAGGCTGGAAACAGGGACAATGGCTGTCGTCAGTGCTGAGGCCAGAGCATTGAACGATCGTTGATGGGCAGCCTGACCCGAATCAATGCCCTCCAGGTATGCATTGCTCCGATGCACCTCCCTCTCTACCCCCTGGATGGCATTCAAAAGCGTAGACTGCCCAACAATGATGGTCTGTAGGAAGTCAATGACCTCTGCACTGAGGGCAGCAGGGGTAACAGGGGCAGGGCCTGAGGTGCCTGGGGCGAAGGAGATGCCCGCCCTCTTGGGCGAGTGGGCACGGAGCGAAGGCTGAGGGGCTGCTGGGAGGGCGGAGCTGGTGCGCTGGGTGGCGGCTGTACCTGTAGAGGCGGGGGGCCCGGATGTTGCCGCCACCGCTAGGGAGCTCCCTTCCGAGGACGTGTCGGTGTCGCTGGTGTCACCACGGGTCCCCGTTGTGGTGCTCCCCTCGCCCTCCGTATCACTGGTGACCTCAGTGTCTGTACCATGGCCCACCGGGGCCTTGTGAGTTGCAGCTCCCTCGTGCTCCGATGCCAATTCTCCTCCGCCTGATGATGCTAATGCACACATGCACAAGAAGACAAAGAAAAAGGGTGGGGGGAGAAATAAAAACAGGTTGAGTGCATGCATTGTCAACACCGTTGGCGGAGAGGACAGACACAGGAGCCTCATGCACTACGCCGCGCAATCAGGGTACACTACTCAGTACTTGTGAATAGGCCAACAGGTCTATGGACAACATATGCGCACATGGGTGATGCCAAACCATGGATTGCTGTACTTGGCACCCTACAGAGGTGGGGGGCGGGGGCACAGGGCCATGCCTAAAGGAGGGGACTACACTACAGAAAGCGCCCTGGCCTAATGTCACCCACAGCCCTCCTCCCCCACCCAGACGCCTCCACTGCGTGTAAAGATAGCAGAATGTGCTGGTACTCACCCCCTTGTGTCTGCTGTGATGTCCTCACTCGCCCATCCAATTCGGGGTAGGCCACCGCCAGGATCCGGGACATCAGGGGGGTCAAGGTACGACTGGCACCCCTCCTACGTTGGGAGGCCATCCCCAGCAGTGACTCGGCGGTCTTCCTGGTCCCGCAGCGGATGTCCTCCCACCTCTTTCGGCAGTGGGTGCCCCGTCTTGTGTGGACCCCCAGGGCCCGGACTTCCTTGGCGATGGCACGCCAAATGTCAACTTTCTGATGGGCGCTGACCTATTTGACATGTACAGGGTGGGAAAGGAAATTTCAACATTTTTCTGCATGTTAGATGTGATTGCCCCCCCCTCCCCAACCCTGCCATGTGGCACATGCTCTCATCTGTTGTGCCTTGCACTCCTCATTCGCTCCCCACCCCACCATCTTACATCCACCATACACAACCCAGGCATAGCCCATTCAACGTGCACCCAGTGTATACCTGTTGGTCTGGAGGACCGTAGAGTAGCGCATACTGGGGCAGGACCCCATCCACAAGTTTCTCCAACTCTTCTGAAGTGAAGGCAGGGGCCCTTTCCCCAGTCGCATCAGCCATTGTCTCTTCCAGACCGAGGTCACAGCAGCACTTGCAGTATAGGTCCTCTCCTGTGGATGATCAGGTCTCGAGTGATTAAGCATATAGAAAATGGCGGTCACGCCCGCGGCGGTGCGTACCGCGGCGGTGCGTACCGCAACCGCCGGCGCACATCGTCATTGGCTCCTGAGACCCATAGGGTTCAATGTTAACCAATGCTGCTTTGCGCCGCGGTCTTCGACCGCCTACCGCCACGGTGAGCCACGCCAGCGCAGTGACCTCACATCCCACTGTCACACTTCACAGGTCAGGCAGCCGCCATTTCAAGGGCCCACATGGCATGATTTCTACTGCGTCACACAGGCCTAGGCCTTGCATTGCCACTCATATAAGCCTTTCAATGCATAGCGATTCGTGTACTGTGCAAGCTGTGGGAACGAACCTGAGGGTTGCTTGACTCTGTGCTCCATGTTGTCCTTCCTAGGCACCGTCCGCTGGGACTTGCGAGGAGAAGGATGAATCCTCCCGTGTACCGACCGCTAGTGGACCTGTCGACAATGGAAGAACGACATATTATACTTCGATACCGACTTGACCGAGCCACTATACATGAACTGTGTGCCTAGCTGGAGCCAGACCTGATGTCCCCCATCCGCCAACCCACAGGGATTCCCCCTCTGGTGCAGGTGCTGTCAGTACTCCATTTTTTGGCAAGTGGGTCTTTTCAGACAACAGTGGCCATGTCATCAGGGATGTCTCAGCCTATGTTTTCTAAGGTTTTGTCCAGAGTGTTGTCTGCCCTGATGAAATACATGCGGAGATACATTGTTTTCCCTGAGGAGGGTGATTTGGCCACTGTGAAGGGTGATTTCTATGCCCTTGGACATATCCCCAACATCATTGGTGCCATTGATGGGACCCATGTGGCTTTAGTACCCCCAAAAGACAATGAGCAGGTGTACAGAAATAGAAAAAGTTACCATTCGATGAATGTCCAGGTGGTCTGTTTGGCTGACCAGTACATCTCCCATCTAAATGCCAAGTTCCCTGGGTCAGTGCATGACGCGTATGTCATGCGAAATAGCAGCATCCCTTATGTGATGAAACAGCTACAGAGACACCGTGTGTGGCTAATAGGTGACTCTGGTTACCCCAACCTGCCTTGGCTATTGACCCCAGTGAGGAATCCCCGGACCAGGGCAGAGGAACGGTACAATGAGGCACATGGGTGAACTAGGAGGATTATAGAACGGACCTTCGGGGTCCTGAAGGCCAGGTTTAGGTGCCTGCATATGACAGGGGGATCCCTCATGTACTCACCAAAGAAGGTGTGTCATATCATCGTGGCCTGCTGTATGCTTCACAATCTTGCATTGCAACGCCAGATGCCTTTCCTGCAGGAGGATGGTCCAGATGGTGGTGTTGTAGCAGCTGTGGAGCCTGTGGAGAGTGAAGAGGAGGAAGACGACTGGGACGACACGGACAACAGGGACACAGTTATACAACAGTATTTTCAGTAGCACCCAGGTAAGAATCACCCCCGCCATTTTACATTTACTTCTGGCCTCCTGCATCTCTACTTTCTGTGTTTCCCCCCAGTTCCTTTTCATTGATTTTTGACTTTCCCTTCCCTTTTCAGAGCTGTATGACCCACAGCGTGACTTCTGCTTTGTTTGCCCATGGACTAATGCTAATTGACACTGGTATGTTGTCATCACAATGTAAATGAACATTATTGCACCGTTATGTGTAATACATTTGTAAAGAATACAAGCAGACTCCTGACATTTGAAGTGCAATTGGTGATTTATTTTAAGTGCTGCGTATAGGTCCATGATAGTAAAACGGTGATGGGTGGGGGTGGAGTAATGTCCATGGCAGAGTCCAGTTCTCAGTAGCACAGGTGCATTGTCCATATGCCTGTGGAAGGATGGAGCAGGGGCAGTTCAAGGTTGGACAGGGTGACAATGTGGGACAGTGGGATGACATCAGGGGGTATCTTAGGCTGGCGGGGGTCTTGGCATCCTACTCTGTCTTCTTGTGTGACCGCTTGTGGGGTGGTTGATCTTCAGCAGGAGGTGGGGTTCTGGTGGCCTGTCGTGGTGTGGGGGCCTCCTGTCCACTAGCGCCGGCGGAGGTGGTAGGCTGTTCGTCGTCCGGGCTGGTGACAGGGGCCCTTTGGGGTGCCACATGGTCCCGCAATGTGGTGACTATCTGGTTGAGGGCCAGGACGATGGTCCCCATTGCGGTACCGATGTTCCGGAGTTCGTCTCTGAACCCCATGTACCGTTCCTCCTGCTGTGCCTGGATCTCCTGGAAACTGGCCAGTACCGTCGCCATCGTCTCCTGGGAGCGGTGGTATGCTCCCATGATGGTGGTGAGGGCCTCTTGGAGAGTGGGTTCCCTGGGCCGGTCAACCCCCTCTCGCACAGCAGCCCTCCCAGTTGCCCTGTTTCCCTGGGCCTCTGTCCCCTGGACGGTGTGCCCACTACCACTGCCCCCAGGTCCCTGTTGTTGTTGGGGTGGTGGGTCAGCCTGGGTGCCCTGTAGTGGCGGACACACCGCTGATTGACGCGTCCTGGAGACAGAGGCATGGGCCCGCTGGGTGTGAGCTGTGCTGGTATTCCCAGAGGGGGTTGGGTCTGCTGTGGCCTGTGTCTGTGTGTGGGGAACCGACTGTCCAGAGGTCCCCGATGGTCCGGGCTGGTCATCAGGTTCTAGGTCGACAGAGCTGCTGTCATCACTGGGGGCCTGTTCTGGGGGCGGGATGGACAAATCTGGACCCTCCTGGCCGGTGTGTTGGCGTTCGGGCCCTGCAGGGGTAAAAGAGTATGGTTATTGCTTCTGTGTGTGCCATGGCGTGCGATTTGAGGGTGCCCTTGTCCCCCAGAGTTGGCATTCCCTTGTGGGAGGAGTTGTGAGGGTGGTTTGGGGGGGGGATGGGTATGTGCCTTGGTCATGCTTGGGTGATGGGTGTCCATGGTTTGTGTTGGCATTCAGGGATTGGTGTTGTGTTGGGTGGGTTGTGCTGGTGAGACATTGGCAGGGAGGATGTGTGCTGGGGGGTTGGGGGTGAGGGTGGGGGTGCGGGTTGGCATGCTGGTGGTTGGGGGGGGTGAAGTATTTGGGATTAGACTTACCAGAGTCTATTCCTCCGCCTACTCCAGCGAGGCCCGCAGGATGCAGGATGTTCAAGACCTCTTGCTCCCATGATGTGAATTCGGGTGGAGTGGGTGGGGGTCCGCCGCCAGTCTTCTGCACAGCGATGTTGTGTCTTGACACCATCGACCGCACCTTCCCCCGTAGGTCGTTCCAGCGCTTTCGGATGTCTTCCCGGTTTCTGGGATGCTGTCCCACAGCGTTGACCCTGTCGACGATCCTTTGCCATAGCTCCGCCTTCCTGGCTATTGTGGTGTGCTGCACCTGTGTGCCGAATAGCTGGGGCTCTACCCTAATTATTTCCTCCACCATGACCCTGAGTTCTTGGTCCGAGAACCTGGGGTGTCTTTGGGGTGCCATGGGGTGGTGTGGGGTGGTGTTTGTGGTGATGAGTGTGGTGTGTTTGGTGGTGTGTGGTGTTTTGTGCGTGGATGTAGTGTGGGTGATGATGTTGTGTTCCTCTGTGTGTTGGGGTTTGCGATAGCTGTGCTCTCTCTCTCTCTCTCTCGCCTTCTCTCCGAATTTCTAGTAGTGGGGGTTTGTGGGTGGGGGTTTTATAGTTGATTGGATGTGTGGGTGTGGTGTGTGTATGTGTATCAGGTGTGTGTATTTCGAATTGTCCAATGTGGCTGTGTTTTGTAAAGGTGTGTGTATTTTGACCGCGGCGGTGTGTACCGCCAATGGAATACCGTGGTTGAAAGACCGCCGTGTGGATTATTGGGTCGTAATGGCATGGGCGTGTTTGTGTTGGCGTGACGGTGGAGGTTTGGTCATCTCCAGTTTATCGCTGACCGCTGATGAGGCGGCCTTCCGTGGATGTCGGGTTTTTGGCGGTTTGGAAGTTGTGGGTCAGAATGACCGTGGCAGTTTACCGCGGCCGCGGCGGTAGAATGGCGGACTTCTGACCGGCGGTAAGAGCCTTTTACCGCCGAGGTCAGAATGACCCCCTGTGTGTTTGAAAATGCCACTTTTAGAAAGTGGGAATTTTCTTGCTTATACCATTTCTGTGACTCTGCCTGTTTGTGGATTCCCTGTCTGGGTCAGTTTGACAGTTGGGCTGGTTGCACCTCACACTAGACAGTGACACAAAAGGAGCTGGGGTGTAGCCTGCATATCCTGATGAGCCATCTGTGCTAGGAGGGTGGGGAGGAGTGGTCACTTACACCTGAAAGGGCTGTGCCTGTCCTCACACAATGCAGTCTCCAACCCCCTAGTGAGTGTCTGGGGCCTGGTCTGGGCAAGGCAGGATTTCACATTCAAAAGAGACTTTACTTTGAAGTAGGCCTACTTCTAAGGAGAAATTGGGTATAAGAAGGGCACCCAAAACCACAGACTTTAGAACACTTCTGGAAACAAGAGGAACCTCTGCCTGGAGAAGAGCTGAGGAGAAATGCTGCCCTGCCTGTGACTGTGCTTTGTGGAGCTATCCTGCAGCCGCTGCTTCTCCCAGAGTAAGAGGGCAAAGACTGGACTTTGTGTGCCTTCCATCTTGTGAAGAAATCTCCAAGGGCTTGATTTAGAGCTTGCCTCCTGTTGTTTGAAGTCTCAGGGACAGCAAAGACTTCTCTCTGCCAGCACATGGAGTCTCTGGAGAGACTCCTGTTCTGACAAGTGGTGCCCTATCCAGTCCCTGGGCCCTTGAAAGGAAAGCTGGTGGAAATCCAAGGAAATCGACTTCAGACGACTTCGGACCGACGCCGTTGCTGAATCCGGTGACGCTGCCTGCAACCGACTCCGTGATCTTCGCTGGAACGCAACGACCTTCGCAGGCCCGATGCTGCTGCAGCCCCGCTGAAGTCCGGGACTCCGTGGAAGTCACCGCACTACATCGTGACCGACGCCACTTGAAGTGCGCGGATTCAACATTTCGCATGGATGCCGCAATCCCCGACTTCGCGCATCGACTTGTTTTCACTCTTCACTAAAGGTACTATACTTGGGGGTCTACGGGACTCCCTGTCCGGCGCCGCTGGTGTCGGCTTGTTCGGAACAACTCCGTCACGACACCGTGTTAACACCTCATCGAAGCATTTTGTGTTTCTAAGCGCTATTATTGAGTTTAATCTTTAAAAATTCATAACTTTACTTGTGTATGTTGGATTTTTGTTGTTTTGTTTAGAAAAATATTTTCTATGTTTCTAAACTGGTGTTGTGTCATTTTGTAGTGGTTTCATTACATTACTGTGTGTGTTGGTACAAATACTTTACACCTAGCACTCTGAAGTTAAGCCTACTGCTCTGCCAAGCTACCAAGGGGGTAAGCAGAGGTTAGCTGAGGGTGATTCTCTTTTACCCTGACTAGAGTGAGGGTCCTTGCTTGAACAGGGGGTAACCTGACTGTCAACCAAAGACCCCATTTCTAACACCAGGCAACAAGTCATTCATATTTATGGATATCTGTTTCCAGGGTATTTAATTCTCTGCACAGAACTGTATACCTTCTTAATTATGTGCCCTCACAGGATAACTTTGAAAGCATCCCATTCAGTGCCAGGATCAAATGCTGTGCCCTTGTTGCCTGTGAAGTGTTAGGTGTTATGTTCTGATAAAGTGTCATGAAAGGCCTCATCATATATGGCGTCTGCAGGGAGGCACCAATTAGGTATACAGGGGCACCCATGGCTCCATATCAGTTGGAATTGCAATGGACAGTAGTCTGATGTTATGCGGCCTGCGTATTCAGCCTGGGTAACCTGTTAAGTGCCTCTGAGCTGCAATAAATAGGGTCAATCCTAGTGTGGAGATTGTGTCACCAAGAATAGAACAAAATATTCCCTCAGCAGGGGAAGTACGCTTTGCCATGCATCTACTACCTGACTTTGAGAGACCCAATGTGTGATGTGTGGAGTAAATGCGACTGAGTGTACCCCTGGGACTGATGGGTCGGAGCAGTCACAGTTGAGGTCTGGAACATAGTTAAAATCCCCACACCAGTAACAAGGCACCCGTGCATTGCAGATCACAGCTGGGTTGGGACTGCAGGAAGAGGGCCTGATTAGCATTAGCAGCATATAAAGAAATAAAGAAAGAAATAAAGAAATAAAGGACACAGGGAGATCATCTAGGAGTGCTTTACAGCACTGCATATTTGCCTTCCGGATCTACCATAGTGTGTAGCACCTCCAATTTTGTCTCCGGTGCCCAGCAGATAAGCATACTGCTAGCATATCAGGAGTACCTAGTCTCTACCAGTGTGTCGCACCAGCTCCTATGCAGTCCTCAAGATCTGGAGCAGTCAGATGTGTCTCCTACAGGAGTGTGACTTGAATTTTACGTCTGCGCAGGTATTGGTGCACTCAGTAGCGCTTCACGTAGCTAACTAATCCCCTTACTTTCCAGGTCAATAACAGGTATTGTGCCCCCATCCTAATACCAGGTGCAAACATATAATGTTACACATGCAACATAATATTCCAATCAACCACCCATCTCCCCAGGGCCAATCAACCCCCCAGTCCTGCAAACCACATACCATTTCTGAAAAGCATTTAATGAAGGAACAAAAACAAACAATACAAATTAGCATATACTAATCATCAGACACCCCTTCCCAGGCAAGCACACTTATGGATGTTCAGCCAGCACCACTTAAATGCAACAGAAGGCAACTTGCAAACCAGTCAGTTTCTGTGATACTGTTTATGGGTGGGGTAGTGTCAGTAGAGCAGTACCAGCAACACTAGATTGGGCTTCTGCAGCCCCTGGCCACATCAGCAGCATGGTGGTCCCTGCCGCTGCCCTATCCCTCACCTCTGGTTTGGATTCAAGGTCAAATAATGGATTCAAAAGCCCCATGTATCTCTATCACATCTTCTACCATTGGTGGGGTAACCATTGGGCCCCATCCAAGTAACTTGTCCACCAGAGTCTTGTGAATGTCTGGTGCCTCCTCATCAAGACTGCCTGCCACTGATCTAGCAGGGGATGAGGTTGATGCTTTGTGATGCATATTTGATGCCATGGTCATGAAGTCCACCTCATCTTGCAGGGCTTTGATGTGTGCAGCAGTGTCGGAGACTGTTGGCCTGAGGAAGGCCAGGTTGGATTATGTGTTTTCGACCCATTCCTTCAACATTTTGTGGTCTTCTCTCAGTAGACCCATATCTATCCTGAGAGCATCAATCTTTGGCTCTAGTGCGGTTTTAATGTCTAGCACAGTCACCAGGATCTCATTGAATCTGCAGAAATGGGCAGCCAATGTGTTCTCGAGTGACCCTCCCACAGGACATTGCATATCCCCCTCAGCTGCACTGCATAAGGTGCCAGGCACCACAAGCGGGGCCATGTCCTTTTTTATTGGAACCATGCTCACGGATCTTTGCTTCTGTGGAGGGTGACACAAGTGTATCACCGGTGTCTGCTGGATGAAACTGCAGCAAAAGTGGGTCTCCTGTTTGTTGTAGAGTGTAAGGTTTCATGGAGACACAAGGGGGGGGCAAAGGGATAGGCTCAGTTCAATGTCCCACCTCAGCAAGATTGTTCAAAACAGTTGCGCCACCTTTGTGTGAGCCCGCCTTAATGCTCCAGTTCCTCAAGGTGAAGCGTGTATCATGTGGGCTGAGGGGCCAGAGCTAAGGAAAAGGGGGTGAGAGACTCACCTTGAGAGCAGGTTCCTACCATTAACTACTAATGCTGCTAGTTCATGGGAGGTAGGTGTGGGAGGCCTTTTGTTACAGTATCTTATATGGGCTCTCATGCAACATCCCTGGGAGCCGGACGTTGATGTGTGGCAGTAACATGTGCCCTCCAGGGTGGCAAGAAGCTCCTCTAAGGGCCCATGTACATGGGGGGGCTACGGCATGCAGCAAATGCTTTCAGTTCACCTCAGTCTCTGCATGGGGGGGCCCTTGCTGCTTTGTGATAGTGTCTCCAGGATGATGTGTGGATCAGGAATGCAGCGCATGAGGGTGGTGGAAAGAGTGGGCCCCTGTGCCTCCGGAGATAAATGTGAATCGTGGCTCCACTTTAGTACATGTCTCTGCTGCCTCATGGCCACACCCCGCAGATGTGGCTGACACAGCTGAGCGTGGCTGTAAAAGTTTTCAGTGATCTCTGGGGGATACGTATAGAAGACCCCAACAGTTTATAAAGGAGGGGTATGGATTGATTTATGACTGTTAAAGACTTAGGCCCCTATCAAGAGTTTGGCAGGTGGCAGAGGCCGCCCGCCAAACTCGTTGGGTCAGAAAATTGCCTCTCCGGTTTTCCGCCTGACGGCCCTATTTTGAGTTTTCCACTGGGCCAGAGGGTGGAAACAGCATTTCCACCCTATGGCCCAGTGGAAAACTCACCACAACATTGACACTGGCTCGTAATCGAGCAAGCAGCAATGTTGCGGTACGTCGGTGCGCAGCACCTGTTGCGCTTTTCACTGCCCGTAATTGGGGCAGTGAAAAGCATGACTGGGCTATCCATGGGGTCCCCTGCACTGCCCATACCAAGTGCATGGGCAGTGCAGGGACACCCATGGGGCCCCCGGCACCCCGTCTCCACCAGCCTTTACATGGCAGGGGGACCACCATTCAAAAGCTGGAAGAGAGGAGACTCGTAAGTCCCAGGGCAGCACTGCTTGCAGTGCGGCCCTGGCGGATTAAGACCGCCAGTACTGCTAGGCTGTCGACTGGTGGCAATCTGGCGGAGCCGGCGGTCAGACCGTGGCGGCTCCGCCAGGGTCGTAATGTGGAGGCCGGACTGCAGCTTTGGTGGTGGTTCGACCTCCACCGCAAAGACCACCAGACTCTTAATGAGGGGCTTATAATCAGAATTACTATAAAAAAAATAGATAAATAATTTTGGACTAGAATTTGATAGTGGCTATGAGCCTGATACAGAGTTTGATGGATGGGTTACTCTGTCATAAACATGATGGATAAATTGTATGCCTTATTTCAAGTCCTTTATAATCTAATGCACTTGTAAGACAGCAGAAAGACTATCTGTAATGTTTATCACAGGGTAACCCATTTACCAAACTCAGAGCCTCATTTACAAGGCCCGTGGTGCAGGGCGGCCAGCAAGTGCCTTGCTGTTCACCCTGCGCCACTGGTAGAAGGGTGACATGAGCTGTATCTACATGATATGGCACATTTCTGTCCTCTGCCATGCACTGTCACACAAATAGCTGCCATGTGCCAACACAGGCACCGTTGCACCATGGTGCAGGTGTGCCTGGATTGTGGGGTTTATTGTTAATGTGCGGGAAGGGACACGTTCTTGCACAAAAACAATCACAAGAGGTGTTTTCATCTTTCTATGTGTGCTGCAGAATGCAACACACATAGAAAGAGTAAAAGACAGGGAGAATTAACGATATTTATCTCTGTTTCGTCATTCTAATGCCACCCCTGAGGTGGTGGAGAAATCTGATGCATTCCCAGACTTGCAAATCTGGGAATGCGTCAGATTCCTTTGGGTTCCATGGATGATGCGTGGGAACACCCCAAGTAACACACATGGAACTCCCCTTTCATGCAGTGTTATGTGTGAAAGGGGTCTAAATTTAGAAGGTCATGAAAAGATGTGCATGGCTTTGGTGACCTTGTAAATATGGGCTGGCACACTGCACCCACTAAGGCCTCATAAATGAGGCCCTCAAAGTCATGCCAAGTATTTGTCCACAAAGGGACATGCCTTTTTGTAATAATTTCTTCTGAGATGACCAAGATAAGCCATGATGCCACTCTCTAATAGAGAAACAAATGGGAACTAAATATGAAACTGATTATCAGTCAAAAGCAATACTTGTAATTGCTCTTGATGTGGACCTTAGATGTAGAGAGCCTCAGTATAATCGACCTGATTCCCAAAATTAAACTTAAACCTTTATATAAGTTTACAATGTTTTGCTATTCACAAAAAGAAACACAACATACTACCCGTAAATTTGCTTATGAATTAAAAAAAATTATAAACATACACAAAACTGCAAGTTTACCTCTGTGAATCAGGCCCAATATGCGATTAAATGATATAAAAGCGCTGTTAAAACTAATAGCACAGGCTTTATTTGAAATATTGTTAATAGAAAATTAAAATGAGCCTATGTTTCAGCTCATTTTATTTTAAACATAATGCTGCAGTGCCTCACGATAAAGAATTTTCTTCTTTCTGTTTAAAAGCTTTTGGCATGTTATAACATGAATTTCACAGAACACAAGATTTAGTATGGAATGTGTTGCATGTATATGAATGACTTAAATAGAATTTTGAGTGTCCCATACAATTGCAAAATAGGATAAATTATTGTATGCATTTACTGTTATAAGTAAGGTATATTCATCACATGCTCAACTTAATGAATTTATGGATTGTGCTGTGTGAGTTATAGTTGCATATGGTACTCTCTGATACATTGGCTTTGAACAGATAGGATTATTGAACGACTTATTTCGAAAATAAAAGTTAGAGTGCTTCAGCTTCACCTTATCTATAATCTCTTGTGTTTTTTACACACAGGACTTTTGGAAGCTGAGCTTCAGGGTTGAAAAACACCAGCATTGCAAAACAGTACTCTGTATGTGCCATGTGTAATACCATACCTACCTGTACTGATTAATATCAGTTTTGGAGAACAGCTAGTGGTGCATTACTTCGTTTCTCGTCCTAACGAACGCCCTTCCCACTGGTTCCCCAAGATCTGACTAGTGCTTGCTACTATTGATTTAATTTTTGAGTTTTCTGCTTCAGTGCCACATTAAACTTCCTATATTCCACATACACGTGTATTTGAGTTCTTCATAGGTCATTTATAAACATTGCTCCATTTAGCATTGGTTTGAAGTATAAAAAAATAATGGATGGAATGCTTTAATTAATCTCAGCAACTGGTAATTACTCAGTCTGTTGTTATTGTACATACCATGTCACCTTAGTCTGGACCCAGTCTCAGTGATTTTAATAAAATCTAGGTACACCATTCTCCTGTCACTAAACCTTGGAGAATTATCATTCTCTAGGTTATACTGCGGCTTCACCTCGCAGCTCAAATAAACAACTTTATTGTTAAGTTCTGTTTCCATGACATATGTGAAATACACCTGGAAGTCATGTTGTTGGATTGTAGAATTACAAATATTTCCTGCAGGAAAGGCTTTGGTAAGTGAACACAATGAAGTCTTAATTTTGTCATGAAAATTATGGTCAGTGCTCCAGAAAGCTAAAATGAAAACACATTTTCAATAAAATGTTATATATATTCCTCATCCATGTGAGAAACATTATGGTTCTGCTCAGTTCTGCTTAGTGAAATATAATGTTAACAGCAGCATCAGCCTGTCTGTTGATTGTCCAGTGTTCTAAAGTAGCTTAACCACAGATTTCTAATGAAGAACTAGAGTGCTATCATTCTCTAGCCATGCCAGCTGAGAGGCACTCCCGAACCCTGTGTTACTGAAATAGTATCCGTTGAGTTTACATCTCTCCTGTGGAGAAGGATGAAATGAATGATAGCTAAGGAGTGAATGGAGATACGATGCTAGCTGTTTCAAAAAGAAATGAACGAGAAGGTACGGATTGTAGTCGTTAAAGGCATTATTTTTTAGAGACTAGTGGGAGGGGCCACTAATTGTGTCGAGAATCCCCTTTTCTTATTTTTTTTCTCTGTGTTGGAAAATACTCCCTTAATTTTAAAATGTTATGGTCTTGGTAGACAAAGAGGATTTGTAATCTTCAATGCAAAAGTATTGGACAAAGAAATAGAGAGTAGTTTGCAGACAGATCGTACATTTAAAATTAATGGATTGTACTGCTGTCGATACTGAGACAGTCTGAATGAACGGCTGTTTGAACATTTCATTTTTCTTCTTATTTTTCAGATTTACTTTTCCAAGTAGTTGCATCTCACTGCATGAACGTGCACTGAATTCAAAAACCTTTTTTTATTGAGAAATACATATAAGAAAGGATAAAAAGACATGTTTAGATGTGTATATGTATTTCTATACCAACTGCCTCTCTGGATACCTTATAAATAACCTTATAAATAACTGCATTTAAAGATAATTAATTAACCATATTTAAATTAAGAAACATTTCACATCAGAAAGAACAATAAGACAACAATTTAAACATAGTAAAAATTGTCATGATCTACAAAGGTTTCACAGAATGATGGCACTTTATATATGACAGATACATGGAAAGTAAAAAAAAATTAGGGGTCTTATTTATTTCAGCAACTTGTAGCAGCAGAGATGACAGCCATGTTCATGTACCATTTCAGCCTTCAGCACAGAAAAGTGAATGATCCTCAAGCTCTCTACTGCAGCACCATGTCTCCCAGAGCAGGCACGTTCTGTGAGCTAGGTGAACATTCAGTTGTTAGAGGAAGAAAGCATAGTGATATGTGGGTTGATATTTGAATGTGGCTTGTATCAAGTAGGAGTTGTTGGCAAAATTTTTGTTCACTCCGCGTTACACTTGTAATTTAGAGCTCTGGCCAAATTCCGCCAACCGCCCCATCTCGGAGTTTTTTCTTATGTGCAGCTCATCAAATGTAAGTTGGCAAGTAAGAATTGATGTCCCATAGGGCACATGGCAATATTTTCCCAACTCGGGCGGTCACGAGCATTCATGGTGAGAAAGCTGCCACTCAAATATAAAATCTATTGAGCTGCCGCTAAACTAACTGGAGAAGCATTACTCTCTGGTGCACTTTGTGGTGCCATTTGCACTGATTTTTCACTGCGGAAGGAGCTGCCGGTGCTAAAAATCAGCACAAGCAACACTATGGGGGTTATTACAACTTTGGAGGAGGTGTTAATCCGTTCCAAAAGTGACGGTAAAGTGACGGATATACCACCAGCCGTATTACGAGTCCATTATATCCTATGGAACTCGTAATACGGCTGGTGGTATATCCGTCACTTTACCGCCACTTTTGGGACGGATTAACACCTCCTCCAAAGTTGTAATAACCCCCTATGTACTGATTTCTGCTTGTTTTCATGTAACTCCACAGAATTCCTCGGAGTGAAATTCTGTGAGTTCAGCTCATCTGCTAGCTATAAATATCATGAATAGAAAATGATTGACTGAGAGACAATAAAAATACAGCATTTTCGTAGTGTATGTTTTTCTTTTAGGAAACTATGAGGGTCATTCTGACCCGGTGGGCGGCGGTCGCCGCCCGCCTGGCGGGAACCGCCAAATGGCCGCCCCGCGGTCAAAAGACCGCGGGGGCCATTCTGACTTTCCCGCTGGGCCGGCGGGCGCCCGCCAAGGGAGCGCCCGCCGGCCCAGCGGGAAAGGGCCTGCAACACAGAAGCCGGCTCCAAATGGAGCCGGCGGTGTCGCAGGTGTGCGACGGGTGCAGTAGCACCCGTCGCGATTTTCATTGTCTGCTATGCAGACAGTGAAAATCATGCTGGGGCCCTGTTAGGGGGCCCCTGCAATGCCCATGCCAGTGGCATGGGCATTGCAGGGGCCCCCAGGGGCCCCACGACACCCGTTCCCTCCATCCTGTTCCTGGCGGTAAAAAACGCCAGAAACAGGCTGGCGGGAAGGGGGTCGGAATCCCCATGGAGGTTCAGCCCAGCCAGGGGAAATCCGGCGGGAAACCGCCGGATCCCCTTTTCTGACCGCGGCTTTACTGCCGCAGTCAGAATGGGCAATGAAGCACCGCCAGCCTGTTGGCGGTGCTTCCGTTGCCCGCGGCCCTGGCGGTCTTGGACCGCCAGGGTCGGAATGAGGCCCTATGTCCCCTTGTACCCAACATCTCTATTCCAGTCGCCCGCATTGTAACTCCTATATCTTTTAAGGTCAATTACCCCATATATTACCCCATATACATATAAAAATGATTTGGATTTTTTGGTTTGTTAATACATTTGGTGCTGTTTGGCAAATCCTCATGAAAAATTTCCCTAAAAAAGTTTATCGACCTCAAATTCTTCCTACAACGTTTCGGGTGATCCATCAAGCTCAATCTGAGATAAAGTGGAGTACCAAAATGCATTTTCCCCATGCAATTTACCAAAGGAAAATTGAAAAGTGATACTGGGAAAAACTGCAGAGTGGAATTTTACTGAATTTGGAAGAAAGATAAATATTGGTCCAGAAAGCATTGTTTTTGCAAGTTGGTGTGAATAATTTTTTGAGAACATAAGGTTTACAATTTATGTTCACATGCAGAGACCCAGAGGCTTTGTGGATCCAACAGATGTAGAGGTAAGATCTGATTGGCTGTGACCACATCAACAAAGATGTTGCTGCTGCCATTTTAAGACTTGGGGAATCAGTCTTCTTCCCTGTAAAAAATAAAATTAAGCTATAGGGTGCAGGCTTGGTTAAGCTAAAGGTCATATACCAATTGCAGACTCTTTTCTTCGTGACACCTGAGGAGGTCTTCCAATGGACCAATGAAAGAATTAATATGAAGCCGCACACTACCCCGCATATGGATTCAGACTCATCTAAAGGAGACAGATTAAATGGACCTTCCAAAACCCTGATGAAGAAGTGCAGCAGATCATGCTTCTTGTCGAGGAGGTCCGGTGGGATGGAGGGTCCTGGTGGGATGGTGGGGAGTGCCCTAGAGACTCAGAGGATAGCCTCATCATCTTCTTCATGATGTTAGTGTGAGATATCAATCCTTGTGGTGTCTGCCGAGATTCCCGATGTCGCTCTGATAATCAGCGACCACCAAACCGTGAGAGAAGTATATCAGTTTCCTCAGCTAGTTGACTTTGTTGGATCTGGGGATACATTGGGACGGGCCTGGCAGGATCTAGTTTGTTGGGGCCTGGTTGTGGTCAGCCCTGCGATAGATACTTCCTGTTTTTGAAGTGTAGGGGTGAGGGGTGCTTGGGCTAGTTTGTGTTATTATTAGAATTGCTATTCTTCTTATTGTTGTTATTCTTCTTATTGTTATGTTTGTACACCCCCCCTTTGTCAGTCCTTTCTGCACCTGATTACTAGGGTTTGGAGGGAATTTCCTGAGGGGCTCATGGTGATTGGGGACTACTAGAATGGTGTCATGGACCATTCAATGGATCACAGGCATCCCCACGGACCTTACCCTGGCTCTGGTGGAACTCATTTGCCTTCCTTTGTGTTTGTCTTATGTGTGGTTGATGTTTGGAGGGCACACCATCCATTTTGGGGGGGCTACACCTTTTTCTCCTCGATGCATGACTCCTTTTCCCACCTTGCTTATTTTCTCATTCCGTATTACTATTTACAAAGAGTTTCAGATGTCTTCGTACTGGCACAGAGGCTCGCTGGCCATTCCCCGGTGGCCATCTGACTCTGTGTAAATCATCTGCGCCCGGCATTCTGCTGGTGCCTTAGCACTTACAAAATTCAGATTATAGACTATGGCCCTCATTACAACCAGGTGTTAAAGCAGCGGTCAGACCGCCAACAGGCCGGCGGTAAAAAAAATGGAATTATGACCATGGCGGAAACCTCCAACATGGACAGCCACTTTAACACTCCGACCGCCACGGTGGTACAAACAAACAGCATGGCGGTCACCGCCAACAGACAGGCGGAAGACAATGTACCGCCCACACTATTATGAGAGGCCAATCTTTTCCGGGGCGGATTCAACGCAAACAAAAACACGGCGGAAACAGGACTTGGAAGGGGAAACTCTCACCTCTAAACAACCCACGAGGAACCAGGACGCCATGGAGCCAGAACTCCAAATCCTCTGTGTGATAGTGTTCCTGCTCCTCTACCAGGAGCACGAAAGATGGCGGCGACGACCACGATGAGTACTGCGCCTACAACACAGGGGAGGAGGGAGGGAAAAGAGAGCGACAAACATACGCAGCACGCAACACCCCCACCCCCACCCTCACCCACAACAACATACACACCAATACATGCTGCAACAATAGATTTACACCCCCCAAGGAAGACCGCAATGACAAGAGGGAATGATTGTAACGATTGTGATCAATAAAAATCCATTAGTCAAAACTTTAAATACAGGATAAACAATTATGTACACCAACTATTCAAGTCTGCATAGTGCACCATTCAGAATCCGTGGACCACTGGGCCCAAAATGCATGGGCAAGGCCCACACTCGATACCAGACTGCAAATGGAGAGAACACTGCTGGGGCATCAGATCGAAATGAAACAGGCACCTCAGGGGGAAGGGAAGGGGGGGCACCTCAGCCGGATGAGTGCACTACGCCAGCTTCATGAGGGGGCTCCATGCCCATTGATGTGTCCTGGGGAGTGCAAAGCCACAGTTCTGGAGGGGGCTTTGTGCACCGAGTGCTTCATCCTGCCAAGGACTGAGGTAGTGGATGTGACACTCCACTGACGGTGGTGCAACATGAAAGCTGGCCAGGCTCCTGGAACTGACCACCAGCCTCGTACGACTGACCACTGGGGATGGCAGCCATGTCTGCGGTGGTGCCACTGGCTCAGGATGTCGCAGAGCCGCTGGCGGTGCTGGCGGTGGTGTCAATAGCGGCGGTGCTGGCGACGGTGTCAGTAGCGGCGGTGCTTGTGGCGGACTCTGTGGCTTCGGTGCTGGCAGCAGGCTCTGTGGCATCGGTGCAGGCGGCGGGCTCTGTGGCATCGGTGCTGGCGGCGGGCTCTGTGGCATCGGTGCTGGCGGCGGGCTCTGTGGAAACGGTGATGGCAGCGGTCTTTGTGGCGGAGGTGCTGGTGGCGGGCTCACTGACTGCGGTGCTGGTGGCGGCTTCATGACTGCGGTGCTGGAGGCGGTGTCAGTAGCGGCGGTGCTGGTGGCGGGCTCACTGACTGAGGTGCTGGTGAAGGGCTCAGTGTCTGCGGTGCTGGTGAAGGGCTCAGTATCTGCGGTGCTGGCGGCGGTGTCTGTGGCGGCAGTGCAGGTGGGGGTGCCGGTCTTGTCCGCCGTGCTGGTTGGCGTCGACATGGACCTGCCTTTGATTTTTTGGCCCTTCCCCACCTTGGATGGTGGCGCAGCTGTCTTCCCACTTTCCACTTTTGTTTTGCCTGAGCCCTTGGTGGCAGGTGTTTTCGCCTTCTCCCTTTGGGATATGGGCAACTTTTTCTGTTTTGGAGGTGGGGGAATGTCCTTGCCCTGCTCCTTGAGACACTGGCAGCCCTGTTGCTTGGCGCACTCCAAAATCCCGCTATTGCTGGCACCACTGTGCCCAGTGATATGGTGGCTGAGGTGCTGGGTTGGGACCTGGAAAGGTGGGCCCTAGGGGTCGGACGGGGGGGGGGAGGTGTATGGAAGAGGTCAACATTTGATAGGAAAAGCTTTTTAGACACACTGGGACGGGTAGATGGAGGGGGTTTGGGAGTGGAGGAAGAGGTAGTGGATGTAGGAGGTGTACGTTTGCTGACTTTGGGTGAAGGTGCATGGGCTGGAGGCCTTTGTGAGGTGGATGGCTGTTGGGTGGGTGTGTGACTGTGTTTGTGTAGTTTGGGAGGAGGGCTCACAGACACACTGGTAGAGGACACAGGGGATGTGTTAATGGTAGTGGGGGTGGTGAGTGCACGTGAGCGGTGTGTGGTGATGGATGTGCTGGTGATGGAGATAGTGGCTGAAGATGTACTGCATGCAGGTGTGAGTGGAGACGAGACTGGGAGGGAGGAGGGAGACGTGGAAGAGGGGGACACAGTGGAGGCAGTGGATGTTGGTATGTCTGCATGGGTATGGTGCTTGTGTGAGTGCCTGTGGGATGTGTGGTGCTTATGTTTGCCTGAGCCACCCTTGTGTGTTGAGGTGTGTGCATGCTGGGCTAATGGTGTGCTTGGGATAGGCTGAGGTACAGGGGATTGGGTCTGGGTGGAGGAGGTTGGAGGGGGGAGGCTGGACACAGGGACAATGGCTGCCATCAGTGCTGAGGCCAGAGCCTGAAATGCTCTCTTTTGGGCTGCCTGGCCAGAATGAATGCTCTCCAGGTATGCATTTGTTTGTTGCAAATGCCTATCTACACCCTGGATGGCATTCAGAATGGTAGACTGCCCAACAGTGAGGGATCTCAGGAGGTCAATAGCCTCCTCACTGAGGGCAGAAGGGCTGACTGGGGCAGGGCCTGAGGTGCCTGGGGCGAAAGAGATGTCCACCCTTCTGGGGGAGCGGCCATGGGACACATGCTGAGGGGCTGCTGGGAGGGCAGTGCTGGTAGGGGGGGTGGCGGCTGTACCTGTAGATGTGGTGGTCACAGAGGGGACCGCCACCCCAAGGGAGCTCCCATCAGAGGAGGAGTCGGTGTCGCTGGTCTCTGCTCCTGTCCCCGCCGTGGAGCTCCCCTCGCCCTCCGTCCCACTGGTAACTTCAGACTCCATTGTCTCGCCCTCCAGGGCTTTGCGGGATGCAGCTCCCTCCTGCTCCAGTGGCACTGCTCCTCCGCCTGATGATGCTGATGCACACAAGAACAGGGAGACCACAAAAAGGGGGGGGGAGAAAGACATGTTCAGTGCATGCAATACCGCTACCGTTGGCGGACACTACAGACACAGCAGCCCTCTGCACTATGCCATGCACTTAGAGCTCCCTGATTAATCACAGGGACATGGGGTACAAGGCCTATGCCTGATTGCTGCACACATGGAGTCACAGGAGCCTGACTAGGTGTAGATGGCTCTTACCACTGGTGGGGTTGGGGTGCCACATAGCCTTCCTCACAAAGGGTCCTTGCCTATAAAGCTCGCCCTGGCCTAGGGTAACCCACTGCCCACCTCCCCCACCCAGACACCTCCTAATGCACGCAGAGTCAGATGGATGTGATGGTACTCACCCCCTTGTGGCTGCTGTGATGCCCTCAAGCGCCTATCCAACTCCGGATACGCCACCACCAGGATCCGGAACATCAGGGGGGTCATGGTGCGACAGGCACCTCTCCCACGTTGGGAGGCCATCCCCTGCTGGGCCTCCACCGTCTTCTTGCTCCAGCGGCGAATGTCCTCCCATCGTTTCCTGCAGTGGGTGCTCTGTCTGTGGTGGACCCCCAGGGTCTGGACGTCCTTGGCGATGGCACGCCAAATACCCTTCTTCTGGTGGGCGCTGACCTACAGGAATAGTACAGGGGAAAAGGATGACCTTTAACCGTCCGGACCGTCACAGTCATCGGCCCACGTTCCTACCCTTGCCCTGACGCACTCACCGTCCGCTCATGCAAGCCTCAGTCCCTCCCCGTATCTTCCATCCACCCCACTCCAAACAGGCATTGCCCATACAGCATGCTCACAGTGTACTCACCTGTTTGTCTGGAGGACCGTAGAGTAGCATGTACTGGGGGAGGACCCCATCCACTAACTTCCCCAACTCCTCCGAAGTGAAGGCAGGGGCCCTTTCCCCAGACACATGAGCCATCATCGCTTCCAGACACAGGTCACAGCAGCACTTGCAGTGTAGGTCCTCTCTTGTCGAAGGTCAGATATCAAGTGAGTGAACAGAGAGAAAATGGCGGTCACGTCCGCGGTGGTGCGTAACGTCACCGCCGGCGTACATCGTCATTGGCTCCTCGGACCCATAGGGCCCAATGTTAACCAATGCAGGATTGCGCCGCGGTCTTCGATCGCCTACCGCGAGGGTGTACAACGCCAGCGCACTTACCTCATATCCCCTTGTCCCACATTACAGGTCAGGCAGCCGCCATTTCAGGGGGCCACATGGCATTATTTTTAAATGCGTCACACCTATCTAGGCCTTGCATACACACAGTGACACGCACATAGCGGATTGACAAATGTGTGCAATAAATTCTTTTTTTACTACCTTAGTGTTGGCTGACTCTGTGCTTGCTGTTCTCGTCCATAGGGCACATCCGCCGGGGCAGGTGAGGAGATGGCGGCATCCTCCGGTGTACAGACTGCTGGTGGACCTGTCGACAATGGAAGAAAGACACATCATTATCACTTACAGACTTGATCCTGCCACAATCCAGGAACTGTCTGCCCAGTTGGAACCAGACCTGATGTCAGCTATCCGCCATCCCACAGGAATCCCCCCTCTAGTGCAGGTCCTGTCAGTACTCCATTTCCTGGCAAGTGGGTCTTTTCAAGCAACAGTGGCCATTGCATCAGGGATGTCCCAGCCTATGTTCTCAAACGTGTTGTCCAGAGTGTTGTCTGCCCTGCTGAAACACATGCGCAGCTACATCGTTTTCCCTCAGGTGGAGGATTTGCCCACAGTGAAAGGTGACTTCTATGCCCTGGGACATATCCCCAACATCATAGGTGCCATTGATGGGACACATGTGGCATTGGTACCCCCCGCAGGAGTGAACAAGTATACAGAAACAGGAAGAGCTATCATTCAATGAATGTGCAGATGGTGTGTTTGGCTGACCAGTACATCTCCCATGAGAACGCCAAGTTTCCAGGCTCAGTGCATGACGCTTACATTTTGAGGAATAGCAGCATCCTTTATGTGATGGGGGCAACTCCAGAGGCACCGTGTGTGGCTAATAGTTGAGGACAAGGACCCTATACCATGTGAATAGTTGTCTGGGTCTGGGGTTGTCCCTAAGGGTTAGTGTGTGTCTAACAGTTGTCCCTCGACATTTGCAGGTAACTCTGGGTACCCCAACATGTCATGGCTACTAACCCCAGTGAGAAATCCCAAGACAAGGGCAGAGGAACGCTACAATGAGGCACATGGGTGAAGTAGGAGAGTGATCGAACGGACCTTTGGCCTCCTGAAGGCCAGGTTCCGGTGCCTCCATATGACAGGTGGTACCCTCTACTACTCACCAAAGAAGGTGTGCCAGATCATCGTGGCCTGCTTTATGCTGCACAACCTGGCTTTGCGACGACAGGTGCCTTTTCTGCAGGAGGATGGTCCAGAAGGAGGTCTTGTGGCAGCTGTGGAGCCTATGGACAGTGAAGAAGAGGAGGCAGAAGAAGAGGATATCAACAACAGAAACAACATGATCCAGCAATACTTCCAGTGAGACACAGGTAAGAATACATCACTGCCTCCTACATCTCATACTATTGTTAGACCTATCACATGTCTGTCACTTTCACCCAGTGTATGGACCCTGACCTGTCACTTTGCTTTCACATTTCACAGATGTGGGTCCCACTGTGTGACCTCTGCTATGTTACCTCATGGACTAGAGCTGTGTGACATAGGTATGTTGACAATAAAATGGACATTGCTGTTTTCATTAGTTATAGCAAATACACATTTGTGAAAGCACAGACTGACTCCAGATTGTTTTGTGATTCAAGGGTGTTTATTTAAGTGCAAATTAGTGAAGGGTGTTGGAAAATGGTCAGGGGTGATGGTGGAGGAATGTCCATAGCAGAGTCCAGTTATTAGTCTCACAGATGCATTGTCCAAAGGGGCATAGGAAGTGGAGCTAGGGCAGTTGATGGATGGACAGGGTGACGAAGTGGGACAGAAGAATGACATTCAGGGTGGTCTCATTTCTTGGCGGGGGTCTTGGCATTATTCTCTCTCTTTGTCCTGGATCTCAGGGACCGTTTGCGGGGTGGTTCTCCATCTGCAGGGGGTGGGGTGCTGGTGTCGTGATCCTGTGGCGGTGCCTCCTGTTCACTAGCGCCGGCGGAGGTGGTGGTGGGCAGTTTATCATCGAGGCTAGTGTCAGGGGCCCCTTGTTGTGCCACAGTGTCCCTCCTGGTGTTCACAAGGTCCTTCAGCACCCCTACAATGGTGACCAGAGTGGTGATGATGGACTTCAAGACCTCCCTGATCCCCAAATACTGTTCCTCCTGCAGCCGCTGGGTCTCCTGAAACTTGGCCAGTACCGTTGCCATCGTGTCCTGGGAATTATGGTACGCTCCCGTGATGTTGGAGAGGGCCTCGTGGAGAGTGGGTTCCCTGGGCCTCTCCTTCCCCTGTCGCACAGCAGTCCTCCCAGTTCCCCGGTTTTCCTGTTCCTCTGTCCCCTGAACCGTGTGCCCACTGCCCCCAGGTCCCTGATGTTCTTGGGTTGGTGGGTTTTCCTGGGTTCCCTGTAGTGGTGGACACACTGCTGCTTGACAGGGACAGAGGTATGGGCAAGCTGGGTGGGTGCTGTGCTGATGTTTCCTGAGGGGGGAGGCTCTGTGGTGGCACGTGCCAGTGTGTGGGGAACCGACTGTCCCGAGGTCCCAGATGGGCCGGCTGGTCATCTAGGTCCAGTTGGACAGAGCTGCTGTCATCACTGTGGGCTTCTTCTGTGGGGGGGTGGACATGTCTGGAACCTCCTGTCCAGTGACGCTGGGTAGGGGTCCTGCAGGGGTGTAAAGGCATGAATATTGCATCTGTGTGTACCATTGTGTGCAATGGGTGGGTGACCCTGTACCCCAGTGCTTACATTCTTGTCTAGGACCTTGTGTGATATTTGGTTTGGGGATCTGTGTGGGTATCTGTAGTGGACATGCTTTGGTGTTGGGATGGGTGGTTTGTGATAGTGGTACATATGTGAGGTGTTGGAGTGATGGGGGTGAGGGTGAGGGTGGGGGTGTGTGATAGCATGCAGGTAGGCTGGGGGATGAAGTAGTTAAGATCTGACTTACAATAGTCCATTCCTCCTGCTACTCCTGCGAGGCCCTCAGGATGCAGTATAGCCAAGACCTGTCCTCCCATGTTGTTAGTTGTGTTGGAGGTGGGCTCCTCCGCCAGTCCTCTAAACTGCAATCTGGTGTCTTGAGACCACGGAACGCACCTTCCCCCGTAGGTCGTTCCACCTCTTCCTGATGTCATCCCGTGTTCTTGGATGCTGTCCCACTGCATTGACCCTGTCTACGATTCTGCACCATAGCTCCATCTTCCTAGCAATGAAGGTGTGCTGCACCTGTGATCTGAATAGATGTGGCTCTACCCGGACGATTTCCTCCACCTTGACCCTGAGCTCCTGCTCAGAGAACCTGGGGTGTCTTTGCGGTGCCATGGTGTGGTGTTGGTGATGTGTGAGGTGGTGTGTGTTGTGATGTGTGAGGGGATGTGTTTGTGTGTGTTGTGTGAGGTGCGTGGATGTTGAGTGAGTGATAGTGTTGTGTGCCTGTGGATGCTAGTTTGTTGATGGTGGTGTCTCTCTCTGTGCTTCTTTCTGAATTTTTGGTAGTAAGGGTTTGTGGGTGATGTGGGTGTGTGTTTTACATTGGATTGGGTATGTGGGTGTGGTGTGTGTATGTGTATCAGGTGTGTGTATTTCGAATTGTCCAATGTGGTTGTGTTTTGTAAATGTGTGTGTATTTTGAGCACGGCGGTGTGTACCGCCAATGGAATACCCGGTTGAAAGACCACCGCGTGGATTCGTGGTCATGATAGTGTGGGCGTATTCCTGTTGGCGTGAGGGGGGAGGTTTTGTTTTCGCCAGTTTATCGCTGACCTTTGGTGTGGCAGACTTGTGTGGGTGTCCGGATTTTGTCGGATTCCGGCCTGTGGGTCGTAATAGCTGGAGCGGATTTCAGCGGCCGAAGCGGTGTGTTGGCGGTCTTCTACACGGCGGTAAGCAACATTTACCACCAATGTTGTAATGAGGGCCTATGTATCTAGTACTCCATAGAAGAATATCGTACAATTAATATTGGGTCTATTATGTCCCTGGTGATGCTGTGAGAGGCTATGAAACCCACACTGTGGGGGGGCGAGTATTACCATCTCTAGGGGGAAGCGGTGATGTTGGGCACAGGACTTGGTAGACCTTAAGGCCCGGATGTCAGACTTAAAGGTACAGGGTCGTTGTGATGATGGCCATTTGGTGTGTAGACAGCTGGGTGTTTTGCAAAAGCAATACCACCAGACTCTCTTGGGGGTGGCCAAGCAGTCTTGGCAGGTGACCCAGAACCGCACATATTAACAGGGAGGCAAGCTGAGCAAAATGCTCCATAGATTGTGTCAGGAGCCTTATAACCCTCCCTCCATTCCTCTTGTACGAGATTAAACAGGCAGGGCAGTTTTGCTGCCCATTCCAAGATGTTTACACTCAGCGGGAGATTTTGTCTCGGAAACCGATGAGTGAAATTTGTGATGGCACTTCCCCTTAGAACCCTCTCATCTGCAGAATGAGATCTACCGCATGGTGCGCTCACTGGGGATCTCTCATCGGCCCTGTCTGGCTACACCCTGGGAAGACACTGGGGCCTGTTAGGTTCCTATGTGAGTTCTTCAAAGCCTTCATGCCTACACTCCAGCAATACATGCTGGTGGTGATTATGTCGGCTATCAATGGTGTCGCTCTTCCTCTCAATTGGTGATATGCTGAGATAGCTGTGTTCCCTAAGCCTGGCTGGCTGGTAAAAGCCCATTTATGCTATCACCCAATTTCCCTCTTGTATTCAGAAGTGAAGATCCTCTCAAAGGCACCAGTGAACAGGTAATACGCATCATTCCTAACTTGGCTCATCTCAGCCATGCGGCTTCATTCTGCACTATGCTACCCGACACAATAGTAGGCGCATATATAATGCCTAGGCATTAGCAGGCAGGTTGGAGGGGCCCACAGCAGTTCTTCTTGCTGATATTGACAAACCCTTCAACCCTGTGAATTGGGTATGTTCGCTCACACTTCTTTGCGACTGAAACGTTGGCTCTAGATTTCAATCTTATTTTCAAATTTTATACACTGATTTGACAGCGATGATGATGGTGGCCAGGGTTAGTTCGGATTCCTTCCCAATTCAGTGGGGGATGAGGCAAGGAAGCCCTCTATTTGCCCTACTGTTCACTTTCACCAGAGAGCCCTTGGAGGTGTGGGTGGGGATGGATGCTCAGGTTCATGGTTCCAAGTGGGGGGGCTGATCGAGCACTGCTATATGGAGATGATGTTCTCTTCGTTCTGGCTGCCCCTGCTACTTCAGGCCTCATATATTATAAATCCTGCATATTTTTGGTGAATCATCTGGCCTGTATCTCAATGTATCTAAATCTACTGTGTTCTCAGTTGGTGGTTGCAGGACCTTGGTTGGGCATCAGGATTTCTGATTGCCTCAGGTGGGTTTACATATCTGGGTGTTATCATGTCCCCTGATGCAGCATTGGTGTGAATGAGTAACTTAAAACCTGTTCTAGCTCATTTAAGAGAGAATATACATGTCTGGTTGGTTTTGCCCTTGTCCCTAACCGGACCGGAGGGAAAGCAGATTATGGGGGATTTAGGTGAACACAAAATTGCAAACATTTACCAGACGCTCATTTTCAACCATTCAGACACCTTTATTTCCCTCTGACACGCATGGGAGGCTGATCTAAGGGCTTTTGAGGACGAGAATCAGACTGAGGACTTAGGACTGCGGGCATCATGGCCGGACATCAGCTGATCCAGCTTAAATATTTCCCTGGGGGTACATTTCATCCATCACCGGCTATAGCAGATGAGGGTGATCGTCTCCCTGACCTGTCTTTGCTGCAACACGAAGGATGGCAAATTTTTGCACATGGTATGGGGCTGCCCTGCTCTGGACAGCTTCTAGTGTGAGGTGACATCTTGTTTGGGTGGGATATTGAAGTGTACAATCTTGGTGGACCAGAGACTCATTCTCCTTCACTTCATAGATACACTGTGAGGTAATCAATATGAGTTGTCCTTGTTGTTCCTGGGCCTAACTCTGGCAAAACAAGATATGGCAAGAGAGTGGAAGGCCACAGGCCCTTGATCCTTGGAAGTATGGAAAAGTGTCCTGGGCGAGAGTATGGGTTTGGAGGTGTCCACAAAAGCACCTAAATCTATGGCAGGCATGGGCTGATTACAGGGGCATCATGCTGGAACCTGTCTGCTCTACACAACGTTTGGTGAATGAAGAGATTTATATGTTTATGGGATCAAAGGGACTGGAATAGGTGATCCGGTTACTCGACATACTATGTAGCATATTGCAAGTTTGTTGGTGGTGGGTCTTACTGTGCAGGTTTTTGCTTTTGTTTTTGTTTATGCATTTCTTTCTTATATTTTTAGCTTCCTTATCTGTCAGTCTTAGGGCCGTGTAGGTCATGTAAAACCAATCAAATTTGTTTAAAAAAAATTAATTCCTTGCCTGCACTCTCCTGTGCAGAGAACACAACTTTGCTTCTGCCCGGCGGAGGCAGAGAAAAAACTGCTTCCACCCAGACTTGAGCAAAGCAATTGAGCATCCAGGACGGATGCTAGCCAGGGAGCTGGCAAGCTTGCAAGTGTTGAACGTAGGAATCCAGGAACTTTGACAGGATGTGGCTGAATATTGGCTGTCAGGCCCCTGCAGCCATGCCACTGTCACCTGAAATGAGCCCGTAGCCAACAAATGGAGCACAGATAGCACCTGCACAGTTGTAGGGATAGCATGCTGATTTAGATTTGCTGGTTTCAGAACAGGATCCATTAATGCACAGAGGTCATGGATTGTAGCTCTATTGAGTCTATAGGTAATAAGGATGTGACGTTCCTCCATAGTTTCGAGATCTACAAGGGGTCTGTATACAGATGGGGCCCTCCCTCGCCACATGGGTCTGTACCTATGGGGGAGAAAAGAACACATTCTGAGTGTCAACTTACACTTGCATCCCATGATGTCACTTTAAGAATGCGACACATAGGTAACACACAAACGGAAAGTATGAGGTACACTGTCAGGCAAATGTGTGCAGAGTTAACTCTGTCATAATGGCATCACAGTGTGGATACACTTCCAAAGATGGGTATATGTGAGGATTTTAGAATGATGTCAGCAAGCGACGAAGGGGAGAGAGATTGGGTCCCTGGAGGAGTACCCTGGCCAGGCTATGGAGATGTGGTGTTAGCAAAATGACAGCCTCCTGCCATCCATGTATGATAGAGTGTAAGTGACTTCATTCCACTGGCATTAGTCATCATGGCGGAAGGCGGTGCTCACCGCCGTGCACCTGATCATTGGATTACATGGTGGTGAATGGGGAAGCTGGGTCAATCATGATTGCCGCCGGCGTTGACGGAGCACACCGCCGCGGTACCTATGCCATTTTGTCAAACCCTTGACACTTGACTCCTGATTCCCATGAAGGGTAGTACTCCACTGTGTGTGCTGCTGTGTCCTGATTCTGGTCCCTGAGATGGTGCGTTACAGGGGAACGGGACCCGGCCTTCACCACGGAGGAGCTGGAGAAGCTGGTGGAGGGGGTCCTACCCCTGTTTGCGAAGTTGTAGGAGTGACCAGAGGAGCAGGTGAGTTGGCATCTTTCATCCTCAGATGTGTGTGATTGTGGCGAACGCCTGTATGCATGTGGGTTCGATGTGTGACTGCCCAGCTGTAGATTGTCTTCCACGTTCTGCCTGTGAGTTGAAAACATGCCTGTCAACAATGACCGTTCCATATAGAACGACATGCCATTTGTATTCGGTGCACACATACTGACACCTGTTTATTTGCTCTGCGTGTCCCATGCATGTCAGCGCCCATCAAAAGAAAGGCCTGTGAATAGCCATCGCCAAGGAAGTGCGGACTCTGGGGGTCTACAACCGGGGGAGCACCCACTGTAGGAAGCGATGGTAGGATCTGAGGCGCTGGGCCAGGAAGAACGGAGAGGCCCAGCTGGGGAAGGCCTCCCAACGAGGAAGGGGTGCCCGTCGGACCCTGACTCTGCTATTGACCCTGCATTCTGGCGGTGGTCTATCCAGTTCTGGATGGGCACTTGAAGGCAGCCTAGCAGCCACAAGGGGGTGAGTAGCAACACTGTTGTGATACCGCTTTGATGGATGTATTTGGGTACTGTGGTATATATGCATTGTAGTGCCAGACACTTGGATAGGTGTGTTCCTGCAGTCCTGCTCCCTCCAAGTCCTTAGGATGGAGTGAGGGCTAGTTTTGGCAGTCTCTATAGGCCTATGAGGGTTCCCCTTTCTGTCATCTGGTATTCATTGAGTCTTATGGACTTGTAAGTGCATTGGCTGGGCATGGTCTCTCTTGGATGTACTCCACACAGTGTATCAGGTTTGTGTTTCATGAGGGTTATGTTTTGTATTCTGGGGTCATACCCACTAGTCAGGGGCACATTCATTATGTATGTTGTCTGTGCTGAGGGTACATGTGTGACCTAGATGGGAGTGTGTGTGAGAGAAAATGTACATACTTCTCCCTTGTTTTGTTTCCCCACCCATGTGCTCTTGTGTCCTTTGTGTACTGGTGAGGGAGCTGAGGCACCGGCGAGCGGGGGTGCAGCAGCCCACGGTTCCAAGGAGGCAGAGTTGGGCGACGCCAAGGGGCCCAGTGGGTTGGAGGGTGAGGGGAGTACCACGGGGGAGGCAACTACCACTGGAGGTAGTGACTCTGATACCTCCTCTGATTGCAACCCCCATACCATCACCGCCCTCCCAGTAGCTCCCCACCAAGTTGCCCATGCCCGCTTACCCAGGAGGGCGGGTATCTCCTTCGCCCCAGGCATCTCATCCCCTGCCCCAGTCAGCCCTGCTGCCCTCATGGAGGAGGCTATTGACCTCCTGAGAACCATCTCTGTAGGGCAGACAATCATTGTGAATTTCATCCAGGGGTTAGCATCCCAGATGCAGCAATGCAATGCATACCTGGAAGGCATTCAGAGTGCCATGTCTGGCCTACAGAGATCTTTTCAGGCTCTGGCCTCCTCTTTGATGGCAGCCAGTGTCCCTGGTTTTTCCGTACCCCCTCCCACCACCTCTACCCCTTCCAGAACCCCACTCCCTTCACCCATCCGAAGCACACATACAAACAACCATGCACACAGATCAACACACAAGAAGCACACTGAAAAACACAAGCACCACACTTCTCACCACAGGCATGCACACACCCAACATACAAAAGCATGCACAACAACATCCACTTCCCCCAGTGTCTCGACCTCCCCGCCACCCTGTCTGTCACCTCACCATGCACTCCCACACGCACTGCACACTCAGACACTGCTGCTGGCCCCATTCATGCAGTCACCACAACATCTGACATCCAGACATGCATCCCAGACACCACACCTGCACTCACCACAACTACACTGACAGACACTTGCAGCACACTCACCAGAACTGCAGACACACAGACAACATCCATGTACACTGGCAGCCTGTCTTGTCCGACTGTGTCCACCCCCCTCCTCCCAAAACACTCAAACATTGGCACACATCCACACCACACACATCCACCACACATAAGCTTACCTTACAGGCACCTGCATCCATGTCTGGCACACCTACACCTTATACGAGCACTCCCTCAACCTCCACTCCCAGACCTGCCTCCAAATCCACTCGAACTGCACCTAAGAAGTTTTTCCTATCCCATGTTGACCTGTTTGAACCCACTGGCCCACCCTGTCTTGTCCCTAAATGTGCCCATGTCCTTACCTAGTCCACTCCTTACTCGTCCAAGTCCGCCCCAGACTGCACTTCCCATTCCCAAGCCCCTTCCTCAGGGAGGAAGAGGCCTCATGTTGCCCCAGGTCCCTCTGCCACCCCCAGTCCAAGCCCACTCCTCTTCCTTCCAAGGGCAAGCCAAAACCCCCTCCACCTCCCAAACCTAAGCCCAAGCCCCCCCCCCCCTTCCAGACGTAAGTCCCCACACCTACCACACCCTGCCCCTGTTCCTTGAGGGGTCTGGCTGCCTCATTGATGCCCCTTTTGAGTGGAGTACCCTGTGCACATGTGGGAGTCAAGTTTGGCCTATATTGGCCCTTCTGGGATTTTCAAATGGACTGGCCAATGGCCCTAATTGGACATTATGGGCCTGATTACAACTTTGGAGGAGGGTGTTAATCCGTCCCATTAGTGACGGATATCCTGCCCACCGTATTGCGAGTTCCATGGATATAATGGACTGGTAATACGGCGGGTGGTAGATCCGTCACCTTTGGGACGGATTAACACCCTCCTCCAAAGTTGTAATCAGGCCCTATGTTTCTTCCATGTAAATAAATTTCAGTGCCCAGTAGTGCTGTTGGCACAATATAGTGACGTTGTTCAGCGTTTCTCTGTGGGAGTGTGGTGTGCACATGTGTGTACTTTGGTGCAGGTCTTTGTTGGCTTGTGTCTGGTAAGTACATTTTGTTACGGTATGTTTGGCTTGGGATGTGGGACAGGTTGGGAGTGCGTTGCAGGGTGGGTGTGTAAATGCCCTTTCTTCCCATATGTACTAGGCTGCGGTACTTACCGTTGTCGTCTTCGGTAATGGTCCTGGTGGAATATGGCAAGGAGCAGCACTGAGATTATTTCCAACTCTCGCTCCATGTCTGCGTTGGCGTTTTCAGTGTGCCTCCGGTGAGTGTTTCCTTTTATATTGTTCTTTTCCACCACACTTTGCCTGTCAGTGGTTCCCGCCCCGGAACTGATGGCAGTCTGGTGTTTCATTATTTGGTGGGCGGGTAAGACCTTTCCACCGGCCTGTGGGTGGCCTCCTCCATCTTCATCGGGACTACAAAGATGGCGGTGTGTGGGTGGACCACTACTTGTTTTTCACATGCTTCATTATTTGTCGGTCCGGACCGCCAACCTGTTGGTTGTAGTTACAGCCACTGCCGGCGTGCAGTGTTTACTGTCATGTTCATAATGACCACCTAAGTCTCTGGTGTGTGCTTTTTGGCTCCCCACGCCCTGAGGCATCAGAGTTTGCCCAGGGTTGTATACATCTTGCATAGGCTCTGCCTAGAGTGCTTTGCAGGCACCTCCTTTCACTCTTTAACAGACTGTTTGCACCTGCTGGGGTCGCACACCCCTTCTGTACAGTTGCCTGACTGTTTATCATTGTGAGTGTGTGCCCACACTCTCTAGTGTCATTATAGATCAGTACGACCCCTATGAAGAGGACGCTGGTGAATTCCAGAAGCTATCCCCATCCTTTGAGGAGAAACTTGTGGAGGCGTTAGATAATAACATTCAGCTGTCAGTTAATAAGGCTTTCGTCAAAGCCCTTGGCCCCCTGACTTCCCATCTTAAAGGTTTTGTGCACCAGCAAGGTTGACTCCTTCCTATCGCTCCCTCCGCAGGCCCTTCGTCTCAGCCACCTAAACCTTTCAAAGGAAAAGCAAAGGCAAACAAATGGGCACATTCTGAGGCTTTTGAGCAGTTATCAGAGGCAGTCCTGGAGGAGCACGGGTACAGCAATCCCCACTCTCAAGCACTCTCCTCGGACAATTCTCTCCATTATTCCGAACTTGCAAGTTCTGATTCCTCTCAGGATCCCTCAAAGAGTGTCCCTGACCAGATCTGGAGGGCAAGGTATCTGATACACCTGAGGTGGATCCCACCACTGTGAACTTTATGAAGAAGTGTGCCAAAGTCCCTAAAAAGGGCTGGACAGGGCCTGGTGCTCCGCTCAGGGCAGATTGCTGGACCTTTCTGGCCCCATTACAAAGATACTAGAGCTGGGGTTCCAGTCTATGGAATCCAGAGTGGCAGTAGATCCAGACATACTGATTGGATGAGTGCAACGCACCATCTGCCAGTTGGTTAACACCAACGTGGTCATTTCAACTGAACAGTGGCACTCTATTCTCATGCTCCGGATCATGTGATATGCGAACTTGGGTTGATTGGGGTTGTAGCTTTTTCGCTCATGTTAATCTGATTGGTTGCTGTAAAAACTATAGTAAAAAAAGAGAAGCATAATCCTTGCCTCCGTGTCTTTAATAGAAATGAAAATTCTTATTGCGACAGCTAGAAATCTTTTTATTGTGTTGCATACAGTTCAAGTGCTTACCAATAACCAATTCCAGAGAACAGTATCAAACAGCGATGTTGAACACGAAGACAGGTTAAGTACCTGTGCAAAGGAAACAACTAGACTGTGAACCACCGGAAATATGGTGCTGTAGTTGGCAGCCAGATTGAAATATTTGGCGTGTGTGGGTGACCATTTCCTTCTAAAGAGAGCAATACAAAACATGGCACACCAGTACAAACAACCTGTAACAAGGGGGGTATTTAGACTTGTGCTGAGACAGATGAAAACGTATTAAAGAATTGAAGAAATAAGAAAGTTAAGAAAAGGCTAAACCACAAAGAGGCAGGCAGGAGAGAGTATAAGGGGTAGGAGAAAGAAAAGAAAAAGAATATAGGAAATGAGAAGAAAGGGAGAGGTAGTAAAAAGAATAGGAAAGGAGTGAACATTAAAATTAAAACCAATTAAGAGTAAAAGAAAACTTCCTTGGATATGATAACCATATGACATATTAAACTATCGAAAATGTTCACACTGCACAGACTGAAGGAAATTATGCAAGTAGTGAATTCACAGTGAAGCTGTCCAGTCCTCCATGCAGTTGAGGCCAATGCAAAATCACAGTAAAGATGCCCATTTCTCCATGCAGTTGAGGCACATATGGAGGCTTTTAGAACACAAAATCCATTTGAGTTCATCCTTATTTAGTAATAATGTAGCTATGAGTGCACCTCTCGGGGATGGCTTGACCACTGTAATCACGTGCCACCGTACAAGCACCTGGCGATTTTGCTGCACAGTCAACTCCTGTGTTGAAAAATCTGCACCTGGATCTTCTGTTGTCTGTCCAATGTATACCTTGCTACAAGGTCATATAATGGTATAAATAACATTTTGTGAGTTACAATTAAAAAAACTATTTCAAAGTGAATCTAACATTTTTACACACAAATTGTTTTGTTTCCACCATTAAGTAACACACACTGCAATTATCACATTTAAAATGACACAGTACAGGGGTTAGGCCCCTCATGTCAGTGACTCTATGTTATGATCTAGTTGTTATGTTAGTTTTGACTAATTGATTTTAATACTTTTAATCTTGCGGAATGCAATAATGGGCTGCTCTACAGTAATGTCTCCTGCATTTAATACTCCCCAATGCTTAAGGATACATTTCTTGAGTTGGTTGGAGATCGGTGAAAAGGTAACCTGTTATTATTTTTCTTTTCTTCTTTGGGACAGTACCGTGCTCTTTTGATGGACCTCCTAACTAATATGCGGAGGTATTCTTTCACAATCAGTTTGGCGGATTAGACACTGACTTCCCGAAAAAAACCTTGTTTAAAAAGCAGTTATCAAAAACAAACAGGAGAGGGCTGATACATCGGGAGTGTTTAGAAGATAGTTGGTCCTGTGGACGGTACTCCCATCAAACTTCAAAAAGCCAAAAGTACACAGTTCCAGACAGTGAATTCTATACAGGTTCGGTGGGTAAAAAATGGATCCTGTGAATCTGTTTTCTTTAGAACAAAAGAAGTTATGCCTGATCTGTAAATCCTTCAGTGCCCTGGATTAAGAGAATAAGGTGTTTCTCAAAGGGGTATACAGCTCCCCATCAGATGTCCTAATCATGAGGTCCAAAAAGGAGATTTCTGTTTTGCTGTGCTGTAATGTGAATTTAAGACCTTTGCAATCTGCATTCAGCCAATTGAGAAATGCTAGTTAGGTGTTAGATAAACCCTTACAAATCATAAAAATATCATCTATGTAGCGTTTCCAAATAATAATGTTACTAAGGGGAGGGTTTGTGTCTGAAAGAATAATCCCATTCTCCAAATCATCTGTGAATAGAATGCAAGGTTGGGTTTTGACAACGCCCCCATAGAAGTCCCCTACACCTTTTGGTAGAAATGACGGTCAAGCTAAAGGAAATTAAGTCCAAGAAAAAGAAAGTGGGTAGAGTGAGGGTGTGTCTTTTTTTCCAAGATCTTAGGAATTACAATTATACCTTCCAACTGTATGATATTTGTGGAAAGTGATTCTATAGTTAGTGTATACAAAATACAACTGTCACAATCAAAGTGGAAATGTTTGATCTGGTTAATCCTATCTCTGCTATCACATACACAGCATAGTGCATTTGGCACAGGGTCTTTGATGAAAAAATCAATGTTTCTGCCAACAGCTTCAAAAACCGAACTGCACCCAGAAATAGTGGGATGCCCAGGTGGAGTTTCCTGATTTTTATGAACAGAGAGTAAATCACTGGCGTTCTCGGCAATTTGATGTTGAGAAATCGAAGCTCATTCTGAATAAGTAAGCATTTATCTTTCCCTTTTTGTGTTATCTTTAGGATAAGGTCTTGTATTTCCTTCGTATGGTCTGCATTTAGTCTTAAATTGTATTCATTATTGGCCAACTATCTTACAGTCTCCGATTTGTAAATGTCTATATTTTGGACAGCGATCCCACCTCATTTATTGGCGGGTTTGATTAGCAATGATTGGTTCAGTTTGAGGTCTGAAAAGACCTGGTTTTCTTGAAGAGGGATATTATATGGAATGAATTTACACTGCCGCTCTGAGTTTGTGATGTCTTTGAGAACCAGCTTTTCAAAGGTATGTATCTCAATGGGACGAGCACTGTGTGGGGGTAAGAAGTTAGAAGATGGGCCAAACCCTGTGTTTGTCATAGGTTGTGTATAGGGATTGTTACTGAAGAATATATAGAAAAAAGTTTTCTAAGGAACACAGGACAATTGATGAGTGGATAAATGAGTGGATACATTGAAAATAGGAATCGTTTGTAGATTATCCATTGTGTTGGCCCTGTCTAATAGATTTGAAGATATGATCCCCGAGTTTCTTGGTGACACCACTGATAATATTTTTGACATGTCTGCCGCCCCCCTGGGGTACTGGACCAACATTAGCCTCTCTTTCTGCCCCGTCTGGGGGTTCTCACCTGACTCCTTCCTAAAAAAAGTAGGGTTTGATGTGTTCATGGAAGTGTTAGTACTGGGACCCTCGTCTGCATCTGAATTTTCAGACAATTCACTAGATGTATCCATAAAAGTAACAATGGTATTTTTTTTTTATTAAGCCTGCCAAAGGGTGTCCAAAATGTGGGTTTGTGTAAGATTCTTCTGCTAGGTATGGGTATGTTTTTCAATTTTATAACTATGAATATCTTTCTTTATTTTGTTGGGTTACTTTTCTTGTTCTATTCTGTTTAATTCTGAGATGCAATCTTGCATCTTGCAATCTTGTCAAGAAGGGTTTTCGTTTCTGTTATCTCACTAGATTCCTTAATTTGCTTTTCAAGGTCTAAGATCTCTTCTGTAAGGTTTTTGCAGTGCTCTATGGCAACATTGAGCATGTTGTCCCAATATGGTCCTGGCACGTTCATATATCCATTCAGACACTGGTAGATGATATTGCTTGGAACGTATTGCTAGCTAAGCAGTAAGCTATAAGTTACAGTAACTGCAGCCAATAATGCAGTCTTAGCCTACCTTTTTTCAGGAATGCTTGGCTTTTTCAACATTTATGCCCTCATTACAACCCTGGCGGTCGGTGTTAAAGGGGCGGCAATACCGCCAACAGGCCGGCTGTAAAGAAAATGGGATCGTGACCACGGCGGAAACCGCCATCATAGACAGCCACTTTAACACTCCGACCGCCACGGCAGTAGCAACAAACACTGCGGCAGTCACCGCCAACAGACAGGCGGAAGACAATGTACTACCCACCCTATCACAACCCGTCAATCTGCCAGCTTTTCCGGGTGGTACCAACACCATCAAAAGCACAGCGGAAACAGTGTTCTGAAGGGAAACCACTCACCTTTTAACACTCAATGAAGAACCAGGGCGCCATGGAGCCCGAGCTGCAGGTCCTGCCGATGCTGGTGTATCTGCTAATACACCAGGAACACCAAAGACGGCGGTGGCGATGACCACAGTGAGTACTGCACATAGCACACAGGGGAGGGGGGAGGAAAACGAGAGTGACACACACAGGCAACACCCCCACCCCCACCCTCACCCACAACACCACACACACAAACACATGCAGCAACAGTAGATTTACAACCCGTAACCACCTGGAAGAACGCAAGGACAAAATGAAGTGAGTTCAAATAGTGATATTTAGAAATATGCAGATAAAGTTAACGATTGGACAAAACAGTATATACAAATAATTACAATATGTACAGAAGGCCGTACACTGTCCTTTGCAAATGTTCATGGCCCAGTGGGCAAAAAAATCATGGGCGAATCCCACACTTGACTCCTGCGTCAAAACGGAGAGAACACTGCAGGGGCATCAGGTCGAAAACACACAGGCACCTCAGGGGGAAGGGGAGGGGGGCACCTCAGCTGGAAGATGGTACTACGCCACTGCTCCTAGAGGGGGCAACATGCCCACAGCGATGTCCTGGGGAGTGCAAAGCAACAGTTTCTCAAGTAGGTGGTTTTTCCACTGCTTGGCCCTGGGGAGTGCAAAGCCACAGTCTCTCTAGTGGGTGGTTTGCCCACTGCTTGGTCCTGGGGAGTGCAAAGCCACAGTCTCTCTAGTGGGTGGTTTGCCCACTGCTTGGTCCTGTGGAGTGTAAAGCCGCAGTCTCTCTAGTGGGGAGTTTGCCCACTGCTTGGTCCTGGGGAGTGCAAAGCCACAGTCTCTCAAGTGGGTGGTTTGCCCACTGCTTGGTCCTGGGGAGTGCAAAGCCACAGTCTCTCTAGTGGGTGGTTTGTGCACTGCTTGGTCCTGGGAAGTGCAAAGCCACAGTCTCTCAAGTTCTCAAGTGGGTGGGTTGCCCATTGCTTGGTCCTGGGGAGTGCAAAGCCACAGTCTCTCTAGTGGGGGGGTTTGCCCACCAGTTCTGGAGGGGGCCTTGTGCCAAGTCTGCTTCACCCTGCCAAGGAAAGTGATAGTGGATGCATATCTCCACTGGTTCTAGAGGGGGCCTTGTGCCCAGTGATGCTGCACCAGGGGTGTGGCAGTTCCCATTCCCTCACCTGGGTGTCTGAGGCACAAGATGTGCAGGGAACAGATAGCATGATACCCCATGGAGGCAGAGCTAGACTCCATCCTGCAGCGACTAAGGCTGCAGACTGCTGGTACTGCCGGTGCTGGTGGTGGTGCTTCAAGTGGTGGGGGGAGGGTCCAGGCTGCCTCCTAAATCCCCGGACAGCTGCCCACTGGGGATGCTGCTGCTGACAGATGTGGTGGCACCGGCTGGGCATGTGGCAGTGCAGATGGCAGTGCCTGCGGTGGTGTCTGCGGCGGAGATGCTGCCGGTGCTGGCTGTGGTGCAGGTGCTGGTAGTGGTGGAGGGAGACACCAGGCCGTCTCCTGCAGCCTCGGACGGCTGCCCACTGGGGATGATGCTGCCGACTTGGTGTGGCAGCAGCGGTGCAGGTGGCGGTTCAGGTGGCAGTGCAGGTGGCGGTGCAGATGACGGTGCAGATGACGGTGCAGGTGGCGGTGCCTGTGCTGGTGCTTTCTGCGGTACAGGTTTCAGGGCTATCCGTACTGATGGTGGGCACCAGTCCCTCACCTGGAGGCTCCGAGGCCTGAAGTGCCTTGCCTTGGGTTTTCTTCCCCTTCCCCACCTTGGCAGATGTTGTTGAGATCTTGGCACTGGCAGATGCAGTTTTGGAGGAGGCCTTGCTGGGTGGGTCGTACTTCTTGGCCGTGCAGCACGCTGGCCCCTTTTTCACCTTGGCAGGTGGCGGAATGGGTTGGTCCTTTGTAGGGATTGGTGGCACACTGGCAGCCCTGACGGGTGCCCCCTTTGATCCCCTGGGACTTGCAGGTACCACAGCGGACGCTGACTTGGTGGCTGAGGTGCTGGCCTGGGATCTTGACACCCTGGCCAGAGGGGAAGGACGGGGGGGAGGCGTAGGGAGGAGGTCAAAGCTTGCCAGGAAAAGTTTTCTAGACACACTCGGACGGGAAGATGGAGATGGTTTGGGAGTGGAGGAAGAGGGAGTGTTTGTAGGAGGTGTATGTCTGCTGAGTTTGGGTGAAGGTGCATGGGCTGGATGCTGTTGTGAGGTGGATGGCTGTTGGGTGGGTGGGTGCTTGCATTTGTGTACTTTGGGAGGAGGGGTCACAGATACACTGGGAGAGGACACAGGGGACGTGTGCATGGTTGTGGGGGTGGTGACTGCTCGTGAGGGGTGTGTTGTGATGGGCGTGCTGGTGATGGATGTAGTGGATGAAGCTGTAGCGCATGCAGGTGTGAGTGGAGACGCTACTGGGAGGGAGGTGGACGAGGAGGAGGAGGTGACACAGTGGTAGTAGTGGATATTGGTGTGTTTGCATGGGTATGGTGCTTGTGTGAGTGCCTGCGAGATGAAGTGTGGTGCTTATGTTTGCCTGAGCCACTTTTGTGTGTTGATTTGGGTGCGTGCTGGTCTGAAGGTGTGCTTGGGATAGGCTGAGGTAGAGGGGATTGGGTCTGGGTAGTGGAAGTTGGAGGGGGAGACTGGACACAGGAACAATGGCTGACATCAGTGCTGAGGCCAGAGCCTGAAATGCTCTCTGTTGGGCCGCCACACCAGAATGAATGCTTTCCAGGTATGCATTTGTTTGTTGCAAATGCCTCTCAACACCCTGGATGGCATTCAGAATGGTTGACTGCCCAACAGTGAGGGATCTCAGGAGGTCAATAGCCTCCTCACTGAGGGCAGCAGGGCTGACTGGGACAGGGCCTGAGGTGCCTGGGGCGAAGGAGATCCACACCCTCCTGGGTGAGTGGGCACGGGAAACACACTGAGGGGCTGCTGGGAGGGTGGTGCTGGTAGGGGGTGTGGCAGCTGTACCTGTTGTTGGGGTGGGCACAGAGGTGTCCGCCACCGACAGGGAGCTTCCATGGGAGGAGGAGTCGCTGTTACTGGTCTCACCTCTTGTCCCTGTCGTGGAGCTCCCCTCGCCCTCCGTCCCACTGTTGCCTTTACCCTCAGTGGATTTGGCCTCCAGGCCCATGTGGGATGCAGCTCCCTCCATCGCCGGTGCCTCTGCTCCTCCACCAGATGATGCTAATGCACACAAGGGCAGGGTGACAAAACAAAAAGGGGGAGAGAGACAGAGGATACACTTGGTTAATGCCAGCAACAACACTACCGTTGGTATACACAATACACAGGGAGTTCCCCTATGCACTAGGCCATGCCCAACCAGTCACTAAGGTAGTCACAAGCCCATGGGGTACAATGCCTAAAGCCAGCATCTGCAACCTGACACCCACTGGACCCTGCCCAGTAGGTGTTGCCCACTTGTACCATTGGGGTAGGAGTGCTTCAGAGCCTGCACACAAGGGACCTACCCTGCCATGATCGCCCTGGCCTAGAGGCACCCACAGCCTACATCCCCCACCCAGCTAGCTCCTAAAGTCAGGATTCAGAATCTGTACTCACCCCCTTGTGGCTGCTGTGATGCCCTCAAGCGCCCATCCAGCTCTGGATAGGCCACTGCCAGGATGCAGAACATCAGGGGGGTCATGGTGTGATGGGCACCCCTTCCACATTGGGAGGCCAGCCCCAGCTGGGCCTCCGCCGTTTTCTTGGTCCAGCGGCGCAGGCCCTCCCATCTCTTGTGGAAGTGAGCGCTCCATCTGTGATAACCCCCAGGGTCCACGCCTCCTTGGCGATGGCACGCTAAATACCCTTTTTCTGGTGGGCGCTGACCTAGAGGGAAAAGACAGCAGAAAAGGAAATTACTCACCCGTCCGGACTGGCATACTCATTGCCCACCAGTTCCACCCATGCCCTGACGTACATACACTGACCACCTCTCATGCAGCACTCAGGCCAGGACGCCTCGGCACCCCCAACATGTGGCTTACATCTACACCACTCCAAACATGCATTGCCCACACATCATGCTCACAGTGTACTCACCTGTTTGTCGGGAGGACCGTAGAGTAATGTGTACATCCACCAGTTTCTCCAACTCCTCCGCAGTGAAGGCAGGGGTCCTTTCCCCACACACTCTAGCCATTGTTGCTTCCAGACTCAGGTCACAGCAGCACTTGGAGTGTAGGTCCTCTCCTGTTGACGGTCAGGTAGCAAGTGAGTGACTAGTTAGAAAATGGCGGTGACGTCCGTGGCGGTGCGCCATTGCCATTGGCTCCTGGAACCCATAGGGCCCAATGATAACCAATACGAAGTTGCGCGGCGGTCATCGACTGCCTATCGCAACAGAGCACAACGCCAGCGCACTTACCTCATTTCCACTTGTCCCTCCTCACAGGTCAGGCAGCTGCCATTTCAGGGGGGCACATGGCATGGCACCTAACTGCGTCACAACAGACATTGGCATATCAACTGACTCTCAACTTCACATACTGCTTCTGTGACATAAATTCAGCAACAGTTGTGCATTCCATGTGGAAATATGACCTTCTGCTCACCCTTCTCCACCATAGGCTACAACCGCTGAGGCAGATGATGAGATGGTGGCATTCTTCTGTGTGCAGACCCCTGGTGGACTTGTTGACAATGGAGGAAAGACACATTATCATCACATACAGTCTTGATCGTGCCACAATCCAAAAACTGTGTGCTCAATTGGAGCCAGACCTGATGTCAGCTATTCACCAGCCCACGGAAATACCCTCTCTAGTGCAGGTTCTGTCAGTGCTGCATTTCCTGGCAAGTTGTTCCTTTCAAACTACAGTGGCCATAGCATCAGGAATGTCTTAGCCAATGTTCTTCAACATGTTGTCCAGAGTGTTGTCTGCCCTGCTCAAGCACATGCACAGCTACATCGTGTTCCCCCAGGTGGATGATTTGGCCACAGTGAAAGCTGACTTTTATGCCCTGGGACATGTCCGCAACATCATTGGTGCCACTGATGGTACACATGTGGCATTTGTCCCCCACCCGGAGAAGTGAACAGGTTTACAGGAATAGAAAAAGCTATCACCTTTTTGGCCACTGGATCACTCCCCACGCGTACAGCGACACCCAGCTGTCCCCGTGTCCTCCCCTCCCCGCCCTCGCTGCTCCCTGCTGGCCATACCTGGTGTCTAGTGGTAAGCGCCTTCTTTGTAATCGCTGTGTGTGTTTACCTTGTCCTGACTGTAATTGGCGTGTTTGCCTTGTCTTATCTGTAATAGCCGCATTTGCCTGGTCTTATCTGTAATTTCCGCGTTTGCCTTGTCTGATCTGTAATAGCCGCGTTTTGTCTGGTCTTGTCTGCATCTCCTCTGTTGCCTTGTTTTTACCTTGTTTACCGTTCCTGCTGTGCCTGTTCCTTCTCTTTTTCGCCGCCCTGTGTGACCCCCTGACCCCCCCCAGCGCCTCGGCTCCCCCGAACCGTCTCTTTTTCCCGCCGCTGCGTCCCTGCGGCCCCGCCCCACTCGAGCCCCCATTCGTTCTCGTCTGCCGCCTCCCAGCTGCTCCTCCCTCCCTCCTCCCCTTCTTAATGGCGGTCGCTGCGCACCACAGAGAGTGACCTTTTACCTTTTTGGCCACTGGATCACTCCCCACATGTACAGCGACACCCTGCTGTCCCCATGTCCTCCCCTCCCCGCCCTCGCTGCTCCCTGCTGGCCATCCCTGGTGTCTAGTGGTAAGCGCCTTCTTTGTAATCGCTGTGTGTGTTTACCTTGCCCTGACTGTAATTGCCGTGTTTGCCTTGTCTTATCTGTAATAGCCGCGTTTGCCTTGTCTTATCTGTAATTTCCACGTTTGCCTTGTCTTATCTGTAATAGCCACAAATTGCCGTGTTTGCCTTGTCTTATCTGTAATAGCCGCGTTTGCCTTGTCTTATCTGTAATGTCCGCGTTTGCCTTGTCTTTTCTGTAATAGCCGCGTTTTGCCTGGTCTTGTCTGCATCTGCTCTGTTCCCTTGTTTACCGTTCCTGCTGCGCCTGTTCCTTCTCTTTTTCACCGCCCTGTGTGACACCCTGCCGCCCCCTGCGCCTCGGCTCCCCCGAGCCGTCTCCTTTTCCCGCCACTGCGTCCCTGCTGCCCCACCCCCCTCGAGCCCCCATTCGTTCCCGCCTCCCAGCTGCTCCTCCCTCCCTCCTCCCCTTAATGGCGGTCACTGCGCGCCACGGAGAGTGACCTTTGACCTTTTTGGCCACTGGATCACTCCACACGCGTACAGCGACACCCAGCTGTTCCCGTGTCCTCCCCTCCCCGCCCTCGCTGCTCCCTGCTGGCCATCCCTGGTGTCTAGCGGTAAGGGCCTTCTTTGTAATCGCTGTGTGTGTTTACCTTGTCCTGACTGTAATTGCTGTGTTTGCCTTGTATTATCTGTAATAGCCGCGTTTGCCTTGTCTTATCTGTAATTTACGCGTTTGCCTTGTCTTATCTGTAATAGCCGCGTTTTGCCTGGTCTTGTCTGCATCTGCTCTGTTGCCTTGTTTTTACCTTGTTTACCGTTCCTGCTGCGCCTGTTCCTTCTCTTTTTCGTGGCCCTGTGTGACCCCCTGCCCCCCCCCAGCGCCTCGGCTCCCCCGAGCCGTCTCCTTTTCCCACCGCTGCATCCCTGCTGCCCCGCCCCCCTCGAGCCCCCATTCGTTCACGCCTCCCACCTCTCAGCTGCTCCTCCCTCCCTCCTCCCCTTCTTAATGGCGGTCGCAGCGCGCCACGGAGAGTGACCTTTGACCTTTTTGGCCACTGGATCACTCCCCACGCGTACAGCGACACCCAGCTGTCCCGTGTCCTCTCCTCCCCGCCCTCATTGCTCCCTGCTCCCTGCTGGCCATCCCTGGTGTCTAGTGGTAAGGGCCTTCTTTGTAATCGCTGTGTGTGTTTACCTTGTCTTATCTGTAATTTCCGTGTTTGCCTTGTCTTATCTGTAATAGCCGTGTTTGCCTTGTCTTATCTGTAATTTCCGCGTTCGCCTTGTCTTATCTGTAATAGCCGCGTTTTGCCTGGTCTTGTCTGCATCTGCTCTGTTGCCTTGTTTTTACCTTGTTTACCGTTCCTGCTGCGCCTGTTCCTTCTCTTTTTCGCCGCCCTGTTTGACCCCCTGGCCCCCCCAGCACCTCGGCTCCCCCGAGCTGTCTCCTTTTCCCGTCGCTGCGTCCCTGCGGCCCGCCCCCCTCAAGCCCCCATTCGTTCATGCCTCCTGCCTCCCAGCTGCTCCTCCCTCCCTCCTCCCCTTCTTAATGGCGGTCGAGTGCAGCGGGCGCGCCGCTGGCGCGCCAGAGGCTATCCCGTCTGCGCCCGTCTGTGCCTGGACCGCACCCAGCGCCACCCCCCTGGTCCACAAAACCCCTGCACCTCCAGACGCCACTACACTTCCAGCGACCTCAACGCCCTCAACCCTGGCCGCTCCACAGCATGCTTCCAGTCCTCACCAAGAAATACCCACGGACCCTTCTCCTGCCACAACTGCAGATTCACCTGCGACAGAAGCACCAAACCTCCAAAGACCAGAACCAACCACCTCCACTGTATACACCTTAACACCAGCTTCGCACGCAAGCACGCCATAGAGCTCTGGGACCTGCTCGACACCTCAGCCCCGGACGTGGCCTTCCTTACCGAAACCTGGTGGAACGACTCCTTGGCGCCCAACATCGCCATAGCCATCCCGGAGGGCTACAAGATCACCCGCAAGGATCGCACAAACGCAATCGGAGGAGGGATAGCCATCGCCCACAAGTCCACCCTCAAGGTCCACACCCACACGGACGACACCCTCAAGACCGCCGGACATCTGCACTTCCAAATACACACCGACCCCAAACCACCCTCAGAGGAACGCTCGTCTACAGAACTCCTGGACAGCGGGCACCTTTCAACGACTCCATCTCTGACCTCGCCAGCACCCACGCACTAACCTCTACAGACTACATTCTCCTCGGGGACCTTAACTTCCACCTCGAGAACAACAACAACGCCAACTCCACCACCCTGATCGCCAACCTCGCCAACCTCGCCAACCTCGGCCTCAGACAACTCGTCACCACACCAACCCACGCAGCCGGACACACGCTTGACCCCATGTTCTCCACAAGCACCCACGTCACCTTCAACCACACCACCGAACTCCACTGGACCGACCAATACTGCATCCACTTCACCTTCCAGAAACAGGTCAAGCACCACCGCACCCTACAGCCACCCCGCCGCCACTGGAGCAAAGTCCCCAAAGACCAGATGACCACCGCCCTTGCCCAGAACCTGCCTAACGACCCCTCCGACCCAGACACCACTGCCCACAACCTCAGACAGTGGATCAACGACTGCGCCAACTCCCTCGCACCACTCAAGAAGACCACCAACAACCAAGCCACCAAGAAAGCCACCTGGTTCAACGAAGAGCTCCAGACCTCCAAGCGCATCTGCCGGAAACTTAAGAATAAATGGCTCACCGAACACACTCCCGACAGGCCCACAAAGACGCCACCCGCAGACACCACCAACCAATCAGACTAGCTAAGAGATCCTCCCTCAAAGACTGCCTAGATAACAATGCACACAACAGCAAAGAGCTCTTCAGCATCGTGAAAGAACTCTCCAACCCCAACGCAAATGACATTCCACCCTCTCAAGAGCTCTGCGACTCTCTGGCCTCCTTCTTCCACCGAAAGATCACCGACATCCACAACAGCTTCAACACCACAGCCGCGCCCACCAAGCCAGACACCACCCCCGCTAAAACCACCAGCTCCAATCGCCTGACCTCCTGGACCAACGTCAGCGACACCGAGACACGCAAATTCATGAACTCCATCCACTCCGGATCACCATCAGAAAAAGCAGACACAGCCATCGCTCCCCAACTACGGAAGTTCATCAACATCTCCTTCGAAACAGCAACATTCCCGGAAAGCTGGAAACACGGCAAAATCAACGCCCTCCTTAAGAAGCCCAAAGCAGACCCCCAGGACCTCAAGAACTTCCGACCCATCTCCCTACTTCTGTTCCCTGCGAAGGTCATCGAGAAAATCGTCAACACAACTGACTCGCCACCTCGAAGACAACAACATCCTGGACCCCTCCCAGTCTGGCTTCAGACAAAACCACAGCACGGAGACCGCGCTCCTCGCCGCCACAGATGACATCAGACGCCAAATGGACTACGGCGAAACATCAGCCCTTATCCTCCTGGACCTATCAACCGCCTTCGACACGGTATGCCATCGCACTCCGAGAACACGCCTCTTCGAAGCCGGAATACATGAGAAAGCCCTCGAATGGACTACATCCTTCCTCTCCGCCAGAACCCAGCGAGTCCGCCTCACTCCCTTCCGCTCCAAAGCCACCAACATCATCTGCGGCGAACCCCAGGGCTCATCCCTCAGCCCAATATTATTCAACATCTACATGGCCTCCCTCGCACAAGTAGCCAGCCAAAACAACCTCAACATCATCTCCTACGCCGATGACACCCAGCTCATCCTCTCCCTCACCAAGGACCCGCACACCGCCAAGTCCAACCTCCACGAGGGAATGAAGGCCGTCGCTGAATGGATGAGAAACAGCCGCCTGAAACTGAACTCAGACAAAACGGAGGTCCTCATCCTCGGACCCAACCCCTCCGCCTGGGACGACTCCTGGTGGCCAACATCTCTAGGAGCCCCACCATCACAGACCGACCACGCATGCAATCTGGGCTTCATCCTCGACTCCTCCCTCTCCATGTCTAAACAGGTCAACGCAGTCTCCTCCTCCTGCTACAACACCCTCCGCATTCTCCGCAGGATCTACAAGTGGATCCCGACAGAAACAAGAAAAACAGTGACACAGACCCTCGTCAGCAGCAGGCTAGACTACGGCAACGCACTCTACACAGGCATCCCAACCAAACACCTGCGACGCCTCCAACGCATCCAAAACGCCTCCTCCCGACTGATCCTCAACGTACCCCGCCGCAGCCACATCACACCCCACTTGAGAGACCTCCACTGGCTCCCCGTTTACAAGAGGATCACATTCAAGCTCCTTACCCACGCACACAAAGCACTCCACAACACCAGACCTGCTTACCTCAACAACAGACTCAGCTTCTACACCCCCACCCGACAGCTCCGCTCCGCAGACCTCGCCCTCGCCACCGTCCCCCGCATCCATCGAAAGACATCAGGCGGCAGATCCTTCTCCTACCTCGTCGCCAAGACAGGGAACACTCTCCCAACCAACCTACGACAGACCCAGGACCTACTCACCTTCAGAAGACTCCTCAAGACCTGGCTCTTTGACCAGTAGCAGCTAACCCCCCCCCCCCAGCGCCTTGAAACCCTAACGGGTATGTAGTGCACTCTATAAATATGTTGATTGATTGATTGATTGATCACTCGATGAATGTGCAGTACATCTCCCATGTGAATGCCAAATATCCTGGCTTTGTGCATGACGCCTATATCTTGAGGAATAGCAGCATCCCTTATGTGATAGGCCAACTCCAAAGGCATCGGGTGTGGCTAATAAGTGAGCCCAAGATCCCCCCACAGTATAAGTAGGTGTCTGGGTATGGCAGTTGTCCCTCAATATTTACAGATGACTCTGGTTACCCCAACCTCTCTTGGCTACTGACCCCAGTGAGGAATCCCAGGACAAGGGCAGAGGAACGTTACAATAAGCCACATGGGCGTACAAGGAGGATTATTGAGAGAACTTTCGGCCTCCTGAAGGCCAGGTTCCGGTGCCTCTATCTGACTGGTGGATCCCTGTACTACTCACCCAAGAAGGTGTGCCAGATCATCGTGGCATGCTGTTTGTTGCACAACCTGGCCTTGAGACTTCAGGTGCCTTTTCTACAGGAGGATGAGCCTGGAGATGGTCTTGTGGCAGCGGTGGAGCTTGTGGACAGTGAGGAAGAGGAGGCAGATGAAGAAGATGTGGACAACAGAACAGATATTATACAGCAGTACTTCCAGTGACACACAGGTAAGAGACTATAACTCAACTTAACATTTCAGTAATCTTTTGGACATTGTACATGGCATCCTCTTACCCTCTGTCTATGGACGCTGACTGTACCCTTTGGATTCTCTATTTTCAGATCTGTGTGCCCAATTCTGGCTCCTGCTATATGTACTGCTGACCACCAAAGGTCACCCTGTAGTATATTTCACTGAACATATATGTTGCAATGCTTTGATAATGTTGTACTAATATATTTTCCAATTGAATACACTGACTCCAGTATGGTATTTGTTTCAAGGGTGTTTATTTTTGTGCCAATAAGTATGGGAGTATGTGCAAGGGGCTGGGGTGATGTTGGAGAAATGTCCAGTCAGAGTCCAGTCTATTGGTATCACAGGTGCATTGTCCAAGGGGGCATAGGAAGTGGAGCAATGGCAGTTCAAGGTGGACAGGGTGACATAGTGGGACAGAAGGGTGACAATCAGGAGAGTCTTATTTCCTGGCTGGGGTCTTGGCAATGTTCTCTGTTTTCTGCCTGGATCACAGGGACCGTTTGCGGGGTGGTTCTCCTTCTGCAGGGGGTGGGGTGCTGGTGGCCAGTTGGTCCTGTGGTGGGGCCTCCTGTCCACTAGCGCCGGTGGAGGTGGAAGGTTGTTCCTCGGTTTGGCTAGTGTCAGGCGCCCTTTGTTGTGCCACTGCCTCCCTCATGGTCTTGCCCATGTCAGCCAGCACCCCTGCAATGGTGACCAGGATGGCGTATATTTTTTGTTAGATCCTCCCCGATCCCCAGGTACTGTCCCTCCTGCAGCCGCTGGGTTTCCTGTAACTTGGCCAGTACCTAGCCCATAGTCTCCTGGGAATGGTAGTATGCTCCCATGATGTTTGAGAGTGCCTCGTGGAGGGTCGGTTCCCTTGGCCTGTCCTCCCCCTGTCGCACAGCAGCCCTCCCAGCTTCCCTGTTGTCCTGTGCCTCTGTCCCCTGAACCGTGTGCCCACTGCCACTGACCCCAGGTCCCTGATCGCCCTGTGTTTGTGGGGTTACCTGGGGTCCCTGTAGTGGTGGACACACTACTGATTGGCGTGTCCTGGGAACAGTGGCATGGACCCGATGGGTGGGTGCTGTGGTGGTGTTTCCTGAGGGGGGAGTCTCTGTGGTAGGTTGGGCCTGTGGCAGGGGAACCGACTGTCCAGAGGTCCCTGATGGGCCAGGTTGGTCATCGTGATCCAGGTGTGCAGAGCTGCTGTCATCACTGTGGGCCTCTTCGGGGGGGGGGCTGGATGTAGCTGGCACCTCCTCTCCAGTGACTTTGGGTAGGGGGCCTGTTGGGATGCAAATGCATTGTTAATGTATCTGCATGTGCCATCCTGTGCATGGCTGTGTTTCCCTCTATGATTGTGATTTCATTGCTTGGTCTTGTGTGAGTGGTGGTTTTGTGGGCTGGGTGGGTCTCTCTAATGTGCATTCTTTAGTGATGGGTGTCCATTCAGCCCTGTTATCGGTGTCCATGCATTGGGGGTGCATGCAGGGCTTGGTGTTGGGATGGGTGGGTTGTGCTAGTGGGGTATATTTGAGTTGGTGGAGTGATGGCGGCAGGGGTAGGAGTTTGTGATGGCATGCAGGTAGGGTGGGGGGCATGAAGTAGTAAAGATTTCCCTTATCAGAGTCCAGTCCTCCTGCTACTTCTGCGAGGCCATCAGGAAGCATGATCGCCAAGACTTGCTCCTCCCATGTTGTTAGTTGTGGGGGAGGAGGTGGGTGTCCACCACCAGTCCTCTGTACAGCAATCTGGTGTCTTGAAACCACGGAATGCACCTTCCCCCATAGGTCGTTCCACCTCTTCCTGATGTCACCCCTGGTTCTTGGGTGGTGTCCCACAGCGTTGACCCTGTCCACGATTCTCCGCCATAGCTCCATCTTCCTTGCAATTGATGTCTGCTGCACCTGTGATCCGAATAGCTGTGGCTCTACCCGTATGATTTCCTCCAACATGACCCTTAGTTCCTCCTCTGAAAACCAGGGGTGTCTTTGGGGTGCCATGCATATGGTGTTAGTGATATGTGTGAGCATGTGTGGGGTGATGTGTGGGGTGATGTGTTGGGGTGTATGCTGTGATGTGCGTGGATGGTGCATGGGTGATGGTGTTCTGTGGCTCAGATTGAGTGGGTGCTCCTGGCTTGTGTCTCTCTCTGTTGGCAATCTTTTTTTTCATTGGAAGGGTTTTGGGTAATGTGGGTGTGTGTTTTATAGTGGTGCGAGTGTGTGGGTGTGGTGTGTGTATGTGTGTCAGGTGTGTAGTTTGAATTGTCCAATGTGGTGTAGTTTTGTAAGTGTGTGTGTATTTTGAGTGCGGCGGTGTGTACCACCAATGGTTTACCTCGTTGAAAGACCGCTGCGTTGATTCGTGGGTCGTGATACTGTGGGCGTATTCCTGTTGGCGTAACGGTGTGGGTTTTGCTATCACCAGTTTATCACTGATCTTTGGTCTGGCGGACTTTTGTGGGTGTCTGAATTGTGGTGGTATTCTATGTGTGGGTTATAATACCCGTGGCGGATTACCTCCGCGGTAACGGTATGTTGGTAGCCGTCAGCACGGCGGTAGGCGGCGTTTACCGCCAGGGTTGTAATGAAAGCCTTAATGTGTTAAGTGTGTGACCATTGGTGGCAGGGCTCATCAGTCTCTAAGAATCTGTGTATGTGTGGTCACTGGTGAGGTTTTACTTGCTGCTTAATCAGTGCAGCTCCGCCTCTGTGTATATATTGTTGTGCACCACATCCCCATTGTTTCTGATAGCAAGTCCAAACCTCTGCCTGCTATAGGCATCTCTGGGCCATCAAGCTGCACATTTGCTGAGCGCCCTTAACAGTGCTGACGTACACTGGCTTTGCTTGGCCTGGTATCACTTCTCAGTTTCTCTCCCCCAAGCCGTTTTGCCATCATTACTGGGAGCATTGGCCTGGCCTCACTGGCCGACTGTGGAACATCATGTAAAGCAGTGGGCTGCATGGGACTGACTACATCTGAAACAGGCCAACGGTTGCCCCACAGGTTCATGTGCATTTTGAGACTCAACTGTGCTTTTTTTATGACCTGCTAACACTTGTGTTTAAATAAACATATTGAGGAAGTACTATTGAATAAACAAATCTTATAACTACTGTAATATTGGCACATTTTTCAAAGCAATATGATTTTGGCCAGACAACTATGTGTGATAATATCTTCTGGTGGGGCAGCAGGGGTACATTGAGCATTGGATTCAGACCTGACTGTGCCTTCATAAAGCAATGTTTGTGGGTAATTGGTTTATAATTGCACACATCCCTTTGAGCCCAGACACTGTGCTCATTGAATTCTAAAAAAAGGGACAGTGTAAGAGAGATTGTTTACAGCCCACCCACATGCGCCAGTTGCTTATCTCTATTTTTTCATTTTATCTTCTTTATTCTTGGGGTGGGCAGAACTCCACGGAATCTCGTGGAGTTTTTATGTAACTTTGCAGAATTCTGCAAAGTAAAACTCTGCAAGTTCCGCCCACCCATAAAAATAACAACGTAGGTCCCATAGCACTTTGATTGATTGATTGGTCTCCTGGGTCATTAAATCCATGACCCAAGGACAGCTAACCTTATTTTTTTCAAACACTCCGCAATTGAGCTGTTTGCTCTTAAGCTGGAGTGCATAGACTCCTTATGGATCGTTCTATAGTTGCACTCTAGAACTCAAAGATGTTGATTTTTTTATACTTGAAAATACTTCACAATCACTACTATTAAGTAATACAATGTCTGAATTTATAAAACATACAAAGGCAGTAAGTATGTGTTAGACATGCCACCCTTGGTGTGATCCTCCCCCAAACCTTTTGCCCTCACCTCTGTTGTTTTCTCAATTCCATGTTTGTTTTTGCTTGCATTAGGACTCTGTGCACTTTAGAACTGCTAACCAGTGCTAAAGTGATTGTGCTCTCTCCTTAAAACATGGTACAATTGGTTTACACCTAATTGGTATATTTCATGTATATATTTTACATAATTTACTTAGAAGTTAAAAATCACCACTCATCCAAAGTCTCCATATCACTGCTCCCTGTGTGCTGTTTCAATATTGGACACACTGGAAAACCTACCTTTGCTTCCATGGACTACAGATGTCAGAGTGCACTTGCAATTATTCACAAAAGCTCAGCACCAACGGTGCAATTCTTTCCACAGTTCCAGCTGTGCTAATCCTCATCAAGAGGTTTTGCTTCCAGGACTTGAGAGAATGGAATTAGACACACATGTGGCTAACCTTGTGCCATCTGGTCAAATAGCTCCACCCGGTGACTACTGCTGCTTAGAACTGCTTATGAGCTGTGATTGCTTAAAGCTTCTTGTTCATGAATTGATGTTTGAACCTCTCTCCACCATAACTTGCACGAATGCTGACCAATTACTTCTACCAGAAACTCTATTCTTATCTTCCCTAAACCCTCCTATGTATTTGGCTTTAGTCTCTTCTCTGATCAATCTCCAATCTCCAGTCAGGTGCATTCTCTGAGCTATCTCTAACTTGCTCATAGTTTGTTTCTTCATTTTCTGCTACCATTTTCCTTTGCTTCATGACTTGTATCCCTCTTTATACATATGTATCTATATATATGAATATATATACATATATATATACACATACATACATACGTACATACATACATACATACATATATATGTGGTATTTTAGAGTAAACCTAGCCAACAGGCAACAAGAACTGTACATGGGCAAAGTGCAGCATAAAGTCAATGAATGATAGGAGAGATAGCTCGTTTGTGGACTATCAGTGCTTTGTGATGCAGTTGTTACTTACCTTATTTTTTATCTTTGTCCTTTGCTCATGTATCTGCTTCCCAGTCTCCTTGTTTGTGCATATTTTTCATTTCCCCTTTGCTCATGTCTCCACTTTTGCAGTCAATTTTGTGCTTGTTATAGATTTGAGACCCCTTGTAGTAGTCCTGATGTATTGTCTCAAGAATTGTCATATCTAGCTTGTTACAGTTCCTTCTTACCTTGTTCAAGCACCATTTCTTTATTCATACCTTGCTCTTGTGTGTTTGCTACAGTTAAGTTCCTAGACCTTGCCCTGCTCCAGCCAACATCTAGTTATGCCATTTTGTATTACTAGTATCATTAATGCATTCCAGTTTCATCTGCTTTACCTGTGCATGTTTATTTAGAGCAGGTTTCACTCTGCTGCTTGCTTTGAACCACTCTTAGGGCCTGGTGTATCATACATTTTTCCGGTCGCACACAGCCCAATTTAGAGAATCAGACTGTTTGCAAACAGAAAATGCATTTTTGTATGTGTGAATTCCAAATTGCAATTTGGTAACATGTTAACGAAACGCAATTTGGAACTGCAAATACATATTGATTCAGTTTAGGAGGCAGCATGTTCAGGGGTAGGTTGATTTGCATCCCAGTTGGAATCACTAAATCAAACTATGAGTTTCATACATTAAGAATAGCAATTACCTAATTGTGATATGCAGAGAATTGCAATTAAGTAATTGCTATCTCTAATAATGATAAATGTGGCCCGAGTGTTTTTTAAGTGTACTATTTTGTCCTCACTTTTGTCTGTGTATTCCTTTTATAATGGGTTTGGCTCCTAAATTCCAAGAAGCAGTCACTGGATTATCCTTTGTCTTATGTGGAATATAGTTTTATGTGCCTTAATTGTGACAGTGTCATATTGATATTTTCTTAGGACTCTCCAGTGTGCCACCAGCTTGATCTTTAGGGACCCGTCTCGTGGAGCTAAGTACAATCCTCGTTTCTGCCTGTTAGCAATTAGGTTTCTGATTGGCAGAGGTATTCACCTTGTCCAAGAAGGAACAACAACTCTAGTCATAGTAAGTCAAAGACACACTAAAATTTGACCTGTGCTCACCCTCTGGTGTCTTGGCACTAGACAGTCAGGCTTAAACTAAGAGGCAATGTGTAAAGTATTACTGCCCTTCAAACAGTAACACAGTTTGAAAAAATACATTAGGGTTTTATGAACAAAATAAGACCAAAGCAACAAGAATCCAGTAAACAGATGTCTAGATACGAATACTGAAGGAATGAATGTGGAAGTAGCGCTTAGCAGCAATAAGCGCCTGTGGGATATCTGGTTGCACTGGACTGGTACAAAGTTAAGAGTCCAGGCCACCCATGCAGAAGGGCAGGCCAGCTACAGGACCCGCTAAGGAAGAGTAACTTAATCCTTGTCACAGCACAAGATCCATTGATGATCTCCAAGCTGTAGGGGTGTTGCGCTGGATTTCTCCATGCAACTGCAGCGATGCATCGGTTCCGAGTGCCATGCACTGGTTCTGAATGCAGAAGTCTAGAATGAGATGCACAGGGTTAATCCACACTAGAGGGGAGATGAAGAGACGCAAGTCCAGTCCTTCTCACTCCCAGGCAAGAAGGCTGAAGGTAGCAGGTCAGCTCAGGAAAGAAGGAAGGCAACAGAGTAGCATCTCAGCAGAGTGGCAGTCCTTGTATCGGCACACCAGTCCTTCTTCCTGACAGAGTATCCACAGATCCAGACGTGTACTGCGTTGTTGGTGTCAGAAGTCCAGTACTTACACCCAGTTGTGCCTTTGAAGTGGGGGAGACTTAAAAGAAGGGTCCTTGAAAAACACAGAGTCCCTGCCCTGGCTCCAGACTCAATGGGGCCGCGGTATGCAGTTCTTTGTGTGTGTGGCAGGACATTGCCCTCCCTTTGTGTGTGGCCTTATAGAGGGAATACACAAGCCCAGCTGTCACCCCTCCCAGAAGTGTATTTGAGACCAGCAGTAGGCACCAAGCGGCTAAAGTATGAAAATGCCAACTTCCTAAAGGTGCCATTTTCAGAACTGCAATTTAAATCCGTTTTCACCATTAATTGTGATTTAAAATCGTTAGCTTAGAGACACCAAACTTGACAAATGTATCTCTTCCAGATTGGGAATGACACTTATAAGATCTAATAAGGTATTCTAAATGTTATCCAATGGAAGAGATAGGCTTCACTGTAGTGAAAAACAAATTTTGGAGCTTTTCACTACCAGGGCATGTAAAGCTTAAAGGTGCATGTTTGCCTTTTTTATACATTGCACACTGCCCTGTGGGTCACATAAAGCCTACCTTAGGGGATTGCCTATCTATAAAAAAGGAAAGTTTAGGCCTGGCAAGAGGTTTATCCTGCCAGGCCGAAATGGCAGTGTAAAACTGCACAGACAGGCTCGGCAGTGGCAGGCCTGAGACATGGTGAAGGGGCTACTTAAGATGGTGGCATAATCAGTGCTGCAGGCCCACTAGCACCATTTATTTTACAGGTACTGTTAAACTGTAGTGCACTTTACTAGGGATTTATAAGTAAATTAAATATACTAATTGGGGTTAAGTCAATGTTACCATGGTTTAGGGGAGAGAGCACAAACACTTTAGCACTGGTTATCAGTAATAAAGTGCACAGGGTCCTAAAGCCAGCAAAAAACAAAGTCAGAAAATGGAGGTAGGCAAGAAGGCACAAGTTGGGGGTAAGACCACCCTAAGATTCTCAGGTTTAACACTGCCCTAGGGGCCAGAATGAATATAGAACTACATGGACCCAGGACCTGTAAATTAAATGCTACTAGTGGGCCTCCACCACTCATTATGCCACCTACATAAGTAAGCCTTTAAATAATTTCTCAGGCCTGCAATTGCAGCCTGTAGTGTATTTTCAAACTGCTAATGCAGCCTGGAAAAACAATCCTTTTGCCAGGCCTAAACTTTCGTTTTTATCAAATATATCACCCTAAGGTAGGCCTTAAACAGCCCTTAAGAGCACTGTATTTGAATAGTAGGTCATGTGTTTTTATGTTTTCCATATTCTGGTAGTGAAAAACTCCTGAATTTGTTTTTCACTACTGCAAAGCCTATTCATCCCATTGGATAACAGTAGGTGACCTTTTTACATCTATTAACTGTTAACTTTTTATTGGGAACAGATAGGGATGTAACATTTGGACTCAATTTAATTGCAATTTAAATGTTTCGTGGGTCACATAATTTTGACTAACTTGGCAGTTGGCCTTTGTGTATTCCTCCCAGAGAGTGAGACAAAGGGGGGCTAGCTTTTAGCAGGATGGACTATCCAGCCATGTTGGGTAGAGTGAGCTGTTTCCTGCCTTACATTTCAAACAGCTGCCACACACAAAGGGACCTGACACCAGTCTTTAATCACCTCAGATGATTTGGAGTCTTGGCAGAGAAGGGAAGAACTTTACAGAACCAGATGTGAGGGTAGCCACTTCAAAGGCTGATTCCAGGTATAAAGTTTGGACCTTCTGAATCATCTCCTGGACCTGTGGAAGACATAGGCCCTCATTACGAGGCTGGTGGTCCTGAAACCGCCAGCCTCGCCATGGTTGTCCTAACCCCCAGAGCCAGTGGTAAGGGCCACCACATTAAAAGTTGCTGCCACAAGCCCGATAATGAGGCTGCAAACTGCCAGGCTTTCTGTGGCGGTCACCCTGCCATGAAAACCCTGGCAGTCACACACCTGGCGACAGGAATCTTCATTCCTGTCGCCGGGACACACATACACACATGACCCCACACATGCACATATAACCCCCACCCGTCCACACACTCACACACACACCCACCCACACCCCTTCATGTATGCATGCATACACATACACACCCACTCAGTATACGCATACATGCACTCAGACACACTCACTCACATTTATCAACACAGACACCCCAATGCATGCACACATACAGGCACACATTCAAACTCAGTCGCATACATGCACGGATTCAGCACCCCCCCTCCGCAATCAAGCAGCCAAACACACAGACCTCCACCTCCCCCTTTTGGATGTCCACTTACCTCCTCAGTCAAGGGGGACATCCTGGACCAGCACCACACCAGCAGGACTCCACCAAGCCGTATTACAGTTTTTAATATGGCAGGCGGAGTCCTGCTGGCGTGGCAGTGCCGGTGAGGGACCTGCCTCTGCAGCACCGACCGCCAGCACGACTGCGGGGTGCTTTTTGCCTCAATAATGGCAGAAAGCAGCCGGCACTCGTAATATGGTGGTCTGCTGACCGTCAGCACTGGCAGTCATCTGGCGGGTTGGGCTTTTGCGGTCAGTGAAATTGACCGCCAAAGTCCAAATGAGGGCCTTAGTAAGGACTTCATTGTACTCCAGAAGACAGCCCTTCTTCACGAGGCCTGTCTGGTTCTTCAGAGGACTGTCTTTCTACTTGAGGCCCGCCTTGCTGCTTAAAGGAAGAGAGGACAATCTCCTTGAATGCAGGACTAAAAGAGTGACTCCAAGTGCTAGTTTGCTGGCCTCCTGTATGAGCTACCGAGAGTGGTGACCCCCTCTTCAGCCATGGCTTCCAGCTTCATCCTGCTGAAGGTTTTCAACTTCCCAAAAGTTATCTAAGTCCAAAGGTAATAATAATCTTCACCAGACTCAAAAACAACAGGCTCCTCATCGATGACAATCACCTCATTCTAGAAATCTGTCTTTCTGCACTCTGAGTGTCATTGACGGCTTCAGTGAAACCTTGTCCAACGCTTCCCGGAGACAACGACTCCTCCTCAGAAACTTCTTCTAGACTTTTCTTCAAAATGTCTTCAAAGAGACAAGGCCTAATGCACTACATGCATCCAAACTATACTCTATTGTGGTTGGACTTACTTTTTTTTTATATTGACCTAGTCTTACATGGCCAGATCCTGGTGCTTGGAGCTTTCATCTTTTAGGCACTCATTTTCACTAAAATCTTAAAAAAATCATAACTCCTGTTCTACTAAATGGATTTAATTACTTTTTGTGTCATTCTATTTATTAAAATGTTCCTTATTTCTCAAGTTTGATGTTGGCTATTTTTGTGTAGTGTTTTGACTTTAGTACTGTTTGAGTGCTGCATAAGTACTTAACACAGTGCCTCTATGTTAAGCCTGACTGTTTTTGTTCCGACATACCAGATGGTTAAGCACAGATTAGTTTATTGACTTTAGTGGTTCTCCCTGGCTAGGATTGTTGTTGGTGCATGAGTAGGGTTTTTATCCCACTCAATCCAAAACCCAGTTGACTTTCTAAGGTTTTTGAAATTCTGTTTCCTAGCTAAAATATACCTAAACCCCTTTTTTTCAGTGCATTTTTAATGTTAAGTAATATTAAATTACCTTAAGTTAACCCAACCCTCACCTTGCATGTCCAGGTGGTGGTGGCCAACCCCGTATAACCACCCAACTCCACGATGAGCAGGGCATTTGGCCATGCACAACTGGAGTAGGCTGTGGCCTGTCTCTCTGAGTGTGAGAATAGGTGTGAGAGGATGTATCCAAGTGAGAGAGTGAATGTGAGAGTGTCTGTCTGGGTGTGAGAGTGGGTCCATAATTGTCCTACTGGGTCTGCATGAGTATCTGAGTGGGTCTGTGAGTGGGTGAAAAAGGATCTGAATGGGGCTGTAAGTGGGTGTTCAAGGGTCTGAAAGGGTCTGTGAGTGGGGGTGTCTGAGTGGGTCAGTGAGTGGGTGCATAAGGGTCTGAGTGGGTGTGTGAGAGGGAGAAAGAGACTGAAAAAGAGAAATTGAGAGAGAGAGAGAGGGAAAGATAGTGAGATGGAGAGATAGAGAGTTGTTTAGGCTTTGATGAATGATATACTTAGAGTGAGATACTTCTGGACAAACTGAAAAGAAAAATGTATTTGTCAATTAAAAAGAATGAGATCACCTTTCAGTTTAAAAGAAATTAAAGAAGGAAAATGACCACAGACACACTTGAAGTATAACCCTCATTTTTCAGTGCGTGGGTCTATTACCTTAACTTTTAGGACATAGGTGGCTCCTTACTGTGATGCTTCCATACATATCTATGGCAGTCAACCCATTTATGTGATTGGAAAGAAATGCAAATGTTGCCTCACTAGGAAGGTTTAACAGTAAAAACACTAGTAAATAAAAAAAACACACTGCCAAGAGTCACTATGATTTGAGCATTCAGTCTACTGAGTGACAGTACAAGACCTTGACCATTAGGCTAGAGGTGAATCTTTTCTGCTCTGCTTCCAAATGTAACTATATCATTTGTACTAAACATCTTGCTAGTCTGACTCTTTGAAGTCATTGTATGGAGAGACCATTGCGATAACAATCTCTTGCTCTCTTCCATGTCCCCATGTCCTGCGGGGTCTGACATTGCTCCGAGAAAGAGGGAGCCGCTATAAATAGCAGCTCCCTGCATGCAAGAGCAATGTGTTTATCTCTTTCCATGCACGCATATTTGCGTGCAGGCAAACAGATGAAAACTCTACTTTCTGTCAGCGGGAGCTGTTTGACAGCTCTCATTGTCAGAAAGTGAACTTTGTTTGCTTTTGCTTGGTGGAAGTGATCAGCTCCTACCAATCAAAAGCAAACAGCTATGTCCCTGGTGTGGGCACCGTGGAACATAGCAGGAGCTGGCCCTGGAGAGTGGCCATCCCCATTGGTTCCTCAAGGGGGTCTGTGCGGCCCCCCTCCAACTTGCCCAGGAAAGGTGAGGGTTCCCAGGGCCGGGGGTCCGAAACAGACCGCTCTCATTGTTTTACTTAAGCTCCAGGGAGGTGGTGGCATTGGGGGCGGTGTAGGGTCAGAGGACCCCTGCATATCATCACTATTCTGCCACAGGGAGGTGGTGGTCCCTGGGGCTGTGGGAGGGGGCAGGAGGGCCCCTGCCTTTAATTAAACATTAGCCCCAGGGAGGTGGCAGTCCCTGGGGTGGCAGGGGCCACATGGCCCCCCTGCATATCACTTTACAGTGGCCCCAAGGATGTAGAAGTCCTCAGGGCTACCAGGGGTTGCTCACCCCCCTGCATATTACTGAGGTTGGTCCCAGAGAGGGAGCTGTCTGAATCTCAGTGGGCAGGGAAATAGAGGAAACCTCTGCTTGCATTCAGTGAGAGCTGTTTGACAGCTCACACTTCATCTGAGCAGAGTGTTTGCTGTGACTTGGTGGGAGCTGTCAGCTCAGTCAAAGTAACAGCAAACAGCTATGTCCTGGGGTGGGCACCCCGGGAAATAGCAGGAGCCAGTCCTCGGGGTGGAAGTCCCCAGGGCCATTATTGCCTCCTTGAGAGGGGCTGTGAGGCCCCCCCTCCAAAGAGCATTTCCGGGGGAAAGGCAAGGCCCTGATTGGCAGGTCACAACCTGACAGTAAAGTTGCAGTCACCATTTTGTTTGCCACATCAGCTGGGGGTGGGAAAGTAAGAGTGCAAGAATACTTAAGGAGTCAGGTTACAGGTATACTAACCCCATATGACACAGAGGGGTCCCCCTCATGGGCAAAAAATTTGCCTTTTTTCTTGGGGGTCCGATCCATGGATCTGCTAGTCCATGGGTGGATCTACAGATCTGTGGATGCACGGATCCATTAGTGGATCCAGAGAAAAATTGGAAAAGAAAACCATCTACTGTATCCAACCTCATACTGGGTGTGGCTGAAGGCCATGAGCAGCTGGGTTTGGGTGCATGCAGGAGGGTTGGCCGCTGAGTCTGACTATTGGCCAGGCCCTTTGGCCAACCCCTGCCATGCACAGCCTTCAGCCGTGCGCAGTGATGATTGCATTGACGTAGAAATTCACTTCCAAAATCAAAGAATACAGGGACATTATAATTACCTTAGGGTGTGAATTAATTCCATAAGTTGAAGAGGTGCACTGCGGGAGTTGTAGTCCCAGACCCCAAGAGGTAAATCAGAGACTCTGAACCCTTAGCCGGTGCTGTGGACCACTTTCTGAATCAAGAAACACTTCTGGAAAAAAGTGTAACAGTGTTACCTTGTGGGTGGCCTGAACTCTAGACTTTGTCCCTGTCCAGTGTTACTTTTTTTAATCCTTTGAGCGCTAGTTGCTTCTATGTGCTAGAAAACATTATTTTTTAAAAAAATGTATATCTCCGGTTCCCCTTATCTGATTTTCCTTAATTTCTCGAAAACTACTAAATTGATTTACACCAAATAACAAAGAACATGCTTTCCGGGGTAAGGGCTATCTTTCTGACAAATTTGGTGTAATTCCATCCAGTGTTTCGGGCTGTAGTCGTGTTAAAAATCCCTATGGAAATTAGCATGGGAATCGCACTTTTTATGACCCCCCTCACCACCTTTTTCTCGGCTTCTTGACAGATCACCACAAAACGTTCCATCATTTTCAGGCCCTTAGATACAAAATAAATCATTTGTTGATGGCAACATACACATTTTAGTTATTGTGGTGTGTTCTAAGGTGATGGTTTTCCTGCAGGGATTTCATGAATCCTTTTTCAGAGAAAACTGTTTTCTCATGATCCATAAAGAATATGGAAGGTGCTCCAAAACCTAAAATGAGAGTACATTTTCTATAAATTCACACTATCTTTCTCAGACATATGAGAATGAAGTCAGACATTCTCAATAAAACACTTCCAACAGAAACAGCCTCTTTACTTAGTCCCTTGTGTTCTACTGCAGCCTCAAGAGTGTTCTAAAGAACAACTAGAGCGCTAATACTAGTACTTATGATAAAAGTGTGGCACACTTGAAAGCATCTTGATTTAATCAAACTGGTAAAAACCTAAAACATTTAATTTAGAAAGGAACAGAATGAGGGGGTCCATTTTGTCATAGAAATTATGGTTAGTGCTCTAGAAAGAAAAATCAGGACAGGTTTTAAGTGAGTTCTAAAAATCTTACTGCTGTATGTCCAACAGGAGCAATCTCTCAGATATTTTATAGCAAGACAGAAGGCTAGCATTGTGCATAAACCCTTTTATTCACCACTTCCAAGCAGCAACGTTCAAAGCTCCATAATAGAACCAAGTTTGACAACACAAATAGAATAGAACTTTTAGTCCATAAAACATCCCAGCACTCTAGTTTCCTCCTCTTTTGTTTGCTGCTTCTGCGCAGATAAGTATATCTTATCATTAAGCTCTTTAGGTTAGCCATTTACATATATGATTAGTTTATTTGACTAGATTGTATGTTTAGCACAGGATGTGGGATGTTATGATGGATTCCAATTTATGGATTCTATCAAAGGCCTACTTTAAAGTATACTGTATTACTGTATTTTTTTAACCCATTCATATTTTAAAAGGAAATTCTACCTTTAGATTTAATAACTGTTCATTCAATTCACTTTACTGTTAATAAGTATGTGAAGTTGGAAGTTTATTTTCACTGTTGGATGTGCGACTTGGGGGCGGATAGCCAGGAGTTTGTTTTCGAAGTGAGCTCGAGTCGCCCATGTTACCGGACATGAGGACAGAAAAGCTTAAATTCACAGCATGTCTCTCTGCCTTTTCCGTAACGCTCGTGACCTCACTGTACTAGCAGCATCTTGTTTTTGAGCCAGCAATTACTAGAGTTCTCGTTTGCTCTGAGTGTTTGAAATTGAAAGATTTAACAGAGTTTGTGTTTGGCTGGACGAGCACAAACCCCGGAATTCAAAATAAGATTTAATTTTTTTTAAAAAGCTACCTTGAAATGAATTGCTGCATAACAGGCCTGTGGTGTCTGTATTCTACCAGCAACTTGAATTCTATGTCAGGACCGGAGGCAAGGATTATGTAGTTCTTTCTTCACTCTTTATTATACAGCAGGTTCAAAGTTCAACAAAAAAACATATGAAACCACAAGTCCCATGAGTCCGTTGTCATAGAAACCATAGTCCAATGAGACTCCGATAGTGCTAACAGTATAAATGCCCACAGTCATGTCACTCTCCCTCTTTCTTCACTTCTCCAGTGACAGATAAGTGCCTTTCTGCCTCTGAGCGTGTTTAATGCATGTTTGACAGTTGAGTATTTGACTATTTGGTATTTGTGCATTACCGTGATCTTGGTATTTCACTTTGATGTAGCAACGCTGTTGCTACAACGCGTTCTTAGCGTGGTAGGCTGTTTTATCGAGGCTGAGCGCAATTCACACACGGCGACACGTCAAGCCCTCTACAGGGCGAGCGTCCAGAAATTAGCACATTCGTAGCACTCGAGTCCCTTTGCGCTCGGCGCTACGATTATTAAAGCGCCAGGGGTCTAAGCAAGAACCTAGGCTCTCCTTTTACCCCTACAACTCCCACTTGACACCGCGTTAGCAGTCTGATTATACCTTACAGCGGGAAGTACGCTCTTGAGTCTTCAAACCTATTATTAAGTGAGTTTCATCTATTTTGTAGGCTTGTGGGCCTCGTTTGGCTCTGTTATTGACAGAGTGTGGGGGGGAGTGTGAGGAGACTACCCTGATTATGCTGGGTGTGTTCTGTCATTTTTCTGTCCTGCGATGCAGCCCTCTCAAGAACTTGATTCTTTTTCCCTCATGTCCCCTGGTGAGGGCCCTTCGCATCGCGTCCTACCCCCCGGGAGGGATGTGTTGCTCTTGCAAGCTATTGCCCAGGCTCTGGCTCCTATTAAGGAGAGCGTGGCGCGGCTTGCGGAGCAAGTCTCCAAAGGGCCGGGCATGTTTCGGGTGACGGGGGTTGCACCTGGTGCATTCCCAAGGTGGAGCGGGGCATCTTGGGGACGTCAAGCTTTTAGCCGAGGTCCCCAGTAAGAGTGTGCGCGCGCAGACGCAGTTACCCTGCTGGGAGGGCGCCATACCCGGCATAATAGGTGAAAAGTTTCACCCAAAATTGGACCTTCTTGTGGGGTCACCTTCGGGCATTGCAGGGGACTCTGAGGGGGATTCTTCCTTGGTCGAGGAGGTAGAATCTGGCCATCCTTGGCGTCCGGGCGCCTCCCTACCGGACACGCAGGATCCGGGGGAATTGGATTCTGACATGTTTGAGCTGGAGGGAATTTATCATCCTCACTCCTCAGAATGGTACCCAGACCAGAAAGTGGCTGACTATGTGGCGAGCAAGATTCACCAACCTCTGGCCAAAGAGGTTCAGGCCCGGCTGAAGGCCGAATGTCCACGACCTTCCTTGCCGGACAAGGAAGCGGCCACTCCTGACATCGACCCCAAGATGTGTACTTTTTTCACAAAGTACGTCAAGGACCCAAAGAAAGGGATAGATCGGTCTTGGCGGGCGTATCAGGACAAGCTCCTAGACGTCGTGGGACCCTTAACCCAGATTATTCAATTGGCGGAACGCGCCAAACAGTCAAATACACCACTTCAGATGGAAGTTTTGGAGGGATGGGCCCAGAGAGCACTATGGGCCTGATTACAACTTTGGAGGAGGGTGTTAATCCGTCCCAAATGTGACGGATATACCACCCGCCGTATTACGAGTCCATTATATCCTATGGAACTCGTAATACCGTGGGCTGGATATCCGTCACATTTGGGACGGATTAACACCCTCCTCCAAAGTTGTAATCAGGCCCTATGTCTATTGGGCAACGCCAATTGTGCCATCTCGGCCGAGAGACACCACTCCCTGCTCAGAAAAATTGATCCCAAATTAGGGGAGTCATCGGCCTTGGAGGCAGGGGCGGTGGCACAGGGTAATTTGTTTGGAGATCCTTTTGTCAAGGAGCTCGGCAAATTCATGGCCAATTTCTCGGCCCTTGATAAAGCGCAGTTTTCAATCAAGGGCAATCAATCAATCAGAAAGATTTTTCCTGGCAAGGTTTTTGGAGGGGCCGGACAAGGTAAGGGTCGTTCTTCCAGCCACCAGTTCCAACAAGGCCCTGGTTCCTACAGAGAGACTGGATGGCGGGATAGTCGCCAGGGAACCTTCTACCCCAACAGGGGCAAAGGAAAAGGCAGAGCGAGTAGGATCGCCTGAGGAGCAGCCAATGCCCCAGGAGACACTTTATGTAAGCTTTACCCCTTCTTCCCCTCAAGAACTGGGGGGGAGGTTTTGTTTGTTCAAACGAAATTGGGAACTCATAACCTCAGATGTGTGGGTTCTGCAAACGGTGTCGGGCTTCCACATAGAGTTTTGGGGAACTCCGATACAGGAAGAACTTCCCAGGCCTTTACTCTTCTCAGCAACAGATTCCAACCTCATAGATGCAGAGGTCCAAGAACTACTGTACAAAGGCGCCATATGTACCTCATCTCTCCACCCGAGAGGTTTTGTTAGCAAGCTTTTTCTGGTGAAAAAGAAGGACAAAGGGTTTCGCCCGGTGATCAACCTTCGTTCTTTCAACAACTGAGTGGTATATCAGCATTTCAAAATGGAGGGTATACACTTGCTCCGGGATATCCTCCTACAGGGAAATTGGATGGTCCGTCTGGACCTCAAAGACGCGTACCTTATGGTGCCTATATTTCCCCTTCATCGCAGGTTCCTGCAGTTTCTGTGGAAGGGTCAGGTGTTTGAATTCACCTCTCTCCCATTCGGACTGTTGTCAGCTCCTTGGTGCTTTACCAAGCTCCTCAAACCGGTGGTAGAATTCCTCCATTCCTGGGGGATTCGCCTCATTATATACCTGGACGATATCCTCTTGATGGATCAGTCCAGGTTGCAACTCATATCCAACGCGAACGTGACTATTGCTCTACTGCAGGACCTTGGGTTTGTGATCAACCAGCAGAAATCCAATCTGCTTCCCTCGCAGTCAATGGGTTTTCTAGGTTTCCTCATAGACTCCCAGGCAGCATCTCTCAGACTCCCGCTACAGAAGATCTCCAAAATCAAGAGGGAGTTGCGGATAATTTTGAGACGCAACAAGATCTTGCTTCGACAACTCGCCAGAGTTGTGTGGTTACTCTCCTAGTTGATTCAGGCCATGTTTCCAGGCCCCCTCATTACAGGGCTCTCCAACGCCTCAAAGCTCATCACCTTCACCGCGGTCTCACATATCCCGAACTGGTCTCTCTCAACCAAGAGGCCAGAACGGAATTGCAGTGGTGGCTGGACCATATGGAGGCATGGAAGGGCAGGGCCATTTTTGGTACCTTCCCCGACCTAGTCATAGAGTCGGATGCCAGCCTACATGGATGTGGAGCCCGTTGCGGGGACGTTGGACCCCTCAGGAACTCAGCATGCATATCAATTGTCTGGAGCTTCTAGCGGGCTCGTTTGCGATCAAGTCACTGACTCGGGACAGGGTCCCATGCGTGGTCCTACTTCGGATGGACAACGTGTCGGCGGTGCAGTACATCAACCATCTGGGGGGCACGCGGTCGAGGGCCCTAGCGGACCTAGCGAATAACTTTTAGCACTTTTGCCTCGCACATCAGATATCCGTCACAGCGGAGTATCTTGCAGGTTCCCAGAACTCTTTGGCAGACTGGAACTCCAGGTTCCTGCTGGATTCCAGCAATTGGCAGCTAGATCCAATGGTTTTCTGGGCGATTCTGGCTCGGTGGGGTCCTTGTTCGGTGGATCTCTTTGCTTCCAGGTGGAACACCCATCTTCCTCAGTACTACAGCTGGCGCCCGGATCCGGGAGCAGAGGCGGTGGATGAGTTTCTGCAGAACTTGGGCCCACTCCAGGGGTATGCTTTTCCCCATTTCCTACTGATTCCGAGAGTATCAACCCAGGTACGTCGCCAGGAAGCGACAGTCATCTGAGGGCCCCCCCTGTGGTGCTCCCAAGCATGGTTTCCAGCTCTTCTGGAGTTCTCGTGCAACTTTCCTCTCTGCCTTCCGGTTTTTCCTTCGATCCTTCGGGATCCAATGGGTCATTTCTACCCTCTGGTACTTCAGGGCCACCTATCCCTGGTGGCCTGGAAGATTTCAGGACTCAATGGCAAGATTGCCGACTTTCGCAGGAAGCTCAAGGTTTCATTGCCCAGACCTGGGCTCCAGGGACTGGTAAGTAGTACAGGTCTGCATGGTCTCGATGGGCTCGCTGGTGTATGGACAGGCATACAGATCCTATGGGGGCCCACATTACTGATATCCTGAATTTCCTAGCAGAACCTGCGGCTGCTGGCTTGTTGTATTGTACAGTGAATTCCTTCAGGTAGGCTATCTCGAAGGGTCATCCCCTTCTCGATAATCAGCCAGTAGGAGCTCATCCCTGGGTATGTAAACTTCTCAAGGGTATCAGACTTTCCCGTCCTCCGGAACCCAGGTACTCAGAGCTATGGCAAGTCAATCTAGTTCTGCGTCTGTTATCCTCGTGGCAGGACAATCAATATCTCCCTAGGAAGGAGTTATCTGCTAAACTAGCGATGTTGCTGTGCCTCATATCCTGCAAAAGGGTTTCGGACATCAGGGCCTTGGATGTTTCAAGTAGAGTGATTTCTCTGGATGGAGTCACTTTTACAGTTGCCCGTAGGACCAAATGTAATACCAGGTTGGTGTCTTACCTGGTGTTTCCTCTGGCTCCCAAACTGTGAGTGGTACAATGCTTAAAAACGTATGAGGAGGTGACAGCTGATTTTTGTCCTTTGAGTGAACGTCAGCTGTTGATGTTACTGAATAAGCCCTTTAAAGCGGTCTCCTTCCCTACCATTGCTAGGTGGATCAGATGGATCCTAGCGGAAGGTGGTATTGACATGCAAGTTTTTGGGGCTCATTCGGCCAGAGGTGCCATGGCCTCCAAGGATGTTCATGTGGGCGGTAGGTTGGAGGACATCATGAATGCGGCGGATTGGTCCTCGGAGTCGGTCTTTAAAAAATTATATTTTAAGCCGACTCATGAGGCGGCCTCATTGGTGGTAAGTAAGATTTGAACTTGCATAATCCTCGCCTCCGGTCCTGACATAGAATGCAAAATTTCCTGACTAGCGTGAAGGAAAGTTTCAATTCTATTAAGGACACGGAGGCAAGGATTATCCCACCCTACACGTAATACGTGTCCTGCCCGCCCAGAAGCTGTAGTTTGGAATGTGTACGAAGGAGGTATTCTCATGTTATATTGTACTATATATGCTCATATGTATTGATCTTGCATTTGCCCTGAATAATTGTACTTGAGCTACTCTGTAGTTTTCGTTTTTTCTTATGGTCTAGAACCTTGACAAATGGGAGATTACAGGTTTTCAGTTGCTTCATGATTCGCGGTTTCGCCTGGTTTAATTTTGTATGTTTTTCATAGGATCGGAGGCAGCGGCCACTTGATGAACCAGATGTCCCTTCGCAGTGAAGTCAAGGGAGAGTGACGTGACTGGGGGCATTTATACTGTTAGCACTATCGGACTCTCATTGGACTATGGTTGCTATGACAACAGACTCATGGGACTTGTGGTTTCATATGTTTTATTGTTGAACTTTGAACCTGCTGTATAATAAAGAGTGAAGAAAGAACTGCATAATCCTCGCCTCTGTGTCCTTAATAGAATTGAAACTTTCCTTCACGCTAGTTAGGAAATATCGCAGTTTCACACAGTACAATAGTGCGTAAAAGGAAACAGGAAATGGAAGCGCAACAAGCGTTATTTTACATTCAATCAATGTTGTTTGGTCATTTTGGGCCGTTTTGGAGGCATGAATAGAATGCTCATCGATTTCTCAGTCATTCTTTCGGGAAGTGTAACAAAGGCATTCAAGGGGACATAAGGGCTTATAATAATAATTGCCTGTTAACAAGTTCTTATTTTAGAAGGAAAATAAATTAAATTTTATTACATATTTGTCAATGTGGCTGAGGATCAGAGTGAGAGGGACTTACATGAGAAAAAAGTAAAGGAGAAGCATGCATAGAAAGAGCAAAATGCCAGAGTTGATTGTTTATGTGCGGGAAGGTGTCCCTTCCTGCACATAAACAATCATTTGAAAATGACACTCCAGCATTTCTGTGTGTGCTGCATTCTGCAGCAAACACAGAAATGCAAAAGCGCCATTAGTGAATGTTTATGTGCAAGGGACGCCTTCCCACACATAAACAATCACACCCCTCAACGCAGAAATCCTTACACGATGGTGCAAGGATGGCTGCATTGGCAGCTAAATTTAGCACCAGCGCATGGGACAACACAGGGGTGCGCCATGTTCACTTAAATACTGCCCATCCCTGCGATGTGAAAGTGATGGAGCCCGGCACTGCCAATTTTGGCGCTGCGTCGTGGTGCATCATTTTCCCATAAATATGGGCCTAAGTATTTAAAACTGGGGACCTGATCAATTTAGACCCCATCTAGCACAAAATTACTTTTTATGACTTTCTTTCTTCCAAAAGCCATCATTGTGGACTTTGAGGCAATAATACAAATCTTAGGGACATATTTAAGAGCCCCTAGCGCCTCCTTGTGCCACATTAGCACACATTTGTTTTTGACTATGTGGCCCAAAGTGTCAAAAATCGCTGTGCCAAATTTACAAAGTGGTGCAATGCATGCATTGTGCCATTTTGTAACCCTTTGTAACCCTTTGTGCTACATTATGCCGAAGCCAGGCATAATGTATGCAAAGGGGAAGTTCCCCTGTTCAGGGTGCCGAAAAAATGGTGCAAAGAAATCTAAGAGATTTCTTTGCGTCATTTTGTTTTGGCACTTTTAACGCCTGCTCAGAGCAGGTGTTAAAACGAGGCACATCATTGTTTACAATGGGCCTCAGAATCTTTGCTAATCCTGCAAAGCTCCGAACTAGCATAAAAAGTGTGGACGCTAGTTCCCTAACTACTGCCATGCTGCACTGTGTCTTAGATACGGTGCACACATGGTGGTGTTGGGGGTGCGCTAAGGAGCGGTAGAAAAGTGGTGCAGCACTATGTGCAGCGCCACTTTAAAAAAATCTTATTTTCATTGCAATAGCACAACACAGAATCAAACTGTTGTTGCAATCCTACTGCAGTATGATCAAAGAGGATAGTATCGTCAGAATACTACAAGCATTGCAAATGCACACCGGAAAACTTAGGTGGAAAGGCCTTCACTCCCATTAAAGCACAATTAAGATCAGCAAGGTATAGGTTAATTAACAGGGGCCAAGATGCACCCATGTTTTAGCCCCTGGTGGTCCAGAGTGTTTGCGTCACCCTATTCACTGTGACCTTCAGAGTGACCTTGACTCTGATCCGGGTTTAAAAGCACAAGCTCATATTTGCACACAGCTTGTGCCTTGCTTTGATCTGTCCACATTCTCGAAGGTGATGGTGTAATCAGGAGAGTTAGCGACCCTTGACCCGAGGGTAGGTCGCTCCCCCTGCCGCTGCAGCTCCACCAGCCCAGGCTCCTGAAACATCCAAGCAAGTCCTGCGAAAATACAGTAAGTACCCCCCCCCCCGCCCAGCCCCTCGCCCTGCCCCGCGCTACTCACCTCCTCTCCTGCTTCTTTCTTCATCTTTGATCTTCTTCTGTGCTCTTCATCTGTATTCTTCATCTGTGTTCTTCTTTTCTTCCCTGCACCCCGTCCTGCGTGTTCTTTCTTCTGTCTTCATCTGTGTTCTTCTTCTGTATACTTCATCTGTGTTTCTTCCTTCTCTTCTGCACCGCGACCTGCGTGTGCTTTCTTCTTCTTTGTCCTTCTTCTGTGTTCTTCATCTGTACTCTTCTTCTTTGTACTTCATCTGTGCTTCTTCCTTCTCTTCTGCACCGCGACCTGCGTGTGCTTTCTTCTTCTTTGTCCTTCTTCTGTGTTCTTCATCTGTACTCTTCTTCTGTGTACTTCATCTGTGTTCTTCTTCTGTGTACTTTGTATCCTCTGCTCCTCAGGGCTCTCCTCTTCTGCCGGACTCCTCTTCCTTGACTCTTCTCTCCTCCTCTTCTTTACCCTTCCTCTTGGATCTTCTCTCCTCTGTTCTTCTGCTCTGGACTCATCGCTCCTCTTCTTCTTTACCTTCTCCCTGGCTCTTCTCTCTTCTCTCTTCTGCTCCTCTTCTTCTTTACCTTCTTCTGGGCTCTTCTCTCTTCTGTTCTTCTGCTCCTCCTCTTCTTTACCTTCTTCTTGGCTCTTCTCTCTTCTGTTCTTCTGCTACTCGCTCCTCTTCTTCTTTACCCTCTTCTGGGCTCTTCTCTCATCTCTCTTCTGCTCCTGACTCTTCTCTCTAACCTTCCTCACTCCCCTCCACCTCTGTAACCCCCCCTCCCCTATCTTCCTATCTTTTCTTCCTAACTCCCCGCCACCTTTAACCCCCCTCCCCTATCTTTTCTCCCCTCTACCTGACCCCCCCACCATCCGCTTTCCCGCCGCCACCTCCTGCTCGCCCCCGCCCCCCCTGCTCCCATTCGTCGCCCCACTCCCGCCCCCCACCCCCAGCTGACCCCTCCTTCCCCCCTCCTCCCTCTTATGGCGGCCGCTGCGCGACAGAGTTAGCAACCCTTGACCCAAGGGTAGGTCGCTCCCCCTGCCACTGCAGCTCCACCAGCCCAGGCTCCTGAAACCTCCAAGCAAGTCCTGCGAAAATACAGTAAGTACCCCCCCGCCCAGCCCCTCGCCCTGCCCCGCGCTACTCACCTCCTCTCCTGCTTCTTTCTTCATCTTTGATCTTCTTCTGTGCTCTTCATCTGTATTCTTCATCTGTGTTCTTCTTTTCTTCCCTGCACCCCGTCCTGCGTGTTCTTTCTACTGTCTTCATCTGTGTTCTTCTTCTGTATACTTCATCTGTGTTTCTTCCTTTTCTTCTGCACCGCGACCTGCGTGTGCTTTCTTCTTCTTTGTCCTTCTTCTGTGTTCTTCATCTGTACTCTTCTTCTTTGTACTTCATCTGTGTTTCTTCCTTCTCTTCTGCACCACGACCTGCGTGTGCTTTCTTCTTCTTTGTCCTTCATCTGTGTTCTTCATCTGTACTCTTCTTCTGTGTACTTCATCTGTGTTCTTCTTCTGTGTACTTTGTATCCTCTGCTTCTCAGGGCTCTCCTCTTCTGCCGGACTCCTCTTCCTTGACTCTTCTCTCCTCCTCTTCTTTACCCTTCCTCTTGGATCTTCTCTCCTCTGTTCTTCTGCTCTGGACTCCTCGCTCCTCTTCTTCTTTACCTTCTCCCTGGCTCTTCTCTCTTCTGCTCCTCTTCTTCTTTACCTTCCTCTGGGCTCTTCTCTCTTCTGTTCTTCTGCTCCTCTTCTTCTTTACCTTCTTCTTGGCTTTACCTTCTTCTTGGCTCTTCTCTCTTCTGTTCTTCTGCTTCTCGCTCCTCTTCTTCTTTACCCTCTTCTGGGCTCTTCTCTCTTCTCTCTTCTGCTCTTCTGTTCCTGACTCTTCTCTCTGACCGTCCTCACTCCCCTCCACCTCTGTAACCCCCCTCCCCTATCTTCCTATCTTTTCTTCCTAACTCCCCGCCACCTTTAATCCCCCCTCCCCTATCTTTTCTCCCCTCTACCTGACCCCCCCACCCTCCGCTTTCCCGCCGCCACCTCCTGCTCGCCCCCGCCCCCCCTGCTCCCATTCTTCGCCCCACTCCCGCCCCCCACCCCCAGCTGACCCCTCCTCCCCCCCCTCCCTCTTATGGCGCCCGCTGCGCGACAGAGTTAGCGACCCTTGACCCGAGGGTAGGTCGCTCCCTCTGCCGCTGCAGCTCCACCAGCCCAGGCTCCTGAAACCTCCAAGTAAGCCCTGCGAAAATACAGTAAGTACCCCCCCCGCCCAGCCCCTCGCCCTGCCCCGCGCTACTCACCTCCTCTCCTGCTTCTTTCTTCATCTTTGATCTTCTTCTGTGCTCTTCATCTGTATTCTTCATCTGTGTTCTTCTTTTCTTCCCTGCACCCCGTCCTGCGTGTTCTTTCTTCTGTCTTCATCTGTGTTCTTCTTCTGTATACTTCATCTGTGTTTCTTCCTTCTCTTCTGCACCGCGACCTGCGTGTGCTTTCTTCTTCTTTGTCCTTCTTCTGTGTTCTTCATCTGTACTCTTCTTCTTTGTAATTCATCTGTGTTTCTTCCTTCTCTTCTGTACCGCGACCTGCGTGTGCTTTCTTCTTCTTTGTCCTTCTTCTGTGTTCTTCATCTGTACTCTTCTTCTGTGTACTTCATCTATGTTCTTCTTCTGTGTACTTTGTATCCTCTGCTTCTCAGGGCTCTCCTCTTCTGCCGGACTCCTCTTCCTTGACTCTTCTCTCCTCCTCTTCTTTACCCTTCCTCTTGGATCTTCTCTCCTCTGTTCTTCTGCTCTGGACTCCTCGCTCCTCTTCTTCTTTACCTTCTCCCTGGCTCTTCTCTCTTCTCTCTTCTGCTCCTCTTCTTCTTTACCTTCTTCTGGGCTCTTCTCTCTTCTGTTCTTCTGCTTCTCTTCTTCTTTACCTTCTTCTTGGCTCTTCTCTCTTCTGTTCTTCTGCTCCTCGCTCCTCTTCTTCTTTACAATCTTCTGGGCTCTTCTCTCTTCTCTCTTCTGCTCTTCTGCTCCTGACTCTTCTTTCTGACCTTCCTCACTCCCCTCCACCTCTGTAACCCCCCCCTCCCCTATCTTCCTATCTTTTCTTCCTAACTCCCCGCCACCTTTAACCCCCCTCCCCTATCTTTTCTCCCCTCTACCTGACCCCCCACCCTCCGCTTTCCCGCCGCCACCTCCTGCTCGCCCCGCCCCCCATGCTCCCATTCGACGCCCCACTCCCGCCCCGGCCCCCAGCTGACCCCTCCTCCCTCTTATGGTGGCCGCTACACAACAGAGTTAGCGACCCTTGACCCGAGGGTAGGTCGCTCCCCCTGCCGCTGCAGCTCCACCAGCCCAGGCTCCTGAAACCTCCAAGCAAGTCCTGCGAAAATACAGTAAGTGTCCCCACCCGCCCAGCCCCTCGCCCTGCCCCGCGCTACTCACCTCCTCTCCAGCTTCTTTCTTCATCTTTGATCTTCTTCTGTGCTCTTCATCTGCATTCTTCATCTGTGTTCTTCTTTTCTTCCCTGCACCTCGTCCTGCGTGTTCTTTCTTCTGTCTTCATCTGTGTTCTTCTTCTGTATACTTCATCTGTGTTTCTTCCTTCTCTTCTGCACCGCGACCTGCGTGTGCTTTCTTCTTCTTTGTCCTTCTTCTGTGTTCTTCATCTGTACTCTTCTTCTTTGTACTTCATCTGTGTTTCTTCCTTCTCTTCTGCACCGCAACCTTCGTGTACTTTCTTCTTCTTTGTCCTTCTTCTGTGTTCTTCATCTGTACTCTTCTTCTGTTTACTTTGTATCCTCTGCTTCTCAGGGCTCTCCTCTTCTGCCGGACTCCTCTTCCTTGACTCTTCTTTCCTCCTCTTCTTTACCCTTCCTCTTGGATCTTCTCTCCTCTGTTCTTCTGCTCTGGACTCCTCGCTCCTCTTCTTCTTTACCTTCTCCCTGGCTCTTCTCTCTTCTGCTCCTCTTCTTCTTTACCTTCTTCTGGGCTCTTCTCTCTTCTGTTCTTCTGCTCCTCTTCTTCTTTACCTTCTTCTTGGCTCTTCTCTCTTCTGTTCTTCTGCTCCTCTTCTTCTTTACCCTCTTCTGGGCTCTTCTCTCTTCTGCTCTTCTGCTCCTGACTCTTCTCTCTGACCTTCCTCACTCCCCTCCACCTCTGTAACTCCCCCTCCCCTATCTTCCTATCTTTTCTTCCTATCTCCCCGCCACCTTTAACCCCCCCTCCCCTATCTTTTCTCCCCTCTTCCTGACCCCCCACCCTCCGCTTTCCCGCCGCCACCTCCTGCTCGCCCCGCCCCCCCTGCTCCCATTCGTCGCCCCACTCCCGCCCCGCCCCCAGCTGACCCCTCCTTCCCCCTCCTCCCTCTTATGGCTGCCGCTGCGCGACAGAGTTAGCGACCCTTGACCCGAGGGTAGGTCGCTCCCCCTGCCGCTGCAGCTCCACCAGCCCAGGCTCCTGAATCCTCCAAGCAAGTCCTGCGAAAATACAGTAAGTACCCCCCCCGCCCAGCCCCTCGCCCTGCCCCGCGCTACTCACCTCCTCTCCTGCTTCTTTCTTCATCTTTGATCTTCTTCTGTGCTCTTCATCTGTATTCTTCATCTGTGTTCTTCTTTTCTTCCCTGCACCCCGTCCTGCGTGTTCTTTCTTCTGTCTTCATCTGTGTTCTACTTCTGTATACTTCATCTGTGTTTCTTCCTTCTCTTCTGCACCGTAACCTGCGTGTGCTTTCTTCTTCTTTGTCCTTCTTCTGTGTTCTTCATCTGTACTCTTCTTCTGTGTACTTCATCTGTGTTCTTCTTCTGTGTACTTTGTATCCTCTGCTTCTCAGGGCTCTCCTCTTCTGCCGGACTCCTCTTCCTTGACTCTTCTCTCCTCCTCTTCTTTACCCTTCTTCTTGGATCTTCTCTCCTCTGTTCTTCTGCTCTGGACTCCTCGCTCCTCTTCTTCTTTACCTTCTCCCTGGCTCTTCTCTATTCTCTCTTCTGCTCCTCTTCTTCTTTACCTTCTTCTGGGCTCTTCTCTCTTCTGTTCTTCTGCTCCTCTTCTTCTTTACCTTCTTCTTGGCTCTTCTCTCTTCTGTTCTTCTGCTCCTCGCTCCTCTTCTTCTTTACCCTCTTCTGGGCTCTTCTCTCTTCTGCTCTTCTGCTCCTGACTCTTCTCTCTGACCTTCCTCACTCCCCTCCACCTTTGAAACCCCCCCTCCCCTATCTTCCTATCTTTTCTTCCTAACTCCCGCCACCTTTAACCCCCCCCCCTATCTTTTCTCCCCTCTACCTGACCCCCCACCCTCCGCTTTCCCGCCGCCACCTCCTGCTCGCCCCCACCCCCCCTGCACCCATTCGTCGCCCCACTCCTACCCCCGCCCCTAGCTGACCCCTCCTCCCCCCTCCTCCCTCTTATGGCAGCCGCTGCGCCGGCGCTGCGCGGCCACACACCGCTGACGCGGCAAAGGCGCGCCAAAGGCAAGCTCGTCTGCGCCCGTCCGCGCCTGGACCGCGCCCAGCGCCACGACCCCTGGCCACCAGCACTCCCAAACCCCGCAGCACCGCTACGACCCCGCCACCCTCCACGCCCTCAACCCGGGGCGCTCCAGTACCTGCTTTCAAGCCAACCCGAAACGTACCCACGGACCCTTCGTATGTCACACCTGCAAACTCACCTTCCACTGCGAAAACACCACGCCCGCCAGCCCACGCGCTAACAACCACCTCAAATGCATCCTGATCAATGCACGCTCGGTCCACAAGCACGCCGTTGAACTTTGGGACCTCCTGGACTCTAGCGCACCGGACGTCGCCTTCATCACTGAGACCTGGATGAACGCCTCCTCGGCCCCCGACATCGCCATAGCCATCCCCGAAGGCTACAAGATTTCCAGGAAAGACCGCACCAACCAAGTAGGAGGAGGAATCGCCATCGTCTTCAAGAACTCCATCAACGTCACCACCTGCACCGAAGACACCCCCCTCGCCGCCGAACACCTGCACTTCCAGATCCACACAGACCCCAGGACCACCCTCAGAGGAACTCTCATCTATCGACCCCCTGGACCCTGCGCCCTCTTCAGCGACTCTATCTCCGACTTCATCTCCCTGCACGCCCTTGCCTCGCCGGACTACATCCTCCTCAGGGACCTCAACTTCCACCTGGAACAGAACAACGACCCCAACACCACCGCCCTGCTCCACAACCTCGCCAACCTCAGCCTCAAGCAACTGGTGAACACCCCCACCCACATCGCCAGACACACGCTCGACCCCATCTTCTCCGCCAGCAACCACGTATCCTTCAGCCACTCCTCCGCTATGCACTGGACCGACCAGAGATGTGTCCACTTCACCTTCCGATGCGAGACTTGCCACCTCCGCACACAACCCATCCCACATCGACAGTGGAACAAAATCCCCGAGGAACAGCTTCTCTCCACTCTCAACGACAACCAACCCACCTTCCCCTCCGACCCCAACGACGCAGCCCTCAGCCTCACGAATTGGATCACCAACTGCGCAGACAACCTCGCTCCCCTAAGACGCCTCCCAAGACAGACCAACACCAAAAAACCTCTCATATTCACCGACACCCTTAAGGAATCAAAGAAAACCTGCCGCACCCTCGAGAAAGCCTGGCGCAAGGAGCACACCGCAGAGAACATGACTGCCCTCAAGAACGCTACCTGCGAACACCACCAACTGATCCGCGCCGCCAAAAGAAATTTCTTCACAGACAGACTGGACAAAAACAGCCACAACAGCAGAGAACTCTTCAACGTCGTAAAAGAGCTCTCCAACCCTAACGCCAACGCCATCACGCCCTCACAAGACCTCTGCAACTCCCTCGCCACCTTCTTCCATCGTAAGATCACCAGCCTACACGACAGCTTCGGACACCAGACCCAGCCAACCACCACAGAACCTACAACCCCAGCCATCACCCTCAACGCCTGGACTCACATCAACACGGAAGAGACCAAAGCCACCATGAACTCCATCCACTCCGGTGCCCCCTCGGACCCCTGCCCACACTTCATCTTCAACAAAGCCGACGACATCATCGCCCCGCACCTCCAGATCATCATCAACAGCTCGTTTTCGTCTGCTACCTTCCCAGAGAGCTGGAAACACGCTGAAGTCAACGCCCTACTGAAAAAGCCTACGGCGGACCCAAGCAACCTGAAGAACTTCCGCCCCATCTCGCTCCTCCCCTTCCCTGCCAAAGTCATAGAGAAGACCGTCAACAAGCAACTTACCAACTTCCTTGAAGACAACAGCCTACTCAACCCCTCTCAATCCGGATTCCGAGCCAATCACAGCACAGAAACCGCCCTCATCTCATTCACAGACGACATCAGAACCCTGATGGACAACGGAGAAACAGCCGCCCTCATCCTCCTCGACCTCTCGGCTGCCTTCGACACCGTCTGTCACCGCACCCTAATAACCCGCCTCCGCTCCACCGGGATCCAAGGACTGGCCCTGGACTGGATCACCTCCTTCCTCTCCAACCGCTCCCAAAGAGTCTACCACCCACCTTTCCGCTCAGACCCCACCGAGATCATCTGCGGCGTCCCACAAGGCTCCTCGCTTAGCCCGACTCTCTTCAATGTCTACATGAGCCCCCTCGCCGACATCGTACACAAACACAGCATCATCATCACCTCCTACGCCGACTACACTCAACTGATACTTTCCCTCACCAAGGACCCCACCAGTGCCAAGACCAACCTGCAAGATGGAATGAAAGACGTCGCAGATTGGATGAAACTCAGCCGTCTGAAACTGAACTCAGACAAAACGGAAGTCCTCATCCTCGGAAACACCCCGACCGCCTGGGACGTCTCCTGGTGGCCCACGGCCCTTGGCACCGCACCGACCCCCTCAGACCATGCACGCAACCTCGGTTTCATCCTGGACCCACTTCTCACCATGACCAAACAAGTCAACGCCGTATCATCCTCCTGCTTCCTCACCCTCCACATGCTCCGAAAGATCTTCCGTTGGATCCCCGCCGACACCAGAAAGACCGTGACCCATGCCCTCGTCACGAGCCACCTGGACTACGGCAACACCCTATACGCTGGAACCACCGCTAAACTCCAGAAACGTCTGCAACGAATTCAAAACGCCTCCGCCCGCCTCATCCTCAACATACCCCGCAACAGCCACATCTCCGCCCACCTGAGACACCTGCACTGGCTTCCCGTCAACAAAAGGATCACCTTCCGACTCCTCACCCACGTACACAAAGCCCTCCACAACAAGGGACCCGAATACCTCAACCGCCGCCTCAGCTTCTACACACCTACCCGTCCTCTTCGCTCTGCCAACCTCGCTCTCGCCGCCGTCCCTCCCATCTGCCGCACCACGGCGGGTGGGAGGTCCTTCTCCTACCTGGCGGCCAAGACATGGAACTCCCTCCCCACCATCCTCAGGACCACCCAGGACCACTCCGCTTTCTGGAGACTACTCAAGACCTGGCTCTTCGAGCAGCAGTAACCCCCTCCCCCTAGCGCCTTGAGACCCGCACGGGTGAGTAGCGCGCTTTATAAATGTTTATGATTTGATTTGATCAATAAAGCTGGCATACGGAGTAGGAGCTTGCTTTTTGTTTGCTTCCTCAATCAAAGAGAGGTGTAGTGGGTTATTTTCACCATTAAGATGGATGTCGCTCTTAGACAAAAAAAAGAGATGGTTTGACTTCTTTATTTAAGTGTGCCTTCTTATATTTCTATGTCTACTTTTTATACGTCTTTTTGGTCTTTGCTCTTCTTGAGTCTTTCTTTGTCTTTCTGGATTCTCTTCCTTACTCCTTTTCTTTTCCTTATTTCTCAGGTGTGGTTCGGTTTTTCAGAGAAGAGTGGCGTTGATGGCGTTTTCCCCGGAGAGAAGAGAGAGAGTAGAAAATAAAGGTAAGGGTCTTGTCCTTTAGACCTTTTGTTTTTAGGGACAGGGGGGTGGGGATGTTTACACCCCTAAAAAAAAAACAATAGAAGTGTCTCCGTAGAAAGGTTTCGCAAGTATTTTATTTAAGCTTTTTGAAAAAGGGGAAATTAGCTTCTTTGAATATTGGTATCTAGGGTTATCAGGTTTTATTTACATTTTTAACCCCGTGTTATGGCTCGTATTCCTTTCCACTTGGCAGCGGTGTGAGAAGGGGAAAGGGTAAATCAAAATAGATAAACACCCAGAGTCAAAGAGAAATAAATAAAGGAAAAAGAAAAAAAAAGAAAAGCAAAGGCAGACCAGTGTAAGTGGTAAGGAGCTGCAAAGCCCCTTTACCAATAATACCCCGAAGGGTTGAGCATGCAGGCACGTACCTGCGAAAGCCACGTCCCTCCAGGGACTTGGCTGGCACTGTGGTGTGTGAAGTGTTCCCGCAGCGGTTCTTCTCCGGGAGTCGTTGTGGCTGTCGGCGTTTTCGTTTCTCCCTCCTCTGCTCCGCGTTCCGTTCACTGCTCCGGTGTCTCTGTCAGCTCTTGGTTCCTCTGTGTTTCGGTCTCCTCTTCTTCCCTTCCGCGTTCAGCTTCCCGCTCCGGCATTAGACGCGCATCTCTGGATTCTGACTTGTTTAATCTGGCATCTGGGTCGGTGTCAATCATGCCTCAGGAGTTCTGTTTGCAACAGAGCCGAAGCGGCTCCGTTTCAAGAGGATCACCAAGTTTTCTGTCAAAATCAAGAATGCCTAATAATCAAAAATTAGCCGGCTGATCCGGCAGACCCTTTTTATGCATTGGAACTAATATTGATCCCTTCCACTGGTTATATGGAACATCATTTGTGATAAAACACTGATTGAGCGATGGGTATAAAAGTTGTATCCACTTTAAATAGCCTGGCGGGCAGCCCATTGGGACACCTGCAGAACAGAGAGAGGCTAACACCGAATGCAAAATATTCTTTTCAATCCATTCTCACTCCCCCTTTCCCCAAACACATAAAGGCAGCCCTAGGCCCAGTGAGCAAAGCTCTTCCCGCTGACTGCTTATATGTGAGCCATAAAAGTTCGAAACATATTGCATCCAACTAACAGCCGATACAGAGGGCTGAGGTTTCAGGCTGGCCCCACTCAACCTCTGCTGAACTAGTCTCCAGAATTTACTAGAGTTCTTATGCTTTAGTGCCTCATATAATTCTACCCAATATTTTTCCGCTCTCTGCAGCGTCAGGGCCTATAATTTAACTTTATAGGTCTTTCTTATTTGACGAATCTCCTCTTAAGTACACTTGAATGGCTAAAAGTCCATCTCGTTCTCAGACGAGTATTCAGCTGCCTCTTGAGCATCCTTAGTTCGATACATGAGTGCATATATGGAGGTGCCTTGCGCGGTTCAAACAAGGTTGTTGGAGAAGCAAATTGATTTAGCAGAGTAATAGTCAGTGAGTGCCACTGCACAGTGGTAGAAGACTTGTCTATATCGTCAAGAATCGAGACCCAACGCGGTTCAGATGGCAAGGTGTCCAAAAGCGGCACACATGAGAGGCAGGTTAACCCTCCGAGAGAAATTCCAGATGAGGGAAAAATGTGTGAAACTAATTCTGAATGGGATGAATATGTTTTTATTATGAACTATGATGATGTGGAGATTTTCTCTGGCACAGAGTTTGGAGATACAGATAAATCCTCAAAAAAATCGAGAAGTATATGAAAGATCCTCTGGGACAGAAATTGTTAAATCCTAAGGAGATAAGGCATCCTAAGAGTTCCAAAATGATCGCCTATGAGCCATGTGACAGATTATGTAAAATATAATATTAGAAAGCCTCTGGAAAGAGAGGAAAAGATCGTCATGAGAGCTATGTGCTCTAGACCTGCAATTGAAGGTGAGGTTACTGTCACTTCAAATCTAGACCCAGAATGCATTACTCACTTGTTCAAGCTTAAAAGGGACCCAAGGAAGGGTCTAGAGAGCACTTACAAAGTGCGAAGAGAAGGCGCTGGACATTTTTGATCCTATAACTCGTATCTTTGATTTAATAGATTAATGGAGGAGACATTGATTTAGAATTGGTAAGAGGCTGGTACCAAAGAGCAATTTTGTTTTGCTTGGGAATGCTAATACTAGTATCATTGCTGAAAGGAAAAAGGCAGTGTTATTTAGGATCAGCCCAAAACTGAGGGACCTAGCTAGGAAGGAGAGTTGAGAAAATTCAGAAGGTCTTCTCTTTGGAGAGGACATGGTCAAATCTCTAGGTGAGTTTGAGTCTACATTCACTGCGTTAAACATGTCACAATCTTCCCTACAGAAAGTATTCAATTCAAATAATTTATATCAGAGGGCTGGAAGGAGGGGGCAATCTTCTGGCCGAGGATACTGTGAGACCCAGATGGGATATGGAAGAACTAACTATACAGCAAACATGGGTACAACACGTTTCTATCCCCAGAGGGGAAGAGGAAACATAGGATGCTCTTCTAGAGGAAGGAGCCATCAATCTTCCTCAACAGGTGAGTATGGAGATAATTTCTGGTTCCCCCTGATTAAAAGTAGGTGGAAGGGTAACATTTTTCATAAAAGAATGGGAAAGAATAATTAATGATCAATGGTTCCTTTTAGCAGTAAGCAGTTTCAAAATAGAATTAGAAAGTATTCCTGTGCAGGTCAAAGAACCAAAGGAACTAAGTTTCCGAGAAGATCAGAAAGAGGTGATAAGTCTGGAGATAATACAAATGTTGGGAAAGAATGCAATCATTTATGTACAAGAGGAAGGAAAGGAAATTGTGAGCGCATAGTTTTCAGTCAAGAAAAAAATGACCAGTCATGAATCTACAGCAAGTGAATCAGTATGTAACTTACCATCATTTCAAGATGGAGGTAATAAATGTTTTGAGGGACATTGAAAAGGAAAAAGATTGTTTAGTGACATTTTACTTGAAGGATGCTTATTTTACTACTCTGATGCACAGAGCAAGTAGGAAGTTTCTTTAATTGAGTTGGAACTGAAAGTTATACCAATTCACATGCCTGCTGTTTGGTCTATCTTCAGCCTGTGGTGTTTTATAAAGGTCATGAAGCCAGTTGTGGGGCTGTTGTGAGAACAAGGGGTATGGGTGGTAATTTATCTGGGTGATATCCTTGTGATGAGCAAGGAGGTTTTTGGAAATCAATGGAATTTAGTGAGACAATTGTTGGAAAAACAGGGTTTTGTTGTGAATTTGGAGAAATCTATTTTGAATCCAACCAAGCAATTCAAATTTTCGGGATTCATTAGAGATACTCTGAAAGTACAACTAAGGCTACCAGAAAGGAAAATAAAAAATGATTAAGAAGGAGTTAGGTCTATAACGAATGAAAGAGGTAGTATATTTGCAGGAAATAGTTTGTGTACTAGGTCTTTTGTCATCTTCAATATAGGCTGTATTCCCAGGCCCCTTACATTACAGAGCTCTCCAGGGGTTGAATAGTGCAGGCTTGGCAAAAGGTTTATGGTATGGAGACAAGGTGAGAATGAAAGGGGTGGCGAAGGAAGAATTGACTTGGGGGATGGAAAATTTGGAGGCATGGAATCGTCGTGCAGTGTTTGGAACAGTTCCAGATTTTGTTCTGAATGTGGATGCAAGCACTTTAAAATGGGGTTCAATGAGCAACGAAGTATAAACAGGAGAGAGATGGAACATGTCGGAGAGACAGGAACATATAAATTATTAAGAGGTGAAAGCAGGTTACTTTGCTCTGTGCAGTTTCAGGGAGTCTTTGAGGGGTCATTCAGTACTTTTGAGGATGGACAATGACACTGCAGTAACATATATACAAAAACTTTGAGGGAGCAGATCCAAGAGACTGACAGAAATTGCAAAGGAAATGTGGAGTTTTTGTCTGAAGCAGGAAATAGATTTGACACTGCAGTATTTACCAGGGAAGGAGAATATTATAGCATACTGGAATTATCAATTTATCAAGGATTACAGTGAACGGGTGTTAAACAGGTAAATTTTCAAGGAAATAGAGTTGAACCTGGGCCCAATAGAGATAGATCTCTTTGCTTCTAGGTTAATGTTACAATAGAAAGATTATTTTAGCTGGCATCCAGATCCACAAGCAATAGCAGTGGATGGCTTTATTAAGAATTGGACAGGATTGAGGGGGTATGCATTCCCATCTTTTGCAATGATCCAGAGGGTGTTGTTGCAGATCAGGAGGCAGAAGTGTCAGTTAGTGCTAGTAACTCCTTTCTGGAACAATCAGAATTGGTTTCCTACAGTTCTAGAGATGGCAATAGAAATTCCATTACTAATAGAATGTTGACAAGGAATGTTGATAGGGGTGCAAGTTATAGTTACCTTAGGTCGTGAGTTATAGTTACTTGAAATACCTCTAACTATAACTGCTGAATTTCTCTGGTTTTGTGCAAGTAAATTCAGAACCTAACTATGACGTCCCTGTAACCTTTGGTTTATTATATACATATTTATATATATATATATATATATATATATATATATTTATATATATATATATATATATATATATACATTCACTTAAAAAAACAAAGGTCACAGGGATGTTATAATTAGGTTCTGAATTTACTCGTACAAAACCACAGAGATACAGAAGTTATAGGTAAGTTATTTCCAGGAAATATAACACACGCCCTAAAGTAACTATAGCTCGTGCTATTCTTGATGGTGGATCATCCTATTTTACTACCAATTTATTTTTACCTAAGATTCATAAAAGTCTCAGAAATCACCCAGGAAGACCAATAATATTGTCATGTAGTTCGGTGTTGGAAAACATTGCTAGATATACTGAGTATTATTTACCTCTTATAGTGTAAAATCTGAACTCTTACATCAGAGATACTGGAGACTTACTTCAAATCATAGACGGTATAATATGGCATAAGGAATATTATCTGGTCACCATAGATGTGGTGGCTTTGTGTACATCAATCAAACATGAAGTAGGCTTACATACCATTGAATATTTTCTAAAGGAGAGGAAAGTTGTTGAATACTGGCATTTGAAGATATTGGTGGATATGATTAACGTATGTCTGAATAATAATTTCTTCATCTTTAATAAATAAATCTATAAACAACAATGTGGGACAGCCATGGGTTTGGCCTTTTTTTCCAGTTATGCAAACATAACAATGGGATGGTGAGAGAAAGAAGTAGCGTAAGCTGAAAATCATCAGGAGCACATTAACAAGGTTGTGTTATGGACAAGATACATAGATGATCTTTTCATTATTTGGAATGGCACTGTTAACAAGTTTAAGACATGTTTTGACATATTGAATTCTAATTCTGTGGGTTTAGAATTCACACATGTGATTGATAAAACAAAAGTTAACTTTTTGGATGTAACCCTGTATGTAGAGAATAATCAGTTACAGTCATCTTTGTATAGAAAGGAAACCTCCACTTATTCCATTTTACATGGATCTAGTTGCCATTCCCATCATGTAGTTAAGAACATTCCATATGGTGAGTTTCTCTGGTTGAGATGACATTGTTTTACTGAGTCAGAATTCGAAAAGCATGGGGCAATGATGGTGAATAGATTAATAGCTAGAGGATATAAACAAGATCATGTGCGAAGATGCTTAGAAAAAGCAAGACAAGTGAATTGGAGTGACATGTTAGTTTAGAATAAAACAAAATGGGTCATCCACAGATAATTCACAGACATCAAAACCAAGAGTTGTTTTGACATATAGTAAAGAAACTGGTACAATTACATATTTCAAAAGTGTTGGCATTTCCTAGGTGAAGATCCAGATATAAGGAGCAAATATGACCTACAGTGTCTATTGCATATAGAAGGGCTCCATCCATGAAATATACATTGGTACATAGTTATTTTGAGGAAAGACAGCACAAATCCTGGCTTCAAGGAATAAGTAAAGGCTTTAGGAAGTGCCTCCAGTGGTATTGTCTCCTAGTCACATCATACCCATAATTGTGTACATATTGCAAATCTGTGTTTGTCTCCAATATAGGTATTGAAAGTGATATGTGTAACTTACTTTATAAACAAAAGCAAGTATTGTCTATGGTGTCAACAGATGACTACAACTACCATGCTGCTCTGGTTTTCGATCTGAAAAACAATAGAGCAATGTAATGTTGTTCCACAATCCTTTATTTCCATATGTGCACACATTCCAAAAAGTAATCAATTTGACAGTCACCATGTCATGCTATAGATACAAAAATGGCCCTTCTTCTGTATCTCAGCCACGTTGACACCTGATCATAGCTACATTGAATTGTTCAAAATACCCACATAATTCATTGTCTTTTGAATCCAAGATTTCCAAAAATGTGTTGCGTCATGCTGTATAGAAGTAGTAGCCACAGACAAGTTAATTTGCACTGTCCATATGAAGACCAAATACATTTTTATGTGTAACATGAACCACTTTGAATCCAATGTATTGTAGTCTGTTTGTCCTTGGAATATTCACCACTGAGTTGGGTTGAATGTCTGTCACATGTACCCTACAAATCTGAAGTATCACAGTTGCATTTCAGGTCATCTCTACAAGGTCAGCACTAGGGTTGTCATCTGTGTAAATGAGGCTGCATTTGCAAAATAGTGACATCACATAAAGGCCCAATCAGTTTATCACTCTCTTTTTAGTTTTTAGGTTTGCCCTTTTGTAGACAAAGACACATAAAATACATAAACTATATATTAATTATATTTTCTATGCAATCTTCACAGGTCCAAACACCCGGCCCAGTGGACCACTGACAGCCAAGATACCTCCACTCCAGCCCAGGAGCAATCCTTTAGTGAGGACTCTAATGCTGCAAGTCAGGATGACCACGAGCCAGCTGGTCCACCTGGTATGTCTGGCCAGACAGCTCCTGTGAGTTGCACTCGGCTCACCCTACACCTTCCACCCTAGCTGTAACGTAACTTCAGCATAAGGACACCTCCACTCCCTATATACCAATGAGATTGACACCAACCCTGTGCCCCACAGCCATAGCTGTTGTTGAGACAACAATACCACCGTCCCCAGTATGCCAGGACTCAATGGGTTGGGGCACACTGCTTCAAAGACACAGACTACTGGGTATAGCCAAGTGAGACCCCAGCCAAATAAGGCCACTGGGATCTTTGTCAGCCAGACTACCATTGACAAAGTCTTGGGAGCAGTAAAACAGTCCCAAGACGTGATGGGCCAGGTCGTAACTGAGCTCCAGGCAATCAAGGAGCTGCAGAGAGAGCACATCTTGCAACTACAGAATCATAATGAAAAGAATGAGCTCCCTGACTTGGGTGCTTTTTGACATCTGTCACCATATGTGTAGGTCTTTTCCCATACCATATGCTCCTGTCTGTGGTCCCTCTACAAGAGGCCAAGTATACCACTGCCAGCCACAAACAGAGAGGCCTTGACACATGAGGAGCATGCTCCTCCCACCCCAGACTATGAACATCTGCCCCCCTCCTCCCTGGAGGGAATGGTCGTCTTGACCAGCAGGAGAAGATGGCAAGACTAACAATATCACCTCCAAGAGACGCAGAACCTAGTTTCCCCCAGTGTGTGTCAACCATTCAGTGTGCAGACTATATCATTGACACATTTACTTTTTCTGAGGATTGTTCTATCTTGGACATTGGGCTCCAAACTGTTTTTGGCTTTACTACCATGTTTCCATTCACCATGATAGACGTTATTTGTTTGTTTCATCTTTTTGTGATTCACCTCACTGTTCTTTTGTGTCATGCAAATAAATGTTAAGGATACAGACTACAAGACTCTTTTTGGATTATTTGTAGCCTTTTATTTGTCATGTCCATCTTCCACCATCATGTTGTCAAATCTTTTGAACGTTCATTTGCCAAATAAATGTAGAAATCACAAAGTGTTATTAAAGTTATTCAAAGAAAACAAACTCAAAGTAGAATGTATTTGGAACTTACATATGTTTGCAACAATTCCTTGAAGAAATGAAATCTGGGTTTCAATAACCAGGCCTAACGCCAATAGTCTGTGCCACTCAGGGTATACGTTCCATGACCTAGACACCATGAAGAGAAGGGAAAATGCAATGGGATCAAATAAAATAGGCAAACTATCACTGATGCATAACTTCAGTTGGAGCCATACATCCTGCCCTCACAATAGGAATCCTAGATCAATAACACCTTAGTCTACTTCATGGCAGTAACAATATTTGAGGCCATGTGACCAGTACAGGGCACAGTGGCAGAATCTGGTGCAATGACACATTCACCATTCAGTGTGTTATATCACCTATGAGGAAATATATCAACAGCTACCTCCACTGTACAAAAATTGAATATTTAGCCAATGTGAAAGAACAGTATGCTAGGGCTTGACATATACATGTAGTTTGAGCAAGTAAAGTGGCACATATTGCTTTGATGGAAGCATCACACAGAAAACAGGTCTGATACAATCTTCTGAACTTCCATACTATTAGAGTGCACATTGCCTCTGTAAAAGATTTGTCCATGCCAAGTGGGTGTCTCTCCCAGGATCAACACATGTTCCCTTTGTACTTTCAAACAGCAACACGTCACTGCAAATGTCACAAATTCAAAACATCCAAATGAAGATGAAATAGTGAAGGACCCTGAAACAGAATAACAAGGGAATATTATTTTTATTACATATTAAATCAAACTCAATTAACAAGTAATGAGGTCACACATACTTAGCACAAGCACAGGAAATCTCTGTCAACGACCACAGAACTTAATGCAGGGAAACTCTGATCCATTAACATGTTTGCCTTGAACTTTCCTGCACTGACCATTCCTAACATATTACCATACCGGACTGATATGTTCCCAATGTTACAATTTGTAAACGTAAACTGACAGTCAGGTCAAGAAGTGGTCAATCACATCTTGATGTATGTCAACTCCTTCTTCTTTTCCACTGTCATCTTCATTGGGCATTTTAACAGCCTCACCAGGGGCTCATCAAGGTCTCCCTCCTCTGCAATTATGGGGATGTTCCTCTGCATGGCAATGTTATGGAGAATGCAACAGGCAACCATGGTTTGGAGCACCTTATCATGTGAGTAGGGGAAGGCTCCACAGGTCTTGTTGATTTGTTTCATTAAGGAATCAAGGACTTCCTGTAACACACCACTGAACGTCGGCTGGGACATGCCCCCCAGATACTGCCACAGTATATTGAAAAGTGCCAATGGAAACAAAATGCAGTACTACCATGAGTTTTACTATTGGTTTTATGGCTGTTGGGTTAATGTTGTGAGGCAGGAGATCAGACTCCAACTGCTGACACAAATCCAAGATAGTTTGCCTATTTAGACAATGTGCTTGATGACGTCCCTTTCCTCCATGGTGGCAAGGTCTGGAAAGGGACTGAACACCTGAGCCTGTCACCTCCTACCCATGGATGGGTTCAGATGTCTGTATGTATGGAAAATAAAATATCAGAGGAAATAGTCACATCACACTTTAGAATCAACACACATCTGACTTCTTGGTAGCAACCTCGGCTTCCTGACCTTGCAGTCAGGACATTGGCTATCCAACAGCTGTCGAAGGAAATTGACTGCGTAGATGGTACCCTCCAAGATGGTCCCTGCCATAGGCTAAAGTGTGTGATGGCTATGCACAAAAGCCAATAGCTCTGTCCGTCTCCGTCACAGACTGGGTCCATCATGTGCTTGTACATCGCATTGTGAAAAAATGCTCACTTACCTCCTAACACTGCGACCAAAAAGACCGTCTTGATACTTTGCTGCTGTTACCTATCCCTGGGAGCCAGGATGCCGTAGAAATCTGGTGACAGGGCCCCTGTCTTCAGCACTGAGGAGCTGAAGCTCCTTGCCAGGCACCTCTATGGGACCTGGAGGAACAGATGCATGTCTGATTGAAGAATGTCTGACTGCGCAACCTCTTCCTTTTTGATACACAGGCTATTTTGTTCCTTTTTGGTAATGAGGGAAGTGTTGTGATTGGAGTTGACAGAATGAAGCCGCTGGGACATATTGTTTTTTTGCCATGGTGAAATGTTAGTGCATGGCAATGTTAAGCCATCTGAAAGTAGAAGCTGTAATGTGTGTCCATGTAACACACAAATCCTATTTCATGACACAACCTGCAGACCACTGACTACCAGTTGCCAGTAGCAGGTGTACTAGTAGTATGACTGACAACATACAGCCAATGTTGAAATGATACTGATGTTGCGGGAAAAATTTAGAGGGTCTAGATTTGTCTGAGGCTGTACTGTCAAGTGGAATTTAAGCACATAATATGTATTAGTTTGGTTTGCTCTGTATGGTTCAAACCTGTCATGGAGCCACATATAGGTAAAGTTAGTTTATGTGCCGCAAGTTCAGATGACACTGGCTCACAATCATCCATTGCAGTGTGACCTATTCCAACACACACTTGTTTGACCATCCCACAAATACTTGCTCTCACTGACCCATAGCAGACCTTCTATCTTGCCCTGAGTCACTGAATGTGATGCAGACCATGGGTTCTGACTCTTGGGACTTTAGGCAGGAAGCCAATGTAGCTGTGTGTGGGATTATGTGCAAGGATTGTACAGGCTGTTTGGCCTTTAATAGCTCACAATTATTGTGAGTAATCATGGGTGGGTCACACAACAAAATTGTTTGCATAGCTCTGGCCAAGATGATGCTGTAGTCCTGATTAGGTAATATGAGGACTTAGAAAGTACTGATGGTGCTCATTAGATCACTGCAAATCAGTATTTCCAAGCTACCTGTAATATTTTGTTTGAAAAAAATCTAGTTACTGCTTGGTGAATGTATGTGAAAATATTCAAAATGTAATGTCACTGCAGTACTGCCAACAAGAAACACTCAAATATATTTTCTTGTTCTTCTCTGTCATACATACAGGTCAACACCCATCAGAAGCTGGAGATTTTGAAGGCCATCACAAACAAGGTGCTGACCCTGGGAGTCCACAAGCAGTGTAACCTGTACTGTAGGAAGAAGTGGGAAGACCTGCGTCGTGCGACACGGAAGTCTGCTGAGAGCCAAGTCTGACAGTCGTCGCACTGATCCAGGTGGGTGTGCCACACCCGGACCCCCCTAATGGCCAGCATCTTAGCAATGGCTCACCTGGAGCTTGACGGGTAGTTAAGGGCCAAGGGGGTAAGTCATTGTCTGTAGATATTATTGTATTTTGACCCCTTAACTTTCCAACTTTGTTGTATACCATCAACATTGAGGTTGACATGCATCCAAAGCCCATGAGGATTTCTGGAGATGTAAGTTGATCAGGCAGTGTCTGATGCTGTGTGTGGTGTAATGCTTTGTGCTGAAGTATGCCACTGGTTTCCTCCTCACAAGGCAATTACTGTTGTGGGCAGACACATGGCTGCATGCAAACAAAGGGATTTCCAGCATTTTCACAATGACATGAGGGACAGTTTCACAAAACATGACTCATGTCATGATTGGGCCAGGTGGGATGGTACATCACAAATGTGTGTAGTGAATGTAAGCCCCATTACTGGCAACTGTGGCAAACTGCACAATTATAATGCAGATGATATATCATAGTTGACATTGGTAAGTGGGTGCTTTGACAAAAAGACAATGTGCATCTGCACCAAATGTTTAGTAATTCTGTGTACATGGCATCATTCATTATCTGACACATGTTTGAAAGCAGTTTGTCCAGTAAACATCTAGTAAGGTAATGTGGCCAGTAGCAGGTAGATCTGAGTCCTCAGTCCTTCACAAATATGCGTGTAAGACAGTCTGTGATTACCAACGTGAATTTGTCTGCCAAACTGATTTGATTGCAACAGACAGGAATGTGTCCACATTGATGAGAGAGTTATACATGCCACAGACAACATGTTTGTGTCCTTAAGTCTGCCTAGAGGAGACATTGATGATGAAGAACAATGTGATACTGAAAGCGACATTTCCATATGAAAGGTTACATCACATAGATGTTGTTGTGTCCCACCTTGAGCTGTCAGTTTCCATCCCAACACCTTGCCCTTTGGGAGAAGTGAATCAATTTTTGCTCTGTACTGCAGTGGTTCAGAGGTGTCTCCAGTCCTATGTGTTTACTCATGCTGTTAGAACTGTTTGTCATGGAGTGAACTACAAGTGTATAGGTGAAAAAGGCATACATGATGTGGGAGTAGGGATAGAAGATTACTGAGCTTAGTGGAAATATTGTGTGATGTACATTGATTTCCAATTGTATTGTCACAGATACCTTAAAACTGTTGTATCTGTGTTTACAGCATCAACTGGGCAAGGCGAAGGTGACAGCGGCCACATCAGCAGGGATAAAGCTGGCCACTGAGGATCGGATGTGGACATCACCAATGCCTAGGGATCCAGTGGCATGGAGGGTGAGGGGCTGGCCAGAAGGCCATGAGTGATTCAACATCTTTCTCGGAGGCCTCAAGAAAAGACCAGCCCCTAGTGGGGAGGGGGCGGGCAGACCCTGGAACTACTGTCAGACCTGTGTCTTCAACCCCCTGTCATTACAATCTCCATTCCCCTATTGCTCCCCCCCCAATTGGACATAGTCGGGCCTCTAAAAAGAGTGGTGTCTCCCTTGCTGCAGAAACCTCTGGCCCTGTCACAATGTCCCAGGCTACTCTCAGTCAGGAGGCTGTAGATCTTTTACAGGCGATCACTATAGGACTGACCACACTTCTGAATCTTATCCAGGAGCTGGCTGGCCAGAACACGTAAATGCTGGCTTACCTGGATGAAATTCACAGTGACCTGTCTGGCCCACAGTGGTCCTTCCAGGGTCTGGCCTCTTCATTAGGTGCAGCCTCCCACTTGCCCCAACCTCGTGCCCACACTTCCACCCCATCCCAAATCCCTCAACCCAACCCTATCCAAAGCACACACAAACATATGTATGCACCCAAAACAACAACCACAAGCAGCACATACCAACACAGATATAGCAAAAAACACAGATGCAGATACCACACAAGCATACCCACAGGCATCAAATCCACCACAACACAAACACCCCCCCACAGATAGAACACCCACCACTACACCAGCACCCACACACACCACAAGCACACCCCCAGTCAGCACACCCACCATGACAACCATATGCACCAGCACACCCAAACACACCACACCACACCAACACATACCATATCCACTACAGACACATCCACCCACAGACATCAGTAAGAGACACAAATCTAAATATATAGCATATACACCAGTCCCTCAAGCACCCACACCTTCAGTACACACATGCACAACAGGCACAGACACTCCTTCTACCTCCCAACCACAACTCCCTCCCGAACATTCTACCTCTTTTCTTAAAGAAGACCTCATGTTTGCCCTGTCCCTGATCCCTTCCTCATACCAGACTAGCCCACCCAAACATTATGTACCCTTTCCAAGTCTCAACCAACCCTGCCCAAATCCAATCCCACCCCTCCCAAATCTGAACACACCACTCCGAAACCCAAAGCCATCCCTCCCAAATCCCAAACCATCCCTCCTAAACCCAAAGACCCTTTCACAAAGATCATTGTGGTGCCTGCTCTATGACCTATAGATGCCTCTTTCAGCAAAGGTGTTTTTGGCAGTGACATTAGGATGCAAGTTGTGGCAAGTTGTGGGCAAACAACCATGCAATGGACTGATGGACTAGTACCTTGGTTTGTTTATTTCTTATTTTCTGGGTTTTATTTATGAGAGAGGCATCTCATTTATTGAAATGACTTTAATTTGTCCTGGCTTTACTGTGTGGTTGCTGCTAAATGTTTGCTGTTGACGTACTTTCTGCTAATGTTTGTGCCATGCTCTTACTCACATTTATGACAGGCACAGGTTGTATAATTTATATTCTTTTTTCAAAACATACATTAGAGTTGTACATTTGTGATGGACATATATATTTGGTGCAAGCATTCTTGTTGTTACTGGACACGTTCACCAAAATTATATACCTTTCTGTTTTTGAGACTAGGGAATCCGTGTGTGTTTATTTTCACATGATATGTTAATAATATGCACATATGCATTACACATGGAAGGTGGCACTTTACAGTTAAATTGGATCTTATGTTTGTGATATATTGCACACACCGAGGGTACATGTAACCTTCATACATCTCTGCCATGTTTGCAGTTTACCGGTAAAATTGGTAGTCCATTCTATATACACCTACCTGTAGCATGTTGTAGTGTAATTGCTACATTATCATGGGATTGTTTGGTTCAGACTAGGTATACTGTTTCATTTGATGCTTTCAATATTATGGGGACATTATTGCACTCACCTGTGTGGACACATTTCTATTTGTGATTGTTGAGACAATTTGTGTAGGTATTAAATGCCATGAAGGCAGTTTGTACCAGATTGGTGGGTTCTACTTATATCTTGAGGTCTGTTCTAATACATTTTCTGACTACAACATTACATGCATTGCGCAGCATCATGGTGGTGTTTGCACAAATTATTGAGCCATGCACAAGTTCAGTATTACTGTGAAGCTATAACTCCGAGGATAACATGAATGTCTGTGACTTACCTTCTGTTCTGGCAACAACGGGGTTGATCTCCATCTTGGACCTGGCCCAGGAGCAACAACAGGACTGGTAGAAGTAGATTCATGGCAGTAGGAAATGTGGAAAGCATTAAAAATGTGAGTTCAATCCTTACCTAGCTCCCAATCCGCAAACTCAGGTGCGGCGGTTTAGCCATCACATTTGCATCGGTGGGAATGTACATCATGGTTGGCTTGGCGAGTAAAGGGGCTGTCATTCCACCTCCAGCCACTTTTGACTATGGCGCCATCAATGGGGTGAAGGTTCTTGGTGGTGATCGTGGGCTGCCGCGGTCTTTCACCTAAGCTCCCACCAACATCTAAATAGGGTGGGTGGACCGTCCGTCACAGGGGTGGGGGGGTTTACAGTTGAAAAGTCAAGGACGTGACCTTTACTACCAGCATCTAAATTAGGCCCTTTGTTTTCTGCACTAACACCTATCTCCAGGACAACTTGGATATACACTATGGCATAGTGAACCAGTGACATCTGCCTGCATACCTCTCCTTAGAACAACAGTGATATGTAGTGTTTTCTGGGAAGGGAATTATCTCTCTACCAACACATCTTACCAGGGTTAGAGGTGCCTCTAGTAGAGTCTGAGAAAAATGTATCTCTCTACTCATACCTTTTCTCATCCTGACAAGTATGTATAATAAGCTGTGGAAAGAAACTACTCTGTTTCCTGACAAGTCTATTTCATGATAACTCTGTTTAATATAGTGTGTGGAAAGACTGGCCTCTCTCCTGTGATCTGTCTTTTGAATAATGTTTGTGCAAATTAAGGTATGAAAAGTGGCTTACCTTTCAGGTCGCAGCTCTCCTCAGTATAACAGATATGCAAGTAAAGTACAGAGTTGAAATTACCTTTATGCTGAAAAGTCTGTCTTGCATTACAACTACAGAGACTATGATATAAATAGCACTGCCCTCTCAAGTGAGACATCTCCCCAGAGTAACATATGTGAAACGTAAGCTGTGGTTCAAAACTGTTCTCTCGGCACATAGCTCTCTTCACTGATGAATGTACATGGTAGAGTATAAAATGAAGAATTCTCTCTCTCTCAAGAACTGTCTCTTGGACAACTGGTGTCCATATTTAATTGTGGATACATACTCACCTCTGCTTCAGCTACCTCCCAATGGCAACACCCTTATATAATAGGGTGTGCAGAGCACCTGATAGCAGTGTGTGTTAGAGTATAAAGATGCACTGCCCGCTGTGCCAATACCTCTCTCTTCTATCAGAATTCCTATACTACAGCATGCACAGTGACTAATCTCTGTAGGAATGCCTCACTGTTGCATGACAAGTAACCATAGAAGCATAGCAAAATAATTGGATTCTCCATTACCAGTTCTCTGTAGCATAAAAGATCACCATAGTTACATGACCATGAAGAAGCATATTTACAGTCTCTGAAGATGGAACTGGCAATTTTACTCAATAATACAATACTATAATACATTGAAATGTATAATAAGAATTAAGCAAAGAAATCAACTTTAAACTTTTTATTATAACAAAGCAAAACAATTTAACAACAATATGAAACTACAACTATGTTAACAAACTACACCCAAAAAATATAAAACAAACAAAATAACCAAATTTACTACTTTATAATGTCTCCATTACATTATGATGAGCAGCGTGGTGTAGTTGCATCTCCTCAGCCATCTCAGCCTGGCAAGGAGATTTTAGTATGTCAGTTAGGCCAGTTAGCAAAATGTCTCAGCAAAGTTCCTCATGCATACAGTCTTTTAAAAGGATTTCACAAAGACTAGCTACAGCACAGTTGCCTCATGGTACTGAATTGCAGAGCTCTTCATGTGTTTCACATCCTTTCAACCTGGTTACACTGTGCCTGTTCAGGTAATCACTGCTGATCAAGACAATAATCCTTCTTGTCTTAAAAGGCTCTTTTTCTGCTTATGTAAGCAGATAATTATTTACTCTGAGGTAAGATTCCTTTTTCCTCCTAAAAATGACAAACTAAAAGAGATAAAAATTATATACTGAACAGTAATTGATACTAGTGATACATCACCATATTATTTAAGCTTTGCTTCACTTTTCAGTCACAATCACATATTTATGTCTAGTGCACCAGTAACTTGTTATCCTTCTCTTTTAAAAATTCCACACCCTCAGCCAATCTATTTTCATATTTGTGCAATAAACACTGAATGAACTCTGCTTCCATAACAGTTTCTAAAGTAATACAATCACCTTGACACACCTTTGCTAACACTCACCGCAACCGCACTGGTTCACTCTAGAAATAGCATTAAACATTTCATATGGCTAAAATATATCTACAATGAGGTTCGTAAGAACAGCGTATTATTACATTCGTTTTTATATAATTTAAGAAACAGCACTACCTTTACTTACTGGTATGTATAGTTTAAAAACGTCATTTTAAACACAATTGTAAACCTTGTTCACATTTCTTTACATTGTAATGTGTACCTCTGATTAGCTATATTGACACATCTACACCTCCCCAAATAGCCTTTCACTCTGTAAACATGGTGTAAAATGTTTTTACTAACATTTATACACTTACTGACACTTCACAGCAAAGTTTATAAACTATATTATTAAATATCTAAACTTGAAGTTCTTTCTTAAATACAGATGAAGTCACCAGTCTCTTTCACCTCCACATAAATTCATTTCTGCTGAGCACAACTCAAACAGACTTTCTTCTCCACCAAAGACAAACTGAGCTATCTTTGGTTCTGCACCAATCACATCACAGCATTTCGTCATCCATGGAATGAGAACAGTAACTATTGGTTGAGTCTTAGCCTTTTTTGTTTTTACTTCCCTCCATATGAGCTTGCAAGACTCTTACGAAATTGTAAACATCTTGTGGCAGCCCCAGTAATATTCCATGCAGGTCTCATGAGTGTCTTGCAAGACCATAACTTTTTAAAAATAAGAGTTAACTATCTACTCATCACAACACTTATCTTTTACACACTCCCTCTCAAACTACAATATGTATTCCTACAAATGGAGTATATTTAGAACTCATCCTCCACTTTTTCCTATTAACAATCCCACACGAGCCCTGTGATATTGTAAAAATTATTTAAAAACAAGACACATTTATTTTTAGCATGGTACTTATCACTTAGACCCCTCCTCTCTAAATCTCAGGGGACACCATGCTTTTCTGCTGCCTCTTTACATAGCTTTTCTACTTTATTTCTCAGTAAACAGTAATGGCTGCTGTTTCATTTCTAACAATTCCAACAGCCAGTCAGTCAGAGCACTCCTTCAGGATAATCTATTAAGTGGGGGCTGAGAAAAAGGGGGGGCGGTAAAAAAAAATGCATTTCCCATGTTAAATCCCATTGACTCTTTAGACACACCTGCAGACCAAACCGCTCAATGGAATTACACCAGATTTGTCAACGGGACCGCCAAATTCACACGGAGGATGCCTCCGCCATGGCAGTGACGTTCTCCCCGAGCATATCACAATGTTCCCACCGGGCTGACCAGCTAGAACATTGTAATATGCATTCCCGACAGTCAGTTGGGCGGGAACAGTGCTACGATAGAGGACTCAGCTCCCTTGAGGAGCTAAGTCCTATACCTTAGCACAGATTGGGGCTACCAGCACCCTCGGAATGTACACTGTCTGCAAAGCAGACAGTGCGCTTTGTGACAGTGCTGGGCGGGGGGCAGCAGTGCTTTCCACCAGCCTTTTCATGGTTCGGTCCTTGCCATGAAAAGGCTAGTGAAAAGTGGGGTTGTAATCAACTAGGAGGAACACCACCTGCCTGGGGCAACATATTATATAATTAATAGGGGGTCCCGTGGACCCCCCCCCCGGACCCTGGGAACCACCACTTCCCCAGGGTTATGCAAAAAGTGTCCGGGGCCTCATGTCCCCCCACACCCAGGGGACCACCACCTCCCAGGGGCAACTTATTTACAAAACAATAGGGGGTTTCTGCAGATCCCCCTGGGCCCTGAGGACTGACCTTTCCCTGGGCAACCTATTTAAGAAATAATGGGGGCTTCCTGTGGGCCCTCCAGTGCTTCAGGGACCATCACCATCACCGGACTACAAAATTATTTAAAGAGAGGGTCCACACAGGTCCTTGAGGCTAGCCAGTGGTCCCCATAAGGGTTTAGATGGGGCCAGGGCACCCATAAATATGTGCCTAGAACCTATGGGATGGGGTCCCGGGGGCTGCAAATGGCCTAGGGAAGGGGCCATATAGTCCCCTCCCTTTTTAAAGTAAGTATTTGGCCCCGGGGGGTCTCGGTCCTTGGGGCCAAGAGGTTCTTGCTGCCCCCTGAAAAATGTAAAAATTGCACGGTGGAAGTTGTGGTCCCGGGGCTCAAGGAGGTCCATGCAGCTTCCTTCAAAATATTTAAAAAATAGCCCCAGGGAAGTGGTGGTTCTTGGGGCTTGGGGAGGTCCTTGAGGCCCCCATAAAAATATTTAAAAAAATGACCAGGAGAGGTGGTGGTCCCTGGCTAACAGGGGGTCTTTGCATCCCTCATTTAAATAATTTAAAAACAGCCCAGGGGAGATGGTGGACCGGGGCCCTGGAGGGTCCTTGCAGCTCCCCCATAAAAAAATTAAAAATAGCTCTGGAAGGTGGTGGTTCCCAGGGCTTGTGGGGGTGCTTGTGTCACTGTGGCCTTCCCTCTAAATAATTTAAAAGTATCCCCAGGGAGGTGATAGCCCTCAGGGCCTGGGGGGGTATGAGTGGCCCCCATATTGTTTTAAAATGCAGACATGCAGGCAGGGAAACAGAGGAAACAATTGCTCTCACAGAGAGGGAGCTTCAGCTTTAGCAGCTCCCTCTTTGTGACAGCAATGCCAGCTTCCGCAGGAGACGGGGAGCCGGCTGAGACCACGGGGTCTTAAGGCTCCCCCTGCAGTCCCATTGCCCACTGGGTGCCCCAGAGGCATGGCCCTCCTCTTCCCCCATTTAATAGTGGTGGCCCCTCTGCCCCCACAAAAAATATGTTGAGGCCAGCCCTCGGAGATGGGGTCTCTGGGGCCAAGATCTGTCGAGGGAGAGGGGCCGTACAGCCTCCCTCCCCAGAAATCTAAAAAAATGATGAAATAGTCCAGGTGAGGGGGGCACATGCCCGCCTTCCCGAAAATATAAAAAAATGATAAGGCTGGTTCCTGGCCCTGAAATTGACCAGGGGAGGGAGGTCATGTGCGCCCCCACCTCCGTATATTGAAGGCTGAACCCCAGAGGATGGGGTCTCCAGGGCCGAGATTGGCCCAGGAAGGGGGGCTGCGTGGCCCCCCATGGAATAGTAGTGGGTCCCAATCGCTGGGATTGCCAAAATCAGTCAGAGGAGGAGCGCTGTCTGTCCCCCACAATGCAATTTACCCATTGAGGTAGCACTTACTAACTAACCAGTAGAAAGTACTCCAGTTGGATAGATATTTTGTGTAAAATGTGGACTCTTGTTGAATAAATGAGCAGGTGAGCTTCTGTTCTGGCCATGATGCTTATTTCACAGTAATTAAATCTCAACGGGAAGCACTTTCAAATATGCTCAAGTTCCACTTCTGGAAAGGACAAATGATTCTAACTCCTGGGCGTGGCGAAGGCTAAGCAAGTGTGCTTACTTGGCATATTGAAAAACGATCTGAAATCCTTCATAGAGGTGAGTGCATTTCTCATCTGTAGGAGTGCAATCAGACATTCTCATAGCCACACTCACACCCAGACAGACACTCTCACAGCCACTGTCACACCCAGAGACGCCCTCTCACACCGATTCTCACACCCAGAGAGACAGGCCCTGTGGCCAACTCCCACTGTGCATGGCAAAAGATGTGCGCAGCGTGTGGTTGGGTGGATAGAGGGGCTGGCCGCAGGGCTTGCCCGTTGGGTGGTTATAGGGGGTTGGGACTTGGCAGCCAGGAGCTTGGCCCTGCGGCCAACTCCCTCTGCGCACGCCCAAAGGCCATGAGCGGCAGTGGTTGGATAAACGTATAGTAATGAAAATTACTTTATGTTAAAAAAACAAATAAATTCACTGAAAAAACAAAGGTTGAATGGACATTATAGTAAGGAAATAGTTGTTTTTTGAAAAATTCACTTAAAAAAACAAAGGTTAGAGGGACGTTATAGTTAGGTTCAGATTTCACTTGTACAAAACCATTGAAATGTAATAGTTAGAGTTATTTCAAGAAACTAGAACTCACTGGCTAAGGTAACTATAAATCACCCCCCCGCCATGCACAGTTGCTTCTTCAATAACTTGACTTCTAATGTTTTGTTGATATTTTTATTGACGTTATAAAAGTTGTCATGAGTGCTGTAATATCTGGGGTAATTAGCAGTACATGGCAAGGGGGTGAGTTATAATTACCTTTGGTCCTGAGTTATAGTTACTTGAAATAACTATAACTGCTGAATTTCAATGGTTTTCTATGAGTGAAATCTGAGTCTAACTATAAGGTCCCTGTAACCTTTGGTTTTTTAAGTGAATTTCTAAGGTTTTTTTAAAATTCTATTTCCAAACTATTAAGACCCTGTAACCTTTATATTTTTATAATATATTTATGCACACACATATATAAAGCTTTGTCAGTTTTAATTTCCCTATGTTCTGAAAATAAAAGTGTACTCTAGTTACTCCATACTTTTTTGTAGCCCAAAACACATTACCTGCGTTCAGTATTTGCACTAAACTAAATGCACGTCACTTTGAAATTGATTGTGGAAGTCCAGTATGCCAGGTGTTTCTCTTAGTACAGCAAAGTGTGTAACAGATATTTAAACAAAATCAAAATGCAAGAGATTAAATTTGTGCAGCAAGTTAAAATCACATTATACGGCCAGACCTGCTCGTAGTTTGGGTACCCTGCATGTTTCGATGGTGACCGAGAGCGAAAGAGATTGGATGAATCATGAACCTCACGAAGAAGGGGTCCTGGCAACCGTCAGTGATGATTGAATAATTTAACTGATTCCTATCGCCTGACAAACAAAATAGGGTGTTACATACTAGTATCTAGCTCACTCAAAAGCCGTTCTTGGACGTTCATTAGTGGTAATGCCTCATTTGTGCCAGCAAACACTTACCGACAGTACTCAGAGCGCTCTCTCGGACGTTAGCCGATACACCACAGAAGATGAAGGTCATTGGAAGGGAGATTTCAAGATTGTCGTGGATAATGAATAGCACTCATGGCACCCAAGGAAACCTCTATTTGGACTTTTGACCTCAACAGGGCTGCACAAGGACTTGCAGACATACCACATAAGCAGAAATTCACATTTTATTCAGTTCAGCTCTACTCCGTCTCGCTCCTCGATTATACATTTGTCTTCTCCACTCACTTGTTGTGAATGGCAGGTGTGTGATTTGTTCTGCAGGGCCTTTCAGATCCTTCACCATTGCAGTTACACTGTTCGAGAATTGAAGGTGTCTCGTATCTGAATGCCTGGTGGTTATTGGAAGATGATTTCTTGGCATTTCTTCTTCAGGAGGCCAACTTTTACTTCCAACTTATCAGAGTATCTGCATCATAAGCCACCATTCTGTGGAAAGACTTCAAAACTATGAACCTGGGAAGGGCTATGGCGTACCTATGACCTAAAATTAAGAAAAAAAGTATGTAATGTTGCAATCTTAGATGCCAAGATCCTCAGGCTGGAGAAGGGTTTTATTTTCAGCCGAAATGAGGTGCTACTGTAGCAGCCAGTGCTTTATATGGAAATGTTGAAGTGCAGGTACTCAAACTTCTGACTATCTGTTTGCTTTTGAAACGTGCCGGTACTATCCCATGAAATGTATAGCACCATTGCTGAGATGTGCAGGTACTCTCCCTTTCAAATTAAAGAAGTGCAGGTACTTGGTACTCTGACAGTACCTGCCCATTTAAAGCAATGGCAGCAGCTTGAATAGGCTATGTCTCATCTAAAACAATTGATATTCAACACTACATTAATGAGTCTGGCAACAAGCTGGGTAAACTCATATCCAGACTACCATGAGGTGACATCTAAAGTTATCCCAGCAATTCCTAATGCAGTAGAACTTGTGAGCACAGACTAACCTGTGATTGTGGCTACTTTCCCAGACCATTACAAGGAACTCTACAGGTCACGTCCCCATTCACCTGAGGAAGTACGTAGCCTTTAGTGCATGCCCTTCTCATTTGAATTCCTTCAAAGTCTGATGAAGAGCTTGACCTCCCCTTTCCACTGAAGGAAGTCATGGGGTCGTAGGTACTATGCAATCAGGTAAACATCTGAGCCCTAACGGTTCTCCCCTAGAAAACAGATACATTTGCCTTTCTCTTCGCCACCTAGTTCTGTTTGACAAATCCCACTAAACTGGAAGCCTTCCAGAGCACCCTGGGGTGTACTAAAGTCATAAAAGCTTTAATGCATAAGGATTAAAGTGGGTTCATACCTAGAAAGAACAAGCAGCGCTAAATCCACATCCTTCCCTAGTGGAATGGCATCCTTTCAGGATGTCTCATTTAATTGTTGTTATTTGTCCTTACCATTTGTCCTGATCTTGGCCGAGAGGATCAGGCAAGATGACCAGGTGTAAGGCTTCCAGTCGACGGAGAGATTAAGGATCATGTCCCACTCTCCACCCACGATGTGCTCCTTCACTTCCAATATCCCATGTGAACAAAGCAGAGATTGATGAGATTTAAATCTGTATGGGGAGGTTCTAGGACTTTTTACAAAATTTGACAAACTAGGTATTATTCTTGGTCAAGCTATGACTTCAACACGTGGTGACACCTTAAACAGTAGACCCAATTGATCCTTTTAAATATTTAAGCATGTCTATTACATTGAGCCTGCAATAATACTGAGATCTCAACATGGCCCACTAGTCGAGAAGATGTTGAAGCATATTCTGGGCTGGAATATAATTCCCCTTTCATTACCCGTCCCATGTAATTAAAAAAAAATACTTACTAACCTTAAAACACTTTATGTAATCCAAATGACACCTTTAGCAAACACCCACACTTCTTTCTCGTAATACGTGTCCACATAAGTAACTTCTTCAAGACAGGTAAATAACTTATATGGTTGTTCGAGAAATGCAATCAAACTATTTTTGATCAGAGTCTAGACACAGTGGATACATAAATCTAATATTTGACAGCACATATCTTTATTATAAGTGATTAGATGGTTGGGGACAAGGATAGCCCGACTAATAGCTTGGAACTTTCCTTGAAGGCCTCTCCTTTTTTCACTTTCACCCTACAACATATCTTCCCTTATTATTAAGATTGCCATGGATTTCTGGGCCAAACCCTTGCTGCGGATAAATTAAGAATGTAAACCTTCACATGGTACTCAACTATGGCAGGGTTCTTGTTTAGCATATCCAACTCAGATGACGGAGTGAGAGACCTCGAACTTGATTGGGATTTCCAGACCTTTTGAAGGGAGACTACATGAAATCATTCGAAACTCTGATGGAGGATGTCACAATTCACAAATACATATTCTACAGATATCTACAACTTAAATGTGTCTTAGAATCAGATCGACATGCAACACCTCCCTGAGTTCAACCCATTGGAGGCCAATCTGACATTCGAGGCTCTATGATGGACTCGAATTTACATAGCCCTGGTGATAAATATCACAGATGCTATTCGAAACCCCCCATATCCATCCGGAACAGGGTGTAGGGTCCCCAGACAAAGGCAAATGGAGGTAAGCAAAGATGGCTCCCTGTGAACTGGCAATAATCGCCTTATAGAACCTCGCACAATGTAACTATCGTGATAGAGCATACTATACTCTAGAGAAATTCTGTAAGATGGGCAAAAGCACAAGCCGAAAGTGTCCTCAACTCTACACAGTAATGGGAACCTTCTTACATGTTACATGGGAAAATCCAGTTCTCCTAGAACACTAGTTAAACTCTGATGCAGCCTGATGGCAATAGTGGGATGGCCACCCGCACTCCCCCGAAACTTGTGCTCTCGGGGAGGGATTACGGAGAGCTCTGGCCCCTGAAGCCCGGTGAAATTAGTAGGATTAGGCATTCGTCTAGCTAACTGAGATATAGCACATCATTGGAGATCACATATTGCGGCGCTGTTGGGTGAATGCTTCAGGCATGGAGGAAGTTGTTAACAGGCAAGAGGGTTCCCCACAAATCACGCTAAGAAATGGGGGATGACTTTAAACTGTTCAGCCCTGACAGCCTGAAGAGGCTATTGAAACTGTAATTGTAGTATTCCAACTACAGTTATCTGATGGAAATGCCAGTATATGTACATGTAATCTTACCAGATGTCATGTGAAAGTGAATGTCTTCCACTTCTGGTTTTTGTTGACAACAAATAATAAAACTGATTTAAAAACCGGCAGGGCAACGGCAGGTAGCATGAATGTATAAATCATTATCTTCTCTGTTTTTATATTTTATTTTATTTTATTTTGAATGTTATTCACTTTTATGTTGGTTGCTAAACGTCTAAGCTGCCCCTTCACATTCTCTCCACGTGCATGTTTGTTTTGGTCTAAGGGACTTATTTACAAGTCCTGTGGCACAAGGCAGCCCAGCAAGTGATCTTCTTGCACTGCCCTGCACCACAGGCAAAGGGCAGAAATGCACCCTATTGACAAGATACGACGCATTTGTGTCTTCTTCCCCCTGTGCTGCTGCAGAATGAGCTGCCTAACGCTGACACAGGCACCCTTGCACCAGTGCTTCATTTGTAAATAAAAATGTGCTGGTGCCCAAAGCTCTCCTTTGAAACATGTGGCTGCTGCAATTACATGTGTGAGCACAGTAGACTGAGGCAACATAATCCTGAAGCCATCATGGGCCTCTTTAATCCATTTACAGCCACTCCCTGCCCCTTCTGCTCACTCTTGCAACTTTCTGCTTTCTCCCTTTGTGGTGCTTTTTTGTTTTTCTTTTCCTCTGCCTTTTCCCTATCTGTCTTGTGTGCCCAGTAAATGCTTGAGGCAGAAAAATAAGTGCTGGTCCTCAAAAACAAGTGCCAGTGTCCAGAACCAGAAACCAGCAACTCAAATTAAGCACTGTGTTGCACTATGGTGCAAGGATGCCTGCATCACAGACAGGATTGTTTTTGTGCAGGAAGGGATAACTTCCTGCACAAAAGCAATCCATTGAGGCTTTTCCTCTTCTTATGTGTGATGCAGAATGCAGCACACAGAGGAAACAACAAGGAGACATAAAGATATTTTTCCTCATTGCGCCTCCCCTGGATAAGCGTAAGATTCTGACGCATTCCCAGGTTTACAAATTCTTGTAAAGCTGGGAATGCTTCAAAGCCCCTGTGTATTGCATGGGAAAACCCACCACCATGCCCATGGAGTCCTCCCTGACACAGTGAAAGGCAACACAGCAACTTGTGCTGCATTGCCTTTCACCATATCTGCAAGGCCATGAAAAGCCACGCTAATCTGCTTTGCGTGGCCTTGTAGATATCAGTCTACACTATGTGCCATCGGTGCATCACAAAAAGTGACACACCAGTGGTGCACAGAGCTTGTTAATAAGCTCTTACGAGACATTGGACAAAATGTGTCCTAATCTCATTCCCTTGCCTTTGGTAGACTATGCCTCCCCCTTGTTTTAGTAGACAACAAACACATAAACCTTAATGTTCAACTCAAAACCGGTGTTATTCATTTGTGTATTTCTAATATTGCTCATTAACTTTTGCATGCAGATTATTACTAAATATACATACATTACATGGGATCATGCAATTGCAGGACACAAACGTCTCAAATTTTAATAATACAATCATTGCAGCACTGTTATTTTTGAACATAGTTCATTACAGAAAATAAATATTCTTTTTTTTGTCACTATTTATTGTGTGCTATGGCTTTTTTTAATAAGATATACATTAAACTGGTTGTGATACCTCTTGGCAACAAATTACTGCTTTTTTTGTGTGTTTATTTTTGTATTACAGAATACCCTTTTACTCCTCATATCTGCAACCATGCTATCTTTTTCAAATGAAGGTGCAAGTCTCCAAAGATTTAAGAGGTTTGTAGGAGTGATGATGTAACCATGCATTATAATGAAGAAATGTCTGCTGCTGTATGTTAAAATAATATTACATGTCATCTAGATGTTCTATGACCTATAAAGGAACTCATACTTAAGCTTCCTGTCTCTAGATGGCACAGATCATACAATATCCTTTTGATGTACAGTTGGGCATAGTCAGTGCTCAGTCTGGAAGATAATGAATACTGGTGCCCAAAGCGCTGCTCAGAAGCCCCCGCTAGTGCTATTAAATGTCAGTGAGATGAGCAAGGCTGCATAGTACTGAACCTACCTCAGACTTCTTTAATCTATTGCCAGATACTGTCTTCCCCATATCTCACTCCAGCAGGTCCCTGCCTTCTCCTTTTGAGGTGTTTTTTCAATCAATCAATCAATCAATCAATTAGCAATTGTAAAGTGCAGCACTATCACCCCTTGGGGGTATCTGGGCGGTGTGGTGTGAGATCTCCATCGAAGAGCCAGGTCTTGAGTTTCTTTCTGAAGTCCACAAGAGAGGGTACTGTTTGAAGGTGACAGGTCATTCTAGGTCTTGGTAGGAGTGTAGGAGAAGAGACGGCCACTGCTGCAGCTGCAATGAATGCGAGGGGTGTGCGCGATGGCTCATAAGGAGGACGGAGGTATCTGCTGGGTTAATGGAAGTTCAGTCGGTGGTTGATTTAAGCTGGCCCGTGATTGTGGAGGGCTTTGTAGGCGCATGTGAGGATCTTGAGCTGGCATCACTTCTGGATGGGGAGCCAGTGGAGGTTTCTGACATAGGGGATGATGTTGGTCTATTTGGGGAGGTCCAGGATGAGTCTGGAGTCTTGTGAGGAGCTGGGTGGAAGAGCTGGCATAGAGTGTTTTGCCATGGTCAAGGCGGCTGATGATGAGGGCCTGTGTGACGGTCTTTCTGGTGTTGACTGGGATCCATCTGAAGATTCTTCAGAACATGCAGAGGGTGTGAAAGCGGAAGGAGGTGACTATGTTGATTTGACGTTTCATGGTCAGGTGTCTGTCGAGGATGATGTTGAGGTTGTGTGCATGGTCTGTTGGCGTGGGGGAGTGTCCGAGTTCAGATGGCCACCAGCTGCGATCTCAAATAGATTTGTTTCTCCTGAAGATCAGTAATTCTGTTTTGTCAGAGTTGAGTTTGAGGCTGTTCTCTCTCATACAGTTGGCTACATTGGTCATGGCATTGCAGAAGTTTATTATCGTGGGGTGTTCTTTGGTGAGTGAGAGGATCAGCTGTGTCTCATCTCCATAGGATATGATGTTGAGAATGTGGGATCTGACAATGTCTGTGAGGATATCTCTTTCTCCTTTTATTTCATTTGTGTGTTTTTCACTCTCTTGCAGCTGGAAAGTGTCGGATGAGGAAGAATAAGTGCTGGTCCTCAAAAATGAGTGCTGGAGGCAATCCACCGGCAACCATTGGCACAAATTAAGCACTGCGGGTACTTTGTCCAATATATATTTAGGTAGGTAGCTTCTAGGGAGATTCGATCAAAGACAGGGAGATTTGTTTTATGCAGAGAAATATGCTCAGCAGGTCACTTTAACATCAGGGTAAAGCAGATGTTTGACAAAAGTCTGCTTTGTGAATTATTTAAATACAGAAACATTCTGGCACGGGTTTTGGGAGTAAAAACAAAAAGTAAGTAAATAGCCATTAGAAGGAAATAAAACCTGTTTCACATTGAGCAGTCTGAAAGAAGATCTCCCATTCATGCCAGGGAGAAAGGAAACAAAAGTATTAAATTAATGGAGAAATAGTTGTGGCCAGGCCCACATAGGAGCGGAAATGTACACAATGTCGAAAAGGATTCATTTCTTCTGAGTTAGGGGAAATGTGAATACAAGAAAGACTAAAAGCAAGTGAGAAAAAAAGAAGAATGAAAATGTGTGTAGTAAGACAGTTTTTAATGGTGTGAGCATGGTTGTTTACTCTTTCTTTGCATTAAAACCTGTTATTGCTTTATGGAATGGAAATATCATTTACTGCTAAAACTCATTCCACTACACTTCTGCTCCTCAGCGTATAGTTTTATAAATGGTCTGCCTATACCCCAAGAGTTTGACCTTGACGCTTCAAGCTTTTTTTTTTTTCCCAATGGGATGTTCTTTATGAAGGAAGAATGTCACCAATACATGCTGTCACCAATACATGCTGTGACAACGACCTGCCACCTTTCCAGTATGAACTGATGTAAGCAATAAAATAAGGAAAAAATACAGTCTTGGGAGTTTAAAAATAAAACCGAGACCCACAGACTTGGGTCCCTGACTACGAGTTCCTCAACTTTAGGTACAGAGGTACCAGAAAGGCAGGAATCTACGATTCCTGTCAGTATATTAATTTCTGAATCCAGGGATTACATGTCATTTTCCCAGAAACTGTGAGCACATACAAATATTTTTCACCCTTTCGGAGGAAATAACAGGTCCAAATCTGCACACATATATCATGTTCATGGAGCAGGTGGCAAATATATACATGGGGCTATATGAAGGGCCATAGTTTGAGGAGGTGGGCGACGGGGACACAGAGGAAGGGCTCAAAGTGGTTTCTCCAAAAGTCACCGCTCCAGGCTACTCGAGATGAGGACCTTAACAGTGATAGCTGCGGTTTCTGACCCCGTATGACAATAGGCAAAGCCTGTCGGCAGCGCAAACATTTTAAACACTAGTAAGTTATTCCCAACACGAAGTGAAACATCAATGCTAATGAATGGAAGGGGTTCTTCTTGTTTACTGACAAGACAAGCAACACGGATGGGGAAATGACCTGTTTTTTTAAACCATCGCATCAGGATGAGTTCTCAAAACTAGAAAGAATTTCCTTTCTAAATCCATTAACAGTTCACTAAATGAATGAATGAAGGACCAACTACGACAAATTCATACAAAGGTGGTTGAAATGCTTTATTAATCGTGTATTGGCTTGACCTTTAGCCACATCTACAAGTATTCCCCCCACATTGACGGCCTAAGCCCCAACAAAACGGTGGATGTTTTTATTGTTTGCATAAACGCTGCTGCCTTCCTGTCCCATGTTATGATTGTTTCACTGCCATAACAAAAAGCAATGACCTACACCTTTTAATGTGGACACGTGGAAGTCTGCAGAGTCAAAAATGCCATTATTACGTGCCACACTCCCCAACATGTAAATAGCATGCAGCAATACTTCCACTTCAACATATGCACCACAATAAATACTCATCGCATAGATTAAAAAGCTCAGCTATGTCAGAAGAATTTTGCCTTCCAAAGAAATTAGTCCAGTGTATTGAATTATAACATGCATTATAACAGGGCTTTCTTTATATCTTTATGCTGTGAAGCCGGTGTAAAATGCACAAAAGAAAGATTAGGTAGTGACATCAAATAAAACAAAAGAGCCTTCTATCTAAAAACCTGCTTACTGCGCATGATGGGAGCTGGATGTGTGTAGGTATTTATATCTGCCATTTTTGTGTCATTTACAGACATCAGTGCACAACCTGAATACATTTTAAGTTCATGCAGGGGTGTCCAACCTTTCAACAGTTCGAGGCTGATAAAATGGATATCACTAAGTGAAGGATAGAACACATCATTTATAGTGATGCAACATTTGCAGCAGGACCAAGCCTGATTTGCATATGGCTGGTTCCTGTCAGAGGAAGCATGGTGGGCAAAAAATGATGGACCACAATGGAGCCTCATGCAGTTACCAGTGGCAGAGATTAATTTAATCCTTCCACCCGTCGCTTTTTTGCTTTCTTCAGTGACGTGCTCTAAAAGCCCAGACCTGGGTCCTGTGATGACCATATTACAGGACTCAAGTACCCTATTGACCAGGTCGAATGGCCCAAAGCCGGTTTAGGGTTGCTAGGGTCTTGTTCAGATGGGTAAGGGCATTTCAATCTGAGCTGAACTACTACTGGAGCAGGGCTAAGGCTGATTTGCTAGTTTCTGCCTGTGTGTGGTATGGCGGGCAAAAAAATCATGCACTGGAATGTGGTCCCGAGTAATTGCTCTTGTTGAGATTAATTAAAAAAAGTCACACAGACCTTTTTTACTTTTGGCAAAATATGCTGTAGCAATCACTATGTAGAACACAACATATATTTGTTAAATGACATACAGAGGTTCCATTTATTTTGTGTGAGTTTGTAACATGGCCTTCCTAGTGCATTTGGGATTATTTGTGACATCCTGTACTTTACATTCTTTGGCCTCTTTTCCACTCCTGACACACAGTGAGAAATCTGTGCTGATTGTAGGGTATTTACCATCTTCTATGGGCTGGGCGTTTTAGCTCCAGCCTTGTTACTTTCTGTGAGTCCTGTAACCTTCACACCCTGACTGTCTTTACCAACTTGACTATCTGCCATCTGACAGTCTTCCTTTGTTTTCATGTGATGGGATTTACCACCACACCTTCCAGCTGACGAGTGGTGTCCTTGGGACTAAAACAAACACATGTTATGGGCTAGGTGGTTTGAAGATCAGTATTGAGAGAAGACAGCGACGGCTGGGAGATGACAGAGGTGTCAGCAGAAGTCCACTGATCCAACACTCTGAGCTGGCATCCATCCCTGCTCTCTCCTTTTGCATATATTGCTGGGGACCTCAAAGCAGACTTCTGCACATATCCTGTCTTCAAACACAAACTTTAACGCTGCGGTGATACCCATAGCAAAGCTCAGCCCCTCACACCAGTCTTCATACACTGAAGGTGTCAGGAGGCCCCTGGGATCATCTTTCTGCTGCCCATGCTGTATTTGTTTTGTCTGTGAAGTGAGCATGGATTGTTGTTGCCAGTGATGTACATGCTTTGTGTGAGAAAAAAACACGCATGAATGGTACTTGCTGAGCCTGTGTAATGTGTTTTTGGAAGGTGCAACACTGATACTATATTTGAAGTAGCATTTCATGTTCAGAAGGTGCAGTAGGGTATTGTACCACATAATGTTGTGGTTGTACTACTGCCTGTTATTTTAGGCCAAGTTGCTAGCAGGGGACAAGGTGACCACCTGGCAACATGCATCCATACCAGCTACTTTTTCCAAACTTGTGTCTTTGTGGGACGTATGTTTGGTGCAAATAGCACTTACTGCTCACCTAAGAAAAACCTTCTCCCATGTTGTTTGTAACATGGATAGTGGGCCAATGTGGTAGAGGTCTGAGGGAGAAATTGATGAAGAGAGCAGAATTATTTGTGGGGGAGGAAGGGGGTGGAAGAAAGTAAGAGGAGAGATGAGAAAAAGGGACTGTGGTGGAGGAAGGAATAGTGATCCAGTTGGTAAGGATGCAGATAGTTAGGGGATAAGAATGGCTAAGAAGAGGTGGAGGAGGGAAGATTCTTTGGTAGACTTAAAGAAGGAAGACCGAGTAGGCCTATGGAGAAGGGAAGATTTAAAAAGGGGGAGATGAAGTGCTAAGTGGTTGCAGAATGACAAACAGAGGAGGAACTCAGAGAAAGATGAGGGTGTGAGAGAGAGAGAACGAGAGAAAGCGAGAGAGAGAGAGACTGAAAAAATCCTAGAAAGAGAGATCCAATGAGAGTGGCAAAAACCTAGAAAAAGTGTAAGTCCATGAGAAACATACCCAGGGGGAGAGGAGAAAGGTGCTTCAAAAGTTAAAAATAAAATATTTTGCTTATTTGTCGCTGATTGTCTTAAGATGATATTTTTCTTTTCTGTATAGTTTTTTAAGCCATCATTTAATCAAGCACAGAGGGGGTGATGGAGAGAAAATAAGGGGTGAGAAAGGAAGAACACACGGCAGAGAGAATGAACCTTGTATATGATGACAGTATTCTCTAAGACATTGGTCTCCCCAGAGAGCCAGCAGTATTTTTGTGGGTAACCAGCATTAAACATCTGACCAACAGCTATGTAGTACAGAAAACTAGAAATAATCAGTTGCAGGAGAGATCAGTGAAGGATGCTGATGGATTGTAGGTTGACAGTAAGAAGAATCAAATGCCGATAGAGCTTTGTAAATCTTACAGAGATCCTAAGGTAGGACAGATAGAGTCCTACTGAGGCAGGAAAGTGTCAAACTTCTCCACAATATCTAAAGTTCGACCTCTCATGAGTCTCCTACTAATAGTTACATTTCACTGTGTGCCCACCGCTGAAAACGTTTTGGAGGAAGATCTGACCTGCGAGGGCAAAGGAAATTAGCTTTGGAGAATTTAGGTCTTTATCCAATTAATCTTATTTGAATGCGTCACTGCTGTTAGAAGCCAGACTACCCTTGTTTCTAGAATTAGATTGTTATGCTTTCACTGACCATTAATGGAAGAAGTCATATTTCAGAATCATTTTGCTCTTACTCAAGGATTTCAATTAACTATATTCACCACACAATGTGTAAAAACATTTTGTAGAAATTCTATAGACTTAAGGATGTGCTATTTTCTCTTCTTTCACTGTTACTATTTTCAGAAATCATAGATTTGTATTACTCTTCTGCTACTAATGTTCAAATATGTGATGCCTGCTTTGGTGTTGGTTTTATGAAGTCATTGACTTCACACAACTAAAGTACAAAAGTGTACCTGACATTACATACACTTTGAATGTGGAATGCAATACATGGTTGATCCTTTGACCCACCCTGAGCCTCTCAGCCCTCCTTTTGATTGCCCAGTGCAGAATTGTGTAGAGCTATGTTTAGTTTCTGATCCAGCAATTGCCTTAATGAATCTCAAAGGTAACAATACCAAACACACTGCCAGGGTTTGCAGACGTCCTGACAGCTGTAGCAGCTGTTACTGCTGGATGACTCTAATTGTTGTGTAGTAGATGCACTATGGATACACGTACTTTATATTCAGTTTATGTGCTTCATCAGTTGCTGTTAGCACCAACATCTTTACAAAAATGAGTTGTTGTCAGGCTTTGATACTTGCTAAGCATATTGTTGGAAAATGGGTTATTGATAGGGCAGGTAGGTACCTACACCTAGCAACAAGCCACAAACCTCCACAAAAGTACAGTTAGGTCTCAGTAAATTAGTCCCAGCTCTACCCTTGGTAGCTTGGCATCGAGCGTCAAGGCTTAACTTAGGAGACAAAGTGTAAAGCATTCAAATATCACAAAACAGTAATTAAATAAAACACAGGAAACAGTTTAAAAATCCAAAACCAATTTATAAAAATAGCTTATATTTTTATCTTTAAAATGACACAAAAACGATTAAAATCGGTTCAGGGGAACCGGAGATATGAATTTTTAAAGTATTATTATTTTCTAGCGCATAGAAACAAAAAGCGCCAATCGGGTCATCTGGTTGCACCAGGACCGGGACAAAGTCAAACTTTCAGGCCGACCGCGATGGAGCCCTGCTCGGATACAGGTCGCGGGAAGCCTCGGTTAAAAAGTTACCTTCTGACTTAGTCTTTATTTTGAAGTTTTTCTTCACCGGGACGAACCTGCCAGTTGGATCCGACCTCCTGGAGCCCTTGTCCGGATACGCGAAGTCGGTTTCCTCGGTGGTGATTTCTACCTTCGGACTTAGTCGTTTTTTCGAGATGAAAATCCTTCGACCGGGGTAAACCTGGATCTTGATCCGACGTCCGTGGAGCCCTTCTCGGATACGATGGCTGGAAGGTCCCGGTCAACTTTTTACGTTCGGACTTAGTCTCTTTTTCGGATGTTTTTCTTGACCGGGACGAACCACGAAGTCAGGCCGGGTCGCGGTTGAGGCAAGCCGGCTAGAATTTCCGCGTCGAGTCGGTCACTTTATGGAGCTTTTTTCTAAAATTTCTCCAATCTTTTCCAAACTTCTGGGGCTTCACCCAGATGTTCTTTTAAGGTTCTTTTGGGGTCCACAGCTCACCCCAAGGGTCCAGAAGTTCTGTGATGGTCCTTGGGAAGTGCGGACTTCAACTCCCAGAGTGCACCTGGCGCAAACTCCTTTTTGGCCACTGGACAGTGGTCAGCTGGTCACTTTTTCAGGAGTTGGTGCAGGGGACTCTGGTTAGCAATTTTTCACCTGTAGCAAACAGGGAGTCCCTCCTTGAACCAGTTGAAGCCAGGCAAAGTCCTTCTTGTGGTGAAGCCCAAGTGTGCAGCTGGTGCAGTCCTTCTGAGTGCAGGGTCCAGGTGCAGGCCAGGGGTCCAGCAGGGCAGTCCTTCTTCTTCTTTAGTTCCTTTCTTGTTGAATTCTGGAGGGGATCTGAGGCGTGGGTGCAGGTCTGCCAGTTTTATCCTTGCTCCTGGGTGAAAAGCAGGGGGGCCCTGGTCCTCCAATCAGGGACAGGGTCGTCCCCCTGTGATGACCACTTCCTGGGAAGTGTGGCAAAAATCCATCCCAGAAGGCAATAGTCTCTAAAAATCCAAAATGGATGAATCTGATTTTTGGAGGAGAGATCTGGCTGAACCCACCCACTGGTGTGGCTAAAAATCATAAACACACCCCTCTCCTGCCCTCTCCTAATCTAATCAAGGGGGCACCTAGCTGTCTGGGGTTGCAGGATGTGGGGGTGTTGCTGGGTGCTCCAGATGTCCTTCTCTGCCTTTGAAGACCAGTTTGGCAGCCCTCCCCCTTCCTGCTTCCCCATCTGCTGAGGGGAGATTCTCTCCCCCAAGCACATTCCTTTGTGTAAAGCCAGGCCACTTCACACCTCATTAAAGTGGCCTGGCAGAAGCTGCTGCAGGCTGGCCAATCAGAGCACAGCAGCAAAAACAATGCAGAGCTGAAATTGGCAACTTTTTAGGTAAAGTCTAAACTTTTTACCTGCACTAGTTATATTAAATCCAACAACTGGAAGTTGTGGGATTTATTATAACAATCAATTTGATACCAAATTCTTGGTATGTAACATTTAAGGAGACTTTAAAATTTAAAATAAAGTCTGCCCATTCTAGCCTATGAAGGCCATTTACTTCAATGAGGGAAAAACGAATTTGGCTGTTTTTACCTCACCAGGGCTTATAAATCTATTTTTATAAAATCCCTGCTTATAGTTACATGGCACCCAGCCCTAGGGGCACATAGGGCACACCTTAGGGGTGACTTATATGTAAAAATAAGGTAGTTTAAAACTTTGGAAGTACCTTTAATTCCAAAGTCGAATTTGCATATAACTTTAATTTAAAAGCAGCCAGCAAGGCAGGCTTGCTTTTAAAATGACACTGGGCACCTCAGCAATGCACCTAGGTGTGCACCACCTATGCTGTGGTCCCTAAACCTACATGCCCTACCATATACTAGGGACTTATAGGTAGGTTAACTTAGCCAATTATAATTAGCCTAATTTGCATATCCATTTTACACAGAGCACAGGCCCTGGGACTGGTTAGCAGTACCCAGGGCACCATCAGAGTCAGGAAAACACCAGCATAAAGTGGAAAATGGGGGCAAAAAGTTAGGGGGCCTCTGTAATCAGCCCCAGTTTCTCACACAACCCCCCCCCCCAGCCCACACGCCCAGGAGACTCAGCCCAACCCTGGGAGAGTCTTCCTGGCTTGTTAGGCGAGGAAGACAGTGAAGAAAACTGGCTGTCCCTTTGCAGGGCCTACTCTGCCTTATATCCTCCTGTCAGGGTCACTCCCTCTGGGTAGTGAAGCCATCCCAACAGTAAAAGGACCCAACCCAAACTGAAACTTCCCTCTAGGGGGGTCTTCCTCCTCTCTCTCTGCCAACTTGGGTAGTGAGGTGCCCACCTCCCCTACTCCTAACTTTGCTAGGGCAAGACCTAGCTTACCCAAAGAGGTCACCCAACACTTGAGCAACCCCACCATGACCAACAGGGTCAGGGGGCCTACTTTGCTATTGGCCTTAGGGTCTGCCTCCCAGGCCAAGTACAGTGCTGCCAGGAAGGCTAGCACCCAGCAGAGGCTACTGACAGCTGTCAGTACCCAGAACCACACCCTAAGCTCTCCACTGACAGGTGGCTGAGCTGCTTTAGGGGCATCTTTGGGGTCCTGGCACCCCTCTTGCTGTCTAGAGTGGGGGGCTACCACCTCCTGTGGCAGACACCCTCCTTCCACTCTCCCTTCTGTCAGTGCAGGGGCAACACCTTGCATCTGGACAGCTGCCTGACTACTCAGGACTTCCTTGGGGTCAGGTGAGGCCTCACCAGTGCCAACTCTGGGCTCCCCCCCTACTGGGGCAGAAGGCCTTTGGCTCCCTGGAACTCTCTTTAAGAGTGGCCTACCCTTCCTTTTCTTCTTTCCTTTTCTTGGGGACCCCTGTCTCCTAACTGTAGGGACTGACTCCCCAGGACTTTGGGTTGGGGGGGCGCCCTGGGCGACCACCCCATCTGTGACCAGACTCACCTCTGGGAGGTCATTGCCCAGGATACAATCTAGGGGAAGGTCAGCACTGACTACCACCCTAATCCAGTCAAGGATACCCTCCCTCTCTAGGGGCACTATGGCTACAGGTTTGGAGGTGACCTCCCCTGTGGCTATCCTGACTTTCTTTGTCTTTCCTGGGACATACATGTCTGGGGTCACTAACCGGTCACTCACTACAGTGTGACTGGCACAGGTGTCTCTCAGGCCAGTGGTAGGGATCCCATTCACTTGAATGTGGTGGAAGTGCCTACTCCCACCCTCAGGGATCACCAGCTTTCCATCTGGTCCTGTCTCCCAGCACAATGCTAGGAGGACTTCATCATCTGAGGAATCCTCCTCTATGGCTACACTGGACAGCCCAGTGCTAACCACCTTCCTTGGACAGGCTGCATCTCCTCTGAAGTGACCTGTCTGCTGACAGTCAAAGCAAGCCCTACTGTCCAAGAGCTTTTTTAACCCTGGGTCTCCCTGTCTCTGATTGTCAGAGTGGGAGTGGGATTTACTCTCCTCCTTCTTAGGGTTCTGGGGTACAGAGGGAGTCTCTGTGGTGGGCTTACCACCTCCCTCCTTAGGTTTTTGGGGACCTGTCCCCCCCTTCTTGGAGTCTCCCCCCTGGGACTTGACAACCACCCTGGTTCTCAACCACTCATCAGCTGCCTCCCCTAGCTCTCTAGGGTTGGTCTGCTTAGAGTCCACTAGATGCTGGCGTAACCTTTCTTGGATACAATTGGTCAAGATGTGCTCTCTCATGATCAGATTGTATAACCCCTCATAAGTATTTACTTTGTTGCCAATAATCCAGCCCTCTAGTGCCTTTAGTGAGGTGTCCACAAAGTCAACCCAAGATTGGGTACTGACCTTCTGGGTGTCCCTGAACTTCATTCTATACTGCTCTGGGGTTAGACCAAACTTTTTAGTCAAGCAACTCTTCATACTGGGGTATGAGTCTGCATCCTCCCCACTCATGGTTAGGAGCCTATCCCTCCCAGAGTTGGGAACTAACTCCCAAAGGAGTGAACCCCAGTACTGAGGCTTGACTTTCCTCATCTGGAGGGCCCTCTCAAAGGCCCCCAGCCACTTATCTATGTCATCCCCCTCTACATAAGCAGGAACCACCCCCTTGGGTAATCTGGGGCAAACTCCCCCACCCATGGACACCTCAGCTTCTTTATCGCTGCTTCCATCTTTTTTTTCTTTGTATGCCCACTTTTTCTTTTCTAGGGCCAGCTTCTCTGCTTCCAAAGCTATGTAGGCTAGCTGGGCTTCCAGCTCTCTTTCCCTGATGGATGGGTTCTCTCCTCCTGAAAGGACCCTCTTCCTACCACTAGCTTTGGGTCTGCCCCTAGTGACTGTATCTAGTGAGGACCGTTCCTCCTCTTCCTCACTTGGGGTCTGATGCTTTCCCTCCCCTGAGTGGTTAGAGTTAGCATCTTCCTCTTTTTCTTCCTCCTCTGGAGCTTCCTCTGTCTCTACCTCTTGGGCCTCAGCCCATGCTGTCAGGGATTTAATCAGGATTTCCTTCCTGAGATTAGTGGTTGCAGGCAACCCCCTCTCAATACACAACCCCCTAAGCTGGACTACTGTCAGTGTGGGTAGGCTAGCCAGATCAAGCTCCATGGTTCCCTAGTTTTGTGTCAACAAAAACTTTTTGCAAAAATTGGTAACAGGAATTTAGAAAAATTACAAAAATTCAATAATTGAAATTAATCCAAATTAATTAAAAAAAAAAATTAAAATTAAAAATTAAAAACAATTTTTGCACTAGGACAATTTAAAGGCTTTTTAATTTGTTTTATCTAAAACTGTAACGTGATATTGAACACAAGTACAGGATCCCGTCGCTGCTTCCAATTATGTTGGAAAATGGGTTATTGATAGGGCAGGTAGGTACCTACACCTAGCAACAAGCCACAAACCTCCACAAAAGTACAGTTAGGTCTCAGTAAATTAGTCCCAGCTCTACCCCTGGTAGCTTGGCATCGAGCGTCAAGGCTTAACTTAGGAGACAAAGTGTAAAGCATTCAAATATCACAAAACAGTAATTAAATAAAACACAGGAAACAGTTTAAAAATCCAAAACCAATTTATAAAAATAGCTTATATTTTTATCTTTAAAATGACACAAAAACGATTAAAATCGGTTCAGGGGAACCGGAGATATGAATTTTTAAAGTATTATTATTTTCTAGCGCATAGAAACAAAAAGCGCCAATCGGGTCATCTGGTTGCACCAGGACCGGGACAAAGTCAAACTTTCAGGCCGACCGCGATGGAGCCCTGCTCGGATACAGGTCGCGGGAAGCCTCGGTTAAAAAGTTACCTTCTGACTTAGTCTTTATTTTGAAGTTTTTCTTCACCGGGACGAACCTGCCAGTTGGATCCGACCTCCTGGAGCCCTTGTCCGGATACGCGAAGTCGGTTTCCTCGGTGGTGATTTCTACCTTCGAACTTAGTCGTTTTTTCGAGATGAAAATCCTTCGACCGGGGTAAACCTGGATCTTGATCCGACGTCCGTGGAGCCCTTCTCGGATACGATGGCTGGAAGGTCCCGGTCAACTTTTTACGTTCGGACTTAGTCTCTTTTTCGGATGTTTTTCTTGACCGGGACGAACCACGAAGTCAGGCCGGGTCGCGGTTGAGGCAAGCCGGCTAGAATTTCCGCGTCGAGTCGGTCACTTTATGGAGCTTTTTTCTAAAATTTCTCCAATCTTTTCCAAACTTCTGGGGCTTCACCCAGATGTTCTTTTAAGGTTCTTTTGGGGTCCACAGCTCACCCCAAGGGTCCAGAAGTTCTGTGATGGTCCTTGGGAAGTGCGGACTTCAACTCCCAGAGTGCACCTGGCGCAAACTCCTTTTTGGCCACTGGACAGTGGTCAGCTGGTCACTTTTTCAGGAGTTGGTGCAGGGGACTCTGGTTAGCAATTTTTCACCTGTAGCAAACAGGGAGTCCCTCCTTGAACCAGTTGAAGCCAGGCAAAGTCCTTCTTGTGGTGAAGCCCAAGTGTGCAGCTGGTGCAGTCCTTCTGAGTGCAGGGTCCAGGTGCAGGCCAGGGGTCCAGCAGGGCAGTCCTTCTTCTTCTTTAGTTCCTTTCTTGTTGAATTCTGGAGGGGATCTGAGGCGTGGGTGCAGGTCTGCCAGTTTTATCCTTGCTCCTGGGTGAAAAGCAGGGGGGCCCTGGTCCTCCAATCAGGGACAGGGTCGTCCCCCTGTGATGACCACTTCCTGGGAAGTGTGGCAAAAATCCATCCCAGAAGGCAATAGTCTCTAAAAATCCAAAATGGATGAATCTGATTTTTGGAGGAGAGATCTGGCTGAACCCACCCACTGGTGTGGCTAAAAATCATAAACACACCCCTCTCCTGCCCTCTCCTAATCTAATCAAGGGGGCACCTAGCTGTCTGGGGTTGCAGGATGTGGGGGTGTTGCTGGGTGCTCCAGATGTCCTTCTCTGCCTTTGAAGACCAGTTTGGCAGCCCTCCCCCTTCCTGCTTCCCCATCTGCTGAGGGGAGATTCTCTCCCCCAAGCACATTCCTTTGTGTAAAGCCAGGCCACTTCACACCTCATTAAAGTGGCCTGGCAGAAGCTGCTGCAGGCTGGCCAATCAGAGCACAGCAGCAAAAACAATGCAGAGCTGAAATTGGCAACTTTTTAGGTAAAGTCTAAACTTTTTACCTGCACTAGTTATATTAAATCCAACAACTGGAAGTTGTGGGATTTATTATAACAATCAATTTGATACCAAATTCTTGGTATGTAACATTTAAGGAGACTTTAAAATTTAAAATAAAGTCTGCCCATTCTAGCCTATGAAGGCCATTTACTTCAATGAGGGAAAAACGAATTTGGCTGTTTTTACCTCACCAGGGCTTATAAATCTATTTTTATAAAATCCCTGCTTATAGTTACATGGCACCCAGCCCTAGGGGCACATAGGGCACACCTTAGGGGTGACTTATATGTAAAAATAAGGTAGTTTAAAACTTTGGAAGTACCTTTAATTCCAAAGTCGAATTTGCATATAACTTTAATTTAAAAGCAGCCAGCAAGGCAGGCTTGCTTTTAAAATGACACTGGGCACCTCAGCAATGCACCTAGGTGTGCACCACCTATGCTGTGGTCCCTAAACCTACATGCCCTACCATATACTAGGGACTTATAGGTAGGTTAACTTAGCCAATTATAATTAGCCTAATTTGCATATCCATTTTACACAGAGCACAGGCCCTGGGACTGGTTAGCAGTACCCAGGGCACCATCAGAGTCAGGAAAACACCAGCATAAAGTGGAAAATGGGGGCAAAAAGTTAGGGGGCCTCTGTAATCAGCCCCAGTTTCTCACACATATCAAAAGCATGACTATGCAATGGAAGCTGGAATTCATAGTCACCATATAGTACCACTGAATACACACAATTTTCTGTGTGTTTTAGTGCTTTCCTGATTATGTAGTGTACCAAAACAGTAAAGGGAGCCTCAACTAGTTTCTGTGACCCAGATTCTGAAATTGGCTATACTGCCATTGATCTAAGTGGTAGCCACCTCCCAAACTCTGAATCTAGTTGTGTCCCTATACTGGCTTCCACATCTTCCTCACATGCAACCTCCGGACCATTTCCTTTCAATTTTCCCTGGCCTCTGGGTCTAGGTTACTAAATCTGCAGAGCCCTGGTCACACACCCCTGAGCCATGGGCACAGTTTCTATTACAGAGGGCACACAAGACTCAGTTCTATAGCAAATAACACGTTTGCAGAAAGAGAGAGAATTGCAAAAAGGGGATACCTCATTTGCATGGAGGCACAGCCCTGTGGAAATGAGGTAATCCTTTTACTTGCGTGTATGCTCAGAATTGCTTGATCACGAAAAAAAGACAGGAGGCACAAATGCTCCTGAGAGACATCCTTTAGGAGGACGCACACAGGGATTGTGTGACTTTCTAGGTCCATCGTGGAAGGTACACTCACAGAGTCTGCTTTAATGGGGCAATACCATACCACTTTCCAAATGGAAGATGGAAAGCCTCTTCATAGGCACTGACAGCACTGTGAATTTGTGCCTGGTTACAGAGTGCCCTGGCTCTTAAAGGAGGCTCTGAAAACACAGGCAAACTATTTGTCTGCTACATTGTGGCATGCATTTTGTGTGCTTATGGGGCCTCACCCAAATTTTGGGGGGAGATTGGCAGGCACACACGAAATGGCGGGCGAAGCGCCACTTCATCTCTTTTGTGAGTGTGCCTTCACGGTTTTCCTATCCTCAGTAGGGTGGGCAAAATTGAAAATGTTTTCTCTTCTATAATACTCAGGAAAATTACGCTTAATCTTGCATGACCTTTGCTCTTTTGTGCTCTTTTGTGAGACGCATGCTCAACATACTTTTCCTACAGCTTCTAAAGTCATGAACACTGCCAGCACTTGTGACAGGGCATAACACAGCCCCCTGCAACCGGTGTCCCCCGTGGTGCGAGGTGGGCAGGTGGGACTCAACTCTAACCCCTTCGAATGGGGTCCATTCAGCCCAAGCCAAATGAATGTGTGAGATAAAGGAGACTCAAGGGGGCCGTTGTTACATCTTGCTGGGAGAAGTGGTGACATTATTTAGCACTACATCACTGACTTGTGCCACAACACACATCCAGTTTTATTGTCCACGCCAGGTGTTCTCTACTGAAAGCTGTCACCTGTGAGCGAAAATTGTGCAAGAAGAATTAGCGCAATTAAAAAAACAAAACCTACATGAAATGTACAAAACTCAATAATCAGGATTCTTGCTAAATCATTCTTGTCAAAATTAAAATTCACTTGGGCCTAGAGTTCATCACACACTACCTATTCATCTTTATGTGGCACAATCGGTACCAGACGACACTTATGTACCCACCTTCATTAACATCAGTGGGTATGTTCAAAGGCCTTTTGTTCCATTATCATACATGGTGTGGGATGCAGAATGGTCTTGGATAGTAAACAAAAACTGGTAAATTGGTCAACCAATTTGAGAAAAAACATATATTACACAATGAAATGAATGTCAGAAGTAGGCTTTACCTTTTTAGTGGTATATTTACTTTAACTTGTTCAAAGGACTTTCTGACAGAAGGGGTGATTTAGACATGAGGGGTGACTTACTTTGACTTCATATGAAAACCGATACATCCAAATGTCTTTGAGTCAGGGATTATGCGTCTTCCTTTCTCATTTCCCTTACCCACTTTTCAGTGTAAGGACAAAGCCCAATACAGTGATCCATAGTAAGTTTATGAGTACTCCTACATAAAAAGGCTAATTTAAGTGATCAACTAACTTTTGGCACACCAGATAGGTGGGACTTTTTTCCATACGTTTTTTTTTTCTGGAGACAGATGGGGCTTTCCGATTATCTCATGGTCCATCATCTTCGTCCCAGTACTTACTCAATGAACTTTAGTTTCCCTGACAGAAAACTCCAAAATCAAAAATTAGCGTACGAGCTTCCAATCCCTCCAAATGTGGCTCACTTCCCCCTTTATTACATAAAAAGGAAATCGACCCCACCCACATACTGTATTTTTTTAGTTTATGTGAAACATCGAGTCAGGTGATTCTTCAATCAAGTTTGAACAGCGAAGTGTTTTGGGGCAGAGGTTTGGATTTAGCAGACTCATTATGCCCAGCAGAATTGAGGTCTAGCTCTAGCAGCCCCAGCACTTCACAATTAAGGTAGGTTTGTGTTTATTTTCTGCAGGACCAGGCAAGAGCTGGATTTCTGCCACTGCGTCAATTATGTGAGTGCTGGGCACTCCTGTTACCTGATGTGAGGGCCTGCTGGGCGGACTCGCAGCGAATATTTTCCACGGCCAGGCACACAGTGACAGACTGCTTCAGAGAAGCGCTGTGCAGGAGGGACCGCATTCAGGCAGTTTCCAATGTACTGGAAGGGCGCTTAGTTGGACCGCATTGTTTGGTATGGCTCGAAATGAACGTCCTATTATTGCATCAGTTTATGTCAGCGTGCACGCTGTTTTTCAGCTTCAGACACGTCGGCCAAGGGGCGTAAAGCATTATGGGTATGAGTGGGTGTGGATGCTAGGGGATTATGACGCTTCTGCAGCCGTCATGAGGAATCTCCTAGCAACCATAAAAGCTGAAAGTTTCCCGCTTCCAGTGACTTGTTGCATTTATAGTGTAAAGACTGGAGGCAAAACTACCAAGAAGACCCACAAAGTGGAGGTGTCTTTCACTCAAGAGGTAGTTCTATTTTTTGGCTGTGATACAGCAAATGGCCCAGGCAGCAGTGGTTTCTGCTTTTCAAGAAAGGGAACCAGTTCCTTCCCCTAAGAAGCCTCTTTTAGAGAATGTGGCCCCTGCCGAGTCTGATATGGATGGGGATGAATATAAAGGGAGATATGTGCAAGGACAATAATTGAAAGAAGTCCTGCGGCATATTAGACACAATATAGAGTTTCCAGACTTGATTGCACCTGAGGAGAGTGAAGATTTTTCTCTTCAAATATCAAAGAAAAGGGCCTGTGACTCATTTGTTCATTTAAGAAAGCAATAGAGAACAAATGGAAAGAGGAAGACAAGAATACCTTTCCTAGGATTTTGTTAAAGAGATATCGTTGCAGGAGTTCGCTGAAAAATGTTGAGGCATCTATCACGGTGGATTCTTTGATGGCAGGGTTGGCATCCCATGAGACTATCATTTCTGAGGACGCTGCCTCAGCAGATCAACTGGATAAAAGGGTGGATATGGCTGTAAAATGTACATCTGCCGCTTCAAACTTTGCTATTAGAGTAGCAGTATATTCAACCAATGCCATTCAGTCACTGATAAAAGATTTTCAGTGTCTTTTGGAGTTGATGGATCAAGGGAGGACATTACTTCTACGCTGGCCACAATGGAACAGCAGATGAGGCTGTTATTACACATTTTATTTAATTTCCTGGGTGTGGATGCATTAACAGCAGGTTCATCCACAGCGGCCAGATGCCACTTATGGTTAAGATCTTAGAAGGCGGATGCTGCACAGAAAGCATTATTGATGAAAATTCTCTTTTTTGGTGTTTGGGCCTGCTTTGGAGGAAATGATTAAGAAATCTGCTGAGGACCGCAAGCTGATGGCTCCAGAGAAGATGGTGAGAAAGATATTTTTTAGTAATAAAAAGGTGTATAGTGCGGCCTGGCAGGGTAGGATCAACCAGCTCTTCTGGGGTAGGGGTGAGGCCAGTGCACCCCTTCCATCAATAAGTCCGGGTTTCAAGCTGGAACTGCATCTCCTGAGCCCACCACAAAAGCTGACTATATCACTGGTGTACACAACCAAGTTGGAAAACAGCTTACTCTGTTCTCCAAGGTCTGAGAAAGGACAGTGTCGGATCAATGGATACTACAAGTGGTAAAGGAAGGTTTCTGGATTGGTTTTGCAACTTTCGCATCTCAGTTGGGTGTTTCTTTCAGTGAGCTCGTTGTCTGTGAGGATGAATGTGTTCCTGCAGTTGCAGAAGAAGTTTGGGATGCCAAGGATAGACTTGTTTGCCTCAAGGGAGAATGCTAGGCTGACACGTTTTTGCAAAATTATTTGTTGCCATGAAGCCAGAAAATTGGACGCAATGTGGTTCACATAGCTGGAGGGGCTGTTGTGTGCATTTTCCCCAATTCCTTTGATTTCCAAAGTATTACAGAAAATCAGACTGGACAAAGCTCTTGTAGTCCTGATTGTTCCAGAGTGGCAGAGGCAACTGTGGTTTCCCCTGTTGTTAGAATTAGCAGTTCAGCCACAGTGGGAGATTCCATGTCATCGGTATCAGCTGTTATGTCCCCATCTTCCACCATGCTACATACAATGCCCCTTCAGGCCTGGCTGTTGAAAGATTGAGTTTGATGGTTAGAGGTTGTTCCACTGTGGTGGCAGATTTAATTCAACAATCTAGATGTCCTTTTACGTTAAAAGCATATATCAAGCAAAGGGCAAATTTTATGAAATGGTGTTGAAGGAAGGGCTTTGAGTCTGATGATGTAGAACCCACGAAAGTTCTTTGACAATTAGAGTGCAGTGGGCAGCGACTATGACATTTAAAAGTCCACAGTTTAATCATCTAGAACCTCTGCTGTCATGATTGTTAAAATCCTTTTCTTTGAAGAGACCTGGACATATTGCAGCAGTGCCATCATGGGACTTGCCCTTGGTGATAAAAGACTTACAGAGGAAGCCTTTTGAACCTCTGGAGTCTGTAGACTTAACATTCCTGATGCTTAAGGAAATATGTTTGATGGCCAATTCTTCAGCGAGGAGAACTGGTGAATTGGATTCTTTCCTAAGGTCTGAACCTTTTCTGAGGATTTTGGTGGATAAAATGATTTTGAAAGCTCACTTAACTTTTATCTATAAGGTATCATCATATTCTCACAGGTCTGCGGAGGTGGTGCTGCACATATTTTTACCTGATCCTAAGTCTGAGGAGGAGGCCTTGTTGCACTTGTAAGATGTAAAAAGGGCTTTGTTGATTTACCTTTCAAATACATACAGTTTCAGGAAGGTGGACAGACTTTTGGTGAGTTTTGGGCCTGTTAGAAATGGTTTGAAGCCCTCAAATTCTATGCTGAGTTGGTGGATTACTTTAGCAACACAAAAGGATGATGGATGGAGTGTTGAAACTTTTCAATCACTCACCCCAAGTCACAGATCTGGGTTTTATCCATCGTTCTTTTGCTCACGATGCCACCCCAGTTTGGACCCAGCCATATGCAAATCAGTCTTTACCCTGTTCCCCATGGGAACAGTCCAGCCCAAACTGCCAGGCCAGGTCCTCCCTGGACCGGAAACAAGCATCCTAGGACCAGTTTCAGGTTATCACCCTTCATCAGCCAGACTAGATTGAATCCAGTGGTAGAGTAAGCAAGAGACCCACATCTGGGCATATTCTTCTCACTTAGAGTAACTTTAGCAACACAAAAGGATGATGGACAGAGTGTTAAACTCACCCGCAGACACAGATCTGGGTTAAATCCATTGTTCTTTCACTCATCATACCACCCAAGTTTGGACCCAGCCATATTCAAATCAGCCTTGACCCTGTTCCCCATGGGAACAGTCCAGCCCAAATTGCCAGGCCAGGTCCTCCATAGACCTGAAACAAACATCCTAGGATCACTTCCATAATGAAAGGGGAAGTCAGCCAGATTAAAGGGATGGGAAGCTAGTACACTAACTTTTGACTTTGGAATACTTGTCAGGGAGACAATAGCCCATTGAGTAATACTGGGACAAAGAAGATCTAGACTCAGAGTAATGAAGATCATTGGTAAGCAACTGGGGCATTCCCTCCCAGCTCTCTCAATTGAAACCTGTTCACCAGTCCCTTTCCTTTCACCCTAACATCCTACAACATGTACCTTGTACTGCACACAGACAATTGTACTTCACACTCAATATGATAGACACATTACTAAGTCGCTGTTTTACACTACTTGTCACACATCAGAGTTTTAATGTGGTTATTAGTGGTTTGATATCCACACACCTTTTCAAGCTGTCATGCACATGTGATTTGACTATGTGCCAGATGAAGATTGACTGCATTTATGGTGATTTTACTTGTGGTAAGTAAAATACATTTTTAATGTATAGAAGTTCGAGTGCTTATTGCCTCATCCCTTGTACAGGTTAGGCATGTGCTGTGGCTGTTTACCATTCCTCTATTGTGTATGTGTCACTGAGACATGCATCGTTTTTCACATAAAATTGGTCACTTCCCTTGTTAATGATAATACGTTTGTTTATTTATTAGGCTGACTATAAGAAAATCAGAGGCCCCTCCGGATCCCAGGGCTGCCCTGAGAGCAGGACACAGGGGAGGTGAGGGTAAGACCCCTCCTCCCCCAGTTGCTGCCAGAGGAGCGTGATGCTCCAATTGAATTGTGCATTGTTTGGTTTTGGAGGTTCCTCTGCCCCCGATGAGGGCCGGCCATGGCCCGGGGGGTCCGCAGGGACAGTGGGCACTCGTTTTGGGCAAGGGGCCCCAGAGGAGCCCCTACATAGGAACGGAGAGGGTGCGTGCTGCTCCCCTCCCCTTCCCCAATCACCAGGCAGCCACCGTTTTGGTGCAGAGGAGCGCTATGGGCCCCCTTTGCCCTAAACTGATCAGAGAGGGTTCCTGTCATGGGACCAGACGAAAATGTGATTCAAATATTGGGATTTTAATGATGTTCCACACATTCTCTGATGGTCCTGTTATGAGCAATGATGATAATATGTTCTTCGTTGTTATGACTTGACATATGTTTCCAGATGTTCCTTTTATGGGCGTTTATGAGGATCTATGACATGTATGTTTATTTTAGTAGCGTTTTCCTGACTACTGCTTATGCTGCAGAATAATCAGTAACCTATGTGTTTTTTGTGACTTTTGCTGGCTTTTGCAGGGTACTAAGGTACTAATGCTGTGTAGTGTTCTGACAGCTGCTTGGGTAGCAGGGTATTACTGACATGTGTTTGGTGTAATGATGTTTTGTGCAATACAGTTTATTTTTATATAACTTGGTTTTGTGTTTCCTTTGTGGTGTGGGTAGTGCATCACGTGTGTTTTGTGTGTTGTGCAATCGCTTTACACATTTGCTCCGGGTTAGGCCTGACTGCCAAGCTACCAAGGGGTTGAGCAGGGGATTTCCTAGGTGTGTGACCCCTTTGCCCTGACTAGAGTGGGTGGGTAATGCCTGGCTTAGGTGCATACCCTAGCCAACCAGAAACCCCATTTCTAACAGAGCCAATGGAGAAGTTTTGGCAAAATGAACAAGGAATGCTTGTGTAAGTTGAGGAAGCAACTGGATGGGTGAGGGAGGGTTCCATTATGGGTTAGTCACTGGATAGATTAACATTCTTATAAGAAGTTGTTTTCATTTAGGGTTCTGAGCATCCCCATGGAATGCGAAAGTCAAGGTACAATTAATGACTCCCTGTGGCCTTCTGCAGTCATCCAATGTGGTAGACATCAACAGCGGCTCATTGACAGCACTGGGGGACCATCACAAGGACAGTGAGGACCCTCAGATCATAGTCTGCAAAAAAAATCCTTGTGGCGATCCAGAGTAAGAAAATTTAGAAAAATAAATTGTGTTAGTTGGGTAATGGGCCTGAAGTTAACAGAGCCATTGTGCTTCCTACTGTCAAACAACATAGTGTTTCAGAAATAGTTGTTTCTTCAAAGAGCATGTAAAAATATTGGCATGGAAGGATTGCCTGATTGATTTATTAGATTACATAACTTTGGAGCTTGACCTGAAAAGGCTACTGAGTTGGTAGATCTTTAGTTGATGCATAATCTTTATCAACAATAGTTTTCTGTTCATCCACATGTCCTTGGAGATGGTTGGGGTGTTTAAGGGTAGGGCCCTTTAGGTTAGGCAAACTGTTTTGAAGAAACATCTAATGCCTACTGAGTGCCACTTCAGGGAGGATACATTTGGTATGATCTGGTCATATTTGTGAGTATTGTAGAATAAATGGACTACCTTTAGGGGTGGGAGGACATCTTTTGCTTTAAAACAATTATTAATGCATTACTATAATCTCTGTGGGAGAGCACTAGATATTTCACTGTTGTTTTAGGTCATTAGTGTGCAGTAGTTTATGCTATTTTGAAGATGTTTCAATTAGTAAGTCTTCTTATCCATAGATAGTGGGAGAATGTGCTTCTTTTGCACGGAAACCCTCATTTTTTGTAGAGTGATGCTGCTGTTTTATTTACTCAGTGCACAGGGGCACTGCTAATCAGGCCCAGTTCATGTACTCTGACTCCTAAAACACATCGAAATTGGCTTACTCCTAAGTGGCATATTAACTTTCGTATAAGGCCATAGTATATGGTGTCCCAAAATAACCCAATGGCTCACAGAGTTAAATGGCTCCTATGGACCACAGCTCAACTGTGCCATTCACTAGTGTGACAAGACACTCCTAACTCTAGATATACAATACACAGTGAGGGTCCCCTCTTATAGAACCATGTATAAATTAATAAATAAATAGACAATATCACAAAGGTCCATTTCTCATAGAGCAAATTTCAGAGTCCACTGATGAATCCAAAGATTTATTGACAAGTTTAGAACATCAAAGATAGATTGTACATCCAGCCAACACGTGTTTCGTCTTGGGAAATGTTTAAATCCCTTACCACTTCTTCAGGGCTTATAGATCAACCACAATTTTAAAGGCAAATATTCATCAACTAATACCAATCCAATATGAACTTCCAGCGTAACTGATATCCAATATATGTATAGAGAAAAGCGGCGTCTTCCAGTACGTCCGTACTGGAAGACGCCGCTTTTCTCTATACATATCTGCCGTCTCAGTAAATTGGGGAATTTGAACATATATTGGATATCAGTTACGCTGGAAGTTCATATTGGATTGGTATTAGTTGATGAATATTTGCCTTTAAAATTGTGGTTGATCTATAAGCCCTGAAGAAGTCGTAAGGGATTTAAACATTTCCCAAGACGAAACACGTGTTGGCTGGATGTACAATCTACCTTTGATGTTCTAAACTTGTCAATAAATCTTTGGATTCATCAGTGGACTCTGAAATTTGCTCTATGAGAAATGGACCTTTGTGATATTGTCTATTTATTTATTAATTTATACATGGTTCTATAAGAGGGGACCCTCACTGTGTATTGTATATGTTGTGAGGTTGTTTATACCTTAAGGGTAGGGTGTTTCCCTTGTGTGGTTCCCCTGACACAACACATAGGGTACAGTGACATCCTTAGCGCCATATCTCCTCACTGTGCACCCCATTAACTTTTTTTTTTTTTTGTCTAACTCTAGATATACTTCTAGAGCCTGGCTGCTGCAGATTTTACACTGTAGCCCAACATTTCGTAATAAGCCCTTTTGATAGGAGAAAACTCCCCTTTTAGAAATTAATAAGTCACCCCATGTAGACCTCATCGCCCACAAGACAAGGAACATGGTAGTTAAAAGGAGTACATTTGGAAATTAAAAAATGATGTCTTTACAGTGATTAGCACTCAAAAGCTATTTTCACTGTAGAAAGGCTGGCTGATCCATAGAGCAACAATTGGAAGAATCATCAAAGTTTAATTCTGCTATCCCAGGCAAGTGACCAGTTAGAAACATAAATAAGGGACTGTTTTTATAGGTATTAAAAGCCTGAGTGTTAGATCTGTCTTCCCCCAAAATGTTTGCCTTACTCATCCATTTTAGCTCATCTAGTTTTTGTTGGGCTTAGGACTCTGCACTTCACCATAGCTACCCAGTGCTAAGGTGTGTGGTGCTTACTCCCTAAAAACGTGGTGACATTGGCTTACACCCAATTGGTACATTTAATTTACTTTTAAGTCCCTAGTAAAATGGTACTACCTTTACCCAGGGCCTGTGAATTAAATGCTACTAGTGGGCCTCCAGAATTTATTGTGACACCCATTTGAGTAGCCTTTTTTAAACAAATCTCAGGCTAGCCATTTGAACCTGTGTATGCAGTTTTAAACTGCAATTTCGACCTTGCAAAGTAAATCTTTTGCCTGTCTAATCCTTCCTTTTTGATACATATGTCACCCCTAGAGTAAGCTCTAAATAGCCTATAGGGCAGGGTGCAGTGTATCTAAATGTTGGACATGTACTTTTGACTTTTATATGTCCCGGTAGTAAAAAACTTGTAATTTCATTTTTTACTACATAAAGGCCTATCTCTCCCATAGGATAAGATTAGGTTACCTTATTACGTTTATTGAGTGGTAATGTTCAGTTGGGAGCTGGTAAAGATGCTAAGTTTGGTGTCTAAAAATAGTAATTTAAAACCCTCTTTAATGGTAAAGGGGAAGTTGGATTATAGTTCACAATTCTGAAAATGGTACCTTTAAAAACTATTGGGCAAGACTTGACTTAATAAGAGCTATGGCTGCCACTATAGAACATGACACCCACAAACCTCCAAGCAATAAACACCATCTCCTCTATTCAGCGAGACCTACATATCCCACACTATACCCCCCATAGTGCTATGCAACAGGAGAGCCAGAGCACAGCCTTGTGAGTTCATATTAAATATTTGATACATCCATAAAACTAGCAGTTCTGATTTAATCACTATCCTAAAAATGTTACATTTAGCATCCCTTTAGCTTTTAACCCGAGAGAATTTCCAACTACAATCACCAGGATCCCTTGCATCTTTGCTTCTTGCTGTGCTTTTGTAAAGCATTTAATTCTTCTAAATTAATACACCACTCTGCCCTTGGGCCACCATGACCTAAGCTTATGACTGACTCGTGAAAGTTTTTCAGTTTACATGACTATTCTAAACTACAATTCCCATAGTTTAATACATGCACAGGAGAAAGTTTTTCCAGTTTCCTGCTGGCGCATTTAGATAGGTACTAGGCATTCCACTGTATGTGCTGAGCAAACATAGGTGCAGCCCCCTGGGATTGGAGCAGCCATCAGAACCCAAAGGATTAGCTCCTGCTTCAAAGGCATGCCCCTGAGCTATCCAGCATTCAGAGCGAACTTGCCACAACAGAATTCGCTAGTTGCCTAAATGGGTCCTTTTAATTTTACATAGAGCCAGAAAGAAAAAACTTCATCCTGATGCGTCTCACCAGAACCATACTGGAGGAATCAATTCCCACATCTAAATCATCCCCAAAAGAGCTGCTTTTTCATATGCGACCCCGTAACAGTAATGCCTTTCAATTTAAAACCAGGCCTTTTCTCTTTTTTCCTCCTCCCCGATCATCAAGGTCCACAAAGGAGAAGTTGCATGACTACTGATCCTCACTTTTCCATCCATCGCCATCCAACACATGGTTACCAGAAAGGCTGCAACCACTCAGTGGCAGAGAGACTCATTTGCAAAACAAGCGCACAGGTATGGGTACATATAAATGGAGGCTCTTTAAGAAAGTCTGATATACAAGTTGTGCCTGGTCTTTTCCTGCCAAGCTGACACATGATTATTATTCCAGGTGGAAACACACACCACTCTGGGGGCAAAGAACGCTAACTTGCCAAACTATAATAACCATATTGTGGTGCATCGCTACGTCAAGAAGGGTATGTAAACTCCTTGGCTTTTAAGGTTCCTTCACATTGACCTGTCATTAAATAATGAGGCTTCACCTCAATCATGTGACATATAGTTTTTATTTATTTTTTCTGTCTCATATGTAGTGTCTGTTTATAAACTTTGAAACCCCTGAAGAAGACCATCACACTTAATTGATAGGCCCACAGAAGGTTGAAACACATCTGTGTAATTTGTTGCAGTTGAGGGGCAAACCCCCACAAAGCCTAATAAAAGCCAGTGCATGAACTATGACAATTGAAGCCACTAAAAGCAAAAATTAACTGATTGGTTTGATATGTTTGATAGGTTTGAACACTGACCTCGAACATGCTGCAGTTGTAACCAAATAACCTTCTGTCTTTCTTTGCAGAACTGTGGAAGACTGGAAGGGATGGAAGTAGTACCCGGCCTATGGCACAGAGACAGCAATCCAGGACAAGTTTGAGGGTTCGATAAGACGTGCTGACTCAGGTAAAGTGCTAGTCCTCTTCCTCTCAGGATGGCAAACCCAAGAATCTGCATGTGATTGGGGCATGGTATTTAAATCCACTTTTAACAAAGTGGTCGCAGGTCACGTGACATGGCCAAAATCCAACCAGATCCAGCAAGATTTTACCAAAACAGTGACTGGAAAGCTATGAGCCAGAGGGAGGAAGCACATGGGAGACCCTGGGCCTATAAAAGAACCATGGAAGCATGCGAATGGAGGAGCTTCAGAAGGGAGGGACACCTAGGTGTGAAACACAAAGGATGCAAGGGACACGCATGCCATGGAGGAGCTAAGGGCGTGAAAGGAGGGCACAAATGAGGCAAGTTGCAGACAAGGAGGGTGAAACTGTGTGCACTTTGTGCTTTTAGGGACTATTTAAACTGAAATCTTTACACTGCAGTCTTCCGTTTTACTGATTGGATTTTTATTGTTTTGGTGTCAAATAATATATTCAATTTACTCTATTTTCTAGGTTGGTGTGGGACATTTCTTGTGTTTTCAACATATTACTGTTTGAAGTGATGCATAACTACTTTACACATTGCCTCTAAGTTAAGCTTAACTGCTTTTGTGCAAAGGTGTCAGATGGTTAAGCACAGGTTAATTTGGGGTTTGCTTGTCTTTCACCCTGGCAAGAATTGTGGTTGCTGCTTGAGTAGAGGTTCAGCGCCCTCAAGCAGCAATACAATTTTCTACACAAAGTCAGTGGTGAAGTCAGATCTTTAGTAAATATTAACCCCTTAGCTGGTGGGCCTTTCCCCCCGCCAGTGCTGAGCCCTTTTTTTTTTTAGCTATTTAGGGTAGTTTGTGCTTAGGCCCCCATAACGTTTTGCCCACAGAAGCTATCCATGCCAAATTTGTGTCCTTTTTTTCAACATTCTTGGGATTGTAAAGATGCCCAGGGTTTGTGGGCTTCCTTGGAGGAGACCAAAAAATTAGCCAAAATACAGCTATAATTTGTTTTATTTTTTTGGGGAAAAATGGGGCAAAAGTGCTGCAGAAGAAAGCATCTGTTTTTTTCCCTGCAAATGGCATCCACAAAGGGTTTGTGTGCAAAAATCACCATCTTCCCAGCTTTCAGAAACAAGCAGACTTGAATCAGGAAGCCAACATTTTCAACACAGTTTTGGCATTTTACCTGGACAGACGCTATTTTTTGTGCTTTCAGCCTCCTTCCAGCTAGTGACAGAAATAGGTGTGAAACCAATGGTAGATCCCAGACAGCTAAACATTTCTGAGAAGTAGACAAAATTCTGAATTCAGCATGGGGTCACTTGTGTAGATCCTTCAAGATTTTCTTATAGAAAGTAACAGTTGAAACGAAACAATATTAAAATTGAGCTGAAAAAAACCCAGCCATTTCTGTTGATGTTTACTTCCGTAACTTTTACCAGCTACAGTAGATTTTCAAAAGCAATATACCGTTAGGTCTACTGGACCCTTCTGGTTGTGAGGATATATATGTTTTGTAGGTTCATCAAGAACGCAAGGTACCCAGAACCAATAAAAGAGCTGCACCTTGCAATGGGTTTTCATTGTATATCAGGTATACAGGGAAACCTATGTATTTCTGAAAGATACAGAGTTTATAAGCAGTGGTTATTTGCACATCTCTGAATTCGGGGATCCCCATACTAGCATGTGAATTACAGCGCATTTCTCAAAATGACTTATTTCTTAAACATGACTTACATTTGGAAGGCAAAAATGTAGAGAAAAACAATTGACAATAACACTTGTTCTTCCATTCTGTGTTTCTCCAAGTCTCCCGATACAAATGGTACCTCACTTGTGTGGATATGCCTAGCGCCCGCTAGAGAAAATGCCCCAAATCACAACGTAGACACATCACATTTTTCCAATGAAAATGGATGTGTTTTTTGCAAAGTGCCTAGCTGTGGATTTTCGCTTCTAGCTCAGCCAGCACCTAGAGAAACCTACCAAGCCTGTACATTTTTGAAAATTAGACACCTAGTGGAATCCAGGATGGGGTGACATGTGGGACTCTAACTGGGATCTGGCTCCCAGAATCCTTTGCTAATCTGAATATTTGGCCAAAAACACACATTTTCCTCACATTTTGGTGTGCGAAGTTCTGGGATCTAATGGGAGCCACAAACTTCCTTCCACCCAGCATCCCCCCAAGTCTCCCGATAAAAATGGTACCTCACTTGTGTGGGTAGGCCTAGTGCCCGCAACAGGAAATGTTCCAAAACACAACATGGACACATCACATTTTTCCAATGAAAACTGATGTGTTTTTTGCAAAGTGCCTAGCTGTAGATTTTGGGCTCTAGCTCAGCAGGCATCTTGGGTAAAACTACCAACCCTGTACATTTTTGAAAATTAAACACACTGGGGTGACTTGTGGGGCTCTCCCTGGATTCTGTCTTCCAGAATCCTTTGAAAACCTGAAAATTTAGCTATAAAAACACCTTTTCCTCACATTTCGATGCTGCCAAGTTGTACCGATAAAAACGCTGCCCCACTGGTGTGCCTGGGCCTAGTGCCTGTGACAGGAATGGATCACTCAAGGATCAATGGTAGTCCTTGCAAGAGGGCTACTGTTTACCCCGGAATGATCCATTCCTGACACAGGCACTAGGCACAGGCACACAAGTGGGGTTCTGTTTCAATCAGGACAAGTGAGGAAACACTGGGTGGTAGGAATTTTGTGGATCCCTGCACATTCATGTAGTTTACATGACAAAAATAGACAAATAGGCCCACATTACAATCCTGGCGGATGGTGGTATTTTGGAGAAAGGTACTGCCAACAGGCTGGCGGTACCTCTCTCCAAAATATGACATTGGCGATTTGGCTCAAGCCAAACCGCCAATGTACCACTCTGTCCTCCAGGGCTGTAACAACCTGCGGGCTGGAGAATTGAGTCTCCAGCCAGGTGGCCGTCACTGTCCCACCCGCGGGATTATGACCCCACCTACCGCCATGGTTTTCGTGGCTGTCTTACCGCCATGAAAACCATGGCGGTAGGCACTATCAGTGCCAGGGAATTCCTTCCCTGACACTGATAGGAGTCTCCCCTGCTTCCCTCCCCCTCACAAGAGACCTCCCTCTCCCTCCCCCTCCTGACCTCCCACAACATACACGCACATTCACGCACCAACATACACACGCATACACACACTCATACCCACATTCACCCACGCATGCATATGTGCATTCACACACACATCCACAAACACTGACATACATACAAGCACCCATGCAGTCACACAACTCCACATACATGCACACTCACACCCATTCATGCACACATGCATTCCTTACGCCACACACCCACATGCAGACATACACAAACATACACCCCCACCCCTGCCCACACACACACAACACCCCCTCCCCTGTTGGAGCACTCGACTTACCTGCTTGCAGGGGGTCCTCCTGCAGGAGACGGGACGTGGCGCTGCTGCCAGTAGTGGTGTCCGCCAGCAGAACACTACCAGGCCGTATCATGTTTCATGATACGGTCTGCGCCTGTCTACTGGCGTGGCGTTGCTGCTGGCAGCAGCGCCACCTTACCGCTATCCACCGCCATGACCATAGCCGGAATTCCACCAGCCGTCTGGCGGAATTCTGGCTACGGTCATAATATGGCGGACGGTAGGTAGCCGCAGCGACGGTGTTTTGGCGGCCTTGTCCGCGGCGGTAGGCGGTCATTACCGCCAATAGTGTTTTTAATCAATGTTTTACCTTTGCAGGGTATTCTGGGTAAGAAAACTTTGAGGAATCCCAACAAGCCACACTTACGTGGACTGCGCAGGGTGTCTAGTTTTCAGAAATGTCTGGGTTTGGTAGGTTTCCCTATATGGCTGCCGAGCTCAGGACCAAGTACACAGGTGATTGTCTCACAAAACCAGGCTGTTTTGTGGTAGCTAATTTTGATGTCTCCACAATCCATTTCGGGCACTTCCCTGTTGCGGTCACTTGCCCACCTACACAGTTGAGTCAATGTTTTTCTCTGGAGACTTAGTGGAATGCTGGCTGGTTGAAACAATTTGACTGCTTGCAGATTCCAGGACTTCCCCTCAATGAAATGCAAGGCAAATGTGTTTTTAAACAAAGTTTGTGATTTCAAGGGGATTCTGGGTGACGGAAAACTGGTGAGAGCCACACAAGTCCTGCACCTTTGTAGTCCCCTAGTACTAGTATGTTAAAGTTAATCCACCACTCACACTGGTTGGTTTTAGCACCTCCAGAAATTATGATTTCAAAGCATGAATACTTATCAAAGCATCTGAATATTGAAACCAAGCCTTCTGAAGGTGAGCCATAAAGCCACTTTAAGGCACCAACTACTTTATGGTACGTTCACAGGCCATTCACGCACAACACACAACACTTTCATACCACTGGCCACAGACCGAATCCAACCAATTACTGCACTCAAATCAATTAATCACTGCCAGACAAGGGCCCATCACATTCATATGCCACAGAACGGAATAAGTTTGACTACATTTTACCACCTGTCAAGTTACCGCCTCCTTCTTCCTGAACTTTTACTAATGACTCCCATGACAGCCACCTGAGGCTCAGGAAGACATGTTTTTCATGCGCCTTTAGCACACTCACTGTTCTAAATCCAATTCCTACCAGTTTATGGATGCAAGTTGAGTGTGTCCGAGTATGCATTTGAAGCCTATTCCTCGAAATGAGCGAGCATATATACCTTTGCAACTAAGGCAGGCATGCTAGGGAATTTTCCCTAAAGAGAAGGTCATAAAGTATGAAAAAAACAGTGTTTCGCACACAGGGTAGTCTGTGAGAACACAGCATATGTCCCAGCTACCATTATGTGCAGTGCTGTGACTGTAAAGGCACTTATCATACAGCAAATTGAACATCTACTGGCGGATAAACATGGCAAGCAGGTCAAAAACTGACCCATATATTTAATTGTCCTTCAGTGCTTGGGTAGCACCAATGGGTTTGGATCCCTAGGTGTAGATAATGTGTATCTGTACCACCTTTACTCTCTGCCTTCTACCTGTGCAATATCCCTATGAAAGCACACTATAAGCTTTTCTTATCTGTTCATGTCTCTGTCCTCATCATAGTCCAGACTAATCCTGTATAATTGCCAAGTGAACCTATACTAATACCTTCAGCCATTAGCTACTTGAAGCTCAAGGAAGCATGTCTTTCATGCGCATCAGCGCACTTACTGTGCTACTTCCAAGTCCTTCCAGTTTGTGGATGCAAGTTGAGGGTGTCCGAGTATCTCTTGGGAGGCCTATTCCTCAAACTGAACCTGCCTATCTGCAGTTGAAACTAAAGCAGACATAATAGTGAATACATCCTAAGGTCTCTAAAGTAAAAAGTCAAACAAATATCCTGTGGGACTCATTCACCAACATTTCTACTTTTGCTTTGAAAGTGAAGCTTCAAATTGAGTTTCACACTTTCAAACAAGTAGAAATGTTGGTGATTTTGTCCAACAGGACATTTGTTTGACTTATTACACTTACTCGTTAACAATCATGGTGGACCTTGTGTAGCATACATAAGTTCCCTAACAAGCACTTCAAAATTCAGTCATGCCTTTGACATTTTGCCACACAGGGTAGTCTGTGACAATGTGGCATATGCTCTATCCACTAGTATGTGCAGTGTGGGGACTCTAATGCACGTTAATCGAACTGAACACCTACCAAGTTTTGACGGTGGATATAGGTCTTGAGAAGGCCATAAGGAAGTCCATGATTTCCTGAAGTAGATGAAGCAAAAAGTTTTACCCAACAGCAACTCCACCTCAGTCGATTTCCCATAACTTTGCTTTAGTCTGATACAACGTAAAGCAAGTAGTGGCACAGAGGCTTGGCTGAGATGGGCATTGGGGACAGTAATACCGACTCCTGCCGCTTTCCATGCTTCAAGCACATTTTACAGCAACTACATGGACAATCCTTTTTGGGTGTTTTGCTACATTCTCCAGAACATATGAGGTAGAGACTGATGCTTCTGTAGCAGCAGTGAGGCTTTCAATTGCAGTCAACTGGAAGTCACGGAAAGTCATGAGTCTTCCAGTAGTTGTCTGATGATAAACAACATACTCATTGTATGTTGCCATCTGAATCAGGTGGGTAAACAGTTTCTTGTACCAAGTGCGAGTTTCACGACACGCATTGTGAGGTTGAAGAAACTGGTCGTTCTTGTCCATTCCGCCCATGTACTTATTGTGATCAAGTACACAGGTGGACTTCCGACCATCTGACCCCAAACCGTGATGGGGGGAGGTGCTCTCGTCATGACTTGAGCACGTGTACATCACGCCTATCCGAGAACTTAACTTCAAGCAGTTATTTGGAACGTAATGTAGTACTCTGGGATTTCTGGAGCTTTTAGTAAACAAGCTCCAGCGGGAATCCTTTGCAGTTACAACAAACTGTACTGCAGGCTACAGTGCAGCTTTGTAGAGCTCACTGAACAGCTCTACTCCTGTATGGAAATAGGTTTTAACCTTTGTAAAGGAGTGGCTGGACAAGTGCTCATACAAGGTTGTACGACGGAACACCGATTTCCTTAACAACTAGTGCCTTAACAATGAGGTCGGAACACCGACCTCGTTTCTACTACTAATGATTTTACCACGAATTCCTTAACAACGATTTTCGTTGTAAAGGCATTCCTGATAAAAGCATTACCCCCCCAACCCCACCCACCCAAAACCTAAAACCCCCTAACCCCCCACCCTCTCCCCAAAACCAAAAACGCCCCACCCCCCCAACCCCACCCCAAAACCTAATACCCCCTGACCCCCCACCCCCTCCCCAAAACCAAAAACGCCCCAACCCCACCACAAAACTTAAAACCCCCTAACCCCCCACCCCCTCCCCAAAACCAAAAACGCCCCACCCCCCCAACCCCACCCCAAAACCTAAAACCCCCTAACCCCCCGCCCCCTCCCCAAAACCAAAAATGCCCCACCCCCCAACCCCACCCCAAAACCTAAAACCCCCTGACCCCCACCCCTCCCCAAAACCAAAAACACCCCACCCCCAACCCAACCCCAAAACCTAAAACCCCCTGACCCCCCATCCCCTCCCCAAAACCAAAAACGCCCCACCCCCCCAACCCACCCCAAAACCTAAAACCCCTAACCCCCCACCCCCTCCCCAAAACCAAAAACGCCCCACCCCCCAACCCCACCCCAAAACCTAAAACCCCCTGAACCCCCACACCCTCCCCAAAACCAAAAACGCCCCACAACCCCACCCCAAACCTAAAACCCCCTAACCCCCCACCCCCTCCCCAAAACCAAAAACGCCCCACCCCCAACCCACCCCATAACCTAAAACCCCCCACCCCCTCCCCAAAACCTAAACCCACCACTTAGCTTAGTCGACCCCTTCTCACCTGCGTCGTCCTCCTTCACCAACTCCCTTCTTTCTACCTTAACCACGCATGTTCGTTGTTCAGAACATACGTAGTTAAGGCACAAAATAACGGAGTCGTGGTTAAAAAAAGCGTTGTTGCGCTTTCGTTAACCACGACTTTCGTAAAAACAAAGTTGTAAAAAAGGATGTTTCCCCTCATACAATCCTACCTGTGACCTCTGAGGTGGGAGGGCCACCTACAGGGTTTTAGGGTGGAGTCCTTCCCTGTATACACTCTATGTACCCATTGCCAGAAGAGCTCTCACATAGCATGTATACCTGCATGTCATAGCAAGCTCTTTCGCTCGCAATGTACTTTCTGAACAGCAGCTGCTCTTTGTACAGGACCAAGGACTCATCAGCTGCTATATTCTTTCTACGAGTATAGATCTCTGGAAACCTGGCAGAGAGTGTTCCACGACAGGCTGATTTTTGAACTACCTGTCATGGTCTGGATGATCCCGGGGCATTGCAGCAGAAATGTCATTGAAAGGCAGCATGCGCTGCAATAGCAAAAAACAATCTCTGCTCAAGTACGGTGCGAAGATGGGGGTTACTCAAACCGTGCAAGTCATCCAGTAGGACCCCATGTTGAGCGTAAGGCCCAAAAATATCTTCAACTCTGCCAGCTAAGTGGGAGTCCACTGGCATGCCCTAGAACGGGGCCTTACAGTGCCACTATGATCCCTCAGAAATTGTTCTGCACCAAATTTGTTTTTTGCAAAATTTGCTGAAGGAAGTCAACATCCAAAAAGAAATGGACGAAGTTGACTGGCAAAAAGTTGGCTGTATCGACTTTACATCCAGTGTCACCAGTAAAAGGTGGAATTTGGGGCTGAACTAAATCAGGGGGCTGCCAAGAGTGCACTCTCTCTGTGCTTGCTGCTGCACACACCTACACTCTGGGTTAGGCTAACCCACTGTTGTACCTCTTCACATACTGTGCTTGCGTAGGGACAGCACAACTGTCCTCATTGTCTCTCTCAGAATCACTGGAAGAGGTGTCGTCGGATGGGACTGTACCAACTGAAAAATCACTCCCAGATTCTGCTCAATTGTCCTCTCCCTCAGATGCTGTCTCAGTATCTGCTGTCTCAGTCTCTGTTCCTGCCTCAGAGCAGACCGCCATAATCCGGGTACGGCTTCAGCAGTAGTCATATAATGAGATGCCATCTCTGCTACTGACTAAACTGTCCCTCTAAAACACTAGCCTACTTAGAAGGCAGATAGGGTAACAAAATTGCTTGTGGGTGTGTGTGTGTGTGATGTGTGCAACAGTAAATGTCAAGCCACCTTAACTTCACTTATTCTCTGAATCAGCAGATTCTCTGAAGACACTGAAAAAACAAAAAGACACTATTACTTCACCTTACAACATACCCATCATCCAGCCTTTAGCGCTGGTGGCACCCAGTGCTACAATTATTTTTGTTTCTCTCCCTCCCATGACCTCCTCATCGAATTCCCTCACTACCACCCAGCAAAGTGCCCCTCATCTCTCCATATATATGTGTGTGGTTTCCCTGAGGGCGATTGTGGCTCCCGGAAAACAACACATGTAGAAAAGTCATATACATCTATCTATATAGAGAGATTTCTCTTTATATATATATATATTAAATATATATATATATACATATATATATATTTGAAGAAATCCTCTCTTCTGCGGTAGGATTTTTATAACCTTTCCTTAGCGTTGTCCACCAATGGGGTTAAGGAAAAGAGACTTTTAGAACATTACCTTTTCCTTGCCTGAATCTTCTAGATGCTAAATTGTGTTAGCCTCTGTCACTCAGCTGGTGAATAGCCCTGATGTGGTTTGAAAACTGCTCCCAGAGCAGAGACAAAGGTTTGGATATAGAGAGGTGATTTGTTTCTCTGGCAGGAAGACCAATGGGGCAGTTCACAGGAACTACATTTTCTTCAAAGGGGCCTCCCTGCTGGAAAAATGAGTCTGCAGTATACTGCTAAATAAATGTGAATTAGAAATAACACATGAAGACTCGTACGTAATAATTAAAGGATATCTTGATGATGTAACCAAGAAGAATCTCTCTTTAGGGGAAAAGCAACCAAAACTGCCAAAGGATCTGAATTTATTGATTTGTTAAAAAGTATACTCTTCCTGATTTTCAGGGTAACCTGACAATTATGAGAGTAGTTAGGGTTCCTCTGGCTTCTACAGTAAATGTTAAAATCAAAAGAACAATCCTGATGAACTTTGCATACTTTAAGAATAAAGAAGCCTGCTCCAGCAGGCTATCAACTTACGTTCTTTTAAATATTGAGAAAGGTTTTGCCTTTCAGGTTTTCTCCAACATTGAAAACCACTAAATGAAGATAAGAATTTACAATCCTCATTCAAGATTTTTTGGGAATTGGGCAGAACTGTCATACATTTTTCAGCATGCCAAACTAAAGGTTTGATTTACACAAAAAGGTTTTTGTTCTCAGAAATCTCAAAAACCAGAGACATTTTGAAGTAGTTAAAAATCTTTAGAATCCTGATCTACTTTGTTATGGCTTTAAATAGTATGTAAATGAAGAAATGGCACTACAGCTGTATTTCGAATTGAATGGGGTTGGCTGTTTCTTAGAGAGCATAATAACGTGCTAAGCAAAACATTTTTAGGAAGAAGCCCCTAGGTGTGATGGACCCTCATATTTGGAAGAGGTTTCACATGGGAAAGATGGGGTTGGTATAAAAGGAAGGAAGAGCACATGTAAGTAAGTTATGTAAATTGGGGAGTTATTGCACTTCCACATAAAACACTTTACTGGATGGTCTAAGTACTTTTGATAGTTGGTAGATAAGTACTGTAGCATTCCTAACTGTAAAGAATACAGTCTCCACCGGGATCCAAGACCAGGCCCTGGACTGGATCGCCTCCTTCCTCGTAAACCGCTCCCAAAGAGTCTACCTCCCTCCGTTTCGCTCAGAACCCACTGAGATCATCTGCGGCGTACCTCAAGGCTCATCACTCAGCCCGACACTCTTCAATGTCTACATGAGCCCCCTCGCTAACATCGTACGCAAGCACGACATCATCATCACCTCCTACGCCGACGACACCCAACTTATACTCTCCCTCACCAAGGACCCCGCCAGCGCCAAGACCAACCTACAAGAGGGTATGAAGGACGTCGCAGATTGGATGAGGCTCAGCCGCCTAAAGCTGAACTCTGAAAAAACTGAAGTCCTCATCCTCGGCAACACCCCGTCCGCCTGGGACGACTCCTGGTGGCCCACGGCCCTCGGCACCGCACCGACCCCCGCAGACCACGCCCGCAACCTCGGCTTCATCTTGGACCCCCTTCTCACCATGACCAAGCAAGTCAACGCCGTGTCCTCCGCCTGCTTCCTCACCCTCCGCATGCTCCGCAAGATCTTCCGCTGGATCCCCGCCGACACCAGAAAAACCGTGACCCACGCCCTCGTCACGAGCCGCCTGGACTACGGCAACACCCTCTACGCTGGGACCACCGCCAAACTCCAAAATCGCCTGCAACGCATTCAAAACGCCTCAGCCCGCCTCATCCTCGACGTACCCCGCAACAGCCACATCTCCGCACACCTGAGACACCTGCATTGGCTCCCAGTCAGCAAAAGGATCACCTTCCGACTTCTCACCCACGCACACAAAGCCCTCCACGACAAGGGACCGGAATACCTCAACAGACGGCTCAACTTCTACGTCCCCACCCGCCCCCTCCGCTCCTCTGGCCTCGCACTCGCCGCCGTCCCTCGCATCCGACGCTCTACGGCGGGTGGGAGATCTTTCTCCTTCCTGGCGGCCAAGACCTGGAACTCCCTCCCCACCAGCCTCAGGACCACCCAGGACCACTCCGCTTTCCGGAGACTCCTAAAGACCTGGCTGTTCGAGCAGCGATAACCACCCCCTTTGTCCCTAGCGCCTTGAGACCCGCACGGGTGAGTAGCGCGCTTTATAAATGCTAATGATTTGATTTGATTTAAAGAATAGATGGCATGAGTATTTAAAAAATGGGCAGTAAGAGTGCTTTAGCACTTGTCAATAAAGCATTAGTTTGAGAAAGACCTGCATAAAATATTTTATCTGACATCATATGCTCTTTGAACTAAGTAGGATGCATATTATTCTGCCTGATGGTTTAATGAAAAATGTTGATAATTTCTGTAAGTTTTGGCAAACTTGAATAACGTTTCATTTAATGCTAAATGGCTAAATAATATACAGGAGTGAATGGTGATTGAATCATGGAACATTTCATATAATTCTCCAGTAATATTGTTACAAGAAACATATATGCTGGTTAATACATTAAGAGACTTAAGCATGATTACAAATTCATATCCAATAGAGCATTGGCTTTAAATCAGTTGTTTAATTAAGACAAATGATTATTACCTGTACGTATGACCCTACCTCTTTCTAAACGAAACCATCAAGAAAAAAGAAATTGGACCACAAACATAATTCTTAGGTATAAAGCAGATTAGAGTTTTACTGTTTAGCCTAATGGCATAATTCAGGTGCCTGACTGCATTTTTCGTCTCCAATTCCTTAGAGTGCATTAACAAACTCTTCACCAGTGTTTTTTCTATTCACTCTGCAAACAAATTAAATACTATACTACCTCTGAAAACTAATGAAAGTAAGAGGTTGATTGTCAATAATACTTTTGGAAGAACAAAACTGGGTAAAAAAGATTTTTTTTTACAGAATAATGTTTTTAAGTGGAATAAGAAGTGGCTGATTTATGTGGAATACTTTAAAAATTATGCATATTAGAAATCACCTAGAAAAGAATACTGAAAGAAAACATAGAAAAGTTACAAGTAAAGGTGCCCCATGTGTTCTGTGGAAGAATATCATGTAAAAATATATTGATTAACCAAAATATTGTCAAAATATTATTGATTACAAAAATATAGTCATCCTATACCTAAATAAAAAAAGGCAAATGTTGGTGACAAAAATATTGATTCAAAAATAAATGTAACAATATCAAAAACACAATATTGTCTACAATATTACCACGAAGAATGAAAAAATAATAAAATTTTAAATCACAAACTCCTTTTTTAAGAAAAACTAATATTAAAAATAAATACTAAATAAATAAACTACAAAAAATGAATACAACATTAATGAACCAAACATACATTTCTTAACATATATAACCATATCTATTCACAATACATATTAAAACAAACACACATTAAAAAAATCAAACAATATTACAATAAAACAAATATTAGAACACACATAAAATCTAAAATAATTTTGACATTTAAAATATATTAATAACACAACAATCCATCAAATGCACATATTTAAAATTAAAAAAGAGACATTAATTAGCATCCACCAAAAATGAAAAACAATAATAATAATTAAACTACATACAACGTAGCCACTAAATGTTACAGTAAAACAAACTAACCAATATAAATACAAACCTAATTAAGTGAACACTACAAAAAGAACACAGCCCTCTCCCCCTATTTTTCACAGGAAAAACTTACCAACTGTCTGTGCCGGATCGCACAAAGGAAAGCGAGAAGGAAGAATTCAATAAAATAACTCTGCACATTTACAAGTAAGCGTAAAAAGTAATCTAACAAAATTTTAAAATATATAAATGGATTACTAAATTTCCTCTTTCATTATGCATATTAATCCTTAGATAATAAAAAAGACACTTCACTAAAAAAGAAAAACTGCACACCAAAAACTCCAACTCTGCATTTCTAAACCAGGGAGAAGGCACTTTCAAAGAAGTAAGTAAAATAAAAACAGTTATAAAAATAAAACAACACCTATATGATGAACTTAAACCTAAAACCCTCCATCTTCTAAAACTAACAAATCTATATTTTTCACATGTAACTAAAAGAAACATTTTCTTACCAACAGAGTAGTAAAGCCCAACAGTAAAACGCTTGACAGCATTTTTAAATTGTATTACTAAACATAATAACCATTTTTTCCAAAGGATTAATTTTAAAATTATGCTTATTACAGACAGAATGGCAGAAAGAGCCACACATATCACATCACAGAAAGACTAATAATTGCTTTTGCACATAGGAAAGCACAAGCACTAAGATTGTGAATTGAAAATTTACTAAATATTATGCAAATGCTTGTTATGAGAAGGCTACTATAAAAAAACAAAATTGCAATTAACGTCAGAAAATATAACCACCCACAAAATGTAACAGAAATCGAAGTAAGGCATATGCTTCAAGATTTAAAAGGGGCAAGTACTAGTTCCCAAGAGCCCACTTTAAAAAATTAAAAAGACATACTCCCAGAAGTTCCTGAACAGATTACAGGTCAGCAACAACAATTCCTACTTTAAACTGACTAATATAACATACTATAAAAGCCACAAGTCAAACTCCTGCTGTCTCTAGATCATACCAAGATATACAGATTCCAGAACACCTAACAACTTCACATAACAATAAACTCTTCCTCCTACATGATTATCATATTTGCAGTTAAAAATAAGCTCCTAAAACTAAACCAATGTGAAACGTGGAGGATGGATGTAATATTTAAATTGTGCCCTCTATCATTCAGAAAGATATACACCATCCCACCAGACCACAGGATTTATAAAAAAAGATGTATTTGAACAAGGAATTAAATTTAAATGATTACAGAAATAGGTTCTGTCAGGGTTCAGTGTGGAAGAAAGCAGGCTTGTCCACTCTGACTAGTTTTTTTTGCTTTTTCTTGATTGAACATTTAGCCTTTAGCCTTAGCAATTCAAAAAGGCATAACAAGCCAAGTGCCTTTGCTTCTAATGGCTAAAGCTGAGCTATACGCTCATGCTGTTATGCTTTCAATGGACCGTAGGAAAAAAGTATAGGAAAGTGTACTGGACAATCTTCAGTTTTCCAAGTGTTGGGAGGATACAGGGTGAATAAATCCCAAATCGACATTATTTCGAATAATTGCACAGCCAAGGAGCTCTTTCACAGAACTTAAAGGATGTATGCAGACACACCCTAATCACTTTTTGGAGGTCTTTATTTACAGAAACTGTGAGCGATTTATATGATTTGAACCATAGACATTTGCCACTTAAAGTCAAACTAGATGGGTATCTCTCCCTCTTATGCTTTTAGGGCAGGTGGCTTAATTCAAAATGGCTGTTCTTCCATTTGTTTATTTTCTTTCTTTTCAGATGTTCCATGCGAAGCCAGCCCAATAATAGCATTAAGCACTTTATACAGGTGTGCAGCGGAAGGAGGGTTAACCTTACCTTGCCATCAGATATATTATTTTGCACACTTTGCACACTATGGGGGTCATTCTGACCCTGGTGGTCATGGACCGCCAGGGCCAACGACCGCGGGAGCACCGCCAACAGGCTGGCGGTGCTCCCATGGGCATTCTGACCACGGCGGTACAGCCGCGGTCAGAAACGGAAAACTGGCGGTGTCCCGCCGGTTTCCCGCTGCCCATGGGAATCCTCCATGGCGGCGCTGCAGGCAGCACCGCCATGGGGATTCCGACCCCCTTACCGCCAGCCTGGTTCTGGCGGTTTTGACCGCCAGAACCTGGCTGGCGGTAACGGGTGTCGCGGGGCCCCTGGGGGCCCCTGCAGTGCCCATGCCAATGGCATGGGCACTGCAGGGGCCCCCTAACAGGGCCCCACCAAGATTTTCAGTGTCTGCCAAGCAGACACTGAAAATCGCGACGGGTGCAACTGCACCCGTCGCACCCCTTCCACTTCGCCGGCTCCATTCGGAGCCGGCATCCTCATGGAAGGGGGTTTCCCGCTGGGCTGGCGGGCGGCCTTCTGGCGGTCGCCCGCCAGCCCAGCGGGAAACTCAGAATAACCGCAGCGGTCTTCTGAACGCGCAGCGGTATTCTGACGGCGGGACTTTGGCGGGCGGCCTCCGCCGCCCGCCAAAGTCAGAATGACCGCCTATATGTCTAGGTTTAATGAGAAATATACTTTACGTTGCCACCTTCAGAATGAATTTCTGGATAGAATGTTGGAAGAGAACCACATGAGATCTTCCAAGACTTACTGAATGGCCCAAGAAAGTACACAATAAGACATTACAGGGACTCCTTTAAAAAAGCACACTTCTACAAGACTTTTGGTAGTCCTTACATTAATTTAGAAAGTCAATTGAACCACCTCAAAGTGGGGTGAAGGACCACTATGGATCCAGCAATAGTAGCTAGGTGGAGAAAGAATGGATTTATGAAATTAAATGATTTTCTGCAGAACAACAGATGGAAAACATCGGGTGAGATTGAGCCACAGAATACTAGTAAACAATCCTGGCTGCAGTGGTCCTATAGGACCGTGGGTGGGGTGCTGCAGAATCTTGAGCTCAAAGCAGTGGCAGATAAGGTAGTGATTGTGTTAAAATTATTTGATGATTCAGTTATGACGAAAATTGGCCTTTGAATTGATATCTATTATCCTGAGGGAATGTGGATATGTATGACCAGATTTCAGGGAAATGGCTTAGGGAAGAGAATGTGATACTACCCAAAGATTTCTGGGTAAGAATTAGCAAATGGAATTTTTTCAGCCTTAGAGGAGCCAATTTTCACAAAATGCAATTGTTTTGCAAAATAGCTGATTTATAGGATTCCCCATTTTTTAAGTAAAATTAATACAGACTGTCCAAACCAACTTTTAGGTGTGACATGGTAGGTAGGGGTGGGTATGCCCACATAGTAATACATTATACCAATTTGAATAATTTCTTGGAGAGCATTTAAATATTTTTGGAAAACTATCTGAAAATAAAAAAAACACAAAACCCCATGCTGGCACTCATGGGAGCCTGCCCTATCTCAAGTACCCCTCATAAAATTCAGAAGCTGGTATTTATTGCTATGGTGGAGGCTCGGTCACTAATTTTGCAGAGGTGAAAATCAAACTTTCTTACCCTGCTTTGTGCATTGATTGGAGAAGATGAAGAACATCAGGAAAAGAGTGAAGGTGCATGCTGCTAGTTCATGAATATTAAGGACATTTTATGCAAGTTGGGGTGCCTTGCTGGCAAATAGAGGGCCCAACAGGGTTGGAATTGATTGGTTAGGATTTTCTTTTTTTCTACTGGACAGGGGGGTTGGAGGTCTTTTGGGGCACATTTTGTATGTATCTATTTATGTCTTTATGCATTTATGAGCTATATATGACATGCATAGATGTTTTTCCTCAATATGATGGTGCACTGTACCTCCAAATAAAAAATGATAAGTGAAAAAAAAAGAGCAACAGGTAATCAGGACCAACACACATCAAATTCATCTCAAAATGACACTAATAGAATACAAAGTGCAGGTAGCAGTAAAAAGGAAATGGCTGCTAAATGACAATATAAAGAATACTATTTTCCAGTTGAAACAAACATAAATGTTACAAAAAGTTATTGAAAAGTGTTGAAAATGTATCTAAAACATTGAAAATATTTTAAAAATATTAAAAAATGTATTGAATAATTACAAATGTATATGTACAGTATAAATTAAATAATGCTATAAAATATAACCATATTATATAGTACTAACACATGTATTATAAAAATTAAAAAATACAAGGTATGAAGTGTAGCGTTTTCCCCTGCCTGGGGGACCCTCCAATGACAAGGCCATACACGGAGCTATAAACCATATGTCTTTATTCCTCTGTGTGTACCTGTGAACTCCCAACATTCTAAACCAAGCTTTCATTACATTGCATTTTAGCGAATACATTACACACATACAGAGTTTGCTGCGAAACAAAAGGTTCCATTCTAAATAATGCAAGACACTATGGGCCTGATTACGACCTTGGAGGAGGGGATAACTCTATCCCGACTGGGGCGGATATCCCGCCCGCCGTTTTACAAGTTCCATGGAATATAATGGAACTTGTAGTACGGCAGACAGGATATCCGTCATGTTTGGGATGGAGTAATCTCCTCTGCCAAGGTTGTAATCAGGCCCTACATCTCCCCCTCAGTTAAATGAAAAATGAAATCTTTTTAGAAAATCGGTAGTCATACATATAAATATAGAATCATCTTCTTGGCGCTTTGATCATCTGACCCAACCTGGTTGCTGGAAGCTGTAGATTGTCATTTTAAAGGTCAGAGATTATTAAAGATGGTAAGGAATCAGCAACAGCCACTGAGGTTTTAGAATCAGTCTTTCTTTCACCATCTTGAGTTGAAGGCCATTGAAACACAAGCCTGAAGTGAGAAGAGTGTCTGGTAATAGACTTCCCAGGTCGCTGGGCAGTCACCATGTGTCCTTTGGTAGACACCACTTGAAAAAGATTCAGCATCATTAGGAGCATCAGATTTTCTTTTATGTATCTGTAAAGCAATCACCACATCTCCTTTTCTAAATGAGAGGTCTTTTGCATGTTGTCACTTGTCTGTATAAGCTTTAATTTTTTGTTTGTTAACCAAGTCCCTTGTACAAATCATGGTTTCATATATTTTTTTATCTCTTACAGTGGTCCATTGGAGTAACTTGGTTGTCATTGCTCTCCCAAACGTCAAAGTCACAAGACTTTCACCTGTGGTCAAGTGAGGTATCAAATGATAAATTCATAGAGTTAAAATTCAGTACTGTTTTCAAATTGAGCTTCTCAAGTGTTGCACACTACCAGCTTTCTTTAGTGCACTCATAGAATGCTCAACAAGCCCCTTGTACTGTGGCTATAAATGTGTAATGTTTTGATGCTTTATGTTCAGATGCGCCAACATTTCTTTAAACTCTTTGCTGTTGAAGGGTGAACCATTGTCAGACTTTGCAATGGCTGGTATGCCCCATGTTGCAAATATACCAGCACATTTTTCAATTACTTGTTTATGAGATGTTGATGAGAGATCTACAACCAAAGGAAACCTTGTGTATTAATCTATAATCACCATTAAATGATGTCCATTATCAAGTGAACCAAAGAAATGGATGGCTATTCTCTCCCATGCATGTTTAGAGAGTTCTGACATGCTTAGAGGATGTTGAGTAACTTTGGTTGACAGAGATTGCATATGTGACAGGTCTTGAGTTCCTTTTCAACTCTTTTGTCTAATTATGAAAACAAAACTCATAGAGCTCTTTTTGTGGCAACAATACCACGATGTCCTACGTGAGCCACTGCAATCACTTTTTGTAGCAGACTCTACAGAATCAGGATCCTCAATTCCTATGACTCCTTCCTGAGTTATGGAAAATTCATGTTTGGCATTTTTGTATTTCTGATATTCACTATCATTACTAAGAGGTCAAATGTGTTTGTTCCACAACTGATGTGTGATTATGTCTTTTAACTTTAGTAGGTCACTATCATGACTCCCAACAGTGACAATCTGGGCTAACGATACAGCAGCTGCTGTACTTGACTTGATCATGAAGTTGATGTAGGCCTCAGCCAACTTGGATGGAGTACTGTGACCTTGATTAGACACTCTTGAAAAGTAGTCAGCAGGATAATTATCCTTTCCTGGATGATGCACAATTGAATAATCATACTCTTTCAAGCTTAACCCCCATCATTTAATTCAAGGAGGCATCTTGGTTTGTGGATTACCAAAGATGGTCAGCAAAACTTGATCAGTCACCAGCATAAGCAGCTTTCCATACAGAAACACATGGAAATTTTCACAAGCCCAACCATAGCCAAGCTTTCTTCCTCAGGCTGTAAGTAGGCATGTTCCGTTTGAGGCAAACTTCTGTTAGCATAGTCCACAATATGTGGGCTAGCATTTGGGCGTCCACTATACTGTGCAAATATAATACCTAACTCAACAGGGCTAGTGTCAAACACAATCTTTGTGTAAAGATTTGGGTTAAAGTATACCATTTCTGTAGCATTTTCAATGGCATGTTTGATTCTCTTGGAACATTTATCACATTCTTTTGATTATTGATACAAAAACATTTTCTCGTAATGGAGCACTAACAGTGGCAAAATCTTGTATGAATCTTGAACAGTAACTGGCCATTCCAAAAAAGAATGTACCATTGAAACATCTTGTGGGGGTTTAAAATTTGTGAAAGCTTGCACTTTTGCAGGATCAAGCATCATGCTCCCATCGGAAACGATATGGCCAAATAATGTCAATTTTGTCTGTTTGAACTCACACTTGGCGTCATTCAAAGTCAAATCGGCATTACTAAGTTATTGCCATACTTATGGGACAGTTTAGCATGCTTCTTCTGTGTAGGTCAGAAAACTAATATGTCATTGCGATAATTGAATGTATTCACAACAGACTGTATGATGTGTCAAATAACATCTAAGAAAAGTTCTGCAGCCGATGTCACACCAAAACAGTGGACATGATTTAGGTGTTGGGGTAATTGTCCCGTAGTTGAGTTTGCGACTGAAAACCACTCTGCCATGGTGACGGTGCATCAGCTCTATTTAGGTATCAGTGGTCCTATAGCCGAAAACCCACATTTGAAACACCATCTCCGCCAAGAAACACTGCCTGTGATGATGGCTGGATATGGAAAAGTGGCTGCCGGCTTGCCGCAGCTACCCTTCCCACTGTGCATATTTGTATGCGCCTTTCTGCCAAACAAATAGTGGCGGTCTGACTATGACTTCTAAGTTGGCGAATTGGGGCAGGGGGACTGGGTGAAATTCAACATTTTTCCCCATTACACCTCCGTCTTTGACTGGACGCAGCTGGACAACACCTGCTGTCACTGCTGCCACCATCCCACAGAAACAACACAACCCCCCCTTACCCGGGCTCAAAGGTAGGGATGCGACATTGTCAGGGTACGTTAGATGGGCACTGCACGGGAGACTGGGTTCACTGCAAGCATACACATGTATATACAGTAATTTTTAAAATCACTGTGGCATGCATGTGTTGGGAAGGCAATTGTGTAACATATGGCTGGGGACACACTGGAATAACATGGATATCGCACGCATAAACACATGTCATCGTGGTCTCATTATTCACTGCTTAATGAATGCTGGCACCACAAATGAGGGTACATTCACACTTGACAGCAATGTCTATTTGTGCGCATTGCAAAGGGACTTGTACTGGTAGGTTTGTGATATCTGTTGTGTATGTGAGTCAGTACGTGTGTGTGTGTGTGTGTGTGTGGATTGGCTAGTTGAGGTGGAGGGAGCTGGATTGTGTGATATGGTTGTGTCTGTATGTGTGTCACTTGCATGTGGGATCAATGTTGTGTATGTTGTGTTGTAGGGTGATATATTCAGTTGAGTGTGGTGGACGTTGTGATGAGTGTAGTTGTGCTTGTGCGTGAGTGTGTCTGTGTAGCTGAGTGTGTTGTGTTGGTTGTTGTGGTTGTGTCATGTGTAGGTGTAGTGTCAATACTGTGTGTGTTGTGTCATGGATGAATGTCAATGTGTGTTTTTTGCATGTTTGTGTTGTGTTGTGTTAGAATTGTAATGGATGATGGTGCGTATGTGGTGTGTTGTGTAGTGTGAAGTGTAGGGGGACACATATGACTAAGGTACAGTGTGTGTGTGTGTGTGTGTGTGTGTGTGTCACTTACCTCTATTCTACAGCTCCTGCCATTGTACAAACTCCATTGTGTCCTGCCACCGGCTCCCTCCATCAGCAATCATCATCAGTCCTCTGCTTGCAAAGCTGTAACATCTAAATATGGTGGACAGCACACCACCAACTTGACAGTTTTTTCGCGCCCGCCGTGGATGTGGTTTGGTGGTAACACCACCAAGATCTAAATCAAGTCCTAAGTCTCTTATATATAAACAAACCAACATGTATAGAAATGGTTGTAATATAACTGCACATTTCTTGAAGTTACAACTGATGATAACATTTATTCAAATCAAGTTGAGAGAAGACCTTGGCACCATTCAATTGTGTTATCATTTCAGCAATGTGCAGACCAGGATGTCATTCTCATTCAATTGGTTTGTTTGCCTGGTGCATGTCAACTCATATGCGTACAGCTCCTTCACTGTACTTTTTGGGCACCACTACTATGGAAGAAAACCATGGTGTTTGACCAGTGGAATGTTCAATAATATCATGCTTCAGTAACGATTCAAGTTCTTTTTCAACACTCTTTTGTAAATGAAAAGCAACTTGTCTATGTCTCTGGGCATCAGGGCTAACATCTTCATTAATATGTAGCTTTACTTTCATAGCCTTTAACTTTACTAAACCATGAAACAATGAAGAGAATTGACTTACTATTTTGTGATGAGCATTCATGTCAATTCACAGAAATCAGTCCAATGTCAGTAACCATGTTGAAACTGAGCAAGCAGGCACTTGCCGCTGTACCTTGAAGCACATAGATCGGTGCTGGTATCTTTGTTTTCTTATGTTTCACTGTCTCTAGAAATGAATCTTCACTTATCATGGATGTCAATGCAGCAAGTATACACCATGGGTTTTGACGGCATAAGCTGTGGTAAAGAAGACAGTTCATTCTACTTCTCTTCAGGCATTATGTGTATTGATGCCCCATTGTTGATGATGAAAGGTATTGAACCTTCATTTATTTCCAATGTAATCTTTGGACAGTGTTTGTATTATTTTGTTGCTTTGATATGTTGACTTATCTTTGACTGACTTTTTGCTCAACAAATGACCAGTCCAACATGTGCACATTTTTCTGAGCTACACATCGGCAGGGCACAATCAGTTTCTGCCCTTTCACTTATTATTTAGACTGTGATTTAGATGATGATCAACTTTGTTTAGTATCTGTTTACTTCAACTGATGCTGCTGTTTGGCCTTGTAGACATGTGTCGCATGTTGCTTCTGGAATGTTCTGGCGGGCATTTTGTCTTCGCCTCATGACACACTTAGGGACATATTTATAGTCTGCTTGTGCCGGATTTACGTCATTTTTTTTAATGCAATTTCGGCGCAAACCTAACACAATATTTAGACTTTGACGCCTGACTCCGCGAACGTCAAAATTTCGCAGTGTGCGTCATTTTAGGGATGCGTGAAACTGCCTTGCGTTAATGACATGCCAGGTAGGCGTTTCCGTCCAAAAAATGACTTAAACACCTGTGCGCTATATTTATCCAACCGTGCAAAAATCCCGCATGACAGGGAGGCGGAGTCAAAAAATGACGCACAGCCCGATTTGCATCAAAAATTAACGCCTGGGTCAGGGCAGGGGTTAAAATGGGGCAAACACACCAGTACTTTAGGAAAACCCACAGAAGCAACATCAGAGCTCCAAAAGGAAGACATGGAGGTGCTATTCATCCAGCATGCACGAAGACACAGAGCACAGGACCTACAGCAGCAGGTTCTACCACACCAGCAGGGACCCCAAAGGCAACGCCGAAGGCAGGAGAGGATATTCAGGACCAGGACAACCCTTCAGGGCCTCCGGGAACATGATATCATCGAGAGGTACAGATTAAACTGGCAAGCCATACAGCAGCTGCTGCGCCACAGTGAGCCACAGTAGGCACCCATCTTGCAGACACCCCACATCATTCCACCAGAGACCAAGCTGCTAGCTATCCTCCACATGTTGGCAAGTGTCTCTTTTCAAACTGCTGGTGCCTTGGTTGCCGGGATCTCACAGTCCTCATTCTCTGCCTTCCCACCCAAGGTACTGGACGCCATCATCTCCCTCATACCCCGCCACATCAGCTTCCCCAACACACAGCAGAAGCAGCAGGAGACCAAACAGTGGGCCATATTTATACTCCGTTTGCGCCGAAATTGCGTCGTTTTTTTTGACGCAATTTCGACGCAAAACTAACGCCAACTAACGCCATATTTATACTATGGCGTTAGAGGCGAATAGCGCCAAAGTTCCCGGAATGTGCGTCATTTTTTAGCGTGAACCCCTTCCTTGCGTTAATGATATGCAAGGGAGGCGTTCCCGTCTAAAAAATGACTCCCAGGCCTTTACGTGGTATTTATACTCCCGGGCAAAAGAGACGCCCGGGAGTTGGCGTGGCAAAAAACGGCGCATTTGCGCCACTTTTTAACGCCTGCTCAGGGCAGGCGTTTAGGGGCCTGTGGGCTCAAAATGAGCCCACAGGTGCCCTCCCATGCCCCCAGGGACCCCCCCTGCCACCCTTGCCCACCCCAGGAGGACCCCCAAGGATGGAGGGACCCACCCCAGGGACATTCAGGTAAGTTCAGGTAAGTATAATTTTTTATTTTTTATATTTTTTTTTGGTGGCATAGGGGGGCCTTATTTGTGCCCCCCTACATGCCACTATGCCCAATGACCATGCCCAGGGGACAGAAGTCCCCTGGGCATGGCCATTGGGCAAGGGGGCATGACTCCTATCTTTACAATGATAGGAGTCATGTTGATGGGGGATGGGCGTCGTTAAAAAATGGCGCAAGTCGGGTTAAGACGATTTTTTCGACGTAACCTGACTTGCCCCATTTTAAGACGTCCATGCGCCATTTTCCCCCTACGCCGGCGCTGTCTGGTCTACGTGGTTTTTTCCCACGCAAACCAGGCAGCGCCGGTCTGATTGCGCCGTCTAACGCCATTCCATAAATACGGCGCCCGCATGGCGCTTCAGAATGGCGTTAGACGGCGCAAAACTTTTTGACGCTAAACTGCGTTAGCGCAGTTTAGCGTCAAAAAGTATAAATATGGGCCAGTGTTTCTACCAAATCAATGGCTTCCCACACGTGCTTGGTGCCATTGACTGCACACATGTACGGATTGTGCCACCTGCTGCAACCGAGCATCTATACCGCAACAGGAAGAACACACTCCATCAATGTGCAGGCCATTGTGGATCACCGGGGATTGATCTCCAACATTGTGGCAAAGAATCCTGGGAGTGTACATGATTCATTCATCTTCCGCCACTGCACCATCAATCAACACTTCCAGGATGGACAATATGGAAATGGTCTACTTGTTGGTAAGTACAGAAACCTAGTTATATACACACTGCACAACAACCCTATAGGACACACAACACATACACCACTACATTGACACATGGCCAGGAACACACTGAGGTTGTGACACTGCTAGTCATGTTTGATATCCTAACCCAATGGGATACACACCCATGGACAAATGACAGATGCAAATAACAACAGATGCCACTCCAGAGCCACCAGGGACCAATTTAAAACCACACAGTGACAATGAAATGGCCTTAACCGGCAGTACAACTTAGAAGATGAATCTTACAATATCACATCAATAACACTCAATCACACACCCTTCCAACCAACACGTACTGTGTAAGGGGTGTGTAATGTGGTTTGCTGCAGGTCAAATGCCATGAGACACATAGCATGATGATGATGACTCAAATGAAGGTGACATGGAACCATTGAGGCAGTACCAACATCTCACATCACTCCTGGGGCGACATTTCCCCCTAGCAATAAAGAAGTGGACTGTGCTAAGAACACATATTGATGTGACATTATTGCAAAGTGCACATTGCTACACATACGGATTGAGACAATTATACATATACACAAAAGATGTACAGGCATATGGACCTTCTGACACTTAAACCTATATCCCCACAACAAAGTTAGCCAGCTTACCTGGACCACGTTCAGTAGTGTAGGGACATGTTTGCACATGAGCCAACTCACTGAGGGCACAAAAATAGGTTTGCATAGAACTTGTCACACATGGGATATTTGTGCATTGTCAATTGTCAACACTTCAGTGCAGCAAAGTTATGGAGATGTGTTGTACATTGTCACCTAGCCAAATCAAAGGGCCTCACTGTTGTTTTTCACATGCTATTACATATGTTGAATTGGATGGGATGTTCAGGCCACATAGTGCAACCGTGTTACCACCTCAGTGAATTGATTCTTTGTTTGGAAGTATCATGTCACCTCCAGTGAAGACACAAGGACACTTCTTTCACATGACATATTGCATGGGAGATACACAATGTACTGTCAGTTTACAAATATACCACTGATATATGGTAAATCAGCCAAATACCAGTTTAGATAAATAAACAACCCAGTGCTGATAGAGCATCCTAGAAGCCTAGGACCCCACACATTAACACAAACACAGATGAGTCACAGACGACACAAGATAACAAATGCCATGCAAAGGTATAATCAAGGTGCAAGCAACATCCAAATATTTACACTCATTTTCTCTTTCATCTGATCAGAGGAATGGGATCCAGCCATGGATCATGAACCCATTTGCAAACCCAAGCAATGCAGCAGAGCGTGCCTATAATGAGGCACATCGGAGGGCACGCACCATAGTAGAGAGGACTTTTGGCATCCTGAAGTCAAGATTCCGGTGCCTGGACATCACCAGAGGCAGCCTCCTATACTCCCCTGAAATTGTGTGCAGGATCATTTTGACCTGTGCCATCCTGTACAACATTTGTGTAAGGAGGAACATTCCTCTCTATGACCAGACCCACAAATGCCTGAAGAGGAGGATGAGGAGGATGCTGTTCGGCAACATGAGGGGAACCATCCATCCAAACACTGCAGCAGGATTGCGTCGGAGACAACACATTGTACAAAACTTCTTTTAACTATATAGTCACCATCACCACTTTCTTAGCATACGTCATTAAACACCTCACTTCATTACTCAATCATGGTATGTGTAATTATTTATGCATCATATGATCCCTAGGAATCATAATCAGAGTTTAGCCTCATGGAGCATTGCAGAAATACTGTTTATGACACTAAAAAAGCCACATCACTTTTGATGGGTATGAATGTCATAAGCATCACACAGTGGAAATGACATATGTCATGTCTATTTCACATGTGAAGGGCAAAATCAGAGGACTACATCTCTGAGACACATCCATGTTGCCAACATCGGCCATTGCAGCACATGACACACAACTAAGACACCATCAATCATAAGGTTTAATAGTGTTTTATACATGAGGCAGTGGATGTGCTTTTGCATTGGTAACAGGAATGTATAACCCCCCCCCTTGACAGCAGTAAGTGTGACATCAGCTATCTTTGCAAGGAGCATTTGTGACAAGAAGTCCATCTAAGCTGAAAATGGATAGCACGAGTGCCCCAGGTATTACAAGCATTGCTCACAAGACATGCCCTGCGCAGTCCATCCCATGTAATCAGTCCTGCCACTGCCATGTTTTCAGTCTCTCCCCACACTTCTCTAGGGGGCCCTGTAAATGGACTATTTGTACCCTGATAACCTTCATCTAAACACACCCAGACTCCCATTTTGACTCCTGTGTGCTTCCCTCTTTAGTATGGCATGCACTAGTCATAGGTCATCTGTCTGCATGGGCTTCAGATCCGATAATGCACTACCTGGTAGTCAGTAGGACGTATAATCAGCTGTTCATTGCTTCCCATGTGAAAGTTACTGTTGGCCCTTTGAACTTGATTTTCACCTACAGGACTTGTGAGAGACTGAAGCTGCACACGCCTGTGAGCACTACCATGCAGACAAGCCATTTGACTCTGCCGTGCCCTTGCTGCTGCCTCAAACTGCTTAGAAGCTGACATTATCTGAATATCCTTGCTGTGCATTGTCGTATAAATCACTTGTGTAACGCAGGCCTTGGGGTATTGTCTAACATTGCAGCCCACAGCACAAATACAGTTTTTAGTTCCCACAGTGTTGTTCCAGCTCTACCCAGTCTGCTGACTGTGTATTTGCCTTGTTCATTTTTGTTCCTAACTGACCATGCATCCTGTTAGCCTGACTGGTTCCTGTCTTTGCGTTACCATAGAGGTTCCCTGTGGCTACATTTGTCACATAGTTGGTTTCCATGCCGTCTCTTACCTCCTGGGGTATTGTGTCTGGTAGGTCTATGATGAATCCTCAAATGTATAGTATAGTTTAATCAGTTTACTTACTGTATTATGGTCTGGGACATGTATTCCAATAGCCAAATCCAGCCCCTATCCCTTGTCTGGGTTTCATGTATTCATGAGTGACAAACAGGGACAGTGTACTATGGCTGTATGCATGGAATTGGTACAGTGCCTCCAGCACAAAAAAGAGCGTTTGCTAATGTGTATGAAAGGACAAAACATGTTTGTGCCCTGATGGTCCACACACAGATTCACATTGGCCACAAAGTATTGATGGTGCTTGTGTGGTGACTATCTGTGAGATTAATCAGCACAGAGGCACTGATGTTCTTTGTTGCAGTGGGAATTGTAGAGGCCACCCTGTGTACAAATGTTGTGAAGAAACCTGCCTGTTTCCTATTACTGATCCATAAAGATTTTAAGTACACCAAGGTTGCTCTGTTGTCAGCCTTATAAAAGTTCTGCAGTGCCATAGCTGGACTATCCCCATGTGTGTCGTCAATTTATCTTTGCCTTCATGTCAATTCTGCTTTGAAGGATACTCTGTTAATGCAGGGAATGGCTCCACAGACTCATGACTAGACCTGCACGTAACTGTGACAACATGGAGGCCAATACTGATGGTCACACACTTGAACTGGACACCTTTGAGCAATGAACCAATGGAAATATGTGAACACATGCAGCACAGCCTGCTGGTCCTCAACTGCCACAGGAGAAACATAGGTCATTTTTATGACTCAAAATGTGGTGCAACATAGCTATTTTGGATTGGTTTTGGGACTCTGTGTCACAAATACTGTACCTACCTAGCATGTTCAAATGCCTGACTCATGGGTAGTATACAAACAAGTGACCAGGAAGTGGTAGCCAACATTCCAGTACATATGATGGCTTACCCTTGCAACATAGCCATTATCAACTGTCCTCTATCTGTCCTGTTCATAGTTTGTCATGGGAGATGTTTTGTCTCCCAAGTCAGGGAAGTTCACACAGCATTAGACGCTACGGGTCTGACAAACACATATCCTGAATGATGTACCACAATGAATGGCATCTGATGGTTATCCACATTTACAACACATGCATACAAGCACATTATGCAAAAAACGTCTTGTGACGTTCACACACAGTCACAACAACAATTGAAATAGCCAATTCACAGACATGTACACACAGGCCATGAGTGAATGTATCAAGTTGCGTAGCCTTGCTATCCTCTATTGACCCACCACCTTCTCAAACTAGGGAATCCCAATATTTATTCCAAATGTTTGGGTTGCTGTTGCGTCAGTCAGGAGTGCTTATCTGGCACAACAACATTAGTATTATGGTCCGCAGTAGTGTGGTCTGCCACATGTGCCCAAACACTAGAACACACACAGCAGACCCAAACAGCCTATCTCTGTATAGTTACAGCTTTCATGGATGTTAAAAATGAGAAAAATTACACAAACACAGTTAAAGACAGATATTTTGACGCAAATGCATCAAAAGTGACGCATATGCGTCACATTTTGCCACATATGCATTGAAAAATGACGCTTACAGCCATTATACATCCATTGGTCCCTAGCGGTAATTCCAATACTGCACCCCATGAAATTCGTTATCCATGAAAAATATATTGATCTTTGAATGCAGGGGAATTTTTAAGCATTTGCATAAAAAGAAATTGACGGAAAGCCCGTAAGCGGCATAAAACCTTCACGCATCATAATAAAAAAGCACCACATTTGAGACAGGAAGTGATGTAATAGGATATCCTGTTTACAGAAATGGTACAGTGGGTGTGCTTTCACTTTGCAGTCTGTGAATCTTCTAGACTGTGTGGCTGTGCTGAGACTTTTGTTTGTCAAAATTGTGCTTTTGTCTCCTGTGTGCCATTCCATTTGTCATCTGTTGTATTTGTAATTGTCTCAGTAAATCAGTGTAAGTGTGTTTTTGTCATTTTTTTTAGTCTGATTTTGTCTACTGTTGGGAGTGTGCAGTGGGTATTGTTAGTTGGGGTATTGTCGGCTGTTTGTGGATTCTTTTTATTTCATTTTCCTAGCTTCTTTCCCTGTATTTTCCTATTTTCCCTTTCATATCCCTATACCTTTTTTTCATGTTGGGAAGGCCACGTCTGGGGAGAACGGGTGAGGAGGCGCTGGGTGCTTTGATTTGACTGGTGTGCCACTTCCTACCCCTGATGTTAGAGGCTGGTGGCAGGATGATACAGGGGTATCACACCGAGGCAAGGAGGCTCAGGTGGTCCAAGGTGCTGTACCATCTGAAGAGAATATTCAACACACCATGCAATGACCACCAACTCAAGCATCGCTGGGCTGACCTTGTTCTCAGAGAGCAAGACCTGCTGGACCACCTGGTCCACCTGGGTGTGGCGATTGGTGGCCCTGTTGGTGAGTACAATTCAGACTAATATGCACACTTAAATGCTCAACAACCCTGTAGGACACACAACACATACACCACTACATTGACACATGGCCAGGAACACACTGAGGTTGTGACACTGCTAGTCATGTTTGATATCCTAACCCAATGGGATACACACCCATGGACAAATGACAGATGCAAATAACAACAGATGCCACTCCAGAGCCACCAGGGACCAATTTAAAACCACACAGTGACAATGAAATGGCCTTAACCGGCAGTACAACTTAGAAGATGAATCTTACAATATCACATCAATAACACTCAATCACACACCCTTCCAACCAACACGTACTGTGTAAGGGGTGTGTAATGTGGTTTGCTGCAGGTCAAATGCCATGAGACACATAGCATGATGATGATGACTCAAATGAAGGTGACATGGAACCATTGAGGCAGTACCAACATCTCACATCACTCCTGGGGCGACATTTCCCCCTAGCAATAAAGAAGTGGACTGTGCTAAGAACACATATTGATGTGACATTATTGCAAAGTGCACATTGCTACACATACGGATTGAGACAATTATACATATACACAAAAGATGTACAGGCATATGGACCTTCTGACACTTAAACCTATATCCCCACAACAAAGTTAGCCAGCTTACCTGGACCACGTTCAGTAGTGTAGGGACATGTTTGCACATGAGCCAACTCACTGAGGGCACAAAAATAGGTTTGCATAGAACTTGTCACACATGGGATATTTGTGCATTGTCAATTGTCAACACTTCAGTGCAGCAAAGTTATGGAGATGTGTTGTACATTGTCACCTAGCCAAATCAAAGGGCCTCACTGTTGTTTTTCACATGCTATTACATATGTTGAATTGGATGGGATGTTCAGGCCACATAGTGCAACCGTGTTACCACCTCAGTGAATTGATTCTTTGTTTGGAAGTATCATGTCACCTCCAGTGAAGACACAAGGACACTTCTTTCACATGACATATTGCATGAGAGATACACAATGTACTGTCAGTTTACAAATATACCACTGATATATGGTAAATCAGCCAAATACCAGTTTAGATAAATAAACAACCCAGTGCTGATAGAGCATCCTAGAAGCCTAGGACCCCACACATTAACACAAACACAGATGAGTCACAGACGACACAAGATAACAAATGCCATGCAAAGGTATAATCAAGGTGCAAGCAACATCCAAATATTTACACTCATTTTCTCTTTCATCTGATCAGAGGAATGGGATCCAGCCATGGATCATGAACCCATTTGCAAACCCAAGCACTGCAGCAGAGCGTGCCTATAATGAGGCACATCGGAGGGCACGCACCATAGTAGAGAGGACTTTTGGCATCCTGAAGTCAAGATTCCGGTGCCTGGACATCACCAGAGGCAGCCTCCTATACTCCCCTGAAATTGTGTGCAGGATCATTTTGATCTGTGCCATCCTGTACAACATTTGTGTAAGGAGGAACATTCCTCTCTATGACCAGACCCACAAATGCCTGAAGAGGAGGATGAGGAGGATGCTGTTCGGCAACATGAGGGGAACCATCCATCCAAACACTGCAGCAGGATTGCGTCGGAGACAACACATTGTACAAAACTTCTTTTAACTATATAGTCACCATCACCACTTTCTTAGCATACGTCATTAAACACCTCACTTCATTACTCAATCATGGTATGTGTAATTATTTATGCATCATATGATCCCTAGGAATCATAATCAGAGTTTAGCCTCATGGAGCATTGCAGAAATACTGTTTATGACACTAAAAAAGCCACATCACTTTTGATGGGTATGAATGTTATAAGCATCACACAGTGGAAATGACATATGTCATGTCTATTTCACATGTGAAGGGCAAAATCAGAGGACTACATCTCTGAGACACATCCATGTTGCCAACATCGGCCATTGCAGCACATGACACACAACTAAGACACCATCAATCATAAGGTTTAATAGTGTTTTATACATGAGGCAGTGGATGTGCTTTTGCATTGGTAACAGGAATGTATAACCACACCCTTGACAGCAGTAAGTGTGACATCAGCTATCTTTGCAAGGAGCATTTGTGACAAGAAGTCCATCTAAGCTGAAAATGGATAGCACGAGTGCCCCAGGTATTACAAGCATTGCTCACAAGACATGCCCTGCGCAGTCCATCCCAGGTAATCAGTCCTGCCACTGCCATGTTTTCAGTCTCTCCCCACACTTCTCTAGGGGGCCCTGTAAATGGACTATTTGTACCCTGATAACCTTCATCTAAACACACCCAGACTCCCATTTTGACTCCTGTGTGCTTCCCTCTTTAGTATGGCATGCACTAGTCATAGGTCATCTGTCTGCATGGGCTTCAGATCCGATAATGCACTACCTGGTAGTCAGTAGGACGTATAATCAGCTGTTCATTGCTTCCCATGTGAAAGTTACTGTTGGCCCTTTGAACTTGATTTTCACCTACAGGACTTGTGAGAGACTGAAGCTGCACACGCCTGTGAGCACTACCATGCAGACAAGCCATTTGACTCTGCCATGCCCTTGCTGCTGCCTCAAACTGCTTAGAATCTGACATTATCTGAATATCCTTGCTGTGCATTGTCGTATAAATCACTTGTGTAATGCAAGCCTTGGGGTATTGTCTAACATTGCAGCCCACAGCACAGATACAGTTTTTAGTTCCCACAGTGTTGTTCCAGCTCTTCCCAGTCTGCTGACTGTGTATTTGCCTTGTTCATTTTTGTTCCTAACTGACCATGCATCCTGTTAGCCTGACTGGTTCCTGTCTTTGCGTTACCATAGAGGTTCCCTGTGGCTACATTTGTCACATAGTTGGTTTCCATGCCGTCTCTTACCTCCAGGGGTATTGTGTCTGGTAGGTCTATGATGAATCCTCAAATGTATAGTATAGTTTAATCAGTTTACTTACTGTATTATGGTCTGGGACATGTATTTCAATAGCCAAATCCAGCCCCTATCCCTTGTCTGGGTTTCATGTATTCATGAGTGACAAACAGGGACAGTGTACTATGGCTGTACGCATGGAATTGGTACAGTGCCTCCAGCACAAAAAAGAGCGTTTGCTAATGTGTATGAAAGGACAAAACATGTTTGTGCCCTGATGGTCCACACACAGATTCACATTGGCCACAAAGTATTGATGGTGCTTGCGTGGTGACTATCTGTGAGATTAATCAGCACAGAGGCACTGATGTTCTTTGTTGCAGTGGGAATTGTAGAGGCCACCCTGTGTACAAATGTTGTGAAGAAACCTGCCTGTTTCCTACTACTGATCCATAAAGATTTTAAGTACACCAAGGTTGCTCTGTTGTCAGCCTTATAAAAGTTCTGCAGTGCCATAGCTGGACTATCCCCATGTGTGTCGTCAATTTATCTTTGCCTTCATGTCAATTCTGCTTTGAAGGATACTCTGTTAATGCAGGGAATGGCTCCACAGACTCATGACTAGACCTGCACGTAACTGTGACAACATGGAGGCCAATACTGATGGTCACACACTTGAACTGGACACCTTTGAACAATGAACCAATGGAAATATGTGAACACATGCAGCACAGCCTGCTGGTCCTCAACTGCCACAGGAGAAACATAGGTCATTTTTATGACTCAAAATGTGGTGCAACATAGCTATTTTGGATTGGTTTTGGGACTCTGTGTCACAAATACTGTACCTACCTAGCATGTTCAAATGCCTGACTCATGGGTAGTATACAAACAAGTGACCAGGAAGTGGTAGCCAACATTCCAGTACATATGATGGCTTACCCTTGTAACATAGCCATTATCAACTGTCCTCTATCTGTCCTGTTCATAGTTTGTCATGGGAGATGTTTTGTCTCCCAAGTCAGGGAAGTTCACACAGCATTAGACGCTACGGGTCTGACAAACACATATCCTGAATGATGTACCACAATGAATGGCATCTGATGGTTATCCACATTTACAACACATGCATACAAGCACATTATGCAAAAAACGTCTTGTGACGTTCACACACAGTCACAACAACAATTGAAATAGCCAATTCACAGACATGTACACACAGGCCATGAGTGAATGTATCAAGTTGCGTAGCCTTGCTATCCTCTATTGACCCACCACCTTCTCAAACTAGGGAATCCCAATATTTATTCCAAATGTTTGGGTTGCTGTTGCGTCAGTCAGGAGTGCTTATCTGGCACAACAACATTAGTATTATGGTCCGCAGTAGTGTGGTCTGCCACATGTGCCCAAACACTAGAACACACACAGCAGACCCAAACAGCCTATCTCTGTATAGTTACAGCTTTCATGGATGTTAAAAATGAGAAAAATTACACAAACACAGTTAAAGACAGATATTTTGACGCAAATGCATCAAAAGTGACGCATATGCGTCACATTTTGCCACATATGCATTGAAAAATGACGCTTACAGCCATTATACATCCATTGGTCCCTAGCGGTAATTCCAACACTGAACCCCATGAAATTCGTTATCCATGAAAAATATATTGATCTTTGAATGCAGGGGAATTTTTAAGCATTTGCATAAAAAGAAATTGACGGAAAGCCCGTAAGCGGCATAAAACCTTCACGCATCATAATAAAAAAGCACCACATTTGAGACAGGAAGTGATGTAATAGGATATCCTGTTTACAGAAATGGTACAGTGGGTGTGCTTTCACTTTGCAGTCTGTGAATCTTCTAGACTGTGTGGCTGTGCTGAGAGTTTTGTCTGTCAAAATTGTGCTTTTGTCTCCTGTGTGCCATTCCATTTGTCATCTGTTGTATTTGTAATTGTCTCAGTAAATCAGTGTAAGTGTGTTTTTGTCATTTTTTTGAGTCTGATTTTGTCTACTGTTGGGAGTGTGCAGTGGGTATTGTTAGTTGGGGTATTGTCGGCTGTTTGTGGATTCTTTTTATTTCATTTTCCTAGCTTCTTTCCCTGTATTTTCCTATTTTCCCTTTCATATCCCTATACCTTTTTGTCATGTTGGGAAGGCCACTTCTGGGGAGAACGGGTGAGGAGGAGCTGGGTGCTTTGATTTGACTGGTGTGCCACTTCCTACCCCTGATGTTAGAGGCTGGTGGCAGGATGATACAGGGGTATCACACCGAGGCAAGGAGGCTCAGGTGGTCCAAGGTGCTGTACCATCTGAAGAGAATATTCAACACACCATGCAATGACCACCAACTCAAGCATCGCTGGGCTGACCTTGTTCTCAGAGAGCAAGACCTGCTGGACCACCTGGTCCACCTGGGTGTGGCGATTGGTGGCCCTGTTGTTGAGTACAATTCAGACTAATATGCACACTTAACTGCTCAACAACCCTGTAGGACACACAACACATACACCACTACATTGACACATGGCCAGGAACACACTGAGGTTGTGACACTGCTAGTCATGTTTGATATCCTAACCCAATGGGATACACACCCATGGACAAATGACAGATGCAAATAACAACAGATGCCACTCCAGAGCCACCAGGGACCAATTGAAAACCACACAGGGACAATGAAATGGCCTTAACCGGCAGTACAACTTAGAAGATGAATCTTACAATATCACATCAGTAACACTCAATCACACACCCTTCCAACCAACACGTACTGTGTAAGGGGTGTGTAATGTGGTTTGCTGCAGGTCAAATGCCATGAGACACATAGCATGATGATGATGACTCAAATGAAGGTGACATGGAACCATTGAGGCAGTACCAACATCTCACATCACTCCTGGGGCGACATTTCCCCCTAGCAATAAAGAAGTGGACTGTGCTAAGAACACATATTGATGTGACATTATTGCAAAGTGCACATTGCTACACATACGGATTGAGACAATTATACATATACACAAAAGATGTACAGGCATATGGACCTTCTGACACTTAAACCTATATCCCCACAACAAAGTTAGCCAGCTTACCTGGACCACGTTCAGTAGTGTAGGGACATGTTTGCACATGAGCCAACTCACTGAGGGCACAAAAATAGGTTTGCATAGAACTTGTCACACATGGGATATTTGTGCATTGTCAATTGTCAACACTTCAGTGCAGCAAAGTTATGGAGATGTGTTGTACATTGTCACCTAGCCAAATCAAAGGGCCTCACTGTTGTTTTTCACATGCTATTACATATGTTGAATTGGATGGGATGTTCAGGCCACATAGTGCAACCGTGTTACCACCTCAGTGAATTGATTCTTTGTTTGGAAGTATCATGTCACCTCCAGTGAAGACACAAGGACACTTCTTTCACATGACATATTGCATGGGAGATACACAATGTACTGTCAGTTTACAAATATACCACTGATATATGGTAAATCAGCCAAATACCAGTTTAGATAAATAAACAACCCAGTGCTGATAGAGCATCCTAGAAGCCTAGGACCCCACACATTAACACAAACACAGATGAGTCACAGACGACACAAGATAACAAATGCCATGCAAAGGTATAATCAAGGTGCAAGCAACATCCAAATATTTACACTCATTTTCTCTTTCATCTGATCAGAGGAATGGGATCCAGCCATGGATCATGAACCCATTTGCAAACCCAAGCACTGCAGCAGAGCGTGCCTATAATGAGGCACATCGGAGGGCACGCACCATAGTAGAGAGGACTTTTGGCATCCTGAAGTCAAGATTCCGGTGCCTGGACATCACCAGAGGCAGCCTCCTATACTCCCCTGAAATTGTGTGCAGGATCATTTTGACCTGTGCCATCCTGTACAACATTTGTGTAAGGAGGAACATTCCTCTCTATGACCAGACCCACAAATGCCTGAAGAGGAGGATGAGGAGGATGCTGTTCGGCAACATGAGGGGAACCATCCATCCAAACACTGCAGCAGGATTGCGTCGGAGACAACACATTGTACAAAACTTCTTTTAACTATATAGTCACCATCACCACTTTCTTAGCATACGTCATTAAACACCTCACTTCATTACTCAATCATGGTATGTGTAATTATTTATGCATCATATGATCCCTAGGAATCATAATCAGAGTTTAGCCTCATGGAGCATTGCAGAAATACTGTTTATGACACTAAAAAAGCCACATCACTTTTGATGGGTATGAATGTCATAAGCATCACACAGTGGAAATGACATATGTCATGTCTATTTCACATGTGAAGGGCAAAATCAGAGGACTACATCTCTGAGACACATCCATGTTGCCAACATCGGCCATTGCAGCACATGACACACAACTAAGACACCATCAATCATAAGGTTTAATAGTGTTTTATACATGAGGCAGTGGATGTGCTTTTGCATTGGTAACAGGAATGTATAACCCCCCCCTTGACAGCAGTAAGTGTGACATCAGCTATCTTTGCAAGGAGCATTTGTGACAAGAAGTCCATCTAAGCTGAAAATGGATAGCACGAGTGCCCCAGGTATTACAAGCATTGCTCACAAGACATGCCCTGCGCAGTCCATCCCAGGTAATCAGTCCTGCCACTGCCATGTTTTCAGTCTCTCCCCACACTTCTCTAGGGGGCCCTGTAAATGGACTATTTGTACCCTGATAACCTTCATCTAAACACACCCAGACTCCCATTTTGACTCCTGTGTGCTTCCCTCTTTAGTATGGCATGCACTAGTCATAGGTCATCTGTCTGCATGGGCTTCAGATCCGATAATGCACTACCTGGTAGTCAGTAGGACGTATAATCAGCTGTTCATTGCTTCCCATGTGAAAGTTACTGTTGGCCCTTTGAACTTGATTTTCACCTACAGGACTTGTGAGAGACTGAAGCTGCACACGCCTGTGAGCACTACCATGCAGACAAGCCATTTGACTCTGCCGTGCCCTTGCTGCTGCCTCAAACTGCTTAGAATCTGACATTATCTGAATATCCTTGCTGTGCATTGTCGTATAAATCACTTGTGTAACGCAGGCCTTGGGGTATTGTCTAACATTGCAGCCCACAGCACAGATACAGTTTTTAGTTCCCACAGTGTTGTTCCAGCTCTTCCCAGTCTGCTGACTGTGTATTTGCCTTGTTCATTTTTGTTCCTAACTGACCATGCATCCTGTTAGCCTGACTGGTTCCTGTCTTTGCGTTACCATAGAGGTTCCCTGTGGCTACATTTGTCACATAGTTGGTTTCCATGCCGTCTCTTACCTCCAGGGGTATTGTGTCTGGTAGGTCTATGATGAATCCTCAAATGTATAGTATAGTTTAATCAGTTTACTTACTGTATTATGGTCTGGGACATGTATTCCAATAGCCAAATCCAGCCCCTATCCCTTGTCTGGGTTTCATGTATTCATGAGTGACAAACAGGGACAGTGTACTATGGCTGTACGCATGGAATTGGTACAGTGCCTCCAGCACAAAAAAGAGCGTTTGCTAATGTGTATGAAAGGACAAAACATGTTTGTGCCCTGATGGTCCACACACAGATTCACATTGGCCACAAAGTATTGATGGTGCTTGCGTGGTGACTATCTGTGAGATTAATCAGCACAGAGGCACTGATGTTCTTTGTTGCAGTGGGAATTGTAGAGGCCACCCTGTGTACAAATGTTGTGAAGAAACCTGCCTGTTTCCTACTACTGATCCATAAAGATTTTAAGTACACCAAGGTTGCTCTGTTGTCAGCCTTATAAAAGTTCTGCAGTGCCATAGCTGGACTATCCCCATGTGTGTCGTCAATTTATCTTTGCCTTCATGTCAATTCTGCTTTGAAGGATACTCTGTTAATGCAGGGAATGGCTCCACAGACTCATGACTAGACCTGCACGTAACTGTGACAACATGGAGGCCAATACTGATGGTCACACACTTGAACTGGACACCTTTGAGCAATGAACCAATGGAAATATGTGAACACATGCAGCACAGCCTGCTGGTCCTCAACTGCCACAGGAGAAACATAGGTCATTTTTATGACTCAAAATGTGGTGCAACATAGCTATTTTGGATTGGTTTTGGGACTCTGTGTCACAAATACTGTACCTACCTAGCATGTTCAAATGCCTGACTCATGGGTAGTATACAAACAAGTGACCAGGAAGTGGTAGCCAACATTCCAGTACATATGATGGCTTACCCTTGTAACATAGCCATTATCAACTGTCCTCTATCTGTCCTGTTCATAGTTTGTCATGGGAGATGTTTTGTCTCCCAAGTCAGGGAAGTTCACACAGCATTAGACGCTACGGGTCTGACAAACACATATCCTGAATGATGTACCACAATGAATGGCATCTGATGGTTATCCACATTTACAACACATGCATACAAGCACATTATGCAAAAAACGTCTTGTGACGTTCACACACAGTCACAACAACAATTGAAATAGCCAATTCACAGACATGTACACACAGGCCATGAGTGAATGTATCAAGTTGCGTAGCCTTGCTATCCTCTATTGACCCACCACCTTCTCAAACTAGGGAATCCCAATATTTATTCCAAATGTTTGGGTTGCTGTTGCGTCAGTCAGGAGTGCTTATCTGGCACAACAACATTAGTATTATGGTCCGCAGTAGTGTGGTCTGCCACATGTGCCCAAACACTAGAACACACACAGCAGACCCAAACAGCCTATCTCTGTATAGTTACAGCTTTCATGGATGTTAAAAATGAGAAAAATTACACAAACACAGTTAAAGACAGATATTTTGACGCAAATGCATCAAAAGTGACGCATATGCGTCACATTTTGCCACATATGCATTGAAAAATGACGCTTACAGCCATTATACATCCATTGGTCCCTAGCGGTAATTCCAACACTGAACCCCATGAAATTCGTTATCCATGAAAAATATATTGATCTTTGAATGCAGGGGAATTTTTAAGCATTTGCAGAAAAAGAAATTGACGGAAAGCCCGTAAGCGGCATAAAACCTTCACGCATCATAATAAAAAAGCACCACATTTGAGACAGGAAGTGATGTAATAGGATATCCTGTTTACAGAAATGGTACAGTGGGTGTGCTTTCACTTTGCAGTCTGTGAATCTTCTAGACTGTGTGGCTGTGCTGAGAGTTTTGTCTGTCAAAATTGTGCTTTTGTCTCCTGTGTGCCATTCCATTTGTCATCTGTTGTATTTGTAATTGTCTCAGTAAATCAGTGTAAGTGTGTTTTTGTCATTTTTTTGAGTCTGATTTTGTCTACTGTTGGGAGTGTGCAGTGGGTATTGTTAGTTGGGGTATTGTCGGCTGTTTGTGGATTCTTTTTATTTCATTTTCCTAGCTTCTTTCCCTGTATTTTCCTATTTTCCCTTTCATATCCCTATACCTTTTTGTCATGTTGGGAAGGCCACGTCTGGGGAGAACGGGTGAGGAGGCGCTGGGTGCTTTGATTTGACTGGTGTGCCACTTCCTACCCCTGATGTTAGAGGCTGGTGGCAGGATGATACAGGGGTATCACACCGAGGCAAGGAGGCTCAGGTGGTCCAAGGTGCTGTACCATCTGAAGAGAATATTCAACACACCATGCAATGACCACCAACTCAAGCATCGCTGGGCTGACCTTGTTCTTAGAGAGCAAGACCTGCTGGACCACCTGGTCCACCTGGGTGTGGCGATTGGTGGCCCTGTTGGTGAGTACAATTCAGACTAATATGCACACTTAAATGCTCTGTAGTGACAGTAGCAGATTAGTTGACATGCTGCGTGCAATGTTTGGGGACATGTGGAATGCAAGATAAATATACAGTGGCCCTGATTTATACAATATTTGCTACACATTACCGTCATTTGTTGACGCAAAAGCTGCACAAACTTACAAAACACAACTTGATCTTGTCAATTAGTGCTGCTTTGACGTCAATAGATGATGGTAATGCAGATCAAACTTATGTTTTATTCATGGTCTGTGAGTGTACCAGGAATGAGATGTATTTCACATGCTAAAGCAAGGAATTAATGTAGTCCTGAATTATTTGGAATACATGTCTGAACTGTATTCATGTCCACACGTACAAAGTTCTTCCTAACCTCTGGTAATATCTTAGGCTGATACTTTGACTTGGTTTGTGCAGCATTTAAATTAGAAATGGATGCCAAAGTAATGCACACAAGATAATATCTAAATGTTTGGTGCTACTTTCCATAGATGTGGCTAGACATTGAAGAAAAGTAAAATATGTGGTGCTCGGTTCCTTGTTCCTGTGTGTTTTAATTTGCCTTGGGCACAATTGCTGGAACAGAGATGATGCATTTGCCATCTATGTCACTTTATAGCCATGCAATTCTCATAAGTTAATGGGTCATCATGATACCTGAACTTGGTGAATGCATGGTCACAAAATATTACTTGCATGATGGTGGGCAAGGGACCCCTGACCGCTTCCACGAAATAGTTTGCTTGTTTACATTTGGTACAACCCTTGCTGATCTAGTGCAGCATATGCACAATAGTTAACTTCCCTGTATGAAGGCTATCACAGACATGGGTGTATGCTAAGATCAGCAGACCAGCATTCCTGTGACTGCTGCCATTCCCAAGGTGCATACAAATTGAGACCTACCTCATCAAGATTGCCACAGTAGGACATTTACTAAACCATGTTTCAATTAGGGGACAGTGTCAGTTTGTTGTATACCTGCAGATCACCCAACTTGGCAAATGTAAGATGATGAATGTGGCTAACTGTGATTTACAATACCCGATATAGGTACACAGGGCCATGAGTAACACATTTCAGGTGCAATGACTACACCTGTGCCCATGCATTCTGTCACGGATGGTCAAAATAGACACTGTCAGCATATACTTCTTGGTTGTTTTGATTTAGATAAATGGCCAACCCATGTTTAGTGTAAGATTGTCATCAAGTAACACCCAGGATCCCTGCCATCATGGTGTCATGGGGGCATATCCAGCTCTGGGTACACTAGCAATGTGGCATATGTAACCTACAGACAACACAGGCACACATATAATGGACCATAGAAAGCATAATAATTCATGAGATAAACTCAACCCACATGAGCATCACAAAGTAACTGGTTGTCCCTTGATGCACATGCCACAATACCTGAGTGACTGGTATTGCAGTGCACCAGGAATGTGGCTTGACATGTCTCTCATAACAACAAATTAAGAAATTAAGTACCCTCTATAAATGAATCTGCAACCAATTGAGTAATCAGGTTTGTCACCACATGATTGTTAGGGCCACTGCATGTGTGCATATGAGTGTGTATCACTCAATGGAGTGACAGGGTCAATACATGTTTGCAGTGGTATGTCTGTTGGTGTGTCTACATGCCTGAGGTGCTGGTCTATCATATAGAATGTCACACACAGTGATTTGTTTTGTTCCAAGTATTGTACAGTGCGCAGACATTGAGCACATTTCACTCTTCCATGTTTTACAGGTGGACCAGCCCCCTACACAATTGGAGAAGTGGCTCAATTTGCAGACCCAGACATATCCAGTAAGTGTTGATATGTTAGTTCTGTGTTGTGTTTGCAGCTGTTGTGTGATTGACTCCTGTGTGTCGGACACATAGCAAGGTATGATGTGCTGGCACATGATCTGATATGTGTTCTGACTGAAGTTTGCCTTGTTTTTCCATATTTGAGTTGGACAATCAGTGGCAGAGAGTCATATTTTGGGAATCAAGAGCTGCGCTGTAGGCATGGGCAGGTGAACAGGGTGATATTTGTTGCTATATTTATGCCAATAAAAGTTTTGGAGGTAGCCATTTTCATGATTTAGTCAGCAAGTCATACTCTGATTCACACAGATCAGTGATGCCGAAGTATTACCCACAGACTTGAGCCTCCCTGTAAACTAATGAACATGTAGGAATGTATGTTTTACTTCCTAGCAGCATCTAGCTCCACACGTTGTGCTACGTTTATGTGGCACTTGAGTGGAATGTCATAGGTGTGCAGGCATCTATGTGCTTGTTTTTGGAAAGGTATTAGTGATAGCAAATGATGTGGACAATTGTCCGCAATTAGGAACATAAATGTGGATGTGATTGTCCAATGTCTGTGTCTATCGTAGTTGGCAGCCCTCCTTACCTGTGGTGGACTGACTAAACCCATAGACTGCTGTCCACAGCTTCTTGGCTGTCCTTGATGTTTGAAAGTATGTGTTGCATGTCCATGACCCCCTGAGGCACATTGTTAGGTTTATGAAATATGTGTACCTAGGTGTGAGGATCCCAGTGTAGAAGACAGACATGTAATTCCAACAATCATTTGCTCCGACCTAATTAGCAACTGCATACCATCCAGGCAATTCCATTTACAAATCACAGATCTTGTGGCCCTTGATTGTCATCCAGAAGATAGTCATTAGTAGGCCTTTCACATGTGGAGGTCTTGCAGCATTTGTTATGTGACTAATGGCAGAACAATGATGCATAGATCATTTAAGTAGGTACACACATTTTTTAGCATTGCTGTGCTGTAAGATAGGAGATGTGTAGGCTGCATTGGCATGTACTTCCTCAGGGACAATCTATGATCTGTACTGTGATTTGGGCTGTTTAAGCTAATTGTGAGGAAGTGTTTGAATATCATCAGTAGATGTATCACACAATGATGTAACTAATGTTTGGCTTACTTTTTTTTTACAGCAGCCAATATGGATGCCAATCAGATCTGAGAATTCCAGAGGAGGGCGATGTGTTACCACCACATTCTGGATGTGGAGTCTGGGTTCCGCAGCATGGTACAGCGTTATCCCCATGAGAGAGCCACAGGGGTCTGGAGGGCATTTGCCCAAGGGGGCCTACCCGTGTCCACAACAGCCGCCACCACCAGCACCACCACTCCAACCCAAGTGGCACCAAGGATGACAGCCACCGTTGCAGGTCCTTCAACATTATCCGCTCCTGGACCACTAACAGCAGCTCTTGCACCTCCCCCTCTAAGCATGGCACCAGCACAAGCACAACCATCCACTAGTGGCACACAGACCACCCCTGCTGCAGTCATTGACAATGTAGAATTTATGAACATGCGACGTGACATACAACGGATATTCTGCAGGATGGAGAGGCTGCAGCAGGAGGTGTCCTGCAATAACAGGAGACTGCGTGGGATAAAGAAGATCCTGCGGAGGGCAAACTTGTAACTGTTGGACCCTCAGCCATGATTCCCTCCCCAACCTCCTCTTTCCTGGTTCTTATATTTAGTGAATTTAGGGGGCTTATTGTTAGGTTAGAATAGGCTGTTAGTTTAGTTAGTATAAGTGGGTTGGGGGGTGGAGGGGATTATATTTTTACATGTGTTTTATTTGTGGGGGGTTGGGTGGGGGATGATGTTGGGGTTTTTGTGTATTAAAAAATACACTATATATATGTATTTATTTATTTAGGATAAGATAGTATATGTTTACGTTAGCATATGTTGTCCTACATGTGTCCCGTCATATAAGGGGGTGGAGGGTTCATGGTCAGAGTGTTTAGTTAAATGTGATGAGTAAGTTTAGATTAGGGTAGTTAGGGCCAGTTGTGGGTAATGTGTAGTTAGGATAGGTTAGGTTAGTTAAGGTGTATCCCCTAGTTTTAGTATCCGTTTTTTACTGTAAATAAATAATTAGGTAGTCCTTTACAGTATGTGTCATATGCTTGGGGATCAGGGCCTTGGCATGGGTGAACAGTGTCAATTTAGTTTTAGCATTTGTGTTCCATCCTGCATCCAAATCCCATTATTTACATGGTTATTTCCACTTCCAATTGAGCTGTCACATTGCCAGGTACACCAAAGCTACTTCTCTATTCATCTGCCATCCATTGCACCTACCACTCAAAGTTACTATGGTTCCCAATGTGTTGTTAACTTTGGATGTATGTTTTCAATCTGTCATACTTTGAGACCAGATTTGGAATCTTGGGCACTGTGGTACATCTGCCTGCAGCCTGATGTTCATGTGAACCCTGATAAGGTGAGTGATGGTATAATCTTATGTAGTATAGTATACATAACTCACACCTATCATTTCTTACATTGTACTGCCAGGTTACATATTTGTCCATACACTCATACACATCCATTCCCGCTGTATGGTGTGTGTGTGTGATGAAAGTTTAGAGTCAGAAGTCACATGCCTAAAGATTGTCTAGTAGGAAAATTTGAACACATTGATTTTCTGCTTAAACTTCCCTTGAAGCGGACTTATTCTGTCCAACACAGCATTATACTGTTATTTTTCTATTTACTTCAGAAATAACCCACAGGAAGTGCAGATGATGGCACAATCCACACCCCAGTGCATAGTTATCAGCCCACAATCTTTAAAGCCAGTTGTATTGACATTCTATGGCCATTGACATGTGACATACATCACTAATCTCCAACACCTAGGATATAAGTGCCCATTTGGCATGGACTTGTGCTACCGGGTACTCTTATGGGTGAAGGTGATCTGTTCCACATCTTCATCTTCTGATGTGTGTATTGTCTCCTCTGCCCTTGGTGGTGGTGGGTTTGAAGGGGCAATAGACACTTCAGTGTTCGAAGACCTGGAGTCAGAATTCCCGGTAGCTGCCAACTGTGGGGCTATTAAGGGCAGTACTGCGGCAAGGAGGAGCTGCTGGTTCTTAAGTATAGCAGCTACATCACTGTGGTAGGCAGCCAGGTCAGCCCTGAGGGGGTCAATATTGCATTTGTGCACACAGTGAAAGGTTTGGTGTGTGAGGTGTTGTGGCAACTCCCTTACTGCTGTGCTGATTTCCTTCACACTTTGTTGAAGTTCTTGCAGGATAGATGTTCCCCCCTGCATGGCTGCTGCCTGTTCTGCAGATGACATCATGCACGAACGCACCCCCTGTAGGCTGGCTGACATATTTTGCATACCCACCCACACCTCCTTGGCCAGCTCCCGCTGTACTCCAACTACAGTCCTCTCAAAGCTGGTGCCAGTGTCATCAGAGTCCTCAGCTGGGTTGGAGCTGGCAGATTGTACAATTGGGGTGGTGTGTGGGTCCTCTGTGATGGCAGCTACTTCTGTGCTCCTCCTTGTGACTGAAGGTGGGGTTTGGAGGGTTCCAAGGACATCTTGGAGGGTCTGCTGATGTTTGTAAGCTTGTCATCCATGTCATCAGGGAAGTCCGGGACAGGCATATCCGCAGGAGAGCTATCATCCTCTGCAATGAGATATTGTACAATTAGTGTGTGCGTGTTCTGGCATTTGTAATGTGACGTGCCTGACTTCCTATTAGTTGCACATTGTGATCTTGGTTCCTGTTCATTGTTCCTGTCCTTAAGATTAGCATTCTCCTAGGCCTATTCCACACCCGCATATCACATGTAGTGTGGGCAGTTTGGGGAAATGTCTGCATCACATCCTGTAGGTGTAGTTTCTGCCCAAATTGTATGTTGCCACCTTCTTGTCCTACTCTACCCTCCGTCTTCTTCCATTATCATGGTGTGGCCTTGCACTGGCTGTGGGTGTTCTGATGGCACTTGCACCACACTTAACAATCTGGAACTGCCCCAGTCTCTGATATTTCACATCCATCTATATGTTGATGAGACCTAGCATATACCATGTATATCATTGGCATGGCACAATATGGGTGTCAGCATTGGTAGTGTGTACTGCTGATGTTGGGAAATGTGTGCTACATTGGATTGCACTGATGGTCCTAGCAGTGTTCCATTTCCTCCTATGACTGTGGGGTGGTGTTTCACTAGCTGGAAACATATGTCCTCCCCCTCAATGCTGTTGTCTTAGCACTGTGACACTTGAGATGTTGCATAGTGGCATTGCAGATATTGTGACCCAGGCACAGGGTAGACCCTGCCATGTGCAGCATGGGTATGAGATTACTGCTGTGTACCTCATAATGTTACATACAGTACCTGATGTTTGTTTTGCCTATGGACATGGGCATTTGACAGGATTTACACATTTATATTCATTACAGGGGGTTGATAACGTTGTCATCCTGAACCCTCTAATTTGAGTGTGTTTGATCCAGGGCACAAAACAGTCATTAGCTACTTGACCTGCACACACAGCAGAGGTGGTAGTGGCAACTGTTGTCAATGGTAAATACCACTTACGGATATGGCCTGAGACTGGAAATTGAGCCCTAGTTTATGTAGCGACAATTCCAGCTTTCGTGTGACAGCAGGCCAGTTTTATGTTGTACCCTACCCTCCTGGACTGGCTTTGCTTTTCAAACATCCTTGGCATGGCAGAGTACCCCCATGCAAAGGTTGTTGGTGTAGTGTTGTGCTGTGCCCCAGGTTTCCCCTGCACAGCCCATGCCCCCATGCGGGTCCCCTTTGCCATTTCCACTACCTGATTATCATGGCTTACATTCATTGTGTAGTAGGTATGTTCCCCCCCGCTTGCAGTTAACAATTAAGCATTTTAGTTCCCCATGCCACTTGTCCTGCATCTGTGTTGTCTCCTGGTAGTCTGTGCTGTCCTGTCTTTGAATCCCTGTGACGATCTCCTCAGGGATGACAGCTGCCACCATCTCCTCCATGTGATCCAGGGCCTCCTGCGGTGCTGGACTCCCACCTCCAGTCTGCAGTGCTGCCTTCCTGTTCCTGGCCATCTTTTCCTTGGTCCTGGGCTTGCAGTCATGCCAGCGTTTCTTGCACTCGGTGACTGTTCTCCGTACTTCTGCCACACTGTTGAGCTTATCGACAATTTGTTGCCAAATTGCCTCCCTCTTACCAATTGGCAATTTAGAGGTGACAAAAAGTTGGTGCTGGTGTACTGTCACCTATTTCACCAGTATTTCATGTTTCTCTGCACTGAAACAACGCTTCCTTTTCTTCTTCTCCCTCTCCTGGGTCTTGTGTGGGTCCTCCTGGCTGGTTCCGGGTCGGTTGTCATCTTCCTGGGGTCTCTCATAGCTTCTGGGATCCATTTTGGGGCTCCTTTACACATTTTGCTGTGTTTGCGCCGCTTTTGGACGCTATTGCGCCACAAAATGGCACGTTTCCGGCGTAAACCAGATTAAAGTCATTTTTGCCGGGTTAACGTGGCACATTGGTGTGAGTAAAAAAAAATGACTCTAACCAGTATTTTGCGCCGCCGTGCGTCAAAGTATAAATTTGACACCCGGGTGGTTCAATGAAATGGCGTTAACATTTTTGATGCAAAGCTGTGTCGGCGCAGTTTTGTGTCAGAAAGTATAAATATGGCCCTTACTTTTTCCTTTGCTTTACAGATCTTCACAAAATGGTTCTTTTTACCACAGCCTCTGCATATCTGTCCAATGTATTGGAAAATTGCCCCTTTATGTGAAAATGAAAGTCCACATCTGAAATAAAACTTATTTTTACATGTAGACATTGCATTGTGTCATTCAGTCTTTTGTTTTGTATAACTTTTCACACTCATGACTGACTCGTTCTGGGCACCTCTGGCTTCCTTGCCAGCAGCTTGCTTTTCAGCACGTTTCTCATCTCTGGCACAGAGCTGTAAACCATGTCTTTATTCCTCTGTGTGAACTCCACACATTCTAATTGGAGCTTTCATTACATTACTATCTAGCAATTGCGTCCCACTGATACAGAGTCTGCTGGGAGCCAAAAATGTCCATTTTAAATCATGCAAGACAGTACACTATGGGCCAGATGTACTAAAATGCAATTTTGCATTTCCTAAATAGCAAATATTAGAAATCGCTATTTAGGAAATGCAAAATGCTATGTACAGAGATACCAATTTCTTAATAGGTATTCCTAAAAAGTAGTAGGAATTGTATTAGGAAATCGCAAAAACAGAATCCCATTGCATTTGTGTCAATGGGCCAATTTTGCATTACAATAGGAAATCGCTACTTGGGAAATGAAAACCCAAGAATGGTAATGCACAAAAGCCCCGCCTTGATGCACCACAAAGGGCATGTGTATGTTGTATTACAATTTTAAAAAAAAAAACATTTTGGGGTCCTTTTTTAAAATTGCACACTCGGTTACCATCGACTTCAAGTCAATGGTAATTGCATTTCCTAAATGCCAGTTTGGCATTTAGGAAATGCTTTGTACATCAGATTAGGAATCGCAAATAGGTAATCCCTATTTGTGATTTCCTATTCTGGGAATTGCAAATTACGATTTCTACAGGGTAGAAATTGCAACTTGCGATTTCCTAAAAGCTTATGTTCATCAGAAAAGGCCGTATTGCATTTCTTAAAAGCCCAGAATACTGAAATGCAAAAGAGCTTTGTACATCTGGCCCTATGTATTAAAATACATGCATAAAAATAGCTATGTACCATTTATGTATACATGTTTAAAAATGTATGTCTTAACAGTGTGTTAAAAATATACAGTTCATGTGATACTATAACAAACAAGTATTTGAAATGTTCTACCACCATACCATGGAAAATTATGTATTTTTTCTAGGATAAATATGTGTCAAAATAAAAAAATATATATATATACATTGTAGGAACGTGCCTTTTTGGCTTGGTTAGAGTCAGGATCCAGCTTCACTTGCCCCATTACTCTATAGAGTACTGTCAATTACATCAAGGAAAAAAAGTACACTCATCACCCACCCCCCCGAGTTCATGTACGCTGTTTATATTCAACATGTTTGTGATTCACTGTTGTGTTTCCTTCTGAAGTTTTGTTATATTTTTATGTAGCAGTATAGTGATACAAATGTTCTCATGTGCATGGCCATGCATTTCCAGACCTTGCCTCTATTGTTTGAACTATGTGAGAGCCTGTTGCTAATCACCAGTCGCTTACCGGCAATCCTGCTGAGCTGCGATGACTCACACCTCAGCGCAGGCCTTGTGGTAACCACCCTGATTGCAGCGTGCATTGGCACGTGGCTAAGCAGCATCTGGAGCTTTCGGGTGTGGTGTTTCCTATTTAAGCACCCCGAACCTCCAACATCGCTTCGCCTACTGATTCCTGTCCCACCTGCTGCCGCCAGAAGCCTGTCAGCACCCTGCAGCAGCGGTCTTGATTCTTCTAGGCTGCCAGTTGGAGTTTCTTTTTTTCCCAACCTGCACTTCAGAGACACCTACTAGGGATCATCTTCTGCTCCACCTCAGCTACCCTTTAAGGCTTCTCTCAAGTACCTGTAAGAAAAGAACAGAAGACAATTACATACAAAAAGTTATGTTAGCTACAGGAGCTACTAATCAGTGCATAAGGATTCATTTCTGATGTACGTGATTGGCAATATAAGAACAAGACGTTAGTGCAGAAAAGTGAAGGGACCCTTTCCAACACTTGTAAAATCATTTTTGACTTGACACTTGTTTTGGCACATTGACATTGACTTGGCATATTCTAGGGACAAGCCATTGGTGCCATAAATGAAAATGCATTTCCTGTTAAGAAACAGGATATTTACTATAGCATCCAAAAAGAACAAATATTATGTGCCAGGTATATTTACAGCAGAGTATTTATTATATACAAGTGAAATGTGCCCTGTGTTATGTTATGTGTCTCATTTTATTTCTTGTTTCCTAGACTCTAGATAACCTAACCCTTGTGTCACTTGTTCAGTTTTCTCTTACTTTCCCAAACTCCACTAATCGTCTGGTGCCTCACCTTCTGCACTCCACAGCATCCCATCTTGGTGCATACGCATGGCAGTTGCCTCACAGGTATTTTGCATGCACTTGGAAATGGGTGGGTTGGAGAGTAAAACAAACTAAAGCCGTCTTGGGAGAGAACCTAATGAGTACCACACATTCCTTCTTGTGTTTCATGCAGGTCGACAACTTGGCAGGGATTCCATGCACCAACCCATAAGGGCCCTCTTCTCTTTTATGATCAGACCACTAGTTGCATTAAACTTATCTGGTAGGTAAGATCAGGAAGTGGGATTGGCCCCATGTCATCTCTGCAAGGCCTTGCTTCTCTCCAGGTAAGAGACCGTGACATTTTTGACAGTTAGCTCACACTTTTTGCCTGGTAGCTAATGTGATTTTGACTGAAAGTGCACTGGGCTCCTGCTAACCAGGTTCCTAGTGTAGGAGGCTGGACTGGCTTGTAGTGAGTACCTAGGGGTACTTGCACCTTGCACCAGGCCCAGTTATCCCTTATTAGTGTATAGGGTGTCTAGCAGCATAGGCTGATAGATAATGGTAGCTTAGCAGAGCAGCTTAGGCTGAACTAGGAGACGAGTGAAGCTCCTACAGTACCACTTAGTGTCATATGCACAATATCATAAGAAAACACAATACACAGATATACTAAAAATAAAGGTACTTTATTTTTATGACAATATGCCAAAAGTATCTCAGTGAGTACCCTCAGTATGAGGATAGCAAATATACACAAGATATATGTACACAATACCAAAATATGCAGTAATAGTACTAGAAAACAGTGCAAACAATGTATAGTTACAATAGGATGCAATGGAGACACATAGGGATAGGGGCAACACAAACCATATACTCCAAAAGTGGAATGCGAACCACGAATGGACCCCAAACCTATGTGACCTTGTAGAGGGTTGCTGGGACTATTAGAAAATAGTAAGGGTTAGAAAAATAGCCCACCCCAAGACCCTGAAAAGTGAGTGCAAAGTGCACTAAAGTTCCCCAAAGGACATAGAAGTCGTGATAGGGGAATTCTGCAGGAAAGACACAAACCAGCAATGCAACAACGATGGATTTCCAGTCGAGGGTACTTGTGGAACAAGGGGACCAAGTCCAAAAGTCACAAGCAAGTCGGAGATGGGCAGATGCCCAGGAAATGCCAGCTGTGGGTGCAAAGGTGCTGCTACTGGACAGTAGAAGCGTAGGTTTCTGCAAGAACAACAAAGGCTAGAGACTTCCCCTTTGGAGGACGGATCCCTCACGCCGTGGAGAGTCGTGCAGAAGTGTTTTCCCGCCGAAAGACCGCCAACAAGCCTTGGTAGCTGCAAATCGTGCAGTTAGTGTTTTTGGGTGCTGTTGTGGCCCAGGAGGGACCAGGATGTCACAAATTGCGTCAGGGGACAGAGGGGGCGTCGAGCAAGACAAGGAGCCCTCTCAGAAGCAGGCAGCACCCGCAGAAGTGCCAGAAACAGGCACTATGAGGATGCGTGAAACGGTGCTTACCCGAAGTCGCACAAAGGAGTCCCACGTCGCCGGAGAACAACTTAGGAGGTCGTGCAATGCAGGTTAGAGTGCCGTGGACCCAGGCTGGACTGTGCACAAAGGATTTCCACCGGAAGTGCACGGAGGCCGGAGTAGCTGCAAAAGTCGCAGTTTCCAACAATGCAGTCTGGCGTGGGGAGGCAAGGACTTACCTCCACCAAACATGGACTGAAGAGTCACTGGACTGTGGGAGTCACTTGGACTGAGTTGCTGGATTCAAGGGACCTCGCTCGTCGTGCTGAGAGGAGACCCAAGGTACCAGTGATGCAGTTCTTTGGTGCCTGCGGTTGCAGGGGGACAATTCCGTCGACCCACGGGAGATTTCTTCGGAGCTTCTAGTGCAGAGAGGAGGCAGACTACCCCCACAGCATGCACCACCAGGAAAACAGTCAAGAAGGCGGCAGGATCAGCGTTACAGAGTTGCAGTAGTCGTCTTTGCTACTATGTTGCAGTTTTGCAGGCTTCCAGCGCGGTCAGCAGTCGATTCCTTGGCAGAAGGTGAAGAGAGAGATGCAGAGGAACTCGGATGAGCTCTTGCATTCGTTATCTAAGGAATCCCAAGAGACAGAGACCCTAAATAGCCAGAAAAGAGGGTTTGGCTACCTAGGAGAGAGGATAGGCTAGCAACACCTGAAGGAGCCTATCAGGAGGAGTCTCTGACGTCACCTGATGGCACTGGCCACTCAGAGCAGTCCAGTGTGCCAGCAGCACCTCTGTTTCCAAGATGGCAGAGGTCTGGAGCACACTGGAGGAGCTCTGGGCACCTCCCAGGGGAGGTACAGGTCAGGGGAGTGGTCACTCCCCTTTCCTTTGTCCAGTTTCGCACCAGAGCAGGGCTAAGGGGTCCCTGAACCGGTGTAGACTGGCTTATGCAGAAATGGGCACCAAATGTGCCCATGAAATCATTTCCAGAGGCTGGGGGAGGCTACTCCTCCCCTGCCTTCACACCATTTTCCAAAGGGAGAGGGTGTAACACCCTCTCTCAGAGGAAGTCCTTTGTTCTGCCATCCTGGGCCAGGCCTGGCTGGACCCCAGGAGGGCAGATGCCTGTCTGAGGGGTTGGCAGCAGCAGCAGCTGCAGTGAAACCCCGGGAAAGGCAGTTTGGCAGTACCAGGGTCTGTGCTACAGACCACTGGGATCATGGGATTGTGCCAACTATGCCAGGATGATATAGAGGGGGCAATTCCATGATCATAGACATATTACATGGCCATATTCGGAGTTACCATTGTGAAGCTACATATAGGTAGTGACCTATATGTAGTGCACGCGTGTAATGGTGTCCCCGCACTCACAAAGTCCGGAGAATTGGCCCTGAACAATGTGGGGGCACCTTGGCTAGTGCCAGGGTGCCCACACACTAAGTAACTTAGCACCCAACCTTTACCAGGTAAAGGTTAGACATATAGGTGACTTATAAGTCACTTAAGTGCAGTGTAAGATGGCTGTGAAATAACGTGGACGTTATTTCACTCAGGCTGCAGTGGCAGGCCTGTGTAAGAATTGTCAGAGCTCACTATGGGTGGCAAAAGAAATGCTGCAGCCCATAGGGATCTCCTGGAACCCCAATACCCTGGGTACCTCAGTACCATATACTAGGGAATTATAAGGGTGTTCCAGTAAGCCAATGTAAATTGGTAAAATTGGTCACTAGCCTGTTAGTGACAATTTGAAAGAAATGAGAGAGCATAACCACTGAGGTTCTGATTAGCAGAGCCTCAGTGAGACAGTTAGTCATAACACAGGTAACACATTCAGGCACACTTATGAGCACTGGGGCCCTGACTAGCAGGGTCCCAGTGACACATACAACTAAAACAACATATATACAGTGAAAAATGGGGGTAACATGCCAGGCAAGATGGTACTTTCCTACACCTAGTGCCAGATCTCTTTCCCTAAAAAGGTGCAGTTGCTTCTCACAATTGATTCCACTTTTAGCACCCATTGTAAGTCCCCAGTAAATGGCACTCCTGGTACCTAGGGTTTGGGGTAATAAAGATGGTCCCTAAGGGCTTCAGCATTAATTGTGCCACCCTCACGGACCTCGCACCCAACACACACAGTGCTGCCATTGCAGGCTGCATGTCTTGGTGCAACTAAAATTGAAAACATGACCTGTCACATATCCCCATGTGCCAGGTCTCTTACAATTGCATGTGATATCTGTGAGATATCCCTACAGAAAGCCTACAGCCCTAAGGCAGTATGCACTATATCATATGTGAGGACATATCTGCATGAGCAGATATGCCTCTACTATGTCCTTGTCCATTCTTAGACATAGTAAGTGAACAGGGAAGCTATTTTGTGTACATGTGGTGGACAGTGGTTTTTACGAGTTCCCCAGCTGCATGATGGCTTCACTGAAACCAGGGATGTTTGGTATCAAAACTCGTGTATAAATAAAACCTCACTGAATCCAGTGAAGGATTTATTAGTATGTGCACTCAGAGGGCACCTTAGAGGTGCCCCTTGAAAACCTACTCAACTGCTAGGGTGTTAATTGACAGGTCAAAACCAGTACAGCCAGTCTAGACAGACTACTGACCTCCTGAGGTGAAAGACAGTGCTCTCAGAGGCCAGGAACAAAAGCCTGCATGAGGTGGAGGTTTTTTCAACTCTTCCAGGAAGGATGGACATTCCAGGGCAGGAAGATTCCAAGGCCAAGCCACCTTTGTAACGTGACCCAGGTCTCTCCAGATGGTGAAGATGACCAACCCCCTGTCCTGACCCCACTTTTTGGTGGCAAGACAGGCAAGAAAATTAATCAGATTAGGAGGTGTGCCCTCCTAATGCCAGTCCCACCTCTAAGGTGGACGAGCTAATGTGGACACCACTTTTTAAATTCCTCCATCCTCTTTTGGATGGAATTAGTATTTTAGTGTCAGCGCTATGACCGCTTCCCAATGGAAGTGGTCATAGTGAGGGTGTAGTCACCCTAAAGGTAGGCAATCCATAGGCTGCTGCCTGGCTCTCACAGTAATGCCCCTAAATTGAGTATTTAGGTGGCACCGCTGAACCTAAGAACTCAGATTTGATGAATCAAGAGAAGAAGGGCAAAGAATAATCACTGCCTGGTGAGAACAGCAGAAGAGCTGTCAACATTTTGGCACAAAAACTTGCCTGCCCGCACCTCTCTCGACAACTGCAAAAGAGTCACTCGTCCTACAGGCTGGGGAACTACCAAAGCCTCAGGTACCCTGCCAGTACTTCAAAATCACCAATAGTTTCCCGTGGAGTAAGAGATACTTCCCTGCAGCCCCCAGTCACCAAAAAGCAGAGTCTGGTGCATCCCCTTGCAGCTTCCTGGCCCCGGCCAATGCCGCAGATGACCAGGAAAAGGTACCCATGCTCTGGAGGATCAGGACGGTCCTCCCACCAAGTGTGCTGACAGCAGGACCTACCAGAGCCAATCCACGGGGTACCAGGGGGCCTGCACCAAGCATCAACAGTGAGAGTCCAGACAGAATTCTCACTGCACGAGGACCAAGCAGCCATTGGGGGACAGCAGCATCACTGAGGCCTATCTTGCGGGTGGCCCAGCTGTCCTGATTTTGCCACGGCCAGTTGGTTGTCCTTGACTGCGAGGACCACGTTTGCGCACAGTCCCCAGCAGCCCTATCCACATTGCACCCGAGCTGTCCGGCCTGGGTTCTGAAGAACCGGTTGTGTCCCTTGCTCTAAAATCCCTTGTGACCTAAGCACCAATTTGGGAGCTCTCAGACTTATCCACAAGTGCCACTGTGTAGTCTGTTTTAGGTGACCCTCCCTTCTTTGTAGCATGCCCAGCTACAACTGCACCAGCACTGTGCTCCCAGTGGAACTCGGGGAACTCCCAAATAACTGCTGGTTGTACTTTGGACCGTGGGCCCCTACCTCTCTAATTATAGAAGGTGAACCCCCAAAAGCGACTGTACTTACCTTTATGTGTTATTGACTTCTCGCCATAGGATTGCATTGTGTGTAAAGGCTTACAGGTTTCAACTCTTTATTTACCTGTAACTTTTAAAAACGAAATCAGTACTTACTCTTTTGCAAAGTTCTTGGTTTTCAAATATTTATAAAAAGAAGTGTTAGTTTTGAAATTTGTCTCAGATTTATTATTTGAGTGTGTGTCTCATTTATTGGCCATGTGAGCACAACACATGCTTAACACTGCCCTCTGATAAGCCTAACTGCTCACCCACAAAAGAGAGCATTAGTGTTATCTTACTTTTGTCTCTGTCAACGAATTGGGGATCCACTGGACTCACTGCATGGTGTACGTCTTTTTAGAGCACCATATAGAGAGCCAGCTTCCTTCATACATTAAGTAAAATATATCAATATTTTTTTTTTAGAAACATGCCTCTGTGTCTTGAAAACTGATATTCTAAACAATACACACTTTACAAGGTAAAGCACACATAGTACAAAACATGTTGTGGAAGGTGCTCCAAACTAAATGGTTACTTTAAGATTTTTCACTCCAATCAAAACCATTTTGATGAAAGTGTTGAACAGCCAAGGAGTATGATGTGCTATTCTTACAACCCGATAAATTATTTTACAACTATATAAATGCAATGAAACCAACTCATTTTATTTACAATAGTTATTTACAGTTTAAATAAATACAAATATTAATAAACTATACTATTTAATTTTCTGAAACAACTTCACTAAAAATATAAATATTATAAAAAATTGCAAACTGCTACCTTAAATTGTAAATGTTTTCGAAACAAATTAAAAATATTAATAATATATAAATACATATATAATATAACATTTATTGCAAAATTAACAAAATACATGCACAGAATAAACACACAAAGATGATATGATGTAAGTTTGAGGTTATGAAATGGTACACACAAATACCATATGCATACAGGATTTGTGTGTACCATTTCAGAATCTCAAACTTACATTGTACCATCCTCTGCCTGTACCAACTCTGGAAACCACAAGGAAATAGTTTCATTTGAATTTATTCCCAAAGTCAATGATTATATGATTTGGTTTGCTGTGGTTTGTATGACAAAATAAAAATATGGGTATCAGGACAGTAATTATGGGCTCCATTTTTTGTCATTGACATCACAAGTCATCATAAGGTTATAAGTTTCTGCCTGCTCAGTAGATCTGCTTCTGGACATAATACCCGAGATCTAGTAAATCAGTTTCTGTATACAGTGCCCTTGAAGAGAGCATCAGTTCAACTCCCCTTTACTTGTAGTCTATTACAATATGTCTACCAAATACGAACTCCATTCCAAGCTGACCACAAAATACAGCTTTACAGACCTATTGCTTAGAACATCATCTGGTCTTTCCCCAAAGATAATATAGGAGATCTGCCTTTTCATGGGGTCACCTCAGATTCTTAACCTTTTGCTAGACCCTATAGTTTTTCTGGCTTTAGAACTGTGTATACTTTACACTGACAGGGAGTAGAGAGACTGTGCTCCGCCTTTAAGCATTGTTGAATTTGCCTATGCCTAATTGGTGCGTTCAACCTGTCTATAAGTCCCTAGTATATAGCGCAAAAAGTACAGCCAGGGTCTAGAAGTTAAATTCCACCTATTATGCCATCCATTACAATGGCAGTACATACATGACTTCAGGCCACCCTGAATAGCTTGACTGCTGTAGAGTAAACCCTGCAGTATGACCTGTCAAAATAAGCATTCTGGATACGAGAACCTTCCTTTTAAATATTAATTAGTAGCCTCTATGTAGGCCTTGCAGCTCCCAAGGTGGGGTGGATGACTTTTAAAAGTGGGATATGCATAACATTAATGTTACCATATCCCTGCAGTGAAAAGGCCCCAAAAGCTATTTCGACTATGGCATGCCTAACTGTCCAGAGTACAGTGTAGAGTACTGATACTGTATCTTGGGAAAAGGACCAACTGGGGAAATACATATTTTGATAGATACTAGAAGTCTAATCCAATGGTGATGGCAGATTTTTAATGACTATTAAGGAAAAGTAACTTCTAGAAAGTTATCCTTTACCTGCCTGAACTGTTGGATGGCTAATGAACATAAGCTTCTGCCAGCTCTCAGCCTGGGCACAGGCTTGAACGGATGTGAAATAGATGGGAAATATCTCCCACTAGCATATAATAGGCTGACCGGAATCAGAGGAGATGACACCTCTGAACTCCACAGAATATTTGGAGTGACGGCTGTGACCATCCTATAACACCACACTGTCAAATCCTGCTAGACAAGCATATTGTACCTTGTGTAAAAGTTTGAACACATTTGAAAGGGAGTGAAAAGGATGTCATGATAATTCTTGTGGTTCACCTATCTGTTTGCTGAAGGACCCTGCTTTTGTCCTGCCAGACACCTGTCTCTGAGTTTGGTGTGAGTGCTGTACGTGCATGAAACTGGTATTTATTGTTAGATTTAGAAGGACCATAGGATTACCATAGTACACTTTCCACACACACCCCAGAGCCCAAGTTTAGTGTGGCTGAAGACGTTCAATGTTCTGAAAATGGTCTAACATATGGCACTCTGGGCCTGTTTGCAGTAGGGCACATAGGAACTGCTAACAAAATATGTGGGAATGGCCCCAAGAATGTTTACCTCTTTGGTTACAAAGTGTGCTAGTATTACCCGACAGACTAGCTGGTGACAGGCATAAATGTTGCATCCCAAGTACCCTCTTCACTACACTTTCTGGACTTGCTGAAAATCAAGAGGACTGGACCTGCAGAAAATCAAGAGGACCGGACCTACTGCTTCTAACCTGAAAATGACTGAACCTGCTTCTTTTTGTATGCAGGTCAAAGAAGTAGACTCCAAGGGTCAGTTGCCAGACTTCCAATGTGGCTAGGCACAGACAACAAGCTGCAAGAGGCCTTTTCATGGAAGCTGACAAGTAGTAACTTCACCTGGACTGGACCTTGCTGTTGGCTTGTGCCTGACACCCTGTGAGACTCTAAGTACCTACCTGAGTTCCTGGAGGGCCTTAGAAGTGTACCCCTGTGGTTTGTTGAGACTTGCAAGACTGAGGGCTTGATTTACATTTTGATGAATGGGTTACTCCATCAGAGACATGACTCTGGCCCTCATTACAACCCTGGCGGTTGGTGGTAAAGCAGCGGTAAAACCGGCAACAGGCCGGCAGTAAAAAAAAATTGAATTATGACCATGGTGGAAACCGCCAACATAGACAGCCACTTTAACACTTCGACCGCCACGGCGGTACAAACAAAAAGCATGGCGGTCACCGCCAACAGACAGGCGGAAGACAATGTACCGCCCACACTATTATGACAGGCCAATCCGCCACCTTTTCCTGGGTGGATTCAACACGAACAAAAACAATGCGGAAACAGGACTTGGAAGGGAAAACACTCACCTCTACACACCCCACGAGGAACCAGGACGCCATTGAGCCTGAACTCCAAATCCTCCCTGCGATAGTCTTCCTGCTCCTCTACATTATAGGGGAGGGGGGAGGGAAAAGAGAGTGACATACACACGCAACACGCAACACCCCCACCCTCACCCACAACAACATACACACAAATACATGCTGCAACAATACATTTACACCCCCCCCCACCCCACCTGGAAGAACGCAATGACAAAAGGAAATTATTGTAACCATTGTAATCAAGAATAATCCATTAGTCAAAAATGTATATACACTATAAACAATTATGTACACCAAGAATTCAAGTCCAGGTACTGCACCTATATAGTTTGTGGCCACTGGTCCCAAAATGCATGGGAGAGGCCCACACTCGATACCCGATCGAAACGGAGAGAACACTGCAGGGGCATCAGATCGAAATAAAACAGGCACCTCAGGGGAAGGGAAGAGGGGGGCACCTCAGCCGGATGAGTGCATGACTCCTGCTCCAAAAGGGGGCTCCATGACCATTGATGTATCCTGGGGAGTGCAAAGCCACAGTCTCTCAAGTCTCTCCAGTGGGTGGGTTGCCCACTGGTTTATCCTGGGGAGTGCAAAGCCACAGTCTCTCAAGTGGATAACAGTCTCCACTGGTTCTGGAGGGGGCTTTGTGCCCAGAGTGCTTCATCCTGCAGAGGACTGAGGTAGTGGATGTGAGACTCCACTGGTTCTGGAGGGGGCTTTGTGCCCAGAGTGCTTCATCCTGCCAAGAACAGAGGTAGTGGATGTCTTTCTCTACTGGTTCTGGAGGGGTCTTTGTGCCCAGAGTGCTTCCTCCTGCCAAGGACAGAAGTAGTGGATGTCTTTCTCCACTGGTTCTGGAAGGGGCTTTGTGCCCAGAGTGCTTCATCCTGCCAAGGACTGAGGTGGTGGATATGACACTCCACTGGTTCTGGAGGGGGCTTTGTGCCCAGAGTGCTTCATCCTGCCAAGGACTGAGGTAGTGGATGCCTTTCTCCACTGGTTCTGGTGGGGGCTTTGTGCCCAGAGTACTTCAGCCTGCCAAGAACAGAGGTAGTGGATGCCTTTCTCCACTGGTTCTGGAGGGGGCTTTGTGCCCAGAGTGCTTCATCCTGCCAAGGACTGAGGTAGTGGATGCCTTTCTCCACTGGTTCTGGAGGGGGCTTTGTGCCCAGAGTGTTTCATCCTGCCAAGGACAGAGGTAGTGGATGTCCTTCTCCACTGGTTCCGGAGGGGGTTTTGTGCCCAGAGTGCTTCATCCTGCCAAGGACTGAGGTAGTGGATGTGACACTCCACTGACGGTGGTGCAACATGCAAGCTGCCCAGGCCCCTTGCACTGACCACCAGCCTCGTACGAATGACCACTGGGGATGGCAGCCATGTCTGCGGTGGTGCCACTGGCTCAGGATGTCGCGGGGCCGCTGGCGGTGCTGGCGGAGGGGTCAGTAACGGCGGTGCTTGCGTCGGTCATTGTGGCAGCGGTGCTGGTGGCAGCCTCACTGACTGCGGTGCAGGTGGCTGGCTCACTGACTGCCGTGCTGGTGGCTGGCTCACTGACTGCCGTGCTGGCAGTGGTGTCAGTAGCGGCGGTGCTGGTGGCGGGCTCACTGACCACGGTGCTGGCGGCAGTGTCAGTAGCGGCGGTGCTGGTGGCGGGCTCACTGACTGCGGTGCTGGCGGCGGTGTCAGTAGCGGCGGTGCTGGTGGCGGGCTCACTGACTGCGGTGCTGCTTAAGGGCACAGTGTCTGTGGTGCTGGTGAAGGGCTCAGTATCTGGGGTGCTGGTGGCGGTGTCCGTGGCGGCGGTGCATGTGGCGGTGCCGGTGGCGGTCTTGTCCACCGTGCAGGTTGGTGGCGACGTTGACTTGCCTTTCATTTTCAGGCCCTTCCCCACCTTGGATGGTGGTGCAGCTGTCTTGCCACTTCCAACAATTGTCTTGCCTGAGCTCTTGGTGGCAGGTGTTTTGGCCATCTCCCTCCGGGATGTAGGCAACTTATTCTGTTTTGGAGGTGGGGGAATGTCCTTGGCCTTGCTCCTTGGGACACTGGCAGCCCTGTTGCTTGGCGCACTCCAAAATCCAGCTATTGCTGGCACCACTGTGCCCGGGGATGTGGTGGCTGAAGTGCTGGTTTGGGACCTGGAAAGGCAGGCCCTAGGGGACGGACGGGGTGGGGGAGGTTTAGGGAACAGGTCAACATTTGATAGGAAAAGCTTTTTAGACACACTGGGACGGATAGATGGAGGGGGTTTGGGAGTGGAGGAAGAGGTAGTGGTTGTAGGTGGTGTTCGTTTGCTGACTTTGGGTGAAGGTGCAGGGGCTGGAGGCTGTTGTGAGGTTGATGGCTGTTGGGTGGGTGTGTGACTGCATTTGTGTACTTTGGGAGGAGGGCTCACAGAGACACTGGGAGAGGACACAGGGGATGTGTGAATGGTAGTGGGGTGGTGAGTGCACGTGATCGGTGTGTGGTGATGAGCGTGCTGGTGATGGAGGTAGTGGCTGAAGATGTAGTGCATGCAGGTGTGAGTGGAGACGTGACATGGAGGGAGGAGGGAGACGTGGAGGAGGGGGACACAGTGGAGGCAGTGGATGTTGGTATGTGTGCATGGGTATGATGCTTGTGTGAGTGCCTGTGGGATGTGTGGTGCTTATGTTTGCCAGAGCCACTCTTGTGTGTTGAGGTGTGTGCATGCTGGTCTGATGGTGTGCTTGGGATGGGCTGAGCTTACTGGCGATTGGGTCTGGGTGGAGGAAGTTGGAGGGGGGAGGCTGGACACCAGTGCAGAGGCCAGAGCCTGAAAAGCTCGCTGTTGGGCTGCCTGGCCAGAATGAATGCCCTCCAGGTATGCATTTTGTCTGTTGCAACTGCCTCTCTACACCCTGGATGGCAATCAGAATGGTTGACTGCCCAACAGTGAGGGATCTCAGGAGGTCAATGGCCTCCTCACTGAGGGCAGCAGGGTTGACTGGGGCAGGGCCTGAGGTGCCTGGGGCAAAGGAGATGCCCACCCTCCTGGGTGAGTGGCCACGGGACACACGCTGAGGGGCTGCTGGGAGGGAGGTGCTGGTAGGGGGGGCAAGGAGCTCCCATCAGAGGGAGGAGTCGGTGTCGCTGGTCTCTGCTCCTGTCCCTGCCGTGGAGCTCCCCTTGCCCTCCGTCCCACTCGTGACTTCAGACCCCGTTGTCTCGCCCTCCAGGCCATGTGGGATGCAGCTCCCCCCTGCTCCGGTGGCACAGCTCCTCCGCCTGATGATGCTAATGCACACAAGAACAGGGAGACCACAAAAAAGGGGGGGGAGAAAGAAGAAAGACGTGTTCAGTGCATGCAATACCGCTACCGTTGGAGGACACTACAGACACAGCAGACCTCTGCACTACGCCATGCACTTAGAGTTCCCTAATTAATCACAGGGACATGGGGTACATGGCCCATGCCCGATTGCTGCACACATGGAAGTCACAGGAGCCTGACTAGGTGTATATGGCTCTTACCACTGGTAGGGTTGGGGTTCCACTTAGCCTGCCTCACAAAGGGTCCTTGTCTACAAAGCTTGCCCTACCCTAGGGGAACCCACTGCCCACCTCCCCCACCCAGACACCTCCAATGCGCGCAGAGTCAGATGGATCTGACGGTACTCACCCTCTTGTGGCTGCTGTGATGCCCTCAAGCGCCCATCCAACTCCGGATACGCCACCGCCACGATCCAGAACATCAGCGGGGTCATGGTGCGATGGGCACCCCTCCCCCGTTTGGAGGCCATCCCCAGCTGGGCCTCTGCCGTCTTCTTGCTCCAGTGGCGAATGTCCTCCCATCTTTTCCGGCAGTGGGTGCTCCGTCTGTGGTGGGCCCCCAGGGTCCGGACTTCCTTGGCGATGGCACACCAAATATCCTTCTTCTGGTGGGCGCTGACCTACAGGAATAGTACTGGGGAAAAGGAAAACCTTTAACTGTCCGGACCATCACAGACATTGTCCCACGTTCCCACCCTTGCCCTGACGCACATACACTCACCGTCCGATCATGCAGGCCTCATCCCCCCCGTATCTTCCATCCACACCACTCCAAACAGGCATTTCCCATACAGCATTCTCAAAGTGCACTCACCTGTTTGTCTGGAGGACCGTAGAGTAGCGTGTAGTGGGGGAGGACCCCATCCACTAGTTTATCCAAATCCTCCAATGTGAAGGCATGGGACCTTTCCCCAGACACATGAGCCATTGTAGCTTCCAGACTGAGGTCACAGCAGCACTTGCAGTGTAGGTCCTCTCCTGTCGAAGATCAGTTATCAAGTGAGGGAAAAGACAGAAAATGGCGGTCAAGTCCGCGGTGGTGCGTACCGTCACCGCCAGCGTACATCGTCATTGGCTCCTAGGACCCATAGGGCCCAATGTTAACCAATGCAGGATTGCGCCGCGGTCTTCGACCGCCTACCACGACGGTGTACAACGCCAGTGCAGTTACCTCATATCCCCTTGTCCCACATTACTGGTCAGGCAGCCGCCATTTCAGGGGGCCACATGGCATTACTTTTAAATGCGTCACTCATATCTAGGCCTTGCATACACACAAAGACAGGCACATAGCGGATTGACAAATGTGTGCAATAATATCATTTTTTTACTACCTCAGTGTTGACTGACTGTGCTCACTGTTCTCATCCATAGGGCACGTCCGCTGGGGCAGGTGAGGAGATGGCGGCATCCTCCGGTATACAGACTGCTGGTGGACCTGTCGACAATGGAAGAGAGACATGTAATAGTCACCTACAGACTTGATCATGCCACAATCCAGGAACTGTGTGCCCAGTTGGAGCCGGACCTGATGTTAGCTATCCGCCATCCCACAGGAATCCCCCCTCAAGTGCAGGTCCTGTTAGTACTCCATTTCCTGGCAAGTGGGTCTTTTCAAACAACAGTGGCCATTGCATCAGGGATGTCCCAGCCTATGTTCTCAAACGTGTTGTCCAGAGTGTTGTCTGCCCTGCTGAAACACATGCGCACCTACATCGTGTTCCCTCAGGTGGAGGATTTGCCTACAGTGAAAGGTGACTTCTATGCCCAGGGACATATCCCCAACATCATAGGTGGCATTGATGGGACACATGTGGCCTTGGTCCCCCCTGCAAGACAAGGGCAGAGGAACGCTACAACGAGGCACATGGGCGAACTAGGAGAGTGATAGAAAGGACCTTCGGCCTCCTGAAGGCCAGGTTCCGGTGCCTCCATATGACATGTGGTTCTCTGTACTACTCACCAAAGAAGGTCTGCCAGATCATTGTGGCCTGCTGTATGCTGCACAACTTGGCTTTGCGATGACAGGTGCCTTTTCTGAAGGAGGATGGTCCAGAAGGAGGTCAACGTGATCCAGCAATACTTCCAGTGAGACACAGGTAAGAAGACATCACTGCCTCCTACATCTGATACAATTGTTAGACCTATCATATGTCTGTCACTTTCACCCAGTGTATGGACCCTGACCTGTCACTTTGCCTTTCCATTTCACAGATGTGGGTCCCACTGTGTGACCTCTGCTATGTTACATCATGGACTAGAGCTGTGTGACATAGGTATGTTGACAATACAATGGACATTGCTATTTTCCTCAGTTATTGCAAATACACATTTGTGAAAGCACAGACTGACTCCAGCGTGTTTTGTGATTCAAGGGTGTTTATTTAAGTGCAAAATAGTGGAGGGGGTTGTAAAATGGTCATGGGTGATGGTGGAGGAATGTCCATGGAAGAGTCCAGTTATTTGTCTCACATGTGCATTGTCCAAAGGGGCATAGGAAGTGGAGCTAGGGCAGTTTAAGGGTGGACAGGGTGACAAAGTGGGACAGAAGGATGGCATTCAGTGTGGTCTCATTTCTTGGCGGGGGTCTTGGCATTGTTCTCTGTCTTTGTCCTGGATCTCAGGGACCCTTTGCGGGGTGGTTCTCCATCTGCAGGGGGTGGGGTGCTGGTGTCGTGGTCCTGTGCCGGTGCCTCCTGTCCACTCGTGCCCGCGGAGGTGGTGGGCAGTTCATTGTCCAGGCTAGTGTCAGGGGCCCCTTGTTGTGCTACATTGTCCCTCCTGGTGTTCACAAGGTCCTTCAGCACCCCTACAATGGTGACCAGGGTGGTGTTGATGGACTTGAGTTCCTCCCTGAACCCCAAATACTGTTCCTCCTGCAGCCGCTGGGTCTCCTGAAACTTGGCCAGTACCATTGCCATTGTCTCCTGGGAATGATGGTACGCTCCCATGATGTTGGAGAAGGCCTCATGGAGAGGGGGTTCCCTTGGCCTGTCCTCCCACTGTCGCACAGCAGACCTCCTAGTTCCCCAGTTTTCCTGTGCCTCCGTCCCCTGAACCGCAGCGGTGTATTGGCAGTCTTCTGCACGGCGGTAAGCGGGATTTACCGCCAATGTTGTAATGAGGCCTCTGTCTGTTGTATTACATATGCCATAGGATATAATGCACTTTTAATACTGCAGATAGAGTCAGCAGTCTGCTGAACTCTAAATCAGTTTTTATGTCAGAAGGTAAAATCATTGACTAGGATGAACCTGATTGCAGTATCTGACCTGTGCTCCATCGCAAGCGGCCTCATATTGTACCTAGGTCCCGGTCTATCATGACGATTAACTATTATTGGTGCTTTGTGGATTTTGGTGCTGTTTCTTCTTAAAACTTTAGAAATTCATATCTCTGGCTCCCCTTGTGGGATTTGTTTTCATTTTTGTTTATTCAGTTTCACTCAATTCTTCTAAATATTTGAGATTTGTACTGTTTTTCATTTGAATTTATTTTTGTTTTCATACTGTATAACTACTTTACCCATTGCCCTATATTAAGCCTGTCTGCTCTGTGCTTTAACTACTAGGACATTGAGCTCAGGTTTGTTCAGTAACTTTAAACATTCACTCTGACAAGAGTTATGATTGTTCCTTGAGGTGGGCAGTCACCCAGCCCAAATAATAATGCAATTTCTCACATAGATGTACATGCAGGGTACTGTGCAAGAGTATTGGTGGTGTGACATAGGCCTAGGTGAAATTTTAGTTACGCCAGAGTAATAGGGTTAATTTTGTTATTATTACTTAACAAAATGTATGCAGGATTACAGAGATTCTAGAATGCAATATCCGACTATTGAGGAAATCCGAGCAGTGCACCAAATGTGAGATGTCATGCATGTGAAACCAACTACCAATCTAACCCATTTGTATGTGCAGATAGTACATTCTTCAAAAACAGACTGAACATGGGCTGAGACATCCCTGCAGTTAGGGCCACTGTATTATGAAGGGACCCAGCAATGTAATGGCCCACTCCCACTATCATCACAAGCAAAACACAACTATAGCAAAGTGCCCAATCACAATGCCCTTAGAATAAAGATTCCTAAGATTGAAATATACCCACCTGGAGTGGAAATCTAGATGCCAAAGTGGAAGCACATGCAGTACATTCAGTTGCAGGTCAATGTCTATTGCTTACTCCCATACTGTGTCACTACTCTGATACCATTGTGCATTGTACACCTCTTTTTTGTGCCATGTATCATGTCAGACACTTCAGTAGGCAACAAAGATGAACACCCATGTCAATAATCAGACAACATAAGTTGGTATCAGAAGTCCAATCACTCCCAACATAGTTTAACAGCTTCAAGCATGGTGTGAGGTATTGAAATTATGGAGTCTCACGTTGTACAAAGCAGTATTGCGAAGCAGCTGTCATTTTCATTTCCGGGGATCATGTTAAGGCACTGTCTGCATTTCAAACAACATCAATAATACCCTAAATGTCACAGCAACTCTGTGTTCCACTTATCCCACAGGTAACCTTGCCAATGTCACCATGGACATGATACCCCTCTGGATGAAGGTCCCAGTGAGGACAGCACCCCTGGATGTGTGGACACTAAAGAGGAAACTGGCCCATCAGGCACACCTAGTCAGTCAACAACTGTCATCCTCACCCTGCCCACATCGACTCTCCCAGCCCTGTTGCATCTACATCACGGGCAACCAGTCGCCCCCAAATCTGGGTCCCAAGAACTGTCTCATCCATTGTGTGCCCCACAGTACAGGTACCTGAGACTCCTCTTGTCACCCCTGACAATGATGGTCTTGCCACCACTGGGAGTGGCACACTGTCCCACAGGCATAGGCACCAGGGTGTGGGGTGCGTGGGAGGGATGCTGTGGGCCAGAGGATGGGGATGAAAGGGACAGTACTGATCAGGAAACCATCTCCCAAGTCTTGGGAGCCTACCAGAATTCCCAAGGCATGATGGGCCAGTAATCACCATGTGAGGGGAAATCCAACAGCTGCAAAGGGACAACCACCAGGATGGCATGCAGCAGAGGCAGGCACAAAATGCCATCTTGGCTTCAATTGCTGGGGTGCTGAGGAATATCAACACTAGCCTGAGTAGGTCTGCAACACAATATCAGGCCTCTTCCATTAGTAAAGAGTCTTCAGGCCTTTCAACATCTGCGACTGCTAGTGGAACTGAAGCCGTGCCAATGGATGGACATGCCTCAGACACGCCACTCTCTGTAGCAGAGGAACCCCACTGCAAACTTGGTCATCCACCCAGACATCCACGAGGAGCAGATGCCAAGACCACACCCACTGCCAGAAAGTGAACCTCTTGTGACTTTTTACCCTTGTGTGCCAGAGATACACCCTATTGACTCTCCTGAAACCAATCTCCTTTTTCCCATGGTGCAAGGACACTGGACTTGTGTATCCTAATGGTGTGGCAGCTACCCTCAAGATTCCTACTACCATGATTGAACCCTTCACTGATAATTTTGTGTGTAGTTAATTCTCTAGTCACACATATTGTCCATAATAAATTACACTTAAACACAGGTCCTGTGTATGTGTCATTTATGAACCATGAACAACTGTTATGCAAACCAGCTCTACTTCAACATGTCCATCTGCATAGTACAACCTTTGTTATGGACATCACACTTGGACTCTATCAGCAGGAGACTCATTACATTAGGACTGTAACATGGACAGATTCCAAAACAGTTGTATACTACATCTACACACATTTATTGATATATATCCAAAGAGCACTTAGAGTATAACTGACATTAACATCAGGATGTTTGCTAAGGTGTCTGACACTGATAAACCACAGTATACAGACGTTAGGGACATGTCAGTTTTCCTACAAGCCAGGAGGCATACAGGTTGGTCCTTTGTATCACCTTGAAAATACCCAGACCTTAACTTCCTAATATTCATACCCCAAGGTATAGACAGATATCAGTAATGATGTCCCCAGTCCAGGGATCTTTCACTTATATTGGTCACATACCTGTAGGCTTGCCACTCACCTATGTCAGTCCACAGAGACATGTACATTGGTCTGTAAAGAAGGAACACACTGACAGCTAGGTTCAAGGTAGTTTACATACAACAGAAACCATTGTGATGGTAGACAGTATGGTTCTACAATTTTCACATGTGTCAGACACATATGGACCCACAAATAACACCATCCTACCACCTCGGGTATCCTACAGGTTATCTTGATGAGGAAACAAAATGTCACCCTGGTGTCCTGACAGTCTGGCCATGTTAGTCACAGTCCACATACTCTTGGCAATTAGTACCTGGTTCCAGCCATGTCCACTTCTCATGTCTGCCTGCAATTCTCATCACTGTCTATGACTTTCTAAGAATGAGGAGCCAAACTAGAACTCGGCAAATCTGTGATTAACAGAGATAAGAGATAGGACATAGCAGAAAACATTCCTCAATTCAAACAAGTCATGTACACAAGAGTGACTTTTGCATGTGCCTTAACAAAACATGATACTGTAGACCACTCTGTTCGGTACACAATACAAATTAACAGTCTGCATGCACAACTCACTCATTGGCATTGAAGCTACCTAAAACCTCATAGCTGATGGTTAAAAGGAGGTGACATGCTACCCATCAACTCTAGGTTACAAACTTATATCACAGCATTGAGAAGACATTGCATACCTTGAGTCAGTTGAAGTACTGGTTGATGACATCTACCATGAAGTTTCCTGCTTCATCTTCATCAGGCTCATCATCACTTGTCAACTCTGCATTTCTACCCACAGGTTCCTCTGCCTCCCCCTCATCTGGTATGAATGGTATCTGATGCCTCAGGGCAAGATTGTGGAGCATGCAGCAGGCAACAATTATATGACATGCCATGCCAGGTGAGTAGAGGAGGGCTCCTCCTGATCTGCCCAGGCAGCAAAATCTTGCCTTCAGGAGACCACGCCTTGTCCTTCCGTGGGCCTCATTGTAGCAGACTTCCCCTGGCGTGTACCTCACTGGTGTCAACAAGCAAAGACGATTTGGATACCCAGAGTCACCTGTAAGCAAATAGTTAGAAAAACACATGTCGAGGACATGGACTATTGTGTTAGCAGGAGAAAAAACATTGCAAATACACATGTCAAATCTGCCTTACCAACCAGCCACGCCCTATCTGTGTTACGTTGTGTCATGAGCAGTGGGATACTTCTCTTCTGCATGATGAAGGAATCATGGAATGAGTCTGGATACTTTGCACTGACTTGTGAAATACACTGGTCTGCCAAACACACCACTTGAACGTTGATTGAGTGGTAGTTTTTCCTGTTCTTATGTACCTGTTCTTTGGCACTGAGGTGAACCAACGCTACATGGGTCTATGGCTCCAACCAAATGTGGAATGTGCCCCATTGTATAAAAATCTGCCTTCACATAGGCCAAACCCACACATTGGGGAAACCTGTTGTAGCCATCCAGGAGTTTCAACATCCTTCAAAACCAGACTGAACATAGGCTGAGACTTCCCTGCAGTTAGGGCCACTGTGTTCTGAACAAACCCAATGGCCAGGAAGTGTAGCACTGACATAACTAGAATGATGGGGGGTATGCTATAGGGATTGCAAATGGCAAGCATCAGTTCAGACTCCAACTGATCACAAAGATCCATGATTGTATCCCTATTCAGGTATATGTATGGATAGTATGGCCCTCATTACGACCCTAGCGGTGAGTGATAAAGTGGCAGTAATACCGCCAACAGACTGGCGGTTAGTACAGCCAAATTATGACCATGGCGGTGATAACGCCCATAGACATCCAATGTACCACACCAACTGCCAGGGTGGAAACAACAATCACCACAGTGGTAGCTGCCAACAGCCAGGTGGAAGACAAAATACCACCCACCATATCATGACACACGAATCCGCCACCTTTTCCCCGGGTGGTACCAATGCACTCAAAAGCCTGGTGGAAACAGAGCACAGAAGAGAAAGGACTCCCCATCGGAGACACAGGGAAGAACAACGTCGCCATGGAACCCAAAGTGCAAGTCTTCCTGATGATCTTCTACGTTATGCACCATCTGGAACACCACGCCGATGAAGACTGTGAGTACAGCCACATAGCACACAAGGGAGGGAGGGAGGAAAACAACAGTGACACACACACGCACAACACACACCATTCACACACACGCCATACACACAACTGCTGAAGACGTAAACCAATGGCACATAACACAGCAGAATAACACAAGGACCAGAGTACGGATGTGCAGAAAATGTATCAGCATAGCAAAACCCACTACACAAACCAAATATATACAAATGTTCACAATGGGCCAATGCCCAGTCCAAAGTCATAAGGGCACACATGTCCACAGGGTGCAGTCCAAGGCCCAACTTTTATCCTGACTTCATCCAGATAGAACACTGCAGTGGGCAGGCTCCTCAGGGGGCAGAGGGGACACCTCAGCTGAAGAATACTGGATCTTCCCCACTGGTTCTGGAGGGTGCTCCATGCCAATATCCCATTGCTAGGGAGTGCAAGGTCAGAGTCTCTGAGCTGGGGAAAATGCCCACTGGTTAGGGAGGGGGCTCCTTGCCCATGTCCCATTGTTGAGGAGTGCAAGATCACAGTCTCTGAGCTGGGGAACATGCCCACTGCTTCAGGAGGGGGCTCCATGCCCACGTCCCATTGTTGGGGAGTGCAAGGACACAGACTCTGAGCTGGGGAACATGCCCACTGGTTCTGGAGGGGGCTCCATGCCCACGTCCCATTGCTGGGGAGTGCAAGATCAGAGTCTCTGAGCTGGGGAATATGCCTACTGGTTCTGGCGGGGGCTCCATGCCCACGTCCTATTGCTGGTGAGTGCAAGGTCACATTCTCTGAGCTGGGGAACATGCCCACTGGTTCTGGAGAGGGCTGTCTGCCCATGTCCCTATGCTGCGGAGTGCAAGGTCACAGTCTGTGAGCTGGGCAACATGCCCACAGGTTCTGGATTGTGCAGCAGTCCCTGGAGGGTGGCCTTCCATGTCCTCTGCTGGTGGTGATGGCTGCACTGTCTCATCTGGAGGTGAGGGCTGCTCTGTGGCAACAGGTGATGGTGCCTCCAGGCCTGCCTCTGCTGGTGGTGAGGGCTCCATGATCACAGGTGGTGGCAGTGGCGGTTTCACCCTCCCAACCTCTGATGGAGTTGAGGGCTTCATTCCCTCCATGGCAGGAGATGCGGGCACCTTCCCCATCCTGGCTGTTTGTGTTGTCGGCTCCTTCCCATTCCTGGCTGTTTGTGCTGTTGGCAACTTCCCCTTCCTGACTGTAGGTGTTGGGGGCTTCATCCCCTTCCTGGCTGTATGTGTTGTGGGCTCCATCCCCTTCCTTGCTGTTTGTGTTGTGGGTTCCGTCCCCTTCCTGGCTGTAGGTGTTGTGGGCTTCTGTCAGTCACCAGATCCTCGGGGTCTGTGCACGTTCCCAACACGTCCACCACTGAACAGCTCCAAGACTCTGATAGATAAATCACAGAGACTGAGAGAGTCCAAGAGGGGAAGATGGGATTAGGAAGGGAACAGCTGGGAAGGAGACCTGTAGTAAGAAAAAGGTTAGAACACACAATATGAAAATTATATCTCCTGAAATCAATACTAGACTATGATTCTAAGCCTAGTCACTCTGAAAACATGAACAATCTAAGAGTTACGTTTAAAATGACTAAGTTTCAAGATGGCCGGATACCTGTAGGGGAATCAAGATGAATTAAATGAAAACTTTCTTATTCAAGTACTTTCCTTTACATGAGAATCAGAAAAAAAACATTCTGACTAAATTTTAAACCAGTCATATAAATCCTGTTTTGAGAATGTATACTAGGACCATACAATATTGCATCTAGAAACTCTGGCCTTCTGTGTACTCAACACAAATTGCGTATATTGCAGATATATATATATATATATATATATATATATATATATATATATAGTAAACACCATAAAAGGACTGTGCACCATGAATAACACAATATGGATTCAGGAAACAAATCACATAACTTGTCAACTTGAATATTGCATAATAAATATCTTAGAATAGTAGCATACAATAAACAACATGAATTAAACTCGAGGAGAGAATCGTGCGTCTTGCCAATTCGAGTGTTACCATGTAAAATACCAAGAAATGGTAGCACGCAATGAATATCAAAGTCAATTCATCATTAATCGAATCGCGCGTCTTGCCAATTCGCAAAACACGATGTAAATGTCAAGGAATAACAGCTCACAATAAATAACAAGATCAAAGTACCATGAAACGAATCGTGCTTCTTTTGCCGATTCTTAAGCCACCATGTAAAATGTCAAGAAATGGTAGCGCGCAATGAACAACAAAGTTAAATGCTCATGAAACGAGTTGTGCGTCTTGCCAATTTGTAAAACATCATGTAAATGTCAAGAAACAGTAGCGCGCAATGGACAACAATGTGTAAACACCATAAAACGAATCACGCGTCTTGCCGATTCTTAAGCCACCATGTAAATGTCAAGAAATGGTAGCGCGCAATGAATAACAAAGTCAAACCTTTATGAAATAAATTGCGCGTCTTGCCTATTTGTAAACTACCATATAAATGTCAAGAAATGGTAGTGCGCAAGTAATCTGTTACTCGTTTAAGAATTTAAACCAAGAATATGAAAATTCTAAATAACTGTCGGGACAGTCCAACCACCGTCTTACCGCCTGGAACAATGATCACCAATGAAGGATTAGGGCAGAAGACTGGAAGATCCAAATTGGCCACCGGGACAGGAGCTCAGGAAGAAGCTGCTGCTCTGCACCGGGACCTCTGAATAGTGAGCACTGGGAGTTGGGCTGGCTCTCTTTTATAGAGTCTTGGCCCAGCCAAGAACTATGCCCAGGCATGTTGCAGGGAAAGTCTCCGGAAGGCCCTGGAAAGGGGCCACACCCTAAAACACTCTGAAAACCTACAGCAATACATTGCAAAGGAACAGTATTTGTAAGCATATTAAAAATAAGTTTTCAGGATTGAACTCTGCAATGCAAAAGGTTAAACCACAACATATCAGCACAATGCATAAATTACTTTGTTTTGAGAGTGCTGGGTTTTTGCATTTTTGTCGCCAATAAAGCGTCTTGCTCTGGTGTTGACAGTACTCCCCTCTCCCAGACGCGCTCGAGGGCCTGGTTTGCTTGGATTAAGACAATGAAAGTGTCTCACAAGTACTGGAGCATGAACATCAGATGTGGAAACCCATGAGTTACTTTCAGGACCATAACCTTTCCATGAGATTAAGTACCATAGATTACGCCCTCTCAGTTTAGAATCCAACACTTTTTGGACTTCGTATTCTTCTTCCCCTTGTACTAGAACAGGAGCTAGATGAGGGTGGACCTTTTGGACTGTTTTTTTCAAGAGGGAAGTGTGGAACACTGGATGAATCCGTAAGGATCTGGGCAATTGTAGTTTATAGGTCACCGGATTGATTTGCTGAAGGACAGTATAAGGACCTATGAATTTAGGGTTCAACATGTGCTTCTTCTTGAAGTCTATATGTTTTGTGGAAAGCCACACTTTGTCACCTGGTTGATATTGCAGTCCCTCACAATGTTTCTTGTCATAATGCCTTTTATATTTTGGTTTGGCTTTTTCTAAATGCTGTTGAATCAGTTTCCGGGTTTGATGTAAATGCTGAATGGTTTCTGACACAGCTGGAGTAAGAGAACTTTTTTGAGGAATTGTGATGGGCAAGGTGTCAGGATGATAGCCAAATAAACCAAAAAAGGATGTAACGCCAATATAAGTGTGGAATGAGTTATTGTAAGCTAACTCAGCTAACCAGAGCATAGATGTCCAAGAATGAAGTGCCTTTTCAGTGTAGGCACGTAGGTATTGTTTCAAAGTCTGATTTAGTCTCTCCGTTTGACTATCTGTTTGAGGATGGTGACTAGTAGATAGTGTAGATGTCACTTGGAGTGTTTTACACCATGTCTTCCAGAAATTGAAGGAAAATTGTGACCCTCAATCGGAGAGGATAACCTTTGGCTGTCCATGATAACGAACCACTCTGTTCAGTAAAATAGTTGCCAATTCACTAGAAGTGGGCAATTTTTTACAGGCGATGAAATGTCCATATTTCGTGAGACTATCTACTACCACCAGAATTACTGAATGCTGTTGAACCACTGGCAGACCGGTAATAAAGTCTAAAGAAATGTGCTCCCATGGACGACTTGGGGTTGGAAGTGGATGTAACAACCCTTTTGGTTTTGAATGACTTGATTTAATGCAAGCACAAACTACACAGTTGCTTACCATTGCTTTTACATCTTTTGTTAGGGTAGGCCACCAAAAATAGCGTTGGATCAGTTCAAACGTTTTAGGAGTACCTGGGTGACCTGCCTTAGGTATATCTTGCAACCAATGAAACACTATCTTGCTAAGTTTGGTAGTGGGTACGAACAAACGAGCGTCATGAAGGGTTAAACCTTGCTTGATTGACCTTTTGGGATCTGCTTGGGCCCATGTTTGCCATTTTTTAACAGTGAAAGAGTTGCAAATTTCTTCAAAGAAATCTTCAGTTTTTATGATACATAGAACCTTGTCAGGAGCAATGATAGCTCTAGAGGCTTGAAATGCAGGCAACGTGGTAGACTCTTGACGGGACAAGGCGTCAGCCTTGCGATTATCTTTACCAGGCCGGAAGGTTACTACAAAATCAAATTCGGCAAAAAAAAGCATCCAGCGTAATTGCCGAGGGGTCAAAAGTCTAGTGGAACTCATGAATTGAAGATTACGATGATCAGTATGTACTGTAACAGTGTATTTGGCACCCAACAAATGATGTCTCCATTCTTTAAAGGCGTCACGAATCGCCAGTATCTCTTTTTCAGCAATTACATCGTTCTGTTCGGCTTCGTTCAACTTCCAAGACATATAAGCTACAGGATGAAGATGACCAGTGTCTTTATTTCGTTATGATAAGACAGCTCCTATTGCTACATCTAAAGCATCAGCTTCCACTACGAAAGGTTGATTCGCATCAGGATGAGTCAAGACTGGGGCAGTGGAGAAAGCTTCCTTCAAAGTCAAGAAGGCTTGATCAGCTTCTGGGGACCATACAAACTTTTCTTTCTTTCTTAGTAGCTAAGTGATTGGAGCCACTTTCTGAGAGAAATGATTTATGAACCTCCGGTAAAAATTTGCAAACCCCAGGAAGCATTGTATATCACAAACAGTTTTTGGGGTGGGCCAATCGGATACGGCTTTTACTTTCTTTTCTGCCATCACCATACCTTGAGGGGTAAGAATAACCCCTAAAAACTCAACTGTGGTAACATGAAACTCACACTTGGTTAGTTTGCAATATAAATGATGTTTTCGAAGGGCTGCAAGAATTTTCTTGACATGTTGGACATGTTCGTTTTCATTGTCTGAGTAGATCAAAATTTCATCGATGTAGACTATGGCAAATATGTCGGGGTACTCTCTAATAACGTCATTCAAGAAAAATTGAAATGCTGCTGGAGCATTACACAGACCAAAAGGCATGACAGTGTATTCAAAAAGGCCATATCTTGTCTTGAACGCTGTTTTCCATTCGTCACCCTCTCTCATTCTGACCAAATGATAAGCACCTCGAAGGTCAAGCTTCGTGTAGATTTTTGCTTTCTTTACTTGTTCCAATAAAACCGGAATTAGGGGCAAAGGATATTTATTCTTGATGGTGACTTTGTTCAAACCCCTATAGTTGATGCAAGTTTGAAGTTCTCCAATAGCTTTTGTAACAAAAAACAAAGGCAAAGCTGCAGGAGACTGAGAGGGGCGAATTAAGCCATTCTCCAAAAATTGATCTAGGTACTTTCGTAAATGTTGATTTTAATGTTCTGACAGGGCAAATACACGACAGTTGGGAAGTATTGCACCTGGGGCTAGATCAATTCGACAGTCATAAGATCTATGAGGAGATAGAGTCTCTGCTCCTTTCTCATAAAATACTTCTTTGTAAGATTAATACTGTTTGGGCAGCTGAATTTCTTTCTCCGCGGCAGTAGCTATGTAAGAGTTGCAAACTTTTGGTACTTGAATCTTTTGGAGACATTGGCCCTCATTCTGACCCTGGCGGTCGGTGATAAAGCGGCGGCCAAGCCGCCAACAGGCCGGCGGTCTAAAATATGCAATTCTGACCCTGGCGGGAACCGCCAACACAGCCCGCCAACTTAACACTCCGCCCGCCACAGCGGTACAAACAAACAGCGCGGCGGTTCCCGCCAACAGCCAGGCGGCAGACAATGTACCGCCCACCCTATTACGACCCACCAATCTGCCACCTTTTCCGGGGCGGGAGCACCGCCGATAAGAACACGGCGGAAACAGACTACGAACGGGAAAACGCTCACCTCTACGCACGCTACGCGAGATTCCGGCAGTATGGAACCAGAGTTGCAGGTCATCCCCGCACTCCTATTGATGCTCATATACCAGGAGCACGCCCGGCGGCGCGGAAGACATCGGTGAGTACTGCACCTACGACACAGGGGAGGGAAAAGATTACCGGCACACACCCACCCACCCACACCCACTACAACACACACATCAATGCATTCCCACAGATCACTGTCACAACCCACAAACCACCCCCCTCCGAAATAATGCAAAGACCAAAAGAAGAGATCATAAACGGGCAGATATATTGAAATATGGACACCAGTAATCCCAATAAATAAATAAACTATGTACAAAATATATACAGCTACTAAATATAGTCCAACCACTGTCCGTGGATCACAGGGGTCCTGTGCAAAGGGGCAAGGCCCAGTCCCACGACAAGAACTCCACGGAGAGAACACTGCAGGGGCATCAGAAAGAAAATAGGACAGGCACCTCAGGGGGAAGGGAAGGGGGGGCACCTCAGCCACTTGAGTACACGACGCCAGATCCACGAGGGGACTCCATGACCACTGGCCCATCCTGGGGAGAGCAAAGCCACAGTCCAAACAGTCCATACAGTGGGTGGCCTGCCCACTGGGCCATCCTGGGGAGAGCAAAGCCACAGTCCAAACAGTCCATACAGTTCATAACAGACCCCACTGCCACTGGAGGAGGCAAGTTGGCCAGAGGACATCCTGCAGCCCTGCCCGAGATAGATCCTGCCCTGCCACGTCTGCCAAAGGGCCAGCGGTTCTTGCCTTGAAGGGCCCAGTTCAGCGGTTCCTGAGACGGCGGGGCCCAGTTCAGCGGTCCTTGCCCTGAAGGGCCCAGTTAAGCGGTTCTTGAGACGGCGGGGCCCGGCGGGGCCCAGCGGAGCGGTGCGTGAGACGGCGGGGCCCAGCGGAGCGGTTCTTGAGACGGCGGGGCCCAGTTCAGCGGTTCTGGAGACGGCGGGGCCCAGTCCAGCGCTCCTTGCCTTGAAGGGCCCAGTTCAGCGGTTCTTGAGACGGCGGGGCCCAGCGGAGCGGTTCTTGAGACGGCGGGGCCCAGCGGAGCGGTTCTTGAGACGGCGGGGCCCAGTTCAGCGGTTCTGGAGACGGCGGGGCCCAGTCCAGCGCTCCTTGCCTTGAAGGGCCCAGTTCAGCGGTTCTTGAGACGGCGGGGCCCAGCGGAGCGGTTCTTGAGACGGCGGGGCCCAGCGGAGCGGTTCTTGAGACGGCGGGGCCCAGCGGAGCGGTTCTTGAGACGGCGGGGCCCAGTTCAGCGGTTCTGGAGACGGCGGGGCCCAGTCCAGCGCTCCTTGCCTTGAAGGGCCCAGTTCAGCGGTTCTTGAGACGGCGGGGCCCAGCGGAGCGGTTCTTGAGACGGCGGGGCCCAGCGGAGCGGTTCTTGAGACGGCGGGGCCCAGTTCAGCGGTTCTGGAGACGGCGGGGCCCAGTCCAGCGCTCCTTGCCTTGAAGGGCCCAGTTCAGCGGATCTTGAGACGGCGGGGCCCAGCGGAGCGGTTCTTGAGACGGCGGGGCCCAGCGGAGCGGTTCTTGAGACGGCGGGGCCCAGTTCAGCGGTTCTGGAGACGGCGGGGCCCAGTCCAGCGCTCCTTGCCTTGAAGGGCCCAGTTCAGCGGTTCTTGAGACGGCGGGGCCCAGCGGAGCGGTTCTTGAGACGGCGGGGCCCAGCGGAGCGGTTCTTGAGACGGCGGGGCCCAGCGGAGCGGTTCTTGAGACGGCGGGGCCCAGCGGAGCGGTTCTTGAGACGGCGGGGCCCAGCGGAGCGGTGCTTGAGACGGCGGGGCCCAGCGGAGCGGTTCTTGAGACGGCGGGGCCCAGCGGAGCGGTTCTTGAGACGGCGGGGCCCAGTTCAGCGGTTCTGGAGACGGCGGGGCCCAGTTCAGCGGTTCTGGAGACGGCGGGGCCCAGTCCAGCGCTCCTTGCCTTGAAGGGCCCAGTTCAGCGGTTCTTGAGACGGCGGGGCCCAGCGGAGCGGTTCTTGAGACGGCGGGGCCCAGCGGAGCGGTTCTTGAGACGGCGGGGCCCAGCGGAGCGGTTCTTGAGACGGCGGGGCCCAGCGGAGCGGTTCTTGAGACGGCGGGGCCCAGCGGAGCGGTGCTTGAGACGGCGGGGCCCAGTTCAGCGGTTCTGGAGACGGCGGGGCCCAGTTCAGCGGTTCTGGAGACGGCGGCCGGTCTATGGCCAACTGCTCATTGCCTGGTGGTGCCCTCCTGGGCAGCGGGGATGGTGCTCCTTCAATGCCCACCTGGGCTGTTGGTGGTGGGGCCACCCTGGCCAGCTGGGCTGGGTCCTCCCTGGGCAGCGGCTATGGGGGTGGTGGGCTCTCCCGGGGCAGCTGTGCCGGTTCCTCCCGGGGCAGCGGCTATGGGGGTTGTGGGCTCCTCCTGGGCAGCAGGCCTGCTGCCTGACCTCTCCGACTTGCTGCCCTTGCCCTCCTTAGTCGTGGGCCTGTGGCCCTTTCCTCCCTTTGGAGCTGTGGCTGGTGACTGTCTCTGGGTGGTGTCCGGGGGGGATGTAGAAGGCGGGCTCCTGCGGCGCCCCTTCCGCCTTCTGCTCCTCTTCCCAGGGGGTGGGCTGGCTGTCCCCTTGCTGCTGGGCGAAGATCCAGACATGCGGGCTGGCGGGCACCAATACCCCTGCACCCTTGTCAAGGGGGCTGCAGGGCTGGTGGTGGCTGAGGTGCTCTTCTTACCCCGACGAGAAGGAGGGGGGGGCTCAGGGTCAGGAAAGAAGTTAGTAGTGGCGAGGAAGAGCTTCTTGGGACAATGGAGAGTGGTAGGTACAGTGGGAATGGGAGTGGAGGGAGAGGATGTGGTTGTAGGTGAGTCACGTTTGCTGTCTTTGGGTGCAGGTGCAGGAGGGATAGGCTGTCGTGAGGTGGATGGCTGTTGGGTGGGTGGGTGGCTGCGTTTGTGTGGTGTGGAAGAGGGGGTGACAGACACAGTGGGAGAGGACACAGGGGACGTGTAAATGGCAGTGGGGGTGGTGACTGCACGTGTGCGGACTGGAGTGGAGGGTGTGCTGGTGATGGAAACACTGGCTGATGGTGAGGTGAATGGAGGTGTGAGTGTAGACGTCACAGGGAGGGAGGAGGGAGACGAGGAGGTGGGGGTCACAGAGGTGGTAGTGACTGTTGGCATGTCTGCATCGGAATGTTGCGTGTGTGAATGTCTGCGTGATCTGTGGTGCTTATGTTTGGATGAGCTTCTCTTGGGTGTTGAGGTGTGTGCAGGCTGGTCTGATGGTGTGGGTGGGACAGGCAGAGGAACAGGAGACTGGGAGGAGGGAGTTAGTAGAGGCAGGCAGGAGACAGGGACAATGGCTGCCGTCAGTGCTGAGGCCAGAGCCTGGAACGATCGCTGATGGGCAGCCTGACCCGAATGAATGCCCTCCAGGTACGCATTGCTGCGATGAACCTCCCTCTCCACCCCCTGGATGGCATTCAAAAGGGTAGTCTGCCCAACAATGAGCGTTCGGAGGAGGTCAATGACCTCCTCACTGAGGGCAGCGGGGGTAACAGGGGCAGGGCCTGAGGTGCCTGGGGCGAAGGAGATGCCCGGCTTCCTGGCAGAGCGGGCACGGGGCGAACGCTGAGGGGCTGCTGGGAGGGCGGAGATGGTGTGCTGGGTGGCGGCTGTACCTGTAATGGCGGGGGGCACGGATGGTGCCACCCCCGCAAGGGAGCCCCCTTCCGAGGACGTGTCCGTGTCGCTGCAGGGTCCAGTCGTCCCCGTCGTGGAGCTCCCCTCGCCCTCCGTCTCACTGGTCCAGTCTGACTCTGTGGCATGGCCCTCCTGGGCCATGTGAGATGCAGCTCCCTCCTGCCCCGATGCCACTTCTCCTCCGCCTGATGATGCTGATGCACACAAGCACAGAAAGACAAACAAAAAGGGGGGAGGAGAGAGAAATAAAGGGATATTGAGTACATGGATCTCCGGTACAGTTAGCGGACATGACAGACACAGATGCCCCCTGCACTAAGTTGCGCACTTGGGGTCCGCTACGCATTCCGTGGAACATGCCCTACACGCCTAGAGTTGACAACTGCACCCATGGATGACACGGCCCAGGGATGGCTGTACTGACAAACTACTGAGGGTGGTGGCTGGGGACACAGGGGCTTACGGGGGTGCCCAGCCTACAGATATCGCCCTGGCCTAGGGGGACCCCCAGCCCTCCTCCCCCAACCAGACACCTCCACTGCGCGACAACAGAGTAGATAATGCTTGTACTCACCCCCTTGTGTCTGCTGTGCTGCCCTCACGCGCCCATCCAATTCAGGGTAGGCCACCGCCAGGATCCGGAACATCAGGGGGCTCAGTTGACGGCAGGCACCCCGCCTACGTTGGGAGGCCATCCCCAGCAGAGACTCGGCGGTCTTCTTGGTCCCGCGGCGGATGTCCTCCCACCTCTTGCGGCAGTGGGTGCCCCGTCGATGGTGGACCCCCAGGGTCCGGACTTCCTTGGCGATGGCACGCCAAATCCCGATCTTCTCATGGGCGCGGACCTATGTGACACGTACAGGGAGGGAGAAATACCACGTTCAAGTTTGTCAGCATTTTCCTTTCCAGTGGCCCAACGCCCCCCATCCCCGCCAGGCCCCCCGCCATGCCCCCCGCCAGGCCCAACATGCCCCGCATCCCCGCCAGGCCCCCCGCCAGGCCCAACATGCCCCCCATCCCCGCCAGGCCCCCCGCCAGGACCCCCGCCAGGCCCAACATGCCCCCCATCCCCGCCAGGCCCCCGCCATGCCCCCGCCATGCCCCCCGCCAGGCCCAACATGCCCCCCATCCCCGCCAGGCCCCCCGCCAGGCCCAACATGCCCCCCATCCCCGCCAGGCCCCCCGCCAGGCCCAACATGCCCCCCATCCCCGCCAGGCCCCCCGCCAGGCCCAACATGCCCCCCATCCCCGCCAGGCCCCCCGCCAGGCCCAACATGCCCCCCATCCCCGCCAGGCCCCCCGCCATGCCCCCCGCCAGGCCCAACATGCCCCCCATCCCCGCCAGGCCCCCCGCCAGGCCCCCAAGCCAGCCAGTGGCCCCAAATCCATATTGAATTAAACTCACTTGTTGGTCTGGAGGACCGTAGAGTAGCGCATACTGGGGGAGGACCCCATCCACAAGTTTCTCCAACTCCTCTCCAGTGAAGGCAGGGGCCCTTTCCCCAGGCGCAGCAGCCATTGTCCCTTCCAGACCGAGGTCACAGCAACACTTGCAGTATAGGTCCTCTCCTGTGAAAGTTCAAGTCGCAAGTGGATAAGTAGATAGAAAATGGCGGTGACGTCCCGCGGCGGTGCGTCCCACCGGCGCCCTTCGCCATTGGCTCCTGAAACCCATAGGCTTCAATGTTAACCAATGCGGCTTTGCGCCGCGGTCTTCGCCCGCCGCCCGCCGCGGTGTGCCACGCCAGCGCATTGACCTCACATCCCATTGTCACACTTCACAGGTCAGGCAGCCGCCATTTCCAGGGCCCACATGGCTCAATTTCAACTGCGTCACACAGGCCTAGGCCTTGCATAGCCACTCAGACACGCCATTCACTGCATAGAGAATTGTATACTGTGCTAGCTGTGAGTACGTACCTGTGGGTTGCTTGACTGTGTGCTCCATGTTGTCCTTCCTAGGCACCGTCCGCTGGGTTGGGCGAGGAGACGGATGAATCCTCCCGTGTACCGACCGCTGGTGGACCTGTCGACAATGGAAGAACGCCACATTATCCTGACCTACCGTCTTAACCGTGCCACTATCCATGAACTGTGTGCCCAGCTGGAGCCCGACCTGATGTCCCCCATCCGCCAACCCACAGGGATTCCCCCTCTGGTGCAGGTCATGTCAGTACTCCATTTCTTGGCAAGTGGGTCATTTCAGACAACCGTGGGAATTGCTTCTGGGATGTCTCAGCCCATGTTTTCGAAGGTGTTATCCAGAGTGTTGTCTGCCCTGATGAAATCCGTGAGGAGCTACATCATTTTCCCTGAGGTGGGCGAATTGGCTACAGTGAAGGGTGATTTCTACGCCCTTGGACATATTCCCAACGTAATTGGTGCCATTGATGGGACCCATGTGGCTTTGGTTCCCCCAAGAGACAGGGAGCAGGTGTACAGGAACAGAAAAAATTACCATTCAATGAACATCCAGGTGGTGTGTTTGGCTGACCAGTACATCTCGCATGTAAATGCCAAATTCCCAGGGTCAGTGCATGACGCCTACATCCTCAGGAATAGCAGCATCCCTTACGTGATGGAACAGCTACAGAGACACCGTGTATGGCTAGTGGGGGACTCTGGGTACCCCAACCTGTCGTGGCTACTGACCCCAGTAAGGAATCCCCGGACCAGGGCAGAGGAACGGTACAATGAGGCCCATGGGCGTACTAGGAGGGTGATCGAACGCACCTTTGGCCTCCTAAAGGCCAGGTTTAGGTGCCTGCATATGACAGGTGGATCCCTAATGTACTCACCTAAGAAGGTGTGTCACATCATCGTGGCCTGCTGCATGCTTCACAACCTGGCTTTGCGCCGCCAGGTGCCTTTCCTGCAGGAGGATGGTCGAGACGGTGGTGTTGTGGCAGCGGTGGAACCTGAGGAGAGTGACGAGGAGGAAGACGACGGGGCTGAAACAGACAACAGGGACAGAATCATTGAACAGTACTTCCAATAGGACACAGGTAACATTTCAAAGATAATTTAGTAAATGTTAACTACTCTCCAGCATCTCTGCTGCCTGTCTATTTGCCCCAGTGTATGATGACTGAGTTTTGGCTTTTCCCTCCCTATTTCAGATCTGGGGTCCCCACTACGAGTCCTGTGCTTCGTTTCCCCATGGACTACAGCTTTGTGGCAGCTGTTTGTTGACTTCACCATGTACAAGGACATATTTGCACTGTCATGTCAATTACAATCTATTGAAATCACAGCCAGACTCCAGATATTTTGGTGCAAAATAGGTGTTTATTTAAGTGCTCAAAATGGGATGGGTGGTTTCAAGTGGGTGGGGGCTATGGTGAAGGAATGTCCATGGCAGAGTCCAGAGTAACAGTCACACAGGTGCATTGTCCAGAGGCCTGTGGAGAGATGGAGCATGGGCAGTTCAAGGATGGACAGGGTGACAATGTGGGACAGTGGGATGACATCAGGTGGTATCCATTGCTGGCGGGGGTCTTGACATCCTACTCTGTCTTCTTGCGAGATCTCAGGGCCCTCTTGCGGGGTGGTTCTTCTCCTGCAGGAGGTGGGGGTCTGGTGGGCTGCTGCTGTGCGGGGGCCTCCTGTCCACTAGCGCCGGCGGAGGTGGTTGGCTGTTCTTGGTCCAGGCTAGTGGCAGGGGCCCTTGGGTGTTGTTCAGTGTCCGCCCTGTTGTTGACGAGGTCCAGCAGCAGCCCTACCATGGTAACCAGGGTGGTGTTGATGGCTCTGATGTCCTCCCTGTACCCCCGATAGTGTTCCTCCTGCAGTGCCTGGATCTCCTGGAACCGGGCCAGTACCGTCGCCATCGTCTCCTGGGAGCGGTTGTATGCTCCCATGATGGTGGTGAGGACCTCGTGGAGAGTGGGTTCCCTGGGCCTCTCCTCCCCCCCCTGTCGCACAGCTGCCCTCCGAGTTGCCCTGTTTCCCTGGGCCTCTGCCCCCTGGCCGGTGTGCCCACTACCACTGCCCCCAGGTCCCTGTTGTTGTTGGGGTGGTGGGTTATCCTGGGTGCCCTGTAGTGGTAGACACACCGCAGATTGACGCGCCCTGGAGACAGAGGCATGGGCCCGCTGGGTGGGAGTTGTGCTGGTGTTCCCAGAGGGGTTTGGGTCTGTAGTGGCCTGGGCCTGTGTGAGGGGAACCGACTGTCCAGAGGTCCCCGATGGTCCGGGCTGGTCATCGGTGTCCAGGTCGACAGAGCTGCTGTCATCGCTGACGGCCTCTTGGGTGGGGGGTGTGGAGAATTCTGGCCCCTCCGCCGCGGTGTGTTGACGGTCGGGTCCTGCAGGGGTATAGAGGTATGGTTATAGTTTCAATGTGTGGCATATGGGTGTATCTGTGGGTTCTCGTGTCCCCAAGTGCTGGCATTCGTGTGTGGGGGCTTTGGTGAGGGTGGCTTGTGGGGGGGATGTGTATATGCATTGGGCATGCTTTGGTGATGGGTGTCCATGCTTAGTGGACGCATGCAGGCCTAGGTTTTGGGATGTGTGGGTTGTGATGGTGAGACATTGGCGGGGAATAGGTGTGCTGGGGGTGGGGGTGAGGATGGTGGTGGGGGTGAGGATGGTGGTGTGGGTGAGGATGGTGGTGGGGGTGAGGATGGGGGTGGGGGTGAGGGTGGGGTTCGAGGATGGGGGTGAGGGTTGGGGTCTGATTTGGCATGCAGGTGGGGGGGAAGCAGTATTGAAGCTTCAACTTACCAGTATCCATTCCTCCCCCGACTCCTGCGAGGCCGTCAGGATGCAGGATGTTCAAGACTTCCTCCTCCCATGATGTGAATTGTGGGGGTTGAGGTGGGGGTCCTCCGCCAGTCTTCTGCACGGCGATGTTGTGCCTGGATACCATGGAACGCACCTTCCCCCGTAGGTCGTTCCATCGCTTCCTGATGTCTTCCCGATTTCTGGGGTGCTGTCCCACTGCGTTCACCCTGTCGACAATCCTCTGTCATAGCTCCGTCCTCCGGGCAATGCTGGTGTATTGTATCTGTGTGCCGAACAGCTGGGGCTCTACCCGAACGATTTCCTCCACCATGACCCTGAGTTCTTCGTCTGTGAAGCGGGGTTGTCTTTGGGGTGCCATGGGGTGGTGTGTATGATGTGTGGGGTGGAGTATGTGTATTTAAGTGAGTTGAGTGTGGTGGTGTGTGTTGTTTTGTGTGTGGATAGTGTGTGGGTGATGGTGTTGAGTGGCTGTGGCTGTTATTTTTTGGATGCTGGTGTCTCGCTCTTGCCTTCTTTACGAATTTTTTAGCGTAGGGGTTTGTGGGTGATGTGGGTGTGTGTTTTATATTGTATTGTGTGTGTGGGAGTGGTGTGTGTATGTGTATCAGGTGTGTGGGATTCAAATCGTCCAATGTGGCTGAGTTTTGTTCGTTTGTGTGTATTCTGACCGCGGCGGTGTGTCCCGCCAATGGAATACCGCGTTTGAATGACCGCCGCGTGGATTCGTGGGTCGTAATGGCATGGGCGTATTTCTGTTGGCGTGACGGTGGAGGTTTTGTCACCTCCACCTTTCCGCTGGTCTGGCGGTCTGTTGTGGCGGTCGGATTTTCGGAGGTTTGCCTTCTGCGGGTCAGAATGACCGTGGCAGGTTTCCGCGACCGCGGCGGGATTATGGAGGATTTCTGACCGGCGGTAGGCGCCTTTTACCGCCGAGGTCAGAATGACCCCCATTGTTTGTTACATAGCGCAGATGAGAAAACGATTTTTCATTCTGCCCAATTGATCTCCGGATTGTGATGAGTTAACCATGGCAAGGTGAGGATAATCCCATATTGGGGAGCGTGGAGCACGTCTAAGATGATTTTCTCTTTACGTTTCTTTCTTTGAATCTTATCTTCACAAATCATCGACAAGGGGATAGTCTGAAGAATTACCGGACCTCCAGTCAAGAGTTTTCCATTGACTGCCTGGATGATTTCTGGGGTCTTCTTTTCAATACATGGGATCCCCCATGCACGAACCAATTGGACATCAACAAAATTCCCAGGAGCCGCAGAATCGACTAGAGCTTTTTTTAAATAGATCTTTTTCTTGACCTGAACTCTTATTTCCAGTTTAAGATGTCAAGATTGTGAAGGATCCACGGTGACACCCAAGAGCAACTCTTCTCTGCATCTCGGGTGTTTTAGTTTTCCAACTCGACTGGTGCATTGGCTGCGACCTTCTGAACTGGACCTTGCTTGTTCTTTGGATTGATTGGACAATCTTTGGCAAAATGACCTTTTCGCCCACAATAAAGACATTGTCAATTTTTTCTGCGGAGGTCCTTTTCATCTTTGGTCAAAGGTCTTCTGATGGTTCCAATTTTCATCGGTTCCGGCTTTCTTTCTTTCGGAGTTCTTGAGTCTCTGTTATCATGAACGCGCCATGAATATTTTTCAATCTTTTTGCGCGTTCCTTTACGTTCTGCTAAACGATGATCAAGTCTCAAGACAGGATTTATTAAGTCTTGACAGTCTGTAGGTTGTAGATCGATTTGCGCTAAGATATCTTTTAATTCCTCTTTGAGTCCCTTGTAAAACAAGACCGCTTGTTTTTCTTCAGGCCAGGATGTCTCGGCAACCAGCCGGTTAAAGTTGGCTAAATACGACACTAGGTCTTGATTTCCTTGGCGTAAATCTAATAATTCACGATCTGCTAACTGTGTTACAGTTCTACGATCAAAAACTCTCTCAAATTTGCGAACAAAATTTCTCCAGTTAAACAACAAGGGACTATTTTTACGCACAAGAGGAATTGCCCAAGTAGCTGCATCCCCAGACAGATAGGATAACAAGAAAGCTACTTTGGAGTGGGCATCGGGAAAAGTATTTGGTCTGCAGGTGAAGTGTAGATCCACTTGAACCAGGAAAGATTGCGCTTTCAAAGGGTCACCTGAGAAACATTCTGGGGGAGCTAAAGGAATTGCAGAAGGAACATTTAGGGAAATCGGATTACTTCCAGAAGCCTGAGAAGAAGTACCTGTCCAAGACACACCTGTGGGAGTTTGTTCTTTCTTCTCTACCTTATCTTGCAACTGACTCACTCTCTCTGCTAAGCTAGTTGTCAATTCTTTGGATGATACCACCTCTGCTTGGAGCTGGGTGATAGCCTTGACTAACTCGTCTAGCGTGGCCAAGCTGAGAACATACACAAGCCAGGAGGATAATAATGTGTGGGCTCACTATTCTGTCAGAGTCACCAGATCCTCGGGGTCTGTGCACGTTCCCAACACGTCCACCACTGAACAGCTCCAAGACTCTGATAGATAAATCACAGAGACTGAGAGAGTCCAAGAGGGGAAGAAGGGATTAGGAAGGGGACAGCTGGGAAGGAGACCTGTAGTAAGAAAAAGGTTAGAACACACAATATGAAAATTATATATCCTGAAATCAATACTAGACTATGATTCTAAGCCTAGTCACTCTGAAAACATGAACAATCTAAGAGTTACGTTTAAAATGACTAAGTTTCAAGATGGCCGGATACCTGTAGGGGAATCAAGATGAATTAAATGAAAACTTTCTTATTCAAGTACTTTCCTTTACATGAGAATCAGAAAAAAAACATTCTGACTAAATTTTAAACCAGTCATATAAATCCTGTTTTGAGAATGTATACTAGGACCAAAGAATATTGCATATACGAACTCTGGCCTTCTGTGTACGCTTAAAATGTTTTAACACAAATTGCGCATATTGCAGATATACATATATAAAGTAAACACCATAACAGGATTGTGCACCATGAATAACACAATATGGATTCAGGAAACAAATCACATAACTTGTCAATTCGAATATTACATATTAAGGGGGTGATTCTAAGTTCCCCCAACAGAATACCGCTACGCGGTCAGAAGACCGCCGCGGTTATTCTGTGTTTCCCACTGGGCTGGCGAGCGACCGCCAGAAGGCCGCCCGCCAGCCCAGTGGGAAACCCCTTCCCACGAGGAAGCCGGCTCCGAATGGAGCCGGGGGAGTGGGAAGGGTGCGACGGGTGCAGTAGCACCCGTCGCGATTTTCAGTGTCTGCAATGCAGACACTGAAAATCTTACGGGGGCCCCTGCAGTGCCCATGCCATTGGCATTGGCATGGCATGGGCATTGGCATGGGCACTGCAGGGGCCCCCAGGGGCCCCAGGACACCCCTCACCGCCATCCTGTTCCTGGCGGTCACGACCGCCAGGAACAGGATGGCGGTGAGGGGGTCGGAATCCCCATGGCGGCGCCTTCCTCAGGGCAGCGGAAAACCGGCGGGGGACCGCCGGTGTTCCGTTTCTGACCGCGGCTGTACTGCCGCGGTCAGAATGCCCTTGGGAGCACCGCCAGCCTGTTGTCGGAATGACCGCCTAAATATCTTAGAATAGTAGCATACAATAAACAACATGAATTAAACTCGAGGAGAGAATCGTGCGTCTTGCCTATTCGAGTGTTACCATGTAAAATACCAAGAAATGGTAGCAAGCAATGAATATCAAAGTCTAATCATCATTAATCAAATCGCGCATCTTGCTGATTCGTAAAACACGATGTAAATGTCAAGGAATAACAGCTCACAATAAATAACAAGATCAAAGTACAATGAAAAGAATCGTGCTTCTTTTGCTGATTCTTAAGCCACCATGTAAAATGTCAAGAAATGGTAGCGCCCAATGAATAACAAAGTTAAATGCTCATGAAACGAGTTGTGCGTCTTGCCAATTCGTAAAACATCATGTAAATGTCAAGAAATAGTAGCGCGCAATGGACAACAATGTTTAAACACCATAAAACGAATCGCGCGTCTTGCCGATTCTTAAGCCACCATGTAAATGTCAAGAAATGGTAGCGCGCAATGAATAACAAAGTCAAACCTTAATGAAATAAATTCCACGTCTTGCCTATTTGTAAACAACCATATAAATGTCAAGAAATGGTAGCGCGCAAGTAATCTGTTACTCATTTAAGAATTTAAACCAAGAATATGAAAATTCTAAATAACTGTGTCGTGACAGTCCAACCACCGTCTTACTGCCTGGAACAATGATCACCAATGAAGGATTAGGGCAGAAGACTGGAAGATCCAAATAGGCCGCCGGGACAGGAGCTCAGGAAGAAACTGCTGCTCTGCACCGGGACCTCTGAATAGTGAGCACTGGGAGTTGGACTGGCTCTCTTTTATAGAGTCTTGGCCCAGCCCAGAACCACGCCCAGGCATGTTGCAGGGAAAGTTTCTGGAAGGCCCTGGAAAGGGGCCACACCCTAACACTCTGAAAACCTGCAGCAATACATTGCAAAGGAACAGTATTTGTAAGCATATTAAAAACAAGTTTTCAGGATTGAACTCTGCAATGCAAAAGGTTAAACCACAACATGTCAGCACAATGCATAAATTGCTTTGTTTTGAGAGTGCTGGGCTTTTGCATTTTTGTCACCAATAGAGAGCGTATTGCTCTGGTGTTGACAGCTTCTTCTCCTTTCTGGCTGTTGGAGTGGAATCCCTCACAGTCCTGCCTCCATGACTAGGAGGTGCCTTCACTGTCCCCGTGGACTATTTGGTTGAGGTGCTGGGCTGGTTGGTTGGCACCCTAGTTCTATGGGCAGAACAGGGGGAGGGAAGAGGTCAAGTTGGGCAAGGAAAAGCTTCTTAGGGACGGTGGGGCGGGAGGAGAGAGGAGGGATGGGAGTGTAGGTTGAGGGAGTGGTAAGAGGTGTACTTCTGCTGGACCTGGGTGCAGGTGCATGGGCAGTGTGAGTGTGCGAGGTGGATGGCTGTTGGGTGTCTGAGTGCTTGCGTTTGTGTCCTTTAGGCTGGGGGACAGACATGGTGGGATAGGACACGGGACAAATGGATGGATGTTGTGGAGGTGTCTACTAGTGAGGTTTGTGTGCTGCCTGGTGTGGTCATGTGTGGTAGAATGTTAACAATAGAATGTGAGGGACCTCATCTCTAGTACTGATGTCATGTTTGACATCAGATTAGAGTGTTGGAGATGGAGGTTCTGAGGGAGCTGTTGAAGAGCTGACTGTCCTGAGTTGTCTCCTTTTGCTGTGGATAAGATACTCCTATTAAAAAGAACCTACTTCCTGAAGCATCGGATGAATCTCTTTCTAACATGATGCTCGTGATGGATGTTGTGGAAGTGCATGTAGGTGTGAGTGCAGATGTGACTGGGAGGGGGTGGAGGGGTCAGAGGATGGGGAGACAGTGGAGGTAGTGGATGTGGTTATGTCTGCAACTGTCTGGTGTTTGCATGAGTGCTTGTGGGATGAAGTGTGGTGCTTTTGTCTGTCTGTGCCACTCTTAGGTGTTGTCTTGTATGCATGCTCGTCAGTATGTGTGTCTGGGATGGGTTGGGGTTGAGGAGAATGGGACTGGGAAATAGTAGCTGGAGAGGGTACAGTAGAAACAGGGATAATGGCTGCCATCAGAGAGGAGGCCAGAGACTGTATCGATCTCTGTTTGGCCGCCAATCCACTGTGAAAGCCCTACAGTAATGCATTGCATTGCTGCATCCGGGATGCCAGCCCCTGAATGGCATTCACAATGATTGATTGACCTACAGGGATGGATCTCAGGAGGTCAATAGCCTCCTCACTCAGGGCAGCAGGGCTCACTGGGGCAGGGCCTGAGGTGCCTGGGGCGAAGGAGATGCCCACCCTCCTAGGTGAGCGGGCACGGGCAACTCACTGAGGGGCTACTGGGAGGGTGGTGCTGGTACGGGGGGTGGCGGCTCTACCAGCAGCTGGGGTGGTCACAGAGGTGTCCGTCACCACCAGGGAGCTTTCATTGGAAGAGGTATCTGAGTCTGTGTTGTCTCCTCTAGTCTCCGCCATGGTGCTCCCCTCGCCATCTGTCCCACTGGTTCCTCTGTTGCCGGTGCCCTTGCTCCTCTGCCAGATTAATGCACACAAGGACAGGATGACAAAATAAGAATGGGGAGGAGACAAAGGATACACTGGGTCAATGACTACACCAAGACCTCTATTGGCATGCACATCACCATGACACAGAGGGAACAGGCTTAAGCACTATGCATTGCACTACCAGTGATATGGCTAGTCATTAAGGCAAAATGAGGACCATACACCACCAACTGCAGCACTCATGGGACCCACGATTCACTGGCTGAAATGGACTGCTAACAAGCTAGGTTACCTGTATTTGCCATACACCCATTACCCTTCAAATGACCCCACCTGCAATGTCTGGCCCAGCCTTAGGGGCTCCCACTGACACACATCCACGAACCGGATACCACCCCACCAACCAAAATATGTAATGATACCCACTGTACTCACCTCCTTGTGGATGCTGTGATTCCCTCAAGCGCCCATCCAGCTCAGGATAGGCCACCGCCAGTATGCGGGGCATTAGGGGGGTCAGGGTCCGATGGGCACCCCTTCCCTGTTGGGACGCCATCCCCAGGTGGGCCTCCGGGGTCTTACGTGCCCAGCATCTCAGGTCCTCCCACCGTTTCCGACAGTGGGTGCTCCGCCTGCCATAGATCCCCAGGGCATGCCATATTACCTTCTTTTGATGGGCACTGACCTGCAGAGGCAATACAGACAGGAGAACACCATTAGACAAATAGTCCAGCCTGTCACACAAATGGCTCACCACTGACACACACATAGCCCAGCACACACCATGTACACCGCCACTAGACATTCTCCCCTCCCTCACCTCCTTACACCATGCTTGCGCACACATCTCCATGCATCCTTCCCACATGCATTGTGCCCAAAATGTACTCACCTGTTGGTCTGGAGGCCCATACAGCTGTCTGTACTGTGGTAGGACCCCATCCACCAGTCCCTCCAACTCCTCCGAGTTGAAGGCTGGGGCCCTTTCCTCAGTCACATAGGGTATGGTAGGTTCCAGACACAGGTCACAGCAGCACACGCAGTGTAGGTGTTCTCCTGTTGAAGGTCAGGAAACAAGTGGGGAATCAGATAGAAAAAGCTGGTCATGTCCGCAGTGTTGTACACTGTCACCGCTGGCATAGATCCCCATTGGTCACTGTACTCCATAGAGCCCCATATTATCCAGAGAGGAATTGCATGGCAGTGCAAGACGGCCTTCCGCCACGACGGCCAACATTGGTGGAATTACCTCACTTCCACCTGTCCCTACATACAGGACAGGTGGTCACCATTTCAGGGGGGGCAGGCCTATCGAAAATTACTGCGTCACAGATTAGATTGGCACATACATCGCCATTTACACTGTCCCAATACATAAGTGCACAATGTGGACTGCAGTTGTGATTTTGTTGTTCTAATTGACACACACTACTCACTCTTGTGTCCCTTAGATACCTACTGCTGAGGATGAATAGGAAGTGGAGACATACCCCCGTGTACAGACCTCTGATGGACTTGGCTACACTGGAGGACAGGCACATAATACTCACCTATAGACTGGACAGGGCCACAATCACAGAGCTGTGTGCCCAGTTGGAGCCTGACCTGATATCAACTATCCGTCATCCCAATGGGATCCCCCCCTCTTGAGCAGGTGCTATCAGTGCTCCATTTCCTGGCAACTGTTTCTTTCCAAGTGACAGTGGGCTTGGCAGCAGGAATGTCACAGCCAATGTTTTCAATTGTGCTGGCAAGAGTTTTGTCTGCCCTGGTAAAACACATGTGCAGCTACATAGCTTTACCCCAGGTGGAAGATTTGGCCACTGTGAATATTTCTATGCTCTCACAAGGTACAGTGGATGAAACTGTTTCCATAAACATGCATTTTCAACACATGACATACAAGTAGTCAAGTTGTGTCCAAGGGTGTTTATTGTAATGCTAAGAAATTGAGGGGAAAGTGCAATGGAATGATGGAGAAAAGTCAGGGGTATTGTTCCAGTCTGTTTGTAGCACAGGTCCAGTGTCCAAGGGGCCATAGGAAGTGGAGCAACGGCAAAGTGGACACGGTGATAGTGTGGGACACAAGGGGGACAATCAGAAGAGTTTCAGTTCCTGGTGGTGGTCTTGACAAGTGTCTCTGGCTTCTGTCTGGGCCGCAGGGAATGTTTGCGTGGTGGTTCATCTTCTGCATGGGGGGGCGGTGCTGGTGGCCTGTGGGTCCTTTGACGGGCCTCCTGCCCACTAGCGGCAGCGGAAGTGGAGGCTGGTCGATGGACTGGCTAGTGGTAGGGGCCCACTGCTGTGCTGTTGCCTCCCTCATATTATTGGCCATGACTGCCAGCACCCCTACTATGGAGATCAGGGTGGTGTTAATGGCCTGCAAGTCCTCCCTGATCCCCTGATACTGTTCCTTCTGCAGCCGCCTGTTCTCCTGCACGTTGTCTAGGATCTGGCCCATCGTGTCCTGGGAATGTTGGTAGGCTCCCAGGATCTCGGAGAGTGTCTCCTGGAGAGTCAGTTCCTTGCTCCTTTCCTCCCCCTGGTGCAGAGCAGTCCTCCCAGTGTCCCTCTTGACATGTGCCTGTGTCCCCTGAACTGTGTGCCCACTACCACTGACCCTAGGTCCCTGATTTTCTTGGGGGTGAGGTGTGGACTTGGGTCCCTGTACAGGTGGGCACACTGCTGATTGACGTGTCCTGGGGACAGAGGTATGGGTAAGCTATGTAGGTGCTGTGGTGTTGGATCCTGATGGGGGAGGCTCTGTGGTGGTCTGTGAGTGGGCTTGGGTGAACGGCTGTCCAGTGGTCCCTGATGGGCCAGGTAGGTCATCCAGATCCAGAAGTCCAGAGTTACTGTCATCACTGTGGGCATCTTCTATTGGGGGACTGGATAGTTGTGGCACCCCCTCTCCACTGACATTGGCTGGGGTACCTGTGGGGATGTAAGTGATATATTATGCTTCAATGGTATGACATATTGTACATCCCTGGCTTCCCCTCTATGGTTGCTGTTGCCCTGCCACCTTTTGTTTGTGTATGGGGATGTATTGTGGGATTGGTAGTTTCCCAGTGCTGTGCATGCTTTGGTGATGGGTATCCATGCCGGTCTAGGAGGGCTGTCCATGCATTGGTATAGCATGCAGGGGTTGGCATTGGGGTTAGTCATATGTGTAGGTGCAGTGCGTGGGATGGAGTGGAGTGATGGGAGTGAGGGTGAGGGTGTGAGATGACATGCAGGTATGGGGTGATAGGTAGTAAGTTTTGACTTACCAGTGTCCAGTCCTCCGGCTACTCCAGTGAGTCCCTCAGGATGCAGTAATGCCAAGACTTGCTCCTCTCATGCTGTGAGCTGTGGGGGAGGAGGTTGGGGTCCACTGCCAGTCTTCTGTATGGCAAGCTGGTGTCTTGCTGCATTGGAACGTACCTTCCCCCATAGGTCGTTCCATCTCTTCCTGATGTTGTCCCTTTTTCTTGGGTGCTGTCCCACTGCGTTCACCCAGTCCACGATTCTCCGCCATAGCTCCATCTTCCAGGCAATGGAAATCTGCTGTACCTGTGCTCCAAACAGCTGTGGCTCAACCCTGACAATTTCCTCCACCATGACCCTTAACTCCTCCTCAGTGAAACGGGGGGTGTCTTTGTGGGGCCATGGGTGTTGTATGTTGTGTGTTGGTGAGAGTGTGTTGAGTAATGTGGCGGGTGTGTGATGTGGGATGCGTGAGGAATGTATGGGTGTGAGTGGTGTGTGTAGTTGTCTCTGTGATGTCGATGGATAGTCTCTTGGTGTTGGCAAAGGATTGTGGGTAATGCGGGTATGTGTTTTGTAGTGCTGTGGGTGGGTGTGTGTGGTGTGTGTATGAGTGTCAGGTGTGTGTTTTTAGGATTGGCCAATGTAGTGTTGTTCTGTATGTGGGTGTCCATTCTAAGCGCGGCGGTATGCTCCATTAAATGTCCACCCTGGTGATTCGTGTGGCATAATGTGGTGGGCACTGTTTTGTTGATGTAACGGTATGGGTGTTGGTACCAACACTTTACCACTGACCTTTGGGCTGGCGGATTTGTGTGTGTGGCAATATTCTGTCACATTGGTATGTGTCATAATATGGAGAACGGATATCTGCTACTGAGGCGGTATGTTCGTGGCCGTCAGTGTGGCGGTAAGCGGCATTTACTGCCAATGTCATAACGAGGGCCAATGTCTCTCTTCCATGGTGTGCAGGTCTACTAGTAGGTGGCACACTGGAGGTTGTCTTCCTTTCCTCATGCCATGGTAACTATGTGGAAACATATAACACTTGTATGTGACATTAACGATGCACACATAACATACTTATACAACTCACACATATTTGAAATCAAGGTTGGTTACAACATATGACATCTACAGGACTGCATATTGCTATGCATCCTATAACAATCCCTTGGTGCACATTCCCTCAGTTATCTAATGTACTATACATGCATATTTATCTGTGACTGTCCGTGTCTGTTATTCCAGCCGACTTTACATGTGAAACACATTCTGTAGCACATTATCTGCATTACCAAAGCACATAGAATGTTGAGAATAGGTGTACATTTCTATCACCACAAATCCCTCTGTTACACTGTTTTAACTACTCATATTCACAAATAGACTTATAAACCTGAAGGCAGTACTTACTGATAATTAGCACAATATAGGGTTTTGTTAATGATGCAGATTCAAAAACATTTCCATACATGAAATGTGCTTAAAATGTCAGCCACCTGGCCTACTGTACTGGACATGTGGAAGTGACCTAACCTTGCTGGCAGATGTCGTCATGGCGGTAGGTGGTCACTACCACGGTGAACATTGCAATTGGAACGCATTGCTGCCTTTGGTGGACTTGGGCCAACAGCGATGTCCACCGACAGTGACGGTCTTATATGTGGCGGACGTTACTGCCATCTTCTGCAATATTGCCCCTTGACTCCTGACACTGCAGCCAGCAAGACCTCCACTACCTGAGCTGCTGTGCACTGCCAATGGGAGCTATCATGCCATGTCCTGCAGGTGATAGGCCCCAGCCTTCACCCCAGAAGAGCTGGACTAGCACGTGTAGGAGGTCCTACCCCTGTATGAACAGCTATGATGTAGCCAATTCATCTTGTGCATGAATAATTTGGGTACAACTGAATTGATGGGATGGTGATGGAACGCCTTCTGTTGTGGTGATACTGTTGTCATATAGCATTGTTGGAAGTATTTAGTTCTGAAACTCTGTAGGCTCTAAATGGTTCCTACCTGGGGCTTTATCAGACATAGATTTGTTATTAATGTTGTGTATTGTGCAATGTATGTATGTTAGGACTTTGATGACCCTCTCTCTCTCTCTTTCTCTGCATCAGCATCAGCAGATGAAGGAGATGAGGCATAGCCAAGTGAGGAAGCTGCTGACCACGAGACCCAGAGTGATGATACCACCAACACAGAGGGACCCAGTGACCCAAAGGGTGAGGGGAGTGCCACGGAGGGGGCAGTATCCAGTTTGTCATCTTCAGAATCCTCCTCCAGTGGATACTCCCTGGTGGTGGCAGGCCCAACTGGGACCACTCCAGCACCATCTCAGTCCATTACCCCCCTTACTACCACCGACCTCCATGTAGCTCCCCACCCAGTTAGCCATGCCGCTCACCCAAGTGGGTGGGAGTCTCCTTCCACGCAGGCACCTCTGTTCCTGTCAGCCCTGCTGCCCTCAGTGAGGAAGCTATTGACCTCCTGAGGTCCATCTCTGTGGGTCAGTCGACCATTGTGAATGCCATCCAAGGACTGGCAACTCAGATCCAACAGAGCAATGCGTTCCTGGAGGGCATTCATGGTGTACTGGCTGGCACACAAAAATGCTGTCAGGCTCTGGCCTCCACACTGACGGCAGCCAGTCACCCTTTGTCTACCATTCCCCCTGAACCTTTCTCTTCTCAATCCCGAACCCTTCTTCCCAGACCCAGCAAAAGCACACAGACAGGCATGTTTCACCTCAATATCCAAGGTTAGCTCTGACAAACACAAGCATCGCAAGACACACCACTGGCATGCAAACAAGCACCATCCACCTGCAAACACAACAACAGACACAACCTGCACTGACACCCCCACCACCCTCAGCATCGCAGACAGCACACCTGACACAACTGCAGACACCACAACAACATTCACAGATCTAGCCACTACACCTATCCTACCCACAGACAGCACCACAGCAGACCCTCAGACATCCACTGAGTCACCACACCCACAGACACCACAACCACAGACATGCCTACATGTAGTACAGCCACCATATCTGCAGTCACCAACCAAACAGACACTCACCAAACCACCCCGGCATCCCCCAGCACATCCACCCCCCTCCTCCCAAGACACATAAACTCCCTCACTCACCCACCCAACAGACACCCACCACCCACAAGCATACCTTGCACAAACATGCACCCAAGACATCCACACCACACCTCTTACAACCACTCCCTCTCCCTTCAAACACACACCGTTTTGCCATGACCATTCCTGTGTGTCTAAAAAAGCTTTCCTTTTGGAGCTTTCCCTTTTCCCTACGACTCTCCTAACCCAGAATGCCCCTAAATGTGCTGTGTTCCCCCCCCCCACGTCTGGGCCTTCCACCTCCAAGACCTCTCCTACACCACTTGCAAGTTCCCCTGCCCGATACCTTCCAAGAAGTCAACCACTCCACCGAAAGGCCAACCATCCCATAAACCTAAGTCCAAGCCCAACACCCCCTCCCAAGCCAGATCCGAAAGGCTCCCTACAAGACTTAAACCCCAACCCCCCTCTCCTCCCACCAGATAACCTCTGAGGTGCCTGCCTGTCCCATAGATGCCCTTACATGTGGAGGTTACATGGCAGTCAGGAGTCAAGTTGGGAGCACACATCTGTGCACTCGGTGCATGCAGACTGTTGAACAAATGTACTGGCCTATGGCCTTTCTTTTTTTTTTTTTTTTACATAATAATTACTTGAACCAACATGTAGTTGGTTTCATGGTTACATCATTGTCATCCTTTTTGTTCCGTAGTATGGAGTTGTTTCTGGCTGACATTAGTTGTTTGCCTGTATGTGTGCTCTGCTTGAGCTACATGTGTTGTTTAGGCAGTATGTGAGGTTGTATGCAGTGCTTTTGTCTTAAAGACATTTTGTAGTGTTAGTATTGTGTGTTGCTTGTGTTGAGATGTGTTTGTTTGTGTGCTGTGTGGCTTTGTATGTTTTGACTGTGTCCGTGTTATGTGCATGAAATGTTAGATACAGTGTTGTTGGTAAGTCGATCAGTAAGTAGTGTGATTGTGTATTTGTATGTATTTTTTGCGTGTTGGTGTTACTTTGTGATGTATTTGTGATTTGTACCAGGGCAGTGTTCCCTGTGGATCTCTGCCAAGTGATTGAAGATGGTGCAGTTGTGTTGTGTTTGCGACGTCTTGTGGTGTTGTGTGGTACTGTGTGAGTGTGGGCCTGTGCAGTGTTTCCATGCGTACCTGCGTGTGTTACTGACGTGTGTTTGGTGGCCATGGTGTGTTTGTCGTGTATATGTGAGTGTGTGTTTGACTATATGTGAGTGTGTTTGTAAGTGTGCAGTTACGTGTGAGTGTCACCCTCACACCCCCTTCCCAAATGTCTGTTGAGTGAGTGTACAAAAATTGCCAATCTACAACAGTACCAGGTAAGAGTGTGTACTTATGGGTGTTGTCGTCGTCGCAGATTTCGAAGTCTTTAGGCGAGCAGGAGCAACAGGAAGACTTGTAGTTCAGGTCCCATGGCGGCTGAGTATGGCTTCCTGTAGGTGAGTGTCTTCTTTTATGAAGTTTGTTTCCGCATTGGATTCCATGGTGGTGTGACAGCAGCGGAAACCTCAGTGGTGTGCAGCCTTGTGATCTAACAGGCTGACACATGGTCTCCACCAGCGTGCAGGTGGCAACTGTGATTTGGCTGTATTCTGTTGTGAATACCCCCAATCGTCATAATTTGGTGGTCTTTTCTGCCAGCCTTTTGGCGATATGACCGCCACCGCCATGGCATTCTTGAGACCAACAAAGTCATAATGAGGCCCGTAGTGTCTTTATAAAAAAAAAATTTTTTACTTGCCTATATCTTTGGCGCTGCTTGACAAATCTTTACAAAACTTTCCATATGAATTTGCCAGTCACGTCAGCTGCTGTCTGGAAAGTTTCAGGGTGATCTGTCCCAAGGGGAGAAAAAGGGGGGTCCCAAAACACTTGTGACACTTAGGACACGAGTTATAGTTACTTGAGGTAACTCTACCTGTAACTGGTGAATTTCTATGGTTTTGTATGTTTAAAATGTGAGCCCCACTATAACGTCCCTGTAAGCTATATATATATATATATATATATATATATATGTATTCAAAAAATGGTGCAATGCAATCACACACCAAGGGCTGCACAATATCCAAACAAGCTCGTAAAATGTAGAGTCGAAAACCACTTGTATGTAATCTTATCGGCTCCAATTTATTGAAAAAAAGTATGCAAATGCAGGTTAAATTCACACCGCATGAAAAAGTATAATTGATAAGAGGCACAATAAAAGAGTCTCTAATGTGCCCACCAAAAACAAACACACGCTGTCCCAAGCAAATGTCGACGCGTTTCGGTAATAGCCTTCAACTGGACATTGGCAGACATTGTTACACCCAACTATTTAAAACCTGTAGTCCTTCTTTGTTATTGACTACATAACTAGAAAGGAAGTGCAAACAGAGCGGCCATTTTGTAACATAAAAGTTTTGGATTTCAAAAGTAGAAAATAGTCACCCTGTGCTTGGATGGGATATGAACTCTTAAATGTAACGTTATGTATTTCTTTTATGTTGTAATACAACATCACATATATGATATAATCACTTGTAAATGCATAAATAAATATGTTTTCTCAATTGATGATTATTAAATACAAGGAGCAAAACAACCCATATACATATTTTTTTCTCCTTTTTCTCTCTCTAATATCAAAGTATTGTCCACTTTTTACTTGACAATTTCAAGAACATGATATACGAATAGATAGATAAATAAATATGTGTACTATAAGTTAGTTAAATACAATCAATCTATATACAAGCTGTAAATAAATGGAATAATTCCAGTCAATTTATGTCAAAGAGTAGTAATAAAAGGTATATAAAAGGGACAGATATATAGATAAAAGATATTGATAACCAAAATTCTATACAATTTATGCTGACATACAAATATCTCAATTAATCCTAATAACAGTATTAAATTCAATTATGAATGAATAGTTACACAATTCATAAAAATGGTAAGAAGGTCCTCTGGATATCAATATGATGTCAACAGAAACAATTATCATTATATCCATGACACAGGCAAAGATATCATTAATCTTGGAATTAAGAAATTATAAAAAGAGCCCATCAAATTCAGCAACAGGGATATATATGTACAAACCGCTAAAGCATCCCTCAAACATTCATAATACACTGCAAAAATAGTAAAATGAGTGTAAAACCATTAAGGAAATTGATAATGTGATGTATGAAATAACAAAAATAAACGGAGTCCTAAATCTTCAATATCAAATGAATTTCATATTTACTACTGTAAGAATATGTAAATATAAAAATCTAAAATTTCACAGATGTACATGAAGCTCTGCATCCAAGTTATGACCCCAGGGGTTTTCTGTGCCTAAAAGTAAAATCATTTTAGACTCAGTTTTTCTCAAATGGGCAGTTCTATTGCCCCCCCCGGGGGTGGGCAGCGATGGTTTTAACACCATAAAATGTTACAGAACTGCAATTGCCTTCATGTACATCCCAAAATTGTTTAGCTAAAGGGTAAGATGGATCATGGTTCTTAATGGCTCTGAGATGTTGTAGAAACCTGACTTTCAATTTGTGAATGGTGCTGCCTACATATTTCTTATGGCAGCCACATTCAATGACATATACGACATATTCAGTTTCACAAGTAATGCGATCTGTTATATCGCAAATTTTCCCTTCAAATGTGGTGTATGTGTGGGTATTTTGTGCATATAAACGGAATTTACAGTGCCCACATTTCCAAAAACCGAGGCTTTTCTTAGCTAGCCATGTATATATATATATTACCTACTGGCGGTTGCCAGTAGGTAGTTATAGTTAGGACCATGTTTCCATAGAAAAAGTGTTTTTTGACTTACCTATATTTTGTACACCGTTTGATGAATCTTCACAAAATTTTCCAAAACTAAATGTTCCAGTCTTTCTTGTTGTGCATGGAACGTTTTGGGGCGATCTGTCAAGTGGGGGGTGACAGAAAAGGGGTGGGGGGTCAAAAAACATGCGTTCCTTTAAGAGGTTTGAGCAAGACTACATGCCAAGCCGCTGGATGGAATTACATGAAATTTGGCAGGAAAGTAGGTTTTGGTATGCAGATTATACTTTTGTATATTTGATGTAAATCCATTCAGTATTTTTCGAGAAGGTATAGGGAAAATAATTTGTTAGATCTAGAGCTTCGGATCCATTGTGAAGTTTTCACGGCGATCACAGAGTATTTGCCAAAGCATGCACCACCAGGAGTGCTGTGATAGGCTGATCGCAACCTGAGCTGAAACTTATGGCCCCCATTTTAGGTAAGAGGACATCGTCCCCGGGGTTGCAGAATGAAAGAGATGTGGCAAAAGGGGTCATGGTGGAGGTATCCTGACACCAGGGATATGATATAGGGGTCTTTAAGACTCAAAGTATGCCCTTACATTTTTTTTTCATGCCTCCTGATATTTGCAAATATGTCACAACGCTCAGTGTGGTCCCCTGTGTAATGTTGCGACAAAATTGTGAATATCGGCAACAACAGAAAAAATTAACAGAATCCTTCATACAGTAATTCCTTCACTCACACTTATGTACTCACTCCCAGACTCACTCAGACACTCAGGCACCTACTCACAGACCCACTTAGACCCTAACACACCCACTCACAGACCCACTCAGAACCTCATGTACTTACTCAAAGACTCAGTCAAGCACTCATGTACCCACTCACAGACCCATTGAGACACTGACACACCTGCTCACAGACCAACACAGAGACACTCACACACCCAGTAACCGACCTACTTAGACACTATTGAACCCACTCACAGACCCACTCATACACTGACACACCCACTGTCAGACCTGCTCAGAAACTGATGCACCCACTTCCAAACCCACAGAGACACTATTGAACCTACTCATAGACCCAATCAGACACTGATCCAGCCACTCACAGACCCACTGAGAAACTGATACACTCACTCTCAGACCCACGTAGACACTATTGAAGCCACTTACAGAGCCAATCAGATAGTGATGCACCCACTCACAGACCCACTGAGGCACTGACACACCCACTCACAGACCTACTGGGACACTCATACACCTACTCAAAGACCTACTCTGATCCTACTTCACAAAGTCACAGACCCAGTCACACCCTCATGCACCCACTCACAGACCCACTCAGACACTATTAAACCCATTCACAGTCCCACTCAGACTCTCCTGCAGCCACTCACAGACCCACTCAGACACTCATGCACTCACTCACAGACCTACTCAGTCTCAAATACCCGCTCACAGACCAATTGAAACCCTTATGCACCAACTCACAGACCTAGACAGACACTGACACACCCACTCATAGACCCACTGATGCACCCACTCTCACACCCAGACAGACACGCTCACAGCCATTATCACACCCAGATACAGCCCCTCACACCTATTCTAACATCCAGACAGACAGGCAGTGGCCGAATCGTGAAGGCTATGTGCAGTGTGGGTTTGAGTGGTTAGGGGGGTTGGCCAGAGTGTCTGCAGCAGGCAAGCCCTGCAGCCAACTTTGCATGTTTTTAAATATTTTTTTGTGGGACTGCCTTGTTGAACTGTTGGCAGCCAATCCGATCTCGGGAGCGTTTGCAAATCCTTTGCGTTCCTATAAATACAAATTTGGATTTCCTTTAATTTCTCAAAAACTACTGACCAGATTTACTGCAAATAATAAAATTTTATTTTTCTGGAACAAGAGCTACCTTTCTGCCAAATTAGATGTAATTCCGTCCAGTGGCTTTTGTGCTATCACCGTTCAAAATCCCTATAAAAAAATGAAAGGGGAAATCGTGTTTTGGGCCCCCCCTTTTTTTGGAACACCCTGAAACTTTCCAGACAGCAGCTGAAGTGAGCATCATATCTTCCTGGAAAATGTCATTAAGATTCATCAAACTGCGCCAAAGTTATTAGCAAAGCAAATAATGCTCTTTCTATAGAAAATAGGTACTAACTTTAATTACCTAGGGAAGATCACGACTAGGTAATACATATATGTATATGTACCTATTAGCAACAACTATTCTAAAGCTGTGTATACCATGTGTATACACATATATATTATAATCATACGTATATATAAGTGTGTATATATATATGCTATGCTATAGATGAATATATATATATATAAATATATGTATATTTACTGAAAAATACAAAGGTAAGTAACTATAACCTGCGCCCTAAGGTTACTATAACCCGCGCTATTGCCATGCACAGTTTTTTATCAATATTTTATTGCAAATGTTGCAGTGATAATATCAAAGATGCATACAAGATCTCATCAGTGATGTAATATGTGGAGTAATTAGCTGTGCATGGCAAAGGCGCGAGGTATAGTTACTTTAGGGCGTGAGTTATAGTTACTTAAAAAAGTCTAACCATAACTGCTGAATTTCTATGGTTTTGTATGAGTAAATTCAGAACCTAACTATAACGTCCTTGTAACCTTTATTTTTTCAGTGAATTTCTATGGTTCGTTAACATAAAGCAATTTTAATTACTGTTCGTTATTCGAACCCCTGCCACGCATGGCCAATGGGGTTGGTCGTTAGACCTGGTGTGTGGCCATGCCTTGCAGCCAAGCTCTTATAACCGCCCAACACCTTGCCATACACGTCCTTTGGCCATCTGCAACTCAGGTTAGCCACAGAGCCTGTCTCTGCCAGTGGATCTGTGAGTGGATGCGTGAGTGTTTGAGTGTGTCTGAAAGTGGGTGTGTGAGTCTGAGTGGGTGTGAGTGGTTGCATGAGTGTCTGAGTTGGTATGTGAGTGGGTAAAAGTGCATATATGAGTGAATGAATTAGTCTGTGGTATTTCTTACAAATTTTTCCACATTCATGAATAATTGGTGAACATTCGCTATTTTTCACGAATATCGTGCATGGTGACACAACATTATTTTAAATCCATAATTTGCCCCTAAAACACACCTATGTCACACCCCTAGGGTCAAGGTACCTTCACCCTGACCCCTTATGCCACTTTCAATTTGGACTTTCACCCCCAGGGACCGTGTCCCCTGAAATAAACCATCATCCACAACTTTCTAGTCAGGTTGCGATGATCCAATTGCAAAGCTTCTTTTCGCATGTGTATTTGTGAAAAATTCACAAATTTCAAGAGCTATTCGTGAAATATTTGCAAAGTCACTGCTGCTAGAGATATACAAATGCATTTTCCCTTTAATATCTCAAAAACTACTGAATGGATTTACACCAAATAAGTGAAAGTGTGATCTCCATACCGAAAGCTAGCTTTCTGCCCAACTTGGAGTAATCTCGCCCAGCGGTTTGGGCTGTAGACGTGCCTAAATGTCCTATGGGAATTAATATGGGGAAAGTAACTTTTTTCACCCTCTCTTTTTTCTCCACCGCCACTTGATGGATTACCCTGAAACTTTCAGTGTGCAACAAGAATGGCCGCAACACTTTTTTGGGGGAAATTTTTGTGAAGATTTGCCGATTTGCCAAACGGGGCCAACGATATAGGCGAGTCAAAAAAGCTTTCTCTATGGAAACATGGCCCTAACTATAACTACCTAGTGGCGACTGCCACTAGTTAATACATATTTATACATATATCTCAATATATATATATATATATATATATATATATATATATATATATACACACACACACACACACACACATATATGTGTTGGATGGATCTTCATAAATTTTCAAAATTACTATGACAGTCAGTTCAGCCTCTGTCTTGGGTGATCCATCATGCGGGCCTTGAGAAAAAAGGGGGGGGGGGTTAAAACTCATTTTCCCTGAGGGTCTTTAGACACGACTGCAGTCCAAACCGTTGAATGGAATTATACCAACTTTGGCAGGAAGCTAGATCTTTGTGTGCCAATTATAGTTTTGCTTTTTGGTGTACATCCGTTTAGTATTTTCAGAGTTATTAAAGGAAAAGGAAATATTGACATCTTGATGGACGAAGCCTAAGCACAGATCTCAAGGTGAGATCTGATTGGCTATCAGCACTTCAACCAGGAAATGCTGGCAGCCCTCTTGGGACCAATATACATGATAGCACCCACTGAAATGCATTGTAGTGAATGAGGGTCACAAAGAGCAGGAGATATAAAGGACGATAACAGATGTTAGGTACAATTAAAATAATTTGTTGATGGTACCATACTAATTTGGACAAATTGGATAACATGGTGGACACAAAGGAGGGATCAGGAGCAGCAAGCTAAACATGAAGGCTAAGCAGGAGGGCAATGATGGTGCATAGAATTGGGTAGCAGAGGGCAGGAGTAGTGGGCAGGGGCATCAAGTTAAATGGAGGGCAGAGGCAGACCATCGGACCATGCAGGACAGGAGGGAGGGTGCTGGTGCATGGACTCTGACTACAGAGGGTAGGGAGGATGTGGATAGGGCAGCAAGCTAGGTTACACTTCCTGAAGTGATTATAACATCATGGGCAATGTATTTAATGTTGAAGACTACACACAATGATGGTGGTGGATACTGTGAACTATTCATGTAGATCTAACATTCCTTCTTTTGATGTTTCATCCAATAGGTGCAAGCTGCATTTAAAGATCTGTAACTGACATCATTGAGCTACAAAATCATTGAGAGAGGCGATGCTGCCGAAACTCGTCTGTTTGGACCAATAATTCTAATTCTGAACCCGCTGAGAGCTCCGTTTTTCCTTGGTGGAAGCTTGTTTTAGAAATGAAGCATGCAATGCCACTCGCGCAATGGAGTCACCTGTTATTAAAAAGTTTGACAGCCACAAGAGGCAATTTGTATCAATTATACACATATACGTGTGTGTGTGTATACATACATATATATATATATATATATATATATATATATACACTTTTTGTTTTTAATATATATTACAGAGTGGTGAAAGTCACTTTTTACTTGCAGGTAGGGAGACAAGAGATTGGTCCCTTAATAACTTTTCATTTTGACGAATGTTTTCAAAACTTTGCAGACCTGCTGCTCCCATTCCATTGTCAGAGTCCTGAAAGTTTAATTGTGTTTCGCGAGTGGAAAGAAAAAAGGAAGGTCCCAAAACAGGCTTGAGATCCAATTCATTTTCCATAGACTTTTTGTATTTCACGTAGTGCAAAAAACATCTGCAGGATTTTTCTGGAATTTGGAAGTATTGAACAGTAGAGGGAGTAGATGATTCTTCGGGGTAGTGCATGCATGTACAGTAAGTAAAAGTTAATGAATAATAATTTTTCTGTGCTGGATCTGTGGCCACAGTAGTTTTGACTTAGTTTTGAGGTAGTACCATGGTATATTGCGATGACAAGTCTGATTTGATAATGACAATGTTTACAAACATTGCATGCAGCCATGTTGTTTTAAGGCCCTTTTGCCAGTGTTGTGCTATGTAGTATGTGGTAATAGGTAAGGAAATATAATTATACGTTTATATACATTTTTAAAAGCAATTACAGAGTACTGAGGTACTACCAAGGTACTGCATAGGTAGTACTGCGGTACCTTAAAAACTATATGTATAAAAATTGAAAAAACAATGTAATACACAATATTTCACAAATATAGCATACCAGAAGGTCTTAGGATTTTTTTACACATTTTGGCACTCATTATAAACACGCCGGTCCATTCCGCGCCGCCGGCGGTGGTGGTAAAAAACGCCAACAGAGGAGCGTCCCGGACAGCCAAATAATTAACTAAATGAAAGACAGGCATCCCGAAAACCACCCACCGCCAGTAGAGGAGTGCCGAAGACGATGGCAGAGTCCGACGACAGGCAGACGGAAAGGCCCAACCCGCCCATCAAATAATGAACCACCAGTCCACAGCCAGTTCCGGGGCAGGAACCACCGCAACGCAAAGTCAGGCGGAAATTAACCAAATCCAATGAAACACTCACCGGAGGCCCTTGCAACGTGCCGAAGCAAACATGGATAGAGAGCTGCAGATCATGCCAGCCCTGCTCCTTGCCATATACCCCCACGACCGAGACCCCCGACGAAGACGACGACGGTAAGTACCGCAACCTACGAAACAAGGGAGGAAAGGGCACAGACACATACCCACCCACTCCACCCACCCTGCAACTACCCCCCAACCCTTCACAGCAGCACAAGCCATACACCCCACAGCAAGAGGTACTTACCCGACACAAGGCAAATCCAACTTGACCATAGTACATACAAATGCCCCACAGCCTAAACAATGTGCCGCCAAAACACAGGCCACACAGAAATATTTAATGAAAGCTCAGAGAGCCAAATAGTCCAAACAGGGCCAATGGCCAGTCCATACGGCTACAAGTGCCATGGGCCACAACGGACCCAACCTGACTCCCAAACGTGCACGGTACTCCACCTAATGGGGCAACAAAGGGGCATCCAGGCACCTCACGGAATGGGGGCAATGGGTGGTGGGGGTGGGGATTTGCGATGGGGTGGGCCTTGGACTTTCGTTTGGAAGGTGGAGGCGGGTGGGCTTGTCCTTTGAAGGGGGGTGTTTTGAGCGGGTGGAGCCAGATGGACTAGGCTCTGCCCGGGCCTTTCTTTTCTCTGGGGAAGGGGCATGGGAATGTGAATGTCGGACAGGGGTGGGCTGTGAAGTGGAAGGAGTGGAAAGGGCAAGGAGGCGAGCATGCTTGGGGAAAAGACGGGGTGGGCCAGTGGGTTGGAAAAGGTCAGCATGGGAGAGGAAAAGTTTTTTCAGAGAAATTAGGGTGGTCCTGGATGAGGGTGTGGGAGTGGAGGCAGAGGTAGTGGATATATGTGGTGTAGTGGTGCATGTAGTGGGTGCAGGTGACTGGACAGTATGCTGTGGTGTGGTGGATGTGTGATGGGTTGGTGTCTGCAAGTCTGGTGAGTGTGCTGCATGTGCCAACTACAGTAGTTGTGGTGAGTGCAGGTGTGGTGTATACGGTGCATGTACGGATGTCTACTATTGTGGTGAGTGCAGTAAGAGGAGCAGCAACAGTGACTGAAGGTGCAGTGCATGAGGATGTGGATGTAGAGGGGACAGACAGGGAGGCGGAAGAGGTGTTCACATTGGGGGAAGTGGATGTTGTGTGTACATGCGTCTGTTGACTGTGTGAATGCTTGTGGTGGGAGGTGTGGTGCTTGTGTTTAGAAGCATTCTTCTTGTGTGTTGATGTGCTTGACTGCTTGTCTGAATGTGTGCTTTGGACAGGTGAAGGTAGTGGGGTGCTGGAAAGTGTAGAGGAGGTTGGAGGGGGGACGGAATGGCCAGGGAAACTGTCTGCCATCCAAGAGGAGGCCAGAGCCTGAAAAGATCTCTGTAGGGCAGACACCGCTCCGTGAATGCCATCCAGATAGGCATTTGTCTGCTGCACCTCTAATGCTAGCCCCTGGATGGCATTGACAATGGTTGTCTGCCCTACAGAGATGGTTCTCAGGAGGTCAATAGCCTATTCTGTGAGTGCAGCAGGGCTGACTGGGGCAGGGGAGGAGGTGCCTCGGGCGAAGGAGATGCCCACCTTTCTGGGTGAGCGGACACGGGGCACTCGAGGAGCAGAAGGGAGGGCTGTGATGGAATGGGGGTGGCAGAAAATGTCACTTTAGTGGTGTGGCCACTAGGGCCCGCCACCGCTGGGGAGCCCCCATCGGATGAGGTCTCGGAGTCACTGCTTCCAGTGGTAGTTGCCTCCCCCGTGGAACTCCCCTCCCCCTCCCACCCACTGGTCCCCTGGACATCAGATGTCTCTGCCTCCGAGGATCCTTGGGCAACAGCTTCCCCACTTGCCGGTGCCTCTGCTCCCTTGCCAGATGTTGCTGCTGTACCAAACCAACACAAGAGAACAGGGGTGGGAGGCAAAGCCGGAGAGACACTTGTAAATAGCTGAATGGAGGTACATAGTGGCCAGACATACACCCACCCAGAAGACACACCCAACAGGCAGCACCGTTCACTATTCCCATGGCCATGCCCCTGACTACTGACCAGAATTGTGCTCTTCAACCATCCCCTGGACTACCTAAGGAGGCGACGTGTGGGAGACCTGACAAAGACACCCCTACATCCTTTGGGGACCATAATGTACATGGACACCAGTCTGAGTCCCTGCCTCTAAGCAGCATGAACCCTAATGCATACACAGACATCCTTCCAGACTGAAATTTGTGACATGAGTACTCACCCCCTTGTGACTGATGATCAGCCTTCAAGCGCCCATCCCGGTCTGGATATGCCATCTCCAGGATACATCGCATGAGGGGGGTCAGTGCCCGATGGGCAACCCTTCCACGTTGGGAGGACTTCCCCCCCGGGCTTCACAGATCTTATGTGCCCAGCACCGTAGCTCCTCCCACCTCTTTCTGCAGTGGGTGCTCCACCGGTTGTAGACCCCCAGGGTCCGCACCTCCTTGGCGATGGCATGCCAAAGTGCCCTCTTCTGGTGGGCACTGACCTAAAAGGGTGACACAGATATGGAACACAGAGGTCAGGCACTTGCAAGATAGGTACAGCTGGCTAATTGTCCACTATGGGACGGACAGTACTCTCAGACTTACAAGCCTTACGCACGCAGCATGCCATGCACCACAGCCCATGCAGGCTCGGAGGTGCAGACATATGTCCATTCAACACCATCCATTACACCCAAACAGTGCCCCCCAAACCCAGATTCACCTGTACCTCGGGCCGTCCATACAGTTTTGTGTACAGGGGCAGGACCCCGTCCACTAGCCTTTCCAGTTCCTCCTGGGTGAAGGCCGGGGCCCTTTCCCCTGCAACATGAGCAACATCCATTGCCAGAGGCAGGCCACAGCAGTACACACAGTGTAGTACCTGTCCGCACGAGATCAGGGAGTCAAGTGAATAATAGATGATGAAATCGTGTACGTACCGCGGCGGTGTGCACTGTCACCGCAGGCGGCGATCATGATACACCAGGATTCCCCCATTGGCATCCATGTTAACCAATGACGGTGCGAACGGCGGTAAGCACCGCCTTACGCTGTGACATCAACCGCTAGCGGTATGAGGTCACTTCCACAGCGAGAGGCCTGGATTACAGTGGGCAGACATTTTGGCAGTAACTACGCATCTATAAATAAAATTAGCACAATGCAGGGCCTACTAGCCACATGAAGCACCTAAGCATGTGACCATTCCGTAATATACCACACATGAAAAACTCTGTTCCCTCACTGCGGTGTAGATGTAGATCTGTCAAGAAGCAGTTAATGTTGAGTCACTACAGTGAACTATGCAGTGCACAATTGATGACAATGTGTGCCTATGTATGTGTGTTCATCACACCTTTTTGATACCCATCATAGGTACTGACCCTTGTGGCGAGGAAGGGCACCATACAGACCACTTTTGGATATCAGGACCATGGTGGAGCATCAGATCATAATCAATTAAAAACTCACATGTGCAACAATTCAGGAACTTTGTGCTTTACTGGATCCTGCACTAACTCCGGGAAATCGTAATCAGTATGCCATCCCTACTGACGTGCAGGTGCTCTCCGCACTCCATTTCCTGGCCATGGGCTCATTTCAAGTGACAGTGGGCATGGGTGCTGGATTTTCACAGCCAATGTTCAGCATGGTTCTGACAAAATTTCTAAATGCATTTGTACGACATCTGCACCCACATACTGATCATCTCCCCAAGAGTGAGTGAACAGGTGTACAGAAACAGAAAGAACTTTCCCTCCATGAACATCCAATTGGTATGTACTGCAGACCAGTACATCTCACATGTGAATGCCATGTTCCCAGGTTCAGTCCATGATTCCTTTGTGTTGAGGTACAGTAGTGTGCCACAGAGGATGAAACAACTCCAAGAGGACAGAGGGTGGGTCATAGGTACGTGTGTCTGTCACTAACTGACACATAGCAGACAGCCAGGCTGTCTGACTAAGGGTCTTAACAATGACGACTCTGTATTGCATCTTTTTCTATGTGATTCTGGCTATCCAAACTTGCGTTGGCTCCTGACACCAGTGAGGAATCCCAGGACGGATGCAGAGAGGAATAACAATGAGGCCCATGGACGTACTAGAAGGGTGATAGAGCACACAATAGGTCTCCTGAAGGCTAGATTTTGTTGTCTACATATCTCTGGGGGTTTCCTGGCCTATGGGCCTGTAAAGGTGTGTAGAATAGTGGTGGCCTGCTGCATGCTGCACAACGTGGCGGTGACACATTCTATCCCCATGGAGGTGGAGGGTGCAGTATGTCCTGACCATCTACCTCAGAGAGGGGAGGAGAGGGATGGTGATGATGAGGAAGGGGAAGATGTCAATTCCAGGACCGAACTGATACAACTCTACTTCCAGCAACTGTGTGGGACTTTCGGCTGTCATTGGGGTTTGTGACACATACTGTCAGTGTGCTCAGTCATATAGGGGGGGTTGCTAATGATAGGTCAAACATGGTCCAGTTCTGCATGATACAGATTTATATTTTCTGCATTTACATAGGGCCCACATTTAGGCACACAGGACTCCATTCATGCACAGATTTGACAATAAAGTAGTTATCAGCCAGTTGCATCCATACTTCACTTTGTTCACAATTTAACACAGGGGACAGTGTTACAGGTGTGATATGTGTTTTATTGGTTGCAGGGAGTGAATAGTGCTATTTACAGTGATGGCAAGTCGTAAGGGGTGGGTGTCCTCAAAACCAATATGGTGGCAGCCTTGTTGGTAGTAATGATGGGTCCATCTTTTCTTACATTAGTTCATATTGCCTCTTTGCAATGTGTGGTGGCTGATTGAGTGGGATGGTTGCTGTGCAGATTGTTGCTGAGTTACTTCTTGAAGGGGGCCTTGTTATTTGCTGGGGTTCCAGTGCCATATCTTGGCCTAAGGGTCCGTTTGGGCACCTGCTGTTGATCTTCAGGGGATGACATGGTAGGCCCTTGGGTTTTCTGTGAGGGTAGTTCCTGAAATGTTTCTGCTGATGGTGTAATCTCATGGTGGGTGTCCGGTGCTGTAGTGGGGGCCTCCTGTCCTGTGTGTCTGTCAGACTGGGTTTGTACCAGCTGCAGCAGTGCTTCTGCTATGGTGGCCATTGTGGTGTTGTGCTGTTTCCACTGCTCATTGGCCTGTTGGTGGTGTTCCTGTTGCATCCTCTGACTGTGCTCTAGGGTGGACACAACCTGTGCCAACCTGTCATGGGTATGCTGGTAGGCCTCCAGTACCTCTGATATCACGTCCTGTGCTGCTGCATCCATCCTGTGGCCTTCCTCCTAGCCCACTGCCACCCTTGCACTTGCCCTAGCCCCCTGTGCCTGTGTCCCCTGCACAGGTCTGGCAGTACCACTGTTACCGGGGCCCTCGCTTTCTTGCATGTTGGGAGTGGAAGACTGTGGCCTCTGTACCTGTGTTCCACCAGTCTGTGGCCTGGATACACTGGTGTGGGGACACTTGCCCTGGGCTGCTGGTCTTGACTGGGTGGTAGGGGTGACAGTGGTTTCCTAGGTGGGGCAGCTGCATGTTGACAGTCCAGGACTGTATGAGGGGCCTGCCTGCTCATCAGTGTCCAGGGATCCTTCACCAGTGTCCTGTGAGGTGCCTCTGTCTCCCTGGGGGGCACTGGCACTCCTTGTCCTGCCCGTTAGGGTGGCATGGGTGGTGGTGCCTGTTGGGGTACATAGACATGTCTGTTACAGCTGCATGAACATTTGAGGTGAACAGGACTGGGCTATTTTGTGTTGGGGTTACTTTCAGTGGCCTTACAGGGTGCCTTTGTGAGGTTGACACTTCATTTAGCGTCGACTGTGGGGTTGCATTGTGGTGGGGGGTGTTGTTCCATTGTGGGTACTTGCAGGAGTAGGTGGCTGTGCACAGCGGGAGGGATGTGGGCCTGTTAGTGGGTTTGTGGTCATGCAGGGGGGTGGATTTAGTGGCTGATGCCTGGGTGGGGTGTTGGTCCTGGTGTGTGTGGATGGGGTGGAGTGGTGCATGCATTACAGGTATGGTGTATATGGGGTATTTGTTGATGACTTACCCAAGTCCATTCCTCCAGGTAGTCCAGTGAGTCCCACAGGGTGCAGGATTGCCAGAACCTTTTCCTCCCAGTCTATGTATTCTGGTGGTGTTGGTGGCGGTCCTCCCCCAGTCTTCTGGACTGCAATGTGGTGCCTTGATGCCATGCCCCTGACCTTCCCCCACAGGTCGTTTCATCTCTTCCGGATGTCGTCCTGGGTGCATGGATGGTGTCCCACTGCATTGACCCTGTTCACAATGGTCTGCCATAGCTCCATCTTCCTTGCGATGGGTGTGTGCTGCACCTCGGCCCCGAATATTTGTGGCTCCACCTTCAGGATCCCATCCACCATGGTCCTTAACTCCCTTTCTGTGAAGCGTGGATGTTTGGGGGGTGACATGGTGAGTGTGGTGAATGGTGTCGGGCTGGGAATGCGGTGAAGGTGCTCTTCTGTGGGTCGGTGTGCGTCTCGTGTATGCTGGCATTCGGTGTCTGCCTCTGGTGCTCTCTGTCTTCTTGGCCTAGTTTCATTGCAAAGGATTGTGGGGTATGTCTAGGGGTGTTTTATGGGGTTATGGATGTGTGTCAGGTGTATGGGTTACATGCTTATCCAATGTGTGCACTTCTTGCTGTTAGGTCCACTTGCCGCCCGTGGCGGTCGGAGCCGCCAATGGTCGTCCGGCCTCCACTGTCCGCTAAGGTGATTTGTGCATCATTATTTGGAGGACGGGATGTGGGTGTGCTCTGCGGTGGCGGGGTGGGGAGATCTGGGATTCCCGCTGACATTGTCATGGAGGGGAGTGGTGATTTTTGGCAGGGTTGGGATTTTCGTTCATTATATGGCGGGTTTCCATTCACCGCCAACGGAGGACTTCTGTTCACCGCCACTACGGCGGTCGGCGGTGTTTCCTTCCGTGTTCATAATGACCGCCTTAATTATGTAAACAAATATGTACACACATCACAGTGATATCGAAAATATACCGTTTTACTTTTACAATATTACTTAATAAATGAGGCGTTTGCTAAAAAAAAAAACACAGTACATGCTGGGTAACACCGTGAATCTGTATAATCTGGTTAAATAAATATAAATAAAATTATTAAAAATTGCCATTCCTAGGTCCACTTTTAAAAAAAAGATAATAGGTTGGGAACAATAAAAACTCCCATTTACCTCTGTTCAAGGTCCTAAGCCACTACAGTGGAAAAGCCAACTAAAAGGGTTTTTGCTGCCTTTTAAATTTGAAAAGACAGACATTAGCCATTTATACACTGTCCTGTTATTGCTATGTATCACTGTTTACCACTAACTTACTGCTGTATAACATGGCACAATATATCACTAGGGAACAAATTTGGGATTCCATTACATTATCCTTGTATTACGCATAGTGTTGCAAGGCAAGCACAATATTTACGTAAGATGTAGAAAACTATGCAAAGCCAGAATGCATCCCTCTGCTTTGCTTGCTGCATGTGCAGAAACGTAATGCAGCGAAAGTTGCTACCTGTTGTTACTCTGCACACCCGTAAGTACCACTCCTCCAAATTTTCAACTACATCCATACCCCACTACCGTGTACGGCACTACACTATACATCACTCAACTCTACGCTATTCCACTGTATGCTAATGCACTGTACACCATTGCACTATATTCAACTCCACTGTACATGACTCCACTATATGCTATTCTAGTCTGTGCCACTCCACTGTACACTATTCCACTATATACCACTCTACAACTCTCCATTCTACACTATTTCACTGTATAACAATCCAATGCATGCTAAATCCACTGTACGCCACTTTACTGTATGCTACTCTACTATATGCCATTCCATTCTACAGTATTCCCTTGTACGACAATCCACTTTGCAACACTCCACTACATCCTCTTCCATTCTACCCCACTCTACTGTATGTATTTGTGACTTCAGTGTACGCAACTCCACTGTAAACACTACACTGGATGCAATCACGTCTATGCCATTCCACTGTACCCAACTCTACTGTACGCTAGTCGACTATATGACATTTCACTGTACGCCACTCCACTGTATGCCATGGCAATCTGCGCTATTCCACTGTATGGCACTTCACTGTATGCCACTCTAATGTATGCCAAACCACTCTAAGACACTCCATTCTATGCTATTCCACTGGACTACACTCCTTTGAATGCCACTTCACGGTATTCCAGTTTATTACACTGCACTGTATGCCACTGAAGTGTATGCCTGTACTCTACTATGAGCTAACCTGCTGTACGCCATTCTACTGTACACCACTACACAAATCATTATTCCTGTGTATGGCACTCCACTGTATGACACTCGAGTGTACACTATTTGACATTTTGTCAATCCACTCTTCTACACTCCACTGTACACTATTAGACTGTACAGTATTCCACTGTACACTATTGTACAATATGGTACTCCACTGTACAGTACTCCACTTTATGCCACTAATGTGTATGCCACTGCACTGTTCGCAGCTCCACTAAATGACACTCTGCTCCCCCCTCTAGAACTGCACTGTATAAAAGTATATTGTACTTTATGGCACTGTACCCAACTCTACTTCAGTCTATCCGCGTACACTCCGCTGTGTAACACTACAGTCAAATCTCTGCCCATACACTCCATTGTATAGCACTCTATTGCACTAAACAACTCTTTCCATGCTGTACAATACTGCCCACCACTCTACTGTATGGTATGCCACTCCATTTGATAAGAGTTTACTCAGCTATTCGCTGTGCAACTACACTATAATCCACTCCACATCACTCTAATCTATGACACGCTAATACACTGTATTATAGTTTTACTCCAAACTATATTAATTAACTCCACTCAATTTTTCTCCACTATATAAGACTTTACCTTGCTCTACGCCATTGTCCAATCATTCTTCCAATGCAGCTCCACTGTACAACACATTACTGTACTCTATACAACTCCACTCCTCAACACTCTACTACACTGTTTCTTACTCTACCCCACTACAGTCTACCACACTTCACTCAATTCCACTACACGTAATCCACTCTACAACATTTGACTCTATGACACTCATCTTTATTTTACTGTCCAATGATCGATACCTTAATGAATAACACTCATTACTATGACTTGAAACACATTTTTATTAAAAACAGTGAAATTCCCTGAACATTTACACACCATCTTCAAATTACTATAAGTCACACACCTTTGTACACATTACATTCCAGCTTGAAGCACCACCTAGAAATTACTATAAGTCATGCAGCTTCGTAGACACTGCTCTCATCTCACTCGTCATATGCAGGAGCATATGAATGTGAATTTCCACCTCTTATGAGGCGCTTCCAGACATTGTTTGAGCACACTTCCTTTCCCTCATAAGGTGAGAGAAAAAGAAAACTTCTCTGTTCCATGCACAGTGGCGTCACAGTGGCCATATGGCTACCACATCACTGCATCTATATTTCCCTCACTTCCAACACCCCTGGCATGGAGTGCATTCATGTTGACCCTGCCTGGGACCATGAATAGCATACTTTGTGCACCATTTCTTGTGGTTTGAGACAAACTACATGGGGTACTCTGTAATGTCAAGAGCCTGGGTGTAATCAGTAGAACAGCAAATGAAAGGAAATGCCCCTTCAACAATTTATTCTGTTGACTTTCAATCCTGTTTGGGTAATATATCAGGACCATCATAAGGACTGGGTGGGGTACATATGATTTAAGTGAATGGTAGTGGAAGAAGAATGAAGCATCAAAGGGTTGATTTAGTGAAAAGAACTCTTCTCTTCATGTACCCTTTTGAAATAATTTCAAGGAACTTCCTTTGTGTCCCCTCAATGAGATATCCCTTGCACCTTATTGAAGGAGGGAGGAGCATGTTTTGCACTCCTTGTTGCCACTCTGGCTGCCATTTTGAGCTAGGTAGTGGTCTATTTGTGGGGATTGGATGCCTCCACTGCATAAAAATAGGTCCGTGCGCAGACGCCAGTTTAGATTGTTTATTTCTTGCCTGATTTGGGCTTGTAAGCGCTCAGAAAAAGTATTAGATTTCAAATCCATTTTTTGCTGTTTGCCCATTGTTAAAGTTTGTTTTTACCACTTGTTTCAAACCTTTGAATTTTAACTGTAATGTTTGATTGTTCTGAAACTTTAAAAAAATGTTTACATTTTTAAGACTTAAAATTTGGGAAGCTGTGCAATGAGCATTGTAGTGTCTCACATCGGCACCTTATTGAAGGAGGGAGGGGTGGGTTTTACACTTCCTTGTTGCCGCTCCGGCTGCATTTTGAGCCGGGATGTGGTCTAGTTATGGGGATTTTATTCCTTCACTCCATATAAATGGGGCTGATGCACGGACACACCTAAGGCAAGCCCACCTTCACCCGTCTGCACTCAACCCGCACTCAGCATCAGCCACACTGCCCTTTTTTTCTGAGTCTCGTCAGCGTATTGCATATTCCTCAGTGGAATTACTATCCTTAAAACAGGGAGCGTTCTGTAGAGGAATGTGTGCAACTCCCGGCATTGATTTAACCCCTATATTCACTTTCTGCTCTTTTGCTTTGCCAGGGCCGGATAGGTTACAAATAGGTATACATTTGCATCCTCGTCACACCCGGAAACCAGAAATGGGTTTGGGATACAGGCAGTGCTTGGTAATGTACGCTCACGCCATAAAAATTATTTGCATACCTATAATTTGCTTAGTGAGAATACATTGGATATACTCTTTCTTATGGAAACATGGACTTGGCCCTGGATGTACCATTAACCGTCCTTCCAGCTACTCAATGATGTACTGCGATAGATGTAGCAATTGTATACAAGCTGTCTTTTCATTCAAAGGAGCTTCAGGGGGCTGAATCAATTGGTTTCTGCCTCAAACTATCTGCAAACAAATCTCTGGCTGCGATCTTAGTGTATCACCCACCCGGACGTAGGAGGATTTTTATCATCCCTAGAGTCTAATTATATCTTAAAGTGCACACACAGTATAGTTCTAGGGGGCCTCATTGTACATGTGGTTCAAACCTCAGACCTGCATGGTCACTTATCATTGGAAAAATAAGGCTTCCTGGAATATTCAAAATGTCGTTGAACAGCCCATTCATGGGGTGGGTCACATCCTGGATCCCATTTTCTCTAATGGCAAGGATACGATTTTAGATATTATAAAGAATTACTGGTCAGACCATGTTTGAATATATTTCAAATGGAGGGTCGAACATGGTCCTTATGGACATAGTATTAGTTTCCATCTATCATGCAGAAACTGGGACACAGTCGCCACATCACAATTTAAGGCCTAATTTAGATATTGTGGTGGATGGGTTACTTTGTCACAACGGTGATGGATATCCCATCCACTGAAATCTTAATCCCATAGGAAATAATGGCATTTAGATTTTGGCAAATGGGCTAACCGTCATTGTTGTGACCGAGTAACCCATCTGCCAATATCTAAATCAGGGCCTTAGTATTTCTCTAAATGAAAATTCTCCATGTATGAGTGGAGATACTGACTTGGATGTCCTGGCAGTTAATGCCTGGCTTTTACAGACGGCTGACGCTATTGCCACCATTAAGGCGTGATTTAGGCAAATTTCACTCAGCTCCGTGTTTTAATGATGAGCTCCAAGCACTACAAAGGCAATGTAAAAAACTGGAATGAGGGTGGAGGGAATTGTATCTTTCCCAAGACAAAATACTATTTAAAAGTGTTCCAAACAATTAGCACTGTGCAATCAATAGAGCTGAAGCAACCTTCTTTATGCTCGAAATTGCGGGCTCCCTAATAAACCAGGTGAGGTATTTAAAGTTGTTGAGAAATGTACCCACTCTGATGTCTTGCATCAGCCGCTAGTTGTTTCCCCTAAGTTGTGAACTCAACTATCGTACTTCTTTGATGCAAAAATCAAAGGCATCATGGACTCTGCACTCTGGCAAACCGGCCGGTAGTGTTTCGAATGTCCTGAAGAAGACTCCTTTAGCAACCTTGTCTTACTCCCTTAGCACTCATCTCATTGAAGGAGTCTGCACAAGTCCTAACAGCCTATAAATAAGGTTCTCCTGAGGATCCGTGTCCACCAAATAGCCGTGTCTCCAACTGTGCAGCATTTCATCCCATTTTAAATCAGCTTCTAAATAGCTCCATCCAGACAGCGATGGTACCAAGCTGTTCAAAACAGGCTAAACTGGTTCCCTTACTGAAGGAGTCCTCCACTGATAAATCAAACTTGGCTGATTTCAGGTCGATCTGTTAGTGGCCTTTGCTAAAGTTTTAGAGAGTTTTAATCACCAACTTTCCAGCTATTTAAAGCAGTGCCAGTGACTACATCCATCTCAATTGGGCTTTCACCCCAGTTTTAGCACAGAAATTACTTTGTTGGAGGTTGCAGACACCATTAAGCTGGAGATAGATCATGGAATCAGGTAGCTCTACTTCTTCTAGTTCTATCTGCAGCTGTTGACACAGTATTGCATCCCATTCCTCTGCATCATCTAGAATGAATTGCTGTATGTGGCCCTGCATTAGCATTTTAGCATTTTAGTAAATGTAATGCTTGCCTTATGGCAGTATTTCAGTGGATGTTCTCCAATAACTTACAATGCAACCCTTCTAAACAAGAATTCTGCTCTTCGGGCTTCCCCTCCTACTTGTTATGACGATTGATGGCCTAGTGGTGTGCTGCCTCCACCTGCCCCTGCTACCATAGTGAGCAATTTGGGGTGAAGTTCGACAGTTCTGTCTCAATTGGTTCTAAGGTGGTTAGTGTTGCAGGATCTCGCTTTGGACTTTTGAAAGTGCTAGAGAAATTTCTCTATCTGCTTCTACAGCCACAGCAGAAAATGGTGATACAGGCCCTTTTCACATCGTGGCTGGACTATGCTAGTTCTTTATAGTGGGGCCTTTCTGCTTATCATCTTAAGCTGTTCCAGAAGGCCGCGACTCAGCTTCTGCTCAAATTCCCAAAAAGTATCACATCTGCACTTATCTGAAAAAGCAGCAGTGGTTGAGTATCAAGGAACTAGTAAGGGTTAAAGGTCTTGCGCTGATGCACTGAGCCTTTTCGATCCGCTGGTCCTCAGTATCTGGTTCACAGAATAATTCCTTATTTGCCATCAAGAATGTTCCATTCTTCAAGCAGTTTGAAGGTGGTAATTCTGCAATTCAAAACAAAGAGTTGGGGTGGTAGCTCTTTCTCTTTTCTGGCTGCCAGGGACTGGAATGCTCTTTCCCATCCTCTCCATGCCACAAAGGATGTTCAGGCATTCAAGTAAATTCTTAAGACTTGGCTTTTTGGGCTAGGTTTTTAATCACAGAGTCAGTGAGTTGGTCAGCTTTTTATTCAGCACTCGGACACACCTTGAGTAGTTGTTTTGCTTAATAAATCCCTGTAATTGATTGATTGATTGTTTGAAATCCCCTCAGTTGTGCTTTACACTTTTCTAGTCAATGTCTACTCAATGTATTGTTCTTTGTATATGAGGGTTGGTATAAAGGTGGGGCTTGGGAAGGGTCACCGAATTCTAAGTTATATATTCATCTGTGTATAATAGAGAGAAATGTCCTCATTCACAATGCCACTTTCTGTTTTTCAGCCCAGAATAGTTCCTTGGAATCTGGCATATCTTGAGGTTCCTTTACGCCTAATCTAATGTGTCAGTGGCAATGCATACTGAGAAGAAGTCTAAGTGGGCAGTAGGGGTGTGCAGAACATTCTATTCGGCTCTACTCTTGTAACAGAGTTTTGGCAAATTTCCACCAATCGCCTTGTGATGAAACATTTTCTCACACAAGGCTCCAAAATGGTAAGTTTGCGAGCTAGATTTGGCGTCCCCTAGTGCAATTCATTGTCACTAGGAGGAAATCCGGAGGCATTGTTCTGAAATGGGCAGTCTTGGGCAGTTGCAAGCATTTGTGGTAAGAAGGATGCTATTTAAGAAGAAAATCTACTCGAACGGCAGCAAAATCAACCCAAATAGCTTTGCCCTCTGGCGCAGCCTGTGGTACCGTTTAAACTGATTTTTCAGCGAGCAACGCGCTAACGGTGCTAAATCACAGCGCAAACAACATGGGCTGCCTATTTCTACCCATTGGAGGAACTCCGTGGAATTTCACTGAGTTTTTAGGTAACTCCATGGAATTCCATGGAGTCAAATTCTGCGAGTTCTGGCCACCCTAGTGAGCAGGTGGTGGGCTAGTTTGAGGAGTGCCGTTCTGCGGTGCTCCTCATTTAAACAGAGGGCTCTGAAGGCAGTGGGAGGAGAAAATAAACCATTCTTCCACAACTTAGATTGCATGACATTCTGTTTTTCGAGACAGAATAGTCCATTTCAAGAAGATGGTACCCGGAAGGCATTGTATTTGCATGACAAGACATCGGAGGTCCTGTCCAAGTGGGAAAGTCATTTATGGACAGGCGAGGATGAGGGTCATCTAGTGGGAAACCCCACAAGTCGTATGCTTATGATTATAAGGCCCGTATTTATACTTTTTTAGCGCCGTATTTGCTCCGCTTTTTGACGAAAAAGCGGCGTAAATTTACAAAATACAATTGTATTTTGTAAGTTTTCGCCGCTTTTGCGCCAAACAAATGACGCGAAAGCGGCGCTAGAAAAGTATACATAAGGGCCTAAATATCTACCACAAAAATTGCCAACTACATAAATATTAATGTCAAACTATCTACAACCAGAATATCGCCTTTCTAAGCATGTAATTAAAATGAAAAATATATCTATTGCAAAAACATCGACAGCAAAAAAATATAACAATTATAAAAGTTACGTGTGCTAATAGTGATACTGTCACTCGGTAAATCAACAAGGTTCTTTGGTTCACACAAACTGAATTAAAGTGAGCGAACCTTTATTTGTGCCTGGAAATCTGTCCGCACGACGGTCCGCTGGGAGAGCACAGAAAAAGGTGCAAGGCACCCCACTTTGGGATTTAGTCGGCACCAGGCATTAATTAAGCATGCCTGCTCGTTTTTTATGAGTCGCAGCTTCTGGGTTACGGGACTTTCATATGTTAGTACGTGCATGCATATAATTTATGCCTGCATTTAATTTGCGCATGAAGCATTTCCCACCTGCTGGAGATTCTGCTTGTGTAAATGTTGCGCATTGGAGAGCTCCGCGTAATTATTGCTCGCTTATAGCATATGTTAGGCTAATGCCAGACCCATATGGAAGCAAAAGGGCTGAAGGTTTTCATCCCAACGGAGCCGAACCTCTCCGCACGTGGAAACAGGTGCACATTCTTTGCTGTTTTTCTTTCATTGCTCCGAAGGAAACCATAAAACAAAGTACATTGCCGGAGAATGCTTTCTGGGGTGCTTTGTGGACAAACGTAGATGGGAAATAGAGCCATAAGCGGGCCCTGGGGACAGTAAATCAACCAACAAAAGGAGGAGTTGAATGAGCTGGCTGGGCCTTTGGAGGCCAGCTCATGGCCAAGGCATCGATCAGCCAGTGTCCAGTGGTAATGGCAAAGCCAGCTGGCACTGCTTGGCAGTCGCTGACCCATCCCCGCCATCGTCTAGGAGCGGACCAGGGCACATTTGACGCGAAGATGAATTCTGTCCTGTTTTCATTGTTCCAGTGTTTCATCATTGAAATATTTTTGATAAAATGGGAAAATTTACAAATGGGAGAATTTCGTCACTAAGCCTCGGTGGTGTAACCTGTACGGACTTTGTTTCACAGCGGTTGTAATGCATACCTACTTTTTGGAATCAGGCATATAGGTTAACTCTCTTGCTTTACTTATGCCTGCCTAAATTAGGAAAACCAAGCCACACTCGAAAAATGAGCCTAGGCTAGGGATAAACCGTTGTGGGTTGCTTGTGTTCTTGTTCAGAGAACACTTGTTATGACAGTTGGAGCTGGACTGCTCCTATTGGATAGGGTCTAACCTGAGGTGGAATTGTGGGTAAAAAACAATGGAATGAGATGCGGTTACCAGTGGCTGATATTTAGCATCGAACATTCCACCCATCACTTTTTTGTTTGCTTGTGCTTAAATTAAGAGGCAGGTTCTGAATTACAAAATATGATGGGATTTATGTAATGGATAAATTGCATACTTACCTTGGTATACATTATATTTATTTGGGTTATACAAGTACTTTCCGATTCAAACAGGTGTAAGTTATGCCTGTCTTAAGGGATACACTATTGTATTACAATAGGGTAACCCAGTTAGCATCATGACCTAGGTAACATTTACTACAAAATAAAAAGGGCCATATGTACGAACACTTTTTCCCATAGACACAGAATGGGCAAAAACCTTTGCTACATCTGGCCCAAAATGTCCTGTCAGAGCATAGCGACTCAAAAAATCAGTTCTTTAGTAAGTATATATTTGGGGTATGAATCCTCTCCAGATCAGTTATGTATTACAAGAGACTTTTGAAGAAAAACAAAAAGAAACATATAGACTATATGGAAAAAATACACAACAAGAAATTAGTTAAATTCTAAAACTCACATACATACAGGATAATGGAGGCTGCTCCATAGATGCAAAGTGAAAAGTGCTCGTGCAGTGCAACAAGTGAAAGCAATGTGACTAGGGACATAAAATAAAAATTGAGATGTAATGCATCAATATCCTGAGGTAAGCCTGTCTTAGACAGAATGTTTTTGGATCCCACATATCCAGGGCAAGAGGAGATTATTCTTATGTACCCGTGATGGATATAAATCAGTTGTGGTTCTGGTGTGTTTTGCATTTAAATGAAACTGATCATGCAAGACTCAAGTTGATTCGCATGAGGGTCAAAATTTGCTTTGGGTTGTTTTTTTTTAGGGGGGATATTGATCTTCAAATGCATAGAGAGCGGAAGCGCTCATTCAATAACTGCGATCCTCAGTTTTGAATCTAGATACATAAGCATAAATATTTGAAAATGTAATCAAGCTAAAATGCACAGCGTGTGCATAGTAAGGTAATGGAAAGAAAAAACAAAAACACCGCATTTACTTATATCTTACAGTCACATTAACCCATTAGCTGCTGGGCCTTTGCCCCCCAAACCCCCCACCGTTCTCCACCAGTGCTGAGTGCTTTTTTGGCTATTTGGGGTAGTTTTTGCTCAAGTCTCCATACCTTTTTGTCCGCATAGGCTATCCACACCAAATTTGCGTCCTTTTTTCCAACATTCTGCGGATTGTAAATGTACCCGGAGTTTATGGGCTCCCCTGAGGAGACCGAGAAATTAGCCAAAATAAAGCTAAAATGTGTTGTTTTTTTTTGGAAAGATGCGAAAATGTGCTGCAGAAGTAAGCATCTATTTTCTTTCCTGCAAAGGGCATCAACAAAGGGTTTGCAGTGCTAAAATTACCATCTTCCCAGCTTTCAGGAACAGGCAGACTTTAATCAGAAAACCATATTTTTCAATGCAGTTTTGACATTTTACTGGGACATACCCCATTTTTACTATTTGCTTTGCTTTCAGCCTCCTTCCAGTTAGTGACAGAAATGGGTGTTAAATCAATGCTGGATCCCAGAAAAATGAACATATCTGAAAAAGTAGACACAATTTTGAATTCAGCAAGGGGTATTTGTGTAGATCATTCGAGGTTTTCCTACTGAAGGTAACAGCTGAAATAAAAAAATATTGAAATTGAGTTGAAAAAACCAGCCATTTCTGTCTACGTTTTCTTCTGTAACGTGTTCCAGCTATTGCAGATGTTTGAAAGCAATATACTGTTACGTCTGCTGGACTTTTCTTTTTGTGGGGATATATAGGGCTTGTAGGTTCATCAAGAACCCTAGGTATCCAGAGCCAATAAATAAGCTGCACCTTGCAATGGGTTTTTATTGTATACAGGGTATACAGCAATTCATTTGTAAAATATAAAGAGTGAAAAATAGGTATCAAGGAAATCTTTGTATTTCCAAAATGGGCACAAGATAAGGTGTTGAGAAACAGTGGTTATTTGCACATCTCTGAATTTGGGGGTCTCCATACTACCATGTGAATTACAAGGCATTTCTCAAATAGACTTCTTTATTACACACTGTCTTACATTTGGAAGGAAAAACTGTAGAGAAAGACAATGGGCAATAACACTCCTTGTTCTGTTCTGTGCTACCCCAAGTCTCGTGATAAAAAGTGCACCTCACTTGTGTGGGTTGGCTTAGTGCCCACGACAGGAAACACCCCAAAACTCAACATGGAAACATCAAATTTTTACATTGAAATCTGACATGTTTTTTGGAAAGTGCCTAGCTGTGGATTTTGGCTTCTAGCTCAGTCGGCACCTACGGAAACCTAGCAAACCTGTGCATTTTTTTAAAACTAGACACCTAGGAGAATCGAGGATAGGTCGACTTGTGGGGCTCTCACCAGGTTCTATTACCCAGAATGCTTTGCAAACCTCAAAGTTTGGCAAAAAAACTTTTATCCTCATATTTTGGTAATGGAAAGTTTTGGAATCTGAGGGGAGCCACAAAGTTCCTTCCAACCAGCATTCCCCCATGTCTCCAAATAAAAATGGTACCTCATTTGTGTGGGTAGGCTAGTGCCTGCGACAGCAATGGATCACACAGGGTCAATGGTGGTCCTTGCAGGAGGGCAACTGTTAACCCTGGAGTGATCCATTCCTGAAGCAGGCACTAGGCACAGGCACACAAGTGGGTTTGTGTTTTTATCAGGACAATTGAGAAAATATTGGGTGGTAGGAATTTTGTGGAACCCTGCACATTCATGTAGTTTCCGTGATGAAAAAGAAAGGAAAAATAATGTTTATAATCAAGGTTCCACTTTTGCATGGTATTCTGGGCAATAAAACTTTGTGAAATCCAAACACGCCACATTTCAGTGGACTGCCCCGGGTGTCTAGTTTTTCAGAAATGTCTGAGTTTGGTAGGTTTCCCTATATGGCAGCCGAGCCCAGGACAAAATACTCAGGTGACTGTCTTACAAAACCAGGCTGTTTTGTAGCAGTTAATTTTGATGCCTTCACAATCCATTTTGGGCACTACCCTGTCGCGGTCACTTGCCCACCTACCCGCGTGAGACAATTATTTTCTCTGGAGACTTAGTGGAATGCTGGGTGGTAGAAAATGTGTGGCTGCCTGCACATTCCATGACTTCCCCTCTCTGAAATGTAAGGCAAACGTGTTTTTTAAGCAAAGTTTGTGATTTCAAGGGGATTCTGGGCAAAAACTGGTGAGAGCCTTTCAAGTCCTGCACGCTTGGACTCCCCTGGTACTAGTATGTTAAAGTTAATCCACCACTCACACTGGTTGGTTTTAGCACCTCCAGAAATTATGGTTTCAAAGCATGAATACTTATCAAAGTATATGAATATTGAAACCAAGGCCTCTGAAGGTGGGCCATAAAGCCATGTCAAGGCACCAACCACTTTATGGTCCATTCACAAGCCATTCAGGCACAACAAACAACCCTTTCATACCACCGGCCACGAGCCCAATCCAACCAATCACTGCACTCACATTAACTTACCGCTGCCAGACAAGGGCCCATCACATTCATTGCCACATGCCACATTGCCACATGACTGAATAAGTTTGATGACATTTTATGACCTGTCAAATAACCGCCTCCTTCTTCCTGAACATTACTGTAGGCATGCGTAACAAACCTTTACTAATGACTCCCAGGACAGCCGCCTGAGGCTCAGGAAGACATATGTTTCATGCGCCTTTAGTTCGCTCACTGTGCTAAATCCAACTTTTTCCAGTTTGTGGATGCAAGTTGGGGGTGTACGAGTATGCCGTGTGAAGTCTATTCCTCGAACTGAGCGAGCACATCTACCTTTGAAACTAAGGCAGACATGCTGGGGAGTTCTCACAATGTTTCCTAAAGAGAAGGTCATGGGCTATGAAAAAGGGTAGTGTTTGGCACACAGGGTAGTCCGTGACAACGTAGCATATGTCCCAGCCAACATTATGTGCAGTGCTGTGACTGTAATCCACTTATCATACAGCAAATTGAACATCTACTAGGTTCTGATGGAGGATGAACATGAAAAGTAGGTCAAACGCTGAACCATACATGTCATTGTCCTTCATTGCTGGGATGTCACCAATGGGTTTGAATCCATAGGTGTATATGATGTACATCTGTATTACCTTTACTATCTGCCTTCTACCTGTGCACCATCCCTGTGAAAGCACACCTACCATAAGCTTTCCTTACCCATTCATGTCTCTGTCATCATCAATGTCCTGACTATTCCTGTATATTTGCCAAGTGAACCTATACTAGTTTGTTGATGCAAGTTGGGGGTGTCCGAGTATGCATTGGGACACCTGTTCCTCGAACTGAGCGAGCATATCTACCATTGAAACTAAGGCAGACATGCTGTTGAAGAAATCCTAAGGTCTCTAAAGTAAAGAGTCAAACAAATATCCTGCGGAACTCATTCACCAACACTTCTACTTTTGCTTTGAAAGTAAAGCTACAAATTGAGTTTGCACACTTTCAAACAAGTAGAAATGTTATTTGACTTATGACACTTACTTTGGTTCTCATTGGTAATCATGGTGGTCCTTGTCTAGCATACATAAGTTCCCTAACAGGCACTTCAAAATTCAGTCATGCCTTTAACATTTTGCCACACAGTGTACTACATGATAATGTGGCATATGTTCTGTCCACTAGTATGTGCAGTATGAGGACTATAAGGCACGTTAATTGAACAGGACACCTACCACATTCTGACGGTGGATATAGGTGTTAAGCAGGCCATAAGGAAGCCCATGATTTCCTGAAGTAGATGAAGTAAAATTCTGTGGCTGCTTGCTTAACGAAGCAGTGGCTTATGGACGTTCGGTATCCATGCACAGCCACTGAAAGATTTACCCAATGGCAGCTCCATCTCATTCGATTTCCCAGAACTTTGCTTTAGTATGATACAACGTATCAACAAAGCAAGTAGGGACACAAAGGCCTGGTTGGGATGGGTACTGGGGACAGTAATACTGACTCTCCTGCTGCTTTCCATGCTTCGAGCACACCTTACAGCGACGAGATGGACGATCCTTTTTGGGTGTTTTAGGAATGCAATCAGCATAGTGTCACTTCTGCAGCCTTGCCACATCCTCCAGAACATATGAGGTGGAGGCTGCTGCTTCTGTAACAGCAGTGAGGCTTTCAATTGCAGACATCTGGAAGTCAAGGAAAGCCATGAATCTTCCTGTGGTTGTCTGACAATAAACAACATACACATTGTATGTTGCCATCTGGATCAGGTGGGTAAACAGGTTTTTGTACCAAGTGCGATTTTTACGACATGCATTGTATGGTTGAAGAACCTGGTTGTTCTTATCCACTCTGCCCATGTACGTATTGTAATCAAGTATGCAGATGGGCTTGTGGACTTCAGCCATCTGACCCTAAACCGTGATGGGGAAATGCTCTCATCATGAATTGTATTGAGCACGTATACATCATGCCTATCCAAGAACTTGACTGTGAGCAGGTCGTTAGAGCACAACACAGTACTCTGAGATTTTTGGAGATTGCAAACAAGCTCCTGCGGCAATCCTTTGCAGTTACAATGAACTGTACCGCAGGCCACAGTGCCAGCTTTGAAGAGCTCACTGAACTGTATAGAAATTGTGCACATAAAGGTTTTATAACCTTTGTAAAGGAGTGGCTGGACAAGTTCCCATACAATCCTACCTGTGACCCCTAATGGAGGAGGGCAACCTACAGGGTTTAGGGTAGAGCCCTTCTCTCTATACACTCTCATGCTGTACACATAGCCAGAAGAGCTCTCACACAGCATGTACAGCTTTATGCCATAGCGAGCTCTTTTGCTTGTATTGTGTTGTCTGAACAGCAGCCATCCTTGGTACAGGATCAACTGCTATATTCTTTCCATGAGTACAGATCTCTGGAAACCTGCCAGACAAATGTTCCACAACAGGCCACATTTTGAACAACCTGTCATGGTCTGGATGGTCCCCGGGCCATGCAGTAGAATTGTCACTGAAATGCAGCATGCACTGCGTAGCAAAAAATGATCATGTATGGTGTGAAGATGGGGGTTACCCAAACCGTGCAAGTCGTCCAGTAGGACTGCAAGGTGGGTTTCTGTACTAACCCCATTTTGAGCGGAAGGTCCAAAAATATCTTTAATTCCACCAGTGAAGTGAACGGGGCCCTAGAGTGCCTACATGCTCCCTCAGAAATTGGTCTGCAGGCAAATTTGTTTGCTACATATGTTTTTTTTTTAATATTCCCGGGGGGGGGGGCATGATGGCCCCCTCCCCCAGGGAAAATCATTTTTTTAAAAGTATGATAAATTTGCCCCCCAAGTGTCCGCCTGTGTAGGAAAGGCTGGCCCCGCCATTGTTTTTTTTTAAACAATAATTTTAGTCCCTGGAAGGCGTGATCACCCCCCAGGAGAACCCCAACATGTTTTTTTTTTTTTTATTATGCCCCCCACAGGAGGTGTGGCCACTTACAAGGGGCCAACTGCCCCCAAACAAGATCCCTGGTGCCTAGGATTGTTTCCTGACGATGGATCGCAGTCGAACTCACCCTTTCCATTGATGCCCCCCTGGCATCTCGGAAGTCTGTTTTGGCCCTTTTTTCCCTACCAGAGTGGTGAGAGGATGCTTACCTGCTCCTCCACTGCTCCGGAAGGGAAAAATGTGACATCAGCACACCTTGAGGTGCACTGACGTCACAGATGGGCGGGAGACGCATCTCCTGGGATTTAAAAAAAATCCCTCCCTGGCGTCGGTCACTGGTCGTGACCTGCACCAGAGTGTTAATATGTGGCCATCTTGCCCTTCCAGAGACATCAGGAATGGGCCTTAAACATAACAATACAACAGAGTGTGTAAGAGAAGGATTCTCACTGAAAAGATAGAGTCAATTGACAAGTTAGAGAGCAGCTAACAGGATCCTTACTCCTACCAGGCCTGTCGAATTGCAGCTCGCTCAGACGGCATTGAGCGTGGACAATCACAGGGCTAATTGATAAATGGGATGGTCCTACATAAGTTGAGCGTGCACGCTTACGTATCTTAAAAAAACACCTAATCTCAATATGGGGATGCAAGAGCAGCAGTCTGTGCTCCTGGGGGCCACTGGCAATTTTAAGGATCCCACAGAGTTCTCCAATGATGAAAATCAGTATCAGAATTAAGAGCAGAGAAACAAGGTGCTACTCGGTATCGGGAAAATGTGTGTAGGTCACCCTATCTAGTGTATCCAACCTTGTATTCACGGAAGGTGTCACTGAGAGTATGTCACATAGCATGATGACTATAACCATATACATGACTATACAATCGTTATATTACTAGAGTATGAAGTACAGTCCTTCACAGAAGTGTCATACACGGTATTGTGATATATACAGTGCTTCAAATGGGCAGGTACTGTCCGGTACTGAGTACCTATACTTTAATTTGACAAGGAGAGTACCTGCACTTGTCAGCAGTGCTGCAATACATTTAATGGGAGAGTACCATCACTTCTCAGGACCATACAGGTACTCTGAATAGTGAGTACCTGTACTTCTATTTTTCCATTTCAAACACTGTATATATAGGCAACAACTAAGATGAGCATATTGGTCACAGTGCTAAACAATTGTAACATTCATTGCATGCAGTGAATATAGGTGTATAAGCTTGCACAGTAAGCAACTTACTGGAAAAGAACTAATAAGTTTATAAAGTGCATTCTTTCAAGGAGATAACATACACAATATTACCATATACATAGACAACATCTAAGAAATGAATATCAGTCACAGCGCTAGACAAATGCAAGAATAATCACAAGCAGTGAGAAACAGAGAAACATAACAATCGGCATATGGTATTCTACTCTGTTCCAGTGGTAGCAGAATGGAAAATGCCCAGGTTTAATTCACCCATTAGTAATTGACACTCCAGACACTATATTGGAGTCATGCAGTTATGGCAGACATGTGAATCAGCTATTGTTCAACAAGGTAACCTGTTTTCCAGTCTCCTCAAATTCAATTAGGTCCTTTTGTTACTGTGTTCAACAAATGTATGCATTGCATTCTCTCATGTTAAGGACATTAGTTATATGACTACCTTCGGGATTGGTGGGAACCTTTTCCACTACAAGCCATCTGAGATTGTCTGCTGGGCAATGTGGAGAAGGGTTGGGCTGATGGTGCCCCCTGCACTTTGCAGAGTACTCTACTGCAATGCTGCAGTATTCTAGCCTTGACTTTCTGGCATGTCAGTCGTACTGATCACCGCAACACTTCACTTCATAGATTACATCTGTGCTGCTGCAGTTTGTGTGGTTCCTTAGAGCGTAGTTGCTACAGTACTTAAAGTGACCTACTATAATTTGCCTACTAAAGGGGGTACCTTTCTTTGGAATAATAAACCAGGAAGGTTCAGTACCTTTAAGAGGGCACATACAACATGGTATCTCACACTTTTACACTTTTCTGAAAGCATACATTGTTTTTTCTTTTGTACAAGTTAAACAGAAACATGTTTATTTTTAACCATGTCCACCGCACGCTCATCACTGTTCATGGGCTTGTCTTTCAAAAATCCTTTGTTATCATTGGGAAATGCTTTACATTTGTCCCTCCTTGGGGCAGTTGTGATACCGCCTTGGCCATCGACCCTGCTACATTGATAATTGCAAGTTTGTTGAGACATTTGACTACAAGTGAACTTCTTTTTCCTTTGGTGTCTCTCCTTCGTGCTCAAGCTTGTGGCGACCATGGTGCTTTGAATCGGCTTGCTTATGTCAACTGTTTTGCTTTTCGTTTTCATTTTATGTGGCAAGAAAAGCCCAGTTCGGAATTTATAGAGCTAATACCTCTAACTCAAGCAAATGTGAGACCCATTGCATTGCAAATGCTTGTTTTTTATCTTGTTGCTTTGGGTACAAAAAGTTGCTACACATATCATGCATTGTTTTGTGTAATCTACTTTTTCTTTTGGTTCAAGTAGAGTGTCTTGTGGGTAACACCAGGCCCTTTTATGAGAACGCTTCAAAGTCCCTTGGGATAACCCTGTTCCTGTAATCTTTTTAAGAGGGCATCAAATTCATTGAAGTAATCCACTCTAGGGAACAATTTATCCTGATTCTCAGGAATTTTTCATAGGGGAGAATGTTGCCTAATTTAGTAGGGTGATGACTGGTGTATCTTACCAATGTGTCCATTCAGTTTGTTTCCAAATGTGGTGTGCAGTTTACGTTCTCAACCCTGCCACTAATATCTATAAAGTTGACTTGTACTGTACTGTATGTTATCGTGAATTTCACATCATTAGATCTGTTGTTGAGACAGTCAAGGAAAAAACAGAGGTTTGCCTCACTGGCTGGTCAACTCATCAAAACATCATCTAGTATCTCTTCCACGGTGTGATGTTTTCTAAGAAGGGTGCTGCAATCAGAGTGCACTTGGGGGCACCCATATGTGCCCATAAAGAGGATAGCTAGATCTGATGCAAATCCCACTCCCATTGGGACTCCCTTGTTTTTTTGTAATTTTCAAAACTGCAACTTGCAATCTAACTACACAATTAAAGAAGAGGATCTTAAATTACAATTAATGTGAGTGCAAACTGCAGATCTCTATCTGCTCCCATCTGAAGTCCGCACTTATTAATTGGAATGAGGTAACCCTATGGTAAGCTACTGGAGAGATAGCCTTTCAAAAGTGAAAAATTACTTTAGGAGTTTTTCACTGCCACAACATGTAAAACATAAGTACAAATGTCCTCCATACACCGTGCCTTAAAACCTGTACGGCCTACCTTAGGGGTGACTTCTAAGTATTAAAAAGAGGTTTACGTGTGGCAAAGGTTTAGTTTGCTGGGTCAAAATGGCAGTTTAACACTGCACATGCATGCTGCAGGGGCAGGCTTGTAGGCATGTTTTAATGTGCTATTTTAGTGGATGACATAATGAGTGCTGCAGCCACAAGTAGCATTTAACTTACAGGCCCCATGTACAAGTAGGACCATTTCATAGGGACCTATTTGTAAGTTAAGTGTGCCAATCAGGTATATGCCAGTTTTACCATTTTGTAAGGAAGAGAGCACAAGCACTTTATTACTAATTAGCAGGGAAAATGTACACAGAGTCCTAATGCCAAAAAATGGGTTCTGGGCTTTTATAACAAATCTGCTCTTCAAGTGGGAGGGGCAGAAAACCCACTACACACCAGGGATATATATTTCTTTTTAGGAAAGAATACAGAGTGCGGTAGTCCACTCAGGCATCGGGCCTATCCCCCACCCCTAAAACCTAAACAGTCTTTCTGACCACCTGGGGCCTACAGAATCCCTATCCCCATGTCAAGTGACAGAACATTTTGAATATTTGGGGTGTAGTTTTGATATATAGGCCAGAAGAGTAGGATAAATCCAAATTTCCTCTCACTTGCCATGCTGAGCAGTTGTATGACTCAAGCTAGAAGTCAGCTGGTAAATTACATATTTTCCTCACATCTGTTAGGGAAACTTCTGCAACCTGTTGTGTCCACAAACTTCATACTACCCAACACTCCTGCACTTCTCCTGATAAAATGAAATCCCTGTTGGGTGGCAGCCAATCCCAGCCCTGAATACCGCAGCTACCCATATCGCTAGAGGTGACTTTTTTGACTGGAAATGCTGTTTCTCCTTACTGCTCTTGGGGACGTTTGTGTCACAGGCACTCTGTCCAGCCACACATGTGGGGTTGTTTTTTTGGGGGAGAAGTGTGGGAATGCTCAGTGGTAGGAGTTTTGTTAAACTCCACAGATTCCAGAAGTTGCCTTCACAGAAATGTGAGGGAAATGTTTGATGTTGGCCAAAGCTTGAGGGATCCAGGGCATTATGGGTAAGAAAACCTCATGTGATCAATGCAGGTCAGACTTACCTGGACTACGTTTCAGAAATGCTGCGGTTTGGTATCTTTCCCTGGGTGGACACTGAGCCCGGACCTAACTACTGCAGCTATCAATATCACCAAAACTGGCCTTTTTCTGCAAGAAATGTTGAGTTCTCCATGTTGCAGTTTGTGAACTTTTGTATCATGGTCAGTCCCACATGTGAGGTACTGTTTTTATCAAAAGAAGTGTGGGAATACTGTATACACAACATTTGTAATAATAAATTGCATTTATCACCACTATTGGCTCTGCATTTGCTCCTCTGTTAGCACAGTAGTGGGGCCTAGTCCTTGGCTCTTTGCCATAGCCACCTACTACCTGCTTAGCACTCCTACTGACCGGCATGTGCTTATTTCTTTCAATTATATATAAGCACAACAAGCTCTTCTTACCACTTTTCCAGTCTTCTCCTATGTATGATCATATATCATTTTGAGATAAATTATAAAAGTTTCTACATTTTTTATACAAATCTGCTTCTGACTTTGTGAATGAAGTTATGCCTATATACTGTACCTAAAGGTCTCTTTAACCTCATCATTATTGCATTTGAACACCCAAAGATTTGCACTAAGTATGCATGCTTCTGTTCCTGTATGGGAATGAGGGCTCACTAATTTTGCCTCTTTTCCATTCTCCCAATCACATCAACTTTTAATCTGATCACTCAGAATTTGAGAACTTGGAATAGATGCTTCTAGATACCCCCTCACCACAAGCATATCAGCACAGCTTCCCTTTCCGTTTTTGTTTATATCATCTCTTACCCAGGCAAAGTATAATCATTACTTTAATTCTAAGAGTTCGGAACACTCTTTAATGCTACAACCGGATATGTACTTCATATTCTGATTTTGTTTTTTTCTAACCACAGGGCGTTTTTCTCACCTCTCTCTTCTCTCTTTTCTTTCCATTTTTTAACATATGGTGATAGACTCACTCATTTTCATCATAGTCATGTCACCCACTGAATTGTACGTCTTCTACTTTTAAAGCCTTTTCTTTATATTTTTTAATGTATGGTGATGGACTCACTCATTTTTATTATATTTATATCACCCACTAAATGGTATGTCTTCTACTTTTATAGCCTTGAGAAAGCCCCAGGCTTTCAGTCGTGTAATGGGTGAAACACAGGTGGGGTGTATCTTATGAAAATACTTGCCCTAAGGAACAATTTGACCAAATGTTTGATGTTCAATAAAGTCAACTTGAAAGAATCAAAGAATCATTCTCCAGTTCTTACTTTTGGGCAGATTCACTTATTTCTTAGTACATGATTCAGAATCTAAGACATAGGAGGTCCAAACCTCAACTAGTGATCCACACACTCTTGCGAATATGGGTGTTATACAACAGGCTGACAGTGTTGGGCCTAAGAATATCTCTGTCTAACCACGTGTAAAAATGCCTCATACCCATTTATCATACACTACATTTTACCTTATGATATGAAGCATGGTCAGTTCACAATGAAAAATCATTGTAATCCTCAGCTCTATTGCTGGCTTTGGATATTGTGTGTTTTTGAATAACCCGCAAACACTATTGGCCTGATTCACAAAGGTAAACTTAGGGGCGTATTTATGCTTTATATAACGCAGTTTTGCATCAAAAAGTTTTGCACTGGCTTGCACCATTCTTGAGCGCACAGCTGAGCACCATATTTATGGAATGGTGCATGCTAGCGCAAAGGTTAAGCTAGCGTAACAAAAAATGACGTTAGCCAGGTGGGGGTGTCGGTATGGGAAAAGGGGGTTTTGCACCAAAAAATGACATTAGGCAGGTTAGAGAATAAAAAATGACTCTAACCGGCCTAGCATCATTTTCTGACGCAGAACCATTCATACCACATGATTCCTGTCTTAGAAAAGACAGGAGTCATGCCCACCACCCCAATTGCACCCAGTGCCATGTAGGGGGGCCCATTTCATACTTACCTGTAATTACCTATACTTACCTGTGATAGGGGTCCCCCATCCTCCGATGTCCCTCTTGTGTGGGTGGGGGTGTCCCTGGGGCCTAGGGAGGGCACCTGTGGGCCCACCGGTCCCCTAACGCCTACCCTACCCATTATTTGACCCCACCCCCTTGCGTGATTTAAGCACAGGGATAAGTATGGCACTAAGGCCATAGAGTCATTTTTTGCATGGGAATGCCTACCTTGCATCTCATTGACGCAAGGTAGGTTTCCACGTCCAAAAAATGACTTTAACTCCATAAATTACTTTAAATCCATAACTTTAAGCATAAACATGGAGTTAGTTTTTCACTGAATTTGCATTAAAAAAATGACGCAAATTCAGCGAAAAACAAGTATAGATATGCCTCTTGCTCTTTTGAGTAACTTTGCTATTTTTTGATATTCAAAAACTACTAGCTTAATTTTACGACTGCAGAGACTTCACACCCATGGAAGACATTCCGCACACATACTGATAGGCCTGTCCCATCTTTTCATGTGTAGCGTTCTCCACCCCAATTGCAGAGTTTGTTCACTTATAAAATTACTATTAGTCAAATTAAAGTCGTAGTTTGAGAAATACAAAAAATAATAGTAAAATTACACAAAGGTATACGTTTTCCTTTGTTGATTAGGCTCTATATATTACTGTGACCAGAACGATCTAACAGGCATAATGGTATATTGCTTTTCTAAGTTAGCCATTGAGGCAAAACATATCGATGAAAAATGTGTCAACTATTTCTGTTTTTGCCTCTGTATTTCTTTTTTTCTTTTGAGTTAGTCAGCTTAGCACTTCAAGCCTTTTAACGATGCGATCTTTAAAAGAAAAGAAAACATACACTTTCTTGCACATCAATTTTTATTCCCATTTCTTAAAAAAAAAAAAAACTTTAGCTTTTTTGGGTTATGTCTCTGTTCCCTCCAGGGAAATCCACAAACCCTGGATACTTTTAAAAACCCCAAGAAGGTGGGGAAAAAGGACGTAAACTTGGCAAGGATACTTTTTGGGCAAAAACGTTATGAAGTAACCCAGGCAAAGTACATGAAGTACCCCAAACACCAAAAAATGGCTTAGCTCTGGAGGTGGAAAATCCTCAGGAAGTAAGAGATTAATACTAGTTTGATCAGCACATTTCTAAGGAGTATGTTGATGTGGTACTTCACAGCACTGTTAATTTAGCAGCACTTTACAACTGTGTAGCTTTGATAATGTGTTCTCTCTGGTAAATACCGTGTCAGTATGTCATTTGCCGGTAAACTTAGGTGATATTAGAACACAGGTGTATGCTGTCGAGTATAGAACAATGTTGGATTGTTAGTTTTAGTACAAATACTGCATTGACATTACCAAAATGGGCACTATTTTGATTTTGGTGGATACTTAATCATAAACATATCTGATACCCTGTCTACCATATTACAAGTACCATTGGCTATAATGCACTTATTGTACAGTGGTCAGATCATTTGCCATATATGTGATGTAGTATCTGATCCGAGGAATTCTAAATATTTCCCATTATTTTTAAATGGATCAGTCTAAATAGGCACACAAATAATTTTTAAAATGCTCTGATAAACAACGCATGCACTAAATGTATATATTGTTTCAGTATATTGTAGAACATACACACTAAAAGCAATAATTTGAGTGATATGTGTAACTTACATAATTACAGACATTTTCCTTAATTTAAATCAATAGAATTTCAAGAACATTTGAGTTTCCATGTGAGTTATTGATATAAAATCACTAGTGTGAATATGCAACTTCTGGAATTATGACTAGATCCTTTCTTTAATTCACATTTCAAATATATTCTACTATGAAATTGACTCTCTACTTATCTATCATGTAATCGAAACATGTAGATTGTGAGTGTAAAAATGTGGTAATGTTGGTTTTAAACATTATTTCTTGGATTTTTCTTTTATTCTAGAAAGAAATATTACCTCATTACCAAGTGATGAAAAAACAACACCCAGTTGTGAAACACTTGTTAGCAAGGTTTGTTTGATTAAAATGATTTTCCATTTTGGCAGTATCTTCATTGAATTCAAGAATAAACTTCATCAGTTTTTGATTAAAAAAAATGTGTCTCCAGGCATGGTTAATATCAGTAAATAATGAGTTTGCATAAAAGGGGAACAGAGAGTCATTACATGCAACATTTCCATCCTGAAGGGAGCTGAAATTATCCGGTAAAAGAGCAATGAGCATGATACTTATGACCTCATTACAAGGCTGGCGGCCCGAACGTCAGCCAGTCAGCCCCATGTAAGGGAGACTGCTGCGTAGCTGGTGGTCTCCCCCTCAGGCCAATTACAAGGTTCTGCTGGTCAGCCCAGTGGAAACCATGTGGCGGAATTGGCTCCTCATGGAGCCGAGGTTCAATGCCGTCACACATGGTGGTCCCCAGCACCCTTAGAGTGTGCACTGTACAGTTCACATTCTGAAAGTGCTGGGCATGTGGGCCACTGCACTGTCTACAACACAGTCGTGGCAATGCAGGCACCCCCCTGTGGCCAGCAGCACTGGGTTTCCACCAGCCTTTTCATGGCTGGTTCCCCAATGCATGGACATTATTGCACTGCTGTCACCATGTGATGCCCTATACTGGGAAGTGCCCCTTCTATGCTCAGTACAGCCAGTTGTGGTCTGCTCCTCCAGGAACCAGCTTTGCAGCATGTTTGTGACATGACAAATTTCAGTTGAATCTAAACCACTCCTATCTACCTGAAGCTTTAATGGCTATACCTTGGTAGGATCAATGACACAATACTGTGGTAAACAATATTGTTGACAAAAATATTCTTTCAAAAATATTTTTTACCACAATATTGTGCTCCTATATTTATAATGACAAGTGAAAAAATATTGGAAAAAGACTATCGTTGACACTAATATTGTCCAAAAATTTACAAAATATAATTTTTTTTATATAAATATATGTTAAAATAGTAAATTGTATTTTAATATATAAATTTAATGTAGTGTTAATTTAATATATTGATCTAATATATACTGGAAATAAGTATACATATGTAATATGTATAATGTATATATAATAGAGATACAGAAACACATATATGTCTTTGTATTTATAAATATATGTATATAATATATATATAGTGTAACAAATGTAATCAACTATTTATTTTACATTATATTGTTTATATTTTGAATTTATATATATATATATAATATAATATAATATATATATATATATAATATATATATATATATATAATTAATAAAATTACTTATTTTGCATGATATTCATGTGTTAATATTTTCCATTTCTAGATAGATAGATAGATAGATAGATAGATGGACAGATAGACTAATAGATAGACAGATCGATGGATAGATTCCCTTTCACTTTCCTGCAGCAGGAACATGCACACTCCGGTGCATAGAAGATGAAAGCTCAAGTTGAAAAAATGATTATTAATCCAGTGCGATTGTTACTGTCAGATAAAACAGAATGCTTTTCGGTGTTTCCCATCCCTTGCTCATGGGTCGATTTCAGTTGTTCCCGGCATCATTATATGACATGACTCCAAGGCCCTCATTACAACCCTGGCGGTCAGTGATAAAACGGCGGTAATACCGCCATAAGGCCTGCAGTAAAAAAAAATGAATTCTGACCACGGTGGAAACCGCCCACACAGACAGCCACTTTAACACACCGACCCACCACGGTGGTAGCAACAAGCACTGCGGCGGTAACCGCCAACAGCCAGGCGGAAGACAATGTACCGCCCACAGTATTACAACAGGCCTATCCACCACCTTTTCCGGGGTGGTACCAAGGACATCAAAAGCATGGCGGAAACAGTACACAGAAGGCAAAAGACTCACCTCTGGAGACTCAGGGAACAACCATGATGCCATGGAGCCCGAGTTGCACATCTTACCCATGATTGTATACCTGTTCATGCATTATGGGCAGCCGGCGAAGATGACCACAGTGAGTACTGCCACTTAGCACACAAGGGGGGGGAAATAGAGTGACACACATACATGCAACACGCAACACCCCACCCCCAACACCATACACACAAACAGATGCAATAACATCACATATCTACCCCATACACCTCAGAAATAATGCAAGGACAAAAGGAATCGATTAAAGTGAGTGTAATAAGATAAAATAGTAGAAATTCCTGCTTCAAAATCAAAGCAGTATATACATATATACAAATGGAGGGACACTGCCTAATCCTCAATGTCTGTGGGCCACAGGGCCACTACACATAGGCCAAGGCCCCACTTGACTCCTGCAACAACACAGAGAGAACACTATAGGGGCATCAGGTTGAAAATACACAGGCACCTCAGGGGGACGGGGAGAGGGGGCACCTCAGCCGGTAGATGGTACAACACCACTGGTCCTGGACGGGGCAACATGCCCTGTGCGATGTCCTGGGGAGTGCAAGGCCACAGTCTCTTAAGTGGGTGGTTTGTCCCTTGCTTGGTCCTGGGGAGTGCAAAGCCACAGTCTCTGAAGTGAGTGGTTTGCCCACTGCTTGGTCCTGGGGAATGCAAAGCCACAGTCTCTCAAGTGGGTGGTTTGCCCACTGCTTGGTCCTGGCAAGGATGCGGTGAGTGGATGGCTTCTTCCACTGGTTCTGGAGGGGGCCTTGTGCCCAGTGTGCTTCATCCTGGCAAGGAGGGGGTGAGTGGATGGCTTCTTTCATTGGTTCTGGATGGGGCCTTGTGCCCAGTGTGCTTCATCATGGCAAGGATGCAGTAAGTGGATGGCTTCTTCCACTGGTTCCGGAGCTGCCTTGTGCCCAGTGTGCTTCATCCTGGCAAGGAGGGGGTGAGTGGATGGCTTCTTCCACTGGTTCTGTAGGGGGCCTTGTGCCCAGTGTGCTTCATCCTGGCAAGGATGTAATGAGTGGATGGCTTCTTCCACTGGTTCTGGAGGGGGCCTTGTGCCCTGTGATGCAGCCCTTGGGGAGTGCAAGGTCACAGTACCTCACCTGGGTGTCACACCTACAGGATTTGCAGGGTCCAGGACGCACTACAGCCCATGGAGGCAGGACTACACACTGCACGCTGGAGGTGATGTATCCTCAGTAGTGGCAGTGGCGGTGCTGGTGTCGGGGATGCCAGTGGTGGGGGGAGGCTCCAATCCTTCCCCTGCAACCTCGGATGGCTGAACTGCCATAGTTGGTGGTGGGGGCTCAGAATCAGTCCCAGCACCAGGCCTCCTGTCCTTCCTGCCTGGAGGTGCAGGCCCCTTGCCCTTCCCTTTCGCAGCTGGCGGTGCCTCCTTGTCCTTCCCCTTGGCAGCTGGTGGTGCCTCCTTGCCCTTCCCCTTGGCAGCTGGTAGTGCCTCCCTGCCCTTCCCCTTGGCATCTGGTGGTGCCTCCTTGCCCTTGGAAGCTGGTGGCGCCTCCTTGCCCTTCCCCGTGGCAGCTGGTGGTGCCTCCTTGCCCTTCCCTTTGGCAGCTGGTGCAGGCACACTGTCAGTGCTGATGGCTGGTTCCCTGGAGCCTCTCCCACCTACAGTAGCTGCTGACACTACTGTGGCCGTGGAATGGGTGGCTGAGGTGCTCGTCTGGGTTCTGACCACCCTGACCCGACGTGAAGGATGGGGGGAGGGGTAGGGAAAGGGTCAACGGCGGAGAGGAAAAGCTTCTTAGGGACACTGGGGCGGGAAGAGGGTGAAGGTTTGGGAGTGGAGGAAGATGGAGTGGTTGTAGGAGGTGTCTTTCTGCTGTGTTTGAGTGCAGGTAAATGGGCTGGATGCTGCTGTGAGGTGGATGGCTGTTGGGTGTCTGAGTGCTTGTGTTTGTGTACTTTGGGAGTAGGGGGCACAGACACAGTGGGAGAGGACACAGGGGACGTGTGCATGGATGTGGGGGTGGTGACTGCCAGTGAGGGGTGTGTAGTGATAGGCATTATGGTGATGGGGTAGTGGATGAGGATGTATTGCATGCAGCTGTGAGTGGAGATGCTACTGGGAGGGTGGTGGAGGACAAGGAGGAGGGGGACACAGTGGAGGCAATGGATGTTGTTATGTCTGCATCTGGATGGAGTTTGTGTGAGTGCCTGTGGGATGATGTGTGGTGTTTGTGTTTGCCTGAGCCACTGCTGGTCTGAATGTGTGCTTGGGATAGGTTGAGGTTGAAGGGAATGGGACTGGGTAGAGGAAGTTGGAGGGGGGAGTCTAGAGACAGGGGAAATGGCTGCCCACCTGTCTCCGCCATGGTGCTCCCCTTGCCCTCCGTTTCACTGGTGCCCTCACCGTCGGTGGATTCAGCCTCCTGGGCCTTGTGGGATGCAGCTCCCTCCGTCGCCGGTGCCTCTGCTCCTCCACCAGATGATACTAATGCACATAAGGACAGGGTGACAAAAAAAGGGGGGGGAGAGACAAAGGATACACTTGGTCAATGGCAGCAACACCACCACCGTTGGTGTACATGACACACACAGGGAACAGCCCTACGCACTAGGCAATGCACTAACAGTCACAATGCTAACCACGAGCCGGGGCACAGGAATACCTAATGCCAATAGCAGCATACCTGAGACCCACAGACCCCTGCCCAGTAGTGGATGCCTACTAGCTTGGATGGAGGTATTTTACATCAGAACCCTGCCCAACATGGAACCTACCCTGCAATGTCAGGCCTGGCCTAGGGGCACCCACAGGCCCACATACCTCACCCAGTGACCACCCCACCACGTGCAAGTAGTATATTGGGAAACTGTACTCACCCCCTTGTGGCTGCTGTGATGCCCTCAAGCGCCCATCTAGCTCCGGAAAGGCCACCGCCACCATGCGGGCCATCAGAGGGGTCAGGGTTCGAAAGGCACCCCTTCCTCGTTGGGAGGCCATCCCCAGCTGGGCCTCTGCCATCTTCCTTGCCCAGCGTCTCAGGTCCTCCCACTGTTTGCGACAGTGGGTGCTCCGCCTGCCATAGACCCCCAGGGTCATATACCCTTTTTCTGATGCACGCTGACCTGCAGAAAAAGAAACATAGAAAAAGGTACAGTCATACCGTCCGGCCTGTTACACTCATGGCCTACCATAGCCCTAACATCCTATTACATACAGACATTGCCCACCATACATGCATCACGCTGCCCAGAACCCTTCCACCAACCCCCCCCACATGTGGCCCTCACACACAGCACTCCATGCATTCATGCCCCATGCATCGTGCTCACAGTGTACTCACCTGTTGGTCTGGAGGCCCATACAGCATTCGGCACTGGGGTATGACCCCATCCACCAGTCTCTCCCAACTCTGCAGCAGTGAAGGCAGGGGCCCTTTCCCCACTCACACGAGCCATGGTTGGTTCCAGACACAGGTCACAGCAGCACTTGGAGTGTAGGTCCTCTCCTTTTGAAGGTCAGGTAGCAAGTGAGTGAACAGATGGAAAATGGGGGTCACGTCCGCGGCAGCGCGTACCGTCACCACCGGCGTACATCACCATTGGCCACTGTAAGCCATAGGGCCCAATGACAACCAATGAGGAGTTGCACGCCGGTACTAGACCGCCTCCCACAATGGCGCACAACATCAGCTGCATTATCTCATTTCCACGTGTCCATCCCCACAGGACAGGCAGACGCCATTTCAGGGGGGGCAGGCCATAGCACCTAACTGCGTCATAGTCCCCATAGGCACCATTTGGACCTATCCAACGACATACTGTTACAGTTACAACATGCAAAGCAGTGTAGTGTTTGGAAATGTGGAATACCTACCAGCTGCTCACCGTTTTGCCCCCTAGATTACAACCGCTGTGTATGAATAGGAGATGGAGACATCCCCCGTGTACAGACCCCTGGTGGACTTGGCAACAATGGAGGACAGGCACATTATCCTCAACTATAGACTGGACAGGGCCACAATCAAGGAGCTATGTGCCCAATTGGAGCCTGACCTGATATCTGCTAGTCCGTCACCCCACCGGGATCCCCCTTCTGGTGCAAGTCCTATCAGTGCCCCATTTCTTGGCAAGTGGCTCCTTCCAAGTAACAGTGAGCTTGGCAGCAGGAATGTCTCAGCCAATCTTCTCAATAGTGATGACCAGAGTGTTGTCTGCCCTGATTAAACACATGCACAGCCACATTGTTTTCCCCCAGGTGGAGGATTTGGCCACAGTGAAAGCTGATTTCTATGCAAAGGGACATAGCCCCAACATTATTGGGGCTATTGATGGTACACATATTGCATTTGTTCCCCCCCCCCCGGAGAAATGAGCAGATGTTCAGAAATTGAAAGAGCTTTCACTCAAAGAATGTGCAGATGGTGTGCCTAGCTGACAAGTACATCTCCTGTGTCAATGCTAAGTATCCTGGGTCTGTGCATGATGCCTATATCCTGAGGAATAGCATCATCCCATATGTGATGGCTCAACTCCAGAGGCGCCGGGTGTGGCTAATAGGTGATGGGTATGGCGTTGGCCATAAGGGTTAGTGTTTGGCTAACAGGTATCCCTCAATATTTGCAGGTGACTCTGGTTATCCCAACCTCTCATGGCTGCTGACCCCTGTGAGGAATCCCAGGACAAGGGCAGAGGAACGTTACAATGAGGCACATGGGTGAACAAGAAGAATAATAGAGAGGACATTCGGCCTCCTGAAGGCCAGGTTTTGTTGCCGCCATCTAACAGGTGGATCCCTGTACTACTCACCCATGAAAGTGTGCCAGATCATCGTGGCATGCTGCATGTTGCATAACCTTGCCATGAGATGCCTGGTGCCTTTTCTGCAGGAGGATGAGGCTCGAGATGGCCGTGTGGCAGTAGTGGACCCTGTGGACAGTGAAGATGAGGAGGCAGAGGATGAGGACAACAGAACAACTATTATACGGCAGTACTTCCAGTGACACACAGGTAAGACACTGTAACTTCACTTTGCATTGACAGTTTTGTATTTGACCTTGTACATGGCAGGCAGATTCTCCCAATTCTATGGCCACTTACTGTACCCTTTGGCATCTCTATTTTCAGATATCTGTGCCCCACTCTGGCACCTGGTGTGTTGACTGCAGCCTAATAGAGGTCATTCCTATGCATTTATTCCTGTACAGTTGTAATGCAGTGTTTAAAGCTTGATAAACAAATACTTTGTTCAATCATTTGACAGACTCCATACTTGTATTTTTAAAATGGTGTTTATTTAAGTGCTAAGAAGTAGAAGGGGTGGTGGAATGGGCTGGTTTGATGGTGGAGGAAAGTCCAGGATAGTGTCCAGGCTATTGGTATCACAGGTGCATTGTCCAAGGGGGCATAGGAAGTGGAGCAATGGCAGTTCAAGGTGGACAGAGTGGGACACAAGGGTGACAATCAGGAGAGTATTATTTCCTGGCAGGGGTCTTGGCAATATTCTCTGGCTTCTGCCTGGATCGCAGGGACTGTTTGCGGGTGGTTTTCCTTCTGCAGGGGGACGGGTGCTGGTGGCCTGTTGTTCCTGTGGCGGGGCCTCCTGTCCACCAGTGGCAGCAGAGGTGGAGGGCTGTTCATCGGTGTGGCTAGTGTCAGGGGCCCAGTGGTGTGCCACTGCCTCCCTCATGGTGTTGGCCATGTCTGCCAGCACCCCTGCAATGGTGACCAGGGTGGTGTGGATGTCCTTCAGGTCCACCCTGATCCCCAGGTACTGTCCCTCCTGCAGCCGCTGGGTCTCCTGCAACTTGTCCAGTATCTGGCCCATCGTCTCCTGGGAATGGTGGTATGCTCCAAGGATGTTGGTGAGTGCCTCCTGGAGAGTCAGTTCCCTGGGCCTGTCCTCCCCCTGTCAGGCAGCAGTCCTCCCAGCTTCCCTGTTGTCCTGTGCCTCTGTCCCCTGAATTGTGTGCCCCCTGCCACTGACCCCAGGTCTCTGATCGTCCTGTGTTTGTGGGGTTGCCTGGGGTCCCTGTAGTGGTGGACACACTGCTTCTTGACATGTGCTGGGGACAGAGGTGGGTACTGTGGTTGTGTTTCCTGAGGGGAGAGGTTCTGTCGTGGTATGGGACTGTGCCTGGGTAACCGACTGCCGGGAGATCCCTGATGGGCCAGGTTGGTCATACAGATCCATGCGTCCAGAGCTGCTGTCATCACTGTTGGCCTCTTCTGTGGGGGTCTTGATGTTGCTGGCACCTCCTCTCTGATGACGTTCTGTGGGGATGTAAATGCAGTATTATTGTTTCTGCGTTTGACATCTTGTGCATGGGTGTGTTGCCCTGTATGGTTGTGATTGCCCTGTCAGCTTTGCCTTGTGTGAGTAGTGATTTTGTGGGCTAGGTGATTTTCTCTAATGTGCATGCTTTAGTGATGCGTGTCCCTGCACGGCTGTGAGTGATGTCCATGCATTGGTGTTGCATGCAGGGCTTGGTATTGGGCTGGGTGGGTTGTGATGGTGGGGTGTATGTGAGGTTGTGGGGTGATGGGGTGAGGGTAGGGGTGGGGGTATGTGATGGCATGCAGGTATGGGGATGATAGGGATAGAGATTGGACTTACCAGAGTCCAGCCCTCCTGCTACTCCTACCAGGCCCTCAGGATGCAGTATTGCCAAGACTTGCTCCTCCCATGTTGTTAGTTGTGGGGGAGGAGATGAGGTCCACCGCCAGTCCTCTGTACAGCCATCCGGTGTCTTGCAACCACGGAACGCACTTTCCCCCGTAGGTCGTTCCACCTCTTCCTGATGTCATCCCTTGTTCTTGGGTGCTGTCCCACGGTGTTGACCCTGTCCACGATTCTCCGCCATAGCTCCATCTTCCTAGCAATGGATGTCTGCTTCACCTGTGATCTGAATAGCTGCGGCTCTATCTGGATGATATTCTCCACCATGACCCTTAGCTCCTCCTCTGAGAACCTGGGGTGTCTTTGTGGTGCCATGGGTGTAGTATGCGTGGTGTGTGTTGGGTGATGTGTTGGGGTGTGTGCTGTAAGGTGCGTGGATGGTGTATGGGTGATGGTGTTCTGTGGCTCTAGTTCTGTGGGTGCTCTTGGTGTCTCTCTCTCTTTGTTGTCAATTTATTTGAGTTGTAAAGGGTTGTGGGTAGTGTGTAGGTGTGTTTTATAGTGTTCAGGGTGTGTGGGTGTGGTGTGTTTATGTGTGTCAGGTGTGTGTAGTTTGAATTGTCCAATGTAGTGTTGTCTTGTTAGTGTGTGTATTTAGAGCGCAGCGGTATGTACCGCCAATGGTTTACCGCAGTTGAATGTCTGCCGCAGTCATTCGTGGGTCATAATGCTGTGGACGTAGTTCTGTTGGCGTAATGGTGTGGGTTTTTCTACCACCAGTTTATCACCGACCTTTGGGCTGGTGGACTTGTGTGTGTGGCTGTATAGTGACGGATTGCTATGTGTGGGTCATAATATGGGTAGCGGTAAACCGCCGTGTGGGATGTTGGCAGCAGTCGGCATGGCGGTTTTATAGGCACCCACATTTCTGCAATTCAGGCAGCACTTTTTGAAGTATAAATGTTTGCATGCATGAATTGAAGCAAGATTAGTGAAATACTTGCACAAGTTAAAGTACATGTCAATTCTATGAGGAATGCAACATTGTCATAAATTCAACAGCATGGCGAATGTTCATTAAACTTCACATCTAGATATAGACTTAGGTTGTGCTTAAGCGGCTTCGGATAGTGCAAAATGCCACCACACGACTTAAACTTCACCCGCTAAATTTACTTTCACAGTCAGTGCAGTTTAAAGCTCTATTCTACATGCTTAAATACCTATCTAACTCTGGTCCCATCAGTCTTAGATCCCTGGTGTCTTCATACTCAGGTAATCGGTCACTGCCCTCAAGCAATCCCAAGCTGGTCGTAATTCTCAGAGTAAAATGTTCTTGTTAGGAGCTTAGCACTGGGAAACCCTGTTTGGTTAGCCATGCCCTCTACAAATCTTGTATGATAATAATAACAATATTAATAACTTTACAAACAATAATTCATAATTAAGTAACTATTACTTCATTAAATTCGTGCCATAAACCCCCAAAAACCTAGCACCCACAACTAAAATATAAGTAAAATAAATCAATATTGCATATTTTACAAAATTGATAATCAATTAAATAATTAATTAAAAATATTAACTGATTGTTAATTAATTATTACTAAATTAACTTCCTGCACTACACTTCCACAGACCTAACAGCTTGCAAATTACATATATCAAAAATAAATCAGTATTACATAAATCACAAAATAAACATTAATCATATAATTAAATAAAATGTATTAAAAACATTTTTTTTATAATTATTACCTAATTAACTTCCCACCCTATCCTCCTAAAAACCCAACGCCATCTACAACACTATAAATTACTATTAAAAATTAATTAAAAATTCACTTAAAATTACAAGCTATGTTTTACAAACAAGTATTAACATTTATATAAGCAATAGTAACACAACATTATTATATCAGCTAAAACACATTAAAATAATTTCTAAACAATTGTTTTAACCACTATTTTAGTGAAAACGATATTATCAACACCAATAATATTTACAACAATATTACTTAGCATAAAAAAAATATTAATGTCAATGATATTTGTGCATCACAATATTTGTGTGTCACAATATTTAATTCCCAGTGTTTCTGTCTCCAGATATTATTAAATTGGTACTTTGTCCAAACACCCTTTTGTGCCTATTAGAGCTCTGACTGTGGTCCATACTGTATCTGATGGGGATGTGTCTGAAGCATCTATAAACAATAGTGGCTTCTTTCCCTTGACATGACAATAGGCTTCTCCTTTGTCTAATCTGTCTATGCTCACCTTGTTCATCAGGTCCGTTCTAACTTATTCTCTACTGTAGACCTAACTGGAAGGTAGTTCCAGGTGAATGGTTATTGGGCGGTTGGCTGGAATTACCCCTTGCAAGTTAGAAGTCGATATTATGGTTGGCAGGTATATGGCAGAATGGTTCACATATCATATGTAAGGATTAGGCACAATGGGCATACTATTTTGCTCCATGTTTCCCACTACTGGATTCAGTTTGAATTTTCTATCTCAGAGCAGTGTTGATACAGCTTCACTTTGAAAGAGATTTCCCTAAAGTAAACAGCCTCAATTTAAATGCTGATTTTTGTAGGGGTTAAATGCCTCATGAAGGGTGTTGAGTTGCTAGAGTTATTCATCAAGGATAGTGTCAATACCTATTATGAAGAAAGAGTGCTAATTTAAAAGAATTGTGGGCAGCCCCCTCTCTTGAAAAAGTCTGCCCGTGATGTCCTTGACCCGAGAAACTACATCACTATCCTCAAAATTCCCTTGTTGTTGAAGGTCATACAGGAAGTAGCTGGAATTCCACCACAAGGCATTTTTTGAGTCAAACTCTATCCTGAGAGAGAAGCAATCTGGCTTCTGTCCTAAAAGAAGAACAGAAACAACTTTTCTAGGTATTAAATCTATAATTTCTGATTATCATGGATTTAGAGGACATAGCTCCATTGATTGAGGTTACTTCATAGCATCTTTTGACCCCAACCACTCCACTCTGTGGATTAGAATAGCTGGTGTGGCGTGTGTATAAGGAACCTCTTTGGAGTCTGTTTTATCATTCCTTATAGGGCAGGAAACCAGAGTCACAATCAGTCAGGAGTCAGCTAAAACCATCTTAACTCACTTGGGGGTACTTCAAGGTTCTTGCCTCTCGACCATCTTCTTTAATGTGTGTGCCCAGTCATAACTTCAGCTACTAGTTAATTTTGATGTTAGCTTTCCCATTATTTCAGAGGACTCACATCTTTCTGGTGGTACAGCAGTAACACATCTGAAAGCTGCAGAAGCTGAAAGCATGGGAGCTTGTTGGTGTTGAATTCAGGAACAACTGAGTTTCTTCTCATAGGAAGAGACCACAGGCTATTTCATAATAGTCTTGGACAAAGATTCTTTCAAGGCAGTGAATATTTCAATTTAAAGTAAAGATTAATCTATGGCACTAGGACAGGACAGGAGAGTAATGATAATCATTTACAAGTGATACAGAATTTAATGGTCTACGAACTGTGATAAATTATTGGTACTACATGCCACTTGAATGGAGATGGTTGAAACTTTTCCAAATGGTTCATTGTATTGCTACTGTTTGTGTTAAATACCAAGAAAGAAAAAAATAATAATAAAGCAATTCTTTAAAAATGTTGATATTAAGATCCTGGGAGTTATCTTAGATGAAAGGCTAACCATGGTAAATCAGGTTATTCAATCCTCCAGTTATCATCTTTTGCTTCAACTTATATCCCATCACTTATTATCTCAGAATAGAAGAGCATGCATAGCAAGGGCTGTAATTGGAGTACCATTGAACATTGGAAACACTCTGCTTGTTGAAACCTCAAAACCAAATTTAAACAGATTGCGGTGCTGGAGAATTCTACTGCATAAGCAGTTCTCCCTATGCCTACGAAGTCACATAGCTCACAACAGCTGAGTATAATGGACTGACTACAATCCAGTACTTTAAATTCTGATTTTAAAATGTGTAGTGTCTGGGTGTATCCACCTGAGCAATGTGTGTGCCTATTGTAGGTGATTCGCTGCTGCGCTTCATTTGGTGCCAAATGTTGTTATACTGGTGGGGTCATTTATGGTGCTTTGTGAAATAGCAAGATGTTCTGTTATATATTCATGCTATTGTATTTGTGGTTTCTTTTTTCTATCACAATCACTGAGAAATATTGTTCCAGTAGTGTACTTGCTCTGAATTTCCCTGTGTAGCTTGAAAAACACAGCCAAACTACATAGGTAATTCCTGCACTCTGCATTTGCCCACACTATCACCCCCCCCCCCGATTACACACCGCTAGTACTTCTTTCTTGTTTCAGAATGCTTTATCAATAAGACATTGTGGAGCAGGAACTGGTCATGGGGAGACAGCTCAGCACTTTTTTTTTACTATGCCTCTCATTGCCAGCTAAAATAGAAACGTCAGCCAACTTTGATGTCTTGACAAGTCTGAGCAGACCAATTGTGCGTATCAATAAAGAATTGAGCTAAAGAACTGTGAGAAAGTTGATTATTAATTGAGGTAGATAGTAGTCCATCACAAGTAATAAGGTCACTATTCCTGTTAGATCCAGTAAAGGCTTCAGTAATTTAAACCTCAGCTCAATTTCTTGTAGCTATGGCACAGAGCGAAAAGCGTTAACTTAAGAAAATGTGCAAAGAATTGTTGTGTAAGTTATGACATTGGCATGACTCTGCAGGGGGTCCCCTCCCATCCACAGGTGACACTACTGAATTTAGTTCAACACACCAGCACTGAGTGTGATTGACAAATCATTGCAGCCCCACAACACTATTCAATGTGTAATTGACATAGAAGTATTGCTTTTGGTTTACTAACAAACCCATATAGAGATTAGCGGCATTGTGGAAACAGCATTAATCTCATTTGGTATTCATACTACCACACACATTGCACTAAGAAGAATTAAATGCTTTTAAAAAAAGTATTTATTACAACAGAAAGCATCTGTTTCTCCGTGCATCAAACTCAACAACACAGAGTATTATAAAAACAGCCAGGAGACATGTTATAATAAATGAGAATAAAATAAAAATTTCCAAATTTCCAGCATTGCTGATCATTACAATAATGTCTAAAGCCAAACACCTTGTTGCCTGTTTCTATGCACTATAACCTGAGAGCATGAAAGGCAAAGAAACTTGCATTCAAGAGTTTCTCAGGGAGAAGGGATGCAATGCATACCTTGTTGACCCGAAGACTGTTGTGATCGTGGAGGCATTAAGACAGTTTTCACCACAAAGTACAAACATCTACTGCAGTGGCAGTCAATCGGTCTTTCTCCTGAACTGGGCTATATTAGCTGCAGACTTTGGGCAAGAAGTGTCATCTGTGAAGTGAAAAGTGTGCTGGCAGCAGGTTAGATCCTCTCTGTCAGAATCTCAGGTGAAAGACCTCTCTGACTAATGGGCAAATGACAGTCCTTATATCCGAAATATTTATTTCAGAGATTGAAATGTGCATGCTTGATTACAAACATCGTAGTATACGCTTATGACTTTGATGTTGTGGACATATAGAGGAAAAGGACATCAAATCAGAAAACACTCCTTTGATCAAACATCTATACCATTTTTTATATATCCATGACTTAAAGAGGAATCAACACTTGACCCAGATGAATGTATCCTTAGAGTTTGTATCTGTTACTGATTAAAGAACTGGACAATATCATGTTTCTTAGGAAAAATAAGGTCTGGTGACAATGCTGTTATCATACAGACACAACAATGATTCTGCAAGAACATGGCAATGCCAATGGGCTTAGATGGGGTCCGGACATAGCTATTATGAGAACTGACCTTAAGGAATATACGTCATCCCCGGCATCTACATCTGAATGTGATGTCATAAGGGTGTGGCTAATGTACAGAGGATACATGCTCTCAAGCTATTGTCTGCAGTTCTCTAAAATACAGTATATCCATATGCAATATGGAAAATAATATGACTTGATTTACAAAAGATATTTAAGTATATAGCATGCACAAAAGATAAACACGGGCAACAATATTTGCAGCAAAAGCATAAAGTTATAGTTCTTGCATTACAGCAGGAGAACTCATATTGGACATAGTATGCTTGTTGGCGAGAAGGCATACCAGTGATAATAGGTATAGGCCAAATTAAAAATAAGTAGAATAATAAGGTATAAAAGGAAAAATAAGAAACCTCCATAAAAAGAGAGGAAGAATGTCTCATCTTGGTTCAGTTCACATAGGCTCAGTTCACACAGACTTTTATGGTATGACTGGAGGAAGACAGGCAGGCTATGTTTCACTGACCGACTTAGGGCCAGATTTAGAACTCAGCCGACGGGTTATTCCGTCACAATATTGGCAGCCATCCTGTCCACTGAAATCTAAATCCCAAAGGATATAATGGGATTTAGAAATGGCAGACGGGACAGTGGTCACAGCTGTGATGGAGTAACCTGTCTGCCAAATTCCACCTCAGGCCCTTCTTTTGTGAGTTCACTCCTCATCAGAGGACATGTCAACATCATTGTGTGCACATGCACCATAGGTGTGATCTTTTCACAATCCATACAGAACGTGTTCATTTTCAACAACTGAAGTGCAGGATGCACCGCTGCTTGGTTGTTCGTTTGACTCACTGCTCCATCAAGAAACTTGAAGAGTAACAATAGTTCAAACCATTCATTAAGAGCTGAGTTCAGGAGTGCCCCTAGTGATGTTGCTCTGCCATATGTAGCCAGTTGTAAAAGGGACAAATGCATTGCTTGGCATTTTTTCTGGTGCTTGTATAGAGGCTATAGTAGCAGTTCCATGTTGAGATATGCCACTGGGGGCTGTTCCAGATATTGGGGGTCATTCTGACCTTGGCGGTCCATGACCGCCATGGCGGAGTGCGGCGGAAGCACCGCCAACAGGCTGGCGGTGCTTCCTGGGCGATTCTGACTGCGGCGGTAAAGCCGCGGTCGGAAAAGGGGAGCCGGCGGTTTCCCGCCGGTTTCCCGCTGGCCCAGGGAACCCGCCATGGCCCGCTGGCTGCAGCACCGCCATGGGGATTCCGACCCCCTTCCCGCCAGCCTGTTTCTGGCGGTGTCCACCGCCAGAACCAGGATGGCGGGAACGGGTGCCATGGGGCCCCTGGGGACCCCTGCACTGCCCATGCCACTGGCATGGGCAGTGCAGGGGCCCCCTAACAGGGCCCCACAAAGATTTTCACTGTCTGCTGTGCAGACAGTGAAAATCGCGACGGGTGCCACTCCACCCGTCGCACCCCTTCAACTCCACCGGCTCCATTCCGAGCCGGCTTCATTGTTGAAGGGGCTGTCCCGCTGGGCCGGCCGGCGGTCTTCTGGCGGTCGCCCGCCGGCCCAGCGGGAAAGCCGGAATGGCCGCCGTGGTCTTTTGACCGCGGAGCGGTCTTTCAGAGGGAACCGCTTGGCGGGCGGCGACCGCCGACCGCCGCGGTCAGAATGACCGCCATAGATCTGTTAGAACTGACAGCCTTAGGGTGGTCACCCCTAACTTTTTGCCTGCCTGCCTCCCTCCACTTTTTGGACACTGTTTTGACTGGTTTTAGGACTCTGCGCACTTTACCACTGCTACCCAGTGCTAAAGTGCATATGCTCTCTCCCTTCAAACATGGTAACATTAGTTCATACCCAATTGGCTTATTTAATCTACTTGTAAGTCCCCTGTAGAGTGCACGTTGTGTGCCAAGGCCTGTAGATGAAATACTACTAGCGGGCCTGCAGCACTGATTGTGCCACCCACATAAGTAGTCCCTTAACCATGCCTCAGGCCTGCCATTGCCAGACTTGTGTGTGCAGTTTCACTGCCACTTTGACTTGGCAATTAAAAGTAGTTGCCAAGCCTTAAACTCTCGTTTTTCTCCATGTAAGACACCCCTAAGGTGTGTCCTAGGTAACCCATAGGGCAGCTTGCTGTGTAGACAAAAGGCAGGACATGTACCCGTGTAGTTTACATGTCCCGGCAGTGTAAAACACCTAAATTCATTTTTGCACTACTGTGAGGACTGCTCCTTTCATAGGCTAACATTAGGGCTACCCTCATATATTTTTTGAGTGGTAACTTCTGATCTAAAAGGATTAGGAAGGTCGTATTTAGTATGGCCAGAATGATAATACAAAATCCTGCTGACTGTTGAAGTTGGATTTAATATTACTGTTTTTGAAATGCCACTTTCAGAAAGTGAGCATTTCTCTGCACTTAAATGCTTCTGTGCCTTACAATCCACGTCTGGCTAGGTTTAGTTGACAGCTCCCTTGTTCATTCACTCAGACACCCCCCAAACACAGGATTCTCAGCCTCACTTGCATACATCTGCATTTTGAATGGGTCTTCCTGGGCAGGGAGGGTGGAGGGCCTGACACTTGCATGTCAAAGGTCAGTAGTCTGCCCTCACACAAAGGACTGCCACACCCCCTACTGGGACCCTGGCAGACAGGGTTGAACTGAAAAGGGACCTTGTGCACTTCTAAGCCACTCTTTGAAGTCCCCTCCACTTAAATGGCACATTTGGGTATTTAAACAGGGCCTCTGCCCCTACCAACGCAGACACTTCCTGGAGAAGAGAACCAGTACCAGAACCTGCATCCTGCCAAGAAGACCTTCCTGTCTGCTCAAAGGACTCACCTGTCTGCTTTCTGTGAAGGACTGGTGGCTTGCTGTTGCCCTGCTACCTTGCTGCTCTCTGATTGTGGTAAAGAAGTGCTCTCAAAGGGCTTGGATAGAGCTTGCCTCCTATTCCCTGAAGTCTCAGGACCAAAAAGACTTCATCTCTACAAGAAGGACTCCTTGTGCGGCGAAATTCAAAGCACAGCCTGCCCGAAACGATGCACAGCCTCCACCGCAATGAATATTTCACTGCATGCCAAACTGGAGCCACGCAGCCCGACTTCACAATGAGAAAATCTATCCAGCGCCAGCGTAGCGACCGGAAATTCGACGCACGGCCCTACCGGATTGACGACAGCTGAGCCGGAACGACGCAGCCTGACTTCCAGAGAGGAATCGACGGAGTGCCTGCCGTGCGGTCAAAAATTAGACGCAACGCCCACCGGATCGACGCAGCTCCTGTGACTTCGTCCTGCCAGCGCCGGAAATCCACGCATCATCCACGGGGCGTTTGAAAACCCAGCAACCCGAAGAGGATCCACGATCGAGCACCAGAAATCAACGCACAGCCGTCCCTGAGTGAAAACTAAACATCGCATCGCTGTGTGCGGCCCGAGAAATCGACGCACACAACTTTGTTTACACGTTTCTCCTCCTCTGTGGTTATTTGTGGAGATTTTTCACGCAAACCAGGTACTTTGTGCTTGAAAGAGACTTTGTTTGCTTTTAAAAGACTTAAGACACTTTATTATTGCATTTTCATTGTTTTGGCCTGCATTTATCCAGATAAATATTATATATTTTTCTAAACAGTATGTGGTGTATTTTTGTGGTGCTATATTGTGTTAGTGTAGGATTTATTGCACAAATACTTTACACATTGCCTTCTAAGTTAAGCCTGACTGCTCAGTGCCAAGCTACCAGAGGGTGGGCACAGGATAATTTGGATTGTGTGTGACTTACCCTGACTAGAGTGAGGGTCCTTGCTTGGACAGGGGGGGTAACATGACTGTCAACCGAAGACCCCATTTCCAACAAGATCTAAGATGATTTAGACAATGAATGCAGCAGAAAACAGGTTTCACATGTGTTTCATTTATTTTGCAGAAAGTCAGTGTCCAGTGCTCACTGAACTTGGATAACCAAGCATTTCCCTTGGAGATTGCCAGAATCGCTCTACAGCTTTGTTGAACTAGATACAGTTGTTCCATGTTGTAAACTTTCATAGCAAAACTGGACAAAGATGATGATACCACAGCCAAATAACAGTGTCATGATTGGGAATCCTCCAAGAAGGCTGAAGAATAAAGAATGAAAACATGATGGAATCAGTCTACATGCTGCTTTCAATACTGTCACTAAACCAGTCCCAATGTTCTTAAAAAAATGCACAACACCGGTGGTTGCAGATGAATTAAATATTGTTTGCACAATATCTGCAAAACGAGTAGGGTACTGTGTATATACCAGCTTCTAGATTTCGGAAGCAGTCTGGACTGTCTGTAGGTCATAAAGTCAAAGGGGCTTTTTTTGTAGGAGAACAGGAAATAGTTTGTTCATATTGCCAAAAGGCATGGATTTCATACTAATACTAGAGCAAGGGATGTTTCTAATAACATTTCTCGACAAATGATACACAGCCTTTGCACAAAACTGTATTGTTTCTGACACTGTTATCAAGTATGTCTGGCCAGGTTCCAACCCACGGCACGTAGCATTCGTTAGCAACAAATAGGAGCCATTATTCAAATGTTCATGATGAATGGGAATGAATGCAAGGGGGAAAAAGATAAGGCATTAATGTGCTACGCATTCCATTTTGTCACAGGGTAATCTCTTTTCAGGAGGTCTAGGGCTGAGGCAAGACTTAATGAGTGCACTCGTTTGGAAAGTGTGTGCGTTCCATTGTCAATAACTTTAAAAACTATTCACATGTTTTCTTGGTCTATTTGTCTAATTCATTCAGCAGCTTCTTTTGCTGAGTATTTGTTTAAATTGTTATGTATAGCATATATTCCTGTAGATAGGAATATCTTATGTTTCTGAGGACGAGGTCCCAGCAGGAAGTCAGATAAATCCATATTTTCAATAAAGGAGGTCAAGTGAGAGTTTAGAATGTTTTTTTTTTTTGACATAAGTTGTCTACACTGTATGTGGTAATCACTACAGGGGGTTGTGTATTGTAGTGTGGGTCAGGATGATTTGATTTGGGTCCAGGTGTATTGGAAAGGGAGCGCTGCATGCATTTTGTGAACTATAAGGCCATAGGGCCAAGCCCTTGAAAAGGAATTTGATTGGAATTATACATTCTGTTTTGTATCATATAAATTATGTCTGTTTCAGACATATTTAGAGAAAACTGCCAATTTTTTAACCTGGTCAGATTAACTTTTGGAATTGAAGGTTTCTTTCAATCTTTCATTGTTTCAAATCCCGGGTATGTAGACTGCTGGATACTTTTGTTTAGAAATATAATTTTATTTTGGTATTGTACAGGCTCGAAATAGGGCTTCTTTGCCTTGAATCTGTAAAAATATGGTTCCCCAAACCCTTTTTTTCTTCAATGTTTGCTTCCCAATACTCACATCCTTGAATAGCCAAGTTTTGACTAAACTTTGTGAAATAAATCAGCTTGTTGGCAGTGATTAGATTTTTTGGAAGTTGCTGTGGCTTATGTGTAAAATGAAACACTGAGGATGTCACCTATCTGCACTCTGGAAGTAGAGAATTTCTTTAAGAAAGTCGACTGCCTCTCAGAAGGAGCAGCCTCACAATGTTCCAATTGCATATAATTATGAACTCCTCCAGGATAGCTAGTCTTGTGTATGAAGTAGTATGCCTAATGATGATCATAATACAATTTGTTGTAATTTGCTGAATTCAAATAAGTATCTTCGTTATTGAAAGTAGCATATTCCTGCAAGTCAGACAGCATTCTTTTAACAGACACAGGCCCTCATAATGACATTGGCAGTAAATCCCACTTACCGCCATGCTGACTGCTACCAACATACCGCTGCGGATATCCGCTAACCATATTATGACACACATACACAAATCCGTCACTATTCAGCCACACAAACAAATCCGCCAGCCCCAAGGTTAGTGATAAACTGGTGGTATCAAAACCCACACCGTTACGCCAACAGAACAACGCCTACAACATTATGACCCTTGAATCACCACAGCGGACATTCAATGGCAGTAAACCATTGGCGGTACATACCGCTGCGCTCAAAATACACACACTCAAACAAAACAGCACCACATTGGACAATTCAAACTACACACACCTGACAACCATACACACACCTGACAACCATACACACACCACACCCACACACCCACACCACTATAAAACACACACACACATTACCCACAACCCTTAACGACTACAAACCATTGGCACCAGAGAGAGACAGCAAGACCACTCACACAATGAGAGCCACATACCACCATTACCTATACACCATCCACGCACCTTACATCACACACCCCAACACATCACCCTACATATCCTCACCCACACCATTCACACTACACCCATGCACCACAACAACACCCCAGATTCTCTGAAGAGGAGCTGAGGGTCATGGTGGAGGAAATCATCCGGGTAGAGCCACAGCTATTTGGAGCACAGGTGCAGCAGATATCCATTGCTGGGAAGATGGAGTTATGGCGGAGAATCGTGGACAGGGTCAATGCCATGGGACAGCATCCCAGAACAAGAACATCAGGAACATCAGGAAGAGGTGGAACGACCTACGGGGGAAGGTGCGTTCCATTGCAGCAAGACACTAGCTCGCAGTACAGAGGACTGGCGGTGGACCCCCACCTCCTCCCCCACAACTAACAACATGGGAGGAGCAAGTCCTGGCAATCATGCATCCTAAGGGCCTGGCAGAAGTAGGAGGAGGAATGGACTCTGATAAGTCAACTCTATGTTACTATCACCCCCCTACCTGCATGCCATCACATACCCTTACCCTTACCCTCGCTTCCATCACTCCACCACTTTCCACACACCTACCATTACATCCCACCCATACCAATGCCAAGCCCTGCATGCCATACCAATGCATGGAGACAACTCACAGCCCTGCAGGGACACCTATCACTAAAGCATGCACACTAGAGACAATCAACTAGCCCACCAAATAACAACTCAAACAAGGCAAAGCTGCCAGGGCAATAACAACCATAGAGGGCAACCCACCCATGCACAATATGTCACATATAGAAACAATAACACTGCATTTACATCCTCACAGGTATCCCAGCCAATGTCACCGGAGAAGTGGTGCCAGCAACATCCAGTCCCCCCACAGAAGAGTCCCACAGTGATGACACCAGCTTTGGTCACCTGGATCTGGATGACCAACCTGGCCCATCAGGGACCTCCGGACAGTCAGTTACCCAGGCACAGTCTCACACCACCACAGAGCCTCCCCCTCAGGAAACACCACAACAGCACCCACCAAGCGGACCCAAACCTCTGTCCCCAGGACATGTCAATCAGCAGTGTGTCCACCACTACGGGGACCCCAGGGCACCCCACAAACCCAGGACAATCAGGTACCTGGGGTCAGTGGCAGTGGGCACACGGTTCAGGGGACAGAGGCACAGGACAACAGGGAATCTGAGAGGGCTACTGTGCGCCAGGGGGAGGACAGGCCCAAGGAACCCACTCTCCAGGAGGCACTCACTGGGATCCTGGAAGCATACCAACATTCCCGGGATACGCTGGGCCAGATTCTTGACAAGATGCAGGAGAACATGCAGCTGCAGAAGGGACAGTACCTGGGGATCAGGGAGGACTTGAAGTCCATTAACACCACCCTGGTCTCCATTGCAGGAGTGCTGAAAGACATGGACAACAATATGAGGGAGGCAGTGGCACACCAGCGGGCCCCTGACATTAGCCAGACTGCCGAAAAGCCCTCCACCTATGCTGCCGCTAGTGGACAGGAGGCCCCACCACAGGACCAACCGGCCACCAGCACCCCTCCCCCAGCAGAAGGAGAACCACCCCGCAAACATTCCCTGCGATCCAAGCAGAAGCCAGAGACTATTGCCAAGACCCCGCCAGTAAATAAGACTCTCCTGATTGTAACCCTTGTGTCCCACTCTGTCACCCTGTCCACCTTGAACTGTCATTGCTCACCTTCCTATGCCCCCTTGGACAATGCACCTGTGATATAAATAGACTGGACTCTAACCTGGACTTTCCTCCATCATCACCCCAGCCCATAGCACTTCCCCCTTTTCGTCAGAGCACTGCAATAAACACACTTTGAAAAAATACAATTATGGAGTATGTCAAATGATTTAAGTGTGTATTTGTTTAACAAGCTTTGAATATTGCAATTCAACTGTACAGTAATGTTAACATTGGAAGACCTGTAGTTGGCTGCAGTGAACACACCAGGAGCAATAGTGGGGCACCAACATCTGCAAAAAGAGATGCCGATGGGTACAGTGAGTGGCCGTAGAAGTAGGAATTGACAGCCTGCCAGTGACAATGTCACACATCAAACTGTCAGTGAAATGTGAATTAACACAGTCTTACCTGTGTGTCATTGGAAGTATTGACGAATGGCTGCACTTCTGTTGTCCTCATCCTCATCCTCTGCCTCCTCATCTTCACTGTCCACAGGGTCCACTGCTGCCACACGGCCATCTCCAGCCTCCTCCTCCTGCAGAAAAGGCACATGGCGTATCAAAGTAAGGTTGTGCAACATGCAGCATGCCACGATTATATGGCAGACCTTCTTGGGTGAGTAGCACAGGGATCCACCTGTAAGATGGAGGCACCAAAACATGGCTTTCAGGAGGCCGAAGGTCCGTTCAATAATCCTTCTTGTTCGCCCATGTGCCTCATTGTAACGTTCCTCTGCCCTTGTCCTGGGATTCCTCACAGAGGTCAGTAGCCATCATAGGTTGGGGTAACCTGAGTCACCTGCAAATATCGAGGGAAAACTGTTCCCCACACATTAACCCTTATGTCCCACACCATACCCATACACCAACATCCACTGGGTGGGAACCAGGGCTCACCCATTAGCTACACCCTATGCCTCTGGAGTTGGGCCATCACATTTGGGATGCTGCTATTCCTCAGGATAAAAGCATCATGCACCGAGGCTGGATACTTAGCACTGACATGGGAGATGTACTGGTTCGCCGAACACACCATCTGCACATTCATCAATAACTTTTTCGATTTCTGAAGACCTGTTCATTTTGCAGGGGGGGAACAAATGCAATATGTGTTCCATCAATGGCACCAATGATGTTGGGGATATGCCCCATTGCATAGAAGTCAGCCTTCACTGTGGCCAAATCCTCCACCTGGAGGAAAACGATGTAGCTGCGCATTTGTTTAATCAGGGCATACAACACTCTGGTCAGCACTATTGAGAACACTGGCTGTGACATTCTTGCTGTGAAGCCCACTGTCACTTGGAAAGAACCTGTTGCCAAAAAATGGAGCACTGATAGCACTTGCACAAGAGGGGGGATCCCAGTGGGGTGACGGATAATTGATATCAGGTCAGGCTCCAATTGGGCACACACCTCTTTGATTGTGGCCCTGTCAAGTCTGTAGGTGAGAATAATGTGCCTGTCTTCCATTGTTGCCAAGTCCACAAGGGATCTGTACACGGGGGGATGTCTCCATCTCCTATTTATCCGCAGCGGTTGCAATCTATGGGGCAAAAGAGTGAGCAGCTGGTCATCATCTGTACATTGTAACCAGTACAGTACAATGCATATTGTGATTGTTACAATATTTTGGTGGCATATGTCCAGATTGTTAAATTGTGAACTGTGACGCAGTTAGGATCCATGTCCTGCCCCGACCCCTGAAATGGCGTCCGCCTGTCCTGTATGGAGGGACAGGTGGAAATGAGGTAATTCCGATGACATTGTGCGCCGTTGCGGGAGGCGGTTGGGAACCGCCGTGCAACTCCTCATTGGTTATCATTGGGCCCTATGGGGTACAGTGGCCAATGGTGATGTACGCCGGCGGTAACGATATGCACCGCTGCGGACATCACCACCATTTTGTATCTGTTCACTCGCTTGTTACCTGACCTTCAACAGGAGAGGACCTACACTGCATGTGCTGCTGTGACCTGTGTCTGGAACCCACCATGGCTCGTTTGAGTGGGGATAGGGCCCCTGCCTTCACCGTGGTGGAGTTGGAGAGACTGGTGCATGTGGTCATACCCCAGTACCAACTTCTGTATAGGCCTCCAGACCAACAGGTGAGTACACTGTGAGTACGATGCATGGGGCATGAATGTATGGAGTGGTGTGTGTGAAGGCCTCTTGTAGAAGGGGGGTTGGTGGATGGGCCCTGTGCAGCGTGCAGCATGTATGTTGGGGCATGTCTGTGCTAATGTGGATGTTAAGGGGCATGGTGGGCCATGAGTGTAACAGGCAGGACGGTCTGACTTATACCTTTCCCTGTGTCTATTTACTCTGCAGGTCAGCGCCCATCAAAAGAAGGGTATATGGCATGCCATTGGCAAGGACGTGTGGACCCTGGGGGTCTACGGCAGGCGGAGCAACCACTCCACCGTCTTCCATGCCCAGAGACGCTGGGCATGGAAGACGGTGGAGGCCCAGCGGGGGATGGCCTCCCAATGAGGAAGGGTGCCGGTTGAACCCTGACCCCCCTGATGGCCCACATACTGGCAGTGGCCTATCTGGACCTGGATGGGGGCTTGGGGCATCACAGCAGCAACAAGAGGGTGAGTACAGTGCCCTGCATTACTACTTACGCCTGGTGGAGTGGTAGCCGGGTGGGGGATGTGGGCATGTTGGTGCCCCTAGGACAGGCGTGACATTGCAGAGTAGGTCCCATGTTGGGCAGGGTTCTGATGTGAAATTTCTCCAACCTAGCTAGTAGGCATCCACTACTGGGCAGGGCTGTGTGGGTCCCTGGTATGCTGCACTTGGCGGTATCTGTCCCTACCCATGGCCTGGTGTCTAGCATTGTAACTGGTAGTGCATTGCGTAGTGCATAGGGCTGTTCCCTGTGTGTGAGTGTGTTGTGTACGCCAACGGTGGTGTTGGTGCCACCATTGACCAAGTGTATCCTTTGTCTATCCCCCCCTTTTTGTTTTGTCATCCTGTCCTTATGTGCGTTAGCATCATCTGGCGGAGGAGCAGAGGCACCGGCAATGGAGGGAGCTGCATCCTACAGGACTCAGGAGGCAGAGTTCACCTACGCTGAGGGCACCAGCGGGACAGAGGGTGAGGGGAGCACCAAGGCAGAGACTGGAGGGGACATTTCGGACATGAATACCTCCTCCGATGGAAGCTCCCTGGTGGTGGAGGACACCTCTGTGCCCACCCCAGCTACAAGTACAGCCGCCACCCCTGCACCAGCACCACCCTCCCAGCAGCCCCTCATCAAGTTGCCCATGCCCGCTCACCCAGGAGGGTGGGCATCTCCTTTGCCCCAGGCACCTCAGGCCCTGCCCCAGTTAGCCCTGCTGCCCTGAGTGAGGAGGCTATTGACCTCCTGGGATCCATCTCTGTTGGGCAGTCAACCATTGTGAATGCCATCCAGGGACTGGCAGCCCATATGCAACAGTCCAACGCATTCCTGGAGGGCATTCACCCTGGCTTGGCGGCCCAAGAGAGATCAATCCAGGCTTTGGCCTCCTCTCTGATGGCAGCCATTGTCCCGCCACCCTCCCCCTCCAACTTCCTCTTCCCAGTCCCAATCTCCTCAACCCTAACCTATCCCAAGCACACAGGCAAACGAGCATGCACACAGGAGAACACACAAGAGTGGATATGGCATACACAGGCACCACACTTCATCCCACAGGCAATCACACAAACACCATCCAGATGCAGACATACCAACATCCACTGCCTCCACTGTGGCCCCTCCTCCTCCTCCATCTCCCTCCCAGTTGTGTCCCCACTCACACCTGCATGCACTACATCCTCATCCGCTACCACCATCAGCAGCACACCTATCAGAACACACACCTCACTGGCAGTCCCCACCCCCACATCCATGCACACATCCCCTATGTCCTCTCCCACTGTGTCTGTGCACCTTCCTCCCAAAGTACACAAACGCAAGCACTCAGACACCCAACAGCCATCCCCCTCACTACAGCATCCTGCCCATGCACCTGCACCCAAACACAGCAGACTGACACCTCCTACAACCACTCCCTCTTCCTCCACCCCCAGACCTTCTCCCTCTTCCCACCCCAATGTCCCTAAGAAACGTTTCTTCTCCACCGTTGACCTCTTCCCTAACCCTCATCCTCCTCCTCCCCCCGTCCTTCATGTCAGGCCAGGGTGGTCAAAAGCCAGCAAGCTCCTCAGCCACCCAGTCCACGGGCACAGTAGTGTCCCCAGCAACTCCAGGTGGGAAAGGATCCTGGACACCAGCCAGCCATATGGAAAGGGTGCCTGCCCCAAGTGCTTCAAGGAAGGGCAAGGAGCCACTCCCAGCTGCAGGAAGGCAGGGCAAGAGGCCAGCTCTAGCTGCAGGAAGGAAGGGCAAGGAGCCAGCTCCAGCTGCAAGAAGGAAGGGCAAGTAGCCACTCCCAGCTGCAGGAAGGAAGGGCAAGGAGCTACCCCAGCTGCTGCCAAAAGGAGCAAGGAGTCATCCCCAGTTGCTGGCAGAAAGGGCAAGGGGCCTGCACCATCAGGCAGTAAGGACAAGGGGCCTGGTGCTGGGACTCTGTCGGATCCCACACCACCAATCATGGTGGTGCAGCCGTCCGAGACTGCAGGGGATAGGCTAGAGCCTCCCCCACCACCCCACAAGCTCCTCCAGCAGCACCGCCACCAGTGCCACCACCAGCTGCACCAGTGGGCAGCCGTCCAAGGCTGCAGGGGATGGGCTGGAGCCTCTCCCCACAACTAGCACCTGCAGCACCAGTGGGCAGCCGTCCAAGGCTGCAAGGGATGGGCTGGAGCCTCCCCCCACCACTACCAGCAGCAGCGACACCACTGCCACCACTGAACAGCCATCACTGCTGGCAGACAGTGTGTAAACCTGCCTCCATGGGTTGTTGTGCACCCTGCCCCTTGCAAATCCCGTGGGGATGGCACCCAGCTGAGAGACTGTGACCTTGCACTCCCCAAGATCTGCATTACAGGGCATGATGCTCCCTCCAGAAGCAGTGGAGATGCCATCCATTCACCCCATCCTCCCCAGGATGAAGCTCACTGGGCATGATGCCCCCTCCAGAACCAGTGGAGATGCCATCCACTCACCCGATCCTCCCCAGTATGAAGCTCACTGGGCATGATACCCCCTCCAGGACCAGTGGAGAAGCCATCCACTTGAGAGACTGTGGCCTTGCCCTCCCCAGGACCAAGCACAGGGCATGTTTCCCAAACCAGAACCAGTGGAGAAGCAATCCACTTGAGAGACTGTAGCCTTGCACTTTCCAAGACAAAGCACAGGGCATGTTGCCCCCTCCAGGACTAGTGGGCAAGTCACACACTTGAGAGACTGTGGCCTTGCACTCCCCAGGACAAAGCACAGGGCATGTTGCCCCCTCCAGGACCAGTGGCGTTGTACCATCTGCTGGCTGAGGTGCCCCCCGTTCCCCATCCCCCTGAGATGCCTGCCTGTTTTCGACCTGATGCCCCTGCAGTGTTCTTTCCATGTTGTTGCAGGAGTGAAGTGGGGCCTTGGACTTTGTAATGTGGCCCTGTGGCCCATGAACATTGAGGACTGGGCAGTGTCCCTTCATTTGTAAATATGTATATACTTTTTTATTTGGATTCACGTATTGCTACTATTTTATCTTATTACACTCACTTTTATCTATTGGAGTTGTTCTTGCATTATTCCTGAGGGGTACGGGGTAAATATGTTATGTCACTGCATCTGCTTGTGCGTATGGTGTTCGGGGTGGGGGTGTTGCGTGTTGAGTGAGTGTGTCACTCTGTACCCCACCCTCCTGTGTGCTAGGTGGCTGTACTCACCGTGGTCATCTTCGCCATCACTGGTGTTCGTAGTGGAGCAGGACATAAATCAACCTTGGGAATATGTGCAGCTCGGGCTCCATGGTGTCGTGGTTCTTCCCTGAGTCTCTACAGGTGAGTCCTTTGAATTCTGAGATCTATTTCCGCCAGGCTTTTGATGTCGTTGGTACCGCCCCAGAAAAGGAGGTGGTTTCCTGTGTCCTAATACATTGGGCAGAACATTTGCTTCCGCCTGGCTGTAGGTAGTTAACGCCGTGGTGCCTGTTGATTCCGCCCTGGTGGTCGGTGTGTTAAAGTGGCTGCCTGTTTGAGCTCTTTCCGCCACGGTCATAATTCGGCGGTATTTACTGCCAGCCTGTTGGTGGTATTACCGCCACTTTATCACGAACCGTCAGGGATGTAATGAGGGCCACAATGTCCTAATCATCTGAAAGAGAACCAGGAGTATATCAATAAAAACCTTTATCACATAAGGCAATTGCAAAGTCTCAGTAGGACCAATAATTCGGTATGGAATCTTCTTCCAGCTATGTCTTTGGCCACAGTAAATGCTGTAATGTTCATGATGTAGAAACCACTTTGGGCTCTGTGGGATAAAGAGTGAGACAATTGTCCTTCCAGGGCCATGATGTCCATTGAGTAGCAGCAGAACAATGAATATCGTTGACAACCACATGATGATGAAAAAAGTTCCAAAGTGATCCAGGCATAGACCACAGAGGAGTCATACACTTGTCTCAAAAAGACTTTAGACTTTAGAAGGAATTGAAAGATTTCTGGGAAGTAGCCACAGTCATTTTCAGCATCATTAGTTTCTTGGTTCTCCCGAAATGGTACCATTTCTACTGATGTAGCATCAGGTTGTATTTCATAATATACCATGGAGTCACGTTGGACAGAAGCCACTGTGATGTCAGCAGCATTTCCTCTGTGTGTTGCATGCAGGGCTCCAAGTGAGTAAACTTAAGTGGTAAGCTTAATCATCCCCAGATGGGGAGTTGAGCTAGGAATGTCATGTTCATGGGGTAAGTGAGACAGAGTAGTGAGAGGCAGTGAGGCACTACTCTGACTCCTTCTTGATGTCATCTGTGGCAGCCGATTGTATTGGACTGGCCACATAATACTTTTTAACATGATTGATAGACACCTGTTTGTTTCATCTTGATGCAGAAGTGGAGGCAGGATAACAGTTCTATTGTCTTTTATCCCAAGAACAGCGATGAGTGGTCTGTAGGATGACTCAAAAGTTTGCCTGCCATGGATTGTCTTTTACACTAGGTCTTCGACTTTGGGAACCCACCCTTCAGCGGCAGTGATGGTTGTGATGTCAGAGTCTTTCTTGTCTGACAACTTGTCTCTGACTTCTTGGATACTCTGTAAAACAGTTAAACATTTATCCAAGTCAAAGTTATCTTCATCTGCCAGCTTCCCAGAAATAGCTAAGCCAGGCATATATATAGTTACTCTGAAGAGTACTTCATATCGAGTGCGTCCTCCCAGTACTCATCTAGGCAAGTTATTCAACTCTCTCATCTCCACACAGATTATGGTAACAACTGAGACCTGAGCATAACAGCTTGGCAGTCAAAGCTTGTTTAATCATGCGATTGGTCCTTTCTACAACACTGTTCGATTCAACTTTGAACAGGTTGCTGAACTGCAGTCAAACTCTCAGAACAGACATAGAGGCAAATGCAGGACCATTACCTGAGTGAAATTATTGTACTGCCCCCAATGACACATGGTACCGCAAACCTTTTATGACTGCTGAGGTGTTTACATTTCTCTGTGGCCAAACACATAGAAATCAATAACATGAATCAACAGCTACTATTGATTATCTGAAATTAGAGCACCAACATGGTCCAGGTAAATCTCTCAGAATGGGGTGTTTGATATCGTGAGAGGAGCTGGCAAAGGTCTTTTGACTGTAGGGGGCTTAATCTGCTGACAAACCTCACATTGTCTAACAGAGTACCTAATCTGTTTGCATAGATCTGTTTGCATCTGTTTGAATAGAATAGGCCACCAACAGCATCACTGTAGCACTGCTATGATTGTATTTATTCCTGCATGTGCAAAGGCCAATCCCTAATTTGCTTCTCAAATTGCTATTCTGGACAGATTATTGGGTAATATTCTGTCTCCCATTCTCAGTATAGTAACTAATGGAAGGTTTTCTGAATTAAGGATGTAGGAGTATTTAGAAGGAAAACCTAACGGGGTTTCCCATCTTGCTTATTTGCATTTATGGCTGTTAGTAATTCATTTGAGATCTGTTTAAGACTACTACTCTGGTGATCTGGATTGCAACATTTGCTGCTTGTATGCCACTAAGCTGATTGCCCAAAGTGTGCCACACATGAACCAAAGACAGCTTGTCTTGTAAGACAGCTACCTTTTCCCATCGCTGTTTTTAAAAATATATATTTTTATTGTGAAAAAAGTAATTGACAGAATGTTGCTGCAGCAGAATTAACAATATCAGATTACAACCAATCAACACCACTTTCCCTAGTAGAGTCCCTATGTCCTCTCCTCCACCACAGAAACCATCTGTAATATCAGTTTGTGCCTGGTTTTGACCATCCGGTCCTATGAGCTCGGGCAGAGTATATAATCCACTTCTGTGATCATTCCACTTCCCCCAGATTTTGGTTCATTTTCTCGTGCAACCCTTACCCTCACATTCCCTTCTCTCCGCCAACATGCACCAGTCCGGATCAAGCTTCCAGTCAGCCAGCTCCAGTGGCTGATCTGCTTTCCAGGTGTGGGCAATATTGCATTTTGCCACTATTAACCACAGAGTCATCCAGATTTGGTACATACAGGTGAGATCTGTTTTGTCCCAGATATTCAACAAGAACCACAAGGAGAGGGTTCAGCAGTGTTACCACACATATTATTTAAACAAGACACCACAGACTCCCAGTAGCCCTGTATGACTGGGCAGTTCCATAGCATGTGATAAAATGTTCCCTTGGGGCCACAGTTTAGAGGACTGAGGGGCGTGGCTACTCAGGCCATCTTTGCCAAGGTAGTGCAGGTGTAGTGGCACCTAAAAAGGATTATCAGTTGTACCAAATGGAACCTAGAGTGGATAGCTACTTCCCGCTGGAAAGCCAAGGTTTCTTGTCACTCATCATCTTCCACTTCCCTCTAAGTCATGTACCCAGTGTTCCCTCGGGTTCCTAAATGTATCCGGTGAGTTATTAATGATTTTACAATATGTGAGGGAAAATGCCTTTCTGGGCATGTACTCAGTCAATAGCTGATCTTTGAGCGGGGAGGGTTCTGGGGGGGTCTTCTCCTTTAGTTAATATCTTATGTATTGCGCGCTGGAGTTTAAGGCGCGGAAGGCCTCAGAAGGTGCAAGCTGAAAACCTTCCTGGAGGTCTGTAAAGGGAAGGACAGCACAGCGTGTCCACAGGTCACATACCTTTGCAATCCCAATGAGATCACTTTTACAGAATCCTGGTTGTGTACCTAGAGTGCCCAAACCTGCAGTGTCCCAGAATGGAGTTTCTCCAGCACAATGAGTGAAGTGTTTCATGCCAGAGTGTAAGGGTTACAGTCGTGGTAGTGGGAAGGTCTGGGGTATTTTCCCTTAGTATAGTGCTTGAAGGAAGCCCCTGTGTTGCATGGTATTGCGTTCCATTCGATAAGCTGGTTCTAAAACATGGAGGTGGACCCATTGATGAATTACCAATTGCGCTGCTCGTTAATAATTACGTATGTCTGGCAGGACAATGTCTCCATTGTACAAGTCTCTCATTAACTTCTTAATGGCTATGTGCACAGGGCCTCAGTCCCAGAGTATGGTCCGTACTTCTCGGTCAATATTTTGAAAGTCGAAGGCAGTGAGTGGATATGGTGTATTATGAAGAGCATAGAGGTAGGGAGGCAGTGCCATCATTTTGAATAAGGCATCCCTACCCAGGAGCGACAGTGGAAAGGGACCTCCAGCGTTTGACATCAGTTGGGGCTCCAAGTTCTGGGGATAGAAGATGCTTGATTACCTGGTGACATATACACCCAAATATCGGCACCCCTCTGTGGTAACACGAGTGGTGCATCAAAGGGGTAAATGCAGGGCCGCTCCATAGAGGAGGTAGATCAATTGATGGTGTAATCAGAGGATAAGCGGAACTGTCTAAGGATATGCATTACCCTATCGAGAGTGAGGAGTGGGCCCGTAGTATAGAGCAGAATGTTGTCGGTGTAGAGGGATATCCTATCCTCCCACTCCCAAAGCTGTTTATTTTTTATAGGCTTTTCCTTTAAATACTTGACTCCTTTAAACCACCAATGTGGTAAATCAACATTATAAACTTGCACACAGAAAGATGAGTTGGACACTATGAGTGTGGCAACTGATGAGTCAGCTATTTGTAATGAAAGTAGCAGGGCGTGTAATTCTGCATGCTATGCAGTGCTATCACCCAAATGTTTCATATGGGTGCATTGTGAAATGATATCACCATAGTTCATTACTCCTTTCACTGTAGTGCAGGCTGCAGAGTACTTACTTTTTGTTCCTTCCACAGATTGGGCAGAGCCATTTATGTATAAGATGCTCTGGTACGACTCAACAGGCAATGTGTTTAGAGACAGAAAGATCTTCTGTTGATATTGGAGAAAAGCTTCTGGAACTTTACATCCACGGCACTTAAGAAAGAGGTCCACTGTACTGATCTTGGTTGTGGGGCACAAGCATTAGGAATGCTTGCCTTAGTGGCCACTTCGAGTGCCGGTATGAGAGAAACAATTATGATTTGTTTTCCCTGCCCAAAGGGTGGTCCTACAAAATAGCTGTCTGTACAGCTGTCAATATGTTCCTAATGGAAACCAACCGTGCTACTTCCAAAGAATAAGCAGTGGGGACAGTTTATCCTTCATTGTAGGCCATATATGTGTAACCTTATTGACTGGATATGACTCTGATAGCTGGGTTATGTTTATTGTCCCTTGTTTGTAAATATAATGTCTCAAGCATGTCTGCTTGTAGGGCACCTACGATTTCAGTATACACACTCAGCCACTGATTAGAAGAAAATGTGGGAGAAATAAGATCATAAAGAGTCTTTATTCTCTCTGTGTAGTGAGGCATAGTACATCCAAATTTAGAAACCTCAACAGGGATTGCAACTTTGTCTGTGTATTGGGAGGCTGCAAAGAAGCGCACTACTGGGGGAAGTTTAGAGCTAAACGTTTGCCCTTGCAAATCCAAATCCAAGGAAAGTCACTGATCCAGTGGACGCCGCTGATTCTAAATTATTAGGCCCCGTGAATCTTTTCTGTTTTCCAAGGAGTGAGGAGACATACATCAAATTAATCAACTTTAATTAGAGTGCAACCCATTTGGCTACACATTCAATCTTGGAGACCAACTTAATGTTTAAAGGGGCTTTATTACAGTCTTAAAGTCAAACTTACATAAATGAGTCCCACAAACATGCCATAAATGTAAAGAATAGCTAACCGAGAATTAAAGCTATGTACGGCATTAGATTTTATCAACATAAAAATGACCAATATTTCAATAGTGACAATACAGGAAGTAAGGAAAAGCATATGATGCTTTGAATTCAGATTTAAGCTCTCCTGCCTAACCTTTCAATCTAAGGGCCGTATTATGAGTTTGATGGCCGGGAAAGCCCATCCACCAAACTCCTGACCGGATGGCCATCGCCTACGCAGTGACCTCCCCACCGGAGTAGAGTCTCCTGCTAGGTTGGCAGGTGGAAACCTGATTTTCCGCCTGCTGGCCTAGTGGGAAACAGGCTACAGCATTATCTCCGGCTCATAATCGAGTAATGCATGTAGCCCGGCACCAGACAGTGAACATTGCGATGATGCCAAGTGCATGGGCAGTGCAGGGGCACCCCTGGAGCCCCTTGCACCCGTTCTCCAACAGCCTTTTCATGACGGTGGTACCGCCATGAAATCACTGACAGAGAACGAGGTTCTAATCCCCAGGGCAGAGCTGCTTGCTTGCTTGCTGCTTGCCCTGGCAAATTAGGACCACCACCATCCTCCAGAGCTGGGAGTTCCCTGGCGGTCTGACAGCCAGGGTTGTAATGTGGCAGTCAGATGCCACATTGGTGCTGGTCCAGACCACCACACTTGTAATCGGGCCCTAAGTTGCTAATTATTCTATTATCTATAACACTTTACAGAAAAATGTAATCACTACATAAACCTCTGTAGAAGTTTCTGCTAAACGAAATGTGAGCAATGTAAAGCTCCTTAGTGTATGAAAGGAAGAGAGGTCTGTATCTCTCAGAAGTCTGCTCTGATCAAGGGGGAAAAGGAATCTGAATCTTCAACTAACTAAAGAGCACTTAATCTTGATTCTTTCAGGGCTGACATCACAGCCAAAACTTTCCACTGAAACAACAGTGTTATAAATCGCACATCAAACTGACATTTTCATCCTGTCAAGTTGCATCTGTATATCCTTGGATCACTCCCTTGCTCGGGAGTTCAGCTACCAGCTCCATGTCACTCCTTCCGACCTTGGTAGCACATCTTCTCAGGTCCTCTTGTCTAACACCCACAATACAGTCCTTCATTGGTACCATTGCATCTGCGGTTCAGAAAAATGTGCAGAAAATAAACTTCCCATTGAAAATTAAAGCACAGAAAGAAACTCAGGTCTTCACTCTGGACAAGCTAACACAGACATAATGCATTTCTGATTTAAAAGACTTTCTACACATTTTTCATAAACACAATAAGCATAAAAAAATACTAAAACATAAACATACTTGCAAAATGATTGATAAATTACATGAAACATTCACAGGATTTTACTCATGCGTGCACTTTACTATTATGAATTGTCAGTGCACCACATTTATATGAAAGATATTCACACATGTTACATAGGAAGCTGGTTAATCCTTTATTTCATAGTTTAGTAAGCATAATGGCACAGCCAGGTTATGCTCTCTAATTACCTTAAGGTAGGCAAGACTTGATTTCTTAAAATGAATTGCGTAACCATGGGATGTTAACAGTTAACATAGTTACAACTCTGTCTACACTAGTCAGGTGTAGATGCAAGTCATCATCAGTCAAATAGATCTCATTAATATATGACAATATTTCAGGACCTGGTTGTAAGATCTCCATTATTTGTGCTGAGAACAGGCCAGGACTATTGTTATAGCCCATTGGCAATTTTGGGAATGCAAACTGAACTCAGTCAAAACTAAAGGTGGTTAGATACTCACTTTCAGGTGCTATGTTTTGACTGAAAAACCCATTGTAAATGTCCAGGGTCATTTTGTATTTTTTCTGCATCAGGTTTGTTATTAAACCAGTGCAATGTAAATTCTGTTCTGCGTATGTACGAGTGTGCAAGTTTAAGTTTTTATGGTCTAAGACTATTCAATAAGATCAGTCGGGTTGAGAGATGGGAAAATGCAGTGTGCTCATGACAAGGTTTTATTGTGCCCTGGTAGTCCAATTGTCAATTTGTCAACAATAATCTTACAAATACTGGGGCACTTCTGCCAGAATGCTTCTTATCTGATGCATTTATTAAAATGATGGCAAAAGTGCCCCAGTTTTTGTAAGATTATTGCTTAATCTATAGATAATGAATTAGTTGGAGTGACCACACTCCAACTATGGGCAATTGGCTCTGGTTAAATGAGTCCCAGGTGACATTTTGTTAGTCTTTTGATTGTATTTGTATGGGAGCAGCAATTCCTGATACTACAACAGGCCGGGAGCTCAGAATGCATTGCAATAATTAGACCAGTCTCCTATAAAGGGTGACTGTATGAATTAAAATCCCTATTACCGCTGCATGGGAGAGATTTTCAGAGTGAGGAACAGGAGTAAAGACAGCCAATACTGGCCACATTGCTCCCTCATTGCTGAGAGGCCCCAAACAAACATGACTGTGAGTATGTGGCAAACAACCACCAAACCAATTTTAGTGCTCTTGGGATATCCAATACTGGCCACATTGCTCCCTCATTGCTGAGAGGCCCCAAACAAACACGACTGTGTGTATGTGGCAAACAACCACCAAACCAATTTTAGTGCTCTTGGGATTTCCAATTCTTGGTAAGCCCAATATTGTGCAGGTGAAACTACCACAGTGTTCTAGAAATTGCCTTGAAGCAGCATCGATGGGCTCAAACTCCACCCAGCACTAAAAAGTCTGAAAGGCATACATTAGGTGTGTAGCTATTACAAAAGAAAGTGTTCCACCTTCATCAGGGACACCTCACATCTTGAGGTGTTGAGTAACTCATTCTCTGCAATTGGCACCTCTAACAATAGAGTTTGTTATGATGAATGGATTAATTTTGTGATTGGAATAAAAAAATTAGAAATACCACAGAATGAGGGATTACTTTTTATGAGTCAAGCTTAACAAACCTACGAAATAGGTGCTCCAATAAGAAATGACCATGACTACTATGAACGTCTCCATAATGATGTATTAATGGTTAAAACCTGTGTGTGATAAGGATGAACTACTCAAAGTGTAGCCATAAAATATGAGTCAAACATTGAGTGCCAACTGTTGCATAAGTTACGATTTTGGCAGAACTCTACAAAGGGTCCTCTGACACCCATGGGTGATACTAGTGAACGTAGTTAAACACATCAATGCTGAGTGTGAAGGGCAAATCATTGTAGCCCTGCAAGACACTATTCAATGTGCAATTGACATAGAAATATTGCTGTTGGTTTTCCATAATGGGATTAGGGGCATCATGGAAACACAAACAACCTTGTTTTGTTACTCATACTACCATACACATTTTACTAAGAAGAATTAAATGCTTTTATGTTAAAAGTATTCATTACTACAGAAAGAATCTGTTTCTCAGTACATCTAAAACAAGCACACAGAATACAATAGAAATAGCCAGGATACATGTTCCAAGTTATACAAATAAAATGAACATTTCCAGCATTGCTAAAACATCATTAAAATATTGTCTAAAACCTAACACTCTATTGCCTATTTCTGTGCGCTATACCCTGAAAGCATGGAATGGAAAGAAACTTGCATTTTTGAGTTTCTTAGGGAGAAGGGATGCACTACATACCTTGTTCATAGCAAAGACTGTCATTATTGGTGAAGGCATGAAGACAATTTTCCACGTGAAGGTCAAACACCCACGGTGGCAGTCAATTGGTCTTCGTCCATGACTGGGCTAGATCAGCTGCAGGCTTCTGGTGAGATGTGTCATCTGCAAAGCGTGAAGTGTGCTGGAAGTTGATGAGATCTTCTCTGTCAGAATCTGGGGACTTAATCTGGGAGAAGAACCTCTCTTACTAATGTCCTTATATTCTACATTTTTAATCGGAGATTCAAGTGTGTGCTAGATTATGGACATTAAAGCATACACTTATGACGTTGATGTTATGAACATATAGAGGAAAAGAACGTCAATTCAGGCTACACTCCTTTGATCAAATATATAATTTGTTATGTATCCTTGACTTAAGGAGGAATCAGCACTTGACCCAGACGAATGTCATCTTAGAGATTGTGTCAGTCACTGATCAAAGAACAGCACAATATTGTGTGTCTTAGGAAAGAATATGTCTGGCAACATGATGATGTACATTGACTATGATGGAGTCAGGACCTAGCTAGGATGGAGACTGACCTTAGGGTCTTTACATCAGCATTTAGATTTACCAAAACAGCTGAAAAGTTTTTTTTAAAAACACACTGAAAATTCCATTCCAATTTTAAAAATATAGATTCATTTAATGACTGAAATGACACCAAAGTGACAAAAATTCACTAAGGTGAAACAGTGATGTGAATTCTTACATTTTTAAAAGAAATTAAGATCAGAAAACCTTATGCGCCAACCATGATCATCTGGATGCACTTGTCCAGTGGCTAGGTGAGATTTAAGGTTCACTGCGATGGAGTTCATGTTGGGTATATAAACCAGGTTCAACCTGGTTGAAATATTTACCTTAAGACTTAGGGGCTCATTCCGACTTTTGTGGTTAGAAAACTCTGACCGACAAAGCTGATGGGAGGAGGCAGCCATCATACCGGCTGCTTCTCCCATGGCCATATTACAATGTCCCCGCCAGGCTGACCGGCAGGAACATCATATCACAACACAGTGCCACGGTATTGGTCTCGGCTCCCTTAAGGGAACCAAGGCCAATGCTGTAGCACACCGGCACCCTGAAAGCAAAGCAGAAAGTGAGCATTCTGAGTGTGATGGGCAGGGGGCCCCTGCACTGTGTTTCTGTCAGCCATTCCATGGCGGGGTCCCCAGCATGGAAAGGCTGGCGGAAACAGGAGTCGTAATCAGCATGGTGGTGCTGAGTTCAACGCCGCCGTGGCTGAACACGAGTCTGCCCACCAACAGCCCATCAGAAACCTTGTTCTCGGGGGTGACGACGGTCTCCCGCCAGGGTCATAATGTGGTGATCAGACCACCTGGAGTGTGGCAGGCCGACCATCATCACGAGGCATGCACTCTCAAGACAGCCAACCTCGTAATGAGGGCAGAAGTCCCTGAAATGAATATCTAAAATCCTCAATGGAGAAGGCAGCATGCTATGACTAAGAAGAGCTGCCCAAAGCCTGATAACTGTTTTATAAGGTCCTGGTGAAGACGTGTTTTTGGTGCGAAAACTCAGAGTGGGAGAAATGAAAAATTTCACCCAATGAAGGTCTCTTGTCATCCAGACATTTTTGGCGATTTCACCCAGTGAAGATTTCTTCATTCAAAATTAGTGGCTTTTTGGAGCTCGAATTCCTCCAGTGGAGCAAGGCTCCACTTTGTAGCCAAAGAGGACTCCATAAGGCTCGATCCCCTCTACTCAGTGTCACAAAATGGATATGCTGCTGTGAAAAATCTCCAAGCAGGGTCAATCTGAATCTTTGGCCCAGCAGCAACACACCTTCGTCAAATCGACATATCAGGTTTGTCCGTGTCTTTGGGAGGTCTTTGCAGTCAAAAAGTTTTTAAGTCCCAGATTTCTCAGAAAGTTAGAAGGAGTGCATTTGACACATTCAAGGGTCTCAGGACCTTATGAATAGCTCTTGGACCATGTCTCACTTAAGCTGAAGCCACCAGCTGGGTCCTGAAGAGGTCCAGTTGTAAATAGTCGGATGAACTCCTCAGTCAAAGGGTTTCTTGCAGCTTGTTGTGTCACTGTATTTTCACAGGAGGTCAGCCAACTGACCCTTGCAGCCCACTTCTTTGGTTTGTGCACAGGTGGGAACAAGTTCAGCCTATCAGGTCTCCTTACAAGTCTCAACAGAAGAAATTCAAAGTTTCCTAATCACATATGACGTCTGGATACTACCCTGACAGTCAAAATGTACATAAGCCAGTTCTTAGATATTGGAATGGCCTGACGCTGGAAAAACAATATACATGTAAAGAGGTCTAGCTGCAGCAACGTTGGAGCATTAATTGGCTGGAAAAAAGTTCAATATCTAGAGAAAAGTTGCATCTGAAGATCAAAGATGGCTGCCATCTCTCGAGCAGCACAAACGTCTATGGCTGATTGGTAAACATCATTCCTTGCACTGCACAACATGTTCCCAATGCCTATGTAACTTGAATCCAGTCAGTGATAAGGGTGTGTGAAAATGTGTATAATTTAATTTTCTATAATTGCAAATCTGTAATTTTTTGCTATACTTTAGTTTGAAATACAATACTAATAGTGTGTTTTGCTGTAAATGGCATGTAATTATGGGAAGTGGCATGATGGTGTAGTTGTGAGAATTTTGCAAAGCAAAATTAACATGAAATTATGCATATTATTCTGGTGTAATTTAAATTTTAGGAAGCACCCACAGTCTGTATTGATCTCAAACCTTTCCTTTGACTGGAGGACCCTCAGCAAATACAGTCTCTGGGAAATGCTTCCTCTCATACGCACCCAACATGACAGTAGATTTTTTATCCCAGCATCTCCACAGTCCACAGAAACTCATTCCAAGATGCCCGCCAGTGTGTGCACATGCTTGCATATTTGTGCATTCACTATGGCCATCTTGGAAGCCTTTTCTTATGCTTATAGATAAACTGTTACTAAACAGCTACTTGTGGGCGCATGTGCATAGTAGCCATCTTGCAATGCCTTTTCATAAAGAATTCAAAATGCAAAAGCATTCTTAAATGGCACTGTCTAGGGGCAGATCTGCCTAATAACAATAGGACAATCTGCCCCCGGGGGGGTAGAAAAGGCCTTGAAAAAAATTGCACCCCTGGGGAGCGACCCTTGCCCAAGGGGTCGCTCCCCATATGCCAATTTCTTTTTGCAAATAAATCTCTGGTGTCTAGTGGGCTTTTCAGAAGCCAGATCACTTTACGATCCAGCTTCTGAAATTTCCTTACTTCCCTTTGAAGCCTCTCAGGCCCCCATCACATGATCGGAAGAGAAATGCTTTGCTAGAGCTCACAGCCGAGGACGTAATGTTTACATCCTCAGCACAGGAGCACTGTGCCGGTGGACGTAACCATTACGTCCCTGGCACAAAAGGGGTTAAACAGGAAACGGTCAACATCTTGAAGTGCTTTGGCATTTACCTTTAAGGAAGTAGGCCAGATGCATCCACTTTATTTGAAACAGATTGACATAAAAAGATGATCTAAACAAACTGCTATGTAACACTATAAATTACAGGCTATTTAGCCTAGGATTGGTGTAATGCAACACATGAACACTATGACTATTTGTCATTCAATTAATCTGGAGTGATGTACATCCTATAGATACATCAGCTCATAAATCATATTGTTCAGGAAACTCTAATTCTTAATCACATTTTAAAGTAAATAATGTTGTAATACACCAGCTTCCTTCATGCTACCGTACCATTGTATGATTTAGTAAGACCCAAGCACCACCATCAGCTACTATTTGAAATTGGTAAATTGCTATATTTGCACATGTACCAAAGTGTTCTGCAAAAATGTGGTATTAAATCAACAAGCTGTGAGGTTGCTTATCCTTTTGAAGTAGTCTCTCATCCTTTGTAGAACCACGGACCAAAAATAAGTGGCTTAATTAAACCATTATAATGAGGGTGTGGCACTATATTTATGTTTTAGAAATTATTGGAACTTCATTTGATAGATGAAGTCTAGATCACAATCATCAGTTATACACCAATTACAAAGTTTTTTTTAGACACTAACTCAACTAAGCCCCAAGCGGCACACTGATTGATGCTCAGTATCTTTTATTTGAACAATCACATGCTACAATCTCAGGTTTTTGAAAATATGAATGCATTGTATTCTACCAAAATATAGGTGGTCATTCTGACCTCGGCGGTAAAAGGCGCCTACCGCCGGTCAGAAATCCTCCATAATCCCGCTGCGGTCGCGGAAACCCGCCACAGTCATTCTGACCCGCAGAAGGCAAACCTCCGAAAATCCGACAGCCACAACAGACCGCCAGACCAGCGGTCGGCGGAAAAGTGGAGGTGACAAAACCTCCACCGTCACGCCAACAGAAATACGCCCATGCCATTACGACCCACGAATCCACGCGGCGGTCATTCAAACGCGGTATTCCATTGGCGGGACACACCGCCGCGGTCAGAATACACACAAACGAACAAAACTCAGCCACATTGGACGATTTGAATCCCACACACCTGATACACATACACACACCACTCCCACACACACAATACAATATAAAACACACACCCACATCACCCACAAACCCCTACGCCAAAAAATTCTGAAAGAAGGCCAGAGCGAGACACCACCATCCACAAACTAGCAGCCACAGCCACTCCACACCATCACCCACACACTATCCACACACAAAACAACACACACCACCACACTCAACACACTTAACTACACATACTCCACCCCACACATCATACACACCACCCCATGGCACCCCAAAGACACCCCCGCTTCTCAGACGAAGAACTCAGGGTCATGGTGGAGGAAATCGTTCGGGTAGAGCCCCAGCTGTTCGGCACACAGATACAATACACCAGCATTGCCCGGAGGACGGAGCTATGGCAGAGGATTGTCGACAGGGTCAACGCTGTGGGACAGCACCCCAGAAATCGGGAAGACATCAGGAAGCGATGGAACGACCTACGGGGGAAGGTGCGTTCCATGGTATCCAGGCACAACATCGCCGTGCAGAAGACTGGCGGAGGACCCCCACCTCAACCCCCACAATTTACATCATGGGAGGAGGAAGTCTTGAACATCCTGCATCCTGACGGCCTCACAGGAGTCGGCGGAGGAATGGATACTGGTAAGTTGAAGCTTCACTACTGCTTCCCCCCCACCTGAATGCCAAATCATACCCCAACCCTCACCCCCATCCTCGAACCCCACCCTCACCCCCACCCCCATCCTCACCCCACCCTCACCCCCACCACCATCCTCACCCCCACCACCATCCTCACCCCCACCCTCACCCCCACCACCATCCTCACCCCCACCACCATCCTCACCCCCACCCCCAGCACACCTATTCCCTGCCAATGTCTCACCATCACAACCCACACATCCCAAAACCTAGGCCTGCATGCGTCCACTAAGCATGGACACCCATCACCAAAGCATGCCAAATGCATATACACATCCCCCCCACAAGCCACCCTCACCAAAGCCCCCACACACGAATGCCAGCACTTGGGGACACGGGAACCCACAGATACACCCATATGCCACACATTGAAACTATAACCATACCTCTATACCCCTGCAGGACCCGACCGTCAACACACCGCCGCGGAGGGCCCAGAATTCTCCACACCCCCCACCCAAGAGGCCGTCAGCGATGACAGCAGCTCTGTCGACCTGGACACCGATGACCAGCCCGGACCATCGGGGACCTCTGGACAGTCGGTTCCCCTCACACAGGCCCAGGCCACTACAGACCCCAACCCCTCTGGGAACACCAGCACAGCTCCCACCCAGCGGGCCCATGCCTCTGTCTCCAGGGCGCGTCAATCTGCGGTGTGTCTACCACTACAGGGCACCCAGGATAACCCACCACCCCAACAACAACAGGGACCTGGGGGCAGTGGTAGTGGGCACACCGGCCAGGGGGCAGAGGCCCAGGGAAACAGGGCAACTCGGAGGGCAGCTGTGCGACAGGGGGGGGACGGGCCCAGGGAACCCACTCTCCACGAGGCCCTCACCACCATCATGGGAGCATACAACCGCTCCCAGGAGACGATGGCGACGGTACTGGCCCGGTTCCAGGAGATCCAGGTACTGCAGAAGGAACACTATCGGGGGTACAGGGAGGACATCAGAGCCCTCACCTCCACCCTGGTTACCATGGTAGGGCTGCTGCAGGACCTCGTCAACACCAGGACGGACACTCAACAACACCCAAGGGCCCCTGCCACTAGCCTGGACCAAGAACAGCCAACCACCTCCGCCGGCGCTAGTGGACAGGAGGCCCCCGCACAGCAGCAGCCCACCAGACCCCCACCTCCTGCAGGAGAAGAACCACCCCGCAAGAGGGCCCTGAGATCTCGCAAGAAGACAGAGTAGGATGTCAAGACCCCCGCCAGCAATGGATACCACCTGATGTCATCCCACTGTCCCACATTGTCACCCTGTCCATCCTTGAACTGCCCATGCTCCATCTCTCCACAGGCCTCTGGACAATGCACCTGTGTGACTGTTACTCTGGACTCTGCCATGGACATTCCTTCACCATAGCCCCCACCCACTTGAAACCACCCATCCCATTTTGAGCACTTAAATAAACACCTATTTTGCACAAAACTATCTGGAGTCTGGCTGTGATTTCAATATATTGTAATTGACATGACAGTGCAAATATGTCCTTGTACATGGTGAAGTCAACAAACAGCTGCCACAAAGCTGTAGTCCATGGGGAAACGAAGCACAGGACTCGTAGTGGGGACCCCAGATCTGAAATAGGGAGGGAAAAGCCACAACTCAGTCATCATACACTGGGGCAAATAGACAGGCAGCAGAGATGCAGGAGAGTAGTTCACATTTACTAAATTATCTTTGAATTGTTACCTGTGTCCTATTGGAAGTACTGTTCAATGATTCTGTCCCTGTTGTCTGTTTCAGCCCCGTCGTCTTCCTCCTCGTCACTCTCCTCAGGTTCCACCGCTGCCACAACACCACCGTCTCGACCATCCTCCTGCAGGAAAGGCACCTGGCGGCGCAAAGCCAGGTTGTGAAGCATGCAGCAGGCCACGATGATGTGACACACCTTCTTAGGTGAGTACATTAGGGATCCTCCTGTCATATGCAGGCACCGAAACCTGGCCTTTAGGAGGCCAAAGGTGCGTTCGATCACTCTCCTAGTACGCCCATGGGCCTCATTGTACCGTTCCTCTGCCCTGGTCCGGGGATTCCTTACTGGGGTCAGTAGCCACGACAGGTTGGGGCACCCAGAGTCCCCCACTAGCCATACACGGTGTCTCTCTAGCTGTTCCATCACGTAAGGGATGCTGCTATTCCTCAGGATGTAGGCGTCATGCACTGACCCAGGGAATTTGGCATTTACATGCGAGATGTACTGGTCAGCCAAACACACCACCTGGATGTTCATTGAATGGTAACTTTTTCTGTTCCTGTACACCTGCTCCCTGTCTCTTGGGGGAACCAAAGCCACATGGGTCCCATCAATGGCACCAATGACGTTGGGAATATGTCCAAGGGCATAGAAATCACCCTTCACTGTAGCCAATTCGCCCACCTCAGGGAAAATGATGTAGCTCCTCACGTATTTCATCAGGGCAGACAACACTCTGGATAACACCTTCGAAAACATGGGCTGAGACATCCCAGAAGCAATTCCCACTGTTGTCTGAAATGAACCACTTGCCAAGAAATGGAGTACTGACATGACCTGCACCAGAGGGGGAATCCCTGTGGGTTGGCGGATGGGGGACATCAGGTCGGGCTCCAGCTGGGCACACAGTTCATGTATAGTGGCACGGTTAAGACGGTAGGTCAGGATAATGTGGCGTTCTTCCATTGTCGACAGGTCCACCAGCGGTCGGTACACGGGAGGATTCATCCGTCTCCTCGCCAAACCCAGCGGACGGTGCCTAGGAAGGACAACATGGAGCACACAGTCAAGCAACCCACAGGTACGTACTCACAGCTAGCACAGTAAACGATTCTCTATGCAGTGAATGGCGTGTCTGAGTGGCTATGCAAGGCCTAGGCCTGTGTGACGCAGTTGAAATTGAGCCATGTGGGCCCTGGAAATGGCGGCTGCCTGACCTGTGAAGTGTGACAATGGGATGTGAGGTCAATGCGCTGGCGTGGCACACCGCGGCGGGCGGCGGGCGAAGAACGCGGCGCGAAGCCGCATTGGTTAACATTGAAGCCTATGGGGTTCAGGAGCCAATGGCGAAGGGCGCCGGCGGTGGCGGGACGCACCGCCGCGGTACGCACCGCCACGGACGTGACCGCCATTTTCTATCTACTTATCCACTTGCGACTTGAACTTTCACAGGAGAGGACCTATACTGCAAGTGTTGCTGTGACCTCGGTCTGGAAGGGACAATGGCTGCTGCGACTGGGGAAAGGGCCCCTGCCTTCCCTGGAGAGGAGTTGGAGAAACTTGTGGATGGGGTCCTCCCCCAGTATGCGCTACTCTACGGTCCTCCAGACCATCAAGTGAGTTTAATTCAATATGGATTTGGGGCCACTGGCTGGCTTGGGGGCCTGGCGGGGGGCCTGGCGGGGATGGGGGGCATGTTGGGCCTGGCGGGGGGCATGGCGGGGGGCCTGGCGGGGATGGGGGGCATGTTGGGGCTGGTGGGGGGCCTGGCGGGGATGGGGGGCATGTTGGGCCTGGCGGGGGGCATGGCGGGGGGCATGGCGGGGGGCCTGGCTGGGTTGGGGGGCGTTGGGCCACTGGCAAGGAAAATGCAGACAAACTTGAACGTGGTATTTCTCCCTCCCTGTACGTGTCACATAGGTCCGCGCCCATGAGAAGATCGGGATTTGGCGTGCCATCGCCAAGGAAGTCCGGACCCTGGGGGTCCACCATCGACGGGGCACCCACTGCCGCAAGAGGTGGGAGGACATCCGCCGCGGGACCAAGAAGACCGCCGAGTCTCTGCTGGGGATGGCCTCCCAACGTAGGCGGGTGCCTGCCGTCAACTGACCCCCCTGATGTTCTGGATCCTGGCGGTGGCCTACCCTGATTTGGATGGGCGCGTGAGGGCAGCACAGCAGACACAAGGGGGTGAGTACAAGCATTATCTACTCTGTTGTCGCGCAGTGGAGGTGTCTGGGTGGGGGAGGAGGGCTGTGGGTCCCCCTAGGCCAGGGCGATATCTGTAGGCTGGGCACCCCCTAAAGCCCCTGTGTCCCCAGCCACCACCCTCAGTAGTTTGTCAGTACAGCCATCCCTGGGCCGTGTCATCCATGGGTGCAGTTGTCAACTCTAGGCGTGTAGGGCATGTTCCACGGAATGCGTAGCGGACCCCAAGTGCGCAACTTAGTGCAGGGGGCATCTGTGTCTGTCATGTCCGCTAACTGTACCGGAGATCCATGTACTCAATATCCCTTTATTTCTCTCTCCCCCCCCCTTTTTGTTTGTCTTTCTGTGCTTGTGTGCATCAGCATCATCAGGCGGAGGAGAAGTGGCATCGGGGCAGGAGGGAGCTGCATCTCACATGGCCCAGGAGGGCCATGCCACAGAGTCAGACTGGACCAGTGAGACGGAGGGCGAGGGGAGCTCCACGACGGGGACGACTGGAGCCTGCAGCGACACGGACACGTCCTCGGAAGGGAGCTCCCTTGCGGGGGTGGCACCATCCGTGCCCCCGCCATTACAGGTACAGCCGCCACCCAGCGCACCATCTCCGCCCTCCCAGCAGCCCCTCAGCGTTCGCCCCGTGCCCGCTCTGCCAGGAAGCCGGGCATCTCCTTCGCCCCAGGCACCTCAGGCCCTGCCCCTGTTACCCCCGCTGCCCTCAGTGAGGAGGTCATTGACCTCCTCCGAACGCTCATTGTTGGGCAGACTACCCTTTTGAATGCCATCCAGGGGGTGGAGAGGGAGGTTCATCGCAGCAATGCGTACCTGGAGGGCATTCATTCGGGTCAGGCTGCCCATCAGCGATCGTTCCAGGCTCTGGCCTCAGCACTGACGGCAGCCATTGTCCCTGTCTCCTGCCTCCCTCTACTAACTCCCTCCTCCCAGTCTCCTGTTCCTCTGCCTGTCCCACCCACACCATCAGACCAGCCTGCACACACCTCAACACCCAAGAGAAGCTCATCCAAACATAAGCACCACAGATCACGCAGACATTCACACACGCAACATTCCGATGCAGACATGCCAACAGTCACTACCACCTCTGTGACCCCCACCTCCTCGTCTCCCTCCTCCCTCCCTGTGACGTCTACACTCACACCTCCATTCACCTCACCATCAGCCAGTGTTTCCATCACCAGCACACCCTCCACTCCAGTCCGCACACGTGCAGTCACCACCCCCACTGCCATTTACACGTCCCCTGTGTCCTCTCCCACTGTGTCTGTCACCCCCTCTTCCACACCACACAAACGCAGCCACCCACCCACCCAACAGCCATCCACCTCACGACAGCCTATCCCTCCTGCACCTGCACCCAAAGACAGCAAACGTGACTCACCTACAACCACAACCTCTCCCTCCACTCCCATTCCCACTGTACCTACCACTCTCCATTGTCCCAAGAAACTCTTCCTCGCCACTGCTAACTTCTTTCCTGACCCTGAGCCCCCCCCTCCTTCTCGTCGGGGTAAGAAGAGCACCTCAGCCACCACCAGCCCTGCAGCCCCCTTGACAAGGGTGCAGGGGTATTGGAGCCCACCAGCCCGCATGTCTGGATCTTCGCCCAGCAGCAAGGGGACAGCCAGCCCACCCCCTGGGAAGAGGAGCAGAAGGCGGAAGGGGCGCCGCAGGAGCCCGGCTTCTACATCCCCCCCGGACACCACCCAGAGACAGTCACCAGCCACAGCTCCAAAGGGAGGAAAGGGCCACAGACTCCCGACTAAGGAGGGCAAGGGCAGCAAGTCGGAGAGGTCAGGCAGCAGGCCTGCTGCCCAGGAGGAGCCCACCACCCCCATAGCCGCTGCCCAGGGAGGACCCAGCCCAGCTGGCCAGGTGGGCCCCACCACCCACAGCCCAGGTGGGCATTGAAGGAGCACCATCCCCGCTGCCCAGGAGGGCACCACCAGGCAATGAGCAGTTGGCCATAGACCGGCCGCCGTCTCAAGAACCGCTGAACTGGGCCCCGCCGTCTCAAGCACCGCTGAACTGGGCCCCGCCGTCTCAAGAACCGCTGAACTGGGCCCCGCCGTCTCAAGCACCGCTCCGCTGGGCCCCGCCGTCTCAAGAACCGCTGAACTGGGCCCCGCCGTCTCAAGCACCGCTCCGCTGGGCCCCGCCGTCTCAAGCACCGCTCCGCTGGGCCCCGCCGTCTCAAGAACCGCTGAACTGGGCCCCGCCGTCTCAAGAACCGCTGAACTGGGCTCCGCCGTCTCAAGAACCGCTGAACTGGGCCCCGCTGTCTCAAGCACCGCTCCGCTGGGCCCCGCCGTCTCAAGAACCGCTGAACTGGGCCCCGCCATCTCAAGAACCGCTGAACTGGGCCCCGCCGTCTCAAGCACCGCTCCGCTGGGCCCCGCCGTCTCAAGCACCGCTCCGCTGGGCCCCGCCGTCTCAAGAACCGCTCCGCTGGGCCCCGTCGTCTCAAGCACCGCTCCGCTGGGCCCCGCCGTCTCAAGAACCGCTCCGCTGGGCCCCGCCGTCTCAAGCACCGCTCCGCTGGGCCCCGCCGTCTCAAGAACCGCTGAACTGGGCCCCGCCGTCTCAAGCACCGCTCCGCTGGGCCCCGCCGTCTCAAGAACCGCTGAACTGGGCCCCGCCGTCTCAAGAACCGCTGAACTGGGCCCCGCCGTCTCAAGCACCGCTCCGCTGGGCCCCGCCGTCTCAAGCACCGCTCCGCTGGGCCCCGCCGTCTCAAGAACCGCTCCGCTGGGCCCCGCCGTCTCAAGCACCGCTCCGCTGGGCCCCGCCGTCTCAAGAACCGCTCCGCTGGGCCCCGCCGTCTCAAGCACCGCTCCGCTGGGCCCCGCCGTCTCAAGAACCGCTGAACTGGGCCCCGCCGTCTCAAGCACCGCTCCGCTGGGCCCCGCCGTCTCAAGAACCGCTGAACTGGGCCCCGCCGTCTCAAGAACCGCTGAACTGGGCCCCGCCGTCTCAAGCACGGCTCCGCTGGGCCCCGCCGTCTCAAGCACCGCTCCACTGGGCCCCGCCGTCTCAAGAACCGCTCCGCTGGGCCCCGCCGTCTCAAGCACCGCTCCGCTGGGCCCCGCCGTCTCAAGAACCGCTCCGCTGGGCCCCGCCGTCTCAAGCGCCGCTCCGATGGGCCCCGCCGTCTCAAGAACCGCTGAACTGGGCCCCGCCGTCTCAAGCACCGCTCCGCTGGGCCCCGCCGTCTCAAGAACCGCTGAACTGGGCCCGCCGTCTCAAGCACCGCTCCGCTGGGCCCCGCCGTCTCAAGAACCGCTCCGCTGGGCCCCGCCGTCTCAAGCACCGCTCCGCTGTGCCCCGCCGTCTCAAGAACCGCTGAACTGGGCCCCGCCGTCTCAAGCACCGCTCCGCTGGGCCCCGCCGTCTCAAGAACCGCTGAACTGGGCCCCGCCGTCTCAAGCACCGCTCCGCTGGGCCCCGCCGTCTCAAGAACCGCTGAACTGGGCCCCGCCGTCTCAAGCACCGCTCCGCTGGGCCCCGCCGTCTCAAGCACCGCTCCGCTGGGCCCCGCCGTCTCAAGAACCGCTGAACTGGGCCCTTCAAGGCAAGACCCGCTGAACTGGGCCCTTCAAGGCAAGAGGCGCTGAACTGGGCCCTTCCAGGCAAGAACCGCTGGCCCTTTGGCAGACGTGGCAGGGCAGGATCTATCTCGGGCAGGGCTGCAGGATGTCCTCTGGCCAACATGCCTCCTCCAGTGGCAGTGGGGTCTGTTATGGACTGTTTGGACTGTGGCTTTGCACTCCCCAGGATGGCCCAGTGGGCAGGCCACCCACTGTATGGACTGTATGGACTGTGGCTTTGCACTCCCCAGGAAGGCCCAGTGGGCAGGCCACCCACTGTATGGACTGTATGGACTGTGGCTTTGCACTCCCCAGGATGGCCCAGTGGGCAGGCCACCCACTGTATGGACTGTATGGACTGTGGCTTTGCACTCCCCAGGATGGCCCAGTGGGCAGGCCACCCACTGTATGGACTGTATGGACTGTGGCTTTGCACTCCCCAGGATGGCCCAGTGGGCAGGCCACCCACTGTATGGACTGTATGGACTGTGGCTTTGCACTCCCCAGGATGGCCCAGTGGGCAGGCCACCCACTGTATGGACTGTATGGACTGTGGCTTTGCACTCCCCAGGATGGCCCAGTGGTCATGGAGTCCCCTCGTGGATCTGGCGTTGTGTACTCAAGTGGCTGAGGTGCCCCGCCTTCCCTTCCCCCTGAGGTGCCTGTCCTATTTTCTTTCTGATGCCCCTGCAGTGTTCTCTCCGTGGAGTTTTTGTCGTGGGACTGGGCCTTGCCCCTTTGCACAGGACCCCTGTGGTCCACGGACAGTGGTTGGACTACATTTAGTAGCTGTATATATTTTGTACATAGTTTATTTATTTATTGGGATTACTGGTGTCCATATTTCAATATATCTGCCCGTTTATGATCTCTTCTTTTGGTCTTTGCATTATTTCGGGGGGGGGGTTTGTGGGTTGTGACAGTGATCTGTGGGAATGCATTGATGTGTGTGTTGTAGTGGGTGTGGGTGGGTGGGTGTGTGCCGGTAATTTTTTCCCTCCCCTGTGTCGTAGGTGCAGTACTCACCGATGTCTTCCGCGCCGCCGGGCGTGCTCCTGGTATATGAGCAGGTATAGGAGTGCGGGGATGACCTGCAGCTCGGGTTCCATACTGCCGGAATCTCGCGTGGAGTGCGTAGAGGTGAGCGTTTTCCCGTTCGTAGTCTGTTTCCGCCGTGTTTTTATCGGCGGTGCTCCCGCCCCGGAAAAGGTGGCGGATTGGTGGGTCGTGATAGGGTGGGCGGTACATTGTCTGCCGCCTGGCTGTTGGCGGGGACCGCCGCGCTGTTTGTTTGTTCCGCTGTGGCGGGCGGAGTGTTAATGCGGCGGGCTGTGTTGGCGGTTCCCGCCAGGGTCAGAATTGCATATTTTGGACCGCCGGCCTGTTGGCGGCTTGGCCGCCGCATTATCACCGACCGCCAGGGTCAGAATAAGGGCCATAGTGTTTTAAATATCCATCGGCAAAATGTGATCATCAGAATATAGACTTTATTGTGAAGGTAAGTGCATACAAACAAGTATAGATATACTATTACTCTTACCTAGTGTCTGCATGTCAAGAAGGTCTGAAGGGAATGTCCATCCCTGTGAATATTACCACTCACTTCCAGTTTCTTTCTTATTGTCTGATTTACCTGTCTTCTCTTCTCCCAGATATTTACAAGATGGCCTTTATGGATAATTTTATTTTTTTTATTTTTTTAGTTTTTTAGAGTTGGGGAGCGACCCCTTAGGCAAGGGTCGCTCCCCTAGGGGACAAATTCTATTTAGGATATTTGTGCCCCCCTTGGGGGCAGATTGGCCTATTTTTATGAGGCCAGTCTGCCCCCGGGGGGCAGAAACCTCTAGGGGGGGCAGAAACCTCTAGGCGCAGGGATCATTTTTTTTAGTTTTTTTTTTTAGAGGTGGGGAGTGACCCCTTAGGCAAGGGTCGCTCCCCTGGGCGGAAAATTGTATTTAGACCATTTCTGACCCCCCTGGGGGCAGATCGGCCTATTTTTGTTAGGCCAATCTGCCCCCAAGGGGGTCAGAAACCACTAGGCACCGGGGATCTTTTTTTTGCGCCAATTTCACGCAAGGGGAGCTACCCCTTAGGCAAGGGCTGGTCCCCAGGGGTGGCAAATTTATTTTAGGCCATTTCTGCCCCCCCGGGGCAGATCAGTCCATTGTTACTAGGCTGATCTGCCCCATGGGGGTCAGAAACCAGGGATTGATGTGTGTGTATGTGTGTGTTCTCTCTAGGGGGGCAGCCCCTTGGGTAAGGGTTGCTCCCCATGGGGGCCCATTACTGTTGGCCATATCTGCCCCCCTTGGCCTATTTTTGGAAGGCCCAACTGCCCCCAAGGGGGGGCAGAAAGCCCACCAGAGACCAGGGAAGATTTTTTTTCTGAAATAGGAGGGTGGGGGTATTGCCATACCCCCACCCCAAATAAATGGGGCCAAAGTTGTTCTGCCTACCAGTGGGCAGATGGGGCAATTACCCCTGACCCACCCACCAGGGGGGGCAGAAAGTCTACTAGATGCCAGGGAATAAAAAAAAAAAATAGTGGGGTGGTGGCTACCGACCAGTATGGTCCTGGTTATGCCCCCACCCCAACTGAAGGGGGTAACAGTCTTTCAGCTCTCCCCCGCACTCTAAAACATCTTATCCCACAGCAAGCATGAAGACATTTGATTATTTTGGGTTTTGGCTTTACATTTGGGCCATGAGAGCTTGGCTCACTCTTAAAATCGTCCCACTTGGAATGGTGAGGGCTGCACTTTATGGACCCTCCCGGCAAAAACAGGTAGTTTTGTATTTGATAATTTTTAAGTGTCCAGATAGTGTTTTGAGGAATTTGCTTTCAACGCAAGTAGGCCTACCCATAAAAGTGAGGTACCATTTTTATCGGGAGACTTGGGGGAATGCTGGGTGGAAGGATATTTGTGGCTCCTCTCTGATTCCAGAACTTTATGTCACCAAAATGAAGGAAAAGTGTTTTTTTTGGCCAAATTTTTAGGTTTGCAAAGGATTCTGGGTACCAGAACCTGGTCAGAGATTCCCCTAGATGTCTAGTTTTCAAAACTGGGTGGAAGGATATTTGTGGCTCCTCTCTGATTCCAGAACTTTCTGTCATCAAAATGTGTGGAAAAAGTGGGATTGTTTTTGCCAAATTTTGAGGTTTACAAAGGGTTCTGGGTACCAGAACACAGTGAGAGCCCCACAAGTCACCCCATCTTGTATTCCCCTAGGTGTCTAGTGAGGTAGCATTTTTATCGGGAGACTTGGGGGAACACCAAATAGGAAAACAAGTGTTAGTCAGGCGAAGAAGGTGGCGGATGCCAGAGAGTGCTTGTACATCTGCAAAGAGTATGTCAATTGCGAGAACCGAGCAAAGTCATAAATTTAGAACAATATGATGTTGGGTGCCAGGCTAGCCCTAACACCTGCCACCACAGGTGTTGGAGGGCCACACACTATGGAGTGGGTGCTTGCCTATATATTGAAAGAAGAGTGGCCAGGGCACACCAGTAACATGAATCCTGATACTGATACTGTTCAAGAATTAATAGAAAGTTAGTTCTCGGAAGATGATGTGTAGATATTTATTATAAGTGCAGGTAGAAAGTAGAAATCTCAACAAGAGACTGCGTTGTACAAAGTGACCATATGTCCGGAGCAGCCAGATGTTGATAAATGGTCAGAGTTACAATAGGATATTCAAATGTAACAATAAGTCCATACAGCAAAACAGCCAACACGTGTTTCGTCTTCAAGACTTTGTCAAGGCTGTGGAAACATAGATGAAAAATACATACATGTCGGTATAATGTAATTGTACAAGGTATATTCACAACGTCTAAGATTCCTTGTACAGAGGTAAAGAGAACAATCCGAGCGAAGGTGCAAAAATGTTGTGTGAATTAAGTGCAGGGATGCGTATAGTTAATGTGACGACCAGAAGTCAAATAGTATTGGCAAATGATGACCATGATAAGCCTGGGGTATAAACAACAAAGAATATAAATTAGAGTAAAGAAGGTATTACGCAGAAGGAAAGATTGGAATCTGAGTAGGTGTGGTAATGAAAAACATGTGTTGGGCATCCTGGGAGACCAAGAGTCAGTGGCCCCTATAGGGAGTAAACCCTACCAGTTGGTGTAATGTGAGATAAAGAACTGTATGCCTTTTGACTTCTCCAAAGGACTCATGACTACCAGCAGCTTGATGTATGCACCTTTCGTGTTTACATTTACGTCTTATATACATCTGAAGGTACCTTACCCCCTTTTTAATCACTTTTTACTTTCTACTTTTTACTTTTTTCTTTACACTATTTATAGATCTTCCACCCACATCACAACACACTTCGCATCCCCCTTTTTCTTCACCAGGATTCAATGTTTACTAAAGTTTAAGGCACATATACTGTTTCACACTTTGTAGACATGGTTATGACAATCTCACCTCACATGCTGTTGCCATTTTATCCCACTCTAGACTGACTTGGTTGCCTTTTCGTCTTCAACGTGATTCAATTAGTCATCTATAAGGAATATTGAGGCATTCACACTGCATTCTGGTCGTCACATTAACTATACGCATCCCTGCACTTAATTCACACAACATTTTTGCACCTTCGCTCGGATTGTTCTCTTTACCTCTGTACAAGGGATCTTAGACGTTGTGACTATACCTTGTACAATTACATTATACCGACATGTATGTATTTTTCATCTATGTTTCCACAGCCTTTATCAAAGTCTTGAAGACGAAACACGTGTTGGCTGTTTTGCTGAATGGACTTATTGTTACATTTGAATATCCTATTGTAACTCTGACCATTTATCACCATCTGGCTGCTCCGGACATATGGTCACTTTGTACAACGCAGTCTCTTGTTGAGATTTCTACTTTCTACCTGCACTTATAATAAATATCTACACATCATCTTCCGAGAACAAACTTTCTATTAATTCTTGAACATTATCAGTATCAGGATTCATGTTACTGGTGTGCCCTGGCCACTCTTCTTTCAGCAAAACAAGTGTTATTGCCCCTTGTCTTTCTCTACTTTTTTTCCTTCCGAATGTAAGACAGTGTGTAAAAAAGACGGCTATTTGAGAAATGCCCTGTAATTCACATGCTAGTATGGGCACCCCGGAATTCAGAGATGTACAAATAACCACTTCTTCTCAACACCTTATCTTGTGGCCATTTTGGAAAATACAAAGGTTTTCTTGATACCCATTTTTCACATTTTATATTTCAGCAAATGAATTGCTGTATACCCGGTATAGAATGAAAACCCATTGCAAGGTGCAGCTCATTTATTGGCTCTGAGTACCTAGGGTTCTTGATGAACCTACAAGTACTATACATCCCCGCAACCAGAAGAGTCCAGCTGATGCAACGGTATATTGCTTTAAAAAATCTGACATTGCAGCAAAAAGGTACAGAGTAAAACGTGGAGAAAAATGGCTGTTTTTTCACCTTAATTTCAATATTCTTTTATTTCAGCTGTTATTTTCTGTAGGAAATACTTGTAGGATCTACATAAATGACCACTTGCTGAATTCAGACTTTTGTCTTCTTTTCAGAAATGTTTAGCTTTCTGGGATCCAGCATTGGTTTCACACCCATTTCTGTCACTAACTGGAAGGAGGCTGAAAGCACAAAAAATAGTAAAAATGGGGTAGGTCCCAGTAAAATGTCAAAATTGTGTTGAAAAATTGGGTTTTCTAATTCAAGTCTGCCTGTTCCTGAAAGCTGGGAAGATGGTGATTTTATCACCCCAAACCCTTTGTTGATGACATTTTCAGGGATAAAACACGACCCTTCTTCTGCAGCACTTTTTTCCCATTTAGTTTTTTAAAAAACTACATTTTTGCTGTATTTTGGCTAAGCTCTTGGTGTCCTTCAGGGGAACCCACAAAGTATGGGTACCTCTAGAATCCCTAGGATGTTGGGAAGAAAGGACGCAAATTTGGCATGGGTAGCTTATGCGGAGAAAAAGTTATGAGGGCCTAAGTGCGAACTGCCCCAAATAGCCAAAAAAGGCTTATCACAAGAGGGGAAAAGCCCTGGCAGCGAAGGGATTAAATAGACCAAACTTTGATTTATTTTGTTTTTCTTCCCTCTGCTTGTTCTCTTCTTCTTTGCCCCATTGTTATATTAGTTATGCTTTACAGATCGTAATATCAACAGAACATTTATGAAGTGATCAAATGGCAGCTCTTTTATGAGGGTTGGAATCGGTCCAATGTCAATACAGAAAAATCTATTCTCTTTTCAAGAAGCAAGCACAATTCTTCTCAGGGTGAAGTCACAGGCAACCCTAAATTAAGCTGTACTCAACTATTGGGTAGCTTGGTATTGAGCAGTCAGGTTTAACTCAGAGACAATGTGTAAAGTATTTGTGCAGCACTTCAAACAGTAACACAGTTAAAACACACCACAAAAGGAGCCCACAACAGAGTTAGAAAAATAGAACAATTTATAATAAATAAAATAAGACCAAATAACAAAAATCCAATTAGTAGAACCACTAATAGCATCAAAAAGCACAAAGGACCAACTGTGGATTTCTGGTGTGGCTGGACTGGGACAAAGTCACAAGTTCAGGCCGACTGCAATGGATCATGGGATCCAGTTTGGTCAGCTGAACAGTGTACCCTAAATTTTGGTTTGTGGAGCATTGCCAGTATTTGCATCAATGATGCATCCCGCAGTTGATGAGATGCATTGGTTCTGAGATGTGGTAAGACTGTGGTGCGTGGTCCTGCCTTTAATCGATGATCCAGTTGACCGGGATTGCGATGCAAACTCCGGAGTTGGAGATTTGTCACTTAGTTGGAGCGATGTGTCGGTTTTAAGGAGCTGCCATGCTGTGATGTGGAGTCCAGTATTGTTGTTGAGGGTGCTGTTAACAAAGGATGCGAGAGCCTGCGCCAAAGATGCGTTACGCAGTGGTGGTTCCAATGTGGTGATGAGATGCAGTGCAAAGCAGGTCCCTGCAATGGTTTCTATCCACCCAGTAATGGCAATACGTCAGATATGCCACGCAATAGAGAAGTTGCCTAGGTTCCACTGGATCTAGAGAGGCTGGCAGAGCACCTTAGGCCCACTTCCAAGGGTACTCAACTGGGGTGGCACCACTTGGCAGGCTAGACTAACAGATGGCTAACTCCAGGTGCTGGGTCAAAGTTGTTGGAATCATTTGTCCTTGAGGCTCAAGTCAGGAGGCCAGTCAATTTGCCCTTGGAGTCACCCTGGGGTTCTAGATTTAAGAGATGCAGGCCTAGACCTTATTACCCAGGCAAAAGGTCAGCAGGTCAGCAAAGGTAAGGCAGCACTTCAGCAAAGTAGTAATCCAGCAGGGCAGCAGAGCAACAGAATGGCTTCTGCAGTACAGCTGTCCTTCTTCCTGGCAGAGTATCCACAGGTAGAGACGTGTACTGAAGTGGTGGTGCCTGAGGTCCAGTAGGGGTTGGTGGCCACTAGATAGGTGTTTTTGGCATGAACTCGAACAGCAAAACTTTTGCAGAAGTCCTATTGCTCATGTTTTCCCAAGGGGCCCTTTAGTTAATATAGGAGGGTCAGCTAAAACATAGGGCACGTTAACACACATGTACGTTTTTTTATCACTACCTTACATTACATACACACTTAGGGTTCTGTAGTGAGGACTATGTTCTGCTTTCTTTTTTGGTCCTGAAGGAACGCCACTGATCTTGTAGAGACAACCATAGGTGTGAAACATGTCAACCTGTACACGGGGCTAAAGAATAATGTATTTTTTCCCCTCCTTTCTTTTTCCTTACTGAGTGTTGGAACATTATTTCCTGTGTCACTCCTGACCTTAGTTTCAATCTTGACATAGACCCGGTAAGGATTATTAAACATATAGGTTTGGGGCCTATAGTCAATTTTAACACACTTTTTCCAGTCCATCACTTACTTTCTCTGCAGGGTTACATTTTTTTCCTGCATTCTTCAATGGCGCTGATTAAAGGATCTCAGGTAACGGGTCCCCTACAGGGCCCATTGGGCATTGCAGCGCCGCCCAATGACAAGCAGGCCCTATGATGAAGCATTACCCCCTATTCGGGTGTGTGAGGGCTCTGGCTTCTGAACATAGAAGTGCCCTGTTGATCTGTGTTCAAAAGAAGGGACTGACTGAGTCCCTCTAAACAGAACAGTGTATCTTGGTGTTGTGGATTTGAATTGGGACGCTGTACACTGGACCGGTCAATCTCCCCATCCCTCTTTTGTATGTTAGTCCAGTTTTTATACCCAGTTGTGCCTTTAAGGTGGGAGTGGGATGCTTCTAGAGGTTTCTATTTGACACCCTCAGGCATCCTGCCTCCCCTGTCCTGGATCCAAACTAACTTCATAGGGTTGCAGCCCTTTCTGTGGAGGCAGGACACAGCTTATTCAAGTGTAAGCAGGGCTGTGCCCAGCTCCTCCCTCCCACTGTGCCAGTGATGGACCATCCAGACACACCTAAGCTCCCTATTATTTGTGGCTGTCTAGGAGGAACACACAACACTCTACTGTCAGCTACTCCCAATCATGTGATCTGGGTACGAGCTACAGGCACTAAATGGCTAGGGCAGGAAAATGTCAGCTTTCTAAAAGTGGCATTTTTCACCACAAACTAGATTACACTTCACCATAAGTACGATTTTTCATTACAATTCAAAAGACACTCAACGTGAGAAGGTCACCTGCTCCTGTTTGGAAATTACAGATTTTTAAAGGTAATACATTAACTGCAAAGTTAGTGTGTGGGAGAGGTAGGTCCTGCAGCAATGAAAAGCGAACCTAAGGTTTTTTTCACTACCAGAACATGTAAAACTTAAACGTACATGTCTAACTTTTTTAATAGACTGCACCCCGCACTCTGTCCTGTTCATAGCCTCTTCTAGAGGTGACGTATATGTATGAAAAAGGAAGGTCAGGGCCTGGCAAGGGCCAGTCTGAGACATGTTTAAATGGCTACTTAAGTGAGTGGTGTAATCCAGTCAGTGCTCCAGACCCACTAGTAGCATTTAATTTAATGCAGTGCCACTTTAGTAAGGACGTTTTACTAAATTAAATGTGCCAGTTAGGTATAAGCCAAAGCTACCATACGTTAGGCAGTAAGCACAATCACTTTTGCACTGACTAGCAGTAGTAAAGTGCGTAGAGTCCTAAGGCAAGTAAAAAACAGACCAGCAAAAATGGAGGAGGAAGCCAAAAGGTTTGGGGGAAGACCACCCTAAGGCTGACAGGTCTTACACGAGCACTATATTATTCCTTCTATGTTAGCAAAATATGTTCCACTATTACTTTATTCTCCCGTCCCAACACTACTTTTGAAACGGAATTAATGTACTCATGCACAAAATATTCAACGTTATTTTTTGTCAGTCGGAAAAACATGCAGGTCTCCTGTCGGTCAATTTTATTTGTTCATTAAGTCTACACTGCTCTGAGTTGGAGTCAATGAAGTGTTTGAGGTCCTGCCATGCCACTAGCTGTCCTTGCACAACCAGTATTGCAAACGTCCCTGCTGGTTGCTTCTGCTTTAGGTCAACATGGATGCCACCACTTACATCGTCAACCTGGCTGATTCAACAGTATGTTTTTTGCGTAATGTTGAGCCATAGAGCTAAATCATGAACAGTTATGCCGGGTCAGAGGAGGATGTTTGCAGTGTCTAGAGCAGATACATTTCACTAGGAATGTCTCTGATAATGGATGAACTTCACACAGCACTGGACGGAAATCACAGCTCACCGTTTTTTTTAACTTAGTTGTCTGCAGTTTAAGTATTATTTAATTGTATGCACTTTAGGCACTTCAAATGTATAAAACCATGCACCGAGCTCTGCTCTGAGCCAGGGCACCTGTTTACGATACTGCCCCTAATGGTCCTTCTGTTCACCCCTCTGATTTACGTGCTGCTATGCCCTGCACGTTGTTTAAGTGAGACCCATCCTACAATGAAGTAAGATAAGTCAGGAGCACTAGTAGAGTGCACCCACTGCCACAGAGGTCTCAAACATCCCCAACCATGCATATTAATTCAGGATAAAAAATATCAGTGCAGACGTCAGTGTATGTCATGGACCAACAAGCTCCCTCTGTTTGGGTAGGTCGCAGAAAACCTGTTTTGCAAAAAAGAAAAAGTCGTATTAATCTCTGCCTTAACGTAACGTGAGATGACGTGACATGACACAACATTACATCATAAGATGGAAGTGCAGAATGGAGTTTCATGAGGTGTAAATTGGCATCATACATCTATCTGACGGGGAAATCACTCCTGCCCTAAGTCTGTGAATTATGCAAAATGCATGCAGTACCCAGATCGTACCAAAAGTAATATTTTTAGTTCAGTCGTGTAGTACAGCTGACAGACCACATAGTTCATTGGCACTTTAGAAACTGCATGTTAGCAAATGAACTATTCTCTGCTCCGCCCCGACAGAGGGCAGAAGTAAACAAGCTTGTCAACGCCTCCTGGAAATAGGACAAGCAGATGAAAGCAGCCTGGAAGTCGCTGCAGAGGCACCGGGGCTGTTGAAAGCTACAATCTAATATATTAGCTGCCCAGAGTAATGTTTAGGATCTGGGGGTATATAACACTGCTTGAGTTCTCAAACAAAGGAGCACACCAGTCAGACATCCGCATCCTCTGATGGCAAACAGGAAACTGGGCTCCTCAAACATTACTCGCGCTCTAAGCCACTTCTTAACTTCGCCTAAGTCTGGTGTTCCGTTTAAAGAATAATAGCTGTTCTTTGTCAGAACTGAAGACACAGCTCTCCCTGCTGCTTAAAAAGAATGCATTGTGGACCCACACGCGCAGTTTTCCCCGCCGCCAGCTTTCCGTAAAATACTAAAGCTGTCCGAGTTACCACTGGCGCTTTTTAAGAACTATTTAACAATAGCCAGATCTTAGGTACATCTCGTAAACTATACTAAGCATTACCCGTATGTAAAGATAATACGCGATGCACGGTTTTTAGTGCCAACTAAATTATGCAGAAAGCAGGGCCGGACTGGGAACCCAAAGCAGCCCTGGCAAATTGTGTCAGACCAGCCCCCATAGGGTGCTAGCGAGCGAGCCTGACCACTACAATGGGGTTTGTGGTGTTCTTTCCTAAAAAAAAAAATGTTGGAAAAATTATAAAAACGGTGCATTCTACAACACATTTGTCATTCCATACTTAGGCGGTCATTCTGACCGTGGCGGGCAGCGGTAGCTGGCCGCCATGCGGTCACCGCCATTTGGCCGCTCCGCGGTCTGAGGCCATTCTGGCTTTCCCGCTGGGCCGGCGGGCGCCCGCCAAAGGAGCGCCCGCCGGCCCAGCGGGAAAGGCCCTGCAACATAGAAGCCGGCTCCGAATGGAGCCGGCGGTGTTGCAGGGGTGCGACGGGTGCAGTTGCACCCGTCGCGATTTTCACTGTCTGCTAAGCAGACAGTGAAAATCATGCTGGGGCCCTGTTAGGGGGCCCCTGCACTGCCCATGCCAGTGGCATGGGCAGTGCAGGGGACCCCAGGGGCCCCACGACACCCGTTCCCGCCATCCTGTTCCTGGTGGTAAAAACCGCCAGAAACAGGGTGGCGGGATGGGGGTCGGAATCTCCATGGCGGCGCTGTTTGCAGCGCCGCCATGGAGATTCAGCCCAGACAGGGGAAATCCGGCGGGAAACCGCCGGATCCCCTTTTCTGACCGCAGCTTTACCGCCGCAGTCAGAATGGGCAGGGAAGCACCGCCAGCCTGTTGGCGGTGCTCCCGTGGTCATCCACCCTGGCGGTCGATGACCGCCAGGGTTGGAATGACCCCCTTAGTGTTTTAGTTTTTAAAGCATAGTAAATGATGACCTTACATAGGACCACGATAGGGCAATCTTTATTGGGTCTCTTGAATTATTCCCTCACCATCACTGTCTAATAGTTCCTCTCCTCTATCCATAGCCCCTCTCCCACAAATATTTAATTTGGTTTATAGCACCTCTTTTACCAGCGTAGGGTTTTGGGGCACTTTATATCATACACCCATACAGAGACAATGAATCATACATTTGTAAATCAGTGTATAGAAAATGTTACATAACCCAACGGGGGCTACAAGCTGTAGGACTCACATGTTATCTATACTGGTAGGCATTTTTTGGAGTGCTTGGCCTTGGGAATCATATATTCAAGACTCAGAATGTAACACAGTGGTTAGGGATGGCTTTACTAAAAGCAATTTATTTACACCCAAGCAAACACCTTTTAGAAAAATTAGGATAATCAAAGGCTGCAAAAAACATGTTCTACCTTGTATCATGCAGTTTGCATGCAGCTCTTTGATGATAGTTCATAGCTCACTGCACTAGATTAGCATTGTAATTTATGGACTGCTCAGTAACAAAAGGATCTCTATGACAAAAGCAGTATCCAACTGAGCGTTGTACATAAAATACTGTTCCAGGATCTGCATAGTACACATTCTTTGCAGTAGGCATTTTAACCCTCTGCACTACCTTAGATGATTCAAAACTGCCACTAGACAAAACCCCGATCTCTCTCTAGCAGGTACATTAATCACCAGAATTATCTCAGCACTTTTATTGTTGCCTGAAAACCTTTGGATATACAAGTAACTCTGCAGTGTTTTTAAAAGTGCTGCACTGCTACAAGACTGGCCTCCAGGAACAATAAGCGCTCCCCCGCAATCCTTACAGCTTCCCAGGGAAATGCCTGATGCACGGTCCGGCCAGTCCGGCCTTGGAAAGAATATGGAATATTGCGACCTTCTCACACATGATTTTTATTTGTCTGTTTATGCTAAAAACAAATGCAATGATTTTTTTTATTTTTTATAACAGAACATTTTGATATTTTAACAGTAACCTTGCTCTTTTTAATTAGTTTTATGTGCAGCCTAATTTACAGTTTAATGCAAAATCAGGAGCATTATACTCAGATGTGGTTTTAACATTTCTACAACTGCGAAACGGGGTTCTATCCCTCAATTATCATTTATTGCAATGGGTCATAACTGAAAGCGATCATGCTCACTATTACTATAATGTATTTATATAAGCAGCGGTTTACCCCAGCGTGTAGCTGATGTGCACACTCATTGTATTTCCATGCTCAAAATCGTATTACATGTCATTAACGCGGTAAAAATAGAAATTATGAATCTTAACCATATATTTATTGCATTTTTCAAGGATTCTAAATCAAGTCCTCAATGTTTTAGGCTTATGAGGAGTGCTGGTTAGAGTTTTAGTGAATCAAGTTTGCAAAATTTGCTAATTTGGTTAATAAACTGACAAGTAGGTCCTAGTTACAAACCCTTGTTAAATCCGATTTGAGAGTAGATGGGTGTTTGCACCCGATTCACACAACAAAAAATTAAGGGGCATATTTTCAAGAAAGTGGTGCATCAGCTATGACGTCACCATGGTAGTGCCGTATTTACAATACGGTGCACAATGGTGCATGTTATCGCATTGGTCGACTAGTGGCAAAAATGATGGTGCTAGTCCAGCAATGCGTGGGGAGGCCCATTCTTTGGGCAGGCGTTAAAAGTGACATGAAAAATGGCACAGTGAAATCTTGTAAATTTCACTGTGCCATTTTTCTGGGCCTCCTAACGGGGAGAACACCCCCCTTGCATACATTATGCCTGGTGCAGGCATAGTGGGGCACAAGAGGTTACAAAGTGGTGCAGTGCTTGCATTGAGCCACTATGTAAATCTGGTGTGGGAAAAAGGCCTCCTTGATGCTGCCTTAGTGTAAATAAAATGACGTTAGGGTGGCGTAAGGAGGCGCTGGGGGCTTGTAAATATGCCCATTACTATTTTGAACTCTGCAGTTTAACAGGAGTGAAAACATGCATTATTACCATGTTAACCCCATTATGATGTGTGGAACTCAGAATGTGGAGGGAATGCTGCACTTTGGAAAAATTAAATCCTGAGCATTTGATTTCCCAAGGTGTTATTAACTCCTAGTATTTCTGTATTTCTTGCAAAGAGGATCTTTGAGGATTATTTAGGGTTCATCACTGAGATTACTTTTTTCTCCAAAAGTGTTTGAAACTATGACCCTTATTATGAGTTGCAAGGAGCACCTCCTTATGCCCCTCTGTGGATTGTGGTGGGGTACTGCTCTAAGCAAAAAATAAGCTTTCAGGTCTGTCCAGTGTCACGGTTTCGGGCAGGGCTGATCAGGACTTTGGTTGGGACACCCCTTGAGGTCACCGAATATCCTAAAGAGGTAGTACACTGGGGCAGAGGAGCAGCTAAAGGCATACACGGAAAGGACAGCTATGGATAGGCACAGGAAAGTAAAAGCAGAGCAACCCTTGTGCGAACAAACAGGAAACAGATTACCAGTGGACAAACACGCTGGGGTTGTACGCAGAGTAAGGCGCAGAACCTCCCACAGTGACAGGGAATCTCAATGCCTCTCTGCAGTTTGCTCTTACAGATAGTCACCCTGCCAGCCCCATAGAAAGGAGGCAGCAGAAGTGATTCTGTCTCTGGACCCTAGAGCACAAACAAGGATAGTACTTACATACACAGGACACGCTCTTGTGGGTCCAGCTCGAAACACAGTGGCGATTCCTGAGAAAACAGCAATAGCACACTGTCACTGTTAGGCACGAAATACAACGTATAACACTGGACAAGGATGGGGGCTGGAATTGCCTCCTGGAAACCAGGAGCCAACCCCAGTACACAGGAGGACACGTATACACTGGTGAAGACTGATAGAACACTTACCAGACACAAAGAACCAAGAAGAAACAGAAACAGAAGGGAACAAACAAAGAGGCAGAGGCAAGAACTAGGAACAGGCTCAGGCTGAAGCAAAGGCGGGTCTAGGACTTGAAAACAGGGCGCAAACTTCTGGCTGGGACAGACAGACACAGGACTGGGAAACTGAGAACAGGCTCTGGCTGGAACAGGCAAGGACAGGACTGGAATACAGGGAGTAGGAAATGAGCAGTAAACAGGACTGGGAAACAGAGAGAAGGTTCAGGCTGAAACAAGGCAGGAGCAGGGCAGAGAAACAGGGAGCAGGCTTTGGAAGAAACAAACAGGTACAAGGCTAAGAAGCAGGGAGCAGACTCTGGCTGGAACAATCAGGAGCAGGGCAGAGAAACAAGAAACAGGAAACAGGATCAGGCTGGAACAGAACAGGAACAAAACTGGAACACCATCCGACAAGGGGTCTGTAACACAAAGGAATTGAAGTCCGATGCACGACGGGGAGCTTGAGGAAATGGCTGCTTATAAGCAGTTCCAAGCTGGGCTGCACAGGAGAGGTTTCAGGTGTCTGTGGTTTTGGACACTTGCAAGTCCTGGAGGAGAGGATCCAGTGAAAAGGAGCAACTGGATTTCTCCCATTGAAAACAATGGGAAACAGAATCCGGGTTTTCCTGACTACCAAGCTATGCATTATGGGATTTGCAGTCCCAAGAAGCAAATGTAGTCCTACACAAGTGTAACATGGAGAAAAGAGAAACAAACAGGAGTCAGCTAGGGACTCTAGATAGGTGTTCAAGGTGATTCCCAGGCTTCTGACAGTCCCCTTACAGCGCCCCCTGGAAATGGGACTACCAATCGTAACATCCAGGGCTAGAATTATCTGGTCCCCAATCTTTAGACCTGATAATTCCTGGCACTGAGACACCAGACTCAGTGAACTCAAAGGAGCTACGGGGGCTGCAGGCACTTGTTAGACCCAGCCCCCTCCTGCTCTAAAATTTCCGTTGGGGTGAGCAGAAAAAGCACCATGTAGGGATTAAGCTTCAGGCAGTTGCTGTAACCGCCCCCACCTTATCCCAAATTTCAGCTGGAGTGAGCAGAAAAAGCTCCACCCAGGTATGTAGCTTCAGAGGGGAGGTTGTTTGAGGTGTGACACCACCTTAAGCAGGCGTTAAAAATGAAGCTAAAAATGGCACAGTGAAACGTAAAGTTCACTGTGCCAGTGTTTTGGGCCTCCCTGCTTAGGAACGCCCCCTTGCGCAAATTATGCTAGGCACAGGGAGTTACAAAGTGGTGCAATGCATGCCTTGCTCCACTTTGTAAATATGGCGTGGGAAATTGCCTCCTTAATGCCACATTAGCCTAAAAAAAAATGGCACAAGTGTGGCACAAGGAGGTGCAAGGGGCTTCTAAATATGTCCCCTATTGTCCTAACCTTGCTTCACAAGGCCTGCTGGACAGCAGGACAGTGACGCTCTCATGTGGCAAAATTTATCTGGCAAGACCGAAGTTTACGGAGTCACACAGTGACTCATGGCATGGTATTATGTATGGGGTCAACCCACAGGAGGGCAACACTTTGTTCTCAGTAGCGACGTTTGTGCCATAGCCAGCTTTTGCAGAGTTTATAGTAATCCTTTCACTCAACATTTGTACCTCTGTCTTGAATGGCCCATTCCATTCAGGAGCTGGCTTGTGCCAATGGTTGTGGTGCAACTTTTTGTCACACTAGAACTGCACCAAAATATGCAGAATATCATCAGTGGGACACTCCCTGATGACTAGTTGTCACTGGCAGAGCAAAGAGCCTCGTGATGCAAGCACAACTGTTAAAGGGTCGGCCGACTTTTGGTGAATTATCTCCTATGGAAATATGTTGCCTTTGCCATATGAAGAATCAGCCAGTGTCTCCAGATAGTCGGTGTGGACTGGTCCTGGAAAGCTCTTCCTCCTTCCTAAGGAACTTTAGTGGATACTGATGGGCAATATTCTATAACTTGGATGTGGGACTGGCTGCTTCTTTAAATAACTCCACTTAGCATGCTCTGATTTTGGAGTCGTACGTAGAATGATGAAAACAAAACTAGAATCCAAGAATGCAAAATGCCGCTGATTAAAAAGCCAGGATTTGCTCAAGACATAACACAAGACATGCATTTCCGACAACCTTTCACAGCAACCTTGAGTGTGTGTGGACAGCCAAGCTCCATTCCCTTTGACTCCATCGGAATGGTTTGACATCAATTATGAGGCAATACAGTGGCTCAATGGGTTTAGCAGCTGCTGTAGATATTTTTGTCTGTCCTGCAGAACACGAAATAAAATGTCAGTATTTCATGACTCTGAGAATCATAAATAATTTAATTGGCTTTATTAATAATAATAAACCATTATTCTCAGAATGAGGATTTGTTCTGTATTAAGTTCTATTGTAGCAGAAAAATTAACTTAGAGATAAAATATTATTTCCTTTTTTACTGTGTCTCATAATGGAGTTTATCATTTTCACAAAAAACTGCATGCTACTTGTGACATGAAAGAGATTGAAAGCTCTCAGATTTCCTGATAATGTTTGACTAGTTCTTCCAGGCCAGGTCTTTTCTTTGTGCACTATTTTTTGTAGCCTGGAACTTATGATAAGATAATCAGGAATAGAAGCCATTTGGAATCCAAATGAGCCATCTCACCCAGCTGGGTCAGTGGGTTGCCCATCCCGCACCTCACCTCCGACACCCAGCGCAGCAGCCATTTGGGGGTAAGGAGTATCCTTACTCAGTGCTAGCATGGGGCTGCTGGCATTTGGCAAAGCAAAACGCAGCAATCAGCACCAAGGTACCTACCGCACAAGCTCAAGAAGCTAAGTAGCAAGAGTTGTAAAGACGAGGCCAGGAAAGAATAGGCTGCTAGTCACAGATATAAAACTCTGGAAGATCCAAAGTGACTCTGATCTGGGATTAACTTCAGACGCCATTATCACCTCACCACCGGCCAGCACAAAGGTCAGTCTTCCAGTAGCACTTACAAACCAAATCACTGACTTTTCATAAAAAACGACTCAGACAGCAAGGAGAACCAGTCCAATGTACTTACTGAGAGTTCGACTCAAGTGAAAACTGCAACTTTGAGTATTCAGAGGGGATAGTCCTTCACCCGCACAACTCATGCCCAGGTGCACTTATCCTTTGTCTCTTCTCAAGAAAAACAAGCATAGGCAAAGCCAATATGTATCGCCTACATAAGAGCGATTGGCTTTGTTTTGCCATGTTGCACACCAACGTGACTCCTGTTCAGCTTGGCTGAAGGTTAGGGGTGTGGAGTGTCAGAGTGGAGCGGGGAGTAGAGTGTCATGGAGTGGATCTGTGAGAATGTTGTAGAGTGGAGTAGGGGGATTAGAGTGTCGTAGACTTGAGTAGAGGGAAGTAGGATTCAGGGGCAGAGAGTGTGGTAATGTGGAGTTGAGTGGGGTGGAATAGGGTGGAGTGGGTTAGAGTGGATTGAGCTATTGGGATGCATTGAATTGGAATAGAATGGGTTGATGGGATTGGGGTGGCTTGAGTGGAGTGGGGTGGATTGAAATGAGGTGAGGTGGATGGGATTAGGGATGGATTCGAGTGGTGGGATTAGATTGGATTAGGTGAATGGTTTGGATTGGAGTGATAGCGCTGGGGTGGGGTGGATTGGACTGAGGTGGGGTGGATTGGATTGGAGTGGGTAGATTGGATTGAGGTGGGGTGTGTTGGATTGGATTGCGGTGGACTGGATTGGGGTGGATTGGATTGGAGTGAGGTGAATCGCATGGTGGTGGGGTGGATTGCATGGTGGTGGGGTAGATTGGTGTGCTGTGGATTGAGATGGACTGAACTGGGATCGAGTATGGTGGATTGTATTTGGCTGGAGTGGATTGTAGTGGGGTGAATTGGAGAGGAGTGCTTTGTTTTAGAGTGAGGTGGATTTGAGTGGGGTAGTCTGGATGGATAGTATTGGAGTGCGATGGACTGAACTGGGATGGGGTTGGCTGGATTGGGGTAGAGTGTGGTGGATTGGAATGGAGTGAGGTGGGTTGGAATGGGGTGGATTGGAGTGCGGTGGAGTGGATTGAAATGAAGTGTGGTTGATTGTGGCAGTAGATTGGGGTGGACTTGAGGACATGGATTGGATTGGGGTGGGATGGATTGGATTGGATTGGGGTAGGATGGAGTGGGGTGGACTGGACTGGGATGGATTGGACTGGGGTGGATTGTATTGAGGTGAGGTAGATTTGATTGCCAATGGTGTGAATTGTACTGCAGTTGGGTGGACTTGAGAGAGGTTTATAAGATTGGGGTGGAGTGGAGTGGATTCGACTGAATGTGGTGGATTGGACTGGGTGGATTGGATAGGGATGAGATGGATTGGATTGGGTTGGGATGGATTGGAGTGGAGTGGATTGTGGTGGATTAGTCTGGAGTGGGGTGGTTTGGATTGGTGTGGGGTGGATTGATTGAAGAGTGGTGTACTGGATTGAAGTGGAGTAGATTAAGGGTGGTTTGGAGTGGAGTGGGTTGAATTGAAGTAGGGTGGGTTGGATTGGACTGAGTGGGGCATAGTCGGGTATACTAGAGTGGGGTGGGGTGAGGTGGACTGGATTGGAGTGGATTGGGATGTGGTGGATTGGGGTGAGGTGTATTAGATTGGAGTGGGGTAGATTGGACTGGGGTGGATTGGATTGGAATGGATGGATTGGTGTGGGTGGCCGGGGTTGAAATGGGTGGATTGTGGTCGATTGGAGTGGGGTGAATCGGGTGGAGTGGGTTTGATTGGGGTGAGGTGGATTGGATTTGAGTGGGCAGACTGTTTTGGATTTGGAGTGGGTTGTTTGGCATTGCAGTGGTGCAGGTTGGAATGGGGAAGATTGTTTTGGATTCAAGGGGGACAGATTGGAGTGGGGCAGATTAGAGTGGGACAGGTTGAAGTGGATTGGAGTGGGTCAGGTTGTTTTGGATTGAAGTGGGGCGGATTGTTTTGGAATGGAGTGGAGCAGATTGTTTTGGATTGGAGTGGGGCAGATTATTTTGGATTGGACTGGGTGAGATTGGAGTGGAACTGATTGTTTTGGATTGGAGTGGGCAGATTGTTTTTGGATTGGATTGGAGTGGGGTAGGATGGAGTGGGGTTGTTTCGGTTGGTGACTGGATGTGAATGGGGTGGACTGGAGTGGGGTAAATTGGGATAGAGTGGGGTGAATTGGATTGGAGTGAGGTGAATTGGATTGGAGTGAGGTGAATTGGATTGGAGTGGGGCATACTGTTTTGGATTGGAGTGGGGTAGATTGGAGAGGGACAGATTGTTTTTGTTTGGAGTGGGGCAGACTGGAGTGTCGTGCACTGTATTGGGGCATATTGTTTTCGATTGGAGTGGGGCATATTGGAATGGGGTGGATTTGAGTGGGGCAGATTGCTTTGGATTTCAGTGAGGCAGATTGTTTTGGATTGCAATGGGGCAGATTGTACTACGGTGAATTGGAGTGCGGTGGATTAAGTTGGTGTGGGATTAATTGGATGGGGCTGGGGTGGATTGGAGTTGGGTGAAATGAGATGGAGTGGGGTGGATTGGATAGGGGCGAGGTGGATTGGATTGAAGTGGGCATATTGTTTTGGTTTGGAGTGGGGTAGAGTGGAGTGGGACAGACTGTTTTTGTTTGGAGTGGGGCAGACTGTAGTATGGCACATTGGAGTGGGGCAGATTGTTTTGGATTGTAGTGGGGTGGATTAGAGTGGGACAGACTATTTTGGATTGAAGTGGGGCAGATTGGAGTGGGGCAGATTGTTTTGGATTTCAGTGGGGCAGATTGGTTTGGAATGGAGTGGGGCAGATTGTTTGGATTGGAGTGGGGCAGATTGGAATGGGGCAGATTGTTTTGGATTGCAGTGGGGCAGAGTGAATTGGATTGGAGTGGGGCAGATTGTTTTGGATTGCAGTGGGGCAGATTGTTTTGGAATGGAGTGGAGCAGATTGTTTTGGATTGGAGTGGGACAGATTGTTTTTGATTACAGTGGGGCTGATTGTTTTGGAATGGAATGGGGCAGATTGTTTTAGATTATAGTGGGGCAAATTGTTTTGATTGGAGTGGGGCAGTTTGGTTCGGAGTGATGAAAATTGTCTTGATCAGAAGGGGCGAATTGGGGTGGAGCAGATTAGATTGGGATGGGTTTGTAGTATTGAAGTGGAGTGGGTTGGTGAGGACTGGATTGGTGTGGGGTGGAATGGTGTGGGGTTAAGTGGGCTGAAGTGCGATGGATAGTAGTGGGGCAGATTTGAGTGGGGTGGTTTGGGATGTACAGCATCATTATGTGTTAAGGCATAATTTCAGAGATTACACATAATAAAGAAACACTGTTGCTTTTCTATATTTCGAACAAATTAATTGTCATCTTTTGATAACAGCACCCACAAGCAAAAACACAATAAAACATGAGTGGAGAGTGAGAAAAGAGGACTTGGTAAAATTAAAGAAATTTAGCTTAAAAAAAATAAAACTTTGCAATTTAGTTTGTCCTGCTGGGCACATTTTTGGCAGTCACAAGCCTTCTGTTTGCAAAGCACTAGAAGTTAAAAAAAGCAACACAGTACCTCAATCACGTCAGGAGCAGCGGATGGCCACTAATTAAGTTGAATCAATTAGTGCTTGATCCCTGCGCCACACAGAGGATCGGATATGATGCCAGGCATGCCTTGACAAATTACGAGGCTGTAAAGAAGAGTGCCACACAAACCAACAAATGGTGAGCGACAGGCGGGCTCCAAGCCCTTAACTGAACACAACAGAGTCTCGCAAGTGGGACGCATGCACTCTCAGGCTTCAACCTAAAAAGGAAACGGCTAAGCTTTCCTGGAACACGACCAAGACCCAGCTACTCCAAGCATGCAGGCAAATATGGAAGCACATTGACTCTGACATAGGCGGTCATTCTGACCGCGGCGGGCGGCGGTCGCCGCCCGCCATGCGATTACCGCCGAATGACCGCACCGCGGTCAAAAGACCGCGGCGGTCATTCCAACTTTCCCGCTGGGCCGGCGGGCGACCGCCAAAAGGCCGTCCGCCGGCCCAGCGGGAAAGCCCCTGCAATGAGGAAGCCGGCTCCGAATGGAGCCGGCGGAGTTGCAGGGGTGCGACGGGTGCAGGGGCACCCGTCGCGATTTTCACCCGTCGAATCAAAGCAGACAGTGAAAATCTTTGTGGAGCCCTGTTAGGGGGCCCCTGCACTGACCAGTGCAGGGGCCCCCAGGGGCCCCACGGCACCCGTTACCGCCATCCTGGTTCTGGCGGTGGACACTGCCAGAAACAGGCTGGCGGGAAGGGGGTCGGAATTCCCATGGCGGTGCTGCAAGCAGCGCCGCCATGGCGGATTCCCTGGGCCAGGGGAAAACCGGCGGGAAACCGCCGGTTCCCCTTTTCTGACCGCGGCTTTACCGCCGCGGTCAGAATAGCCCAGGAAGCACCGCCAGCCTGTTGGCGGTGCTTCTGCCACCCTCCACCATGGCGGTCATGGACCGCCAGGGTCAGAATGACCCCCAAAGTGCCAGCTTCAGCCTCTGTCTCATTCAGTGCCACTCAACCCAGAGACCAGTCCAATGATGCAAGAATCAGCCGGCACAACTCCAGAGCAACAGGACAGGATACACAAGGGCTTGTTCTCCCTTGCTGCTGCACAGCCATTCCTCTTTGGCACATATTTTTCCTCCTCTAGCCACTCCAATGAAATTAGAGCAACACGACAGGATACACAAGGGCTTGTTCTCCCTTGCTGCTGCACAGCCATTTCTCTTTGGCACATCTTTTTCCTCCTCTAGCCACTCCAATGAAATTGAGAAGGAGCTGTTGCCATAAATTACAGTCGAATCCCCCTACCCTTGAAAAGGGGATATCACTGCAACTCTGAATAAGCTTACTGCCCAACATTGTGACTTAGGCCCCACCTCAGATCACCCACTGCTCCTAGACCACGGTGGCTTTCCCACAATCAGCAATACTCCTGCATCATTATCACCACACAAAATTGTCATGTGGTCTTTTCTGCTTGGAACCATACAATCAATGGCAGATGCAATATCCTCCCATTTGGACAAACTTGACACCCAAGTGGACATTTTAAGCTCCTTATCATCCTCATTATTGTGCAATGGGACTGTCTTGCAGACCAAATATTGCAGAAATTTCAATCCATGCACCATAGTCCCACTAAACCATCAGAGCCGAAAGCCAAACGTAAACGAACTAGGAGCCAGATAGCTTTGAAAACCAAGGTAAACCACAATATGCACAACTTTATAAAAATCCTCTTTCCACAATGGTCAAATTAAAACTAGAAAGTCTAGACAAAAATTCAGAAGTTCAATCTGGCTGTCAAAGTAAAAAAAGAATAACCACTTTTGGGCCCGTCTCCTATATGAGAGCAAGAAGAACACCAAACCATTCTGGTCCATGGTCAATCAAATATTAATTAGAGGCAAAACCAATGCAAATATCTCAGAATCAGCCTGGATCTCCTATTTGTCTCTACATTTCTCAATAACCTATTCCCAGGTTCCCAATAAATCCATTATAATACCACCATCTTGTCCTCAGCACTGTGTCCATTGTTCAGGTACTGCTTGGCATCCAACTAGCTACCAGAATCCAGGAGAAAGTCGATTATTCAACCAATCTTCAAGGGCAGATCAAAATCGTATCCCAGCCATTATCTCCCTATAGCGCTTACAGACAATGATGTCAAACACTTCAATAGCCTTCTACTCGATGATCAAAAAGCAAGGGCAAACAAAGGTCAGATTGTCCCCAGAAACCAGTGCGGATTTAGAGATAATTACAGCACTTCCACAAATTACCGCCATTGCCCCTGTTGCGTGATAAGGCAATCAGGAATGGATCTGTGCTTTACACCTGTTTCATAGACTTTCTAGCTACTTTTGACAATATTGTTATAAGCTTGCTGTGGCACAAACTGTGGGGTTGGGGCCTCACACCAGATCTATTGAGAGCTTTCTGCACCAGATCTACTGAGAGCTATCTCAGTAGCTGACCTCAAACACATAGGTGTTAAAATAGGTGATTGCGTGCACATCTCACTCTCTGGCTTTGAGCAAGGATGTGTGTTAGTGCCTCTGCTATTTAATCTGTACATTACTGACTTGTCCGAGGCCCTAGGTGAAGTCAACTGTCATACCCCTAAACTAGGAGGTCAACGCATGATGCATCTGCTCTACACAGATGATCTTGTACTAAACTTAACCAAAATCAGCCAACAGCAATAAATAGCAACTCTGCACCACTATGTTGTTAAGAACAGCTTTGAAAATAAAACACACAAAGACCAAGATGGTCATCTTTGGAAAGAAAATAGTAAGCTGTTGTTGAAAATGGCCCTATCTGAAGGGTTGCCCCAAAGGTTTTGCCTTTTTCCCTCTGTTTCTGCTGTACCTTTTCTGTTGGTCTTAGGACTCTGAGCACTCTACCACTGCTAACCAGTGCTAAAGTGCACATGCTTCTTCCCTAAACATGATGATATTGGTGTATACCTGATTGGCATATTTGTTGTACTGGTAAGTCCCTTGTAAAGCTGTATACTATGTACCCAGGGCCTATACTTCAAATGCTATTAGTGGGCTGCAGCACGGATTGTGCCACCCACAGAGGTAGCCTTTCAAACCTGTTTCAGGCCTGCCACTGCTGTGCCTGTGTATGCAGCCTACTGCCACTTCAACTTGGCATTTAAAAACTACTTGCCAAGCCTTGAACTCCCCTTTTGTTACATATAAATCACCCCTCCAGTAGGCTCTATGTAACCCTAAGGGCAGTGTGCGATGTAGGTAAGAGGTAGGACATGTGCTCTTATGTTTTACATGTCCTGGTAGTGACAACCAGCCTATTTCGTTTTTCACAACTGTGAGACCTACCCCTCTCATAGCCCAGCATTGGGAATTCTTTGAAACACCTTTAAGCTGTAATTCCTGATCAGACGGAATAGCTTTTTCATGTTTGATATGTTTGGAATGATAATGATAAACCCTCATTACTGGTGAAGTTGGATTTAACATTACTGTATTAGAAATGGCACTTTTAGAAAGGGTGCATTTCTCTGTACTTACCGCTCTGTGTGCCTGGCAGTTTGTCTCCAATACACTTCTGATCTGGGCTGGGTGACAGCTACATTTGTGCATTCCCTTTAGACAGCCCCAAACAGGCCACTCAACTGCATTAGCATTCATTTGCATTCTGATGGGTCTTCCTGGGATGGGAGGGTCTCACGCTTCACTTGAATAGGTAGTGTCCTTTCCCCACCCAAAGGGCTGGTTTACCCCCCATAGCTAGACTGCCAGACAGGACTAGGTTGGAAGGGATTCTTGTGCACTTCAGAGAGTTCCTTTGAAGTAATCCCCTACATCAAAGGCACTTTTAGGTACAGGTACTGGGTCTCTGATCAATTGGACTGCTTTTCTGGAAGGATTGTTTTTCAGCCTATTGGCCTGCTGCCTGCTGCATCCTGACTCTGCTGGCATGTCTCTGCCTTCCCTCAAAGTGATCTCAAAGGGCTAGCTGGCTTGCCTCCTGTTGTCTGAAGTTTCAGGGACACAAAATACTTCCTACAACCCTGCTGTTGGTGCTGGACTCTGACTTCTGTGAGTTCTACACTTGCCTGAGGTGTCCTTCCAAGTTCCGGGCTTCAGAAGTGGCTTCTGCAGAGAAGTTCTACTGCATCGCCCTTCAACAACGATGCAGAGGCTGTTGGACTACAGCAGATTCATAGCCTGCACGGCTCACCAACGATGCATCGCAGTCACTTCAACGGAACTCGATGATGACACAGATCCCTCTTTGCGCGGCTCGGCGATGAAGCGTTGTGTTCTCTACGCCAATCCTTTGAGTATTTTTTCAGCAGACCCTGCATGGGTCCTGTAGCAGGCCTACCCTCCATCTAGGTCGGCCTGAACTTTGGATTTGAACCAGTCCTCACAACCTCAAATAACCTTTTGACCGCTCGTGACTTCTAAGAACTATTTTTGCATTTAATCTTTAACAATTCATATCTCGACTTCTACTGATTGGATTCTTGTTGTTTTGGTCTTATTTTGCTCAGATAAATAAACCTGTGTGGAGTCTTTTTTGTGGTGTTTTCATTGTTTAAAGTGTTTGTGTGTGTTGCACAAATACTTTATACATTGCCTCTTTAGATAGGCCTGACTGCTCTGTGCCAAGCTACCAGAGGGTGAGCATAGGTTTTCTTTAAGTGTTTACTTGGCTTACCTGGTCTAGAGTGGTGGTTCCTGCCTGGCCTGGGTGTATAACTCAGCCGGCCCGGAATACCATTTCTAACATCAGTGGAAAGTGGCATCCTAATGGGCAGTGACTTTTGCAAAGTGCAGAGTATAAATAACTAAGGGGGTCATTCTGACCCCGACGGTCTAAGACCGCCGGGGCCAGGGTCGGCGGGAGCACCGCCGACAGGCCGGCGGTGCTCCCAAGGGCATTCCGACCGCGGCGGTAAAGCCGCGGTCGGACCGGCAACACTGGCGGTCTCCCGCCAGTGTACCGCCGCCCTTTGGAATCCTCCAAGGCGGCGCAGCTAGCTGCGCCGCCGAGGGGATTCCGACCCCCCCACCGCCATCCAGTTCCCGGCGGTCCGCCCGCCGGGAACCGGATGGCGGTAGGGGGGGTCGCGGGGCCCCTGGGGGCCCCTGCAGTGCCCATGCCACTGGCATGGGCACTGCAGGGGCCCCCGTAAGAGGGCCCCTACAAGTATTTCACTGTCTGCTTGGCAGACAGTGAAATACGCGACGGGTGCAACAGCACCCGTCGCACCTTCCCACTCCGCCGGCTCGATTACGAGCCGGCATCCTCGTGGGAAGGGAGTTTTTCCCTGGGCTGGCGGGCGGTCTTTTGGCGACCGCCCGCCAGCCCAGGGAAAAACTTAGAATACCCTCCGCGGTCTTTCGACCGCGGAGCGGTATTTCGGAGGGGGGAACTCTGGCGGGCGGCCTCCGCCGCCCGTCAGGGTCAGAATGACCCCCTAAGTATCTTGACAGCCAATGCACTTTTAACACCCAAATGAACTCCCTGAAATTTTAAAGGCAACAGTCTTATGTTTGGCCTTACAACTTTATCTCCTAAACTAAGGTGTCCGAGCCTAGAGCCCCTCTAATAAAGTGCTAAAATCAGCTTTTTTTTGGTAAACAACATTTTTATTGCATGCTCGGGAAAGACATACATGAAAGTGCTAAAATCAGCTTGTAGTGGGAATAGGTTCTTTATTGAAGAGCATCACATCCATAGGTCAGGCAACATCCAGGTCAATCTCCAACTCAACTCATAGAATACAGTCGACATGTCATCACTGAGCTGGAATACCCTACACTTTACATTCCTTCATTATATAAATACATTCCTAGGATACCACACCCCTTCTTCAGGTGATGAAAGCCAAAGTAACATCAACCCTAACTTATGGAAGCAAAATCAACCTGGGCAAGGAGGCCACTCTACTAGACAAGATCATCATTCTAATTTATAAAGAAGCACTCCATCTTCCAAAAAGAGTGTTCCCTGCACAAATAAGGCTTGAATTCAGTCTCAAAAAGCAGACCTGGGGCAGAAGCAGTTTAAAAAAATTGCCACAGACACAGACTTGCCCCACAATGGCTTAGTCCAGTGTGTTCGGGACCCGCCTTTACCTACAACTGCCACCTTCATGGTAAGCGAAGCCAATTTTCACTTACAGAAGCATGCAAAACCTCCCACAACTCAAAATAATTACTGCAAAAACCTGTCAAGGTTAGACAACATGGTTGCTCTGAGCAAGCGCTTCCATGCCTGGGTAGTAATTAACTTCTATGAATCATGGAAACAGAAGCATTACAATACTTTTTTGCCGGCTGAGCTAGAGGCCAAAATCCACAGGTAGGCACTGTTTTCTATGAAAAAATGTGATGTGTCCACGTTGTGTTTTGGGGCATTTCCTGTCGCGGGCGCCAGGCCTACCCACACAAGTGAGGTATCATTTTTATCGGGAGACTTGGGGGAACGCTGGGTGGAAGGAAATTTGTGGCTCCTCTCAGATTCCAGAACTTTCTGTCACCGAAATGTGAGGAAAATTTGTTTTTTTAGCCACTTTTTGAGGTTTGCAAAGGATTCTGGGTAACAGAACCTGGTCAGAGCTCCACGAGTCACCCCATCTTGGATTCCCCTAGGTCTCTAGTTTTCAAAAATGCACAGGTTTGGTAGGTTTCCCTATGTGCCGGCTGAGCTAGAGGCCAAAATCTACAGGTAGGCACTTTGCAAAAAACAGCTCTGTATTTTGTCAAAAAATGGGATGTGTCCACGTTGTGTTTTGGGGCATTTCCTGTCGCGGGCGCTAGGCCTACCCACACAAGTGAGGTATCATTTTTATCGGGAGACTTGGGGGAACGTTGGGTGGAAGGAAATTTGTGGCTCCTCTCAGATTCCAGAACTTTCTGTCACCGAAATGTGAGGAAAACTTGTTTTTTTAGCTACTTTTTGAGGTTTGCAAAGGATTCTGGGTAACAGAACCTGGTCAGAGCTCCACGAGTCACCCCATCTTGGATTCCCCTAGGTCTCTAGTTTTCAAAAATGCACAGGTTTGGTAGGTTTCCCTATGTGCCGGCTGAGCTAGAGGCCAAAATCTACAGGTAGGCACTTTGCAAAAAACAGCTCTGTATTTTGTCAAAAAATGGGATGTGTCCACGTTGTGTTTTGGGGCATTTCCTGTCGCGGGTGCTAGGCCTACCCACACAAGTGAGGTATCATTTTTATCGGGAGACTTGGGGGAACGCTGGGTGGAAGGAAATTTGTGGCTCCTCTCAGATTCCAGAACTTTCTGTCACCGAAATGTGAGGAAAACTTGTTTTTTTAGCCACTTTTTGAGGTTTGCAAAGGATTCTGGGTAACAGAACCTGGTCAGAGCCCCACGAGTCACCCCATCTTGGATTCCCCTAGGTCTCTAGTTTTAAAAAATGCACAGGTTTAGTAGGTTTCCCCTTGTTCCGGCTGAGCTAGAGGCCAAAATCTACAGGTAGGCACTTTGCAAAAAACAGCTCTGTATTTTGTCAAAAAATGGGATGTGTCCACGTTGTGTTTTGGGGCATTTCCTGTCGCGGGCGCTAGGCCTACCCACACAAGTGAGGTATCATTTTTATCGGGAGACTTGGGGGAACGCTGGGTGGAATGAAATTTGTGCCTCCTCTCAGATTCCAGAACTTTCTGTTACCGAAATGTGAGGAAAACTTGTTTTTTTAGCCACTTTTTGAGGTTTGCAAAGGATTCTGGGTAACAGAACCTGGTCAGAGCCCCACGAGTCACCCCATCTTGGATTCCCCTAGGTCTCTAGTTTTCAAAAATGCACAGGTTTGGTAGGTTTCCCTATGTGCCGGCTGAGCTAGAGGTCAAAATCTACAGGTAGGCACTTTGCAAAAAACAGCTCTGTATTTTGTCAAAAAATGGGATGTGTCCACGTTGTGTTTTGGGGCATTTCCTGTCGCAGGCGCTAGGCCTACCCACACAAGTGAGGTATCATTTTTATCAGGAGACTTGGGGAAACGCTGGGTGGAAGGAAATTTGTAGCTCCTCTCAGATTCCAGAACTTTCTGTCACCGAAATGTGAGGAAAACTTGTTTTTTTAGCCACTTTTTGAGGTTTGCAAAGGATTCTGGGTAACAGAACCTGGTCAGAGCCCCACGAGTCACCCCATCTTGGATTCCCCTAGGTCTCTAGTTTTCAAAAATGCACAGGTTTGGTAGGTTTCCCTATGTGCCGGCTGAGCTAGAGGCCAAAATCTACAGGTAGGCACTTTGCAAAAAACAGCTCTGTATTTTGTCAAAAAATGGGATGTGTCCACGTTGTGTTTTGGGGCATTTCCTGTCGCGGGCGCTAGGCCTACCCACACAAGTGGGGTATCATTTTATCGGGAGACTTGGGGGAACATAGAATAGCAAAACAAGTGTTATTGCCCCTTATCTTTCTCTACATTTTTCCTTCCAAATATAAGAGAGTGTGTAAAAAAGACGTCTATTTGAGAAATGCCCTGCAATTCACATGCTAGCATGGGCACCTCGGAATTCAGAGATGTGCAAATAACCACTGCTCCTCAAAACCTTATCTTGATCCCATTTTGGAAATGCAAAGGTTTTCTTGATACCTCTTTTTCACTCTTCATATTTCAGCAAATGAATTACTGTATACCCAGTATAGAATGAAAACCAACTGCAGGGTGCAGCTCATTTATTGGCTCTGGGTACCTAGGGTTCTTGATGAACCTACAAGCCCTTTATATCCCCGCAACCAGAAGAGTCAAGCAGACAAAACAGTATATTGCTTTCAGAAATCTGACATCGCAGGAAAAAGTTACAGAGTAAAACATAAAGAAAAATGGCTGTTGCTTTCAGCTCAATTTCAATATTTTTTTATTTCAGCTGTTATTTTCTGTAGGAAAACCTTGTAGGATCTACACAAATGACCCCTTGCTGAATTCAGAATTTTGTCTAGTTTTCAGAAATGTTTAGCTTTCCAGGATCCAGCATTGGTTTCACACCCATTCCTGTCACTAAATGGAAGGAGGTTGAAAGCACCAAAAATAGTAAAAATGGGGTATGTCCCAGTAAAATGCCAAATTTGTGTTGGAAAATGTGGTTTTCTGATTCAAGTCTACCCGTTCCTGAAAGGTGGGAAGATAGTGATTTCAGCACCAGAAACCCTTTGTTGATGGCATTTTCAGGGAAAAAACCACAAGCCTTCTTCGGCAGCTCTTTTTCCAATTTTTTTGTAAAAAACGAAATTTTCACTGTATTTTGGCTATTTTCTTGGTCTCCTCCAGGGGAAACCACAAACTCTGGGTACCATTAGAATCCCTAGGATGTTGGAAAAAAAGGACGCAAATTTGGCGTGGTTAGCTTATGTGGACAAAAAGTTATGAAGCCCTAAGCGCGAACTACCCCAAATAGCCAAAAAAGGGCTCAGCACTGGGGGGGAAAAGGCCCAGCAGCTAAGGGGTTAAGTCAAACAGTTTGATCCATTCGGACTTGTGATATTTTCTTTTGTTAGCCCGTAAGAGCTGGTTGTGGTTTTTTTGTGGTTGTTGCTAACTCCTGCCCAGTAGTGTATGTTCTTAATTTACTGTTTGCCCGTATTGCTCCCTTTAGTTTACAGGCGCCTGTTTTGATCTCTGCACGAGTGTGATGCTATTAATTGTGTTTGACCAATGACTTTGTGTTTCACCACTGCACATATTAGTTGCTCAATGTTCACCAGTAGCACATTACATTCTGTATTCAGTTTAGCTGGCTATTGGCTTTAACATGGCATTAGACATTACATTTGGTATGTAGGTCAGCTGCCCATTGGCTGTACCATGGCATTAGAAATTACATTTGGTATGTACGTCACCTGCCTATTGGCTTTAACATGTCATTAGACATGACATTTGGTATTTAGGTTAGCTGCCTATTGGCTTTAACGTGGAGTTAGACATTGCAGTTGAGACATTGTAGATGAGCTGTGTTTTTCCAAGCTGTGTTTTTCCACATGATAGACCAAGCTGTGTTTTTCACACCAAACCCTAGCTGATAAGAGAGCGTAGATTTTGTGTTTACCTCTCAATCCAGTCTGGGAACAGTGAAGTTTGGAGAATTGGCCACTCTCCAAGTTTATTCGGTTCTCACACTGAGTTTGCTTTTAACGATGGCCCTGGGCAACAGCGAGGGGGCGAAAGATCTTGACTTCAGACAGGAACGGGTGCCTGTCTCCCGTTTGGGTAGAAAATCTCTTTCTCGCAGTTGAACCGGAGTCATCAACTTGCAGACCTCAGAAAGATGAAGCGGAGTGATAGGCCCTACGGTGATGCAATTTTGACTTTTATGCTTTGCTTTGAAGTTATGCTATAATACAATCACATGTATTTGCTGTGTACATTGCAACTGAGAAGTACTTTGATATATTTTGCTTTCATTGCTGTGACTACTTTTAAACGTGTGCTTCCAACCTACTAATTTAATCTTTCAGGAACCTCGTGGTGAAGGAATAATAACAATAAATGTTTTCTTTAAACTAAGAAGTGCATTCCAGAGAAGTTTTGTAAGCTCTGTCATAAGATAAGAGAAGGAAAGCAAAACAACGAGTCAGAGTGTATAATTTCCAGGCTTGAAGGTTTTGTGTTAGCTGTTACCTAATAAGAAAAAGCACAGATCAGAAACCAGGGAGGGACAGCTTTCGATGATGTCATGCTTTTGTGGTTCAGTTGACAAGCCCACACAATGGACTTTCCAGCCATCTATCCTATTTGAAGTTTGGGTTGACAATTTTATCCTGCGTATCAGTTTGTGGAGCTCTTCACGTTTTGTTTCTCCAAATGCAGGTATCCTGTCACAACTCCTGCTTAGAAAGTACAAATGGACCATCAGAGCAGCATGATCGGTCTACACCCGTTGGCATACCCAAAGGTCCAACAGCGCTCCGCTCCGGCTCGGACTCTGAAAGATATAGGTGGTCATTCTGACCCTGGCGGTCTTTGACCGCCAGGGCGGAGGACCGCGGGAGCACCGCCGACAGGCCGGCGGTGCTCCAATGGGGATTCCGACCGCGGCGGTAAAGCCGCGGTCGGACCGGCACCACTGGCGGGGTCCCGCCAGTGTACCGCGGCCCCATTGAATCCTCCGCGGCGGCGCAGCTTGCTGCACCGCCGCGGGGATTCCGACCCCCCCTACCGCCATCCAGATCCCGGCGGTCGGACCGCCGAGATCCGGATGGCGGTAGGGGGGGTCGCGGGGCCCCTGGGGGCCACTGCAGTGCCCATGCCACTGGCATGGGCATTGCAGGGGCCCCCGTAAGAGGGCCCCTACATGTATTTCACTGTCTGCTGCGCAGACAGTGAAATACGCGACGGGTGCAACTGCACCCGTCGCACAGCTTCCACTCCGCCGGCTCGATTCCGAGCCGGCTTCATCGTGGAAGCCTCTTTCCCGCTGGGCTGGCTGGCGGTCTGAAGGCGACCGCCCGCCAGCCCAGCGGGAAAGTCAGAATTACCGCCGCGGTCTTTCGACCGCGGAACGGTAACCTGACGGCGGGACTTTGGCGGGCGGCCTCCGCCGCCCGCCAAGGTCAGAATGAGGGCCATAGTCTATTGTGGTCAAGTTGTTAAAGGAGTGGGGATGGCTGATAGATGGTAAGATTTTCTTTGCTATAATCTGTATATAATTTGCAAGTCCGAAGAAAAGTTTTAAATATCTAAACCAAAAGGGAGCACCCTGCCTCACACTTCAGCATGCAGCCAGCCCCTGTGCATCATGGTAAATGCAGTGCAAGTTCGTTTTTTATTCTTAAAGTAAACTAAAGTTTTTCACCTTAGTAGGTGCAGATAGTGCTGTAAATCTCTGGTCACGTGTTTCTGGGTAAGCCCTTCATCAGCAGAGAGCAGCTTTGTCTGTGAGGTTGCTGGAAATGCTGCCAAAAGCCCTCTCAGGTTTCTGTACCACTCACTGGCACGCAGGTGCTTCAACCACAACCAGACAAAGCTGCTCCCCAAACTCCTAAAGGGCCTTAGAGTCTCATTTACTACAAACTGGTGCATCGGTCATGATGCGCCAGTTTGCTTGCGCTGCCCTGCACCCCCGACAACACCATGGTAGCGCTCTATTTACAATACAATGCACCATGGCACTTGTTAGCACAACTGCGTCAAAATGTCTGACACAGTTGTAGTGCTTTGCTGGACTAGCGTCAAAAATGTTGACACTAGCCCAGCAAAGTGCAGCAAGGCCCCTAGAACATAGCACAGCCTCACTTTAACGCCTGCCCTGAGCAGGCATTAAAAAATGATGCTAGAATGACACAGCAAAATCTTCCTGTTGTTGTTTTGCTGTTCTACTAATCACTACCCTGGTGTTGTCCATGTTATCCCAGTGGGATTCCTACACGCCTTGCTGACCACATGTCCAGCTTGCTTATCTTCCTCTTAGGGCTTTCTTACAATTTCCAATTGTAAATTTTTGTTCCTTTAGTGTCACAGGAAACTTGTTCTGATAATCAGTCTGTCAAGTCTCCTCCAGAGGGTCAAAACGTCTACATACAATATCTAATGTACTTCATCTCCAAGGGAAACATATTTTCCTGTTTGATCGAATTCCCTGGTTCCAGGGGTTATGGGTTAGCCCCTTTCTTCACATGTCACGGCTGTGACCCTTCATACACCAGGTACAGCCTTGGCCTTACAGCTGCACCCTGCACATGGAAAGTTAATTTACAATAGACTAAATATTAATAATTCACAACTCATGGCCACAGCTTGCCTACCCATCAATTGATAGGAGATATTGTTTGGATCTGAATGATTAGGTGTTTTAAAATGTGCATACGAAGCAATACTGCGGACAACAGCAGATAAAAAACCAGGGCTTCAGAAAGCAAAAATATCTGGGGGAGGCTTCATGAGTGAATGGGGAGTTTGAAAAGTGTTGCTGATACTTTATTTACATATTTGAGATCATTTTCATTGCTGCCCTTTATGTAACGTGCATTGTTTGGAATAGATAGTAGCATTTTTGTTAGATTTCTTATATTAACATTAAATTAATTCCTTAATAAAAAAAAAAAAATGCCATCATTAATAATAGTCTGGGATATCACTCAGTATCATATACGTTTCTTTGTTTGTTAAGGAAAATATCTCCTACACCAAACTGCTCAGTCCGGTTGTGGTAAGTAGTTTCAGATCCTCCTAAACGTATTTTAATTAAGAACTGCTGATATACAAAATATCATACACTTTGACGTCAAAGCAAATAATAGCGTCTGGTCATAAGGGGTGGCACCTGTCAAACGTGCCACAGGAGGGCCCAAACAACAAACAAGTTGGTGAAAGGGAGGTTTTCAATATTCAAGTCCAGTGGTGACCTATTTCACATCCAAGATCGGTGGTGCATTTCTACTGGTTCCATCTCCAAGTTATTCAGTATCGTCTGTGCTTATTGGTAGATTGAAATCGGCAGGGGAGCAGGAGGAGAGGCATGTAACTGAGCCCCTTGTGCCCTCTACTCCACCGAATAGGGCCTAGTGAAGAACAGGACGCAGTCCAGTCTCTTCACGGGGGCTCTCAGGCCGGATGCAGACAGCCAGGCTGGGGAGTCGGCTTTGGAGGGTTCTCTGAGGAGGGCATAAAAGGGGGTGGGGCTAGAGGATCAGCCTCTTCGGCGCCAGCTAGTCACGCTGTGCAGAGGTTGGGCCGATCCAGGTAGGGGTTACAGAGGACTAAAAAAATAATAATATATACATATATACAGGGAGTGCAGAATTATTAGGCAAATTAGTATTTTGACCACATCATCCTCTTTATGCATGTTGTCTTACTCCAAGCTGAATAGGCTCGAAAGCCTACTACCAATTAAGCATATTAGGTGATGTGCATCTCTGTAATGAGAAGGGGTGTGGTCTAATGAAATCAACACCCTATATCAGGTGTGCATAATTATTAGGCAACTTCCTTTCCTTTGGCAAAATGGGTCAAAAGAAGGACTTGACAGGCTCAGAAAAGTCAAAAATAGTGAGATATCTTGCAGAGGGATGCAGCACTCTTAAAATTGCAAAGCTTCTGAAGCGTGATCATCGAACAATCAAGCATTTCATTCAAAATAGTCAACAGGGTCGCAAGAAGCGTGTGGAAAAACCAAGGCGCTAAATAACTGCCCATGAACTGAGAAAAGTCAAGCGTGCAGCTGCCACGATGCCACTTGCCACCAGTTTGGCCATATTTCAGAGCTGCAACATCACTGGAGTGCCCAAAAGCACAAGGTGTGCAATACTCAGAGACATGGCCAAGGTAAGAAAGGCTGAAAGATGACCACCACTGAACAAGACACACAAGCTGAAACGTCAAGACTGGGCCAAGAAATATCTCAAGACTGATTTTTATAAGGTTTTATGGACTGATGAAATGAGAGTGAGTCTTGATGGGCCAGATGGATGGGCCCGTGGCTGGATTGGTAAAGGGCAGAGAGCTCCAGTCCGACTCAGACGCCAGCAAGGTGGAGGTGGAGTACTGGTTTGGGCTGGTATCATCAAAGATGAGCTTGTGGGGCCTTTTCGGGTTGAGGATGGAGTCAAGCTCAACTCCCAGTCCTACTGCCAGTTCCTGGAAGACACCTTCTTCAAGCAGTGGTACAGGAAGAAGTCTGCATCCTTCAAGAAAAACATGATTTTCATGCAGGACAATGCTCCATCACACGCGTCCAAGTACTCCACAGCGTGGCTGGCAAGAAAGGGTATAAAAGAAGGAAATCTAATGACATGGCCTCCTTGTTCACCTGATCTGAACCCCATTGAGAACCTGTGGTCCATCATCAAATGTGAGATTTACAAGGAGGGAAAACAGTACACCTCTCTGAACAGTGTCTGGGAGGCTGTGGTTGCTGCTGCACGCAATGTTGATGGTGAACAGATCAAAACACTGACAGAATCCATGGATGGCAGGCTTTTGAGTGTCCTTGCAAAGAAAGGTGGCTATATTGGTCACTGATTTGTTTTTGTTTTGTTTTTGAATGTCAGAAATGTATATTTGTGAATGTTGAGATGTTATATTGGTTTCACTGGTAATAATAAATAATTGAAATGGGTATATATTTGTTTTTTGTTAAGTTGCCTAATAATTATGCACAGTAATAGTCACCTGCACACACAGATATCCCCCTAACATAGCTAAAACTAAAAACAAACTAAAAACTACTTCCAAAAATATTCAGCTTTGATATTAATGAGTTTTTTGGGTTCATTGAGAACATGGTTGTTGTTCAATAATAAAATTAATCCTCAAAAATACAACTTGCCTAATAATTCTGCACTCCCTGTATACATATATGTATATATCTATGTATATATATACATATTGGGAGAACATGGCCGCGGGCCACAATATTAATGCAATTCGAGCTGCGATTCACATGCTAGGCGAAGCCGGCTGGAGACTTGCTCAGGCCTGGTGTTCTCGAGAAGCTTGGGTAGGCATGACGCACACGCGTGCCACACGCGGCAGCACAGGGGGTGGCGGCGGTGACCGCTGCTCTCCATTTAAGGGACAGAAAAAAAAGGCAAAAAGGGGGCTGGCGCAGCGTGTCCACCCCCCTCCCACTAATATTGAAGGGGTGCCACGGGGGGAGCCTCAGAGGGATGCAGGGCTGGGGGGGGACTGGGGAGAGGGGAGTCATCTGGGGGCATGGCAGGCCCTCTGGGACTGGGCCTGGCTCAGGTGGGGCCTACTCAGCAGGCAGGACAAAAGCTAGTTGAGCCATTGGGGCTTGAGCAGCCCCTAGATCTAACCTTGACTGGGCCCCAGTCAGAGATCACAGAATAAGTAAAGGGCAGGGACTGGGGGGCACCAAGAGGAAAGGGAAAAAAGGTAGTGCTGCTGCGGGCGACCCTGGGGGTGCATTGACTGGCAAAAAGGATGAGGCAGCTGGCAAAGGGGTTGGGGGGCATTTGGAGGAGGGCAGCCGGGCGCAGGAGGTGCTGGAGGCACAACACCCCCTTTCCACTGACTGGTCGGCAGTGGATATTGAGGCCAGGATTCAGGAACAGCGGAAACTGGTGGCAGAGACTGAGATCAGGTGGGCCAAGCTATGCAAGGAGATGGGGAAGGCAGAGGGGAGGTCCAGTAAGGCAAAGAGGAAGTCAGTGGGGGTTAGTGGGGGCTAGGAAGAAGGGCACGGGTCAGAGAAGGGCAGTTGGGTGTGGATTCCACATGAGGAGCAGGGGCCAGCTCAGGAGGCCGGTGTGGCTGGTAGGACAAGCGGCGTGATGGCAGCGCCTGGCACACATGGCCAGGTGCGGCAAGGAGAGTCAATGCCAGCGTCAGAGGCTGGCAGAAAGGTGATGAAGCCAACGGGGCACAACACCACCCCAGGATGTTGGTCGGAAGCGATAGAAGGGTCTTCGGCGGCCTTCTCTACACCGTGGGAACACACAAAGCACACGTCTGGCTTACGCCATAGGGGTTTCAGGATTGATGATGAGTACGATATGGTGGATGCAGCTGGGGCTGATGAAGGAATGGGTGTGGATGAAGAGGAGGTGATTGAATTGGATTATGAGGAGGATCTGGCTGATTGGGAAGAAGGGGGGGATTCAAGAAAAATAGGTGAGCGGGGTGCAAGGGAAGGGGCAGGGGCCCAGGAGCGGCACAACACCTCTGTTACTGTTTTGCAGGCTTCAACGTCTACCACACAAGGGCATGAAGTCTCCCGCAAGGATGGAGGCAGACGCAAGGCATTGCTGGATGCTGGAACGACTGGTCGTGGGGTCCAAGGTAAAGGAGACTGGTGGGCACCATGGGGTGATCAGAGGGGCAAGGCCAGCATAGCACAATGCAGATCTATTGGTGTGGGGGAAGATTCGATACACAAGCAGCCTGATACAGGTGCGGTAGTTGCAGGCGGGAAGGAGCAAGGGGGAGACAAGGTGCTGCCGGGGCAAGTCGGGGACGGAGACACATTGGTAAGTGAGGATAAGGAGGATGAGGACAAGGGAGGGCGGGACAAAAGAAGAGACTCCCCTACATGGGATTCGCTATGCCTATGGGGTCACACGTAGCAGACAAGACAAAAGCGAGGATATGGAGGCATGAGTACGTTGACGTTTTAAAACTTTTGCACAAGGATATTCAGGCAAAAGAAGGTTCTAAGGAAGAGGAGTGGGAATTGGCACGTAGACCTAGGGTTCCAATAATGAAGGACAATTAGACATCTGCTTTTTTGATTTACACCAGTATCTACTGTGAGAAATACCTAGACAGAGCCATTGCCATGTTTAAATACATGGACATTATTCGGAAAGCCCAAATGCACTTCAGGGTTTTGCATGGCTAAACTATGATGAAGAGTTCAGAGCCAGAGTTAGCATTAATCCCGAAAAGGCATGGGGGGATGTGGATTCAGAATTATGGATGCAATCGATGGCATATTCGCATTCGGCGGGATCCATCCACACAGCTAGTGGTCTCCCGGTAGTTTACAAGCCTTTTCAGCAGCATCCCGCTCAGGGAGGGGTGGGCATGCCTCAGAGGACTCAGGTACCTAGCTCGGAAGCATGCTGGAACTTCAGCAAGTGGTTTTGCTCCAGGCAACCCTGTAAATTTAAACACAAGTGTTCCAAATGTGGGGGTAGGCACCCAGTCATGCAGTTTTTCACTCGCCAGTTTGGCAGAGCAGTGGAGGTCTACTAGGGGCAGAGGGGGCCAAGGGGCTCCTAGGCCAAAGGGCACCTACTCCAATTAGGTTTGAGAGGTTACTGCCTTAGTTGCGCGTGTACCCGGATACGGACACAGGGCTCAAATTGGAATGGGGTTTCAGAGATGGCTTCCGGGTGGGATATCAGGGGCCACAGGTAAGGTGATGGGCAGATAATTTGCAGTCAGCTAAGACCATGCCAGAAGTAGTGGCGGCGAAATTGAGCAAGGAGGTGGCACAGAGCCGAATTTTGGGCCCCTTTTACGATTGGCCAATGGAGGATTTAATGATCTCACATTTGGGAGTGGCACCAAAAAAGAGCAGAAGGTATTTTAGGCAGATACACCATTTGGCATGGCCTGAAGGGGCATCAGTGAATGATTTATTTGCACCGTAAGATACAAAGGTGGTATACGCCACTGTGGATGATGCCATTCAGCTCATACGAGGGTGTGGGAGAGGTGCTGAGCTGGCCAATTGCGATATAAAGGCAGCTTTTTGGCTGCTTCCCAGTCACCCAGATGATTTTTCTTTGCTAGGTATACAGTTGGGGGGGCCATATACATGGACAGAGTGCTACTTATGGGGTGTGCGATTTCCTGTGCGTTATTCAAGGCTTTTAGTACCTTCTTGCAGTGGGTTTTTGTTCAGGTGAGTGGACATCAGACGGTGTCACACTATCTAGATGATTTTCTTTTTGTAGGGACATCACAGTCGGAGTCGTGTGGCAGGGCACTGCAGTGTTTTGAGCAGTTGGCACAATATTTTGGGGTACCCTTAGCCCCGGAGAAAATGGAGGGCCCTAGTTGTGTCTTGACTTTTTTGGACATCGAACTGGTCACAAGGGAATTCATAGCTCAGCTACCGGTAGTGAAGGTTGAAGAGATTCTGCTATTTTTGAGGGAGATCAGATTGAAGCGGAAGATTGAAATGTGTGTGGCTCCACAACTACTGGGATTTCTTAATTTTGCATGTAGAGTAGTAAGGGGTGGTAGGGCTTTTTGCAGGCGCATGACATTGGCCATGTCGGGTGAATCCCTCCCATATCACAGGATTAGGTTGACCATCGGTCTGCGAGAAGACATAAATATATGGGACCTGTTTTTTTTTTTTTTTTAAGTTTCAAAAGTTTTATTAAGAATATATAAAGCGGTACATACAGCATATAAACAAACTGTTTAGCTTTCAAAACATTGTTTTTGTTCTTTTACCACAATTATTTCCATTGTGAGCATATATGCATGTACTGTCAGGTAAGTAAAAATTCACAGTTGCATAGTTGAGTTTTGTACCCTTATTTTGAAGAAAAATGGAAAACAGGTGGGGGGGAGTGGTAAGGGGAGGAGGAGAGAGGATAGGGTTGTGTGGGAGGGGTTGATCTTGGTATAGGGGAGAGACGAAATAGTCATATGAAATGGGGAGGGGGAGAGAAGGGGAAGAAAGAGGAAGAAAGAGGAAAGGTAATCGCGGGGGATGTAAGATGAAGAGACTCGAGATAGGCAGGGGGTCTTTGTATCCTGAGACTAACTTGTTCGGGCCTAAGAGTAGATCGTTCTGTACTTCTCCGTCTGTAGCAAGTTATTATCTAGGGGTAGATAGTATGTATGTTAGATATGGTGAGGTCGGTTAGAGAGTGTCTACGTCTTATATGAGTTGATTTCTCAGTCCTTGTTTGTGTTAGGAAGCGACTTGTATTACTATGTTGGGTAGTTCAGGGTCTCCGGCATATGTCAAAATTTGAGGCCTGTGGATTGATAGAGAGAGAGAAAGAAGAGAGAATGGGGAGAGGATAGCGTAGCTAGGGAGAGAGAGAGGAGATAGTAGGAGATTAGATGTGTTTCTGGGGTCTAGGATTCTCAGAGGGTGATTGGTAATTGATATTCCCTAATCATTGATCATTGAACATTGGTCACCCGTTGGTCATCCACCAGCCGCTTCATGGTCTCTTCAAGAATGGGCGCCAGACCTCCTCAAATTGTTCTGCTTGATCCTGTAGGTTATAAATCACTAGTTCATGGGTAGCCGTTTGATACATGGCCGTCATCCATTCTATGGGTGTAAGGGCAATGCTAGATCTCCAGTGCCGGAGTATGCATATTTTGGCCGTGGCAAGCGCCGTGTGAATTAATCGTTTATGTGCCCGCGATAGGGAGGGATACGGGCGAATGTCATGTAGAATGATAAATGCTGGTGGGGTCGGTTTTGGTATTTGTATGAAGTCCGATAAGGCGATGCGTACCGCGTCCCATAGTGACTGTACCGTTGGGCAGTGGCATAAAATATGAAGTTGGTCACAATATGGCTCTGCGCATCTCCAACAGTTCGCATACGGTATCAACCCTGCCCTGAAGAGTTTGACGGGGGTCCAGTACCACCCCTGAAGGATTTTAAATAGGCAAAATTTCAGGCGTGCTTCACGTACACCCCTGTCGAGGGCTTCTAGTATGTCTGGCCATTCTTCGTCCGTGTAGGTTATCTCTAGTATATCCTGCCACTTTAAGCGTAGTCGTTCAAGTAAAGGCTGAGAGTAAAGGTGATTAGTTAATTCGGCATAGAGGCCAGCCAAGACGCCTTTTTGTCGGCCCCATTTCTGAAGATAGGTGACGATGGGTGAGGTTTTGAGCATCCACGGGGGGGTTCCTAATGTTCTCCGCATACTGTGTTTGAGCTGTAGATATCGCCACTCCTGGTTACTTTGGATACCGAATTCTTCCTGGAGGGAGGCGAATGTGCGGAAGCTACCTCCATCTATTATGTGAGATATATTGTGCATACCTGCCTCGGACCATTGGGGCCATCTGAGAATATTCCCTCCTATTTTAATGCTTTTATTCCCTGCTATGGGAGCCTGAGTATGCAGGGAGGGGTGTACTCCTAGTAGTCGATGGGCTCTACACCACGCTGTGTTTGTAGCCTTGAGGATGGGGTTAACTAAGGGAACATGGTCGGCGTATGCTCCTCCCATCTCTGTATACTGTCCATATAGGAGTTTCTCTGTGATCACCCATTGCGGTGGATCGGCTATATCCGGAAGTGTATATATTAGCTGTGAGAGTTGTAGGGCCAGAGAGTATTGTTCTACCGAGGGTAGTCCTAATCCTCCGTAGAGCCGTCGTGCCAGTATTATTGCAGGTTTCAGTCTTGGGCGTGAGGAGCCCCAGACGAAGGCCCTTATGGATGCGTCTATTAATCGGAGTGAGGAAAGAGGTATCTGTAGGGGGAGCATGCCTAGCACGTATGTGAAGCGTGGTAAGGTGACCATTCTGACCGCCTGTGTCCTGCCCCACATGGACAGGCCTAGTAGGGACCATTTGGCAAAGTCTTGTTTCATTTTAGATATAAGGGGGTCTATGTTGTCCCTGACCATATGTTCTAGACCTCGGTTAATGAACGTTCCTAAATATTTAAGGCGGGTCGGGGTCCATTTGAATTGGAGGCCATGTATCGCTGCCCTCGTCGTTCTGCGGGATAATGGTAGTGCCTCACTTTTATCCCAGTTTACCCGATATCCGGATAGGGATGCAAAGTCTTCTATTGTGGAAAGTAGTGCTGGGAGCGAGGTTTCTAGATCGGACATTGTTAACAGAATGTCGTCTGCGTAGAGATAGATTTTGGATATGCCCCTGGTGATATGGATCCCTTTTATTTGGTTAGAATTTCGTATGGTGGCAGCTAGGGGTTCCATGGCCAATAAAAATAGAAGTGGCGACAAGGGGCATCCCTGGCGTGTGCCCCTTCCGATAGGGAATGGGTCTGACATGATGCCCCCACAGTTAACCTGTGCTGTGGGGTGGTCATATAATAAACGTACTTTAGAGATAAATTGTTCCCCCAGGCCAAAATGCTTCATGGTTGTGAATAGGTAGGGCCACTCAATGCGGTCGAATGCTTTCTCCGCGTCTAGGGACAGGGCTAGAGCTTCGTCAGGTAATTGTATGGATTCTAACAGTGTATGGCAAAGAGTTCGCATATGATTTCTGGAGGTACGGCCTGGTACAAATCCTATTTGGGTATTGTGAATCAATGATGGTATCACCTTGCGGAGCCGTGCTGCTAGAACACTGGCAAGGAGTTTGACATCCCCATTCAAAAGGGAGATAGGACGGTAACTGCCGCAGAGAAGGGGGTCTCTCCCTGGTTTAGGCAAGATGACAATCGTGGCTTTATTGGATAGAGCGCCCAGGGAGCCTTCTTGACATGCTTCCGTCAGTGCTTCATGTATTGCGGTTATTGCCTCCTCCCCAGCCCATTTATAGAATTCCGCAGGGAATCCGTCCTCTCCTGGTGATTTATGGTAGGGGAGGCTTGTTATAACTTGGGTTATCTCTTCTTTGCTTATGTTACCGTCCAAGAGGGCCCTGCCTGCCTCAGACAGACGGGGAAGATTGGCCGCGGTAAGGAATGTCTCCATTTGTGGTTGATCTGTCGTTGTTTCAGGAGTGTACAAATGTCGGTAGTACTTGGCGAACTCGTTTACAATGTCTTGTGGGCGAGTTAGCACTGCTCCTGAAGAAGATGTTATGGCCGCAATGGCAGAGGCTGCCTCTCTTTGTCGGAGCTGCGCCGCTAGGAGGCGGCCTGCTTTTTCCCCTTGTTCGTAATGGCGGACTCGCAATTTTTGCAGTGCGTATTCCGCCTGAGATGTATAGAGTTCATTATGTGCCATGCAGGCCTGTTCTAAGGCGTGTCGCAGCCTAGGGGATGGTTGAGCGGTATATTGTTTAGTGAGGTCCTGTATCGTGGTCTCTAAGGTGGTTTGGCGGGCTATTCTGTCTTTGTTGGCCAGTGCTGCATCTCGCATCATATTCCCTCTTAGGGTTGCTTTTGCTGCCGCCCATAGGATCCTTTTTGAGGACACAGTGCCTGTATTCTCGGCCATGTATGTAGCTACATGAGCCTTTAATTGTTCTTTCCCTTGGGGAGAGCGGTATCTGTGTACAGCCAATCGCCATGGTTTATGACCAGAGAAGGAGAGTCCCACCTGGATCCGGGTTAGTATTGGGTAGTGATCTGAGAGCCCGCTGTCTAGGATGCAGGTGTCTTGTATATGAGGGATTACAGTGTGTGATACTAAGAAATAATCCAGACGCGATTGGGTGCCATGGACGGTGGATAGGAAAGTATATTCCTTATCTTTCGGGTGTTGTATTCTCCAGCAGTCCACCAGACCGACGTCGGTGGTCAGGTCTGTCAGGAGCGCTCTGTCGTGATTGTTACATATATCAACAGGGCCTGTCCTATCCATTATGGCGTCTTGGACGAGATTCCAGTCTCCCCCGATTATGTATCGAGTAGTTCCGATTTCTGTCAGGAGGCGATTTAGCTGTAGAAGGAATGGGCGTTTTGGGCCGGTTGGTGCGTAAATGGATCCCACGCATAAAACAGTGTCCCCTAGTTTTAGTTTAGCAAATATATACCTTCCTTCCGTATCATTCCAGGTTTTAATGATAGTGACCTGGAGGGATTTACGAACTAGTATTGCCACTCCACATTTGCGGGGTCCGTTACTTCCAGATTCCTGACTCGTTGGACGGCAGCTGAAGGCAACCCTCCCTACCCAATCCCGTTTAAGTTTACTGGATTCCAGGGTGTCAAGGTGAGTCTCTTGAATCAGAGCTATATCTGTTTTTTTGTATTGAAGATAGGACAGTATATTTTTCCGCTTAACATAGCTCGTCATGCCGTGTACATTCCAAGAGAGTATGCGTAATGGTCGCGTCGCTTGAGGGTGTGACTTCGACATCTTGGATAATTGTGAGTAAGTACCCTCGTTCCGGGGTTGGTGTTGGTGAAGGGGGGAGGGAGGGTGGGAGATATTGACTTAGTTGTTAGAGTGGGAGTTGTGTTTCGATATGATACAATGTTTTATTTTATATTTTATATTTTATACGGGGGTTAGCAGCTGGTGGGGGCCAGGGGAGTCCTCTGGAGAAGAAAGAGAAGAGAGAGGAGAGGGTGAAGGAGGAGAGGCAATATAAGTAGGACGAGAGCCAGATGGAGGGGAAATATGAGGGGAAAAGAAGACAAGGAGAAATGAGAGGGAGAAGAAAAGAGGGAGAAGGAGGGGGAAGGGATGGATGCGTGTGCTGAAGTTGAGATTGAGAGTATAGCAAGAGAGCGTGCAATTGGGGGGAAGAAGTGGAGAAGGATAGGGATGAGGGAGGTTAGGAGTCCAACCTCCTTCGTTCGTTAGGTCTGTAAACGGCGGGACCGATTTCTCTCGGAGCTCTCGTGCCGTCGGGCGATCTCGATCGGGGGGGCGAGGGGGGAAACAACAGACAGCCAGTTATCGATATGTCGGTGATAAGGAGGGGTGGGGGGGGTACACAGCTGTGCTTATGTTTATGTATCGGGAAGTGGGTCTGTTCATCGGTGGTTTGTGGCTAGTGTATTAGTTATATAACTAAAGTGTATATTGGCAGAAGTAATGGTCGGTTAATAACTATAGTACCTGGGCGGCGCTGGAGAGGAGGGGGGGTGTCGGGTGTTGATGGGGTATGGTGTTTAGGATGTTGTGCCTAGTACTTGATGTTGTATGGTATCGTAGGGTGTTTAGGAGTTCATAAGATGGGGTCGTAAATTAAAGTAGGGACTGGGCAGACAGAAAGACCGAGACTGGCTGGCAAGGGGGGGGGGGGGGCAGGGCAAAGGAGGGGGGAAAGAACTCAAACAGAGTATTACAGTTCTCGCGTATGCATGGGTACATAAAGATACCAATATACAATATAATATAATACTTCCTGAGCATTTCTTTTCAACTATAACACTGCCTCGTCTCGTCTCGCCTTACAACGTTTCAATGACATATTAGGTTGATCAACATAACATATCCTGGTATCTTATCACATTATCATGTTAGGAGCCATTATGCCAAGCGTCTCTCTATTAATCGTAGGATAGGTAATGAGTGTAGCTGAGCCCCGGGTTACGCGAGGATAATGCGTATCTCATCCTATTACTAGCTCCTTGCCGTGTATTATTGCATCATAATACTGACCTACTAAGGTCTTACTTGGTATGTGCCACCATCATAGTCGTTCTGTCGTAGATGATAGTTTAAGATAGTAATAATGATTAGGATGGGGGTAGGTACGAACATCCGGGGAAAGGAATAGCTAATAGTTTATAATTTACATTGTGATGTTATAATGTTGTGTGAAGTGGCAGTGTAGAATGTCATATTATTTCGCTTTGTTATGCGGTATTATGTTGTATTATGTCCTTGTGTTCTATTTTTTATTTTCTTCCCCATTTTCTTATTGTAGAATAAAGTAAAGTCAAGTAATGGGAGCTTTGATATGTCTCAGGTTATATCGTATTGTGTGTCCCTGTATTGGAATTAATTTATCTTCACGTGGTCTAGTCCCATCCCTTGGGGTGATAATGGGGGCTAAACGGTTCTAATGTCAGCGCTGGTCAAGTGTGGTGTATATTAGGAAGGTTTCACATACTTTGTTGTTTTCTACCATGAGATATTTTGTAGTGTGTGGAATATAAGGTAAGTTCCATGATAGTTAATTAGTGTTTATTTTTTGTTATCTGTTTAATGCCCTGTTATCTTGTTACCTTGTTATAGGGTTATAGAGTTATAGGGTCGGGACCGGGACCTTATTCAACATACAGGGAGTTGGTGGGGTCTGGTCCCTGTTCTAATAATCATCATCTGTTGTGTACTGAGGGCTAGTAACGATTTACTGGTAGTTTTCCGTTATAGGGCCTCAGCTCTAGTCATAAAGAACATACATTTTTCATGTATCTGGTTTTAACATCGATACTAGCAGTCTTAGACAATTACAATAGTAATACACATATGATCTGGAAAGGTACTCATCCTTCCGCGGAGTCTACAGTTGTTATTTTCGACTCTCTAGTGATAGTCCCACAAGTCGTCTTGTCGCGGTACCTTCTCAAGAAGATCCAGTTGTAGGCTTTAAAGGGGAGCGGGATTTGTCTCTCTCCGATAGTTGTGTGTGGGTCACTAGTGCGTGTAAAATCTGACCCCTGTCATCGTATGATCTGGTTAGTCTCTCCATGTCTCTACCTCTATGACTGGCTCCGGTGTCGTGTAGAGCCGTCTTCACCTTTTCCATTCCCGAGTGGGGGGTTTCGGCCCTATCACTGCCTCCTACAATGTCATGCTCACTGTCTGTGTTGAGAGAGTCCATAGGCTGGGATTGGAAAGAGTCAAGGAAGAGTCTCAATTCGTCGGGGTTATAAAAGTCCTTGGATACTCCATTTTTGGTAACCCACATTCTTGCAGGGTCAAAGAGACCGTATTTCGTCTCTAGTTTGCGAAGCCGGGGTCGTAGGGCTAGGAAAGCCTTTCTACGTTTGTTGGTTTCCTTGGAGTAATCGGCGGTTATTCAGATCTCGTGCTGGTCTATTCGGAAAGGGCCGTGGTTGCGTGCTACTTGGAGTATTTGTCGGGTTTGATTATGCCGCAGCAAGCATGCGATGATTGGGCGGGGCCTTGAGGAGTTGTCAGAGCGTTTTGGGCCTAGCCTGTGTGCCCGTTGGAATTCTAGCGGCGGGTCAAAGTCCAATTAAATCATTTTTGTAAGAGTGGAGGTCAGAAAAGCCTGCATATCCGAGCCTTCTTCGTTTTCCGGGATCCCAAGTACGCGGATATTGTCTCTCCGGCTCCTGTCCTCCATGTCCGTTAGTTTGCTCCTGAGGTAGATGAAGTCTTGTTCTCGCTCCTGAGACGTGTTGATCCGCGTCTCTAGTGATCCCATGCGTTGCTCTAGTCCTGTCACTCTAGATTGGAAGCCTGCAATGTCAGATCACATGGATTTGGTTTCTAATGTCAATGAAGTTATAGAGGCATCGATCCCCTCTATGCGGCGGCTGACGGTGGTGATCTGTTGTAGTATCCTGTCCATAGTTGTGGTTTGATCTTTATCAGACATCGTGGTGGACTCGTTTAAAGGTGGCGATATTTGAGGGTTTATCTTTGTGGGGGTTAGTCGTTTGTGTTGTAGCGCTTCTGAGAATAATAGTTGTCGTGCAGGCTTGCTGACAAGTTTATGGTTCGGTTTGTTGCCGGGCATCGCCTCAATTGTCTGCAGAGTCTGGCCACGTGGGGCCCGAGATTCCCTCCGTGGATTCCGATAAGGATATATATGTTCGGTGGCTTACACTGGTGCCAGTCCTCTCCCTTCTCCTGTATCTTTGTTCTCTTGGCTCCCTCTGGCTCTCCTCATCTCCGATGCCCCTCCAGTTGCTCACCCCTCTCGTCTCCTCGCCTCCACGTGCCTCCTGTCGTGCCCCTCCGCCCTCCTCAGTATTAGTTGTCTGGAGGGGGGGGGCGAAAGTTTATTATCCCAGCGGGAGGGTTTTTGTTGTCCCTCTGTGATGGGAAAGAGGGGAGAAGTCGTGCCTCTGCCTCTGGCGATGCCGTTCTTATTTTGAAGAGATTCGATCCTACCTCTCTGGCCGGGTTTCTCTCCCGGCTGTCGAAGGGGCCGCACCCCTTTGCTGCGTCTCCCCATCACCCTATGGGGGGTCGAAGGTCCGCAGGTGTTTGTTGGCGTTGTAGGGAGATGGGTGCGGGTCGTCACGGCTCCCGCAGTCCCTGCGGCCTGTTCAGCTTGCTTCTTGCCGCTGCGGGCACGCCGTCCCCGGTCTTCCGAAGACGCGACTCCGCCCCTTTTGTCAGGCCTTATCGGCCTGGGGCGAGTCCCGAGTTTCCTGCCTTGCGTCCCGCTCCTACGGGGTCCCCGGACATGATTCCGTGTTGCCGCTGTTGTAGGGGTGGAGGGGCACCGAACCCGGTGTGTTGTCCGGCTGTCTTCTCGCCCCCGTCGCCCCTCCGGGACCGCCTCGGCACGGAGCGCTCGCTCTAAGCGGCCATCTTGTTTCGTGGCCCGGCCACGCCCCCATGGGACCTGTTTTTGACACAGTTTAATGGGGTCTCAATGTCATTCCGTGAGAAGGACACTGTTTGGCAGGTACAGATTTTTTTGGATCCGGTAGGTGCATCGGGTTTTGGTCTGTTTGGAGATGGACGATGGTGTGCAGAGACATGGCCTGCACAATGGTTGAGTCAAGGTAGGAGCATTGCCTTTTTGGAATTTTTTACTCTGCCGTTGGCTTTGTCGGTGTGGGGAGACGAATTGGCTAACAGGACAGTGACGTTTCATGTGGACAACTTGGGGCAACTTGACGGTGGTTGATTTGGTGAACAGACAGAGGGAAAGGGATCTTAGAGTACTGAGGTTGCTAAGGAGGTTTATGTTGCGTTGCTTAACTTTGAATATAATATTTAAGGCTGCACATCTTCCAGGGATAAACAATTCCATTGCAGATTCCCTGTCTCGTTTGCAGTGGCAGCATTTCCGCCAGTTGCCACCCGGCGCAGAAGAGTACATGACAGCAGTCCAGGCAGACATTTGGGAGTGGGTGCGTGGTGGTCATGAGACTGGTGGAGGGGTCGCTAGCAGAATCAACCATCAGGAGTTACCACCTAGCATGGATGGAATTTCAGGATTTTGAAGTTTGCAGGGGGCATTTTTAGAGACAGGAACACGGAACGCTTGAGGCACGGTGATGCGTTTTGTTATATTTCTGATTCGGAGGGGTTTATCGCCAGCCACGACTGGGGGCAAGTTGTCAGCGATGTCTTTTTATGGGAAGTTGTTTTTTGGCTGGGTCCCAGCGAGGTATGACTTTCTGGGCAAAATGCTGGAAGGTTGGGGGGGGGTGAATCTGCACAGGATCAGTCTTTGTTTGTGAAGCCATTACATTTGAGTTTCTTTTGGAGATCTTGCATGTGTTGCCCATTTGTTGTTTGAATGCCAACAAGGTGGCTCTGTTTCTCTTATGTATGATATGAATGTTTTTTGGGGCATTCCATGTGTCTGAATTGTTGGGAGTGGGGAAAGCTTGTGGTCTAAGGGTGAGTGAGGTGCACTGTCAAGGTGAGAGACTAGGAATCTGGTTGAGATGATCAAAGACCGATCAACTTGGTAAGGGTAAGTGGATATGGTTTGAGCAAGGGGGAGTGTTGGAAGCATGCCCGGTACGGGAATGGGATATTTTAATGGAGCGCAGGGTGAGTCAAAGGGAGAGTGTACTTTGTCATGAGAATGGAACGAAGGTTACAGCTTTTCAGTTGTTGTCCATCTTGAGAATGATGCTGAGACAACGGGGAAGGCAGGCGGGTAACTTCGGTACTCACTCCTTCAGAATTGGTGCAGCGACTGAAGCAGATTGGGGTGGGATAGGGACCGGATCAGGCGCATTGGACGGTGGCAGTCTACATGCTGTGAGAGATATGTAAGGTCCTGATTTTGGTTAAGGGGAAAGGTAGAAGCAGGTTTGGGGGTAGTGAGAGGTTGTCAGAGGTGTGGGTTTTGCAATGGGGTGGGAGGGTGTATTACACGCTGACATTTGTTTCTCTTTCCAGGTTGCATGAGTGGCCCAGAGAAATATAAGGCGATCACATGGTTGGTTGGACACTCTTTCATTCATTGGGTGGCTAAATATGCAGAGAAGCAGGTCTATGGACGATCTCTGGGACTCCCAAGTAGCAGGCACGAGGTGTTGTGGTGGGGAAAGAGCGGCATGAGGTGGGGCAATTTGCTTCCTTTTATTACATTGATTTTGCAGACGTGGGGATGTCCTGATGTATTGGTATTGCACCTTGGGGAGAATGACTTGGTACGTCTCTCTGGGCTCACCCTACTGCAACTCATGCAACGGGATCTGGCACTGCTGAGGCACAACATTCATGGGACTTGTTTAGTGTGGACAGAATAGGTGCCCAGGAGGAAATGGCGAGGAGCACTGAAACATGGGGCTATTGAGAGGGCTCGGAGGAAGCTCAATAGGGCTATGCAAGTTTTCTGCTGGGCTCATGACATTAAAGTGCTGACACACAAGGGGATAAAAGAAGAAGAGCAGGTGCTTTTCAGGGCTGATGGTGTGCATCTCTTGGAGATGGGGAATGCACACTACATGATGGAGTTGCGCTTTTTACTGACCAACCTATGGGGAGAGAAACTTTGGCGTAGTGAGGTTGATGGAAGGGTATGAGGTGTTGCAGTGGAGTTCGCTGGTGGGGCATCAAAATGCCAAGAGGGTTTGTGCTGGGTGGCAGTAGATGGAGGAGGGTGGAGAGTCAAATGCGTGCTTGTCCACCCTTACAGGGGGGAAAAAGAAGCAGGTGAAGGATGACAGACTGGGGGAGGCACGAGTCAGGCAGGGGATAAAAGGCAAAGGGGGCTGTGTGGGAATGGAAGTGGAAATTGGGTAAGCAAAGAATAAGTAGTGGATTGAAGTGAAGATGGAAAACGAGGAGTTACGAGGTGAAAGATGAAAAGGTGTTTATTTAAAGTTCTGGTTATGTTGATGTTTATCATAATCAGCAAGCCTGTCCTAATAAATGGCCTTTTACACTAATCAATAGGTGTCGGAGTCTATGTCCCGATAGGGCCTGGTGAAGAGCAGGATGCAGTCTAGTCTCTTCACAGGAGCTCTCGGGCCAGATGCAGACAGCCATGCTGTGGATAGGCTGGGGAGTGGGCTTGGGAGGGTTCTCTGGGGAGGGCATAAAAAGGGGTGGGGCTGGAGGATCGGCCTCTTCAGCCCCAGCTAGTCACACTGCGCAGAGGTTGGCCACCTGCCCGCCCTACATGTAGAAGAGGCGAAGGATGGGTCAGGTGTGAGGGTGTATGACACGGGTGGGGACTTTGGTTGCCAGTTTTAGGGAACGTTGCTCAGTGCGGGCAGTAGATGGGGGTGGGGGAGAGTCAAATGCAGGCTTGTCCACCCTTCCAGGGGGGAAAAAGAAGCAGGTGAAGGATAACAGACTGGGGGAGGCAAGAGTCAAGAGTCAGGCTGGGGATAAAAAGAAAAGGGATATGTGTGGGAATGGAAGTGGAAATTGGTGAGCGAAGGATAAGTGGTGGATTAAAGTGAGGATGGAAGACGGGGAGTTAGAAGGTTAAAGATGAAAAGGTGTACATTTAAAGTTCCGGTTATGTTGTTTACCATGATGAGCAAGCCTGTCCTAATAAATGGCCTTTAACACTAATCAACGGTGTCAGTGTCGGAGTCTATGTTCCGAGACACTATCATAAATACATGACTGTGGGTTGAAAGAATTCTGGTTATTTCTGTTCCAACAACTTTTAAACTCAAAAGTGTACTTACGAAAATGAAGGTAAAAATATAAAAAAGATGAAACAGTTTAACCATGATTATATCCGCTTGCTAATTCATCTGTTTCGGTGGCTACATGAACACTCCCTAAACGCAAAGTATGTACATAATTTAGTGGACTATGACGTGCCAAACGGCTTGTTTGATGTCGGATTAATAATCAGAATGGAGGGTTTCTCAAAATTACTCTTACAGGTAATTTTCGATCTACTTCGCTCTAGCCAAGCAAGGACTGCGACATTCACTCATGATATAGGTGCCACAAAAGTAGGCATGCATAGAAACCTATTGGACAAAAGAAACAGAAATATGATCAAATCAAATAGTCCTATGACCCATTACTATACCAACTTTTTTAGGAGAAGGAATAACATTTGAAATGCTCTGTGTTGCAATATTTCAAGACCTTAATAATTTTGGATATCCAGGAAGTGGTAAAAATGTGCTGTCCCGAAAACGAGAAGTCCGGGAGAGTTGTGATGATGCGGTTACTTACAGTGCATATAAGTTACACATTTGCTGTGACATCTTTTGACCTCTGTGTGTCAGGTGGTGACATTTTGAAAAAAAATTGCTGAGGCAAAAAAAGTGGCCCGAAAAACGCAACTTCAACTGAAGTACCAAAAGCAGTTTGTGAATATTTTAAGCACGCTTAGGAAAAATGGACAAAATGCAAACTCTTATATTGCTAAGTAAAGTAAACTTGGCACAGAAAGGCAATAAAAAATAAGGAAGCAGCAACACCAGCTTTGTTAGCCATAAAATGTGCTGAAATCACAATTTGCTGGGCATCGTCCAAGTATGAAGAAATTGTTTTGAAAGTAGTATTTCTGAAATGTATTTCAACTTTCTGAAAACATGAATCTTCTGCGGATTCTAAATGTAATATAAATAGGATTAGGCGTGGATAAATTGTTTCCAGCAAAGGTATAATCAGATGATATCCAGGCCAGGTTCAAATTTAAGAGTGTTTTACTAGCTTCATGACATTCACATCATGCATGTAGGAAGACAGCAGCTACATCTCTTTGTCAACATAGGGAAGGAAGAGGCGAGGAAGGTTGGTTTCAGGGGAGAGTAAGAAGTGTGGTTCAAGCTCTTGGAAAAAGTAGATTTTAATGTAAAGGACCTATTCACAAACTGCATTTGTTGTGTATTTAGTGGTACTAAAAAGGTACTACTAAAGTAACTACAAAATGTAACTCACAAACATATCAGTGTAAATCTCCCCCTTTCCTATCTTTTTTATGAAGAGTCCGTCACACATTTAGGTTTACTACTTAGGTCTCAATTACACGTGTAGTAGTAAAAACAACCACATTTGCACATAGGGTAAGATTCCACTCAGTATCTCAAATAACATGTGTTAAATAACAATGATTATGAGTTTTTCTGTGTACAGTAGAAACAATATTTACCACATAACTTGAATACCAGATGTGTGCTTTTCGTTGCATATGGTAAATATCACACTGTATAAGTTGCACATGCACAAAACATCGGGAAGTGCCCATCAGGCCTTGGGGGTTCCTTAGTGAGGAATGTATTCCCTAGAGAAACAGAGAAATATCCAGAGCAATAGACAGAATAATCGCAGGACTCCTCAAAAGTACACCAGCAACTCCTTCCTGTGTGGCAGGATGCAAGTATTCTTTTTCTGGAACAGAACAAACATAAACTATTGCCATCCTCTGATATCCCTGTCATCACAAGTGGATCCATCATAGATACCAGCAGGGAAAGGAAGTATACGTTTTTAGATACTGAGCTGGAGGCTCTGGCCAAGGTGGTGGTAAGACACTATGGGGGTCATTCCAACCCTGGCGGTCGGTGTTAAAGCGGCGGCCAACCCGCCAACAGGCAGGCGGTCAAAAAAATGGAATTCTGACCCTGGCAGAAACCGCCAACACAGACCGCCACTTTAACACTCCGACCGCCACGGCGGGACAAACAAACAGTGCGGCAGTGACCGCCAATAGACAGGCGGGAGACAATGTACCGCCCACCCTATCACAACTCACCAATCCGCCACCTTTTCCGGGGCGAGAGCCCCGCCGATAAAAACACGGCGGAAACAGACTACGAACGGGAAAACGCTCACCTCTACACACTCCACGAGGAATCTGGACAGCATGGAACCAGAACTACACATCCTACCAGCTATTGTCTACCTGCTCCTCTACCAGGAGCACGAATGCCGGCGCAGAAGACAACGCTGAATACTGCACCTATGACACGGGCACACACATACGCGACACACCCACCCACCCTCACCCACAACTACCTACACATCAATGCAGAGCAACAACTCAGAGTGACACCCCCCAAACCTCCCGGAAGAATGCCAAGACAAAATAAAATGATCATGAAATTCAAATATATTGTAAGGCTAAGTAAAAAATTATTTCCAACATCTATAACTATATACACATATGTAAATTGTCCTGTCCAAATTGGGTTTCAGTCATTGTACGTGGGCCAGTGGGCCTCAACACATGGGCAAAGCCAACACAGGAGACCCGAATCCATTGGAGAGAACACTGCAGGGGCATCAGATAGAAAAACTACAGGCACCTCAGAGGGAAGGGAAGGGGAGGCACCTCAGCCACATGAGTCCACGACGCCAGATCCACGAGGGTCCTCCATGGCCACTGTCCCATCCTGGGGAGTGCAAAGCCACAGTCTCACAAGTCTCTACAGTGGGTGGCTTGCCCACTGTTACATCCTGGGGAGTGCAAAGCCACAGTCTCACAAGTCTCTACAGTGGGTGGCTTGCCCACTGTTACATCCTGGGGAGTGCAAAGCCACAGTCTCACAAGTCTCTACAGTGGGTGGGTTGCCCACTGTGCAATCCTGGGGAGTGCAAAGCCACAGTCCCTCAAGTCTCTACAGTGGGTGGGTTGCCCACTGTACCATCCTGGGGAGTGCAAAGCCACAGTCTCTCAAGTGGATTACAGACTCCACTGGTACTGGAGGAGGCATGGTGCCCAGAGTGCATCGTGCAGCCCTGCCCGACACAGATCCGGGTCAGCCCCTTATGCCAATGGGCCAGCGGTGCTTGACTTGAAGGGCCCAGCGGAGCGGTGCAGAGATGAAGGCCCAGCGGAGCGGTGCTTGAGACGGCGGTGCCCAGCGGAGCGGTGCAGAGATGAAGGGCCCAGCGGAGCGGTGCTTGAGACGGCGGTGCCCAGCGGAGCGGTGCAGAAATGAAGGGCCCAGCGGAGCGGTGCTTGAGACGGCGGTGCCCAGCGGAGCGGTGCAGAGATGAAGGGCCCAGCAGAGCGGTGCTTGAGATGAAGGGCCCAGCGGAGCGGTGCAGAGATGAAGGGCCCAGCGGAGCGGTTCTTGAGACGGCAGTGCCCAGCGGAGCGGTGCAGAGATGAAGGGCCCAGCGGAGCGGTGCTTGAGACGGCGGTGCCCAGCAGAGCGGTGCAGAGATGAAGGGCCCAGCGGAGCGGTGCTTGAGACGGCGGTGCCCAGCGGTGCAGAGATGAAGGGCCCAGCGGAGCGGTGCTTGAGATGAAGGGCCCAGCGGAGCGGTGCAGAGATGAAGGGCCCAGCGGAGCGGTGCTTGAGACAGCGGTGCCCAGCTGGAGCGGTGCAGAGATGAAGGGCCCAGCGGAGCGGTGCTTGAGACGGCAGTGCCCAGCAGAGCGGTGCAGAGATGAAGGGCCCAGCGGAGCGGTGCCCAGCGGAGCGGTGCAGAGATGAAGGGCCCAGTGGAGCGGTGCTTGAGATGAAGGGCCCAGCGGAGCGGTGCAGAGATGAAGGGCCCAGCGGAGCGGTGCTTGAGACGGCGGTGCCCAGCGGAGCGATGCAGAGATGAAGGGCCCAGCGGAGCGGTGCTTGAGACGGCGGTGCACAGCGGAGCGGTGCAGAGATGAAGGGCCCAGCGGAGCGGTGCTTGAGATGAAGGGCCCAGCGGAGCGGTGCTTGAGATGAAGGGCCCAGCGGAGCGGTGCTTGAGATGAAGGGCCCAGCGGAGCCGTGCTTGAGATGAAGGGCCCAGCGAAGTGGTACTTGAGACGGCGGTGCCCAGCGAAGCGGTGCTTGAGATGAAGGGCCCAGCGGAGCGGTGCTTGAGATGAAGGGCCCAGCGAAGCGGTGCTTGAGACGGCGGTGCCCAGCGAAGCGGTGCTTGAGATGAAGGGCCCAGCGGAGCGGTGCTTGAGATGAAGGGCCCTGTTCAGCGGTTCTTGAGACGGCGGTGCCCTGTTCAGCGGTGCTTGTCTTGAAGGGCCCTGTTCAGCAGTGCTTGTCTTGAAGGGCCCTGTTCAGCGGTTCTTGAGACGGCGGTGCCCTGTTCAGCGGTGCTTGTCTTGAAGGGCCCTGTTCAGCGGTGCTTGTCTTGAAGGGCCCTGTTCAGCGGTTCTTGAGACGGCGGTGCCCTGTTCAGCGGTGCTTGTCTTGAAGGGCCCTGTTCAGCGGTTCTTGAGACGGCGGTACCCTGTTCAGCGGTGCTTGTCTTGAAGGGCCCAGAGGAGCAGTGCTTGTCTTGAAGGGCCCTGTTCAGCGGTTCTTGAGACGGCGGTGCCCTGTTCAGCGGTGCTTGTCTTGAAGGGCCCTGTTCAGCGGTTCTTGACATGTGTCTCCAGGGCACCATATCCGGCCAATATATGGAGTTCACTCGCCATCCGACTTCTCGCTTGCGGGGCCCTCCTGTGCTGGAGTCCCGGGCCCGTGGGTGTCCTCCTTCACACCCGGAATGGGGCTGGTGGGGCCCTCCTGGGCAGCTCGCCTGCTGCCGGACTTGTCGGCCGTGCTGCCATTGCCATCCTTCCGTGATTCTCTGTGGCCCTTGCCTCCCTTTGTAGATGTGCCAGGTGGCACCCCACTTCCTGACGGTGTCAGGGTAGTACCTTTGGAGGCTGCCGTCTCTGGCCTCTCGCGCCGGGCCTTGCCTTTCTTCAATTTTTTCCCAGGGGGTGGGCTGGCTGTCCCTTTACTGCTGGCCGATGTAGCTGCCCTTGAAGGTGGTGGACTCCAATATCCTTGTACTATGGTCCTTGTAGGTCCAGGGGTTGTGGTGGCTGAGGTGCTGATTGGACTCTTACGAGATGGAGGGGGTGGGTCAGGTGATGGAAAGAGGTTAATTTTTAACAGGAAAAACTTTTTAGGAGCAGTGGGAAGTGTAGGTGCAGTGGGTATGGGAGTGGAGGAAGAGGATGTGGTTGTAGGAGAGTCAAGTGTGGTGTCTTTGGGTGCAGGTGCTTGTGACGGAGGCTGTCGTGAGGTGGATGGCTGTTGGGTGGGTGGCTGCCTGCGTTTGTGTGGTTTGGAAGAGGGGGTGACAGACACACTGGGAGAGGACACAGGGGACGTGTAAATGGCAGTGGGGGTGGTGACTGCACGTGTGCGGAGTGTTCTGGTGGGTGTGCTGGTGATGGACATAGTGGCTGATGATGTTGTGCATGCAAGTGTGAGTGGAGACGTCACAGGGAGGGAGGAGGGAGACGAGGAGGAGGGGGACACAGAGGAGGCAGTGGCTGTTGGTATGTCTGCATGTGGCTGTTGCTTATGTGAATGCTTGTGTGATGTGTGTTGCTTATTTCTGGATGAGCTGCCCTTGGGTGTTGAGGTGTGTGCAGGCTGGTCTGTAGGTGTGTCTGGGATAGGCAGAGGAACAGGGGAGTGGGACTGGGTGGAGGAAGTTGGAGGAGGGAGGCAGGAGACAGGGACAATGGCTGCCGTCAGTGCTGAGGCCAGAGCGTTGAACGATCGCTGATGGGCAGCCTGACCCGAATGAATGCCCTCCAGGTATGCATTGCTCCGGTGCACCTCCCTTTCTACCCCCTGGATGGCATTCAAAAGGGTAGACTGCCCAACAATGAGCGTCCTGAGGAGGTCAATGACCTCCTCACTGAGGGCAGCAGGGGTAACTGGGGCAGGGCCTGAGGGGCCTGGGGCGAAGGAGATGCCCGCCTTCGTGTGCGAGCGGGCACGGGGCGAACGCTGAGGGGCTGCTTGGAGGGCGGAGCTGGTGCGCTGGGTGGCGGCTGTACCTGTTGTTGCGGTGGGCACGGATGTTGCCGCCACCACAAGGGAGCTCCCTTCCGAGGACATGTCTGTGTCGCTGATGTCTCCACGTGTCCCCGTTGTGGAGCTCCCCTCGCCCTCCGTCTCACTGGTGAACTCCGAGTCGGTTGCATGGCCCTCCAGGGCCATGTGAGATGCAGCTCCCTCGTGCTCCGATGCCACTTCTCCTCCGCCTGATGATGCTAATGCACACATGAACAGGAAGAGCATCACACATGCCTAGGCCTTGCATCGACACTCATACAAGCCATTCAATGCATAGAGAATCGTGTACTGTGCAAGCTGTGGGAACGTACCTGTGGGTTGATTGACTCTGTGCTCGCTGTTGTCCTTCCTAGGCACCGTCCGCTGGGACTTGCGAGGAGATGGAGGAATGTTCCCGTGTACAGACCGCTGGTGGACCTGTCGACAATGGAGGAACGACATGTCATTCTGACATACAGGCTTGACCGAGCCACTATACAGGAACTGTGTGCCCAGCTGGAGCCAGACCTGATGTCACCCATCCGCCAACCCACAGGGATCCCCCCTCTAGTGCAGGTGCTGTCAGTACTCCATTTTTTGGCAAGTGGGTCATTTCAAACAACAGTGGCCATTTCATCAGGGATGTCTCAGCCTATGTTTTCAAAGGTGTTGTCCAGAGTGTTGTCTGCCCTGCTCAAACACATGCGGATATACATCGTTTTCCCTGAGGTGGGGGATTTGCCTACAGTGAAGGGTGATTTCTATGCCCTTGGACATATTCCCAACATCATTGGTGCCATTGATGGGACACATGTGATTTTGGTACCCCACAGAGAAAGTGAACAGGTGTACAGGAACAGAAAAAGTTATCATTCCCTGAATGTCCAGGTGGTCTGTTTGGCTGACCAGTACATCTCCCATGTAAATGCCAAGTTCCCTGGGTCAGTGCATGATGCGTACATCATGCGAAATAGCAGCATCCCTTATGTGATGGAACAACTACGGAGACACCGTGTGTGGCTAATTGGTGACTCAGGTTACCCCAACCTGTCGTGGTTACTGACCCCAGTGAGGAATCCCAGGACAAGGGCAGAGGAACGGTACAATGAGGCACATGGGCGTACTAGGAGGGTGATCGAGCGGACCTTCGGCCTCCTGAAGGCCAGGTTTAGGTGCCTGCATATGACAGGTGGATCCCTAATGTACTCACCAAAGAATGTGTGCCAGATCATCGTGGCCTGCTGTATGCTTCACAACCTGGCTTTGCGACGCCAGGTGCCTTTTCTGCAGGAGGATGGTCCAGATGGTGGTGTTGTAGCAGCTGTTGAGCCTGCGGAGAGTGAAGAGGAGGAAGACGAAGAGGACGACACAGACAACAGGGACACAGTGATACAGCAGTATTTTCAATAACACACAGGTAAGAATCAACACCGGCATTTTACATTTACTTACAGTCTCCTGCCTCTCTACTGTCTGTCCTTTTCACCCAGTATATGCTAACAGAGTTGTGACTTTCCCTTCCAATTTCAGAGATGTGTGCCCCACTGCGTGACCTCTGCTTTGTTTGCCCATGGACTACTGCTGTGTCACAATGTAACTGGTCATTTTTGCACGTTTATGTCTAATACATATTTTCAAAAATACAGGCAGACTCCAGATTATTTTTGTGCAATAAGTGTGTTTATTAAAGTGCTCAATTTTGGGACATGGTTGAAAATCGGTGATGGGTGATGGTGGAGGAATGTCCATGGCAGAGTCCAGATTCTCAGTCTCACAGGTGCATTGTCCATATGCCTGTGGAAGGTGAAGCAGGGGCAGTTTAAGATTGGACGGGGTGACAATGTGGAACAGTGGGATGACATCAGGGGGTATCCTTTCCTGGCGGGGGTCTTGGCATCCTACTCTGTCTTCTTCCTAGATCTCAGGCCCCGCTTGCGGGGTGGTTCTTCTTCTGCAGGAGGTGGGGTTCTGGTGGCCGGTTGTTCTTGTGTCGGGGCCTCCTGTCCACTAGCGCCGGCGGAGGTGGTAGCCTGTTCCTGGTCCATGCTAGTGACAGGGGCCCTTTGTGGTGCCACATGGTCCCGCAATGTGGTGACAATCTGGTTGAGAGCCACAACGATGGTGCCCATTGCGGAACTAATGTTTCTCAGTTCTTCCCTGAACCCCATAAACTGTTCCTCCTGCAGTACCTGGATCTCCTAGAACCTGGCCAGGACCGTCGCCATCGTCTCCTGGGAGTGGTGGTATGCTCCCATGATGTAGGATAGGGCCTCGTGGAGAGTGGGTTCCCTGGGCCTGTCCCCCCCCACTGTCACACAGCAGCCCTCCCAGTTCCCCTGTTTCCCTAGGCCTCTGTCCCCTGGACTGTGTGCCCACTACCACTGCCCCCAGGTCCCTGTTGTTGTTGGGGTGGGGGGTTAACCTGGGTGCCCTGTAGTGGTGGACACACCACTGATTGACGTGTCCTGGAGACAGAGGCATGGGCCCGCTGGGTGGGTGCTGTGTTGGTGTTCCCAGAGGGGGGTAGGTCTGCTGTGGCCCGTGGCTGTCTGAGGGGAACCGACTGTCCCGAGGTCCCCGATGGGCCGGGCTGGTCATCTGGGTCCAGGGAGACAGAGCTGCTGTCATCACTGGGGGCCTCTTCTGGGGGTGGGATGGACATTTCTGGACCCTCCTGGGCGGTGTGGTGGCGTTCGGGTTCTGCAGGGGTATAAGAGTATGGTTATTGCTTCTGTGTGTGCCATAGCGTGCAATGGGTGGGTGCCCGTGTACCCCAGTGCTGGCACTCCTTTGTGGGGGCTGTTGTGACGGCGGTTTGTGGGGGAGATGGGTATGTGCAGTGGGCATGCTTAGGTGATGGGTGTCGATGGTTTGTGGTGGCATGCAGGGTTTGGTGTTGGGATAGGTGGGTTGTGATGGTGAGACATTAGCAGGGAGGATGTGTGATGGGGGTGGGGAGGAGGGTGGGGGTATGAGTTGGCATGCTGGTGGGTGGGGGGGATGAAGTAGTTGAGATTAGACTTACCAGAGTCCATTCCTCCAGATACTCCTGCAAGGCCCTCAGGATGCAGGACGTTCAAGACCTGTTCCTCCCATGTTGTAAATTCTGGGGGTTGAGGTGGGGGTCCGTCGCCAGTCTTCTGCACCGTGATGTTGTGCCTGGATACCATGGAACGCACCTTCCCCCGTAGGTCGTTCCACCGCTTCCTGATGTCGTCCCGATTTCGTGGATGCTGTCCCACAGCGTTGACCCTGTCCACTATTCTTTGGCATAGCTCCATCTTCCTGGCTATGGTGGTGTGCTGCACCTGTGTCCCGAAGAGCTGGGGCTCTACCCGAACTATTTCCTCCACCATGACCCTGAGTTCTGCGTCTGAGAACCTGGGGTGTCTTGGGGGTGCCATGGGGTGGTGTGGATGAGGTGTGGGGTGGTGTTTGCGGTGATGGGTGTGGTGAGTGTAGTGGTGTGTGGTGTTTTGTGCGTGGTTGTTATGTGGGTGATGGTGTAGTGTGCCTCTGTGTGATGGTGTTCTCTATTCTGTGCTGTCTCTCTCTGGGCTTCGTCTCTGATTTGTGGTCGTAGGGGTTTGTGGGTGATGTGGGTGTGTGTTTTATAGTTCATTGGGTGTGTGGGAGTGTTGTGTGTATGTGTCTCAGGTGTGTGTATTTCAAATTGTCCAATGTGGCTGTGTTTTGGAGCTGTATGTGTATTTTGAGCGCGGCGGTGTGTTCCGCCAATGGAATACCGCGGTTGAAAGACCGCCGCGTGGATTCGTGGGTCGTAATGGCATGGGCGTATTTCTGTTGGCGTGACGGTGGAGGTTTGGTCTTCGCCAGTTTAACGCTGGCCATTGGTGTGGCGGACTTTTGTGGATGTCGGATTTTTGGCGGTTTGCCAGTTGCGGATCAGAATGACCGTGGCGGTTTACCGCGACGGTGTTATGGCGGTCTTCTGACCGGCGGTAAGCGCCTTTTACCGCCGAGGTCAGAATGACCCCCTATAACCGTTTAATGTGCTATCTCATGATGAAGATGCCTCCAAAAAATAGAACACACCTATGGAAGGAGATAACGGAGAAAAATCAATACAACATATCTGGATGATGTTAGGAAAGTTAAAAACAGGTTCCAAACCTTGAACCTTGAAATGCTATGCATATAAGCAAGTTGCCAAGCACAAGCACAAAAGCATGGCAACTGGTAGTGGTTTTTCATCTCAGCTCTACTTCAAGTCATGCAACAGGGAACATTATGACATTATGACCATTCTCAACATGTCTGTAAAGGTTAGAGGGATCCAAGGTAAGAGACATGAGAGTTGTAATGGAAGTACATGTGTTTGATAAAAAGTTGAATTTGCTAGGAATCACCATCATTGGGAAAATTGACTTATGTAATTTGTTACACATATTCACATTGATCCATGTATGTGCTGCCATACGGCTAACAATCTCTAATGGTACTCCTGACGTGTATTGAGATTAGACTACAACAATCATAATGCAATGTAATCTTGATGATGAAGGATTGATTTGTGTGCCCAGCACATTGAGTGTGATGTGTCACAAAAGCATGAATAATGTTGCTTCTCCACAGAGCTGTGGCATCACAGTTTGATCCAGGGCAGTTCAGTATACAACAGAGGTGCTAGAGCAATTTTCACAGTGGAAGTGCTGCTATCAATGTTACATCACTGAATTTAAAGGGACTGTGAAAAATTCAGGTGTCACATGATGACTAAGTGCAACACATGAGCACACCAATTCTGCAAAAGTGTAGTATGGGTGTAAATCTATGCAGTGAACAAACGATAATGTGTGGAACTCATGTTTCAACAAATTTTTGTCATCAAGTAAAGTGTCTTGATTTTTTTGATCTTACTGAAATCTTTGTTTCCATCACACTTCAGAATTAGAAACAAATTATAAGCTACAGCCTTTCCTTTTACACCAGCAAGACTGTCAGAGTTCATTTTTACAATATCCCCAAACCTTGCTAAAGAGAAAGAAAACAATAATTTCTATGTTAGAAGAATGAGCAGCAATTCATTAGTATACAGTGTCTGACATTTGATATCTGTGTCGGAACGAGCAGCAAATGTAACAAGATCAAAAAGTAGAGACATCTTTAATGCTCATTTAACTGCAGAACTCTAGAATGGCCAATTTGGGGGCTGCTGCAGCACCCCCAGTCTCCTTACGTCCAGCTCCTATGATATACACAGGTCCGCATCACATAGCATTTGCACATTAAAAGTGTGCTTCAATTTAAGGTTGCAACACACTTATTCCTGTGCACATGAGGCCTGAGTGCTGTAAATGGACCCAAGGAAGTCAGGAAATCCTGTTATGGCATACATTTTTGCTTTGGTGGCCCTGACTTTGTGAATATCCAAAAAGAACTGTATAAGCTACCACTCAATTTCTGTAAAGCAATTATCACTTAGCAGTGTATTTTGCTGAACATTGATTGAGAAATGTCATACACTAGATCTATTATCCACTTCGTGTTGCCTGTAGCAAAGAATTCTAGCACTGCTAGTATTTGCAGGAAGGAGGAATAGCAGGGGATCCCTATGGTGGGCCTAAGCATATCCGTACTGATGAAAATATGTCATGTATAGTGCTTATATCAATCTTGTATATCCTATAGGTCCCAATGTGACCTTTTTAAGGGTTCCAGACCTATTCTGTCAATCCTGGTTCTCATTCTACACTTCCGCACCCTTTACGGTCATTGATTGGTAGCCTCCTTTCTATACTCCATTTGGTTTATTGTATCAGAAAATGGATCTGACATAGCATGATATGGCAGCCTAGCAGTGCTGTATCCATGGTGGTATACTTAGGTCCTTAAAGTTAACATGTCACTTTGAAAAATCCACCCATTTGGGCCCAAATGGCAGCTTCATGTGTTTAGTAATAAAACTTAGTATGTCTCGATTAAGTAGATTGTCATTTTCTAAGTATACATGGAATCTTCCTTAAATCAATTACACAGGTGACTACAATAGGTATTTAAAAAAGTTAGGAAGCAAACAGTGTGTTCTGCTGTTAATAGCACAACTGAGCTCCTGACAGCACAGCTCTAGACACCACAATATATATTCTACAAACAACGTATTCCCACACTGCACAGCACCACATCGACACCTCAGACCATCATTCCACAGGATCATGCCCCACAGCTCCAGGCCCCACAGTTCCAGATGATTTAATTGCAGACTTCACGATTTTAGACCATATAGCATCAAAGAGTCACTTTGCCCCACACCACATTATTCAAGACCTATACGTTTCGAACTCACATCTCCAGAATCAACAACCTAGGACCTACACCACCCTTAGATCCCATGTTTTATACCACACAGATGTAGCATCACACAGGGCTCCTCTCTCAGACCCACTCTGTTTAATTTCTATATGTCCCCTCTGGCTGAGATTGTAGAAGCTCACGTTTTGACTCCAGTTTCCTATGCGGATGATACATAGCTGTTTCTTTCACTCTCTGCCAGCTCTAAGACAGATCAGTCTTACCTGATACCTTGCCTTCAAGCAGTAGCAAGCTGGGTAGCCAACTGTAAGCCAACTGTAAACTCAAGCTGAATGAAGAGAAAACAGAAGTTATGGTTGTAGGTCACTATGGCCCACCAAATCCTCCTCTCTTCTTCTGGAGGGGTTGGAAAGCCTACCTCTGACAAGAAATAACATAAAGTCCTTGGCCTTCTAGCTAGACTTTCACCTTACCATGGACTAGTGAACAAAAAACTATCAACCACATGCTTTGGCCTTCTAAGACTCCTCAGAAACGTCTTTAAGATCCTTCCATTTCCAGCCAAAAGACAAATTACTCAGGCACTCATAATCTCCCGCCTGGACTATGAAAATGTCTTGTATCTAAGCACACCTCGCTATGTACTAAGGAATCTTCAAGTAGTGCAGAACGCCACAGCACGCTTACTCTTGAATACTCCCAGACACCTCTCTACGAAGCTTGCCTTAACCTCCCTCCCCTGGTTACCTGTGGAGCAGCGGATCAACTTCAAGGCCCTCCGCACTGCACACAGAGCTCTGCACAATAGGGGTCTGGCCATCCTTAAACAGATGGTAATGCCCTGCACCCCTCAAAGGGCTCTGAGATCCTCGACCGCCTCTCTAATCAATCTATCAAGGATATAGAAAGCAAGGTAGGGAGGTCGATCTCTAGCTTTTAGAGCACCAAACCTCTGGAATTCCCTACCTCTAGAGCTCCACCAATACCAGCAAGAATCTTTCTTTTGCAAAAAACTGAAAACCTTCCCGTTCACAGTATAAGCTGCCCTTTACTTTCTGCTGATGCTCTAGCGCTGGGAGGCCTTCAGGTAGCCATGTGCTCTACAAATTCCCGAAACTAAACTAAACATCTCAAGATACTACTACTAGAGAATGCACAGCTTCAGACATACATTTCTAGATCCTAGACCACACAAGTTCAGAAATTAGTGGAGTGCACACATCTGACAGCCTCAATCCCCGTACCCTGGGACCCCTCCCCCCCAAAAAACAGAAAGGGAATGTCTCCACACTCTATATCGCAAACACCCTGCCCTGCAATCAAATGTCTCATAGCTCCACAGTTTCGGACATCACTGATCCAGACTCACAGGTCCAAGAACCACATCATGTATCCAGACCATGCAACTTCAGACAATATAGTTCCAGGTGTCACTGAATTCCGCACTCACACCAATTCTCTAGTTCAGTGCATTCCAATCTTTTCAGAACCACAACCCCATTTTTAGAACATCAAATGTTTGTGACCCATCTAACTTTAATTGACATGAGGTAGGACGTTTTGTATTGCTACTAAAGCATTGTATGGTACCACACTATCATTTCCATACTGCACATTTTCCATTCAAATGACCACTAAACAAAAAACCCAGAACCCAGATGGGCAAGAAAACAGGATAAGTCTTAGCACCAGAATTTGACAGTACAAGGCAAGCCTGCACTAGACTTCGATGGATCCAGTTCAGCAAGAGAGGTAGTTTAGGAAAAGACTCAGAAATACAAAGACATAGGGGGTGATTCTTACCTTGGCGGGCGGCAGAGGCCGCCCGCCAAAGTACCCCCGCCAGAACACCGCACCGCGGTCGTCAGACCGCTGCGGTGATTCTGGGTTTTCCACTGGGCTGGCGGGCGACCGCCAAAAGGCCGCCTGCCAGCCCAGTGGAAAACAACCTTCCCACGAGGACGCCGGCTCTGAATGGAGCCGGTGGAGTGGGAAGGTGCGACGGGTGCAGTTGCACCCGTCGCGAATTTCACTGTCTGCAATGCAGACAGTGAAATTCAAAGTGGGGCCCTCTTACGGGGGCCCCTGCAGTGCCCATGCCATTGGCATGGGCACTGCAGGGGCCCCCAGTGGCCCCACGACACCCCATAGGCGGTATGGGGTGTCAGAATCCCCATGGCGGCGCAGCGAGCTGCGCCGCCATGGAGGATTTTTTTGGGCAGCGGAAAACCGGCGGGAGACCGCCGGTTTTCCACTTCTGACCGCGGCCAAACCGCTGCGGTCAGAATGCCCTGCGGGGCACCGCCAGCCTGTTGGCGGTGCTCCCGCCAACCCTGGCCCCGGCGGTGACCGCCGGGGTCAGAATGACCCCCAAAATGTTTCCTTGTCCCAGTAACAGCCCACAGTGTTCAAGATAATGATGATGGCTGCTCCACTAATATACAAAAAGAGGATTTGCAAGTGAGGAAGAGTTCTTCAATAGGCTGGCGGTACTTACCGCCATATTATTATATTGGCAGGTTGGCTGAAGCTAACCTGCCAATGTACCACTCCGACCGCCACAGCGGTAACAGCCATCTCCAACCCGGCGGCCGCCATAGTTCCGCCTGCGGGATTATGACCCCGCCTACCACCATGGTTTTCGTGGCGTTCGTAACGCCATGAAAAACATGGCGGTAGGCCATATCAGTGACAGGGAATTCCTTCCCTGTCACTGATAGGGGTCTCCCCCCTTTCCATTCCAGTTACCCCCTACCGCTCCAGACCCCCATCCCCCCTACATTCACACACCCCCTTCACACACACACACATGCATACACACACCCATTCCCACATGCGTACACGCATGCATACATCCATTCACACACACATCCGCACACACTTTCAAACATATACGCTCATGCATTCACATAACACAACATACACACACTCACCCCTCCATACATGCACACACGCATTCAACGTGCAACACAAACCTGCACACACTAACATTCACACACCCACACATACACACAACACCCCCCGCCCCCTCCTCTGTCAGAGATCCAACTTACCTGGATCCAGGGGGTCCTCAGGCAGGGAATGGGACAGGGCGCTGCTACTGCTAGCAGCGCCCACCAGCAGAATACCGCCAGGCCGTATTATGGGTCATAATACGGCTGGTGGTGGTCTACTGGCGTGGTGCTGCAGCGCCACCTTATCGCCATCCGCCGGCATGGCCACAGACGTATTTCCGCCATTCTTGTGGCAGAAATTTAGCTGTGGTCAGAATATGGCAGATGGCTGGTAGCCACGGCAATGGTCTTTTGGTGGTCGCCACCACAGCGGTAGGAGGTTTTTACCACCTGTGTCAAAATGAGGGCCTTAATAACATAGAATAGGAAAATGTGACACAGTCCAGAAGAATTCTAAAATATGGAAATCAGGACAAACTCAGGACAAACTCATCTTAAGCATTATTTGTGCTGTCTGAAGCTTTGTGGTCAGTGTGACTGATTTTAAAGGGATCAAGTGATCTGGTCTGGTGGGGAATTTGGGCTTGTTAGAAGGGAGTCCTGCAGGACAGTTCTCTCCTTTTATTCCTGCAAGACGAAAGTCATATGCTCTGATGCTGCCTACATGCAGGGCTGATACCAGAGAAACGTAACACAAAGAATGCATGTCCTTTCTCGTGTTCCAGCTAATCCCCTCACCTTTGGCTTCAGCCCATAAAGATAAGAGCATAAAAAGCATTTGGGTGCAAAAAAAGTGAACACATTTTCCAAACAGAAACCTAAATGGGTAATGTGTGTGACCCTCCCAAGACTAGCATTTTACAGTTATTTGAAGGGGAAACGAAACACTTGAAATATGTGCATTATGAGAAAACCATTATTATACATCATTTAATTACATACACATCAGTAAAACTTAATAAAATGACTTTTGTGAGAAGTAAAAGGTGTACCTTTAATTTCTAAGCAATCGCTTTCTGCAACTCAGCATTGCCACTGCTTCTCATGGAAATAGTCCATCCAAATCCACCAGGTGAAGCATCCTCCAGAGGGAAATAAATGCAACCCCAGACCAATTTTGGGTTCAGCTTTGTTAGGTCTCAGAGATAGCTTGGATTCTATGAAAGAGGGGGCAAGTGACCCGTGTTTGGGCATATCCTCTGCCACTTAGTGCATTACATTGATCACACAAAAGGTAATGAGAGAAATGCTTGCAAATAGTCTACTTGTGGAAGCGTTTCAGCCCATCATTTTTTGCCCACTGTGACACTGTACACAAAGTCCCACCTTATGCAAATCAGTACTGATTCTATGTGAGAAAAAAGCCCTTTTTTCAGGGTCACCACCAATTTTCTTGCTTGTTTTTAAACTCTGCACACTGGGGCACTGCTTTCCAGTGCTTAGTGTATGTGCTCTGTCCCCCTAAATGGTGAAGTAAATTTTTTAATAAATACTAAGGGAAAGTAACTTTTTAAAAGTTACCTTTTTCCTGGCGAAATGTTCAGGCGGCTAATTTGCATCAACTGTCCAGCTTCTCCTGGCCTGTTTTTGCCCGAATAAGGTGTGAAATTAATCCTAGGAGCTATGCCATAGTTCACCATGATACACAGATCAACCTGAATGGGCAAGGATGACTTCTTTGAGCTCAGCAGAAAGGTGCAGGCTATATCCCCACCTGTTGACACCACGCTAACAAATCTTGCATGACAGGTCTGTCTGAGGCACATGTAAAAATGGACATACTCTTGGCAACTTAGACATTACATCAATCACACAAAAGTTGATAGGAGGAATGCTTGCATTTGTCTAGAGTGGCACAGTGGGCAGAAAATGATAGATGTGGTCCATTGAACAATACGAAATGGGATTCAAGCTACACCTTACTGATGAAGCCTAACAAGTCCAAAACTGGTCTGGTGATGTTTGTGTTCTGTTCTGGAAGGAGCCCCATCTGGCAATTTGGCATGGATTGTTCCCATGAACAGCTGAGTCAATACTGATTTGCTTAATGTGGGCCTTTGTTTAAGTGACATCGAGGAAAAAACAGTGGCCTGGTATGCTACCCAAGCATTTCCAAGTGGGTAGACTATTGGCAAGCATTACTCTCCTCACTTTTTGTGTAGTTGTTTTATTTTTAAACAAAATCTAAATGCTAGTATTATAATCATAACTTTTAGCTGGCCTTGTTGTCACATATATGGTGCTGAAGTGGGACCTATTCCTTCCTTGATTTGTTTTTACCTGGTGTTAAAATGCATATAAAGCTCTGAAACCACAAGGGCTTGACTGCCCGTTTATTGCATTGGAAAGTTCCCTGATGAGGCCATTTTTTTATGACAGAGGACACCACCATTGTTCTAGTTCCCCCAGATAATTACAGTAGGCATAAGAGAAGCAATAGAGAAGAGAGAGAAAAGAAGAGAGGGACGTAAGCGATCCTGAGCTGGGTTGAACATCTTTGCCAGGGCTGCTATAGGTCTATCTATCTATCTATCTATCTATCTATCTATCTATCTATCTATCTATCTATCTATCTATCTATCTATCTATACAATGCTGCATTTCTGTACAACCGCTTTGTCTTTTCTTTTGCCTTTCTTATGCCTACAAAAAGGCATAAGAAAAGTCACAAGGCTGGCAGCCAAAGTTAGAAAAATTGGCTTTTTAATGGTTGGTGTTAGCCATGAACTATATTTACAACATAGTAAGTTCCATCATTTTCGGCTAGGCTACATTAATTAGTCTGTTATTGTGTCATTCAAATTTTTTCACCCATTCCAGCATGCATCATGGGGCCATGGGTCAGCCCACTTTAGTCATTGGCTGACTTCACTGTGAGTTATGACATGCTGCCCTTCCAGAAATAGCACATTCACACACAAAGTGGTTCCCTTTAGTACCAGGGACTACTAATTTATTGTGTGTTTTTTTATGACAAAAATAATTTATGCTTTTAGCCAATGTTTTCTTTAGATTAACGAGGGCCTGACTACTTCCCAGCAGTAACGTTTTGCAAAAACCATGACAGAACAAAATAAGAATTGACAAAGCCAAATGGCTGACTGCCAGTGCTGGATGTATTGGGTTTGCCAATGTCTGTTTAACTGACTGCTAGTAAAGAAGGTTTGGTGGGATACGTTGTTTATTTGTTGATGTTAGTAGGATAAATATTTTATGAGACAGTGATATTGTTTTTTATTTTATTTTAATGATTTGATTAATCATAAATGATTTATTTACCTAAAGATATGAGGTATTTGAGGAACTTGTTCTTGTTTTTTCATGTGAATACAGATGAGTTTAACAATCTATTAAGGAGAAAAGTGTTTTGTAATCCCCTTCTTTGGTTACAGCGATTACCACACAGTTCCCAGTGCTAACTCTACCTCACCACCTACTTAATATCTAATTTAGCACTGAAAATAATAATACTTTGTTTTATGTGGTGCTTCATGCCACAATACTGATGTCTCTAGGTGCTGTAAATAACACACTTCTCATGCCCATTTTAGTGGTGTTTATTTAAACCAATGTGGGATGGATATAAGTTTGAGCTGGTCTTGCTGAGATACTGACTGGTGACCTGAAGATCACAGTAGAAGGCAGTGATGAGTATTTTCTCATGGGGCCATCTTGTTCACCTACATTAAGGTTGTCTCTCCTTGTGACAGAGCTAATGTTAGTGAATAGGGTAAGAGACTGAAGAACAGGAGAGAATGGAGGCACAATGAGAAGAGTTCAAAAGAAGTTTGGGAACATTTTCCCTTTCCAGTGTCCTATGCTTTCCCTACTGTTGCACTTCCTGGAGTGGGGAAATTGAATTTTACCCTTCCTGACTCCAACACTTTCCCTACTGTTGCACACACTGGAGCGGGAATAGTATTTTTCAACCCTCTTGAGTCCAACGCTTTCCCTACTGTTGCACTGACAGGAGTGTAAATAATAAATTGTAGCTCTCCGGAGTTCAACGCTTTCCCTACTGCTGCACACACTGAAGTGGGAATAGTAAATTTTAGCCCTCCGGTGTCCAACGCTTTCCTTACTGTTGCATCAACTTTTGTGGGAATACTACATTTGATCCCTTCTGAGTCCATTGCTTTCCCTACTGTTGGGCTGACTGGAGTGGGAATAGAAGATTTTATCCCTTTTGCGTCCAACACTTTCCCTATTGTTGCACATACTGGAGTGAGCATTGTATATTTATCATTCCCAGAGTTTAGCAGTTTTTTTTTACTATTGTTTAAATAGTTTTTATTATTTGCTTATGTAATTAATTTTATATGTTTAATATACATAAATCTATGTAATTTTGAATAAAGTGTTAATAAAAATGTATTTTTATCTACTCAGATAACTAATTATAGGGACGAACGAAAACACTATGGGGGTCATTCTGACCTTGGCGGTAAAAGGCACTTACCGCCGGTCAGAAGACCGCCATCATACCGCCGCGGCCGCGGTAAACCGCCACGGTCATTCGGACCCACAACTGCCAAACCGCCAAAAACCCGACATCCACTGAAGCCCGCCTCATCAGCGGTCAGCGATAAACTGGAGATGACCAAACCTCCACCGTCACGCCAACACAAACACGCCCACGCCATTACGACCCACGAATCCACGCGGCGGTCTTTCAACCGCGGTATTCCATTGGCGGTACACACCGCTGCGCTCAAAATACACACACCTTTACAAAACACAGCCACATTGGACAATTCGAAATACACACACCTGATACACATACAAACACCACTCCCACACACCCATCACCATATAAAACACACACCCACATCACCCACAAACCCCCACAAAGCGAAATTCAGAGACAAGGCGCAATACACAGAGAGAGAGAGCACAGGGAACGCAAACCACAACACAGACAGGAACCCAACATCATCACCCACACCACATCTACGCACAAAACACCACACACCACTACACTCATCACCACAAACACCACCCCACACCTCATCCACACCACCCCATGGCACCCCAAAGACACCCCAGGTTCACGGACCAAGAACTCAGGGTCATGGTGGAGGAAATAATCAGGGTAGAGCCCCAGCTCTTCGGCACACAGGTGCAGCACAACACAATAGCCAGGAAGGCGGAGCTATGGCAAAGGATCGTCGACAGGGTCAATGCTGTGGGGGAAGGTGCGGTCAATGGTGTCAAGATACAACATCGCTGTGCAGAAGACTGGCGGCGGACCCCCACCCACTCCACCTGAATTCACAGCATGGGAGCAAGAGGTCTTGAACATACTGCATCCTGAGGGCCTCGCTGGAGTAGGCGGAGGAATGGACTCTGGTAAGTCTAATCTCAACTACTTCACCCCCCCCAACCACCAGCATGCCAACCCACACCCCCACCCTCACCCCTAACCCCCCAGCACACATACTCCCTGTTAATGTCTCACCAGCACAACCCACCCAACCCAACCCAAACCCCTGAATGCCAACACAAACCATGGACACCCATCACCTAAGCATGACCACTGCACATACCCATCCCCCCCCACAAACCACCCTCACAACTCCTCCCACATGGGACTGCCAGCACTGGGGGACAAGGGCACCCACAAATCGCACGCCACGGCACACACAAAATCAATAACCATATTCTTTTACCCCTGCAGGGCCCGAACGCCAACACACCGGCCAGGAGGGTCCAGATTTGTCCATCCCACCCCCAGAACAGGCCCCCAGTGATGACAGCAGCTCTGTCGACCTAGAACCTGATGACCAGCCCGGACCATCGGGGACCTCTGGACAGTCGGTTACCCTCAGTCAGACCCAGGCCACAGCAGACCTACCCCCCTCAGGAAACACCAGCACAGCACCCACCCAGCGGGCCCATGCTTCTGTCTCCAGGACAGGTCAAGCAGCGGTGTGTCTACCAGTACAGGGCACCCAGGGTAACCCACAACCCCAACAACAACAGGGACCTGGGGGCACTGGTAGTGGGCACACTGTCCAGGGGACAGAGGCCCAGGAACAAAGAGCAACTGGGAGGGCTGCTGTGCGACAGAGGGAGGACAGGCCTAAGGAACCCACTGTCCAAGAGGCCCTCACCACCATCATGGGAGCGTACCACCACTCCCAAGAGACGATGGCGACGGTCCTGGCCAGGTTCCAGGAGATCCAGGCCATGCAGGAGGGCCAGTACATGGGGTTCCGGGAAGAACTGCGCACCATCAGTTCCGCAAAAGGTACAATCGTGGTGGCACTCAACCAGATTGTCACCACATTGCGGGACCATGTGGCCCCCCAAAGGGCCACTGCCACTAGCATGGAGGAAGAACAGCCCACCACCTCCGCCGGCGCTAGTGGTCAGGAGGCCCCGACACAACAGCAACGGCCCTCCCGGACCCCACCCCCTGCAGAACAAGAACCACCCCGCAAGAAAGGCCTGAGATCGAGGAAGAAGACAGAGTAGGATGTCAAGACCCCCGCCATGCACGGAAACCCCCGGATGTCATCCCATTGTCCCACTTGTTTGCCCTGTCCAACCTTGAACTGCCCCTGCTCCACCTTCCACAGGCATATAGACAATGGACCTGTAGGAACGACAGTCTGGACACTGCCATGGACATGCCTCCACCATCACCCTGTTTGAACTATACACCTATTTTAAAACTTCAATAAACACAATTATTGCACATTAACCAACGAGATTCTGCTATCTATTTATTTATACCAAATGTATTCGATATAACCAACAAAACATTTCTAGTTACATTGTGATGACAACATACCAGTGTGACACAGCGGTAGTCCATGGGGAAAAAAACCAGGGGGCACTCCGTGGGGATCAGATCACTGAAATAGGAAGTGATATACACAACTAAGTTACCATACATTGGGGTGAAAGGTCAGACAGTAGAGAGCCACTACAGTTACAGATATAATACAATGCTGGAGTAGATTATTACCTGTGTGTCACTGGAAATACTGCAGTATCACTCTGTCCCTGTTGTCTGTGTCGTCCTCTTCGTCTTCCTCCTCTTCACTCTCCGCAGGCTCCACAGCGGCCACAACACCACCATCTGGACCATCCTCCTGCAGGAAAGGCACCTGGCGTCGCAAAGCCAGGTTGTGAGGCATGCAGCAGCCAAGATGATATGACACACCTTCCTTGGTGAGTACATTAGGGATCCACCAGTCATATGCAGGCACCTAAACCTGGCCTTCAGGAGGCCGAAGGTCCGCTCAATCACCCTCCTAGTCCGCCCATGGGCCTCATTGTACCGTTCCTCTGAACTGGTCCTGGGATTCCTCACTGGGGTCAATAGCCAAGGCAGGTTTGGGTAACCAGAGTCACCAATTAGCCACACACGGTGTCTCTGTAGCTGTTCCATCACATAAGGGATGCTGCTATTTCGCATGATGTACGCGTCATGCACTGACCCTGGGAACTTGGCATTTAAATGGGAGATGTACTGGTCAGCCAAACAGACCACCTGGACATTCATCGAATGATCATTTTTACGGTTCCTGTACACCTGCTCATCGTCTTTTGGGGGAACCAAAGCCACATGGGTACCATCAATGGCACCAATGATATTGGGAATGTGTCCAAGGGCATAGAAATCACCCTTCACTGTAGGCAAGTCACCCACCCACCTCAGGGAAAATGATGTAGCTCCGCATGTATTTCATCAGGGCAGACAACACTCTGGACAACACCTTTGAAAACATAGGCTGAGACATCCCAGATGAAATGGCCATGGTAGTTTGAAATGATCCACTTTACCAAAAAATGCAGTACTGACAGCACCTGCACTAGAGGCGGAATCCCTGTGGGTTGGCGGATGGGTGACATCAGGTCTGGCTCCAGCTGGGCACACAGTTCCTGTATAGTGGCACGGTTGAGTCTGTAGGTGAGTATGACGTGTCTTTCTTCCATTGTCGACAGGTCCACCAGCGGTCTGTACACGGGAAGATTCCTCCGTCTCCTCGCAAGTCCCAGCGGACGATTCCTAGGAAGGACAACATGGAGCACAGAGTCAAGCAACCCACAGGTAAGTGCCCACAACATGCCCAGTACACGAATCTCTCGGGATTGAATGGCTAGTATGATTGTCGGTGCAAGGCCTAGCCATGTGTGACGCAGTAGGAATGAAGCCATGTGGGCCCTTGAAATGGCGGCTGCCTGACCAGTGAAGTGTGACAATGTGAAGTGAGGTCATTGCGCAAGCGTGGCACGCCGTGGCGGTATGCGGTCGCAGTCCGCGGCGCAAAGCCGCATTGGACAACATTGAACCCTATGGGTTTCAGGAGCCAATGGCGGTGAGCGCCGGCGGTCGCGGTACGCACCGCCGCGGCACGCACCGCCACGGCCGTAACTGCCATTTTCTCTCTGCTTGATCACACGAGACCTGAGCATCCACAGGAGAGGACCTATACTGCAAGTGCTGCTGTGACCTCGGTCTGGAAGTGACAATGGCTGCTGCGACTGGGGAAATGGCCCCCGCCTTCAGTTCCGAGGAGTTGGAGAAGCTCGTGGACGGGGTCCTCCCCCAGTATGCGCTACTCTACGGGCCTCCAGACCAACAGGTGAGTACACGGGGGCAATGCATAGTGCCCAATGCCTGGGCTGAGTGGGGAGGATGTACGATGGAGGGGAGGGCAGCGAATGACGAATGCATGGCACGACAGATGAGAGCATGTGCCACATGGCAAGGTTGGGGAGGGGGGCCACTCACATCGAGCATGCAGAAAAGTGATGATGTTTCTCTTCCCCCTGTACATGTCACATAGGTCAGCGCCCATCAGAAGATTGACATGTGGCGTGCCATCGCCAAGGACGTCCGGGGCCTGGGGGTCCACACCAGAAGGGGCACCCACTGCCGCAAGAGGTGGGAGGACATCCGCCGCGGGAGCAGGAAGACCGCGGAGGCTCTGCTGGGGATGGCCTCCCAACCTAGGAGGGGTGGCAGTCGTACCTTGACCCTCCTGATGTCCCGGATCCTGGCGGTGGCCTACCCCGATTTAGATGGGCGCTTGAGGACATCACAGCAGACACAAGGGGGTGAGTACCAGCACATTCAGCTATTTTGCGCGCAGTGGAGGTGCCTGGGTGGGGGAGGAGGGCTGTGGGTATCCCTAGGCCAAGGCGATTTCTGTAGGATAGGCCCGTCCGTGAAGTATGGTCCTGTGCCCCCGCCCCCCACCTCTGAAGGGTGCCTAGTAACGCGATTCATGGACCAGTGTATACTGTGTGGGCAGTTGTCGCCCATAGGCTTGTAGGGCATGTCCCATTGAATGAGTAGTGTACCCCAAGTGCGCAGCGTAGTGCAGGGGGCTTCTGTGCCTGTCCTCTCCGCCAACGGTGTCCCCAATGCATGCACTCAACTTGTCTTTATGTTTTCCACCCCCCCCCATTTTCTTTGTTTTTCTGTGAATGTGTGCATTAGTATCATCAGGCGGAGGAGAAGTGGCATCAGCGCAAGAGGGAGCTGCATCTCACATGGCCTCGGAGGGCCATGCAACCGACTCCGACATGACCAGTGAGACGGAGGGCGAGGGGGGCTCCACCAAGGGGACCCGTGGAGACCGCAGCGACACCGACATGTCCTCGGAAGGGAGCTCCCTTGCGGTGGCGGCAACATCCGTGCCCACCGATCCTACAGGTACAGCCGCCACCCAGCGCACCAGCTCCGCCCTCCCAGCAGCCCCTCGGCCTTCGGCCCGTGCCCGCAAGGCCAGGAAGCCGGCCATCTCCTTCGCCCCAGGCACCTTAGGCCCTGCCCCAGTCACCCCTGCTGCCCTCAGTGAGGAGGTCATTGACCTCCTGAGGACCATCATTGTTGGGCAGTCTACCCTTTTGAATGCCATCCAGGGTGTGGAGAGGGAGGTGCATCAAAGCAATGCATACCTGGAGGGCCTTCATTCGGGTCAAGCTGCCCATCAACGATCGTTCAACGCTCTGGCCTCAGCACTGACAGCAGCGATTGTCCCTGTCTCCAGCCTCCCTCTTCTGACTCCCTCCACCCAGTCCCACTCCCCTGTTCCTCTGCCTATCCCATCCACACCTACAGACCAGCCTGCACACACCTCAACACCCAAGGGCAGCTCATCCAGACATAAGCACCACAGGACACACAAGCATTCACCCAAGCAACATCCAGATGCAGACATGCCAACAGCCACTACCTCCTCTGTGTCCCCCACCTCCTCGTCTCCCTCCTTCCTCCCTGTGACGTCTCCACACACACCTGCAAGCACACCACCATCAGCCATTGCACCCATCACCAGCACACCCTCCACACCAGTCCGCACACGTGCAGTCACCACCCCCACTGCCATGTACACGTCCCCTGTGTCCTCTCCCAGTGTGTCTGTCACCCCCGCTTCCCAACCACACAAACGCAGGCAGGCACCCAAACAACAGCCATCCACCTCACGTCAGCCTCCTGCCCAAGCACCTGCACCCAAAGACAGCACACTTGACTCTCCTACAACCACATCCTCTTCCTCCACTCCCATACCCACTCCAGCCACCCTTCCCATGGCTCCAAAGAACATTTTCCTCTCTAAAGTGGACCTCTTTTCCTCACCTGACCCACCCCCTCCATCCTGTAAGAGTTCCACAAACACCTCAGCCACCACCAGCCCAGCAACTCCAAAGAACGTCGTGCCTGGTTTTTGGAGTCCGCCCTTTCCTTGGGCTGGGACATCGTCCAGCAGCAAAGGCACAGCCAGCCCCCCCCTGGGAAGAGGACCAAAAAACTGAAGGGCAGGCGCGACAGGCCTGATACGCCTGCCCCCAAGGAGGGTAGGCTTGCACCGTCACCTGCCACATCGGGTAAGGGAGCCAAGGGCCACGGATAGTCTGCCAAGGAGGGCAAGGGCAGCAAGGAGCAAAAGGCAGGGAGCAGCCGACCTGGCCATGAGGGCCCCACCAGCCCCATTCCGGGGGTATCGAAGGAGAGCCAGGGCCCCAGGACTCCATCACAGGAGGGCCCCGCAACGGAAAGGTCCGATGCAGAGTGAGCGGCAAGTATTGGCCAGGTGTGGTTCACTGGAAACACAAGACAGGCACCGCTGAACAGGGCCCCGCCGTGAGGAGCACCGCTGAAGAGGGCCCCGCCGTGAGGAGCACCGCTGAACAGGGCCCCGCCGTGAGAAGCACCGCTGAACAGGGCCCCGCCGTGACCAGAACCGCTGAACAGGGCCCAGCCGTGAGAAGCACCGCTGAACAGGGCCCCGCCGTGACCAGAACCGCTGAACAGGGCCCGCCGTGACCAGAACCGCTGAACAGGGCCCCGCCGTGACCAGAACCGCTGAACACGGCCCCGCCGTGAGAAGCACCGCTGAATAGGGCCCCGCCGTGACCAGAACCGCTGAACAGGGCCCCGCCGTGAGAAGCACCGCTGAACAGGGCCCCGCCGTGACCAGAACCGCTGAACAGGGCCCCGCCGTGACCAGAACCGCTGAACAGGGCCCCGCCGTGAGAAGCACCGCTGAACAGGGCCCCGCCGTGAGAAGCACCGCTAAACAGGGCCCCGCCGTGAGGAGCACCGCTGAACAGGGCCCTTCCTGTCAAGCACCGCTCCGCTGGGCCCTTCCTGTCAAGCACCGCTCCGCTGGGCCCTTCCTGTCAAGCACCACTCCGCTGGGCCCTTCCTGTCAAGCACTGCTCCGCTGGGCCTTTCCTGTCAAGCACCGCTCCGCTGGGCCCTTCATCTCAAGCACCGCTCCGCTGGGCCCTTCATCTCAAGCACCGCTCCGCTGGGCCCTTCCTGTCAGGCACCGCTCCGCTGGGCCCTTCATCTCAAGCACCGCTCCGCTGGGCCCTTCATCTCAAGCACCGCTCCGCTGGGCCCTTCCTGTCAAGCACCGCTCCGCTGGGCCCTTCATCTCAAGCACCGCTTCGCTGGGCCCTTCATCTCAAGCACCGCTCCGCTGGGCCCTTCCTGTCAAGCACCGCTCCGCTGGGCCCTTCCTGTCAAGCACCGCTCCGCTGGGCCCTTCATCTCAAGCACCGCTCCGCTGGGCCCTTCATCTCAAGCACCGCTCCGCTGGGCCCTTCCTGTCAAGCACCGCTCCGCTGGGCCCTTCCTGTCAAGCACCGCTCCGCTGGCCCTTCATCTCAAGCACTGCTCCGCTGGGCCCTTCATCTCAAGCACCGCTCCGCTAGGCCCTTCCTGTCAAGCACCGCTGGCCCATTGGCAGTCCCGGTTCTGTGTCGGGCAGGCCTTCATGACGCACTCTGCCCACCATGCCTCCTCCATGACCAGTGGTCTCTGTAATCCACCTGATGGACTGTGGCTTTGCATTCCCCAGGATGTTACAGTGGGCAATCCACCCACTGTAGAGACTTGTGAGACTGTGGCTTTGCACTCCCCAGGATGGCACAGTGGGCAACCCACCCACTGTAGAGACTTGTGAGACTGTGGCTTTGCACTCCCCAGGATGGCACAGTGGGTAATCCACCCACTGTAGAGACTTGTGAGACTGTGGCTTTGCACTCCCCAGGATGGCACAGTGGGCAATCCACCCACTGTAGAGACTTGTGAGACTGTGGCTTTGCACTCCCCAGGATGGCACAGTGGGCAATCCACCCACTGTAGAGACTTGTGAGACTGTGGCTTTGCACTCCCCAGGATGGCACAGTGGGCATGGAGGCCCTTCGTGGATCTGGCGTCATGGACTCATGTGGCTGAGGTGCCCGCCCTTCCCTTCCCCCTGAGGTGCCTGTCTTTTTATTTTAGTGATGCCCCAGCAGTGTTCTCTCCAATGGACTGGATCTCGTGTGTGGGCTTTGCCCATGTGTTGCTGCACATTGGCCCATGGACCTTTGGACTTTGATTGACTGGGCCGGACTTTTGCTGCTTGTATGGATAGAGTTCTAGATGTGTATTCATTCTTCATATATTGCTAAGGTCGCTATACTTTATTGTTGCAATTATATGGTTCTACTTTTACATTCATTGGCTTTTGTCTTTGTTTTTTTTGGGGGGGACTGGGGGTGTCACTCTGACTTTTTTATCTGCATAGGTGTGTAGGTATTTCGGTGGGGGTGAGGGTGGGGGTGGGTGTGTGGCGTATGTGTGTGCCCGTAACCTTTCCTCCTGCCCCCTCCTCTGTGTCGTAGTTGCAGTACTCACCGTTGTCGTCTGCGGCGAGGTTCGTGATCCTGGAACAAGAGCAGGAAGGCAATGGCTGGGAGGATGTGGAGTTCGGGTTCCATGCTGTTCCGATTCCGCGTGGAGTGTGTCGAGGTAAGCGTTTTCCATTGGAGATGTCTGTTTCCGCCGTGTTTTTATCGGCGGGGCTCCCGCCCCGGAAAAGGTGGCGGATTGGTGGGTCGTGATAGGGTGGGCGGTACATTGTCTGCCGCCTGCCTGTTGGCGGTGACCGCCGCGCTATTTGTTTGTACCGCCGTGGCGGTCGGAGTGTTAAAGCGGCGGCATGTGATGGCGGCTCCCGCCAGGGTCAGAATTCATATTTTTAGGCCACCAGCCTGTTGGCGGGTTGGCCGCCGCTTTAACACTGACCGCCAGGGTCAGAATGACCCCCTATGTCGTAATTTGATTAGAAATATTGAATATACTCTTGGTTATTGAATCTTGTTAGTAACAGACTACAACCTATCCCATACATTAGGGGCAGACTATGATACGTAACTCCCTCAACTGATGAAGGAAACTGCGTACACACCTAACAATTCTTCACATCCATTGTCTCAAAATACTCGCTCAACAAACTATAGAAGACATTAGAAGAAAGTTCCCCTTCCCCTTGGGCATTAGTACCCTTATGCAAATACTTCTCATCTAACCTAGACCACTCTATTGCTGTTAGTGCCGTAGTTGTCTCGAAAGCAGAAGTATGGTTGGCTTTGCTCTTATCAAGAACAATCATTATCACACACAATATCACACATGTAATTGCCAAACCAATACTCATGTATTTACAGCACCTGTTTTTCCTACCCTGCTGGCTAATGTTACTCATGATCTGTAAAGAATCAGAAAGAAGGAGAGAAATTTAGATAAAGGGTAGCAAAAAGCAAAAACAAAAATCTTCTTTCAGCAGTTATTTACAGCTCTCAGTCTTTCTTCCAGGATCCCTTGTCAAAACCGGTAAGCAGCTTGTCAAAATCAGGTTTCAAAAGGTCCAAAGTCTTTTCCGGTTACTTTCAACAGTCTCTCTCTCTCAAAAATCTTCTCAGATTGTTTCAACAGCTCAGTTCCTCTGCTTCCTTCAAATGCCAAAATATTGACCTTGAATGTCTTGATCAAAACAAAAATACAGGAACTCTTTCTGCCATTCACTTGTAGGTGCATAAGTCCATTCAGGACCTGCGTATCTTCAACTTGCTGTTCTCTTTCTTTTCAACTTTCGATCTACTTGCAATTCTCCTTCACTCAGATCTTCTCTCCTTGTTGTGTCTACCTCTGCTTCGATTGTTGTTTCAACAACAGCTTCCTTTCTCTTTGCTGGTGACTCCAGCCACTTATCTCCTTTCAGTGGACCTTTTGTCAGTGCTCTCTTCAAAGTTGGACTCGTGACTTCTTCTTGCTCTTTGGTCTTTTCTCTTGATGGACCTGCAAACTGGTACAGGAGGAGTTAGATCACATTGGCTTTGATCCACATTGGCTTTGATCCACCTCAACTCCTCCCCCCTCAGGGTCTGGCAATTGCTCTATTTGTCTCTCAAGATCATCTACTTCTGGGGACGTCCTCCTCTGACTAGGATCTCCTGCTGCCTCAGTTGAGATAGGCTCACTGTCACCCCCTTGGATGTTTTCTCCTTTGTCTCTGAACTGTCCTCAATAGGCTGAGATCCAGTTTCAGTTCATCTTTCCTCTTCCCTGAGACTTGTTCTGTCGTTGTTGGTACTCTCAACAACTCTTCTTCACTGTCCAAAGGACATGTCACTTTCTTCGTGGGGCTGGCGTAGATGCAGTTCGGGACTCCAGTGCACTTCTCAGCTGTGGTAGTCATCAGAACTACCTGGAAAGGACCCTTCCAACGAGGATCCAAACATGTTTTCCCTATGTGCTTCTGGACCACGACCCAGCCTCCAGGTCTCAGACTGTGCCCTGGGTCATGGATTGGTGGCATTGTGGTGGCTTCCATCTGCTGAGAGAAAGAGCGAACCATATCAGCCAGACCTTTGCAGTAGTCCAACACCATATCATCTGTAATGTTGACAAGTGCATTTGCATGCACTGCTGGCAACCTCATGGCTCGGCCCATAAGGATCTCATGAGGCGACAATCATGTCTTCCTGTCGGGTGTGTTTCTCATTGTCATCAGAACTAAAGGCAATGCATCAGGCTATTTGAAGTATGTGGACGCACACATCTTTGCAACTCTTGACTTAAAAGTACCATTCGTCTTGGCGGTAACTACAATGCAACTTCTGCTGAATGTTAAATGCTGCACACAGTAATTTAATTACTTAATTGTTGAAGTGACTTCCCCTGTCTGATTCTAAAGAGACTGGATACCCGAAACGTGGTATCAGTTTCCTAAGCAGTAGTTTCGCTACTGTGAGGCTCTCATTTCTTCGTGTAGGGTACGCTTCAATCCAGTGCCAAAAAATGCAAACAATCATTAACACATATCTCAAACCTCCAGACACAGGCATTTCAATACACTCCAACTGCATTCTGCTGAATGGACCTCCTGCTCTTCCAATGTGGCTCAAATTAAACACTGTCCCTTTCCCCGCATTCATTTGCTAGCAAATGATGCAAAAATGGCAAACTGCTTCAGCAACTAATCTAAACCTCTGGTTGAACCAATCATGTTTGATCAGACGAATCATGGCATCCCTCCCAACATGTGCTTCACCATGATAACACCTAGCCATTTGAGACAACAGACTATTAGGCAAAACCATTTTACCCTCTTCTGAAACTCACAATTCATCTTGCCTTTGCACACATTGCATTTTGCTCCATGAACGTTTTTCCTCCCTGCCAACATTATTCTGTAACATTTTTAACTCTTCCATCGTATCAATTAATGCATAACTTGAACATGTTTCATCTTCTTCCAGCAACAGTTCCCACTTATCTTTGAACGATATACAGTTCAATCCGCAAAACCTTGCGACTTGATCCCCATATACATTCCCCATGGACACGAAGTCTTGTGCCTTCAGATGTGCACTGCATTTTACCACAGCAATTTCTTTAGGCATTTGGATAGCATGCAACAATTCTTTAATCCTCTCACCATTTCTTACTGGTGAGCCAGAAGAGGTAATGAAACCTCTCTGCAACCACAACTGGCCAAAATCATGGACTATTCCAAATCCATATTGGCTATCCATATAGATTGTAACTTTCAGTTGCGCAGAAACATGACAAGACTCCAGTAAGGGCTACCAGTTCTGCTACTTGCGCAGAATACACTCCTCGAAGCCAAGACGCTTCCAGGATACCAGAAATTGTGCATACTGCATACCTGCTCTCAATGTCCCTGTATTGTCTCTCAGACAAGAACCATCAACAAAAACAATTTGGTCATTTTCTTCCAATTGAGTATCTCTAATGTCACGTCTCGGTGTTGTGCACATGTCAGTTACTTCAAGACAATCATACTCAATGCCCAACTTTTCAATTTCAACATTTTCAATTGGAAGTAAAGTTGACGGGTTTAGCACTGTACGTCTTTTCAATGACACATTTGGTGAACCTAAAATACTGGTTTCATAATGGGTCAATCTTGCACCTGTTAAATATTGAGTCTTGGTACGGGTAAGGAGAACTTCAACTGAGTGAGGGACCATAATCGTTAAAGGATGTCCCATCACAACACCTTCACACTGTGTGAGGCTCTGTCCAACCACTGCAACTTCACGCAAACAACCTTGCAAGGCTGCTGCCACTGGGTTCAGAGTAGCTGAAAAATATGCTACTGGGCGGTTTACACCTCCATGGACCTGTGTCAAGACAAACAAAGAACATGCATCACACTCATGCCAAAACAATGTGAAAGATTTCGGGTAATCACGCATACACAAAGCTGGACCTCTACACATACTCTCTCTTAATTCAGTGAACGCTTTCATACCAGCCTAGTCTAGTACTATGGGATCAGTGACTTCTTTGTGGGTCAGCTTCTGCAGTGGTCTCGAAATTACAGAAAAATCCATTGGCGGCAGTAGCCTACCATCCCTAAAAACATCCGGACATCTCTGTGTGTAGTTGGTGGATTCATTTGCAATATTGCTGTGACCTTTTCTTTGGATATTTTCCTCAAACCCTTCTCAATCAGGTGACCCAAGTATTTTACTTCTTTCTGACAATATTGCAATTTAATTGGTGACACTTTATGACCATTCTTTCCCAAATGGTTTAACAGGGCAATCATGTCATACTTGCACTCGTACCTTGTCCTGGATGCAATCAGCAAGTCATCAATGTACTGTACCACGGTTGATTGGAAAGGCAATTCCAACGACGCCAAATTATTTTTCAAGATCTGATTAAATATGGAAGGTGACTCTAGAAACCCTTGAGGAATTCAACACCAACAATAAACTTGATCCAAACAATTTAAACAAAAGAGAAATTGTCTGTCCTCATGAAAAGGCACAGAAAAGAAAGCTTGTGACAGGTGAACAACAGTGAACCACTCAGCATCGCATGGAATCAGGAACATTATCACAGCTGGATTTGGCACAACGGCAGCATTTGATCACAATAACATTTATGCTTCTCAGATCCTGGACAATTCAGACTTTCCCACTTGGCTTTTCCAATCCCATTATCTGTGAATTAAATAGGCTGCTTAATACTTCCTTCAAAACCCCTTGTTTTACAAAGTCTGCAATTATTTGGGCGACATTTATAAGAACATCTTGTGGCATGTGATACTGGGGAATGTGGGGTAAAACTGCATTCAGATTCACTGAAAATGTAACTGGCTCAACTTCCTTTATCAAACCTATCTCTTTCCCTGTCGGATCCCACACTTTTTCCTTAATTGTTCTCTGTAAATCAGGGTGAAGCTCCTTCACTGTGAACATTGGGAAGAAACTAATCAGAGGGTATTCCTCATCTACTGTCTCACATTCTGTCTCTGGTACCAGGTCTTCTTCATCCTCGCTATTAGACTGAATCTCGATTCCATTATTTGAACAGGTAATCGAGCACCTTGTTTTACACAGCAAGTATCTTCCCAGTAGGGATACTGGACTTGAATCGCAAACTACGAATTTGTGCATTCCCTGGAAGCTGCCAATCTCAACCTGAACCAGATCTGTAATCAGGTTGCTCAAAAACGTATTCGCTACTCCTACAATTTTAACTGTCTTTCCTCAAAGGGGCAAATTTGGAACTTCTGCACTTCTCACTGTTGAGCGAGTAGCTCCTGTGTCAACCAAGAATAAAACTCTGTGACCCATGACTTTTCCCTTCACATAGGGACCTCTCTGATGTACTTCTAAGGAAGCTGCAAGCACACATTCCTCTTCCTCCGAACTGTCGCTCGCCCAATCATCGTTTACTCCAATCTCTCTGTGTAACGGGAATTGATGTACTGTGTTATTACTTTGGTTAAGCCTCTGACCTGTGACCTGTTGAGGAAGCATCACCTGCTGCTGTTCCATTGGGGCTTGTGGTATTTGGATTTGCTCTCTAGGTACCATGGGAACCTGCTGTTGCATTGGCTGCATCTGTCTCATTTGTACACGTAGCATTTGCACCTGCTGCATGTGTTGAAAATTCTGCACTTGATTCATATTATTTGGAAAATTTATATTAGGACCTCTCATTCTTTGTCCTCTCATGTTTTGAAACAAATTGATGTCATTACTTTGCTGAACAACACCTTACTGCACCATCATCGAACACTCCCACTTCCAATGTCCGACCGCTCTGCAAGCATGGCAAGGCAACAGTTTCTTCATTCCTTGCACATCATTCTGAACCACTCCAGCATTCATATGTGAACTACTGTTTACATTACCTCCGTGACCTCTACCTCTCATCTGATTCGAGAATACTATGTTTCCCTGCTGCTGCTGCGGTTGCTGTTGTGGAAAAATTCCCTGTATCCCTATTTGTACAACTTTAATCTGAATCACCATCACCCTCTCTTTCAATTTTCTCTGCTTCAATTCGATCTCATCACTACAGTATTTTGCATACTGCAACACTTCATCAATCGGCATTGCTTGCCAGCAAATCAAATGACTCTTAATCTGGCTAATTTCAGGTCTCATTCATTCCACAAATCTGAACACAAAATTAATCATATCTTTCGACTCAATTGTTTGGGTACCACCGTAATGCTTGAATGCCTGTAACAATCTCTCATAGTACGCATCTATTGACTCCTTGGCTTCCTGAGCCGTCCTATCAATTCTCTGTCAATCAATGTTTTAGGCAAAATTCTCGTCTTTAGGAATTCAATCACCCTGTAATAATATTTCGTCACCTCAGGAGACACAGCACCTGTAGTTTTTATCTCTCTCTAGCTCTCTCATTAGCCAATCTATACTCCTTTTACACTCCATCCACAAATCAGCTGAAACTACTATCTCTAACAGAGTGTTCAAGTCTTCCCAAAGTCACCTTGCAAGTTTCACAAACCTGTCTGTCTGCTGGTATCATTCCACTGGCTTTTCTCTCAATCTGGGTTAGTCATTTGTAAATGACAGAATGTGACGTCTGCTTCAAGGGGCAAGAACAAAATTCCCTCCTGGAATCTCTCTCATTGGTAAAATTCTTATTGGGTCCCTGTCCTGCTGCACATTTTCAGTCAGCTCTACGGAATCTCTTTTTCTCTTATCTCTTTTCTTTACCTATCTGCCTTCCAATTTGTCTAACGCTCCCCAAAGCTGGGCACTTTGAAGCAATTCTCTAAGGTGTGCTTTCATTCCTGCTAATCTCATGTGTTCAAAATGTTTAGTCTCAAAATCTAATCTGTAACTCCTTTTCAAAAGCTTTGCTTTCTCTATTTCTATGCTGTACTTTCCTTCCAGGTCTGCTACCTTCTGATGCACATGAGTCACTTCCCTTGTAGTTTTTTGGGCACAGATATCTCAGTTCTGCTTCTGTAGGATTCTAACCTATTCACACCCATAGTTCCTTCAATGAGCTCACCCGCTTCCACGCTTAATCTAGCGTAATTCAAGTACTCCTCACCCTTCGGAGCACTCTGCAGGGTATTCAGCTTGTCTAATAATTCAGCCAGTTGCTGGGCTGTTAAGCCTTGCAATGAAATGTTATTAGCCTGTGCCTGTGGCACCTGTTGTACAACTGTATTTGGAGTCTGTGGTGTCAATAGGTTCAGATTCTGACTAACGTTTGACCCTATCACGGCATCAGGAGGAACTCTGAATGAACCAAGGTCTAACAGTGATCTTGAACCATCAAAAGCCTGTTTTACAGGGAGACTACTCAAGTGTTTTTTTTGTTATGCCCTCCCCCTATTGCGTTCTGTGTCATTGCACCTGGTTCACATACACTGGGTTTCTATTGTGCATACAAGAGTACAGCTGGAGCAAAAGTAATAGGTAGAGATATAACATCTGGGGGTGGTCTTGTCGCATAAGCTCTCATTATTCTAATAAGACTACTGGATGTCGAGCGGCAGACTCGTCTGCGGTGTGGGAGACTGAGTCTGACCCACTACAGGTGACACCTGTCGCCCTAATCCGGGTTTTGCTCCGGCTAACTAGCAGTGCCTCACCTCTACCCAAGGGCAGGGGTGATTGGGCAGCCGAGAGCATGACATAGCTGGTTTCTCAGGGAAGCCGTGGTCACTCAGATCTCATCAGTTTCTCTCACTTACGTTAGTCTCATATATACAATGACAAACAGAGGCAGTATATGTATCAATAATGATTTTAATGAAGCGACTGCATCTTAGATAGCAAAGCGAGAGCTGAAATAACCAGGACGATACAGCATGACAAGATTAAAATTGTGACAAGGAGAGTGAAGCATAAGAATAACGCTACCATATTGTCACTATAGTCAATAGACTAATTCCTACCTAGGCTATAATAGAGCACAGCGTGTTAAGCTCAAATTCTGCCCTTCAGGTTCCCCTGGGAAGACATCAACCCCCATACCTGAGCAAAGGCCTGAAGTCTGCATAGGCAGCTGTTGCGAAGCATTCAACAATCAGCATACAGTTGTGGTTCTCTGGCTGGAATCTCCCTCTAACCTGTAAGGGACAAGAAAGTGTTTTTATAATAAAACAGCTGATGTTCTGAGAAAATGTCCCTATGTAAGGCTGTGTGTTTTCTATGAATGTCGGAAACAAAACTTTATACCACGTTCATCTGCAACCTTTCTTACTTCCGCCTTGGAAGAAGCACAGAGTGAGCAAGAATGTCTTGTTTGAGAACAGAGTGCTGGACTAGGCAAAAACTAGATAGAGAAAGTACAACAAGACTGTAAAAGTGGCTATTGTAACAATAATAAAATTAAGCTGAATAAAATATATCTAGGTTAAAGTGCACAGCGGCAGGCCTAGTATTCTAAAATAACGTGCATGGAGCTATAACTAAAATGGCTACACAACAGTCTGGTACTTGAATTCTGTAGGAGGGTAACTCCCATGTTCTGATTCACCGTCGGAGACATCTCTGACTGTGTCCCTGGTACTGGAGTGTATTCTGGCACTACCTGTGGCTGCACTTGAGGTAGTAAGAGTGGAGTTGGTTTGTCTGAACCAACATCAGTCTCGGATTAAACCTGTCCCGTAGGCACCATTAAGTTTGTGGCAGTTTCCATAACGGGTATATCAGGGCAAATTCTCTGGACCTGTGGCTGTGGCACCTGACTGTGTACTACTTGAGTAATAGGTGTGTTTACACTACTTTGCATCAGACTCTGTGTCAGGCTAGTATTAACCTGTACCAGACTCACTATCCCAATAATCTGTGCTGGAGCTGAAGAATCAGCACTGGTGCTCAGACCACTCTGATGAGCTGCATATGGTGGTGGGCGATTTCTCAATAACTGTGTAAGGAACTCATCATCATCTGACTTTTCCTCCATTGTCGCAGATTTTTCTAGGCTCTCTACTCTCAGAAGGGCTTCTATTTTTCTTTTGGGTAGCTTTCCTTCCTTCCTTGTCATTGTCTTGAGTGATTGCTGGAAATAGCTTAATCCCTTGTAATGTCTCCTCTCGAATTTCTGTTGCTTTTGCTGTCTGGCTACTAACTCCCAGATCGCTAATGCCTCAAACTTTGCTGGTCTCAGAGGGGGTTTTAGATCATACAGCACCCTCCTCAGATTCTCCAAACTCCTCAAATTAAATGTCCCATTTGTAGGAAACGCTAAACTCCGATCTTTCTCTGTCGCTTTGCATCATTGCTTTAGCCAAAGACATGGCGTGAAACCCTTTTCTTCCATTGCAATGTAAGCATGTGTATCTTCTGGCGGTGCAATGTCCCCTATATGTGTTGTGATGTATGTATCTCCCCTTATAGCACTCTATAAAGTTTTGAAAAATGTAATCTTTTCCACCCTTAATTATTCAAAATCAAATCAGGAAGTGAATTGTAATCCCGGAATTCTTTTCACCCACCTTCTCAACCAATTGCGCTTCACGAACGGCTGCCAATCCGTGCGTGACCCATCTCACTAACCAACCTATCCCAGCTCCTATGATGTCACACTCACATGTACTGCGGCTCACCCTCCTACTCACAGATTCACACAAAACTAATGCAATATATTGCGACCACTAATCAAAACCAAAAAACAAATTTGCTGGTGCACTACAGGTTAGGTAGCACAATCTCTTCAGAAACTTTACGGATTTTTCACTGGCGGTTTTTCCCGCTCTTGCAGCTACTCTATCTTTCTCAGCTTCCCTGACTCGCAAGCAAAATTCGCCCCACAAATTTTGCTCTCAACTGATTAGTGGGTCTGTCCTGGTGCACATAGGACTCACCAGATCTCAGTCGAAATTCTCTTTCACTCACTTTGACTCACACTCCAACTTGTCGACCACGCCCGATCGACCTATTAAACCAGACAAATTACAACATGAACCAAGTGCCTCATACACTTTTCAATATACTCCGGAGTCTTAGACCATGCAGGGTCCGTACATCAACAACCACGTGGACAATTTTTCTGCACAAAACGCCACACACATGTGAAGTTTGACAACTTCCCTGCTCCCACACTGCGGAGTACGCACACTCCTTCTATAACTTCATTTGGAGTACACAAACCCTCTAAACCCTCACAAACATCATAATTCACCTGCGATTTGCATAAGCTGTGCAAATTCAAAGTGTGTTTCATTCACACTATCACTAGAATGCAGAGAACATCCTCAAAAAACCTTTGGCGGGCTCCAAGATTCTGGGAAAGTCATTTCAGGACTTAAGGGAACATTTTCTCTCCAATTTGTATCATTGAAAAAAAGAAATCCAAACCTATACCGGGCATCTATGATGGGCTCTTAAGGAGACGAACCATCAGTCTGCTTCCACGTCTGTTAGCGCGTCGGACGTTAATAAGTAAACTTACAAGGGGATGAACATAGGTCGATGAACCTTTTGACTTGCATTTAAGATGTTCCCACCATAGATCCAATACAGGCAGATCAGTAACCAATAACCAACGTATAACATAAATAATCAATGATAACCAATAGCATTTGTAATCAATAGGAGTCAGTAAATATCACATACCATGACCTCGCAGTCATGAATAACCACACCTTTATGTAAAAGTTAGAATGTTTATTTTCCTATATTAACAATGCTAAAGTCATGTAAATTAATCTCAAAATCAAATGATAAGCATACAGAAACATCACTGGCTGCCTGAATCTGCAAAAGGAATGCAATTCAACCAAGGCATGAGCTTCTATACATTCTAATTCACAGTGCAACTTAACGGCAAGAATAACTGCACACACAATATCAAATACATTTAGTTTCAGCAAAGAAAGACCTCAATTATTGCGTATATTGGACTTCATAAATTGGTTCCCTAACTGACATCAGATTAGAATTAGCACGTTGGGCTTCATGCAAAACAATTTAGTCAACACAAATTTGGAAATCATCTAACTATGGCTCTATCAAAATATAACGGTTGGTACATAGAAAGAAAGGCAAATCGACATGATAATCAATATTCTAATTGATAGTACCTACCCTCGGTATGGATCAGCAAGCAGTGTCAGTCTTCGTCCTCAGGACATCAGTCTGGTCAGCAAGGATTCAGGATTCAGCATCGGGGCTCAGAAAGGGCAAAGTCTTTAAGCATTAAAGTAAGCATGTCTCTCATCAAGATGCTCAGTAAAGTACTAGGCTTACTGCAAGATAGAAAATGGGAAAATGCAGTGTCTTCTTATGGTGCAGTCCCGTTAAGTTAGATTTCCTAAAAATACTTCCCAAGTCCCTATTGCATGTTCACACTTTGTCTAATAAAACTAAAATATCAAGACTATGATTTCTACTAGTACACAGTTCACATCTCGCTGATTGGCTCCTCTTGTAACGTCCTCATGATCTGGCTCGCCAGCTAACAATATTGTTGCAGCTTATACTCCAGTCAGAGTCTCCATTGTTCTTCTCCTGAGAAAGTCAGTCTTACACACATTACACTCATTTTGTTACATTTAGCAAGAACAGCATCTTCTAGCAAGCGGTTCTCATGAGAAAGACTTTTAGCTACGAGCACAGTGGAAAATCACAGTTTAATTCTCTAAGACATCCATTTTATTAAACACGCAAAAAATGCAGCTTGACATGAGGCCGTGCAAATAGGCCAAGACCTCCACTAAGTTAAGGCTTTCAATTAATAAAGCAATTACATAATGCATAACCCTTAATATGACATATTACTATATTAATTAAACAAGTACTCAACTCTTCATATTAATAAGCCATGAATAAGTACACTTCGTGAACATTGGTGGCCACTCATCGTGATCACACTTTCAAATGCGTGCATTATTGTCTCTATGTTATTACATTTTCTACGCAAATCCATTACTCAGAATACATGAATACTCATTAATATTTGTTATTACACCTGCTTTATCAATGGACAGATCTCATAGTTGATCTTTGATGTGTTTTCCATTTTAGTTGTGGTTGATGCATGTTTTTTTAAAGTTTAATGGCGTAATTTGAAGGAGTAGCCTGGTGTGTGTGTGTGTGTGTGGTTAGATTGAGTTGGTTGTGCTGAGTTTTTCCAGCACTGCTGCCAGATGTTTATTGCTGCCTAGGTACACAGATTGTACATCCCTTTGGTTTAAGATTATTGGCCTGATTTATAGTTCGGCAGTTACTTCCTCACGAACATGACAGATATCCTGACTGCCTTATTACAAGTGCGATATATTCAATGGCACTGATAATACGACAGAGGGGATATCCATCACGTTTGTAATGGAATAGCCCATCCACCGACCTCTAAATAGGATGTTCGGATAGCTAACGTGTGCCTTCTGTGGACAGCCTAAATATATGTAAATCGCGCTACATTCTAGCTTCATACTACACCTGCTGATATTTTATTCTTTATTTGTCTTGGAGTGTACAGTATACACGATTTCAGCCAGCCATTCATAGTAGGTCTCTGCAGGACAGCTGTGATTGAAGTACATTTACAGTCACTGTTTTGCAATATATAATGTACCACGAGTTTATCTTTAATCTGTTCTAACAAAGGTATCCTATTTTTTATATTCCCTAGCTCAGTGTCCTATGATAGCTTAAACCCTTACAACTTCTGTTCCAAGGAAGCCTTCATTGTTAAATTTATAAGCGTCCTTGTTCGGAGTACAGAAGATATTGATTAATGTGTTCAACGTATCTAACAGATGGAGTGGGTGGATTTTTTTTTTTGTTCAAGCGCCTTTCCAAGCCTAGTCAACAAAGCATATTCTAATTAGTGATGTATTTTGTATTGTTTTGGTTACAAGTGTTTGGGAAATCATATCTGACAGCAAATATTTTTGAAAAGCGCAATTATTTCATACTTAATTAGTATATATAGCTCTCCATCTATGAACAATATACAATTTTATTTTTTGGATGGATAGTTGCAGTTGAGTGTGAAATTGATTTTTTTTCCCCTGCATCAAATGCATGAAGTTTTTTTTCAACCCTTCCCAAAATTTGTGATGTGAAAAAGGGTGCGAAACCATCTCTTAAAAATGCAGATTCTGAGCAAAGCATCAAAACATGAATTTTAGAAAGCATTTTTGCACATCAAGGTCTTGACAGAAAGGTCAATCATAAGCTTATTTTAAACGTGAGGTACCAAATATTGGGCCAGATGTACCAAAAAAGCAATTTGCGACTTGCAAATTGCGAGTCCCTGCGACTCGCAATTTGCAAGTCGCAAATTGCTATGCAGTACGGTGTCTCAGACACCGACTGCAACTCGCAATGGGGTCGCAATGACCCACCTCATGAATATTCATGAGGTGGGTCGCAAATTGCGGCCCCATTGCGAGTATGGGCACTCGCTAACATGGAGGCCTTCTGACGTCAGCAGGCCTCCATGTTAGCGACCTGCTTGTCAATAAAGCAGGTTTTTTTTTTTTTAAGTGTAGCCCGTTTTCCCTAAGGGAAAACGAGCTGCACAACAAAAAAAACCGAAACCTTTAGTTTCGGATTTTTCAGGGCAGGGAGTGGTCCGTTGGACCACTCCCTGCCCTGAAAAAATATTTTGGGGTGCAATCACAAACTGGAAGGGGTCCCATGGGGACCCCTTCCAATTTGCGATTGGGTTACCAACCACTTGAAGTGGATGGTAACTGCGATGCCATTTGCGACCGCATATGCGGTCGCAAATGGTATTGCATCCCAATGCGACTCGCAAATAGGAAGGGAACACCCCTTCCTATTTGCGAGTCTGAAATGCATTTTGCGAGTCGCTAACGACTCGCAAAATGCATTTCTGCATTGGGATATGTGTTTTGCGACTCGCAAACGGCAGATTTTGCCGTTTGCGAGTCGCAAAACGTTTGGTACATCTGGCCCATTATGCTCAAACTTACAATTATTTTCTAGTCCGGGGCATAATTCAATTTTCACCAGGGTAATTCATTTAATTTTACTTGAAATTTCCAAAATTATGACATTGCACCACATTGTGTAAATACACTGCTGTTGCAGCAAAAATATAGAGCAAAAGCGCTGAAACAATATAAAGAAAAAGAAGCGAGAGGCTATTGCTCTTTTTCACACTATTTTTTAGCTCAAAGTGCGTCCTTGTATAAAAAAATGATCAGAGCATGCTTTTCACTCTAAAATATAGGGGGTTATTACAACTTTGGAGGAGGTGTTAATCCGTCCCAAAAGTGACGGTAAAGTGACGGATATACCACCAGCCGTATTACGAGTCCATTATATCCTATGGAACTCGTAATACGGCTGGTGGTATATCCGTCACATTTGGGACAGATTAACACCTCCTCCAAAGTTGTAATAACCCCCATAGTGCTAATTGATGGATTTGCATTTCACATAATGTTGCATGATTTTCCCAAACTGAAGGTAATTACATGCATGCAAAATATGTGAATATCACCGCCCTCCCCCCTCATTTATACAAGATTGCAGTGGAAATAACAGATTGGAACCCCTCTAATGGGCCTCACATAGGGGGTCATTCCGACTTTCCCGCTGGGCCGGCGGGCGATCACCAGAAGGCCTCCCGCCGGCCCAGCGGGAAAGCCCCTTCAACAATGAAGCCGGCTCCGAATGGAGCTGGCGGAGTTGAAGGGGTGCGACAGGTGCAGTGGCACCCGTCGCGATTTTCAGTGTCTCTTTGCAGACACTGAAAATCATTAAGGGGCCCTGTGAGGGGGCCCCTGCACTGCCCATGCCAGTGGCATGGGCAGTGCAGGGGCCCACAGGGCCCCCACGACACCCGTTCCCGCCATCCTGTTCCTGGCGGTATTTACCGCCAGGACGAGGATGGCAGGAAGGGGGTCGGAATCCCGATGGCGGTGCTGCAAGCAGCGCCGCCATGGCGGATTCCTTGGGCCAGGGGTAAACCGGCGGGAAACCGCTGGTTGCCCTTTTCTGACCGCGGCTTTACCGCCGCGGTCAGAATGGCCCAGGAAGCACGGCCAGCCTGTTGGCGGTGCTTCCGCGGTCCCCGGCCCTGGCGGTCCATGTCGGAATGACCCCCATAATAACTGGGGCACACATCACCTATTGTAAAGACTTACCACAGCTAAAATAACCCTATAATCATTGACTCTTCCTGCTAGCTGCAAGGTACCACGTGAGAATCTATGCACTGAAGGCATTACTATGCTAAACTAGCACTACCACTTATTGGATTACAATTTGGCTACTCAAAAGCTAAACCTACAGGCATTGTCTGCATGTTCACAATCAATAATACAGGCTTACCACTGTAGACAATAATCTTTGACCTTTATAAAAACAAGCTTACTGGCTTGAATAGGAACATAATATATCTTATTAGCGAGGCAAACCTTAACTATCTTAACAATGGCCAAAACTGCAGTATCATCAACATGAAGTCTCTGTAAAAAGACAGCAACATTACATGTAAACCTATACCATGTGAGTAAGAGGTGTAACTGATGGGCCACCTAAAAATGGGAAGCCATTTCTCTCCAAAAACAGAGCACACCATTCTCTGGTTTTGTCCCCACTGGACCCAGACATGGCCTCTACCCTCCAAAATGTCAAAGGGGTCTACTTTTGGATAACCAAAGCCAAAGTCTGCCTTACCTCATTGTTAAGCTACTAGGTTTATGTAGCTTAATTAACTAGATGTTGTCGATAACCAGCACCAGAAATTCACAACCTCACCCCTGCCTTAAACAGGAGAATGTTAAACTTTAGAATGGGCCTATTGTTCTCCAGGGCTTTAGGTCTGCTAGGTGGTGGGCTGTGGGTCAGATTTACATTAGTTCCCTCGGTAATTTTGGAGGTAAGAGCCTGCACTAGTGACAACACATTTTTTGTTTTATCCATAAACGTGTGGTTGTGTACAATATTTGACAAAAACTGCAAAGGTGTATAGGATTGCCATTTTGATGCTTATTTTCGTCAGACAGATGAGTGCCCATTCTGGCTTACCATTACCTCTACAGAGAGAGTGAGGCACTGCAAGTCTGTGGTTAATATAACTTTGGACTTCTACTTTCCAAGTCTCGCAGCCTCACATTGTGAGACCACATCATTTGTCATTACTTAATAGCTCAGGACATTTCTCGGCATTACGAATGGTATCTTGTCTATTCTCTTAGATACTACCACACTATTTTAACAGAAATATTAGGACAAAGAAACCCCCTCCTAAACCTATGGGCTGACATTTGTATTCCACCTCAAAACGATGTGCCACACTGTTTCCTGCATAGTGTGCAACATGATGAAAGACAGTGGCAGCAGGCATGTACGTGGCAAGGGTTAGTGGCAAACATCAATTACTGCATACCCAAATGCCCAAATGGTCTGTGCATTGCTAATGTTTTCTGAACATAGCTTTGTTGCAGGGACACATTCACTACTTAGGTACTATAGGGAAAGGTACTGATGCAGTATCCTATGAAAGCCACAGTGCAGCTCAGAAAGCATGTTTGGGTACTTTGAGAGCTATGCACTACCCGCATTTTGTTGTGCATTTTCTGTAGTACTGCAGAATAGTAATCACAAACCTAGGCGTGGAGCTTACACTTCCAACTCTCCTCGTTCTATATGTTTGGAAATCTCTGCCCTAATGCAGTCTCCACACACACACACAGATGCAAGTTTGAAGAGAAAATTGACCAACCCACCTTGAGTAACGCAATGCAGCACAAATCTCTGTGTTGCATTACTCTGCCACAGAAAGGTGTTCCATGGGTGGAGAGTTGGTGTTCCCATTCATCTACCAATGGATTTTAGCACATTCCCTGATTTATCATCACTGGTTGACCTGGGAATACATAAAAAACGTACAACTCCCCAGGTGAGGCGTAACAAGGAGAAATATATTTATTTCTCATTGTTACTTCCTCTTTCTATGTGTGCTGCATTCACATTGTGTGCCAGCACTGGGAAGAGACAGGGATGGACTGTACATTGTTCAGTACGGCACATTCCTGCCCTATCACACAGCGGAGCAAGGTGATGTACTGTGCTGCGCTACATGATATATTGTTGAATAGGTCCCATTGTTTTTTGTAGTAAATGTGGGAGGGCCACAGAACAGTGGCTGTAAAATGGTGCCGAATATCTTATCCAATTAAATTCCATTTTATCCTATGGGATTTAGATTTCAGCAGATTGGATATCTGTTACTGTTGTGATGGAGTAACTCATTCACTAATGTTGAAATCAGGCCTTAAGTTACAAGAGCTGTGACACTTCTAATATAACTATAAGAAAGGTCACTACGAGAGTAACTTGATTTTACAGTTATAGAACTAGGTAATGGGGTTCATCAGCAGCTATCTGCTCAACTGTTGAACCATCTAGCAGCTGTATTGCACTTTATCCCACTGGGCGACAGTCACTGGGAAATGTTAGCAATGAAATGGAAGCACTAGGACATAGAAACTCTAGGATAGGACTTCACTAGGACAGGAAACATGTTGTAAGGGACAGAGACATTGAAGCTGGGTTACAGAAGCAAATACAATCGGACAAAAAATACTACAAATGTAGACATTGACACTTAATGAGAAGGAATATCTAGAGACCTTTCGTGATGGTAAAACAGTAATACTGTAGCAATTTGTGGTCATCCTGTTTTATTCTGTTTTTATCTGTACAGAAGTCCGAGTGGCAATACCACAAGCTACTCAGTGTGTCAGGAACCTAGACGTCCATCTTTACTATTAAGTGAGCCTTCCATGTGTGGAAATGATAAATAAGACTGCACTTAAAATGAGTATCATCCTTTCGCTTTTGGCTGCATCAAATCACTTTGTATTGGAATTTCCATCTGGACTGTACCATAGATTTTTTAAGGCTAAAGTATGGCAGTTTGTCCTATCTGGAGTGAGCTTTAAATCTCTCTGTCTGAAACAATTTGGAAAAGGTTTTCATTGCTTCTTGTGAACCAGCAAATAGAGCACAAGGCTAGGGATTTGAGTTAAAATCACGTTGGTGTCATTTACAATTGTAGTACTCCAGAATTCCAGGAGTAATCCATATTCATAAAGTTTGTAGTTCAACATATCGAGTAAGAAATGTAAATTTCCCCAAATATCGTAGTCAAAATATCAGAGACCAAAATATTGAGGAGGTAAGCGCATATAGTGAGAACAAATTTGCTATCTTAACTCCACATCTAAATACATAGAAGCCACATTTGTAGTGAAGGTACATATAGGTGGTGTTAAGTATTGTAAATGTGCGTTTACTTACATATACTTACCTGTCAACATTTTAGTCCTCGATCTTTTAGAGACAATATTGTGATAAGGCAATATTCCCTGCTTGATATTTTGTACCTCCGCCATTCTTAAGAACTATGGGGGTCATTATGACTTCGGCGAATGGTTTACACCATCCACCGAAGTCATGACGGGCAGGTTGCCAGCAGTGCGTCCGCCTTCCTGCAGGCACCATTACGAGTTTCCCGCTGCGTCAGCAAGTGGAAACATAATTTGTTACTGCTAGCCTAGCAGGAAATGGCCTACAGCATTGTGTCTAGCTCATAATTGAGCCAGGGGCAATGCTGTAGTAGGTAGGGTGCACCAGAACCCTTTGTGATGTTTACTGTCTGCAAAGCAGACAGTGAACATCGCGGCGGGGCTTACCTGGGGGGCTACTGCCATGAAACTGCTGGCAGAGAGGCGAGTCGTAATCCCAAGGGCATCGCTGCCCTGATGGATTGGGACCGCCAGCACCACCAGCCTGTCCTGTGGCGCTACCGCCCGGTTGTAATCAAGCTCTTGGACCGCCACATTGGCAGTGATCCGACCGCATCGCGACTCTGTTGTAATCAGGGCCTATGTAATGTTTGCAACAAAAAAAACTTCACACCTTGCTGAATAGAATGCTGGCAAAACCTGGCTGGAAAAAAGATGCAAGACAACCATAGTGTAATTAGGTGGCTTGTTTTACAGAAACAAAACACCTCATCCTATTACGAAAAATCCAAATGTCTATGATATCTACTGCACTACTTGATCGACAGTGTCAAAAGTAATTGGTAGATCCAAATACATTAATTACCAACACTGCATTTTCCCCCTGCAACCAGTCACTTACAATCACAGCTAAGATCTCAACTTTGAGACTCTTCCAGGACTAGTATCTGTTGAAATTCAATAAAGTAATATAAAAATAGATTTATGACAATTTTTCCAGGTGTTTGGTTGGATAGAATGTTTCACACCGAGAGAAAAGGGGTTCAATCACTCTGACCCACTTTGGATTTCTTTAGAATTATTGTTACCTTTGTGATTTACACATGAAGAGAAATGATAAACAATGTTATAAATAATGGTAATAGGTACCAACCGTGGCATTTAATGTGTGTATAGGGATTTATGGGCAGGGATATAAAACCAAAACTTAGCATTTGCTCACTGTTGCTGGTTCTTTAAACGTTGCTATGATTTTTTCTAGGATGAACGAGTGAAAATAAAGTAATCCGTCTTTGGGGTCAGTGAGAATGGTGTTCATAATTAAAATCTTTTAGCCTATTTTAAATCACAAGGTGAGATTTTGTAATTGTGATTTAATAACTAAAAACAAGGTTTGAATGTGACAAATTATTTTAAAGTGCTGCTGAATAGGAAAAGGTTGCCAGGTTCTAGAGATCCTAGTTCTGTGATGAGCTAAGTCAGAGGGATATGCTACATGTAAAGCACCTCTTGTGTGTTTTGTAGAAGCAGCCATTTTTTGTTTGTTCTGAAGACAGTTTTCTGTAATCTTTTCAGTATGTTTACCTACATGCCTGCTCAGCTATCCTCAGTTAAAAATCTCATGGCAAAGATGTATTAAGTGGCTGTGTCACACCACAGGGCTTTGTTTACAACTTGTTTACAATTTGTTGTGGTGTGATTCAGTGGCGTAACAAAATTGGAAGGGCCCCACGCTGCACAGAACACGGAGGGACCCCCTCCGGACTCACTCAGGCCAGGTGCTGTGCTGAAAGAGCCCCCTGTAGCTGCCCCCTACCTTGGGGGCTGCAGGGGCCTTTGTTACACCCATGGTGTGATTCGACATGGTCTGAGAACTGCGCAGGATGTGGAAATTGGAACTTTCATTGAGAATGTCTGTGAATGCAGAGATGGAGGTCTTCAGGTTTCAGCAGACCTCTGCCTTAGCATTTGCTTTCTCAATGAGAAGGGGGCCACGATTAGGCCCAGGGGAAATTTAAATTAAAAACAACAAGTGATGGACGGAATGCTGAACATTGTCAAACACTCACCCCCAGTCATAGATCTGGGTTTAATCCATCGTTCTTTTGCTTACCATGCCACCCCAGTTTGGACCCAGCCATATGCAAATCAGTCTTGACCCTGTTCCTCATGGGAACAGTCCAGCCCGAACTGCCAAGCCAGGTCCTCACTGGACCGGAAACAAGCATCCTGGGACCGGTTTCGGGGTTTAAATTATGCTTGGGTAATTCATGTAATTTTGGGAACTCTTGTTACTCTTGGTTCGTGAAATTCCCAAAATTACATCATAACACCAAGTTAGCTAATTACATGCTGCATGCTGAAACAATGCTAATGCTAATTTTGTAATCAGCTGTTGCTCGTGGGACTTTAATGTTTTGTGCTTCTATTGTATTATATCAAAATTGTCGCAAGGGCGCATTTAATCCTAAAATAAGGTGTTAAATAATATTTTTATTTTGTGTAAATATGCCGAATTTTACAAAATTTTCCCCAAAATTTGTGTAATTCTGCAAAAGCAAATTAGCCAAATTTCACAAACCTGTAGTAACAATCCAAAGAAAAAAGTAGCAGATGTAAAAGAGACACCAGAGGCAACAGGTAGCAGTCTATGAGACTGCTGTCTGTTTCTCTGGTGATGGCAGCTTGTTCACACAGGTGTCCAAGATAGCTTCCTTGGATATGGTTATCCAGGGGAGGTTCCTCCACTAGGGTGGTGGAGCATTGCCTCCCCCGCCAACAGCAGGAGCTACAAAACCTTTATAGTAAAAACATAATAAACTATGTTTATTATGTTTTTACCTATCAAAGTGGGCGGGGCCACAGGTGGGACAGTGATGGAGGGGGAGTGCACACTCCCCTTCAGTGTGCATGTATGTTTGTATGTTTCTTGGACCGGCCAAACATACATGCGCAGTAGGCTCTCTCCAGCCCAGCAACACAGTTGCCAGACTGGAGAGAGCAAGCACAGGCTCCCAGTCTGCCTGGGAGCGCCCTGGCTGGGTGCTTCCGGTCAATCCGAACGCTGCTCAGGATTGGCTGCAGGGCAGACTGGGAGCCTGTGCCTGCAGCGACAGAGGAGAGCAGAGCAGATGGAACGGCAAAGCATGGGAAAAAGGTACATTTTCTTCTTATTTTTTTATTTATTTTTGTCCCCGCCACCCTCCCTGCCATGTGCCGAGCCACCCCGCCACTTTTCCCACCGACGAGCTGCACCTGTGGTTATCACCTGCCTTCTGTTGCCAATGAGCAGACAGGAATTTATAGGAGTGGTCACAACACTTTGACAGATTCCCTTGTGAGTCTCCAGGAGTGGGGAACTCCTGCTTACAGTCACATTTCCTTTACAAACTGTGAATTGTAATGTAAAGTTCACGCATTGGGAGTGAAGCTTCCGCCATCACAAAGAAAATGGTATTTACTCTGCACTGACTTGATAGATGCAAAGTCATTTCACACATCTGTACCTTAGGCCAATTATCCTTAAAAAAAATCTTGTAAATGGTATGACAAATAGTGGTTTATGTAAGAGTGGTTCTCAGCTTCTTTGAAATATGTGAGTAAAATAATTTTCACATTTTTTGGACAGAATTACCAGAACTGTGTCAGCCTATTAACACGCATTTGTAATGCAATAGGTCTCACATTTGCTTGAGTTAGAGCTATTGGCGTTGTAAATGCATTACTGGACTTTTCTTGCCACAATAATTGGTCAACCCTGCTCATAATTTGGTCCGCTCTGCTGCATAATTCCAGTGGCCCTGCATATAACCAAAGCACTTCCATTTACCTTCTTCCTTTATCTGCAGCAAAAAATCAAAATATTGCCATTATTTATTATATTTTTTAGATTATTATCTAGTGTGAGGACCCAGGGATAACCTAGACAGAAAGAGCAAATTGTGCAGTGAGTTATGGGCAAACATTTTTTGTAAAAGGAATGCCCTGCAAAGCATTATGGGCTGAGTTTCTGAGAGCTGTAAATATTGTAGTATCTTGATTGTAATGCTCAGAACAGCCCGTAGAAGAGGCCACTATAAAAATAACATTTGTAAGAAACATGGTCATGTGACCATATAGTCAGCACCTTGAGAGCATAACCACATAAAAGCAGAATGTAGAACGTAATGCAGTGTAACAATATATTTAGCTCCTAGAGGGCGTAATGCATTACACATTTTGATGCCTAATAGGCCTAATAGAATAATATTACAAACAAAGACCTTAAAACACAAACTACTCCCAGCTGTAAAACAAAAGTTTCAGCCATTAGAGAGCTTAAAAAGACATTGAATGGTGGGAGAGGTTACTATTTTGTTGCCCCCAACCTAGTGTGGGGACCCAGAGATGAATTAGAGCGTGTCGTGCTGAATGGTTTGGTGGTGGTCCCGTTGTCATAGCATCACCACAGGCTGAGTTATGGGTGTAAATGTTTTAAAAAAGAAATGTCCCTCAGAGCATTATAGGACAAGTTTCACAAGTGCAGAGAATATTGTAGTATATTGATTGTAGTGCTCAGAGCTGCCCCTGAAGGGCACCATAATAAAAATAGCATTTGTTACAAACATGGTCCTGTAACCATACAGTCAGCCCCCAGAGGATATAATGACATGAAAACAGAATGGCAGAAAGTAATGCAGTGTACCATATAAGTAGCCCCACGAGGACGTAGTACATTACACATTTTCAGGTCTAGCAGGCCTACTGCAATACTATTAAGAACAAGGCCCTTAAAACACAAAGGCCCATATTTATGAAAAAAGATGTAAAACTGCACTAATCGAGTTTTGTGTCATTTTTCTTAACGCCATTCCTTAGAGCTTTCTTTGCACCATATTTATCAAATGACGCAAGCTGGCACTAAGGAATGGCTAGCGTAAAAGAAAAGACACTAGTCGGTCAAGGATGGAGTTAGGGAAAATGGTGCTAATGGGTTTGAAATGACGTTAGGCAGGTTAGCGGCAAAAAATTTGCCGCTAACCAGCCTCGCATCATTTTTTGACACCCAAGCAGGCAAAAAATTATTCCTGTCTAGGTGTATACAGGAGTCATTACCACCACCCCAATGCCCACTACCGAGGACTAGTGTCCCCTGGGCAAGTCCAACATGACCAGTTCTAGCCAGGGGACCCAATGACACTAAAAAATAAAATTATACTTACATAGACTTACCTGGCATTGGGTCCCCCTCCTATAGTGTCCCTGTGGTGTGGGTGGTGGTGTTCCTGGGGCTTGGGGTGGGCATCTCTGTGCCCATTCCATGGTGTTCCACCATGGAAATGGGCCTACCTGTATCCTAACGCCTGGCCTGACCCAGGCGGTAAATAATTGCACTAATCGAGATTAGCACCATTATTAAGGTCTGCCTCCTCCTTGTGCATAGTTTCTGTGCCTGGCGATAAATATCGTGCTGGGGGTTAGCGTCGTGTTTAGGACAGGAATGCCTACCTTGCATCTCATTGACGCATGGTGGTTTCGCGCATTCTAAACATGGCGCTAACTCCAATATTTTGACACTAGACGGATCTAGCGTCAAAATATAAATCTGGAGTTAGGTTAGCACCGTTCTAGAGCCAAAAGAAATTATGCTAAAGTGACACTAACCATCCATAAATATGGGCCAAACTACTCCCAGCTGTAATACAAAAGTTCCAGCAATGAGAGAGCTTTAAAAGACATTGAATGGTGGGAGAGGTTATTATTTTGGGGTCCCCTCAACATACTGTCATGATCAACGGTTTGGTAGTGGTCCCGTTGTCACAGGACTACCACAGGCTGAGTTATGGGCAAAAATGTTTTGAAAAATATATGCCCTGCAAAGCATTGTTTCCTGAGTGCAGTGAACGTTGTAGTATCAGCTCTCCCACTGTGCGCTGCCTAGGCTTGACCTAAAAAGAAATACTATATCAGTTCATGTTTTTCGAAAATTGTACACATACAGTGGTTTTAAGAATCGTTTACCTCTGAAAATCCTTTGCCATTTAAGCTGAGATATCTATATTTGGAGACATTTAGACAGCACGAAACATGATTAGCTTGTCTTTGCCATTACAAATAAGGACAACCGTATGCAAATTTGTCCTGTTGTTTTACCTAAAAGAAAATCCAGTCGAAACAGCTAGGCCATGTACTCTCTAAATGTGAGCACAAGCAACCAAATATTGTTTTTAGCCCCCTTGCAGCGCATCAATGAGGTGCACCATTATTTGTAAGACAAAGTGAACTCGGAGCCCACATCTGGACGCATTGGTCAGGGCTGGAATGCCAAAACTAAAGGCGAGTATATATTAATGGGGCAGCGGGTGCAGTGGCGCCGGTTCCCACTGCAACTTATCACCAAACTAGGTAATGTGGCCAGTGTTCCTTGCTTGCATTTTGGCCACTGACACCTTTGCTACGACACTGACTTACCAGGGGTGGTGATTCATTTAGACATTCCACCCGCCACTATTGTTTGGGAGGGGGGGTGTTCCTTGAGCCACACATCAGTAGAGATGTTAGCAGGTTAGCAACATAGAAATATGTAGACATTATTCTGCAATGAAGGAAAGGGCGTATTCATAGGAAGTTATAATCTGTGCCATCTCTTCTATGTAACAGAACCATGCGCACCTAGTTAGTTTAATTACTTTGTCAAATAAAAACACATTTAAAGAATATTGATAGGCACCAGAAAAATGGTTTAGAATGTTTTCTGAAATGTCAAATTAAATTACACATTTGAAACAGGAAGTAAAGGCAAAACACTTGATTCATTACTTACTTACTTTCCATGTATCTTAACCGGTTTTGTGCCGAGGATGTAATGATTATGTCCTGCGGCACAGTGCTGCTGTGCCCAGGACGTAACCATTACGTCCTGGGCACCCAGCCCAGAGGGAGCGATAGTGCTCCCTCTGTGGGGTTACCCCCGACCCACCCAAGTCAGGGATGGAAGGGGAAGCCCTTCCCCTTTCACCCCCGGCCCCCCCACCCCCACTGTGACGTCAGCGCGCGAGCGCGCACTGATTGTCACAATGCCTCCTAACGGAAGCGAAATGCAAAGCATTTCTCTTCTGATCACGTGGAGGAGGCAGAGAGGCTTCAAAGGGAAGGAAATTTATTTCCTTCCCTTTGAAGTCTTTCTCTGTGTTTTGGCAGCCGGATTGAAAGCAATCCGGCTGTCAAAACGCCCACTAGAAACCAGGGATGTCTTTTGTAAAAATGAAAGTGGAATGAGGGAGCGACCCCTTGGGCAAGGGTCGCTCCCAGGGGGGGCATTTTTTTTAAGGACTTTTCTGCCCCCCCGGGGGCAGAAACCTCTAGGCACCAGGGATAATTTTGTTTTTTTTGTTCTGTTTTTGTTTATTTAATTTTTTTAGGTGTGGGGAGCGACCCCTTAAGCAAGGGTCGCTCCCATAGGGAGGAAATTATATTTAGGCCATTTCTGCCCCCCTTGGAGGCAGATTGGCCTATTTTTATGAGGCCAATCTGCCCCCAAGGGGGGCAGAAACCACTAGACACCAGGGAGTTATTTTTTTGTTTGTGAATTTCACGTAAGGGGAGCGACCCCTTAGGCAAGGGTCGTTCCCCTGGGGGGCAAATTTATTTTAAGCCATTTCTGCCACCCAGGGGGGCAGATCAGCCTATTTCAATTAGGCCGATCTGCCCCCAAGGGGGGCAGAAACCACTAGGCACCGGGGATTTTTGTTGTTGTTGTTGTTTTACAGATGGGGAGCGACCCCTTAGGCAAGGGTCACTCCACTGGAGGGGCAAATTGTATTTAGGCCTTTTCTGCCCGCTTTGGGGGCAGATCTGCTGATTTCAGGTCAATCTGCCCCCAAGGGGGGGCAGAAACCACTAGGCACCAGGGATGTTTTTTTTTGCACCGTCAGGCAAGGGGAGCGACCCCGTAGGCAAGGGACGCTCCCTGGGGGGTGCACATATATTTTAGGCCATTTCTGCCCCCCTTGGGGGCAGATCGGCCTATTGTTATTAGACCGATCTGCCCCCGGGGGGGGCAGAAACCTCTAGGCGCCAGGGCAAATTTTTTTTGTTGTTTTTTTTTGTTTGTTTCTTTGTTTTTTTAGAGATGGGGAGCGACCCCTTAGGCAAGGGTCGCTCCCCTGGAGTGGCAAATTGTATTTAGGCCATTTCTGCCTGCTTTGGGGGCAGATCAGCCGATTTTAGGTCAATCTGCCCCCAAGGGGGGCAGAAACCACTAGGCACCAGGGATCTTTTTTTTGCGCCGTCAGGCAAGGGGAGCGACCCTGTAGGCAAATGTCGCTCCCTGGGTGGGGGATGGGGGGCACATATATTTTAGGCCATTTCTGCCCCCTCTGGGGCCGGCTGAGCTAGAGGCCAAAATCCACAGGTAGGCACTTTGCTAAAAACACCTCTGTTTTCTGTGAAAAAATTTGATGTGTCCATGTTGTGTTTTGGGCCATTTTCATTCGTGGGCGCTAGGGCCACCCACACAAGTGAGGTACCATTTTTATCAGGAGACTTGGGGGAACGCTGGGTGGAAGGACATTTGTGGCTCCTCTCAGATTCCTTAACTTTCTGTCACCGAAATGAGAGGAAAAAGTGTTTTTTTGGCCAAATTTTGAGGTTTGCAAAGGATTCTGGGTAACAGAACCTGGTCAGAGCCCCACAAGTCACCCCATCTTGGATTCCCCTATGTGTCTTGTTTTCAGAACTGTGCTGGTTTGCTAGGTTTCCCTAGGTGCCGGTTGAGCTAGAGGCCAAAATCCACAGATCGCCACTGTTTTCTGTGAAAAAATGTGATGTGTCCATGTTGTGTTTTAGGCCATTTCCTTTCGTGGGCGCTAGGCCTACCCACACAAGTGAGTTTTACCATTTTTATCGGGAGACTTGGGGGAACGCTGGGTGGAAGGAAATTTGTGGCTCCTCTCAGATTCCAGAACTTTCTGTCACCGAAATGTGAGGAAAATGTGTTTTTTTAGCCAAATTTTGAGGTTTGCAAAGGATTCTGGGTAACAGAACCTGGTCAGAGCCCCACAAGTCACCCCATCTTGGATCCCCCTAGGTCTCTAGTTTTAAAAAATGCACAGGTTTGGTAGGTTTCCCTAGGTGCCGGCTGAGCTAGGGGCCAAAATCTACAGGTAGACACTTTGCAAAAAACACCTCTGTTTTCTGTAAAAAAATTGGGATGTGTCCACGTTGTGTTTTGGGCCATTTCCTTTCGTGGGCACTAGGTTTACCCACACAAGTGAGGTACCATTTTTATCGGGAGACTTGAAGGAACGCTGGGTGGAAGGAAATTTGTGGCTCCTCTCAGATTCCAGAACTTTCTGTCACCGAAATGTGAGGAAAATTTGTTTTTTTGGCCAAATTTTGAGGTTTGCAAAGGATTCTGGGTAACAGAACCTGGTCAGAGCCCCACAATTCACCCCATCTTGGATTCCCCTAGGTCTCTAGTTTTCAAAAATGCACAGGTTTGGTAGGTTTCTCCAGGTGCCGGCTGAGCTAGGGGCCAAAATCTACAGGTAGGCACTTTGCAAAAAACACCTCTGTTTTCTGTAAAAAAAATGGGATGTGTCCACATTGTGTTTTGGGCCATTTCCTTTTGTGAGCGCTAGGCTTACCCACACAAGTGAGGTACCATTTTTATTAGGAGACTTGGGGGAACGCTGGGTGGAAGGAAATTTGTGGCTCCTCTCAGATTCCAGAACTTTCTGTCACCGAAATGTGAGGAAAATGTGTTTTTTTAGCCTTATTTTGAGGTTTGCAAAGGATTCTGGGTAACAGAACCTGGTCAGAGACCGACAAGTCACCCCATCTTGGATTCCCCTAGGTCTCTAGTTTTAAAAAACTGCACAGGTTTGGTAGGTTTCCCTAGGTGCCGGCTGAGCTAGAGGCCAAAATCTACAGGTAGGCACTTTGCAAAAAACACCTCTGTTTTCTGTAAAAAAAAATGGGATGTGTCCACATTGTGTTTTGGGCCATTTCCTGTCGCGGGCGCTAGGCCTACCCACACAAGTGAGGTATCATTTTTATCGGGAGACTTGGGGGAATATAGAATAGCAAAACAAGTGTTATTGCCCCTTGTCTTACTCTACATTTTTTCCTTCCAAATATAAGAGAGTGTGTAAAAAAGACGTCTATTTGAGAAATGCCCTGTAATTCACATGCTAGTATGGGCACCCCAGAATTCAGAGATGTGCAAATAACCACTGCTCCTCAACACCTCATCTTGTGCCCATTTTGGAAATACAAAGGTTTTCTTGATAGCTATTTTTTACTCTTTATATTTCAGCAAATTAATTGCTGTATACCCGGTATAGAATGAAAACCCACTGCAGGGTGCAGGTCATTTATTGGCTCTGGGTACCTAGAGTTCTTGATGAACCTACAAGCCCTATATATCCCCGCAACCAGAAGAGTCCAGCAGACGTAACGGTGTATTGCTTTCAAAAATCTGACATTGCAGGAAAAAGTTACAGAGTAAAATGTAGAGAAAAATTGCAGATTTTTTCACCTCAATTTCAATTTCTTTTTTTCAGTTGTTATTTTTTGTAGGAAACCCTTGTAGGATCTACACAAATTACCCCTTGCTAAATTCAGAATTTTGTCTACTTTTCAGAAATGTGACGGTTTCTGGGATCCAGCATTGGTTTCATGCCCATTTCTGTCACTGACTGGAAGGAGGCTGAAAGCACAATAAAAAGTAAAAATGGGGTATGTCCCAGTAAAATGCCAAAATTGTGTTGAAAATTGGGTTTTCTGATTCAAGTCTGCCTGTTCCTGAAAGCTGGGAAGCTGGTGATTTTAGCACCGCAAACCCTTTGTTGATGCCATTTTCAGGGAAAAAAACACAAGCTTTGTTCTGCAGCCCCTTTTTTTTAAAAAAACGAAATTTTCACTGTAGTTTGGCTAATTTCTTGCCCTCCTTCTGGGGAACCCACAAAGTCTGGGTACCTCTAGAATCCCTAGGATGTTGGAAAAAAGGACGCAAATTTGGCGTGGGTAGCTTATGTGAACAAAAAGTTATGAGGGCCTAAGCACAAACTGCCCCAAATAGCCAAAAAAAGGCTCGACACAGGAGGGGGAAAAGGCCTGCCAGCGAAGGGGTTAAGGCATCAATCCAGTGCATTTCAAGACTGTAGATTTCTTACTACATCAATTTTACATAAAAGGACAACAATCTAAATGTTAAAAGCAGCATTATGAACGGAAACATACGTAGTTTAGCTTTCTGTGTTTTCAATTATTATTTTCAATAATATGAATCACTTGGAAATGCTTTAGCTTTTCCTTTCCCCACTGGGCACATATTTCTGATTTATAAATATGGTTAGTTATGAGTAAAGGAAAGCTGGAGGGCTGTGTATATTTTAGCAAATGGCTTTTGTTGCACAGTGTTGAGACAATTTTAAATCATCAAGAGTAAGTAGCTCCAACATATCTACATCTCTTTTATTTAGTTAGGTGAGAATTGCATGACAATGTAACATTTTAACCACTTCGCTGCCAGGCCTTTTCCCCCTCCTGTGCCAGGCCTTTTTTTGCCTATTTGGGGCAGTTCGCGCTTAGGCCCGCATAACTTTTTGTCCACATGAGCTAACCAAGCCAAATTTGCGTCCTTTTTTTCCAACATCCTAGGGATTCTGGAGGCACCCAGACTTTGTGGGTTCCCCTGAAAGAGGCCAAGAAATTGGCCAAAATACAGGGAAAATTTTGTTTTTTTCAAAAAAATTGGAAAAAGTGGCTGCAGAAGAAGGCTTGTGGTTTTTCCCCTGAAAATGGCATCAACAAAGGGTTTGCAGTGCTAAACTCAGCAGCTTCCCAGCTTTCAGGAACAGGCAGACTTGAATCCGAAAACCCAATTTTTCAACACAATTTTGGCATTTTACTGGGGCATACCCCATTTGTGCAATTTTTTGTGCTTTCAGCCTCCTTCCAGTCAGTGACAGGAATGGTCATGAAACCAATGCTGGATCCCAGAAACCTAAACATTTCTGAAAAGTAGACAAAATTCTGAATTCAGCAAGGGGTCATTTGTGTAGATCCTACAAGGGTTTCCTACAGAAAATAACAGCTGAAAAAGAAAAATATTGAAATTGAGGTGAAAAAAACATCAATTTTTCTCGACTTTTTACTCTGTAACTTTTCCCTGCAATGTCAGATTATCGAAAGCAATATACCGTTACGTCTGCTGGACTCCTCTGGTTGCGGGGATATATAGGGTTTGTAGGTTCATCAAGAACCCGAGGAACCCAGAGCCAATAAATGAGCTGCACCCTGCAGTGCGTTTTCATTCTATACCGGGTATACAGTAATTCATTTGCTGAAATATAAGGAGTAAAAAATAGCTATCAAGAAAACCTTTGCATTTCCAAAAAGGGCACAAGATAAGGTGTTGAGGAGCAGTGGTTATTTGCACATCTCTGAATTCCGGGGTGACCATAGTAGCACGTGAATTACATGGAATTTCTCAAATAGATGTCTTTTTTACACACACCCCTATATTTGGAAGGAATAAATGTAGAGAAAGACAAGGGGCAATAACACTTGTTTTGCTATTCTATGTTCCCCCAAGTCTCCCGATAAAAATGATACCTCACTTGTTTGGGTAGGCCTAGCGCCCGCGACAGGATATGCCCCAAAACACAACGTGGACACATCACAGAAAACAGAGCTGTTTTTAGCAAAGTGACTACCTGTAGATTTTGGCCTCTAGCTCAGCCGCCACCTAGGGAAACCTACCAAACCTGTGCATTTCTGAAAACTAGAGACCTAGGGGAATCCAAGGAGGGGTGACTTGTGTGGCTCGGACCAGGTTCTGTTACCCAGAATCCTTTGCAAACCTCAAAATTTGGCTAAAAAAACACATGTTCCTCACATTTCTGTGGCAGAAAGTTCTGGAATCTGAGAGGAGCGACAAATTTCCTTCCACCCAGCGTTCCCCCACGTCTCCCGATAAAAATGATACCTCACTTGTGTGGGTAGGCCTAGCGCCCGCGACAGGATATGCCCCAAAACACAACCTGGACACATCACAGAAAACAGAGCTGTTTTTAGCAAAGTGACTACCTGTAGATTTTGGCCTGTAGCTCAGCCGCCACCTAGGGAAACCTACCAAACCTGTGCATTTCTGAAAACTAGAGACCTAGGGGAATCCAAGGAGGGGTGACTTGTGTGGCTCGGACCAGGTTCGGTTACCCAGAATCCTTTGCAAACCTCAAAATTTGGCTAAAAAAACACATGTTCCTCACATTTCTGTGGCAGAAAGTTCTGGAATCTGAGAGGAGCCACAAATTTCCTTCCACCCAGCGTTCCCCCACGTCTCCCGATAAAAATGATACCTCACTTGTGTGGGTAGGCCTAGCGCCCGCGACAGGATATGCCCCAAAACACAACGTGGACATATCACAGAAAACAGAGCTGTTTTTAGCAAAGTGACTACCTGTAGATTTTGGCCTCTAGCTCAGCCGCCACCTAGGGAAACCTACCAAACCTATGCATTTCTGAAAACTAGAGACCTAGGGGAATCCAAGGAGGGGTGACTTGTGTGGCTCGGACCAGGTTCTGTTACCCAGAATCCTTTGCAAACCTCAAAATTTGGCTAAAAAAACACATGTTCCTCACATTTCTGTGGCAGAAAGTTCTGGAATCTGAGAGGAGCCACAAATTTCCTTCCACCCAGCGTTCCCCCACGTCTCCCGATAAAAATGATACCTCACTTGTGTGGGTAGGCCTAGCGCCCGCGACAGGATATGCCCCAAAACACAACGTGGACATATCACAGAAAACAGAGCTGTTTTTAGCAAAGTGACTACCTGTAGATTTTGGCCTCTAGCTCAGCCGCCACCTAGGGAAACCTACCAAACCTATGCATTTCTGAAAACTAGAGACCTAGGGGAATCCAAGGAGGGGTGACTTGTGTGGCTCGGACCAGGTTTTGTTACCCAGAATCCTTTGCAAACCTCAATATTTGGCTAAAAAAACACATGTTCCTCACATTTCTGTGGCAGAAAGTTCTGGAATCTGAGAGGAGCCACAAATTTCCTTCCACCCAGCGTTCCCCCACGTCTCCCGATAAAAATGATACCTCACTTGTGTGGGTAGGCCTAGCGCCCGCGACAGGATATGCCCCAAAACACAACGTGGACATATCACAGAAAACAGAGCTGTTTTTAGCAAAGTGACTACCTGTAGATTTTGGCCTCTAGCTCAGCCACCACCTAGGGAAACCTACCAAACCTGTGCATTTCTGAAAACTAGAGACCTAGGGGAATCCAAGGAGGGGTGACTTGCGGGGCTCGGACCAGGTTCTGTTACCCAGAATCCTTTGCAAACCTCAAAATTTGGCTAAAAAAACACATGTTTCTCTCATTTCTGTGGCAGAAAGTTCTGGAATCTGAGAGGAGCCACAAATTTCCTTCCACCCAGCGTTCCCCCACGTCTCCCGATAAAAATGATACCTCACTTGTGTGGGTAGGCCTAGCGCCCGCGACAGGATATGCCCCAAAACACAACGTGGACATATCACAGAAAACAGAGCTGTTTTTAGCAAAGTGACTACCTGTAGATTTTGGCCTCTAGCTCAGCCGCCACCTAGGGAAACCTACCAAACCTATGCATTTCTGAAAACTAGAGACCTAGGGGAATCCAAGGAGGGGTGACTTGTGTGGCTCGGACCAGGTTCTGTTACCCAGAATCCTTTGCAAACCTCAAAATTTGGCTTAAAAAACACATGTTCCTCACATTTCTGTGGCAGAAAGTTCTGGAATCTGAGAGGAGCCACAAATTTCCTTCCACCGAGCGTTCCCCCACGTCTCCCGATAAAAATGATACCTCACTTGTGTGGGTAGGCCTAGCGCCCGCGACAGGATATGCCCCAAAACACAACATGGACATATCACAGAAAACAGAGCTGTTTTTAGCAAAGTGACTACCTGTAGATTTTGGCCTCTAGCTCAGCCACCACCTAGGGAAACCTACCAAACCTGTGCATTTCTGAAAACTAGAGACCTAGGGGAATCCAAGGAGGGGTGACTTGCGGGGCTCGGACCAGGTTCTGTTACCCAGAATCCTTTGCAAACCTCAAAATTTGGCTAAAAAAACACATGTCCCTCACATTTCTGTGGCAGAAAGTTCTGGAATCTGAGAGGAGCTACATATTTCCTTCCACCCAGCGTTCCCCCAAGTCTCCCGATAAAAATGATACCTCACTTGCGTGGGTAGGCCTAGCGCCGGCGACAGGAAACACCCCAAAGCGCAACGTGGACACATCCTACATTTTGGAAAAAAACAGAGGTGTTTTTTGCGAAGTGCCTACCTGTAGATTTTGGCCTCTAGCTCAGCCGGCACCTAGGGAAACCTACCAAACCTGTGCATTTCTGAAAACTAGAGACCTGGGGGAATCCAAGGAGGGGTGACTTGCGGGGCTCGGACCAGGTTCTGTTACCCAGAATCCTTTGCAAACCTCAAAATTTGGCTAAAAATACACATGTTACTCACATTTCTGTGGCAGAAAGTTCTGGAATCTGAGAGGAGCTACAAATTTCCTTCCACCCAGCGTTCCCCCAAGTCTCCCTATAAAAATGATACCTCACTTGCGTGGGTAGGCCTAGCGCCGGCGACAGGAAACACCCCAAAGCGCAACGTGGACACATCCTAAATTTTGGAAAAAAACAGAGGTGTTTTTTGCGAAGTGCCTACCTGTAGATTTTGGCCTCTAGCTCAGCCGGCACCTAGGGAAACCTACCAAACCTGTGCATTTCTGAAAACTAGAGACCTAGGGGAATCCAAGGAGGGGTGACTTGCGGGGCTCGGACCAGGTTCTGTTACCCAGAATCCTTTGCAAACCTCAAAATTTGGCTAAAAATACACATGTTACTCACATTTCTGTGGCAGAAAGTTCTGGAATCTGAGAGGAGCCACAAATTTCCTTCTACCCAGCGTTCCCCCAAGTCTCCCGATAAAAATGATACATCACTTGTGTGGGTAGGACTAGCGCCCACGAAAGGAAAGGGCCCAAAACACAACGTGGACACATCACATTTTTTTATAAAAAGCAGTGCCTACCTGTGGATTTTGGCCTGTAGCTCAGCCGACACCTGAGGAAACCTAGCAAACCAGTGCATTTTTGAAAACTAGAAACGCAGGGGAATCCAAGATGGGGTGACTTGCGGGGCTCTGACCAGGTTATGTTACCCAGAATCCTTTGCAAACATCAAAATGTAGCCCAAAAAACACTTTTTCCTCTCATTTCGGTGACAGAAAGTTCTGGAATCTGAGAGGAGCCACAAATTTCCTTCCACCCAGCGTTCCCCTAAGTCTCTCGATAAAAATGGTACATCACTTCTGTGGGTAGGCCTAGCGCCCACAAAAGGAAATGGCCCAAAACACAACGTGGACACAACATATTTTTTCACAGAAAACAGAGGTGTTTTTTTGCAAGGTGCCTACCTGTGGTGTTTGGCCTGCAGCTCAGCCGGCCCCAGGGGGGGGGGGTGCAGAAATGGCCTAAAATAAATTTGCCCCCCCAACCCCCACCCTCCCCCGCCGGGAGCGACCCTTGCCTACGGGGTCGCTCCCCCTGCGTGACATTGGCACCAAAAAACAAATCTCCGGTGCCTAGTGGTTTCTGCCCCCTTGGGGGCAGGTTGACCTAAACTCAGCCAATCTGCCCCCAAGGGGGGCAGAAATGGCCTAAATACAATTTGTCCCCCAGGGGAGCGACTTTTGCCTGATGGGTCGCTCCCCATCTCTAAAAAAAAAAAACAAAGAAAAAAAAGAAAAATTCCCCTGGCGCCTAGAGGTTTCTGCCCCCCCCCCCCGGGGGCAGATCGGCCTAATAATAGGCCGATCTGCCCCCCAGGGGGGCAGAAATGGCCTAAAATAAATTTGCCCCCCAAACACCCACCCCCCCCCCAGAGCGACGCTTGCCTACGGGGTCGCCCCTGCGTGACATTGGCGCCAAAAAACAAATCCCCGGTGCCTAGTGGTTTCTGCCCCCTTGGGGGCAGATTGACCTAAAATTGGCCAATCTGCCCCCAGGGGGGCAGAAATGGTCTAAATACAATTTGCCCCCCCAGGGGAGCGACCCTTGCCTGATGGGTCGCTCCCCATCTCTAAAAAAAGAAACAACAAAAAAAAAAAAAAACACAAAAAAAAAATTGCCCTGGCGCCTAGAGTGTTCTGCCCCCCCCCCGGGGGGCAGTTCGGCCTAATAATAGGCCGATCTGTCCCCCGGGGGGGCAGAAATGGCCTAAAAAAAAATTGCCCCCCCAACCCCCCCCCCCCCCCCCCCGGGAGCGACCCTTGCCTACGGGGTCGCTCCCCCTGCGTGACATTGGCGCCAAAAAACAAATCCCCGGTGCCTAGTGGTTTCTGCCCCCTTGGGGGCAGATTGACCTAAAATTGGCCAATCTGCCCCCAGGGGGGCAGAAATGGTCTAAATACAATTTGCCCCCCCCAGGGGAGCGACCCTTGCCTGATGGGTCGCTCCCCATCTCTAAAAAAAGAAACAACAAAAAAAAAAAACACAAAAAAAAAAATTGCCCTGGCGCCTAGAGTGTTCTGCCCCCCCCCCCCCCGGGGGCAGTTCGGCCTAATAATAGGCCGATCTGTCCCCCGGGGGGGGCAGAAATGGCCTAAAAAAAAATTGCCCCCCCAACCCCCACCCCCCCCCCCCCCCCGGGAGCGACCCTTGCCTACGGGGTCGCTCCCCCTGCGTGACATTGGCGCCAAAAAACAAATCCCCGGTGCCTAGTGGTTTCTGCCCCCTTGGGGGCAGATTGACCTAAAATTGGCCAATCTGCCCCCAGGGGGGCAGAAATGGTCTAAATACAATTTGCCCCCCCCAGGGGAGCGACCCTTGCCTGATGAGTCGGGGGTTGGGGGGGCAAATTTATTTTAGGCCATTTCTGCCCCCCCGGGGGACAGATCGGCCTATTATTAGGCCGAACTGCCCCCGGGGGGGGGGCAGAACACTCTAGGCGCCAGGGCAATTTTTTTTTTGTGTGTTTTTTTTTTGTTGTTTCTTTTTTTAGAGATGGGGAATCTCTAAAAAAAGAAACAACAAAAAAAAAACACACAAAAAAAAAATTGCCCTGGCGCCTAGAGTGTTCTGCCCCCCCCCCCGGGGGCAGTTCGGCCTAATAATAGGCCGATCTGTCCCCCGGGGGGGCAGAAATGGCCTAAAATAAATTTGCCCCCCCAACCCCCACCCCCCGCCCCCCGGGAGCGACCCTTGCCTACAGGGTCGCTCCCCCTGCGTGACATTGGCGCCAAAAAACAAATCCCCGGTGCCTAGTGGTTTCTGCCCCCTTGGGGGCAGATTGACCTAAAATCGGCCAATCTGCCCCCAGGGGGGCAGAAATGGTCTAAATACAATTTGCCCCCCAGGGGAGCGACCCTTGCCTGATGGGTCGCTCCCCATCTCTAAAAAAAAGAAAGAACAAAAAAAAAAAAAAAAAAAAAAAATGTGCCCTGGCGCCTAGAGGTTTCTTCCCCCCCTGGGGGCAGAAATGGCCTAAAATAAATTGCCCTCCCCCCCAGGGAGCGACCCTTGCCTAAGGGGTCGCTCCCTTTGCGTGAAATTCACGCAAAGAAAAAACTCCCTGGTGTCTAGTGGTTTCTACCCCCCTTGGGGGCAGATTGGCCTCATCAAAATAGGCCAATCTGCCCCCAAGGGGGGCAGAAATGGCCAAAATATAATTTTCCCCCAAGGGGAGCGACCCTTGCCTAAGGGGTCGCTCCCCACCTCAATAAAAAAAAAATGAAACAAAAAAAAAACAAAAAAAAAAAAATGGTCCCTGGTGCCTAGAGGTTTCTGCCCCCCCTGGGGGCAGATCGGCCTAGTAAGGCCGATCTGCCCCCAGGGGGGGCAGAAAAGGCCTTTTCAAAAAAATGCCCCCCCTGGGAGCGACCCTTGCCCAAGGGTGTCGCGCCGAGCGGTGCGGCGCGAGCCGAGAGCTCGACTTCTGCCGGGCGTTCGGCTCGGGCCGCGCACCGCGTTATTAAGACGCGGCGCGCCCCCAGCCTCTCCTGCGCGTTTCGAGGCCCCAGATTTGCTTGGGGCCTCGTTCTTCCTTCTGCCTTTCACTGTCCCAGGGGTCTCTGAACCCTCTTACCTGTTTTTCTTCGTTTCTTTGTCCTTCTTCTTTTTTGCAGTCTGTTGTGTGCCTTTCTTTATGTTTTTTCCTCCTTCCCAGATTCCTGTGCTTTCCCAGCATTCCTTGTTCCCCATTCTCTATGGTTCCTCTACTATTCTGTTCTATGTATTGTTTCCCTATCTAAGATGGTGTCCTTTTACTTCCTGTGGGTCACTTCCTGTTTTTTGGTATATAAGGGCTGTATTTTTCCTCTTTCTTTGCGCTGCAACACTTTCTGCTCAGTTAGTGTCTTCGCTCCTGATTTCCTTGCCTTTTGGTTTTGGATTCAGCATTCTGTGTTTTCTGATTTTTGCTCCTTTTGGATTCCTGTTTGTTTGTTCTTGTTTTTCTCCAGGAGTCTTCCTGTTTGGAGGTTTTTTCCCCTTTTTAAGGGTTTTTTTCCCTCTGGCGCTACTTTCTGAAGGGCACGGTCTGTTCTTAGTGTCTCCATTGCCTACAGCACCGTGGCTACCAGAAAGAGTCGCCCCTTTTTGGGCCAAAGCCGAACATTGAAGATTCACGCCACCAGATCTGCAAATTCCAGGCGCAAGCAGCACGTGAGTCGTGACAGATTGCAGCGCCTAACCATTCCGACGTCCTCAAACACCATGGATAATACAGTGGCGGCTGCTGCAGATCCGGAGCAATCTCTGTTGACCACGATTCAGCAACAAGCCCAGGAATTGCAACAACTACGTAATGAAAATGCTGCGTTACGACAGGCTTTGGCCCTCCGCACCAGTGATGTTCCGACAATCTCCGCTTCTACCCCTTGTTTCTCTGGTGAACCAACCAAGCTTCGCGAGTTCTTGGATGCTTTAACGGTGTATTTCGCCTTCCGACCTACTCAATTCTCCCACGACAGGACCAAGGTGGGTTATCTTATCAGTGCCTTATCCGGTCCAGCCTTGGCCTGGGCAACCCCGATGGTGTCCTCCAACGACCCTGTATTGTCAGACTATTCCGCCTTTGTGAGTCGCTTCAAACAGATGTTTAGTCGTCCTGGATTGGAAGCCTCCGCTGAAGAAGCCTTGTGCGACATCCAACAAGGCTCCCAAGACGTCCTGCAATATATAACCCGTTTTCGTCAGCTGGCGGCAGAGACCACTTGGGTGGAACGTACTCTGGTAACATTATTTCGTAGAGGACTCAAAGAAGAAATAAAGGATGAACTAGTGCATTCTACCAGAGCGGAAGATCTTCGTGGCCTGATGGATCAAGCACTGTCCATCGAATATCGTCTTCAGGAACGGAGATCGGAGAAGAAAAGGAGTAGAGGGTTTGTCCAGCCAAGTAGCTCACGTGCATACCTGCAGCGTTCCGAGGAACCTCGCACTCCTGCTAGAGACATTGAAGGGGAACCCATGCAGGTGGATACTACCCGAGGTCCGCTCTCTGCTAGTGAACGAGAAGACAGACGCAAGAGAGGGTTGTGCCTGTATTGTGGTTCTGCTGGTCACCTGTCCAGTACGTCCGTCCAGGCCTTCGGGAAACGCCACCTCCCGTCCTCTGTAAGAAGGGAGGGGATGGGATCTACAGCTATACCTTCCATCAGCTCCTTTAATGACAATACAACTGCCTTGTTCATCTTTCCGGTCCTGTTACAACTTCCTGACGGTCGTCAAGAAAAGACTATGGCATTACTAGATTGTGGTGCTAGTGGTATATACATGGACAAGACGTGGGCTGCTGCTAACCTAGTCCCTACTCAAGCAAAAGAAGTACCCGAACAGGTACACACTGTGGATGGATCTTTGATATCCTCTGGTCCTGTAGACACCACTACCCTGATGTTAAGTCTACAGGTGGGAAACCATCAAGAACACATCTCCTTCGATCTTATTACGTCCCCTAACCATACCATCATTCTTGGAATTCCGTGGCTCATCAGACATAACCCATATATAAATTGGGTTACCCGGACAGTCTCTTTGTCTTCGCAATTTTGTCATGAGAACTGTTTTACTTCCGACAAGTATTGGTCTCCGAAAAGATCCTTAGCTACTGAAGGTGCCACTGGTATGTCCATTAATACGGTCCAAGGGATCCCAGACCACTATTTGGAGTTTCAGGATGTTTTCCAAAAGCCGTCAAAACCTGTGCTACCTCCACATCGAGAATATGATTGTGCAATTCCATTGGAACCCGGCACAATTGTTCCTTTTGGGAGGATGTACTCCCTCACGGAACCCGAAAAGGAAGTTCTAAAGGAGTATCTGGACGAAAATATACAGAGTGGTCTTATTGTTCCATCGTCGTCTCCGGCTGGGGCCCCTCTCTTTTTTGTGCCCAAGAAGACTAAGGATCTTCGTCCGTGCCTGGATTTTCGAGGTCTGAATAAAATTACCATTAAAGATCGTTATCCTTTGCCTCTCATCAGGGACATACTGGAAGCAATCAGAGGGGCCCAACGTTTTACTAAATTGGATTTACGAGGAGCCTACCACCTTTTACGCATAAGAGAAGGCGACGAATGGAAGACAGCATTCAGGACCCCATTTGGCCATTTTGAATATAGGGTTATGCCGTTTGGTCTTACTAACGCCCCCGCAATCTTCCAGAGATTTATGGACTCAGTGTTTTCAGACCTACTGAATCAGACAGTCGTGATCTACCTAGACGACATTCTTATTTATTCTAGAAATCCTGAACTCCATACTTCCCATGTTAAACAAGTTCTTCAAAGACTTCGTGATCATCAACTATTTTGCAAACCAGAGAAATGTGAGTTCGACATGACGGAAGTCAAATATCTGGGCTATCATTTAAGTCCCACCGGCATAGCTATGGATCAAGAAAAGGTACAAGCTATCCTAGAGTGGCCTTCTCCTTCTACCATAAAAGAAACACAATGTTTCCTAGGTTTAGCAAACTTCTATCGACAATTCATTCTAGACTTTGCCAGTCAGACTAGCCACATAACTCACACCTTAAAGAAGGACAATTTAAAGAAGGGGTTTGTCTGGACTGAGGTTGCTGAAGCAGCCTTTCAAAGCTTAAAGAGAGCCTTCACCCAAGCCCCCATCTTAAGACATCCAGATACCACCAAGCAATTTATAGTAGTAACTGATGCTTCTGAGAGAGCCATCGGAGCTGTCTTACTCCAACGACAAGAGGATGATGGCCTTGAACATCCTGTTTTCTATTTGTCTCATATCCTTTCCACAGCTGAACAACATTATTCCGTACTTGAAAGGGAATTATTGGCTCTGAAAACAGCCTGCCTTGAGTGGAGACAGTTTCTGATGGGTTCCAAGGAACCATTTGAGGTGAGGACAGACCACCATAATTTACAATGTTTAAGAAATTTTGTATGCCAGAATAGTCGTCAGGCCCGCTGGGCCTTTTTCTTCAGTCAGTACGATTTTTATATTACATATATTCCAGGATCTCAAAACATTCTGGCTGATGCTCTGTCTCGCCGATATCCAGAGTGTTCTCCTTCCTCATCCCAGTATCTTCAAGAACCCAGTAAGATCATTGGAGTGGCTCAGTCTTTCCTGGAAGAAGTACAACAAGAATACGCCAACCTATCGGACCATGACATAGAAGAACTAAGACCATTATTGTACAAGAAACAAGGATATTTTTATTACCAAGACCTGATATTCCTCCCTACAAACAAGGTGCAAAAGAAAGCATTACAAATGTGCCATGATTCCCCTGTAGCTGGTCACAGAGGCATCAAAGCCACACAAGAACTACTTTCACGATTTTTCTGGTGGCCTACCTGGAAACTGGATGTGGAAAAATACGTTCAGGCCTGTCCCATATGTGCCCAAGTCAAAATACCTCACACCAGACCGGCAGGACTACTACAGCCTTTGCCTGTTCCATCGGCCCCATGGCATACTATCTCTACTGATTTTATGTGTTCGCTCCCACCATCAGCAGGAAACCGGGTTATCATGGTCACAGTGGATTCTTTCACAAAAATGGCTCATTTCACTGGCCTAAAAAAGCTGCCTACTTCTCAAGAACTAAGTCAAATATTCATAGATCATGTCTTCCGTCTCCATGGACTTCCACATACCATAATATCTGATAGAGGACCTCAGTACATCTCCCGATTTTGGAAGCATTTTTGTAAAACCCTGAATATAAATAGAGCCTTGTCTTCAGGGTTCCATCCTCAGACCAACGGACAGACTGAGCGTCTGAACCAAGGACTTGAGCAATATCTTCGATGCTTTTGCAATTCTACCCAAAGTAACTGGAGCACTTACCTCTCTTTAGCTGAGTTTTCCTACAATAACTCAGTCCATAGTGCCTCCAAGGTCACTCCCTTTTTCTGTTCCTATGGTTTTCATCCTACCTCTTTCCCTACTTCTCCACAATCCAACTCTCCTCTACCTGCTATTAACTATTTCTCCAAACGCCTTCTCCAACTCCATAAACTAATTCGATCTAATTTGTTACATACCAAGAGGTATATGAAGAAGGCTGCAGACAAGAGACGTACAACCAATCCAAATTATCATCTGCAAGATAAAGTCTGGCTCTCCTCCAAATTCTTGCCCTCACGTCTCTCTCAAAACAAGTTCACACCTCGTTACTATGGGCCTTTCCGTATTCTCCAGTTGGTCAATCCTGTCACTGTCCGTCTTCACTTACCCCATACATGGAAGATCCATCCGGTTTTTCATGTTTCTCAGCTTAAACCTTATGTGCCTGATCCTTACTCACGTCAGTTTCCTTGTCCACCTCCTGTCCTTGTGGATGATGCTCCTGAATATGAAGTGCAGGAAATTTGTGACTCTCGTCTTTTTCATAAACGACTTCAGTATCTGATTCATTGGAAGGGTTATCCTCTCAGTGAATGTTCATGGGAAGATGCCTCTTCCGTTCACGCTCCTCTCCTGATTCAACGCTTTCACCGTTTATTCCCTCTTAAACCTGGGCCTTCGGGAGGGGGACCTACTGTCGCGCCGAGCGGTGCGGCGCGAGCCGAGAGCTCGACTTCTGCCGGGCGTTCGGCTCGGGCCGCGCACCGCGTTATTAAGACGCGGCGCGCCCCCAGCCTCTCCTGCGCGTTTCGAGGCCCCAGATTTGCTTGGGGCCTCGTTCTTCCTTCTGCCTTTCACTGTCCCAGGGGTCTCTGAACCCTCTTACCTGTTTTTCTTCGTTTCTTTGTCCTTCTTCTTTTTTGCAGTCTGTTGTGTGCCTTTCTTTATGTTTTTTCCTCCTTCCCAGATTCCTGTGCTTTCCCAGCATTCCTTGTTCCCCATTCTCTATGGTTCCTCTACTATTCTGTTCTATGTATTGTTTCCCTATCTAAGATGGTGTCCTTTTACTTCCTGTGGGTCACTTCCTGTTTTTTGGTATATAAGGGCTGTATTTTTCCTCTTTCTTTGCGCTGCAACACTTTCTGCTCAGTTAGTGTCTTCGCTCCTGATTTCCTTGCCTTTTGGTTTTGGATTCAGCATTCTGTGTTTTCTGATTTTTGCTCCTTTTGGATTCCTGTTTGTTTGTTCTTGTTTTTCTCCAGGAGTCTTCCTGTTTGGAGGTTTTTTCCCCTTTTTAAGGGGTTTTTTCCCTCTGGCGCTACTTTCTGAAGGGCACGGTCTGTTCTTGGTGTCTCCATTGCCTACAGCACCGTGGCTACCAGAAAGAGTCGCCCCTTTTTGGGCCAAAGCCGAACATTGAAGATTCACGCCACCAGATCTGCACATTCCAGGCGCAAGCAGCACGTGAGTCGTGACAAAGGGGTCGCTCCCTTTGGTCAATTTCAATGAAAAAAAAAAAAATCCCTGGTGTCTAGTGGGGTTTCAAAAGCCGGATTGCAAGCAATCCGGCTTTTGAAACCCTCGGAGGGACTTCAAAGGGAAGGAAATACTTTTCCTTCCCTTTGAAGCCCCTCCGGGCCTCCCAAGTGATTGAAAAAGAAATGCTTTTGCATTTCTTTTTCAATCGCGCTGGAAGCAGAGCTTCCAGCGCGACTAGGGAGGCCCCTGTGACAAATCAGCGCGCGCTCGCGCGCTGACGTCACAGGGGGGGGTGGGGGGGGGTCGGGGGTGGAAGGGGAAGGGATTCCCCGGTCAGCCCTGACCTAGGGGGGGTGGGGGGGGCGGCCCTCGGGAGGAGCGCTAGCGCTTCTCCCGAGGGAAGCATTCAGGACGTAATGGTTACGTCCATGGCGCCACACGGGCGCTGCCATGGACGTAACCATTACGTCCGTGGCGGGGAAGGGGTTAAATGCAAAACAAATTTGCCAGTTATATTAGGCTCTGTTGACTGTAACTCGTGCCCTTAGATAACTGTATCGAATGCCCCCACCGTGCACAGCTTTTTCATCAATACTTTCTTCACAAGTGTTGCAGTAATATTATAAATGATGTCATAGATGATGTAATGAGTGATATAATATGTGGGGTAATTAGCAGTGCATGAGGAGGACAAGAGTTATAGTTACCGTAGGGCATACTGCCAGGCCTTGTGTCCAAGTTCCCACCCCACATTGCGCACACCTTTTGCTGTGCTCTGTGGGGAGTTTGCTGCAGGGCCTGGCCTGCAGCCAGGTACTGTGGCCAACCCACTTAGAGGCAGGCAACCAGTTGGTGACAGGGCCTAGCCTGCTGCCAGGCCCTGCATCCACCCCTTCCGCAAGCAGCCAGACCCACGTTGCTCATGACTGAAGGTGCAAGTCCTCCCCCTACCTCAGCCAACAGTGGTCCAGGGGATCCCATCCCCCTTGTGCAAGCCATATATGTAAGGGGAGGGACCAAAAAATGTAAAGGAGAGGGGGTGTGCAACCCCCCTTCCCGAGCCTTATTAGGCCCAGGCAACACCATCCTCTGTGACTGCATGTAGTTATAAAGGAAAGGGGGGCACACAGCTCCTTTGCCCAAGCCTATTGTGACCCAGAAACCCCATCCCACAGGACCTTTCTAAATTATAGGTGGGTGCCCCAGTGCCCATTCATGGCAGCCACGAAGCGCTATGTTGGGGGGCAGTGAGGGGGAGTCCTAGGCCTGTGTAGCTCCAGCTGGCTCCCCATATACTGTGAGAGCTAGCATTGCTACCACCCAGACAGAGCAACTGTATTTGCATGCTCCCTTTCAGGCAGAAGCAGTATCTGTTTCCCTGCTTGCAGGAGTGAACAGGTGGGCTCCCTGGGCCAGAGTAGTTGATCCAGTCCCATGGGATGTGGTCCCAGGGATCTAGTAAGGCTTGGGAAGGTGGGTCACATGCTCCCCTCCCTTTTTAAAAAAAAAAAACAACCCCAGGTATAGGGTTTCCGGGGTTATTTTAGGCTTTGGGAAGGGGCAGTAAGACAACTTTCCTTTTTAATTACACTATGGCCCTGGAGAATTAGGTCCTTGGTGCCTTTAAAGGCTCAGAAAGGGGGGACCCTCCACTTTCTTTTTTTACAAATTTCAGCCCCTTGATAGGGTCCTCCCTTCCTTTTCTACCTCGGCTCCAGGGGATGGGTTCCCCGAGCCCTCATTGGGGTCCAATTAAAAATCTGCATCATGGGCAGAGTGGCCAGGCCGGCAGCCAAGATGGCCTCATGGCATTGAAGCTCCAGGGAGCTGTGATCATCTTTCTTGGTTTCTGCCACTATCCTATCCTATAATGCTGCTCTGCCTCTGGACTTGCACTGGGTAACTCATGCCTGTTGGTGCTTCCTGCTGCCTCTCCATTTGAGCTGTGCCGGCCCACTGTCACGGCCTGACACGTCCCTCAGAGGCCTCAGGATAGTTGGGGTCACGGCTAACCCTGAGGGTTGGGCTGCGGCATGAGCAACCTGGCGTGGTGCCTCAGTACAGTTTCTGCTGCCTTGTCAATGCTGCTGGAGCCATCCTGGACCCCCTGCTCTGCCTCATGGATGTGTCGTAGATGTCCTGGAGTTCACAGCTTCCTATTGTCAGGACCCAAAAACTCTGCCTAATTTGTCAACGTCCTCAGGGGCATTGTTTTAATCATGTGCATGTAGCACCATTGGGTTGCTTGTAACATCATTGTACTCTCTGCATTTCAGGATAGATATTGCAAATGTTCAATATGTACTTGATGTTACCAATGCTTGTTGCACTATATAGAGTTGTTTTCACCAATGCTTGTTGAACACATGTGACTCTGTCAAGTCCTGTGCTTCTAAATGTGTCAGGTTCACTTTTTTAGTGGTTGCCAGCAACCACCACGACTCCAAGGTCTCCAGGAAGCCGCTGCCTCCTGTTTTCAAAAACATGAGTCATGCTCGCTATAAATACTCTTGCTGTGCACATGACTTTTCTTGGCTTTCTTGCTGTTGGGCAAGGAGGTCCCTCTTTGCTATGGAATTCTCTCAGGGCCCCACCCGCTGCCCTCCTGACTTGGCTGGCAGCAAAAAGCCTCAGCAGAGATCTTCTGGAAAGAACACACTTCTGTCAGCTGCGTGGAGCATGCTTTCTGGAATCTGTTTGTGTAGAATTTTATTATGTTTGCTTTGTTTTTTGGTGAAAGCTGAAAACTGAGACTGATTGCACTCTAGCCTTCTTGAGACTTTGAAAGGCCTCTTCTAAAGACACAGACATTACTTATGAGTGGGGGCCTTGATGAGGGTTGAATAACAGATTTAGCGCGGGGGCCTTGACAACTTTCATTTTGTAACTGAGAACCTCTGACAGAACCTCACTATCCTCCATTTCTTTATTTTTTTTACTCATAGTGATTACACAATTTAGTGCTAGGATTACTTTATGTGTGAGTTTTCTTGCTTTTGGTATTGCAATTCTTATGTTGTAGCTGCAGATCCATGAAAGAGACTTGCAGAACTTCCTAATTTGTTTAGTGACATTCAGATTTCATCACCTTTTGCATATATTAATCAATGAGAAGAGAGAGAGGGACAAGTTACTGATATTACCAGGTGAATGTACTGTCATAACCAAATTAGATGAATTTAATGAGATCAGTGAATTACTTTTTGAATGCTGTTTAATGAGACCAGTGCATGCTTTTTTGAATGTTGAGAAACAGTTTCTTAATAGCACATAGCTTTACCAATACTGTAATTCGTCACAGAAAAGCAGCTTCCAGGGGCTCCACTGACAGTCCCCATAACCCGAAGAACCCGCACCCGAATGGACCTGGTGAAAAGGAGTGCAGTTTTTCTTTTTCCAAATCCTCTTCCTTTATGGGGCACGTGCCTGGACTCCTTATGCAATCAGCAGCCCTCAGAGGTGCCTCAGGAGGTCAGGAGAACAGTCATCGCCCCGGTTTTCAGATGAGTGTCAGGGCCACAACACCTACCTCACATCATGCTAGGTGGCCCAGGAGGCTTGAGACTGTGGATGTGGGTGAAGCAGTCTACGGTCTACGGGCTGCTCCTGCTTTACTTGTGCATGGCTGTCAGGCTTTCACTATCGTTCTGCACACTACTATGATTTACATGGGAGGTAACCACTAAGCGGGAGTCTAGGCCTGTGTCTCCTTACCTCCCCCACCACTGCATCACCTCCCACTCATGCTGAAGAGGTCACCCATTACCTAGACTAGCCACTGGCAATGCTGGGCACATTCTAGGGTCCTGGAGTCCCGTGTGGTGGTCACCTGTAGCCAACCTTTGCCCTACCAACCACTCTGCCTGCTCCCGATCGTACCTCCTGCTCCCAGCTGACTTCCTTTCTGCACAAGATACAGATACCATCTGGCATGCTGTGCTATCAGAAGTGTTGCCTATACTACAATACCTCTAGGCCCTCCCTTTGCAATCATGCATCGTGGAGACCCCAAGCAAAAAAAGGCTGACCCTTGACTCAGTATGTGTCCCTTGGAACCAGCATTCTTTATCTGACACTAAGGATCCTCCCCACTTAGATATCATCTCTTTGGCCTCTGATAGCACTTCTGCCATCATGGGGGAGGTGCAGACTGGCTTCCAGTCCATAAACACATGCCTGGACTCACTTAACAGCCGTTAACCGAACAGGGGAGCGTCTTGACTGCCACACCACCTGCTTAGATAGAGCTGAGCAAAGGATATCCAATGCAGAAGGTGGCACCTCCGATATAACGAAGCACCTCGAAAGGGTGGTGCACCTTCTTAGGTCTACTGTGGCGAAGAACGAGGACCTGTAGGCCAGATTTCGGTGCAACAACTTACGCATTCTGGGAATTGCAGAGACCACCAACACTGTCTGCCTAGATCTCTTTGTCAAAAAAAGGGTGGTGGAACTCTTTGGTTGCCAGGTCTTCACAGATACATTTACTATAGAGCGGACTCATTGCTTCTTGGCCCCTCCTGTAGGTATCACTCCTCATCTGATCATAGCCCGCTCCTTAATTACCAGGATCATGACACAGTGCTCCGCCTGGCCCATGAACACAACCCTCTTGTGTACCAGAGCTCTACTTTTTTCCCTGGATTTATGCTGGCTGTGCAGGAGGCCAGGCTCAAATTTCAAGATGTCAAGAACAATCTTCAGAAACAGGGCTTGAAGCATAGCATGCTGTATCCGGTGCATCTTCGTGTCAAGGTGGAGGTTTGTCAGCACTTCAGCAGCTCCTCCAGGGTCACCCAGTTCTGCAAACAACATGCCAGAAGCAACTGATCGCTTAGACAGACCATTCCTGACTGGCCTCCCAAAGCCACTGACCTTGGCCCATCACAGGACCCTCCAGACTAGGCCCCCATTTCATTGCCATCTCTACTCATCACCCATTTTATGGCTGGATACCTTTCAGCCCCTGCATCTCAATGCAGTGTAGTCTTGGTGCACATTATCCCTGTCTTACTCTATTTTAGTATTAGCTGAACACATTAGAAACCTTCATTGTACTATTTTCTTTTTTTTACAATAGCAATCTTATTTGAGACATCCACTCTCCCTTTGGTGTACACCGACTGATTGCTGTTATGTCCTTTTTCTCTTTTGTGGGAATGCACTAGTCTACTGGGCTTTGGTGTGGGACGGGGGAAGTGAGGGTGTTTGTTGTAGGTTTATGTTCATCTAGTTTTATTGCTGCTACTATCACAATGCATCTATGCGTCTTACAGGTTATCCACACATTAAATAACCCTAGGAAAGGGAAACAAGTGGTAGCTTACCTCAACAGGCATGGCGTCAAGCTGGCATTTCTCCAGGAGCCGCAACTGTCCCCCTCATGATAATTGCTGATTTGCATTTGATTGGGGCGCAAACCAATACTTTTCTTACTATAGCTCTTTTTCCAGAGGGGTATGCATTCTGAGCCATAAATTGCTCAAATTTATCTATCACCATCACGTTGCGGATGCAGAGGGCAGGTATCTATTGGCAGCGGGGTTCCCGGCTGGCAAAACAATCCTTTTACTTAATGTATATGCTCCAATATGGATTGACCTGACTTCCATCATACACGTGCCTGCTTACTTTATCATTGCCAATTCATCCTTGTCATATGAGGGGGCCGTTTTAACATTACTCTTAATCCCCTGATTGACTCTATGGCCCCTCCTTTATCACTGGACCTTGCTCACACTTCACTCTACTGGATGTCCTGAACACACATCAACTGAGTGATTCATGGCGTGCTCTCCTCAAACATGCCCAGGGCTTCACCTTCAACTCCTCCCGCACGATTCCTGGTCCAGCATTGATTATTGGTTCGTATCCCCTATATCCATGCTTATGCTCTCTGAGGATGCCCACCTTCCCTGTACACTTTCTGACCATACCCCCCTTTGTATAATTGATTATCCCATCACCTGTTGCTCCGACACAAACATGGTGATTTCCCAGAAACGCATTACTAGACACTGCATTCAAGTCCAAACTATTAGATATAATAATTGAGTACTTTAAGTTAAATGCTGGCTCAGTGAAGAAATATGGGACACTATGGGTGGCCTTCCAAGTTTATATCCAGGGTACCTGCATCTCTAAACATGCAGGAGTCCTCCGCTGCATTCAGGCAGATTTGCCAAGGTGGAAAAGG